>NC_086383.1:56651841-57966341 GCF_036588685.1 Mytilus trossulus | reverse complement strand
CTAATAATAATCCCAATCTATTCCACAATGACCTGATCTCTCGTTATAACTTCTTTTCAAGTAAATTAAACTCTCGATATGTGTGATAAGTAAATACAATCTTTATAATGCATATTCTATAGCATGTGCATTAAGTCAATATTGTTATTGAACAAATGTTACTGTTTCTCAATATGAAAAATTTCAGTTTTATGGAAGTAGATTTCTTTGTGTTTTGACAACTATAATTTAAGGGGTGTAAATGGGCCTGGGAACAACTGGGAGATCATCTCATTCAGATATTTATTAAACATAGTTTAAATTTGCTGTCAAATTTGAATTGCTGTCTAATAGCTATATAGAGGCAGGGGCAGATCCAGCCATTTTTAAAAGTGGGGGTTCCACCACCCGTTTAAATTTACTGTCAAATTTGTATTGCTGTCTAAAAGAGGTAGGGGCAGATCCAGCCATTTTTAAAAGTAGGGGTTCCACCACCAAGGAACTTCAACTGAGAGGTTCAGCATACAGCCTTGATTGCGATCATAGATAGACCATACAAGCAATATGTCAAAATAATTCTACCAGTGCTAGCTAAGTTCATTTTACACCAGGAACCTTGGTGGACAAGTGGTCTAAATAGACCAACTACTGTACCACTATAAAAAATAAGATGTGGTTTGATTGCCAATGAGACAACTGTCCACAAGACACCAAAATTGAAAAAGAAATTTACAACTATAGGTCTCCCTACGGCCTTCATTAATGAGCAAAGCCCATACTGCAGAGTCAGCTATAAAAGGCCCCGAAATGACAATGTAAAACAATTCAGACGAGAAAACTAATCCTATATAGCCTATCAAAACTGCGATTCTGAAATTCAATATTGCATATGGCAGGTGCACTCGACTCCAATCTTAATTGGCCTTTTCAGAATCTAGAGCATCATGGGTAATTTCATTGTTCGTACCCCAAAGTGAAAACAATGCTACGTCATTGGTTGAATTTCCATTGTTTATAACGTTTTAAACCAATCAAAACACTTTGGTGAACGCTTTCGAAAATATACCCAGGATGCATTAGATTCTGAAACGGCCAATTGACTAGGATTGTCAGTTCTCCTACCTAAGGTTGGTAGTTGTCTCCTGATCCTTAAGTCACTTTGACTTCCTCCACCTATTCAAGTTTGAACATTGTTGAAGTAGGAAAGTTAACCTTTAGATGGCTTTTGGTTGCTGTCTCTTTGTTATATGCCTAACATATTCTTTTATTTGTACAATCTGTAGCAATTAGAGGGATAATATGCATGATATTTATGCAGACTTTCTTATTTAAAATTCAATATTTTGACAATGTGTGAATGAACACTCAGATGACTAAAATTGTCAATGGAATGGACCAAAGTGCAGACAACCGAAGTCCACCAATGCGGCTAGAAACTCCTGAGGGGTGCTTCAGCTGACCCCTTAACAAAAATGTATACTAGTTCAGTGATAATAGTCTCGACCATTTTATATGCTTACTTTAATCTAGGTGTATGTGTATTGTAGTTATGTTATGTTGTATCTATTAAATAGAAAGTATGGGTCTGATGGATGTGGGAGGTTTGATATATTACGAGGACTAGACTATGAAGTTTAAATTGTTATTTTGATGTATCAAGGCCTCAAATACAAAAGAATTAAAATATGTTGGATTTAAGTGGTAGTATTTAGTATTAGTTGCATGTGTTATATTTTTCATACACAAAAAAACACAATTTTTCCATATTTTATTGCTGAAAGGACATCAGTAAAAGGAATTAAAAGGAATAAAAATGTCCCAATCCTTCCTGTCTATGTATTAATTTTGATGAATAGGATTTTCTGTTATTTTGTGGGTTTCAGATTGTCAAACTATGTGTGAGGATCATATATATATTGATGAATGATTCACATTTTTCATTTTGTGCCTTTTATATATTACCAAATTGCTTTGCAGTATGGGTTTTGCTCATCATTGAAGGTCATAAGGTGATCTAATTATTTGTTAACTTTTTTGTCATTAATTGTTTGTTCTTGGAACTTAGGAGTGTTGTCTCATTGGCATTCATACTTCATCTTCTTACATATATTTTTTTGTGAATATGTTTTTGCAAAATACAATAAAAAAATTGGATGATATTTTATCTGTCCAGATTTCTGATATTTGACTTCTTGAAAAATAATCTCTGTTTTTTTTTGTTTTTTTGCTAGATCTTAAGCTGTCATATGCGTAATTACTTTAGATTTACTAATATTAAATTTATTGATTGAATTCATTGAATTGATTTATAATTTTGTAAGAATGATTGAATTCATTTGTAATTTTGTAAGAATGATTATAATTAATCAAGTTTGTCAGATGTTTTTATCAATACTTACAATTTATTACACATTTGTTGTTTTTGACAGGTTATTGATAATCTTTAAGGGATTAATGAGATTAACATCTAATTAGTCTACAAAAGAAAAATGAAAATAATGTATTATTAATGTCAAAAAACATCACCTCCAGTAGATTGAAAGTTATTTTAATTCTGAAAAAAAACAAGCGATTTTATCAGTTTAAAAAATAAAAGTTAATTTAGTAAATTTATGACTGATGAAGGTTAATTTATTAACTGCACCTTTCTTTTTTAAAGAATTGTTTATTTTAATTTCTGGTTTTCCGCCCACGGTAACAGTCAAGACTGGTACTGTTTTCATTTCAAGTGTTTTATGATTGATGAATCGTCTCAAACAAAAAGAATTACCCACAGAGAATGATTGGCAAGTTTTTATTCTACTGGTAATAATGTAATAGTGTTTTACCATTTTGGAGGAGAAAAAAACAAAGTTTGAACAATCAATGTTTATTTTTTCTGATCGATCACTATAAGTTTGGAAGAGGATAACTTACCTAAACATAACTTTAATTAATGCTTCTGAGATCAAAGGAACTACTGTACAAAGAAAGACTTGAATCTGTCAGTTTTCAATTGTTCAGAAGAGTTCGCCTTAAGATTGAAAAAATATAAATGGTTATTCTTCAGATGTTTTATACTGCATATTGGGTAGAAAAAAAGTTATTCAAAGTGCTGTATTGACAACAACAGTCTGTCATCTTTATGAAGTGGTTATTTTTTTCCCTAAATTTGGGAGTCAGTGTTTTCACAGTCAGTGTAAAATGCATTTAAAAATTGGTATTATTAAATTTTTAAATTTCCAAAGCTAAAAACACTACAGTTGGACATTTTTAAAAAACTTACCTTAAAAAATTGATTAAAATGCTAATTAAAGCTTGTATATTTCATTTAGGTGTGCACAATATATCTGATATTGGGGAAATGGTGTTTAATAATAGCTGTGTTTTTTATATTAATGAATTGTGACAGAGTTCAAGAACAGCTGTGTTTTTCATGACTTTTCATTAGTATAGAGTTCAAGAATAGCAATGTTTTTCACAACTTTGGGAATAATCTAGCTCATGATATGTCATTATTATAACTGATACAATAGAATGTGTGCCTAACTATGAAGTGTTTAATGTATTGAAACAGGAAAAATGGCAGAAATTATAAGCAATTTGAAAGTTTAATGTGTTTAAAATTTGACAATTTAATTTTGAAATAATATAATTTGACAATAAAATTTTATTTTTAACAAGCTTTGGAACATAAATTTTGCATTAAAGTGCATTACTGTGACATAAATATTAGTTGTAAATTTAATAAATTTTACACAAGTTGGTTTTGTTTGCTTTATGAAAAGAAAAATGAAATTATTAAACATAATTTCAAACAGAGTGCATTTTTAAAGTACACTTGAATTTCAAATCACGCTTTAATAAAACACTTCAAAATATTATATTTGATGAATTACGTTTTCAATAATTGGAGTGCATCTGTAGAATAAGTTATGACATATATTGTCATGCTTTTGGATAATTGGATGGATTTTAGTGAGATTAGGTATGAAGAAGGTTTAATAAAGTGTCAGTGATAAATAGACGGATTAGAAAAATACGCCAAACCTTTTATGGTTACTGTTATTTAGTGTGATAATAAATAGAGAAAAGGACGAGACATAATAATAATACATGACAAATCATCAGGAAATCGTTCATTTTTTGACGATATAATTTTTCTTGGCCGATTTTAATTTGAGGATTTTACGTAGAAAGATGGTGAAAACAGAACTTCCAGATTTAACTGTTAACTTTCGAAGTATAGATTTTGAGGTGAGTCAGGCAAGAAAAATCATTTTAATAATTGAATTGTTTGTTTTTTTCATTTTTAAAACTTATTAGTAGTTTTCTTTAACTTTTTACAACAGAAATACTTTTTGGTTAATTACTTTGCCCATCCATTATGAGGCTTCGTTGTACAAGTGCTGAGAGGGTCATGTTCAACGTATCATTTTTTATTTATTGTCAATCCCATAAATCCAGTTCTACCTTTCAATCTGGATCTAAAAATAAGATGTGAAACAAAATACTAAATCTGAAAACTGGACAATGGACAATGGACAGAAACTACAAAGACAACTGCTTCCCTTGTTTGCTTAATTATCAGTGGCAAATATTACATGCAATTTTTTTGGGACAACTGGGGCTTATATATACACTCATAAAACTTTTAAGTACTATTATCATACTCAGACAACCCCCTCCCCCTCCTTTCTCAATTTTTTTATCAGCAAAAAAATTAAATATTTCAAGTTTTTCATAATTAGTTTTATGGAATTTTGCCCCCACCCCACCCTGGATTTATCCTTATTTATTCACGTGCTGTTTGAAATGTGTACATAAATTTTCCACTTTACAGTTATGACGACAAGGTCAGAGTAATCGTAAATAGAGATTTGAAGAATTATTTATATCCTAATTAATTCCATTTAATTCTCATTATCTAACTTTCCACTTTAAAGAATAGAAATACTTGCATAGTTTTTTAAAAAGTACAAGTATGGGGTACCCAAGAGAGAATTGGACATTCTACTCTTATACAATTTTTCATGTAAAATATTTGAAATAAAATTATGAAGAAATGAAGATATTTTATAATTGCTAAGAAGTATGAACATAATTTATTATTTGTTGCAAAATATCCATGTAAAATATGAATTTAAATATTCAATCACAAGATGTAATAGGTCCAATGACAATTTTATCAGATATATGGCCCAATTCCCTTTTAAGAATTTCAAACACATTTTTTTTTAAGGTCCATTTGTCTAAGCCCCTTTACAAAAAGGTGTATAATTTTAAAATAAAATTAATATATTTCTCTTTACAGAGATTATTGATATTACAAGTTAAATTAAATAAATTTCAGCATGATAAATAAATAATTATCCTGTCATGGGCCCCTTTGAGAATAATATTAATCTGGCATAAAACATAATCCTCTAAATCTGTATTATTAGTTATTAAATATTTATATTTTCAAAAAAACTTGGAGAAAATTGTTAAAAAATTGTGATGACAATGACCTGATAATATAAATATGCACGAAACTATTTATAGAAAGAAGGTAAGACACTTTTTTGTTGTTGTCTGTTTGTGAAGTATGGCGGAATCACTATTTTTTTTCATGTGTCCAACCTCAATGGTTGTTAAGGGATTTTCCCATTGTGGTTGTTCAACTCTATGTTTTCTGGCAAACAAATTACTTACTAATTTTTTCATTATTTTTTATATTAGTTAAATTAAGGTAAAGATCGATAGAAAGCAATATTTTCTTACTTTTCACAGTTTTAGGTTTTCTTTAAATTTATTTCTAGAATTTTAGTTTACTCTCAACTCTAAATTTTTAAATCAGTGTCAGTCAAATCATTTATAAGACAAGGAGTACAAAATTGTAAATTGGATGGATCTTTTTAACTCATTGTTGAAGGCCTAAATTGTATGGACTTAACTCATTGTTGAAGGCCTAAATTGTATGGACCTAACTCATTGTTGAAGGCCAAACATGGACTTAACTCATTGTTGAAGGCCTAAATTGTATGGACTTAACTCATTGTTGAAGGCCAAACATGGACTTAACTCATTGTTGAAGGCCTAAATTGTATGGACTTAACTCATTGTTGAAGGCCAAACATGGACTTAACTCATTGTTGAAGGTCTAAATTGTATGAACTTAACTCATTGTTGAAGGCCAAACATGGACTTAACTCATTGTTGAAGGCCAAACATGGACTTGACTCATTGTTGAAGGCCAAACAGTGACCTAAAGTTGTGAAATTCTTTATCATTTTTCCCTTTAGGAGATTTGTCTCATTGGCAATCATTATACTACTTCTTTTTTATATCAACTGTCCAAATGTGAATTTTCCCCACTATCCTATTTTTAATCAAAGTTAGACAACTCTTACTGCTTCACACTATATTAACTTCAGAAAGAAAGGAAAAGAAATCTTGAAATTAAAAATAATTATTTCTGAGAATAAACTTTATAGATACTTTGATTTATTTTTATAATGTTTTTGCTTTTGCTTCAAGTTTTTCTAAAGCTCTTTAAAACTACATTTATACTTTATGATTCCCCATCGAAATATATGAAAGTTATTATTATTAATGACTTGAGTTGAGGATTTTGGAAAATATGGGACAATTGTCATCATGGTCATTGAATATTTTTTTCTAAATTAAATGAGACTTTACTTTATTCAGTAGTTCGGACTCTTTTTGTGGTAGACCTGTACGTTTGACTTGAATTTTAATTGACTAGGATTGTCAGCTGTCCTCTTGTAGGTTCATATGTTGTCTGCCAATTGAAATTGACCCCCACCATATATAGATATACAATTGTATTAAACACGTACCAAACCAATTAATCTGTCACAAATTTCAAAAAAATAAATTATTTTTTTTGGTAATTATATTTTAATCAAGTGTCTTAAACTTTTTGCATGAATCATTTAGCAATTAAGAAAAATTCAAACCCTGACCCAAAAAAAAACAAGTGACACATAACCATCATATTTTTGGGTTATGCACATCCTAAGTTAGAAATCTTTAAATGAATTTCGGTTAGAAGTATAGAAAATTAAAGAGTTGTCTCCCCTTAAATGTTAATTTCTAGTTCACAGAGTTATCTCCCTTTAATTATTAATTTCTAGTTCATTATACTCAAATTGCATATAAAAATACCAAAATAGGACAAGAAAAAAAGTACTATATCAAATGTACACAATAAAAATCAATTTTTGACTTTACAGTACTTTAAACAATTAGGCATTTATCTTTATTTTAAAGATAACAAAAGAAAAAATATCATAATTGTCAAATATTATGAAAACCTTTCATGATTTATTGCTTTATCTGACCCTATCTTAGAAGGAAGTTCTCAAAACTGTGTTACCTTTTTCATGACCTTTCATGATGTGTGACCTTTTCCATAGCCTTTCTTGCTGTGTGACCTTTACCATGACCTTTCTAGCACCTGTGTTTATGGTGTGATTTTGATTTGAAGATATAGACCTCATTGTAAAATAGATATATTGCTCTTTTAAGGGCATTGCAAATAATTTGAGAAGTTTCTTTCAACAGGAAAAATAAAATTAAAGTTGATTCACCATACGGTTACAATTATGTAGTATTTAGGGTAATAATGACTATACGTATATATATAATAAAGAGCATAAGATTTAAGATGAATTAATGGAAATGCAAAATGTAGAAGATGGCCGTTTTGAAAAAGTTCACATAGAAGAATGTTTAGAATTTTTCCTAAAGATCTGACACCAGTGTTTGCAACAAGGAAATCAGTTCTTTTGTCGTGATTAGAATAAAATTGTTAAGAATATAATATTTGATTGACCATTATTTAACAGTCTATCATAACATATTTTTCATAAAATCCGTTTAAATGGATTCTACGAGTAATTTAAGGTTATCAGATTTAATTCGGACTATAATGCATTCTGTTGACTTTAATGATTATTACGGGTGCTTGAATCTAATCTGATGAAATAATAGAGATTTACAAAATCGGTGATCAATTTAGTATTCAAGATCAACATGGCAGCCGCCAAACTGATACAACAGCATTGTTAAATTCTATAGTATCTATCTCTATCATCATACGATATGTATATATATATTTTTCATAAAACTATGCCCAATGTTTTGAATATATCTCTTCCATTGTATAATTATATAGCGTGAAAAAAATCAAATTGAAAAGCCATAATGATCATCATTGTTATGGCCCAATTATATGTTAGATAGACTAACAATCCTTCTGGTTAAATATTTATATTTTAGTTGTTGAGCTTACAACTCCTTTGAATCGACAGTATTGCATAAATTAGTCTTTGTTTTCATTGCAATATGATATCTCGGTAAATGGTTTAAATGCTGATTTTGGATGTATCATTTCCGAATAGTTAAAACGTACTATGGATAATTATTTAAAGTCGTTTAAAAGTCACTTAAATTTTCGATGAAATAATAATTGTAGTGGCTGGTTTGTTCTAATGGACTTCTATTATTTAGTGCTCCATGGATATGTTTCTGTTACGGAAAGAAGAAATAAAAATGACTTTTGGAATATGATATATTGTTAACCATAAAAGGAAGGAATATATAATTAATTGAATTCAGAATCACAATGGCAGGTCCCGGTTTTTCGGTTCCATTTGATTCTCCTCTTATGAGGTTGCCGATGGTGAATAAAAATCGGAAAAAAATTGCTCTCTCTTCGGAAGCAGTGATTAAGGATAAGATCATAACAGCCCCACCTAAAGACAAAATAACAATAGAGAAAGTTCATGCTGGAGAAAAAATTGTACCGGCAGAGAAAGTTTTTATGCCACCTGGTGTAAGTTTTAATTAGATCTATTTTTTAAAATAAAAAAAAATTGACGAGGAAATTGGTCTTGTTGTAAGAAGTTGATTTTAAAAAATAGTAGCAGTTGGAAATCATGCAAAATTCAAATATTGTGATAAAATTGAGAATGGAAATGGGAAATATGTCAAAGAGACAACAACCCAACCAAAGAGCAGACAACAGTTGAAGGCCATCATTGCTTCTTCAATGCATCGAGAAAATCTTTCACCCAAAGGTGGTCCTCATACGACCCCTAAATACTACATGCAAGGCTTCAAATGTTTATTTTTGTCAACCAGTTGCAAGATGGGTGTAGTCATGAAAGGAATGAGTTATAAATTATTTTCCGCTGACTGTCTTAAATTAACAGGACAGATAATTGACGTCCATTTTACAGTAGATTCTGTAGGATATTATTTGAGTTATCTCCTTTAAAATGAGTTTTATAATGCATTCTATAGAGTTAATTTATAATTAATCTGGTGAGGGTTCTAAAAGTTTGGACATTTTTTGCACACCTATTAAAGTCTTTTGGTGAAGAGATTTCCACACTTTATATATGTAGAATTCAAAAAAAAAAAAAGAAGAGAAAAGTTTTAATAAATATATTTGTTCTCTGCCTCTATCAAAATTGGTATAATGACCTAAGCTTATTACTGCCTTATTTTACCATAAAGTGTCCTTTATTGGTCAATAAACCTTCAAAGTATCTTATATCTAATAATCTTAATTGGAAAAACAAACAAACAAGCAAAGCATTTTTTTACCATGAATTGTTACTTTATAAACGAAGATAGAAAAATGTTAAAAACTTTAACTGAAATCATGTAAATGATTAGTACAATGTAACACATTTGGATATTTTCTATTCTATATAAATTTGTAAAATATTTGGAAATACAATGTATATAAGTAAATGAATTAAGTCTTACTAATACACTCATAGTTAAAAGATTTAATCAGAGAAAGCTATCAATAAAATTTAAGTAAGCTTAAAACTTACTTTATAAAATTGTCAAATGAACCATGCACTTGTACAAGTAAGCTGTATGAATAATTGAAATTAAAACATTTCTGAGACCTTTTTTTGTGGTATCGATTTATAAATATCTATGGGAGGTCAATTGTATAACACAAAAAATATTTTGTTCTATTTATTTCTTTGAAGTTGTGAAATTATGTCAGAATTTTATTCTTCAGCTCAATTGTTGGGTTAATTGATACTTAATATGGATTTTTTCTTAATCAATGGTTTTGGTATTTTGAATTGACTTAATTTAAGATATTTAAAATATTTTATTATAAGATGCTGATAAATTAAATGAAAATTATCAATTGTCCAGCTTTGAAAACTTGGCACAATCAAGAAGAATTGATTGATTTTTGATTGTTGGTTGCTTAATGTCCAGTGACAAATATTTCATGCATATTCAGGAAGAGAAAAAATCAAGAAGAAAGTTTATGCTCTAAATTTGACAGCTTAATTTTTTTTTGGGGGCTTGCTGATGCCATGAATTGTGGGGGCTGTCTTTTGACCAGCTCAAATTTGAAATTGCTCACTTCAGACCATCTGCCTGACATAAAAAGTATGAAACATTTCAATCCAGAAAACTATCAACCTGATTTACTGTGGATTCATTTATTTTCGTGTGTACCAATTTTCGTGGATTATAGAAATTTTACATGTTCGTGGATATTTAATTTCGTGGCTTTGCAAAAAATCCTATGGACAATTTGTTATTTGTTGAACATTTAGTTTCGTGGTTCACCTTTACCCACGAAATCCACGAAAATTGGTATCCAACGAATAATACTGAATCCACAGTATAACAAAAAAAAAATTCAAAAAGAATATTTGACAGACAAAGACCAATGAAAATTCATTCCTATTTCCTGCCCTTTGATATACTTGTATATAGACCTGTTGGGGACCTTCTGCTGTTGTTTTTTTCTATGGTCGGGTTGTTGTCTCTTTGACACATTCCCCATTTCCATTCTCAATTATATAGTAAAACATCTTAAATGAAATAAATAGACCATAAGTGTGAACCAAAATAATTTGTCTGAATAGTGTTAGTAATGTTATGTTTTTCTTAGTTTGTTTTTCCTATTATCCTGTTTTACGATAACAAATTTATTATACATGTTTAACTACTTTAATGGACCCATTAAATATCAACAAAATTTAAAAATCAAAATATTTTGACATGGAATTCAGAATTGGTGTTAAATTTATAAAACACTTTATTGTCCAAATACATAATGCGGCACATGGCAATTTATGTTACTTAATTGTTATGGAGGAAAATAAATAAAAGGGATTATGGGGTCTGTAAGGGATATAGATTGAAACCTTTCATTTTGCTCACCTGGCTAGCAGGACCATCATCATTTCTGTCATTTTGCTCACCTTGTTAGCAGGACCATCCTCATTTCTGTCATTTTGCTCACCTGGATCACTGGACCTTCAGCATTGGGAGCTGTTACTGCTCACTTGGTTAGCAGGACCTTCATCATTGAGCTGTTTTTAATTGCTTAAAGTGCGAAATGTATTATTGAATGTTTCGGACAGTTGCATGATTGGAAATAATAAAAGGGGGATATGAAAATGAGAAAGATTAAAAACTTTCTTCTTTTTTATGATGATCTGCTGCAGGGGGTAAGTCCCAAAATTAGTTTCAATTCTGTAACTTTAGTTTGCTCCAAATTTTATGAAACTTTTATGCAATGTTTTTTGCCAGAAAACACAAATATATATCAATTTGAATTTGGGTTTAGTCACTTTTACTGTTATTGAGTGACGTCCCTTTATAACATTATATGTAAATGGGTGCTTTATTGTTATACATTGCATTTTTTTTAAAATGATTTTCAGTTAAGCAGTGTTAAGAATGTTTGGACATGTTTAAGATATAGTTGCTTTTAAAAAGTAAAAAAATACACAAATACATAATAAACTGATTTATATTGGAAAAAAACACAACATTTTCATAGCACCAGTGATTTTTCACTGTTTTCTGGTATAAAAAATATTCTAAATTTCTTTCAGCATTGAATCTATGTAATTAGTAGTGAATTGACTTGTATCTATTAAATCATTCATTTAACGTATCACAAAATGAAATGAAAAAGGACTCAAATAAAGTACAATTAATTGAGATATACATTTTGTACAAGAACTGTCAAGACATGTTTTTACTTTTCATAATTGCCCTTATCCTACCTTTTAACAATAAAACATTAATGAATTACACATTTTAAATTTTACAAAGACCTTGGTTTAAGTGACATTCAATAATACTGATTAAAGATAAAATTTCTTTTAAATTGTGGTATTCAGTTTACTAAATAAAAGCCCTTTGATTAATATCTGAACATAATTATACAGCTTTCTAATCTAAACTCTTTAAGTGACAATTGATGAATTCGGTCAATACACATTTTAGATACTGATGACCGTGTTATTTTTACCGCAGGTTTAAAGATTTCAAGTGAGCCTTTAATTACTCGCTAAAATTTGATGTGTATCAATTTAAATATTCCGTTTTTTGTAGAAAATAATACCAATTTTAACAAAAAGGATATTATATATTGTCACATAATTGTGGTATATTATTGATAAAGAGAAATATACATAATTTAAAATGAATGAAATATTTGATTGATAGAAAAAGTGACGGTTATTAAAAATTTAAAAGATTTTGATCTACAATGATCTAGAGGAAACTGACCTCTAACAAATTTTTTTTTAAATTTTTTTTTTTAGAGCTTTACATATTTTTCAGACTGCTCACTCATGTGACTGTCCTTTAAAGTGCCAATCTGCCTAAAATCAGGCAGTGGTGAAAACATGACAAACAAAAATAACACTAAACTTGACATTAATTTAAGTTCAGAAAATATAATGGCGAATGAATTTACCATTTCTCTTATTTTCCTTTTCTGGTAATTCAAGATATAATTTGATTGAAAATTAACATTTGAGGGGAGATAACTCTGTAATTTGCTATCATTCTAAGCAAAAGTAGCTAGATATTTCTCAAACTACCAGACATGGCAGAAACTAAAGAGCTACCATTTCTAACTGAGAATGAGGGTCCTTTAAAGTAGGATGGGAAGGTTGCCATCATGTTTATTTCAACCAAAAAATACACTAAACTATATCTTTCACTTTTCATTCTGAAGTTGTTGTGATGGCGCTATAGTTATAGAACTTTGTGGTATTATAAATGTCAGTGGATTGAAATAATTAGATTTTCTTAAACTATGACATCAAATGAATCTTTTTTTTCTAAATAATTTTTCACAAAATTTCTGAAGATGAAACATGAAGTAACAGAAATATTTAGAACCTATAGAGGTAAATTTTTAGATGCTTTTGATTGGATATTAACTGGTTTAAGAATGTTCTTGCTTCCATTAGACATTGTTTGAAATAATAACATTATTCAATACAAATCACAGTGTATTTAAATCAACATACATATGATTTATATAGTATAAATTAACATTTGATTTTAATCAATTAAAATCTTCCAAACTTAAATTGTCAATGGGAAAAAATGTCCACTGGTCAAAATGCTATTAAATTAAATCGAGAAAACAAATTAAAATCCTTTTAAGTGCCCCAAATATTTATAAAAATCCTTAAGCAAAACATTGAAATCTTTGGATAAATTTGACAATTTGAATATATAACGTGGACACATAGATCTTCAGATCCGTCAATTAAGTTCTGTCAAGTGGATAATTCGTCAATTGTTTCTGTGTTAAATTTGGAAGCGTTGGGCATCTTGATGTTAATTAATGTGTATAATTAAAACATTGTGATCTATGATAGATTTTAAACTCGAAGTGGTGTAAGGGATCGTGGGAAAAAATTAAATATCGGATCGCTGATGTAAATATGGCAAGATAAAATCATGTGTATTGGTCTTATTCCGTGTTTACAAAAATGAAATAATGGAATATTTGAAAAATAAAACTTTTGTAAATGGAAGCTGAATATAACTACCAATTGATATTTTAAAGATTTCTGGCTCTAAAGTTTAAAAAAATTCTTCAATGATGACTACTTGTGCATTTTGTAGTAATTTTGTACATGATTGAATTCAATTGTGCTTAATAATTAGATTTGTCTTCATTTTCTTCAACTATTCCCAGTGAAAATTTGAAGGAGTTTATAACATCTTGTTGTTGACAGTAAAGTTGGGAACAATAATGGAAATGATATTAATTATTACTAAGAAAAATGATTGTTAAACAATAACGAGAAACAATTTATTGGAGAAAGTTTTAAGTTTGGTGCTTACATATCAGTTGAAAACATCCAATGTGGATTTTACAAGATTAGTTGAAATCAGGAGACTTGGGATAGATTATCAACATGCAGATGGACTTTGCTACACTTTTAGAATTAAGGGATCTTCATTCGGCCCTTAAAAGACACAATGCTATCAAGGGAGGCTTCATGTTTCAGAAAGTTAAGGTAATATTGGTCAATTAGTTAGAGTTTTTGAATTTAACTGGTGTAATATTTAAAAATTAATTTCTCCTATTGTGTCTCTTCTTAGACTATTTGGGAGGTTTGTGACAGGCATGTAAATAGCTTTATAGCTTACTGTTTAGTGTGACCCAAGCTTTATAACTTTAGAGCTTAATAGCTTTATAGCTTGCTGTTTAGTGTAAGGCAAGCTTTATAACTTTAGAGCTTTATAGCTTTCTGTTTAGTGTAAGCCAAGCTTTATAGCGTTAGAGCTTAAGAGCTTGCTGTTTAGTGTGAGCCAAGCTTTATATCTTTAGAGCTTACTGTTTAGTGTGAGCCAAGCTTTAGAGCTTAAGAGCTTTATAGCTTGCTGTTTAGTTTGAGCCAAGCTTTATAGCTTTATAACTTGCTGTTTAGTGTGAGCCAAGCTTTATAATATAGCTTTAAAGCTTTCTAGCTTACTGTTAAGAGTGAGCCAAGCTTTATAGCTTTAGAGCTTTATAGCTTGCTGTTTAGTGTGAGCAAAGCTTTATAGCTTTAGAGCTTACTGTTTAGTGTGAGCCAAGCTTTATAGCTTTAGAGCTTTATAGGTTGCTGTTTAGTGTGAGCCAAGCTTTATAGCTTTAGAGCTTTATAGCTTGCTGTTTAGTGTGAGCCAAGCTTTATAATATAGCTTCAAAGTTTTATAGCTTTATAGCTTGCTGTTTAGTGTGAGCCAAGCTTTATAATATAGCTTTAAAGCTTTATAACTTTATAGCGTGCTGTTAAGTGTGAGACAAGCTTTATAGCTTTATAGCTTGCTGTTTAGTGTGAGTCAAGCTTTATAGCTTTATAGCTTGCTGTTTAGTGTGAGCCAAGCTTTATAACTTTATAGCTTGCTGTTCAGTGTGAGCCTGTGTTGAAGACTATACTTTGACCTATAATGGCTTACTTTTACAATGACAAGACTGTGGTATGAGTGCCAATGGCTATTTGTTCCAATGAAAGTTGCTAAGGTTTGTAGGGCTTAAGTTGAGATGTCTGGTGTTAATTGGTGGTTGGTATGGCCCTTTAGCGTAAAAGTTTGTCCAAAACGACTACTATTAAGTGTTGTATTTCTTGCTGTCATATTTATGGACTTTTGACTTTTATGGGTAAATGATATTTTGTTAAGTCTCATGGTTGTTCATAGAATTATTAATCACCTACAGGGTTTTCTCTCAATCAGATATTTTGTGGGTAAATGATATTTTGTTAAATCCCAAGGTTGTTCATAGGATTACAAATCATTTATGGAGTCTACTTTCGATCAGACTTTATACAAATTAACCTCACAAAATTGAATTTATCCATATTAGTGTCATGTTTAAATAAATATTGATATTTTCAAATGAAATGAGAGAAAGTATGGTATAATCCCTTGTTGTGGGGTTTAAAGTAAATATAACAAAAATTAATAACAGAATAAGATATATAAATTGTGACACTTTTAACATTTAAAGTTGTGATTTTGAAACATTTAAGATTTGTCATTTTAACCTTGTATTGTGTAGTGACTGATTGGGGGCTGTTTAACTTTCAGTGTCAAATTTTGTTTTGTGGGAAGCACTTGATGAAGTTTTTATTTTGTTGTTTTCTTTTAACAAGTTTTATTTGCTTGTTTTGCCACCGCTAATAATTTCAGCTCCTGTGGAGATAAGAGTAAACATTCTCTAATTTTTTTGTGCTATTTTCACATTTCCAAACCGGTGTGAGAAAAATATTTCTCTTCACTAGTGAAAAATCTGTTCTCAACAACTGATTGGTTGAAATTTAATCGTGACGTAAAAAAGGCAACCTGATGCCTGATCAGACGTCTCACCAAAAGAACACAATTTTCCTCAAATCTTTGAAAAGGAAGGATAAAAATCATTAGAGAAACAAATTCCACCACTGTAACTTGTGTATTACGATTATTTGTCTCCACTCTCAATAGTTAAATTAAAAAAAAAATTAAGCCTCACGCTTTAAAGATTAAAATTTAAATGTCTCGAGTGGAGACATATCGTAATATAGCATATTAATCTATTGCAATAAAAATTCATAATTTCAAATAAAATTTGTAGATTTAGCTAACTAAGTCCTTATATTTGTATAAAATAACATTCGTTTATAGTGGAACATTGTTTTAACATTGAATTAGCTGCAATCAAAATTTGCTTGCTAGTCCCTCTGTGTGATCACAAATAGATAACTCTGGCTCATTTCCCAATCAATCTATCATGAAGGGAAGTAATTTCATGCAATTTTTATTCATAGTCTGTTTCAAAAATAATAAAAAGTTAACTATATTGGTATGTAAAAATTTTAGACGTTTCAAATTTATGAAATTATATTCGTACATCAATTGTTTTGATACATCAATAACAAAAACTGAAATATATTGCATTGATTCATTTTGTAATTATTCAAAATTATATCTGAAACCTAAACATAATTATAAAAAAAATGAACCTGTTAAGGGGAGACAATTCTCGAATAACTTTTTCGAATTGGCACATAATACCACGGAATGTCACTCATCATACAAATGGCACATCCATATAATTATTTAACTGCGCAATCGCGCTCCACCTTCAATGATGATTCTGAATTATAAATATAACCAAAAGCTGTTAATCTATAGATAGTGAAGACTAATGAAAGCTAACCCACTGTAAAAATATTTTTTTGCACTTTTTTAAAACTTCCTCAGGAAAAATTCTCTTGCCACTTGACTTTCATAGCTCAAAATTAACGTTTTTACAGAATATTTGATAAAGTAGTTACAGATTATTCGCTTCTCAAAGTGTAACACGCAATAAATATCGTATGCTTGCACAATCTTACCGAAATACGGATTTAATTAAGTCTTAAACATTTTGACATTTCTTCGTCTATTTTTATCGAAAACCGGTTTAAACAAATCACACGTACGTGTTAAGATCCGACTAAATACCTATTTCCCGATATGGTCAGGTAAAATTGCTACGTAATAGTCACTTGTTGCAGTTGTGGAATCTATATTTACATAATATACAGATATAACAGCTGCTAGGTGAAAGGGGGCATTAAGTGTTTCCCCTTCTGTCAGGTACGTCCCATAACCTTTTTATGCCTCTGCCGTAGCGTAGGGGGCATTAAGTTTTACCCTTGTCCGTCTGTACGTACGCCCATCCATATGTCCCGACATTGGTTTCTGTTCTCTAACTTGAGTTTGCATCAACTCGATGTTATGAAACTTAAACACAATGCTTATTATTGCAAAACACAGATCAGATTTGAATTTTGGTGGCATTACTCTAACTGTTCAAGAGTTATGCCCCTTTATAAATAGAAAAATTGCTGATTTTTTTAGTTTTCATTCTCTTACATACGTTTGCCTCAACCAAATGTTTTGTAACTTAAACAAGCTTCTTAGGACTCTGGGATACTGTATATATTTACCATTATCACCGATTCAACAAATATTTTAAAAAGATTGACAGGCAGTACCACATCTCTTCTTTCCTTACTGTTCATTCTAAGCCAGCCTTTATTTTGTCTATTCATTGAAAATTCTAATCTCTTTCCTATTAGTAAATACACCAGTAAGATTTGCATCCATTTATCAACCCTTTTCAACTTACAAATCAGAAATGTTTTATTTCACCACTCAAAAGTACATGTAGAAAGCTTAAAAATCGGTCAGATCTTATCTATAAATTTCATAATAAGAAGTCGATCATTGATTTATAGCGGAACATAATTAGACTTTTAACATATATATATATAGTCACATGGTCTGGCTAAAGGTACTTCACAATTGTTTAGATTTTTTGTTGGAAAACAATAGTTTAAAATACACATGTTAGTTATTTAGCTGCATGATAGTACTCTTAACCATATTATTTTACATTTTATATTGAAGGCCTATATATAGAGTAACAAATTTTGTTTTGTTTCAAACTGTACATTAAAGGTTAGCTGAAATTCAAGCTAATTATTAAAAGTCGGTATCAAAAATTAAAATGTTGTTATCATTTCTTTTACAATTAATTTATGGTTCTTTGGGTAAAATATGAAATTAAAGGAACCTCCTTTAGTGACCTTCAGCTGTTGTTTTTTTCTATTATCGGGTTGTTGTCTCTTTGACATATTCCCAATTTCCATTCTCAATTTTATCCTTTGAACATTCTATAGAACAGCCAATTTTATCTTTCAGTTGCTGTCATTTAATTTTTACAATTAATGAATTGCCTTTAAAAATGGGAATAGGTGATAAAAAAAGTAAGAGCTTCATATCTTGTGACTTTAAAAACTTTCTTTATCAGGAGAATTGTCATGTTTTCCAAGTGAATGATTTTTTTCAAAGAATAAACGGCCATTTTAATTGATTTTATTTAGAATGACCAAGAGGTAGTTAGTTACATTTTCCCCTATTATACCTATTTTGATGACTAACGGAAGTTCAGATACATTTTACCTATTATACTACAAACATTAAATACTTTTTACGAGATACTGTGATGTATGTAAGTCTTTAATGTATTGGGTTCTGAGCGGATAAATGTTTTTTTTATATTTTTTTAAATTGCTTATTATGAGCTTTTTTGTGTAGATTAATGTAAAAAGTCACTATAGTATATTTTTATATTTAATTTAAGGTATTTAAAAAAGATTGTATGAGGGGGTTAATGCATCTGAATTTTTTTATGTAATTTTAGTTTTTTTTTTAGTTAAGGTGAATTTCCCACTGTATGACCCTTACAAAAAATAAATAAGTGTACCATCTTTCTGCATGAACTCCTCTTACAGTAGAACCTTATTTTGTAGAACAGTAACAAGAGATTTGCTTATTGAAATAACTTGATTTTTCTAATCAATTTCTCAAAATAACTGCCAGTGGTTCAATACATGGACTCATCATAAAGTATTCAACCTTTGTATTTTGCCAAAAATTTAGCTGTTTCAGAATCTTATGCATTCTGGGTAACATTTATCAAAACATTGCTATAGTGGTCCGGTCCCTGGGTGGGGGTAAATTTGGTTGATTATATAGGGAAGCACTCAGATGCATGACCTGAGCAGGTCCCCTCTTAAGCAGTCATGCAGTTAAGGCCCCTTCTTTCTGAATCCATCACTGCACTATCCTTCAGATGTGCGAAGATGTCCTCAAAGGAAAGTTTCTAGGTTTTCTTTTTTTTTCTTTTTAACAATTTTGAAAGAAGTTAAATTTATTATATCTAGACTTTTTCAACCTGTCAAAATTAAATTTATATTAAAATAATTAAAAAAAAAAGTCTGTATATATATATAGAAGATTAATTGGTATTTTAGCAATCATATAGTAACAGGTACAATAAATCATGTAAGATTTTGTGATACATTTGTTACAAGTGCACAGCTGTTTGTTGAATTTTGGAAAAGTAAATGATCTGTGGACCTCATGGTATTTTGGAGTGGGTCTTTATTTAAAGGTGACAATTGTTTGAAGTTAGGGCTGTTTGATTTTCAATTTCATTCAGTATTTAATGTGAAATTTAACAGTATAATGATTTGACGATCTTTTGATAGATTGAAACAAGTAAATATTTTAAGTCGGTAATTGTTAAAGATTGGAGCTTTTTGAATGTCAATTTTACAAGTGTTTGATAAGTAGAAAGTTAGGGTTGATACAAGATTTTATTAAATGGATGAAAAAAGGAGCGTTTGAAGAACAAATTAAAAAAATTGAATTTTTGACACTGGGCATGTTTGACAATTAAAAGTTTTACAGTGGTATTGGTTGTATTGCATTTTGAAATTGACTACGAAATATTACGGCCTTGATTTGAAGAGAAATTAATTATATTTGAATGATAATTTCACAGGTGGTTGATATTACACTTGAAGAATGATGATGCAATTAAGTTTATTGAAAAATGTTTTAAAATTAACTCAGAGAGAGAGTTCATTATCAATGAAAGAGAATATAGAATTTTAAAATTTAAAAAAAAAAAAAGAAATTTCGAATTATTAATGTTTGACCATAATTATTGGTAGTCAATTTATACACTGCAAACTAACTACTTAAGATACAAAAAATGAAAAAAAAAGGGAGTGATGTTGTCTTTGAAATTGGATATTTGACCCTGCTCCTTTACAAGGTCGACATCAAAGAAAGATTTCTAAAATGAATAATTAGAAGAAGTTTCCACCCATATTTGATGAGTTAATTAACACCTTTAAAATTGTATTGTTAAAAAATTGCTAAGAAAAAATTGAAGTCTGGTTTCTTGGGTTTAATTCAATGCAATGAAACATGCTTCTTGAAACAACTATATTTCCATTCTTAGACTAAAGTAAAACTTGTGTAACTATTTTTCTGAGTACAACATGTTTCTTAAAATGATATAAAAATAAATATAAAAAAAAATCATTAAATCACAATTAAGACTGCAAAAGATTATTGAATTTAATATCCAATTATAGTGCCGTAATATTTGTTCTTGCAGACCTCAGACAGACGGCCATTATTTAAGGCTAACATCTTTTATGTTAGGTTAATGTACCTTCAAATTTTATTTCTGACCAGTTCATTAAGTAAATTCTTCGCTACGATGTTTCATTAAATCTTATAACTTGAACACATGCATATAGGCAGAAGTACTTGGTCTTAATTTAACTTTAATCCAATGGGTTTTGATTTAATACCATTGGCTTTGTTGATCACATAAACGTTGCTAATTATTATATTTTAAGCCGTAATCAATTTATTTTGGTGCGATAAACTGTGTCGTGATTTTGGGAACCTAGTGCCCATTTTGTGTGTATCAATATTTTTCAGAAGATAGTGTTGTTTTAAAGGAAAATAGTTTTGTGGGATCCTCTATGATCAGGGTTTTCTTTAAGTGATGTGAATGATATATTGCTGTATTGAAAATTTTGAACTCATACTGGACCTTTTGTGTGACAACAATTTGAACGGGGAATATTTTATTATTTTCTTTTTGGTGATTTTTTCAAGACAATAAGTTCTTTCAGGATATATTACAGATTTATCAAGTTGTTTATGTTTGAGAAACAAAAAAATGGTCAATTTACAATTTAATGTGTTTTAATTCTGAAAATTAATAAGCAAGTGAAAAGAAAAGCAGAAGAATTGACCTGGAAGTTTTAAATAATGTATAATTCAGAAAATTCTACAAGAAATTGAGAATGAATGCTTTTATTTCTTGATGGGATAAAGAAATCTGATATAAATATAGTGATATACCATAAAGTTATATTGGGCTTAATGAAAAAACATTTGTTATATCACAATCTTTAATAAGACAGTTCAAATTCTGTTATTAAAAGGAGATTATTTTGCTGTCAAAGGGAGATAACTCATTTATAAAATAAAGTGTTATAAGTGAAGAAATACCTTACATATTAGCTTCAGAAATTCTACTGGAGTATGACGGTAATTTATATTTAAATTAGAAAAATTGAAATAATGAAAAATAAAAAAAAGAAGTAAAAATATAAGACAGATGAATTAAAGGTTTATTTTTCTAAAAGGAGTATAAGGTGTGCATATTGCTCTTTGTGAAAATTCTCATGGTACAGAGATGAAAATTAGAAGTAGACCTTAGTCTATAAGAGCTCATGAAACATAATGACATGGATGGAAATCTGGACAATATTTTTCATTAGGTTTTTGAAGTTTTGTGAAGCCTTCACAAGAAAAGAAGCAGCCCTTTAATCTGTAAAAATGGAGAGAGAGAGAGAGAGAAAGAAAAAATATTATTCGAAAAAAAGAAATATATTAATTGACCACTATCTATTCTCAAATCATTGCACAATCATTTTACAAGTACTTAGGAATGGAATAACAATTTCAACCTCAGGAAATACATGAATCTGCCTTAATTGGTTTATTCAAATGGTTTCCCTGAAGTGGCATAATTTATGTATGATGTACCATAGGCATAGTTTACAACTTTACATGTATATGAACATGAATATTTCATAAACATTTAGAAGTTATACTTACTGTCAAGGTATGGGAAGTACATAATATACAATAACCTTAAATTTTCAAGTCAAATAGAATCTAGATAACTTGTCCATAACAATATTTACTCTCTAGGGATACTTAAATTTCAATTTTTAAAATATGAAACTTATTGCCATGCACTTTAGATAATTCAATTTTCAAGAGTGAATGGATTTCAAAATTAATAATTAGCAAGTGATTGAACACGTTTCATAAATTATTGAATGCAAAAGTTTTAAAGGATATACAGGTCCATGTAAGAATCAGGCAAACAGTGATAAGTCCATTTTGGCAAATTGATCAAATTTCGTATTCTAGATATGGATTTACCTAATTAGAACTTGAATATGAAATTTTTTTTTGAAAAAATAATTTTTGTGTTAAAAATATTCATTTTCAAATTTTCCCCTGATGGCCCCTAAAAATGAGCAAGGAAAACTACAAAAACGCACGTTTTTAAAGTAATTTATCTTGCTTTAATAATATATTTTTTGTTGCAAGTATATACTTTATATAGAGTTAATATGTATAGTGATATGAAAACAGATTGAAAATTGATTTCAAATATTTTCTTCCCTAGCAACCGTAACCATGGAAATGTGATCAAAATGAATTTTAGAAAAATGCAAATTTCATCTAATTTCATTTATTTTTTTAAGAAACAGCAACAGTATACACACTTTTATTATATATTCCCTTTTAGTAGAAGCCCTGTAGAATAAATCGAAACAAAAAAAAGTTCGGAAATATTTGGCTGTTGTAGGTGGCAGCACCATCAAAATCGTCAAATTTTTCAGTTTTTTTTAAAATAATTTACGATATTTATACCCTATGTTGATCAAATTTAGGTGAAATATTCACTTAATCATGCTAATTCCTATACATATGATATACCAGGGTGTAAAGGGGTAATATTTTGCATTTTGAGTGGAACAATATATAGTTTGTTTGTGTATGTTTGGGGAGGAGGGTCGCCTGAACTATTTCCAAGGGGGAAAATGTTATGATTTACATTAGTAATGAGCCTAAGTCCACAATAATTGTGTTGTTACCTTGCAAGCATCAACAAGGGTCTGAATTGATATAAATGAAGGATTTGATTTCTTAGAAACTTATAGTTTTCTCAATATTTTGATCCAAATATCACACGGCACTTTAGTGTAGTAATTTTAGCAAAGGATTACTATGTTTTGTGTCTCCCACATTGATTTTTTTTATTTCAGATGTGATAAACAGGTACTCCTGCAAAATATTTGTTCAGTGGTACAAGCAGTTAATAAAAAATAAACAGTTCACTTAAGTGTCCCCATTTTCTTCCTCAATATGTAAATATGCAAGAGTCAATGGTCTTGCATACAGAATTTTTCCCTTTGGAACAGAACATATCTAGTGAACTAACATGTATTAAGTGACACCACCCTTATTCACAAATCGATAATATTGAACTTAAATTCAATGTTTACTACTAGGAAGAAAGTCAATTGGAGATAATGGAAGTAAAGAATAAAAAAAAAAGATAGATAATAAGTTGTTCAAATTTTTAATTTTCTAATAACTAAATAATTATATGGTCATGATGGTACAAGTAAAATTATTTTAACATATGTTCTAATAATACTTAGTTTTCATTGATCAAATATGTATCTTAACCTTCTATTCAAAAGAGTGATTGCTTAGCATGCTTAGTACTTTAATAATATGTGACAAATACTTTTATGAAAAAAATAATAAGGAAATCTTAATATTCTCCTGTCTTTCTTAAAAGCCTATCTCATAACTCATCTTCAGTCCCATTTGTTGATGTTGGTTTATTTTTTGGTTGTAAATACCACTTCATTGCAAAACCTGGCCAACTCAGGTGTCAGACTGTTTCCTGTTACAACTTTTAAAAATGCTTTCCTATATATATATATATATATATACATAAGTACGTCTGAGTCAGTGACAACTCGACAACAGATGTATCCATCGGATCGCCATCAATGATGGTGATACATGGCTGTGTACATAATGTATATACAACTCGTCTAAACATCAACCCAACAATGTTAGATCTGTAAATTTGCTTTCGCAAAAGAACCAAAAATTTGCGAAAGCAAATTTACAGATCTAACATTGTTGGGTTGATGTTTAGACGAGTTGTATATATATATATATATATATAGCTATCAATAGATGGTTTTCAAGTCTATTTAAGGTAGCAAATCTAATGACACAGCCAACTTTTGAGCAAAAAAAACAGCATTTAATCAGAACTTTCTGAGTGATGAGAGGATAATATGGTTGAGTCTTCACCATTTTCTGTTTTTATTTCTGGTCCTTCATGGAGATTAACTGCACCGTGTTTTAGGTGTTTTGATTTTTCCAGTTACATTAACAGGTAAGTAAAATCCTGATATAAACACACATTTTTCTGTTTTATTTTCCTGTCGGTTACCAAAATCCATTTGGTCTATGGATTTATAAGGAATAAATTTTACTTTGCCAATATTGTAGGCTTTCCTCAGTAGTATACCATCTTCTTCAACTCACAACTCATTAAAATCCTTTATTCCATTAAACTTGTGTGTTATCAGTTTGTTTTATGAGGTGTAGTTAGCACATTCAGAGACTTGACATCCAGCAAAACCTGTGAAAAGAAATAATAATGAGGGCAATTATAAACCGATTCAAAGGTCATGTTTTCAACTTCAACAAAATGTGTGTACATTACTACATAGGTCAACATGATATTTTGAAGAAAAGAAAATAATTTTAAACTAGAGGCTCCAAGGAGCCCTTGTTGCTCCAATGATAATTTTATATTACAATTGATGCATGGAATAATGCAACAGTTGTTATACTTTTGCTCTAGTTTCAGAGATACATGTATGGACCAGTTAAAAACTGCATTTTTTCCCATGTTCTATTTTTAGCCATGTCTGCCATGTTTTAGGCAGACAGGGTCACTGGACACATGTCAGATTTGCTCTAAATGCTCTGGTGTTTTAGTTATAAGCCAAAAACTGCATTTTACCCCTATGATCTATTTTTAGCCATGGTGGCCATCTTGGTTGGTTGGCTGGGTCACTGAAGTTTGGTTTAATTTGGCCCAGTAGTTTCAGAGGAGAAGATTTTTGTAAAAGTTAACGACAACGTACACGTGTCATTTGGTCCCTTGTTTAGAGTTGTCTTATTGGCAATCATACCACATCTTCTTTTTATGCAGGGGGCATAAAATAAGTTTATGAGTAACATTTGTACATCTAAAATAATATCAAGGTTATAACAAAATGCACTCAAATTTCCTTTCGAAAAAGGGCAATAACCCTTCAAGTGTTGTCTGATTCATCAGAAAATTTCTTGTTAGATAGCTTTTGACATGGTGAACAATTTTACTGCTTTAGTTTTCCCAAAATTATAATTATATCATTTTATAGATATAAATTAAATGATATCTCTAGGTTGTTCTTTCGAAAGCAATGTCTCAAGAAACATATGTGCTTTAATAAAAATAAAGATTATAGTTAATTTCCTAATGCATGTAGAGCAAGACTTTTTTACTTTGTTTGTATATTGTACATGTTGTACAATAGGAATTTAGATAACATCCAATTGCTTTTAACTATTATATTTACAGGTTTAAGGTTGCCTATATTTATTGTTTGAAGATTTCAGTCTTAATTGCAAAGTTTGGGTAAACGTTTCAAATCAAAATGTTACTCTACAAGCATTAAGAAATTAGCTGTAAGATGAACATTAAACTACTGTCACTTAGGGAAAACATAAAAAAAAATCAATGAAGGATAATAAACTTAATTCAAATAGTTTGGGGTGGGGGTAAAGTTGCTGCAAGTTTTCTTTAATTGAAATGATTTTATACTTTCAATTTTCCCAAAATTAAGTTAAGAGGAGAGTAAGGGGGTCAGTGAAAAAAAAATATATACTAGTACATATATAAATAAGTTTTTTATCCTACATTGAACTTTTGATGTTGTCCCTAATTCTGATATTGTTGTCTTCTGTTTTTACTTTATATTTACTTAGCCCAATTTTTTTTTGTAATATACATTGTATGTTACCTGTTCTTTTACTTATTTCTTGTAAGCATAACCAGATATGTCCACAGTGGTACATGTCATTAGTCATTATAAAATTCTGAAGAAGTGAAGCCACACAAAACCAATTCTGTATCACAGATTCTAAAACATGGGTGAAAATTCTATGCTGAAAAAGAAATGCACAAGACAATTTTTATAGATGTTGATACTGATTTCATTCCAAATAAAAGACTACATGTACATTAATAATTTATATTCATTTCATCATGTTTATAAGAATCTATTCCATTAGGACATGTAGGAGCTTAAATCAAGGATTTTTTTGTTTGTTTATAGTCAGTGTGATACATGTAATTATAAGTACACAATGAAAAATTATATAAACAGTCTCAAACTCAGACCAACCTTATACATGTTTTACAAATAAGCATATTTTGGTTTTCCCGTTTGAATGTTTTTACACTAGTAATTGTGGGGCCCTTTATAGTTTGTTGTTCGGTGTGAGCCAAGGCTCTGTGTTGAAGGCCGTACATTGACCTATAATGGTTTACTTTTTTAAATTGTTATTTGGATGGAGAGTTGCCTCATTGGCACTCACACCACATCTTCCTATATCTAAAGATTATTTGTGGTATGATTGCAAATGAAGTAACTCAGGGTTCTCATTACAGACTTTTCAAATTCCCATGAGTTCAAAACTCACAGACTACTGAGAGTTACATGTATGAAATTTTCCAAAAGAGAGCAAATCTCTTTGAGGTTAATTATAGGTCAGGGATGAATAAATGAGCTTTATTTAGAGTCGGCAAGGTACATGTAGTATATAAACATAGGGATCTCAGAATCGAGGATTTTGTACCTAATTTTAAAAATAATTGGGGGGGGGGGGGGGGGTCTTACCCTAAACCCCCTTTGAATGTTGCACACGCTGATGTAACAATGTACAGTGTGCCCTTTGAATAACCAAATAATATAGTTTCCTCAAAGCCAACATTTCACAAACTTTATTTCCAATTACATGGGCCCCTTCACCTAAACTCAAGGAAAATCACTTAATAGGTAAAGGGCGGTTAGTAACTTAGTAATAAGCAAAAGATTTACTGCATCTATATAGTCAGAAATAAATGACCCTGAAATACTGACTGTGATATTTTCCATATCCTGCATCATATTTATCTTTTTAAAATTTATCAAAAAAATCTATACATGCTATACACTTATCATGCTTATATCCAGAAATAATTACTTGCCTTTTATTGTTGTATTCAAAACATTGATACAAAATTTAAGAATAAAATATAATGGACAGAACCAACCAATTCTAGAATATTTGGTGAATGAGCGAGACAACAAAAGGTTGAACAGTTTCATGGTCTTAACATCTCTAAAGTACCACAAATTGTTGTATAAATTATATATACATTTTATATACTATAAAACAAAAAATAAATTGCAAAGTAAATTTTAAAAGGTTTCTTATTTTTAACCATTGTGGAAATTTGTCCCAAACTAGTTTTGACTAGTGTTTGTTAGCCTTAGAGGACTCAGAACATATGGTACTACATGTACTTTGTGGATGGATGCAGTTCCTATAGTTTGAAGTTAGTTTCAGGTTTGTGTTCACTCACAATGTGGTCATGTCTTTTTTTTAATTTTTTTTTAGCTGGATAATTAGTTGTAAATCACTATCTATATTGTTCCTAATGTTTCATAGGAGCTACCATTTGATTTTTATTAGGGGCTAGGATGATATTTAAAAAAGGCAGGACAGGAGTTTTGATTATAAAAAAAATGCCAAAAATAAAGGCAGGATGACAATTTAAGTAAAAATGATAACCCAATTAATATTGGCAAGACCTGTCGATGATAGAGTGGGGAAAAAATGCAAGACAGAGATTACAAAAAAAAAATGCAGGGCAAAATTGATAATCCTACCCCCCCTCTAAAAAATTTAAATGGTAGCTCCCTTAACAGCTTGATGGATGGGTGCACTGCCTTTTCAGCAATAAGACTCCAGTTAAGAAACCCTGTAACTGTAGTTAGTCCTGTGGAACTGGAAACCTAACAAAATATACCACAAATAACAGATATTCTATACCGGGCATACGGACATGATGTAATGTGTATTATGGGTGTTATCACTTGTTCTATCTTTGTTTGTATTAATGGTATTACTTATTGTGCAAACAGAGTGTGGGGACAGAGGCAGCATATTGATTTACCTGAAAATACCACATCTTAGTGCTATCAACTCTCCTTCATCATGTTCATTGGCATTGTCCACGGCTGGTTCGTGTAGTCTGGCAACCTCCACGCAGTCTGAGATCTGTCAATGCCGCGGCGTTATGTCTTAACTCATTCAGCGAGCTTTCGTACACTTTTATCCTGATTACATACAGGATTAAACCCCACATGAATGGGTTAAAACAGACTTATACTGCCCTTCATGTCCGGCGGGACCATCTCGTCTGCCATTTGTTATTGTTGTTGTGCAGATTACGCGCCTTTTTTAAAAAGAGGTAACCAAGCAAGGGAGATAAACAATACAGTCAATGACGCGTTTCGATGATTTTTCTTTAGTGAATAACATTTTTCAAATAAAAATTTCCAAACTTTTTATTCATTGAAAGAGAAGATATGTATCAAAAGATTTCAAATATAAAAAAAAATGTGTGCTAGGCATCTGCTGTTAACAGAAAATCGATATCGAAGTTGACCTACTTTCAATGCATTACACTGTTGTATATGCGGACGGCGAACGCATTCAATCTATTTTTTCTAGACAAATATGGCATACATCGATGTAATACTATGGTTTTGTCACTTTTATTAATGGATAACAAAGTTCCCAAAATTTCACCATATTCCGTGTATATGGACTTATCACTTTTTATTTGATTTGCCTGATTCTTACACGGACCTGTACTTAAAACATTGTGATCTATGATAGATTTTAAACTCGAAGTGGTGTAAGGGATCGTGGGAAAAAATTAAATATCGGATCGCTGATGTAAATATGGCAAGATAAAATCATGTGTATTGGTCTTATTCCGTGTTTACAAAAATGAAATAATGGAATATTTGAAAAATAAAACTTTTGTAAATGGAAGCTGAATATAACTACCAATTGATATTTTAAAGATTTCTGGCTCTAAAGTTTAAAAAAATTCTTCAATGATGACTACTTGTGCATTTTGTAGTAATTTTGTACATGATTGAATTCAATTGTGCTTAATAATTAGATTTGTCTTCATTTTCTTCAACTATTCCCAGTGAAAATTTGAAGGAGTTTATAACATCTTGTTGTTGACAGTAAAGTTGGGAACAATAATGGAAATGATATTAATTATTACTAAGAAAAATGATTGTTAAACAATAACGAGAAACAATTTATTGGAGAAAGTTTTAAGTTTGGTGCTTACATATCAGTTGAAAACATCCAATGTGGATTTTACAAGATTAGTTGAAATCAGGAGACTTGGGATAGATTATCAACATGCAGATGGACTTTGCTACACTTTTAGAATTAAGGGATCTTCATTCGGCCCTTAAAAGACACAATGCTATCAAGGGAGGCTTCATGTTTCAGAAAGTTAAGGTAATATTGGTCAATTAGTTAGAGTTTTTGAATTTAACTGGTGTAATATTTAAAAATTAATTTCTCCTATTGTGTCTCTTCTTAGACTATTTGGGAGGTTTGTGACAGGCATGTAAATAGCTTTATAGCTTACTGTTTAGTGTGACCCAAGCTTTATAACTTTAGAGCTTAATAGCTTTATAGCTTGCTGTTTAGTGTAAGGCAAGCTTTATAACTTTAGAGCTTTATAGCTTTCTGTTTAGTGTAAGCCAAGCTTTATAGCGTTAGAGCTTAAGAGCTTGCTGTTTAGTGTGAGCCAAGCTTTATATCTTTAGAGCTTACTGTTTAGTGTGAGCCAAGCTTTAGAGCTTAAGAGCTTTATAGCTTGCTGTTTAGTTTGAGCCAAGCTTTATAGCTTTATAACTTGCTGTTTAGTGTGAGCCAAGCTTTATAATATAGCTTTAAAGCTTTCTAGCTTACTGTTAAGAGTGAGCCAAGCTTTATAGCTTTAGAGCTTTATAGCTTGCTGTTTAGTGTGAGCAAAGCTTTATAGCTTTAGAGCTTACTGTTTAGTGTGAGCCAAGCTTTATAGCTTTAGAGCTTTATAGGTTGCTGTTTAGTGTGAGCCAAGCTTTATAGCTTTAGAGCTTTATAGCTTGCTGTTTAGTGTGAGCCAAGCTTTATAATATAGCTTCAAAGTTTTATAGCTTTATAGCTTGCTGTTTAGTGTGAGCCAAGCTTTATAATATAGCTTTAAAGCTTTATAACTTTATAGCGTGCTGTTAAGTGTGAGACAAGCTTTATAGCTTTATAGCTTGCTGTTTAGTGTGAGTCAAGCTTTATAGCTTTATAGCTTGCTGTTTAGTGTGAGCCAAGCTTTATAACTTTATAGCTTGCTGTTCAGTGTGAGCCTGTGTTGAAGACTATACTTTGACCTATAATGGCTTACTTTTACAATGACAAGACTGTGGTATGAGTGCCAATGGCTATTTGTTCCAATGAAAGTTGCTAAGGTTTGTAGGGCTTAAGTTGAGATGTCTGGTGTTAATTGGTGGTTGGTATGGCCCTTTAGCGTAAAAGTTTGTCCAAAACGACTACTATTAAGTGTTGTATTTCTTGCTGTCATATTTATGGACTTTTGACTTTTATGGGTAAATGATATTTTGTTAAGTCTCATGGTTGTTCATAGAATTATTAATCACCTACAGGGTTTTCTCTCAATCAGATATTTTGTGGGTAAATGATATTTTGTTAAATCCCAAGGTTGTTCATAGGATTACAAATCATTTATGGAGTCTACTTTCGATCAGACTTTATACAAATTAACCTCACAAAATTGAATTTATCCATATTAGTGTCATGTTTAAATAAATATTGATATTTTCAAATGAAATGAGAGAAAGTATGGTATAATCCCTTGTTGTGGGGTTTAAAGTAAATATAACAAAAATTAATAACAGAATAAGATATATAAATTGTGACACTTTTAACATTTAAAGTTGTGATTTTGAAACATTTAAGATTTGTCATTTTAACCTTGTATTGTGTAGTGACTGATTGGGGGCTGTTTAACTTTCAGTGTCAAATTTTGTTTTGTGGGAAGCACTTGATGAAGTTTTTATTTTGTTGTTTTCTTTTAACAAGTTTTATTTGCTTGTTTTGCCACCGCTAATAATTTCAGCTCCTGTGGAGATAAGAGTAAACATTCTCTAATTTTTTTGTGCTATTTTCACATTTCCAAACCGGTGTGAGAAAAATATTTCTCTTCACTAGTGAAAAATCTGTTCTCAACAACTGATTGGTTGAAATTTAATCGTGACGTAAAAAAGGCAACCTGATGCCTGATCAGACGTCTCACCAAAAGAACACAATTTTCCTCAAATCTTTGAAAAGGAAGGATAAAAATCATTAGAGAAACAAATTCCACCACTGTAACTTGTGTATTACGATTATTTGTCTCCACTCTCAATAGTTAAATTAAAAAAAAAATTAAGCCTCACGCTTTAAAGATTAAAATTTAAATGTCTCGAGTGGAGACATATCGTAATATAGCATATTAATCTATTGCAATAAAAATTCATAATTTCAAATAAAATTTGTAGATTTAGCTAACTAAGTCCTTATATTTGTATAAAATAACATTCGTTTATAGTGGAACATTGTTTTAACATTGAATTAGCTGCAATCAAAATTTGCTTGCTAGTCCCTCTGTGTGATCACAAATAGATAACTCTGGCTCATTTCCCAATCAATCTATCATGAAGGGAAGTAATTTCATGCAATTTTTATTCATAGTCTGTTTCAAAAATAATAAAAAGTTAACTATATTGGTATGTAAAAATTTTAGACGTTTCAAATTTATGAAATTATATTCGTACATCAATTGTTTTGATACATCAATAACAAAAACTGAAATATATTGCATTGATTCATTTTGTAATTATTCAAAATTATATCTGAAACCTAAACATAATTATAAAAAAAATGAACCTGTTAAGGGGAGACAATTCTCGAATAACTTTTTCGAATTGGCACATAATACCACGGAATGTCACTCATCATACAAATGGCACATCCATATAATTATTTAACTGCGCAATCGCGCTCCACCTTCAATGATGATTCTGAATTATAAATATAACCAAAAGCTGTTAATCTATAGATAGTGAAGACTAATGAAAGCTAACCCACTGTAAAAATATTTTTTTGCACTTTTTTAAAACTTCCTCAGGAAAAATTCTCTTGCCACTTGACTTTCATAGCTCAAAATTAACGTTTTTACAGAATATTTGATAAAGTAGTTACAGATTATTCGCTTCTCAAAGTGTAACACGCAATAAATATCGTATGCTTGCACAATCTTACCGAAATACGGATTTAATTAAGTCTTAAACATTTTGACATTTCTTCGTCTATTTTTATCGAAAACCGGTTTAAACAAATCACACGTACGTGTTAAGATCCGACTAAATACCTATTTCCCGATATGGTCAGGTAAAATTGCTACGTAATAGTCACTTGTTGCAGTTGTGGAATCTATATTTACATAATATACAGATATAACAGCTGCTAGGTGAAAGGGGGCATTAAGTGTTTCCCCTTCTGTCAGGTACGTCCCATAACCTTTTTATGCCTCTGCCGTAGCGTAGGGGGCATTAAGTTTTACCCTTGTCCGTCTGTACGTACGCCCATCCATATGTCCCGACATTGGTTTCTGTTCTCTAACTTGAGTTTGCATCAACTCGATGTTATGAAACTTAAACACAATGCTTATTATTGCAAAACACAGATCAGATTTGAATTTTGGTGGCATTACTCTAACTGTTCAAGAGTTATGCCCCTTTATAAATAGAAAAATTGCTGATTTTTTTAGTTTTCATTCTCTTACATACGTTTGCCTCAACCAAATGTTTTGTAACTTAAACAAGCTTCTTAGGACTCTGGGATACTGTATATATTTACCATTATCACCGATTCAACAAATATTTTAAAAAGATTGACAGGCAGTACCACATCTCTTCTTTCCTTACTGTTCATTCTAAGCCAGCCTTTATTTTGTCTATTCATTGAAAATTCTAATCTCTTTCCTATTAGTAAATACACCAGTAAGATTTGCATCCATTTATCAACCCTTTTCAACTTACAAATCAGAAATGTTTTATTTCACCACTCAAAAGTACATGTAGAAAGCTTAAAAATCGGTCAGATCTTATCTATAAATTTCATAATAAGAAGTCGATCATTGATTTATAGCGGAACATAATTAGACTTTTAACATATATATATATAGTCACATGGTCTGGCTAAAGGTACTTCACAATTGTTTAGATTTTTTGTTGGAAAACAATAGTTTAAAATACACATGTTAGTTATTTAGCTGCATGATAGTACTCTTAACCATATTATTTTACATTTTATATTGAAGGCCTATATATAGAGTAACAAATTTTGTTTTGTTTCAAACTGTACATTAAAGGTTAGCTGAAATTCAAGCTAATTATTAAAAGTCGGTATCAAAAATTAAAATGTTGTTATCATTTCTTTTACAATTAATTTATGGTTCTTTGGGTAAAATATGAAATTAAAGGAACCTCCTTTAGTGACCTTCAGCTGTTGTTTTTTTCTATTATCGGGTTGTTGTCTCTTTGACATATTCCCAATTTCCATTCTCAATTTTATCCTTTGAACATTCTATAGAACAGCCAATTTTATCTTTCAGTTGCTGTCATTTAATTTTTACAATTAATGAATTGCCTTTAAAAATGGGAATAGGTGATAAAAAAAGTAAGAGCTTCATATCTTGTGACTTTAAAAACTTTCTTTATCAGGAGAATTGTCATGTTTTCCAAGTGAATGATTTTTTTCAAAGAATAAACGGCCATTTTAATTGATTTTATTTAGAATGACCAAGAGGTAGTTAGTTACATTTTCCCCTATTATACCTATTTTGATGACTAACGGAAGTTCAGATACATTTTACCTATTATACTACAAACATTAAATACTTTTTACGAGATACTGTGATGTATGTAAGTCTTTAATGTATTGGGTTCTGAGCGGATAAATGTTTTTTTTATATTTTTTTAAATTGCTTATTATGAGCTTTTTTGTGTAGATTAATGTAAAAAGTCACTATAGTATATTTTTATATTTAATTTAAGGTATTTAAAAAAGATTGTATGAGGGGGTTAATGCATCTGAATTTTTTTATGTAATTTTAGTTTTTTTTTTAGTTAAGGTGAATTTCCCACTGTATGACCCTTACAAAAAATAAATAAGTGTACCATCTTTCTGCATGAACTCCTCTTACAGTAGAACCTTATTTTGTAGAACAGTAACAAGAGATTTGCTTATTGAAATAACTTGATTTTTCTAATCAATTTCTCAAAATAACTGCCAGTGGTTCAATACATGGACTCATCATAAAGTATTCAACCTTTGTATTTTGCCAAAAATTTAGCTGTTTCAGAATCTTATGCATTCTGGGTAACATTTATCAAAACATTGCTATAGTGGTCCGGTCCCTGGGTGGGGGTAAATTTGGTTGATTATATAGGGAAGCACTCAGATGCATGACCTGAGCAGGTCCCCTCTTAAGCAGTCATGCAGTTAAGGCCCCTTCTTTCTGAATCCATCACTGCACTATCCTTCAGATGTGCGAAGATGTCCTCAAAGGAAAGTTTCTAGGTTTTCTTTTTTTTTCTTTTTAACAATTTTGAAAGAAGTTAAATTTATTATATCTAGACTTTTTCAACCTGTCAAAATTAAATTTATATTAAAATAATTAAAAAAAAAAGTCTGTATATATATATAGAAGATTAATTGGTATTTTAGCAATCATATAGTAACAGGTACAATAAATCATGTAAGATTTTGTGATACATTTGTTACAAGTGCACAGCTGTTTGTTGAATTTTGGAAAAGTAAATGATCTGTGGACCTCATGGTATTTTGGAGTGGGTCTTTATTTAAAGGTGACAATTGTTTGAAGTTAGGGCTGTTTGATTTTCAATTTCATTCAGTATTTAATGTGAAATTTAACAGTATAATGATTTGACGATCTTTTGATAGATTGAAACAAGTAAGTATTTTAAGTCGGTAATTGTTAAAGATTGGAGCTTTTTGAACGTCAATTTTACAAGTGTTTGATAAGTAGAAAGTTAGGGTTGATACAAGATTTTATTAAATGGATGAAAAAAGGAGCGTTTGAAGAACAAATTAAAAAAATTGAATTTTTGACACTGGGCATGTTTGACAATTAAAAGTTTTACAGTGGTATTGGTTGTATTGCATTTTGAAATTGACTACGAAATATTACGGCCTTGATTTGAAGAGAAATTAATTATATTTGAATGATAATTTCACAGGTGGTTGATATTACACTTGAAGAATGATGATGCAATTAAGTTTATTGAAAAATGTTTTAAAATTAACTCAGAGAGAGAGTTCATTATCAATGAAAGAGAATATAGAATTTTAAAATTTAAAAAAAAAAAAAGAAATTTCGAATTATTAATGTTTGACCATAATTATTGGTAGTCAATTTATACACTGCAAACTAACTACTTAAGATACAAAAAATGAAAAAAAAAGGGAGTGATGTTGTCTTTGAAATTGGATATTTGACCCTGCTCCTTTACAAGGTCGACATCAAAGAAAGATTTCTAAAATGAATAATTAGAAGAAGTTTCCACCCATATTTGATGAGTTAATTAACACCTTTAAAATTGTATTGTTAAAAAATTGCTAAGAAAAAATTGAAGTCTGGTTTCTTGGGTTTAATTCAATGCAATGAAACATGCTTCTTGAAACAACTATATTTCCATTCTTAGACTAAAGTAAAACTTGTGTAACTATTTTTCTGAGTACAACATGTTTCTTAAAATGATATAAAAATAAATATAAAAAAAAATCATTAAATCACAATTAAGACTGCAAAAGATTATTGAATTTAATATCCAATTATAGTGCCGTAATATTTGTTCTTGCAGACCTCAGACAGACGGCCATTATTTAAGGCTAACATCTTTTATGTTAGGTTAATGTACCTTCAAATTTTATTTCTGACCAGTTCATTAAGTAAATTCTTCGCTACGATGTTTCATTAAATCTTATAACTTGAACACATGCATATAGGCAGAAGTACTTGGTCTTAATTTAACTTTAATCCAATGGGTTTTGATTTAATACCATTGGCTTTGTTGATCACATAAACGTTGCTAATTATTATATTTTAAGCCGTAATCAATTTATTTTGGTGCGATAAACTGTGTCGTGATTTTGGGAACCTAGTGCCCATTTTGTGTGTATCAATATTTTTCAGAAGATAGTGTTGTTTTAAAGGAAAATAGTTTTGTGGGATCCTCTATGATCAGGGTTTTCTTTAAGTGATGTGAATGATATATTGCTGTATTGAAAATTTTGAACTCATACAGGACCTTTTGTGTGACAACAATTTGAACGGGGAATATTTTATTATTTTCTTTTTGGTGATTTTTTCAAGACAATAAGTTCTTTCAGGATATATTACAGATTTATCAAGTTGTTTATGTTTGAGAAACAAAAAAATGGTCAATTTACAATTTAATGTGTTTTAATTCTGAAAATTAATAAGCAAGTGAAAAGAAAAGCAGAAGAATTGACCTGGAAGTTTTAAATAATGTATAATTCAGAAAATTCTACAAGAAATTGAGAATGAATGCTTTTATTTCTTGATGGGATAAAGAAATCTGATATAAATATAGTGATATACCATAAAGTTATATTGGGCTTAATGAAAAAACATTTGTTATATCACAATCTTTAATAAGACAGTTCAAATTCTGTTATTAAAAGGAGATTATTTTGCTGTCAAAGGGAGATAACTCATTTATAAAATAAAGTGTTATAAGTGAAGAAATACCTTACATATTAGCTTCAGAAATTCTACTGGAGTATGACGGTAATTTATATTTAAATTAGAAAAATTGAAATAATGAAAAATAAAAAAAAGAAGTAAAAATATAAGACAGATGAATTAAAGGTTTATTTTTCTAAAAGGAGTATAAGGTGTGCATATTGCTCTTTGTGAAAATTCTCATGGTACAGAGATGAAAATTAGAAGTAGACCTTAGTCTATAAGAGCTCATGAAACATAATGACATGGATGGAAATCTGGACAATATTTTTCATTAGGTTTTTGAAGTTTTGTGAAGCCTTCACAAGAAAAGAAGCAGCCCTTTAATCTGTAAAAATGGAGAGAGAGAGAGAGAAAGAAAAAATATTATTCGAAAAAAAGAAATATATTAATTGACCACTATCTATTCTCAAATCTTTCAATGAAAACATTTTATCATTGACTTTTACAAGTACTTAGGAATGGAATAACAATTTCAACCTCAGGAAATACATGAATCTGCCTTAATTGGTTTATTCAAATGGTTTCCCTGAAGTGGCATAATTTATGTATGATGTACCATAGGCATAGTTTACAACTTTACATGTATATGAACATGAATATTTCATAAACATTTAGAAGTTATACTTACTGTCAAGGTATGGGAAGTACATAATATACAATAACCTTAAATTTTCAAGTCAAATAGAATCTAGATAACTTGTCCATAACAATATTTACTCTCTAGGGATACTTAAATTTCAATTTTTAAAATATGAAACTTATTGCCATGCACTTTAGATAATTCAATTTTCAAGAGTGAATGGATTTCAAAATTAATAATTAGCAAGTGATTGAACACGTTTCATAAATTATTGAATGCAAAAGTTTTAAAGGATATACATTATGAAATGTAGAATAGTCAATAGATTTGGCAGAGAATCAAATGTATCTGGTTAATTGAACTGACTGGTCTGAATGAGAGGATGAGAAAAATGTCTATGCTGAAAATCTGAGACCACAATTTGATTGTCTCAGTATTTTCTCTGTTTCCCGTCTAACCAAGGCAACTTGGAAAAACAGTAAGTCAAAACATGAATAGAAGGATGAACATCAATTATACAACTTATATATTTTATTGTTTTTAGATATGTATATTTTATTGTTTTTCAAATAAGTTTTTCTTTATATTTGTAGAGCCCCAGTCAAGGCCATAAAACACATCGATCACTTGGTGAGGGGCGATATCAGTCACAGATAACAGTCAACAAACAGCAACCAGTGTCACATACACATAGTAAACAACACAAAAATACAGTCCATACAACAGAGGTAAGGGGAGATTACTCTTATGTAAACTTTCAACAACAAACAGCAACCAGTGTCACATACACATAGTAAACAACACAAAAATACAGTCCATACAACAGAGGTAAGGGGAGATCACTCTTATGTAAACTTTCAACAACAAACAGCAACCAGTGTCACATACACATAGTAAACAACACAAAAATACAGTCCATACAACAGAGGTAAGGGGAGATAACTCTTATGTAAACTTTCAACAACAAACAGCAACCAGTGTCACATACACAGAGTAAACAACACAAAAATACAGTCCATACAACAGAGGTAAGGGGAGATAACTCTTATGTAAACTGTCAACAACAAACAGCAACCAGTGTCTCATACACATAGTAAACAACACAAAAATACAGTCCATACAACAGAGGTAAGGGGAGATTACTCTTATGTAAACTTTCAACAACAAACAGCAACCAGTGTCACATACACATAGTAAACAACACAAAAATACAGTCCATACAACAGAGGTAAGGGGAGATTACTCTTATGTAAACTGTCAACAACAAACAGCAACCAGTGTCACATACACATAGTAAACAACACAAAAATACAGTCCATACAACAGAGGTAAGGGGAGATTACTCTTATGTAAACTGTCAACAACAAACAGCAACCAGTGTCTCATACACATAGTAAACAACACAAAAATACAGTCCATACAACAGAGGTAAGGGGAGATTACTCTTATGTAAACTGTCAACAACAAACAGCAACCAGTGTCACATACACATAGTAAACAACACAAAAATACAGTCCATACAACAGAGGTAAGGGGAGATTACTCTTATGTAAACTGTCAACAACAAACAGCAACCAGTGTCTCATACACATAGTAAACAACACAAAAATACAGTCCATACAACAGAGGTAAGGGGAGATTACTCTTATGTAAACTGTCAACAACAAACAGCAACCAGTGTCACATACACATAGTAAACAACACAAAAATACAGTCCAAACAACAGAGGTAAGGGGAGATTACTCTTATGTAAACTGTCAACAACAAACAGCAACCAGTGTCTCATACACATAATAAACAACACAAAAATACAGTCCATACAACAGAGGTAAGGGGAGATTACTCTTATGTAAACTGTCAACAACAAACAGCAACCAGTGTCACATACACATAGTAAACAACACAAAAATACAGTCCATACAACAGAGGTAAGGGGAGATTACTCTTATGTAAACTGTCAACAACAAACAGCAACCAGTGTCTCATACACATAGTAAACAACACAAAAATACAGTCCATACAACAGAGGTAAGGGGAGATTACTCTTATGTAAACTGTCAACAACAAACAGCAACCAGTGTCTCATACACATAGTAAACAACACAAAAATACAGTCCATACAACAGAGGTAAGGGGAGATCACTCTTATGTAAACTGTCAACAACAAACAGCAACCAGTGTCTCATACACATAGTAAACAACACAAAAATACAGTCCAAACAACAGAGGTAAGGGGAGATTACTCTTATGTAAACTGTCAACAACAAACAGCAACCAGTGTCTCATACACATAGTAAACAACACAAAAATACAGTCCATACAACAGAGGTAAGGGGAGATTACTCTTATGTAAACTGTCAACAACAAACAGCAACCAGTGTCTCATACACATAGTAAACAACACAAAAATACAGTCCATACAACAGAGGTAAGGGGAGATCACTCTTATGTAAACTGTCAACAACAAACAGCAACCAGTGTCACATACACATAGTAAACAACACAAAAATACAGTCCATACAACAGAGGTAAGGGGAGATAAGTCTTATTGCAGAATTGTCTATTACTAGATCTTGTAGAATAATCTTCAAGGTTAACTAAGTATTTGTGTGAAGAACACCTATATACCGGTAATTAACCTCTGTCAATCGATGGCACATCTTTTTCATATTTTGAATTATTAAATGTAACATTTTTCAACCTGATGATGTGGTGAAAGATTTTTTTTGTGTGGCAATGATAGCTAGTACAATGTAGCAATGAATTCATTGTGTACTTCAACATTTATGGGTTATTTTTTTAAGTGTTTCTAGAAAAATATGAAATATACTCAATTTACCTGTGTTTCAAATCATCCATGTACAAGTCATCAGAGTTAGAACAAACAGAGTTGTCTCATTGGCAATCATACCACATCTTCTTTTTTCATATATAGAGCATTGAACAAACATGAATTTTATCAGAACTATCATTTTATCTTAGTTTTCGACACAACCAAAAATATCACAATGAGGTTTGACTGTATTTATGTACAAGTCATATCTATATCTTAATTTCTCTGTCTTTATTTCAGAGTGGCAAATTAGTTGCCACTGTTGCCCCAACAACGACTTTACCTCACCTTGGTCAGTCACATGACCAGAAACACTCGCACCATCGCCAGCATCATGAAGACAACACACTACCTCAACTCAATAAACAACAAACTTCAGACTCCAACATCACAAGACAGAACTCATTTTCCACAACTGGTACCCCTGACAGAGCGAAACGGGACCAGTATGGGAACAAGCTGCCAATGACCCCACAAGGTCAGTTTGATAGAAACTAGAGTGCAGACTATATTTAGAAGTTTGGTGAAATGTTTGAACAATTTTTTTTATGGATAAATTCAAATCATTGTTTATTAATTACTCTGAGACTTATTTTTATTTTTATAGTTTCTTTTTTCAAGTAAATTTTGTGCCATTTTTACTCTTATGTAAAAGAGTAAGGGAGATAACCAATCAAAATAAAGAATACTCGGAACAATTTCTTTTATAAGCACATCTTATATATAAGCACATAAAATACAATAAAATTAATAACTAACACAGTTGTATGTGGCGGGTGGGTGGGTAAATAATTTCAATGAAAATTTTCAAATGTACCGCGAATCCCGAAACAAAGAAATATATAAGAGCGTCCTGTATCCAGGTAACAAATTAACCAATCAAAATAAAGAATACTCGGAACAATTTCTTCCGAGTAAATGTAAACAGTGATTCACGTGGTAATTATCCATTTTTATAAAATCAAAAATTACACAGTAAATTTTGTGCCATTTTTACCATTTTTTCAGAGAACATTGAAATGATATACTTTAATGATGATGTCTGATCATTTCCCCATTATTGGTAACCTGCTAGATAAAAAAAACTTATTGCATGTAAAACAGGGCCAATTTGAGTCGCAAATGTTCGTTGTTTCTTATTGTTTTAGAAAATACCTATGCTAGTATAAATTAGTTGATACATGTATGGTTCATGATATAAATGTTTAATTATTTTTTTTCTAATTCACAGAGGCCTTAAAGCTATACAGGGGTAAATTGTCTGCATTTGAACAAACAGAAATTTTAGATTATCCAGAAATATGGTTCCTAGGATTAGAAGCCAAGAAGATAGAGGGTGTTCCAGGTGGTGCTCAAAATAACGGCTACGATGACGAGAGTGGGTCATATATTAAGGTGGGTGACATTTGGTATTGAAGCATCTAATTTATTAGATTATTGTACTTAGACTAAAAAATCTACCTTCCAAAATACTGGATTTAGTACTCTTTAAGGTTTATATTTTTTATGCCCCACCTACAAGAGTAGAGGGGCATTACGTTTTCTGGTCTGTACGTCTGTTCGTTCATCCCTTCGTCCCGCTTCAAGTTAAAGACTTTGGTCAAGGTAGTTTTTGATGAAGTTGAAGTCCCATCAACTTGAAACTTAGTACACATGTTCCTAATGATATGATCTTTCTAATTTTAATGCCAAATAACTGTTTTGACCCAAATTTCATGGTCCACTGAGCGTAGAAAATGAAAGTGCGAGTGGGTCATCCATGTACTGGGGACACATTCTTGTTTCTGTTATAAATTATTATGATCAACGAAATAAGCTGCTGTTAAAAAAGAACTTGCATAAATTGTAGCCTTGTTGTAAGTGAGCTTGTTTATAAAAATCATATAAGTAAGTAATCTTAAAAGGTATTTATATGGAATATTACAAAATTAACTGGTTTTTTAGGGGGGTATCTATAAGTGCATTATAATTTTAAAACTGATAATATCTGATCCTTTACTTCAGCTGATGTTATCTTAGTTTCATTAATTTTCAATCAACGAATCTTTTTATCCCAAATTTGGTACAGCAGACTTATTATATTAAAATGTAAATGTTTCCATTGTTAATAGCTAGTTTACAAAAATCATAAATTTTGTCAATATGTTGTACAATATAATTATTTGAAACAGATCCTTGGTGACCATATAGGATATAGATATGAACTAGTAGAAGTTATAGGTAAAGGGTCATTTGGTCAGGTGGTCAGAGCAATTGACCATAAACGACGTATGGATGTTGCAATAAAAATCATTAGAAATAAAAAAAGGTACAAATTTTGAAATTTTTGCTTGGCTGAGTAGATAGGTAGTTAGATGCATTCTGAAATGACAAATTTAAGAAAATGGAGAAAATAGGTATTTGTGCTGAAAAAACGTACTTTTGATGATTGAATATAAATACAAAGACCACAAAATGCAAGAAAATTGGTAAGCACATACATTTTTGTTCTATTTACTCTTTTGTGGGCATTCTTTTGCTCTCAAGAGAAAAAAATTATAATTGTTCAAGACTAATATGGATAATTTAATGTTAAAAGAGCCTCTGATCTTACTTTTAAAAGATTTCTTAGATTTGTCTAAGACTCTGTACTCAGCTTGCCAAGCACATGTAGCATCAGTTTTGCTTTGAAATTCATTACTATTTCACCAGACCATCATAGCTTTGAATTAGGATACCATAGCTTGAAATTTGTATTATTTTCAAGTTGTCTCCCTTTTTAGTACTAGAATCTCCATTGATTGATTAGGTCTGTTGAAATTTTGTATTTTGCACATGTTTGAACTGTATAGAACCTTTATAGTGTGTGTATCTGTAAGTAGCAGACCTAGCTAGCCGTGCATGGTTGTAAATTTGTGTAAAAAGTAGATTTTAGGATATTTTTCTACAAACTTTTTTTATTGCTATAAAATTTTCAAAAAGCTTTTTCAATTTATAAGAAAACTTAAATGTCATTATACAAGCATATTTGACTGAAACAAAATGATTCAATGTATCAATTTGTCAAGAAACTTTTAAGAAACTCATTACCAAAAGTTTTAATTTCTACATATAAGCTCACAAAACGACATCATATTTTAAGAAATGATGAAAAGTACGTGAATATGTATACACTCAAGTGAGATAATTTGTCTGGCAAAATTGATCAACAATTCATTTACAGTCAATTTCATTGAGTGTGTAGGGAAAGGTACAATACCTGGTTAGTTTGCTTGTAAGCTCAAAGGTAAACTGTAAAGTCATCATTAGGTAAGGTAGACTACCCTCCTTTTGAAGTAGTCAAGTCCTACAGACTGATCGATTGGTTATCTGTCGGACTAGTCTACGCTTAAAGGAGGGTAGTTTACCTAACCAAATAATAACTTCACGGTTCAACTAACAAGCATTAGCTAGTCAAGGATTCTACCTTTCTCTACACACTCAATGAAATCTGCTGTAACTAAATTGTTATCCATGTTTTAGGGCCGCAAAATTCTATATCAATCTGAATGTGAGAATAAATTTAATAAAGGATAGAAAAACTAAGATTTCTGTTATTTTCAAAGGGAGGATTTTTTAATTTTAACAACTTAATTTTATAAACATGTATAAGAAATCTGAAACCCTATCATCTTATGAGTCCCAACACAGCTACTTTTTGTATAGGTACTATTTCTGTACTAAAAATATGCAGTACCGGAAATTTACTTTTAATATTTAGTACTAATTGTTTATTTTAAAATTATGGTAATATTTAGGTACTTGTATTTTACAGTACTTGATTTGTACTCAATATTTTTGTACAGAAATAATACAATATTCCATGTTTGAAAATCATAACTTTGAGAGATTAGAAATAGACAGATGATTTTTTTTATAAAATACTGAAAATGTAACGGTAGTTACCAAAAATCTGTAGTACCTAAATTTCAAGCACAAATACAGTACTGTAAAATACAGGTACCTAAACATTACCCTAATTTTGTAGTAACACAATAGAACTGAATATTAAAAGTAAATTTCCAGTACTGCAAATTTTTAGTACAGAATTAGTACCTATGCAAAAGTAGCTGTGTACATATATTGTAATGTATTATGTATATATCTTGTCCTGCTTTAGTACAACCATAACTAGGCTAGCCACATACTAACAACGCTTTCTCTATATCTCTGCACTATAGGTTATGCATGATCACATGGTTTACCGGTATGAGATTTTAGAAGTGCTTGGGAAAGGGTCGTTCGGTCAAGTGGTCAAGTGTTACGACCATAAAACTGACCAGATGGTAGCTGTTAAAATTATACGGAACAAAAAGAGGTAATATACACGTGTGGAATTTAGGATGTAATTTGAGTTGAAGTTATCTCCCTTGGTGAACATTTTGGACGTCAAACTGTCTACGTTTATTTGTTCCACCTAACAGAAGTTCCAGAGGAAACTTTATTATAAACAATGTCATAATACCTGTACTTCATGGAACAAATATTCTATACTATTTATTCTGTACTTTTTATTTTAAAATAGAAAGAAAAAGAAAAAGAAAAAACAATGTACATTTTCATCATACTTTTAGGAAAAAATCTTTAATCAAGGTTTATAAATACAGTACTTTTTTTTCCGTTTATACAGGATTCGGTTCAGCCAGGTTTCACTGTATAATGAAAAATAAAGAAATTTAAGAAATGACTTTACAATCATATTGCTATTGTAGATTTCATCATCAAGCCTTAGTAGAAGTAAAAATATTAGATGCTCTCCGTAGAAAAGACAAAGACTCACAATATAACATCATACATATGGGAGAATATTTCTACTTTAGAAATCATTTATGTATCACATTTGAACTTATGGGGTAAGTATATGAAAATATTAAAGGAATGACTGTAATATTTTTTCTGTCTATGAAGAAATAACACAAAAAATTTGGTGCTCACTGCATAACGCGCATAAAAAAAATTACAGACAAAATGTTACAGTCATTTCTTATAATTTAATTCTAAATTCCATTTTAAACCGTAGAAAACCATGAAAAAACGTTGATGACGTCACGGTCTTATGACTGAATTATGTCTATGGGCTCATAACAAAATAATGTCAGCCAATCAGAAGACGTGTTATATCCAAAATCAAATTATTAAACGATAGCCAATAGACAACTATCCATTAGATCATAGAACTGAAATGTGAGTAATTACAGGTCGCTGTATGACCTTCAACAATGCTAAAAACCTATACCATTTAGTAAGCTATAAATAGGATGGGTATGATAAAATGTGAATCAATTCAAGAGAAGAATTATGGACAATCAGGATGATTTGTTACCCTGTATTATAACCATCAAACACATCAAGAGTACTTTAGGTCATGTCTATTTCACTGATTTCTTGTTATCTCCCTTAATTTGCTGTATATTTTCAAATGGTGGGCATCTGTGTCCAGTGGACACATCCTTCTTTTATTTTGGAAAGTTTGGAAAATATTTAGCGTTGAAATAACAAATATTGAGCAGGTTGGTTGTTAACACTTTAACAGTCTGCAAGACTAGTAAAAATTGATTCGGACTAGTGAATATTTTATAAAGGAGTAGGGGCAATAAGGCCCTTATTTGGCCCAAAAATTACTGCAAATTTAAAAGTTATCATACATATTCTTAAACTACTGAAAACTTGACTAAGGAATAAGGTACTAAGAAAAACAAAACAAAGTTGACATCGAACAAGTTACCATGGCAACAAATCATGACTTAATTTGCATATTTTGTTAAATTTCGTGATTTTCCTTGTTTTTTCATCAAATTTGAAGTAGATTTTAGATTGAAAAAGTATGTGCGCACTCAAGAAACAACTTTATATTTGGTGAGATTATGCCAATAGTTATAATAAAGCTTCTGTTAAATTATTTTGTTGTTTCTCGGCTGCGCACGATGTTTTCTCAACGGAAATTAAGATAGAAAACTGCATAAATTCTGTATTTTCATTGTTTTTGTGAAAATAGTATACACTATGACGTAATTGTGACGTCATCAGATAAAAATCATAATGTTTTTCATTTATATTTCTTGACCCTATGCATTTCTAAACATTATGTGCCAATTTGAAATAGTTATCAAACATTTTATTTTCTTGGGCCAAAATTAGGCCTTAATGCCCCTACTCCTTTGTATGGTCATATTGGGACAAGTTTGGATATTTAGTGTCTTAGATGAAAAAGTTTTTGGCGCAGGCTGCTTTAAAAGATAAAGAAAGAGAGAATAAAAATCAAAAACCATCAGGAAAACAAACAATGAAATGGCCATATTAAAAGAAAGACCAAAAAAAGACGATTAAAAGTCCAAAGAAAATATAAAGATGTATCATCCAAAACTTAGTGTCAAGAATATAATTGATTAAAATCATTTTATTTTTATTTCAGTATGAATTTATATGAATTGATAAAGAAGAACAACTTCCAAGGATTTAGTATAGCTTTAATACGTAGATTTGCCTTCTCTCTACTACAATGTCTTAAGTTGTTACAACGAGACAAAATAATCCACTGTGATTTAAAACCAGTAAGTATGACTATATCATCAGCATCCCACAATTAATTGTACAGCACTGTTGTACCTGGTTATCTATGAAAGAGAGGGAAGAATAAAAAAATTACCAAACTAAAAAAGGAAAGTCCTTAATCAAATGGCAAAATCTAAGGCTCAAACATATCAAGCAAATGGAAAACATTCTTGACTTGGTTCAGGCATTTCCTTGTAGAAACTGGTGGATAACTGTAAAGTTAGAAATTATTGCGAGGTTTTTGATATTGAGAATAATGTAACTGAGTGAGTATTAAAGTAGTAAGATTTCTTATTGTGATGGATGATATGCAGGTTTTCCTGAAATGGCAATGATTAATCTTGCCTTTTTGTCCATTCTTCCAAAACTCCAAAAAAAATTGCACAAATTAATTTCTGAACAGTAACAGTAACTAATCCTCTGCTAGTATGGCTTAAACTGAAAACTGAATGCCATTTGTTCTATACAATAATTAAAAACATCTAAGTTGCCTGTATTTTGTGATGTTAAAATTTCTTTCTTCAAGTATTTTAAAAGCAGTTATGTCAGGTAAGAGAATTTTATTTTGAACATTATTCCATTATTTTTATGCCCGATTTATCGGCATTATGTTTTCTGGTCTGTGTGTTCATTCGTCCATCCGCCCGTCTGTCCCGTTTCAGGTTAAAGTTTTTGGTCCAGGTTGTTTTTGATGAAGTTGAAGTCCAATCAACTTGCAACTAAATAAACATGTTCCCTATAATATGATATTTCTAATTTAATGCCAAATTAGAGATTTTATCCCATTTTCACGGTCCACTGAACATTGAAAATGATAGTGTGAGTGGGACATCTGTGTACTTGGGACACATTCTTGTTTCACTTCTCTAATTTTGGGAATTTTATAAAGATTTGATAAAGTCATTGAATCACTGGGTTTTCTGTTATGAATATGTTATGAATAAGTGCAAGATTTTTATATTAAAATTTTTTCTATTTTTCAGGAAAATATATTATTACGACAAAGAGGTCAAAGTTCAATCAAAGTGATAGATTTCGGCTCAAGTTGCTATGAGCATCAACGTGGTAAGTGCTACAATATATCTTGTGATTTATTAAGAATTGAATGCTTCTTTTTGTAAATTTTATTGGTGTGGAAAAGTTGACTGAAGCTCTTTTTGTATGAAGCACAGAACTTATCAAATCTTTGCATATTTTTAAAGCTGTCACTGACAGCATAGGCAGTCATAGATGTTGCATTTTAAACGGAAATGATAAATAACTTTCAGAATGCCTCAGCCAATTAAATGTCAGAAATCTTATGAAACTTCTATGCAATATTATTATTGTATAAAAAGAAAAGACAGCAATCCCGTAATAAAATTGTATAAAAATTGATTTTTAAACTTTTGAGTTATCTCCCTTAAAACATGTTTTCTGTATAAATCTAACAAACTGCTAAGTAACTTTGATTATTATTTTTCAGTATATACTTATATCCAGAGTCGATTCTACCGATCGCCAGAAGTGATCTTAGGTCTGCCTTACTCCATGCCTATAGATATGTGGAGTTTTGGTTGTATTTTAGCTGAGTTATACACAGGGTACCCTCTATTTCCTGGGGAGAATGAGGTGGAGCAGCTAGCCTGTATCATGGAAGTTATGGGACTTCCTCCAAATAATGTATTAGAACAGGCAACCAGGAGGAGATTATTTTTTGGTAAGACTTTTGATGGGATTACTACTTTATGATATATTGCAATAGGTAACCAGGAGATAATTTTTGATATTGTGATTATCTCTAATTGTCAAAAATATCACCATTGTTTTCATACAATATCATACAAGCAAGTAGGTAAAATCAGATATTTAAGCCATCTTCAGTCCCAGGCCTCCCTTTAACATTTCCAAGTCATTTGAAGTTAAAGCCCTCAAATATATTTTGACTCAAAAATTATAAAATAATTTTCAAAATAATTTTTCAATTTCAGGAATTTTCTTCATGTAGTAGAACTGCTGTCAATATTGTCCCAAGTTGGCAAAACCCTTTTATTTTTGTTCTGTGATGTCAAATATTTTCTTTTGTGATTCTGATCAATGGAAGACAAATATTGAATTCAATATATTGTGCTATATATATTTACAATTACTATTTTGTGTACCCCACAGATTCCAAGGGTAATCCTAGAAGTATTACAAACAGTAAAGGGAAGAAGAGACGAGTGGGATCTAAAGACTTACAGCAGGCTGTTAAAACTAGCGATGCTAACTTCTTAGATTTTATACGGAGATGTTTAGAGTAAGTTACTATATATATAAGGCAAACAAAATACATCAAGTTTTCTGTTGTATCAGGACAAGAAGTCTTCTCGATAAATAAAAGCAACAGTAGGTTACTGAAGTTCACTAGTCATAAGTTGATGAAGCAAATATCAAGTCCATTGTTACCAACTAAAACTGAGGGAACATTTAAGCTGTCAGAAGAAAACAACAAAACAAAAGATACACTGAACTGCAACAAAAAGCAAACTACAACATACATAGAAACAACCTATTTGATAACAACTGTCATATTCCTGACTTGGTTCAGGACATTTTAATAAGAAAAAAAGGGAGGGCTAAACCTGGTTGTATGGCTAATCAAACCTCCCTCTTATATGGCAACATGTATAGCCACAGACCAGAAGCTATTTTGATTGTTATGAAAATATTGTGTAGATTCTATTGGCCTGTAGTACAGATTGGTTTTTGTTTCTTTCTTTTTTGTTTTTTTTAATTTGAAGTTCATTTTTTTGTAAATATCTATAATTCAGCTTTATTTGAAAAGTATTGATGAACCTTATTTCAATTACAAAAATGAAAAATGCATGCAGAAATATAAATATATATAGTGATTCAGTACACATATTGAAAGTAAGCAGACTGATGTTCATGAGATAACATCCCACAGAAGTTTAAGTATAGACATGTCTTTATACCTTGTAGATGGGACCCTAGTATTAGAATGACACCAGAAGAGGCCTTACAACATGAGTGGATAAAGGAAGGTTTGGTCCACCGACGTCCACGTGGAGAGTCCAATAGGGACAAAACTAAACCTAGTCATAGGCCATCTCCTGCTCAATCAGAATCTTCTGGACAACCAGATCCTTATAAAGTGCCAGCACAACCTCCGGTTAAAGGTCAGAATTAGGGTCTTTTGACATTCTGTTTAAATCACCAATTTTCTCTGTCCATAAAAACGTTTCAGTTTTGAATTTATTGATAGATTCTCTAATAATAGTCATTCAAGAATTGAAATATAGAAAAATATTCAACAAGTGACCGAACAACACATTTATTTAATGGATAAAACTTCATGATTGTTTATTATAATATGTCTATGATTCAAATTTGGACCTAATTTCACTGAAGTAGTGTCCTAACAGGGGCATTTTTTATAATATTGTAGCAATTGAACATTTGTTGATCCTAACAATTTAAAAGGGAATTCATATTAAGGAATTAGAAAGGGAAAATGAACTTAATTGATAACATTTGATAACCATGGTATATAAATAACCAATTTGAAGACATAAAAGTTTAAATTCATAAAAGTTTGACCATTGTTGCTTTACGTTGTCATGGTCGTGACGTGGCGTTGTTGATGAAATACAATAAGGAGGCGGGGCTTATAGGTTAGTTGGGGTCATTGATGTATAAAGCTTATGTTTATACGTATAGCTTTATCTGTATAGTAAAATAGCTGATTGCAATATGAACTGTTGTTTTGATGGTCAATTTTAGCAAATGAAAATGAATGTAAAAAAAAGATAATATGGCATTATAATATATTTTTATTTACTCCCTCGTATCACTCCTCCGAAAATAAATTTTGTCTTAACTATACATCTTAGAAAAAATACCAAACACAGTATAGGGGTCATGCATTCGCAACAAGATCGCCTTTGAATTAAACATGTTCAACATAAATACATATAATAGTCATACATAAATGAATCAATATTTACCATACAAAAGTCGAATAGAAATGATAAGGTTAAAATATAAAAAGGGTGGGAGGGTTGGGAATAGTATACCAAACTAACCTAGTTCTTACTATCTTGTAACAAGCGTCACATTGGTCAAACACACCTCAAACTAACCTAGTTCTTACTATCTTGTAACGAGCGTCACATTTGTCAAACACACCTCAAATCTTCCTTATATACTGACTGCCAAAATCGTTCATGCATAAAGGAATTCAATGGGTAATACCCCATCTCATTTATATATTGAAAGACTGTTATATATATATATAAAACATAGTGCCGTAAAGAAATATATAGAAGTCATGGAACTCTCATGCAAATTTAAATATAAATGAAAGAATGTTACCATCCATTATAGATACCCAAAAGTCAGAAGAATGGAGGGTAACGTTAAAGGACAGAAAGAGTGCCAAACGAGTGCCCCCAATTGGTGCCTCAGCTGATACACAAAAACATGAAGAACAACTCAGTGCCAGAGGTATGTACACATTGTACCTAGACAGAACATAGAAATTTCTTACAAATATTTTGAAATTGAATTCAAAAGTTGCATACTTGAATCACAATGTAAACTTCTGGATAAAGGACTCTTTCTTTCACCAAAACTCTCCTTAGAATGTACCTAGTAAGAACATAGAAATTTCTAACAAATATTTAAAAAGTGAATTGAAAGTTTCATACTTAAAACACAGTATAAACTTCTGGACTCTTTTTTTCACCAATTTTCCACTTTCTTGTCTTTCATGAAAGATGACTCTGTATTCTTGGGTCACGTACTGGTGTTGTTGAGATATTTTTAAATTGAAGAAATAAAATCTTAAGATCATTTTGTTTTTAACCAATCAAAGTTTTATGGTCCAACTATATAGAAGTCTTGCAAGGGAAAGATCAGACTGAATTTTATTAAGAGATATTTCAACGTAACAAGACTTCAATATCAAATGACTTCTGCTACTAGACTTTTTCTGTGTTTTACTAAATTTCTTTAAGACATATAAAATATTTTATTTTGCACTGGTCTTCATATTGATAATGTTTAAATTCAATTGACCATGTACAAGAAAAATTGAAAAAAAATGTATGGTTTCTTTTGAAAACTTATGCTTTAAAGAAAATTCAATCAACAAATACCATGGAACTGAAGATTTTTTTTTACAAATGACAAGAATATTTTTCTGCCCACCATTGTCAGTGTATCCACGCCTCACATTCAAATTGAACTTCAATGTGAAAAATATTGAACATAAAAGTATTATTCAGTCTACCAAGGTCCTCATTGTTTATTCCTTTAAATTTATAAAGATAAAACAAAAATATTATTATATCTTCAATTTTGATAAGCTATTTTTTTGTACACATAATTTTAAGTTTGGGTTTTTTAAAGCCAAGTTTGCATTGTAGCATTAAAAAATATATCCATTGTCAACATGTGAAAAGTGAGTTAGCTCAGTTCTGTATTTGTGACATAATTTGTCATAGAAATTTGGACAGATTTGTTTTACACTGTGTTTGATTATACCATTGAAAGTATATTTTTTTTTATATATAAGATAATCTGCATTGTACTCTTTCTCAATCAGCCTCATTTTAAAATTGAACAATTTTCTGTGAACTTCGTTTTCATTTATGACTTATTACAAAATTGTTGAAAAGCAAATATTTTAATCATTTCACAAGAAATAAATGTGAGGAGTTCTCCTTTTGTAGAATATTTCCAAATAAGGCAGCTGCTGGGCCCAATTTTGTTTTAGTGCATATATATATATAGACTTGGAATTAGCCAGTTTATACAGAATTTAGTTAGAGGTTTAAAATGTCAGAAGCAACTATAAATTAAATAGAATTGATGAAACTATGTCAACCAAATATAAAAAGTAGAAATTCATTCAATCTTTGGAAGAGAGCCGTGAAAAGTACATTCAGATATCTATTATCAGATTGTGAACTACCATTGGTATTTTTAAACACATTGTAATTCCATTCATGTGTTTCTGAATAATTTAATTTTTCTGATATTGGAATAAAATGTGTAAAAATGCAAATATTTTCAATGACCAATGTGTAATGGTATTGATTTAAAAAAAAAAAAGTTTTTTCCTGAAAAAATATGAATGGAAAAGATAAATGTCCATATTTCATGCTAATTTTAAACTGAGTGTAAATGAAACTGTGATTTAAGGTGTGCAGAAATTTTATGGCTAAGAATGAGCTGAGTGTATTTTGTTTTTGTAGCTGATTATGTGTGAAAAAGTTGGGTGTTTTTAAATATGAAAAATGTTTGTGGACTTGAAGGCTGTCAACACATCATTTGCTCATGCCAAACTTTGTTCTGCAATTTTATTTTTCACTGACTTTTTTAAGAGTTGTAAGTAATTTCATTTGTTACGTAAAATTAAAACTATATTGTCTTTTGATGATTGATAGAGTAAGAATAATCCATCATAAATGCAAATCAAACACACAAAAGTTCTTCAGTGTTATGATCTTGATTAAGATAATTAAACAGTAAAATGAAAGATTTCAGAATGCATATTTTTTTTCTTCTATAAATTCCTGAAGTGAAAATAGGGCAATATTACCAAGCCCCATTAAACTGGCTTGTGTGGAAAAAATTATATTCTGGTTATCGTAAGTACACAGGTAACAAAATTTTATAAACATTTAGATTTTCTTGATATAAAAAAAAAATGAAGAAGTTAAAACCGCATGATTTTTTTTTATCATCGACTATTTTAGGTCATGTTTTTGCTGATTTGGTTTTTAAAAAACTCATTTGTTCACAGTTTTCACACTAATATGGGAACAGCACTCAGCTTGCTTCCAAAATTGTGGGAAAATGATTTTGTCAGTGTACTCTTGCTTATGATAAGGAATAAATCCTTTAATGGTATTTTTTAGGTTTGAGTAGATAAGGAAATATTCTAAAAAGGGAAAGTTTTGTTAGGACTTGAAATTTAGCTTTGCAAATTTCACAGTCAAGATTAAATCATAAAAAGTACCTTGCAAATTTTATGCACAAGCAAAATCAGAATATGGGCCAATAAAACAATACAATTTAAGGTTTTTGTCAATGAAATTTGAAATCCATGAAAATAAATGACGTTACAGTAGTATATAATGTGACAGATGGCAGGTTGCTTTTTATATCATCAGTGATGTCGATCAACCATTTCAGTATTTGAGGCATTATGGGTAATATTTTCAAACTTTACTTTTATTTTCATGCATAAAAAACCCCCAACCAGAATACTGTTCCACCAATGGCATCAATGATTATAATTGGTAAGAAAAATTGATAGTTAGCCAATGGCAGAACAGAATTGTTTGGGTTTTTTTTATGCATCAAATTGAAAATTACCTATAATGCTTTAGATGCTGGCAATTTTTTATTGGTTGAATGAGTTGTTCTGACTCTCTTAAACAGCATGAGGTAGTTAGTTACCGTATTGAATTGCCTAAGGGAGATAATCTTTAAGAAATTGATCTTAAGTTATACTGAAATATGTACAACTCTTCAAGAAATTTTACTCATAAGATTATTTGATAAAAGAAAAGAGATGTAAGTTTAGGATTTCCAAATATCAATGATAGCAGCTTGTGCAATATTATGTCAGAGAGTTTGAAGAGTATTTTTACTTTAATAGTAGTTAAAGACCACAAGCCTAAAGTACCACTGAATTTGGGATTGTACTTTCAACAACATAAATCCTGATATGTAAGACATTTGTGTGGCGCCCTAGTGATAGCACTGTAGACCAGAAACTAGTAATTCCTTGTTTTAGCTACTTCAGAACTACTGATACACATTTCTCAAATGGAAGTATTTTGATGGCTGCTATAAGCATTGGCTATTATATTTATTTAAAAATATACGTTTTGTGGTGATTCGATTAAAGGTTATCACAAACATTTGCAATTAATTGAAATATAAATATTATATGATTTTAAAAAAGATTTTTTTCTAGAAAGCACTAAGTTTGGCAAAAGCACAAGAATTATAGTTAGATATTTCTTTTTGGCATTTGATATTAATATGGATTTTTTTAAATTAGTATTTCTATTATGACAATGATAAATTTTGAGATTTTATTAAGCTGGTGTGGCAATTTCTTTTCAAAAATATTTTTAACTATCTGAAAATTTGCCGAAAAAAACCCAACAGATTTTGCTTTTGTCATTTTTTTTTTTAATAGATCTAAGGGCAATAACTCTATTTGAATTATCTTTTCTTTGTAAAGTGGTTGCTATGTAGTTCTGAAGTTTCTAAAAGTAACTAAATGAGTCACATTAATCCTATATGTTGAAATCCAGTGTAGTTTAGACAGGCTAAAATAACTGATAGAAATTGTTTTTATAAAATAGATTATAGAAAACTAAAATTACTGATTTAAATTCCAGGAAACTGGTAACAATAACAGGTACTCAATTTGAACAGTAGATTGGTTTTGGGGCACTCAAAATTCACTAATGGCTTTGAATTTACTTACACTCTGAAGGAAGTTCGCTTGTCATATTTTGGTGGTTTTTTTTTCTGATTTTTTTTAATAGACCACTTTTGAGTTCATCCTTCACCGAAAAAAAACTTGTCAATTATACGCACCTTTATGACGTCATTTACCAGATAGAGGGGGTCGCCTGTATCCCTGCACTATTTACTTTCATCAACATCTTAGTGATCGTCTTTGTGCAGGATAAACTAGAAATAATTGTGGTTCTATAGGTACTTAATGACTATTCCCTAATGACAGCAGTGCTGGTTGTCAATTTTGAGAATTCGATTTGCCGAATAATTCGTACAATATAGAATTATAGTTTTCCAACCACTGGCTCAACATTGGAATGGAAATGACGACGCCCCTAAATGCACAAACGACGGTGATAAATGCATGTATAATTGATGATTTTTTTCCGGTGATAAATGAACTCGAAAGTGGTCTATTCTCTGGTTTTATATAAATCTTTTACATGTATAATTATAAGCCATCTATAAAAGTCTTATAAAATTTTAATTATTTTTTAATGGTTTTTGAGAACTTAAAACTTGTCAATGATAAAGCTATAAAAAGTCAAGAGAGAATATTTTCCCTGCCAAAATTTTAATGGCTAATATCTTGAAAACAAGCACATTGACCTAAATATATATATTTTTGCTCTTTTGATTCCTTTATCAATTATCTATCAATATAAACTAGTGTTTTGAAAAGCTAATTATTTTTTAAACTGAGAAGCGAACTCCCCTAAGTTGTGGGAGAATTTTGAGTTTTGGTCATACTCATTTCATACACTAAAATATCTCTTCATCTGATCACAGTCAAATGTGTACTGCTTTGAAATAATACACTAAATTACATGAGGACAAAATTTCTTTGGACTGGAGAAGTTGTAACTGTGTTTTCATGATGCATTACAAAATCTGGCTTTGAAAATGTTGTTACTCATTTAGACAGGATTTTATTTGCCCTCATGACATATTTTGAGTGGTACAGGATTTTAATGCAAGTGCTGACTGTCCAAATTGATACTAGATGGATTTACTCTGTAAACAAGCATCACCCCAAAAAGGTGTGTTCTATTTCTTCTTGATAAATTCGATAGGTATGAAGTTTAGGGAAGAGAAAAGCTTAAGATTTTTTAACTGTCTTTAATCCTGACTACAGCTTACTCATATAAGCAAGTTTTTGTCACTGGGGCACACATTTTTTGGAGTCAGTAGTCAATATTTGAGTGGTTGAATTAAATGTATACCCTATAGGATAGAAGTGGTGCATTTCATTTCATTTTACGGTCTATGTGTATGTCTGTATCAGATTTAAGTTTTGGATGAAGATAGTTTGCCAGGAAGTTGTTCTCACATCAACTTGAAACACAGCATACAAGTTGATGATGGTTTAAAATTTAAAAATGTATGCAAAATTATGGTTCACATGGAAAAGTTATATTAGATTGTCAATTTTTTCTGGGAATAATAATAATTAAAGTTTTCTAAATTTATATTTTAGTTCCAGTTGTTCAGTTCCGTCTGTCTTCAAATAATCCAGACACTAATGAAACTAAAACTATTGGTAATTCTTTGAATTTTTCCCGCCTTTTTCCTTCCTTTAATCCAATCATGTTTATTGCCTGCTTTTTATAAACCTGACATTAATTGGAATCCCTCTTCCTTTTTTCTCTTTAAAAAATACTTTTTAATTTCCTTTCATCATTATTTTAAGTTCGTCAATATTCTAATTTATAGGCTACTAATTGAATAAGAATAAATTCTTATAAAACACGTTCTCTAAGAAGATAAATATCTATTATGATAGAGTAGGATATACGCGTAGCTTAGTGCTGGGCCATTTTATGCTGCACTAATGATAAAAAAATACTGATTGTGTGTTTGTTGTTTAATTGTCTGTCTGTCTGTTTGTGGTTTTATGTCACACTAATACAATTTAACACAATTCTTACATAATAACACTTGGAGGTAACTATTGATTTTGTCGATATGTATGAAATAAAAGAAAAATTATATGAGGTTTGAATTTTAGTATATATTTTTTCTTTATTAGATTTGCAGTTTTATATGACAATAATTTATTGATGATTTATAGAATGCCTTTTTTTTGCTTATTTATAGCAAATTTCTACTATTGTTTATTTACATTTATCCATTAGAATATCATTATAATTCAAAGTAAATGACTTCTGGTACAATTCCTTTCATTCTTTTTTTTAATGAGCAAAAGCATCTCTAAAAATGTTTATAAGAAAAATATTTAAAGACATTGAAGAGGTGCACTTAATTAATCTGAGAAAAGTCACAGATTCTTCTTTTCTCTCAACAAGCTTATTGTAAAGTTTACCCTCATCAACTGCACTATGAGCTCAACATTAGAAATCCCCCACATATACAATATCATACAAATAAAAAAAAAGAAAAACAACATGATAAACTGCAATGAAAACTCTGATATCCCAATCAAATATAATCGATGGTTTCACTTGTGAAAGAAATTAGATATTTTCACACGTGAAAGGAAACCAATAATTTCACATGTGTATGAAATCCATTAATTTCTTTTTTCTGATGGCATATAACAATATATGTTGTGAAAATGTTGTCATTAAAGTTGCATCAAAAGGAAATAACTTGCCATTTGTCAGTTTATCAAAGCTATAATTTTGTAACCAGAATACCTGTGTTTATTTACACAGAAGGTTACAAAAAATTATATATGTGTGATATTTAAAAAAAATTAAAGCTTGCATAATTTTACCATCAAAATGAATGACAAAAAGTACAACCATTAACTGATCTTAACTCAGTAATAACATGCAATGGTAATTTTATACATGTTGTAACTACAGTGAAAATGTACAAATAATAAGAAACTAGTGTAAGCGTCTTAATCACACAAATCATAAGAAACTAGTGTAAGCGTTTAAATCACACAAATCATTATATTATCTGATAATAGATATAGATATATATGTAACGACATTAGCATAGAACAAAGCTTTACCAAACTAATCATGTAGGTCCTCATTATTTTACAGCTCCAAGTGCAAAAACCTCCATCAAAAGTGGAAGGAAGGAAGAAAGTAATTTATCGGAGGACAAATTGCATAAGCAGGAGACCAGTATTGAAGAAGGAAAATTCTTGCCACCAATCGGAAACAAATAATCACAATTGTGATTGGAACATAAATATGATAACTGTGCTTACTGTATATATGATTTTGATAGAGAGCTGTATTAACTTGATAACTGTGATGACTTTTGATATGGTTGTGATTGAAAAGGAACAAATATGATATTTATGATTTTTATGATTGTTATGATTGAAAAGAACAAACATGATATTTATGATTTTTATGATTGTTATGATTATTATTTATGATAATTGTTATTACTTTAATTGTTATGGTTGAATTGTTATAGAACAGCAGGAATATGTTCAGAATTATAATTGATGGTAAAAGATATAAGTCTTAGTTTTTAAATTTTTCCATTTGTGACTTTTTAAAGAGTTTTAATGAAATTGACAGTCCTTAGCTTCAAGAGAATAAAAAAATATCTGTAAAGGAATAATGAACCATGAAAAAAAAAGAACAAGAAAAGATCAAAATAGATTACATTCATGACATAACTTCAGTCATTAAAAGTCACTAAAAAAATGGCTGATATAGCAGTGCAGACATTTTTTTAGTTCAGAAAATTTATGTGACCATTTTGCTAGTCAAATTTAAGTTTCTCCATTTAATTATCATGATTTTGATTGATTTTGATATTTTTGAAACCAGTTAAAATCCAACTTTCTCACCAAGCTTCCATTGAATTTCAGAGGACATTACAAAATTCTTGAATTCTTTTATCATCACTTATAAGGGTATGGATGTGTGAATGATAAATTGTTATTGTTATTTCGTCTCTCATATTTATTTTTTGATTTTTACAAAGTATATTTTAACAGTCATGTCGAATCCGTCCAGTTCATTTTTTTCTATAGAAAAGGACATTATTTTTTTTTTTATATCTAATCCATTTTTAAAGGATATATTTTAACAGTCATGTTGAATCTGACCAGCTGAATTTTCCTATAGAATTCTTTTTCATTTTAACTCTAGTGATTTTTTTGGGCTGTAGATCAATCCATAAGGAGAGTTAATTTTATAGCGGTCATTGTCTATTTTGAAATTCAAATTCAACGATTCATATAGTGAGTAAATCTAATATTATTTGGTACTTTTTGTTTTGATATACTTCCAGAATGAAAATTCATTTCGATTAACTTTTGCATCAAGATTGTTGAAAACTGTGGTTTTTGTTAAGTTTTCAATAAATTTAGATTCACCCACGAAATTCCAATTTTAGTTGAAGGATGTCAAGCATAACACCCAACTACAGTGTATTTCTTGCTGTAAATTTTTATCCCAACCAAAATGGTGCCTGATGGACATACCGGTAGTTTATCCATTAAAAACTTGATAAACAAGACGAACGTGCCTATTAGAATATTAAAGTTTGTTTTATGAGATAAGTCATGGTTATGTTTTTTTCTTTAAGTTTCGATAAGTTACACTTAGTATTATTTTCGAGTTCTCAGTAACTTTGTAGATGCATATAGTATTTAAAGTTTCATACTTAACTTTAAATGATCAAATTTATGAAAAAGAAAGGCCATTTTTGAAGAAAAATAGGCAAGCCAAGATTTGAAAAGAAAAATATAGTATCAATATTTAAGGCTGACATTTTTTTATTGTTATTCTTTTATTTTTTTGCATGCTTGATTGCTTTTATCGTTTTATTTGATAAGGGTTTTTAGAATAAATAAACCATAGCCAACAATCTTGATGACTTTCTGAAGTATTTGAAAAGTAATATTTAATGTTTTGTACTCGCATGTCTAATTCTAGATCATATGAACATTGACCATTTGTGATTTCTAAAGAACAAAAAATTTCTAAAGAACAAAAAAATCTGTACATATACATCACACAGATAAATGATGACCTCAATTTATCAGAATTGTAATTTTCACAGGCCAACATGGTTCTAAAAGGCAAAGAAAATTGAACCAAGTGAATGCTATTCTTTCTTATTTAAATCTTTCGTTCTTTTATTTATTATTTTACTTCCTCTAGTAGTTTTTTGTTTTTATATCTCAATATTTATATTTTATTTGTTTTAATGTGTTATGTTTCATGTGTACTGAACTAGTCACTTTGATTAATTAAACAGACAATCAAATGTTGCTAAATTGTCTCCCCTTAATAATCAAATTTATTGTTTCCCTTTAATTATCAAAATTGTTGTCTCCCTTTAAAAATCAAAATTATTGTCTCCCTTTAATAATCAAATTTATTGTCTCCCTTTAATAATCAAATTTATTGCCTCCCTTTAAGAATCAAATTTACTGTCTCTTTTGTTAAACTTAGATATTTGGTCTTAATTTATTAAGTTGCCTATATGGTACAATCTCTTCAACAGGTAACAGAACAGTTGTGTTCTAACAGGTAGATTTTTAATCTCAGCAGGCAGAAATGAGACAGATTCTTTAAAAATTTCTAATTTTTGTTTTCACTGTATACAATCTTGCAATCGTTTTAATTTTTTTTTTAAATGAACTGTTTTTAATCAAATACAAGAGAATAATTCCTATTTAATTAAGCAGAAACAAAATATACTCTAAAATAAAAAAAAAAGATACTGAAAATTTAAAAAAAGACCGACCAGATTCTCTATACTAAAAGAAACTGAGCCATATTTTGACAGTTTTTACTGAAATTTTAATTGTATATTAAATCATTCAGATCATATCATTTTAGAGGTTTAATCATCTGAAAAGTGGTAAAATTTGTGTAGCTAAAATGAAATTTCTCAAAAACTTAGTTTATTGACTATTTCATACTAACCAAATTTATATTGGAAGTTTATGAATTATAAGTTAATTTGCTACAAATAATTTATCTCAATTTACCGATACTCATGATATTTACATTTTCAAAACAAAATCTGTGTCATACTCAGTAAAATTTGACTTTTTAGTAAAAAATTGTTTTAACTGAATGAAATCATCACAGAAACTCCATCAATCAACTCATTTAAGCTTCCAAATTTATCACAACAAATTGCCAGCAGTTTTTCTGTTTTTTTGTATTGCTGTCAATTATAACATTTTTACACTCAAGTGTGGTTTATAGCACATTAATAACATAATTTCATTCAGAAGTTTGTCCAGATATGCTACATTGTAGAAAATTCATGCTTAATTTAATACCCATCATACCCTGTTGCAGTTAATTTCCTGTCATGCTCTATTGAATCAAAAATTCCCATCATGCTCTATTGTAGTATATTACCCATCATGCTCCATTGATGCAGATTTCCCATCATGATCCATTTTAGCATATTTCCCATTATGCTCCATTGTAGCATATTTTCCTTAATGCTCCATTGTGGCAGATTACCCATCATGCCCTATTATAGCAGATTTCCCAACATGCACCATTGTAGCAGATTACCAATCATGCTCGACAGAGCTGATTAATCTTACCATTATCAGTATTTTGAATGTAAATAGGCTGAATGCATAATATTATAACTATGGCCATGATATAACTACTTATTTTATCAATATTATATGATTGTTTTGGGCATTTATATTGCTTTTTTTGCCAGTCTGTTAATGAAAATGAAGTTTTAACTTATAATAGCCTAGTATCTCTAAAAACATTGAAATTTGGATAAGAAATAGGAAGAACAGAAACAGAATATGTTACTATTGATAACTCTGAATGTCCTGTTAAAAGTTATTTACCGAATTCTTAAAATACAATTTAGAAGTTAGCAAAATTATTTACGAAAGCTGCATATATATTATATTGACTTATCTTAAAATGTCTACAGAACAATTGTACTTGAATTGAGAATGTCTTCCCAGGGTTGTTGTTTTTAACTTGTGATGAGGTATTTTTATGCATTTAAAGTCCATAGAAAAACATTTACCAATTTACTTATTTTCCTGTAGTAATTAAGATTTAAATGGACAGCGTTGCGTTTAATAGCTCTGCAGTGCTACTTAGATTTATTACTATCAAACGTGTAGCTAGCCTAGCTGCTACGTAGATATTGATAGCAGCTAGGCTAGCTACTTTTCAGTAGACAAAAATATATATAGCAATACATAGTTGCTACAATATTGAACACAACCTTGTTGTAGTAACTATTTAAGATACTGTCAGCTAAGTGTTATGTAGATAACAATCTTAAAAGTCTTATTTCCCAAAATACACTGAAACCTGTGTAAGAAAACTGTGGGGACACTATCATCTGATTGGCCCAGTTGCAACAGTTTGTTATATACTGGTTGAAATGCCCATATTAGGGTTTTAATTAAAACAGGTCTCGTTTTAGTATTGGCAGTTTAAGCAAATTTGCAATGTAAGAATTTTATTTTTACTTAAAAAATGCAGCATTTATTTAAATGGCAATAAATATACAATGCAATATATGCAATAAATATATAGATAAGTACATCTAGTTATTTTACCAAAATATTTTCTGAAAAAAGGTCCCTTGCAGTGCACAACTTGAAATTGATATTCTATCCATACATTTTTTTTGGATAAAACAATTCTTTCATAAAAAGCTAATATTCTTCAAATTCTATATATATACAGTAGCTTAAAATTTTCTTCATAATAATTTGCAGTTGAAATTCTTCTTTTAAATCTTTGCTGATTAATTTAACCTGATGTGACAATTTCAAACAAGAAGTGTTTTAAAATTTGAATAGAAAAAAAATGTCTCCTTTTTAACTAAGATATTTTGGTAAAATGACTGATTCAATAGATTAGGATAGAACAAGTAAGTTGTATAAGTAGGATAATCGTACAGGCAAAGCCTGCATAGTTTTTAAAATATAGTTACACTGCATTTGAAAATGTCATTGAAATTTCATTATGTGATAATGGACCAGGAAGTTTAATTGTACTCTTAGCGTTAATGAACTGGAAACAGTTTGAATTTTCTCTGATCTTAATTTTATGAAGGTGTATCAAAGATTCATATTGGTATTTTTTCCATTGTTAAATATTGCAATTCAAAATATATTATAATTGTTTAAAAAAAGAAAAAAAGATGCAGCCTTCATCGAAAATGACAATATATTAAATGCAATATCTATTATTAGTGCCAAGTGTTACAAGTATGTGGAATTTTATTCAGAAATCTTTGAATTTTCAATAGTGCTTTTAGATGCAGTGTATTTAGCCTTATTAGTCTTTTTAATTTGAGAATTTGTTAAACAATGCAAAAACTGTTTCTAGTGCCTACCTCTCTATATATATACTGCAATTAAATTCATTTTGACCAAGAATTTATGGAAATTGGTTTTTTTTTTCAAGAAAAAAAAGTGTTTTGAGAATGGCCACTCACTTAGATGAAATAAAATATATTAAATATTTCCAAAATGCCGTTCTCTTTTAGAAAAACAATGTTTTAAACTATTTTGAATAATTTTATTTCTTACCTGTGTTGTTTTTTTTTATTTTAAAGTTGAATAAATACATGAAATTTAAGTCCTAATAAAACAAGTGAATATCAAGCAAAACATTATATGCCATGTTTTCTTTTGTTTATTAAAATCACAATAGACAAAAGAAGTTAAATACAATATTACTCCATACACATGGTTGCAGTTTGGTATAAAAATACCCTGGATGAAGATTTTTATATTTTTTAGGTGGCATTATTTCTGAGCAAATAGAAATGTAAGTTGATGCAGAACTCAAAAAGGGTACATAATCCTTTTGAGAAAGATTGAATTTTAAATCAATTCATTTCATTGTTAAACAAGATAAAACTGTATAATTATATTGTTGTCTATTGTTTATTATATTTTATGATGCCGTCCATTTTTTTCATCAGAAATGCTATATTTTAAAGAAAAAATATGTAAAAAATAAAACAATGAATCAAAATGTGTCCTCCTTGTTTATAGATGTCACAAAGTTATTTCTGTGATATATGGCAGGATGAGTGTCCAGGAAACAACATACCTACGACCTGGGTCAACATCTTTAATTAATTCTCCATAGGAGGCAATGTTAACGTTTTCCTCAATTGCTCAGTCCATATTGTTTACTTAAATATGTATGGTGTCTCATATCGAAACTGATACATTTACACATGTCTGGTTAAATTTTCGGGTTGGCAAGTGAGATTATTTTTTTTGCAAATTGCTGGACCAATATTCTGATAAAAAAAATCAATAAAAAATTTGTCCTTTCTAATAATTTATTTAAGGTCAAATCTACATTATATTCTCATCACATAAGCTCTGTAAATAAACTCATCATAGATACCAGGACTAAATTTTGTATATACGCTAGACGTGGGTTTCGTCTACAAAACTACAAAAGACTCATCAGTGATGCTCGAATCCAAAAAGGTTAAAAAGGCCAAATAAAGTACGCAGTTGAAGAGCAATGAAGACCAAAATTCCTAAAAGTTTTGCAGTTCTTATTGTTCATTTATGTCAATTTTTTTAAATCACAGCATCCACAATTGTATGGCGGACTTATATTGTTTCAATAACGTAATCTGAATTCCTCATCTCAAGGTCCATTAGGGATATTGATCCACCTGTTACATGTTACCTATTCTGACATCATACTCCAACTTCTTTAAAACTGAGTTTTACTGTGTATTGTTGTGTTTTTATTTGTTCTACGTTGACTAGAGGTATAGGGTAGGATTGGGATATCATAAAACCTGTTTACCCCCTCCACAATTCGTGCCCGTCTCAAATCATGAACCTCTGGCTTTTGTGTTTAATAGCCATGTATGTTATTATACCCCACGCAACAACGTTGCGGAGGGTATACTGTTTTTGATCCGTCCGTCTGTTAGTTCATTAGTCCTGTTTCTTGTATCGCAACTCATCTCAAACCACACAACAGAATTTCATGAAACCTTTTTAGATAATACTGTGTAATTGTGCATATGGACAGGAAATTACGATTCAATTTTTTTCTAGGAGTTCCATCCCTTTGAACTTATTTGCTTTCATATTCTACTGCAACAGTTTGTCATCGCAACTCCTCTGAAACGACCCAAAAGAATTTCATGAAATTTTGTAGATAATAAGGACATACTAAATAGATGTGCATATCAACAAAAAATTATGATTCAATTTTTTTTCTAGAATATACACCCCTTTGAACTTATTTGCTTCAATATACTACTGCAACAGTTTGTTATCGCAACTCCTCTCAAACCACAACAGAATTCCATGAGACTTTGTTGATAATGATGACATACTGTTACGGTTCGGGTCTGTAGACCTCAAACTGTTTTATGTAGTTTTAAATCAACCTTGGTAGTAGGTTACTGGTATTCAACCATTGGTAGCATGGCTTATAAGGCACTGGTTTGTAAATATATAATAAAACACTTTCAAATAATAACAGAGTCAAAATCAAGTCCTATTCAATTTAATACACATATAATAGAAATATTTCATACAAATAATATAATACCCAGAGAATAAAAACGATTCAGAGACCCCCCGTGGAACGTCGAGCGTCAAGCATAATGTTTCGGTTGTAAAAATTCCGTAGTAGTTGTAGTAAAAATCTAGGTCAGAGGCCAGTCTATTATAAAACGGGGAAACCTACTCAATATTATCTGGTAATGATGTTTCTCAGTTGTTGGTGGTAAATTCGTAGGTATAATTTATGGTATATTACAATCAAAGGTCCCTGGTATCGGGTTACAACGTTCTGACCAGAGCCCACAGAAGATGCCCTTTTTATACTAGCGCCCACAACCCACATCCCCATGGTAGCCGTGGGCAATTCTACGGCACTTCATTGGTTGGTTGCCCACGGGGTTATAGGTCGTGTGTCGTCTTCTTTTCCCACGGCAAGCACATGCGCAATAATGGTAAATAAATGGCGGCCTCCAGTAAACGTAGGAGAAATATAGGAAAAGGGGACGATGGAAGCTTAGCATTAACAAATGATATGCCCAGTTACAATATATAACCCTTAAATAAATACACGATAAAGGTGAGAAAGCGTGACAATGATAACCCGGGGAGAAATAAGGCTGGGAACATGTCGGGACCCCCCTTTGGACAAACAGTGAGACGAACTCTATATCCTATCATTCCCAATAAATATAACAATAAATACATACAATAATAATATAATTCGGACACGATTCCTGAAATAGAATAGTGTTCGTACATATAATCTCAATCACACAATTATCCAGACTTAAACGGCAGCGACCGCGAACGAAGTAAAATAGAAAGTGCAGTCTGGATAATAAGAAAAGAATAATAATAGCTTTACATAAAGCTTTACATAAATATACTTATCACCCTTAAACCTTACCCCTATTTTGTAACATTACCCCCACCCACGGGAAGAGTTCGCCTCGAACTAAAAATAATAAGGAAATACTACTTACAAAATCCTACCTACAAATTATATACCTATTCCTCAGTGTGATTGGCAGTCCAAGTGTCCCTAAGTTCTAAGACTGTACCGTCTGGCAGGTAGCATCTCTCCTCCTTCATTATCCGGCCGGTACCAATTGGTATTAGCCTTCTCTGGTACCGAGAGGCACGGGTTTTTCTACATAGATTGATTTGCTCTTGCAGTGTTTTAGCTAGGGGGTGTTTCATATAAGAGGATGGGGCTCCAGCGAAAAACAGCCTTGGGTCGAGTGATACATCATTATTATCGGAAAGATCCACTTTAATTTCGGTCGGCTTCTTCCACTGGTTAGTGGGTAAAGTACAATCAATTTCAGCTGGAAGGATGTTGTTGTCTGATTTCTTTGATAGGTCTAAAGGTGTTTCATCTGACTGTGAAGGCAATGATAATAATACGGGTACTGGTGATGGTGATGGTATATTTGATGATGATGGTACAGGTGATGGCAATGGTGATGGTTGTGGTAGTGGTACAGGGGAGGTGGTTGGTAACAAAGTTTTACTACTCATCGATAAGTCCATTGGTTCCTCATTAGTCTGGTCTACAATAATGGGTGTAACTGATTTGGTTAAATCTATCGGTGTGTTTATAGGTGATGAGGGTATAGGTGTTTCATCTGACTGTGAAGGTAATGATAATAATACGGGTACTGGTGATGGTGATGGTCTGGAAATAAAAGGCTGGTCTGATGGAGAATAAGTCATAACTGGATTATCTTTAAATGGTTCTGGTGAAATGGGTTCTAGATACTTGCTGAAAAGAATGTCCGATGGTATAAAAAGTGTAGGTGATAGGGTTGGTGTCGTTTCATCATTTCTCAGCCTCTTCATTGGTGAAGGTGTCCTAGGCTCATTCAGAAGCTCTGCAAAATCAGGCATCTGCTCATCCAGCAATTCAGTAATTTGCTGAATTGTAGTTTCTGAATGTCTAGGACTGATACTGGATGGTGGATATGTATGTGTGGGTTGGCTTCTTGTTGGAAAAGTCTTTTCCACCCTTTCCACTGAGGACTTCACGCTGCCTGTATGTCTTGGTGTGTCTCCTGGATAGAACTGATGATAAGTGTGTCTGGATGTCTCATGTTGACGTAGGCGGTACTTATCATCAGCACTACAGGTCCAGGGGCAGTATCGGCACTGTATTTTAGTTCCATGATTATGGCGTCTGTGTTTATTTAACTTGGTTGAGTTTGGAAATCTCTTACCACAATCCTCACACTGATGGTTCCATATTGGTACATCCATAGTCTATAAAATAAAAGAAAGGAATTCATAAGTATAGAAGTATTAAAGACTAATTTAATGTAAGTAGTGATCCATTGGTCACATGGTAATAAGATAATTATTTTTCATATCCTCCAATGATTTAACATGAGTTAAATCCCCGGCAGCTACAGGGTGTCGAATTAGTTTATAAAAGGTAAATATATACATACAGGTGTAAACATCATAACACTTGCAATGGTCCAACTATTATTATAGTTGATAACTACACGAACTACATGTACTCTCACTGGTAATGTAAAAATATAACACAAATACATTGTAATATACAACAACAGATCATAGAAGATTTTATACACTTCTCTTACTTTAGTTTTGTAACTAACATTTTAACTCTGGTATTCGAACTTAATAATTTGCGACTACTTTTAAGGCATTGGTATGGTACTCACAAAATAATATCACTGGTTATGTGATATAAAATAATATATATATATACACTTTCATGAGTAGATCTATCTCAATCATATATACATGTACAAGCACCTGATAACAAATTCACAGATGCAATATGCTTTGAATTACTAAAGCCAATCATTGTCTCGCCCTGCTTATACTAAGCAAGCAGAAGACAACACTTACACACTGTCACAGTTGATTTGCAAATATTATATATACACAATAAAATCTTTTTCAATATTTAGTTTTTGTTCATAAAGACATTATTTCATATTCAAAATGCCATATATGTGTTTATGAGGTCACATTTGAAATATAAAAACACAACATCATATTGATGCTAAACATGGTAATAACACTATATTAAAAATAATTATTCGTCATGGTCTGTCCGTTATTTATCAGTCCTGTCCTTTGTCTGGCCCCTGGTATTTAGGGCAGGTTCTCCCGGAGGTTGGTACCACCTTTTTAAATAACCTTTATATGGTTTAAGACGGTTGACATGAATAATTTTTGTCTTAGACTTTGGTCCCTCTTGAATTTGGTATAAAATGTCTGAAATTTGTTTAATTACAGTAAAGGGTCCCTCCCATTTGAACTGAAATTTAGGACTTCGCCCTTTATATTTCTTTGAGTCCCTTAACATTACTCCGTCTCCCACTTTGTATTGAGAATTTTTACTGGTGAGGTCATATTTGCGTTTCTGCCGAGCAGCGGCATGCACCAATCTATCCCTGACTACAGTATGCACTTTGTCCATACGACTGATCAATTGGTCTATATATTCTGGTCTCGATAATTTACCATCAGGGGATTGAACACCATAAATTAAATCAATGGGCATGTGAACTTCACGACCAAACATCATGTTATTTGGGGATTCTCCTAAGGTTCCATGGGGGGCTGATCTGTAAGCCAGCATTAACAATGGAACATATGTATCCCAGTCTCTTTGGTTTTTGGAGACTACTTTGCTCCGCATGTCTTCAATTGTACCATTTAACCTTTCAACCAACCCAGAACTTTGTGGGTGGAAGGGGCTATTCCTAGTTTTGTCTACCTTGATCGGTATGGATTTGGGTGGGTACTCCGTAACGGCATATAAATTCGGTCACCATTTTATCAGCCACAGTAGAAGCAAATATATTTGGTATTGGATATGCCTCGGCATAACGAGTAAAATAGTCTGTAATGACCATCAAATATCTATTGCCATTGTAAGTTTGTGGTATAGGTCCCAATAAATCAATTGCAACTCTGTCCATGGTCTCTCCAACAACATAGGTTTTCATTGATGCCCTGGTACCCTTTGATGGTCCCTTACGTTTTTGGCATTCAATGCACCTTTGACAATACTTGTCTACAAAAGTTTGGTAGCCTACCCAATAAAATCTATGGCGCACACGAGCACCAGTTCGTTTAATGCCCATGTGTCCAGCTAATGGGTCATCATGTAGCAGTTTTAACACTTCACGTCTAAAGGTATGGGGTAGAATATATTGGAGACTTTGTGTATTAGTAATGGTATTGATCCATTTACGATATAAAATTCCATCTACAACTACAAGCCTGTCCCATTGAGCCCAGTATGCCTTATGTATTTTACTAAGGTGAGATATTTCTTGCCATTGTGGTTTAACATCACTATTAACTTTCCATTCCCTAACAATTTTTATGATAGGGTCTTGTATTTGAGACTCCATCAGCTCATTTTGTGATTTTCCTTGCACCCAATTGGTAGCAATAGGGTTTGACTCTACTTGGTCTTGGTTATCAGCACTCATAGCTCTTATTTCCATGAGTTCAAGACTATCAGAATTCTCATCAGTCTGTTTTTGGTTTTCCTGTTTTTCACAATGGGTACAAGACTTACTGCATGGTCTCCTGGACAACCCGTCAGCATTACCATGTTTAAGTCTTGCTCTATATTTTATGGTATAATTATAGGTGCCCAAAATTTCCAACCACCTGGCTAATTGACCTTCTGGATTCTTAAAATTTGTAATCCATGTCAATGCGCCATGGTCAGTTCTAACACAGAAATGCACACCGTACAAATAATGGTGAAAATGCTTTACTGCATTTATAATTGCCAGTAGTTCCCGTCTAGTCACACAATAATTCTTTTCAGGTTTACTAAAAGATTTACTATAATAGGCTACCACATGTTCTTTGCCGTCATCACCAATTTGAGAAAGAACTGCTCCACTTCCTGTACCGCTGGCATCGGTATCCAGAATAAATTCCTTATCTAAAGTAGGATATATCAGTATGGGGCTAGTAATCAAAACATTTTTTAAAATTAGAAATGCTTCGGCACATTCAGAAGTCCATTTAAAAAGAACATTTTTCTGGGTCAATCTATGTAATGGACTAGCAATTTTTGAAAAATCTCTTATAAATTTCCTATAGTAGGAACAGGTACCTAAGAAACTTCGGACTTCTTTTATATTAGTAGGCGTTGGCCATTCCTTTACAGCAGCAACCTTTGACGGGTCAGGGGAAATACCTTCACTACTAACAACATGACCTAAAAAGGTAACTTGTTTCTGAAAAAGATAAAATTTTTTGGGAGCTATTTTTAGGCCAGCAGTATATAGTCTATCAAAAACAGTCTGAAGTCTTGTAACGTGCTCGTCAAAAGATTTTGAAAACACAATGATATCGTCAAGGTAAACGATACAGATCTCCCATTGTAATCCTGCCAACACATATTCCATAAGTCTCTCAAAAGTTGCCCCTGCATTACACAGGCCAAAAGGCATCCTTTTGAACCCAAAAAGCCCCTGTGATGTAACAAAAGCAGTTTTCGGAGCATCTTGAGGGTCCATGGCAACTTGGTAATATCCGCTGACCAAATCCAGGGTACTTAACCAAGAGTAACCTCTTAAAGCATCCAGGGAATCGTCAATTCTCGGAAGGGGGTACGAATCTTTTACACTACTTAAATTTACGCTGCGAAAATCGCAACAGACTCGAATAGAGGAGTCTGCTTTCCTTACTATCACTAGCGGACTGCTGTAAGGTGACTGACTTGGTCGTATGATATCATTATCCAACATTTTTTTAATTTCGACTTCAACTTCCTTCCTTTGAGCGATAGGTAAACGTCTAGGAGCATGCTTTACAGGACGGGCCCCATTGGTATCTATCTTATGCTGAACAATATCAGTAAGACCTTTATCATATTTGGACATGGAAAAAGCTTTTTGGTTTTTGTGAAGAAGATTTTTCAAAGTACTGGTTTGTTCAGGGGTTAAAACATTTTTACACCTATCATAAATCTCCTTAAATTGCGGTATGCCCTCAGATTCATCATGAGTGGTTTCATTCATGATATTCTGTTCTGGTAACAGCTCAGCATTGGCTGCCCAATTGTTTTTGGTTAAGGTTTGTGGACTATCAGACAGATTCATTACTCTTATAGGTAGCTCACTTTGTTCCCCCTTGTACAACGCTTTGGCAACAAGAATGCCCCTATCTTGTAATAACTCAGCTGTTGAATCAATCACTAGGTTTGCCTTACCAGTCACACCCTCATTAATGTTGGCTTTAACCATCATTTCACTACGAGGAGGTATGGTGACCTTCTGACCTATTGTAATTCTGAATAAACTTGGTATTTGACTTTCTAATTGACAAGCAATGGTCTGATTGTTTAATTTTAATGTACAATTGGCAATGTCAATTACACATTTATTTTTCACCATAAAGTCATAGCCTAGAACAGCTGGTATTTCTATATCTGCAATAATCATCTCTTGCTGAATAACCTGATCCCCTAATTTGATTGGTAGGGACAGGACACCTAGTGGTACCACATGACTGCCATTTGCCATTCGTAATTTACATCTATATGGCATTAAATGTACTTTTACCTTTTGTGAAAACTTATTATATATAGAAGTGTTTAAAACACTCATTGAGGAGCCAGTATCCATTAAACAATTAACATTATGGTTATGAATAGACAAACTCATAAATAATCTTTCATTTATATCTTGTTTAAGTTGAAATAATACGGGTCTAGGGATATTTTTGTCCCCTACGGCTGAAAGTTGACCCTTACTTTCAGCTCCAATTAGTTTTCCGGGTTCTCAAGTGATTGCCTTTGTGAATAGTTTAGGTTTTGAACGTCATTTAAAACATTTTTCTGGTCAAAAAGCCTCTTTCTGCACTTTTTAGCAGTATGGCCAGGTTTATGGCAGTAATAACAAAGGTTAGATTGGTCATCCTGTTCCTTGGTATATGAAGTTTTGGAACTTTTGGTATTTGGTTCATTGGTCTGATATCTTAGAGAGGGCCTCTTTCGGCTTAAATGATAGGCTTCAGATTTGAGGGCAAGGTGTAGGGCCTCATCAATGGTATCAGTACTAGTTTGAACGATAGCCCATTCAAGCTCTTGGTCATTAAGTGCATTTCGGAATGCTCTGTATGCTAGGTTATCTTGTACATCTAGTGGGGCTGTTGGATTAGCCAGGCGTACACGTCTCTTTATGTCTTGTGCTAATTCTTGTAATGACTCGCCTCTTCTCCTAATTCTAGCATCAATTTGGGTCATATACATTTCAGACTGGTTAGGAGGAGAGAACCTTTTATTTAGAGTTTGCATAAGATCATTGTAACTTGGTGGGTTATTAGTATCTATATGTCCTACTGTGGCTAAAGCAGCCCCTTGCATGCAAGAAATAAGTTTTAATACTTTTATTTCATCAGGCCAATTGTTAAGTTTTGAAACTGTGTCGAAATGGACCCTATAATCAACCCAATCTGACTTGCCGTCATATGTGAATGGTTTGGTGTAGCCAATATTAACATTTGAGCTATGCTGATGTGGTTTGTTTGAGGCAGCTGGTTTGCTGACAGTGTGTGGTACTTGTTGTGGTATAGTATAAATAGGTACAAAGGCACTATTGTTAACTACACTAGTAGGTTGTACTGCTGGACTATTTTCAAGGTCACATAAGGTATTATTTCTTGGTAAATTTTGTTGTGAGATCACAGTGTTGTAATCACAACCATCTGGTATTGTGGTCAAAGAGGTTTGTCTGTATGTTTCAATTGGACTATTTGTATTTGTCCTAATAGGTGATTTGGGAGAGCTTTCTTGCTCATTTTTCTGTGTTAAACTTTTTAGTTAGCATATTTTCAATATTATTAAGTAGGTTATTATTGCTTTCTAAATGTCTCTTCATTGCTTCTTCATGATTGATATCAAGCTGTCTTTTCATATTCTGTTCATTACTATGAAGTCTGTTATCAATATGTGTCATCTGGTATTCCAACTTATTGTCAAGACTTCCAATATCTGTTTTAAGCATTATTATGTTTTTGGTATTAACATTTACTTGACTGGTTATTTTGTCAACTTGTATTTTAATTTCATTAAACTGAGCTGTCTGGTAAAAGTTATCCCCTTGAAATCTGACTTGTGATGGCGAAAGCATCTCAGGTGTGGTAGCTCTTGAGCTTCCACTAAACGGAGAAATACTCCTACTTTCAATTTCATCTTCTGACCCTTCACCCCGATTCATTTTTAGTTTTTAATTTGACAATTTATAAAAATTTGTTAAAATTTATTGAACTTGGTAAGTACACTATGAAAACAAATTTATTTGGTGCATAAATTTTATCAAAAGGTTAAATTCACACAGTCTCTCTCTGAGGTATGGTTTTAAATTTCGAAATCCCACTGCCGGACACCAAATGTTACGGTTCGGGTCTGTAGACCTCAAACTGTTTTATGTAGTTTTAAATCAACCTTGGTAGTAGGTTACTGGTATTCAACCATTGGTAGCATGGCTTATAAGGCACTGGTTTGTAAATATATAATAAAACACTTTCAAATAATAACAGAGTCAAAATCAAGTCCTATTCAATTTAATACACATATAATAGAAATATTTCATACAAATAATATAATACCCAGAGGATAAAAACGATTCAGAGACCCCCCGTGGAACGTCGAGCGTCAAGCATAATGTTTCGGTTGTAAAAATTCCGTAGTAGTTGTAGTAAAAATCTAGGTCAGAGGCCAGTCTATTATAAAACGGGGAAACCTACTCAATATTATCTGGTAATGATGTTTATCAGTTGTTGGTGGTAAATTCGTAGGTATAATTTATGGTATATTACAATCAAAGGTCCCTGGTATCGGGTTACAACGTTCTGACCAGAGCCCACAGAAGATGCCCTTTTTATACTAGCGCCCACAACCCACATCCCCATGGTAGCCGTGGGCAATTCTACGGCACTTCATTGGTTGGTTGCCTACGGGGTTATAGGTCGTGTGTCGTCTTCTTTTCCCACGGCAAGCACATGCACAATAATGGTAAATAAATGGCGGCCTCCAGTAAACGTAGGAGAAATATAGGAAAAGGGGACGATGGAAGCTTAGCATTAACAAATGATATGCCCAGTTACAATATATAACCCTTAAATAAATACACGATAAAGGTGAGAAAGCGTGACAATGATAACCCGGGGAGAAATAAGGCTGGGAACATGTCGGGACCCCCCTTTGGACAAACAGTGAGACGAACTCTATATCCTATCATTCCCAATAAATATAACAATACATACATACAATAATAATATAATTCGGACACGATTCCTGAAATAGAATAGTGTTCGTACATATAATCTCAATCACACAATTATTCAGACTTAAACGGCAGCGACCGCGAACGAAGTAAAATAGAAAGTGCAGTCTGGATAATAAGAAAAGAATAATAATAGCTTTACATAAAGCTTTACATAAATATACTTATCACCCTTAAACCTTACCCCTATTTTGTAACAATACTATGAAGATATGCATATTGACAGGAAATTATGATTAAATATTTTTTTCGTACAGTTATTTAATTCTCCAGTGACAACATTGGGACGTAGGTTATGTGAGCGCGCTCACTAAATTTCTTTAATTTAAATTTTCATATTTGTTTTGGAGCTTAGTGTAACATCCGTATTCTCGAACTAGTTCACATTTGATTATTTGGGGGTCAGCTGAAACCCTCTGGTGCAGCATTTTCTTGCTGTGTTTTAGACTCATTGGTGGTGCTGTACCATCTTAAAAACTGTATTGATTTTCTTCATTATTTGATAGCTAGATGCCAGAGTTATTTAATAACTTATTTTACAGCATCACTAGCCTGTCAACACTAGGGTTGTCAATTTGACCACCCACACGTGGACTGACTGGTCTTTACAAGGCTTAGCATTTTCCTGCTCAAGAAAAGTGGTTCTCTCCAGGTACATCCATAACCAGACAGGTTGCCATGACATAGCCAAGAGTGTTAAAAGTGATGTCAAACACCAACAATCAATCTGTTGAAATAAGAGGGGAAATGTGCTCATGAGGAAATCATAGAAAGTCCAACATGTGATATGGGCTTTGCTAATTGTTAAAGGCCGTACGGTTACCTATGGTTGTTAATTCCTGTGTCATTTTGGTCTCTTGTGGAGAGTTGTCTCATTCATTGGCAATACTACCACATCTTCTTTTTTTATTTTAATTAAGAAGAAAATTAAACACTAGAAAATTGTGGTACTCACTATATGCAGCAAACACACTATCATGAATGACCGTATAAATAGTTCATTTTCTTCCATATTCAAAATGTTGATAACATAAAGGTTTCCAAAAAAATATGCAGCTGATAATCATCAATTTTATCACCCTAAACTGTCAAAATAGAAAGTGCTCATACATTAAAAAAAATCTTTGTCAACTGCCTCAACATATACTTATCGGTTCCAATTGACCTAATATTAAAAATGTCCAACCATAACAAATAAGAAAGGTAAGGACTTGACATATTGAATAGAATTTACCTTGACATATTGAATAGAATTGACCATGACATATTGAATAGAATTGACCTTGACATATTGAATAGAATTGAGCTTGACATATTGAATAGAATTGACCTTGACATATTGAATGGAATTTACCTTGACATATTGAATAGGATTTACCTTGACATATTGAATAGAATTTACCTTGACAAATTGAATAGAATTGAGCTAGTCATATTGAATAGAATTGACCTTGATATATTGAATAGAATTTACCTTGACATATTGAATAGGATTTACCTTGACATATTGAATAGAAGTTACCTTGACATATTGAATAGAATTGAGCTAGTCATATTGAATATAATTGAACTTGACATATTGAATAGAATTGACCTTGACATATTGAATAGAATTGAGCTAGTCATATTGAATAGAATTGACCTTGACATATTGAATAGAATTAAGCTAGACATATTGAATAGGTTAGAGCTGTGTATATTGACCAGAGTAGAAGAGATATTTAACAGAAGGGAGGTTGACATTGAATATAATAGAGTTTGACATCGAACAGGATAGAGGTTGACATTGCATATAATAGAGTTTGACATTAAACAGGATAGAGGTTGACTTTGAATAGAAGAGAGTTTGACATTGAACATTGATAGAGTTTGACATTGAATAGAATAGAGTTTCACATCGAACAGGATAGAGGTTGACATGGAATAGAATAGAGCTTGACATTGAACAGAATAGAGGTTGACATTGAATAGAATAGAGTTTGACATTGAATAGGATAGAGTTTGATATTGAACAGGATAGAGTTTGACACTGAAAAAGTTTGCTCTTGACATTGAACAGGATAGAATTTGACATTGAACAAGGTAGAGTTTGACATTAAACAGGATAGGGTTTGACATTAAACAGGATATATCTTGACACTGACCAAACTAGAGCCTGACGTTGAACAAGAAATAGGTCATTGAACAGGATAGAGTTCAGTATCGCTTGATACATTGAATAAGTTTGAGACCATAGGCTGGACATACTATAAAGGTAAGAGCTTGCCATATTAAAATAGTTAGAATTTTTATACAAAATAAGCCAAGTTTGGCACTTTGAATAAGTATACGATTTTGATATTCTTTTTTGATGTGTTTTGTAATTTGATTTTGCCATGATAAGGGACATTCCGATTTGATTTTCCTCTGAGTTCAGTATTTTTGTGATTTAATTTTTTTAATAGGTTAAAGCTTCACATTGAATAGCTAAATAAACTCATCATAGATACCAGGATTAAATTTTATTTTTTTAAACCAGACGAGCGTTTCGTCTACTAATGACTCATCATTGACGCTCGAGTCCAAAAAAGTTAAAAAGGCCAAATAAAATACGAAGTTGAAGAGCATTGAGGACCTAAATTCCAAAATGTTGTGCAAAATACGGCTAAGGTTATCTATTCCTGAGGTAGAAATGCCTTAGTATTTCAAAAATTCAAAAGTTTTCTAAACAGTTAATTTATAAATATGTCCATATTAATGATAGTTCATGTCAGTACGAATATGCTGACTACTGGGCTGGTGATACCCTCGGGGAATTAAAACTCCACCAGCAGTGGCATCGACCCAGTGGTTTTAAATAATCTCATCATTGATACCAGAGATAGCAGGTTTACATTTTGTATTTATGTCAGACGCGTTAGAAAGACATAATAAATTTGTTTTAGAATGACATCTTGAACTGGTTTGAGTTTGATATACATCTAAAAAGGCTTAAGATGCATATATTGCATAGGTTAAAGATTGAATCTTGAATATGTGCAAGCTTTACACATTTTATAGGTAAGGGCTTGTGCAATGAATTATATACTTTATCAAATAATAGTCACAGCATACGAGTTTAAGCACACTAACGTTATGACTTAGTCTAAAAATGTCCGGAGCATAAACAGTAATGTTTTATAAATTTCCTGTTACAAAATTTTAAATGTTCCGAAAAACTAAGGATTTTATTACCATAGAAATCGATTACCTTAGCTGTTTTTGGCACAATGTTTTTGTCTTATGTCTTATGTAGACGAAGCGCGCGTCTGGCGAATTAAATTATAAACCTGATACCTTTGATAACTGTTTATACTAGGTGGACCGTGAAAGAGGGACGAAAGATAACAAATGGACATTCAAATTTACAAGTCGAAAATAAACTGACAACGCCGTGGCTAAAAAAAGAAAACGATCAACAGACAAAGAATAATACACAAAACAAAACATAGAAAAATAAAGACTGAGCAACTCCCCCTGCCCCCCCCCCCCTCCAAAAAAAAAATCAACTGGGGATGATCTCAGGTGTTCAGGAAGGATAAGCAGATCCTGCACCCCATGTACACCCGTCGTGAGGGTCTAACATATATATCAATAGTTGATTGAATATCAATAAGTGATCAGGGTACTGAGGAATATTCTTTAGGACGTACCTGATTCCTTATTCAATATTATAATAAAGGACGAAAGGTTTGCTTATCAACAAGGCTAGGTGAGTGGTTATCTGGCATATTGGGTTGTTATATATATTCAACTTTACTACAACTGTTATATATATTCAACTTTGCAACACTTGTTATATATATTCAACTTTGCTACACTTGTTATATATATTCAACTATGCTACACTTCTTATATGTATTCAACTTTGCTACACTTGTTATATATATTCAACTTTGCTACACTTGTTATATATATTCAACTTTGCTACACTTGTTATATATATATTCAACTTTGCTACATTTGTTATATATATTCAACTTTGCTACACTTGTTATATATATTCAACTATGCAACACTTGTTATATATATTCAACTTTGCTACACTTGTTATATATATTCCACTTTGCTACACTTGTTATATATATTCAACTATGCTACACTTCTTATATGTATTCAACTTTGCTACACTTGTTATATATATTCAACTTTGCTACACTTGTTATATATATTCAACTTTGCTACACTTGTTATATATATATATTCCACTTTGCTACATTTGTTATATATATTCAACTTTGCTACACTTGTTATATATATTCAACTTTACTACACTTGTAATATATATTCAACTTTGCTACATTTGTTATATATATTCAACTTTGCTACATTTGTTATATATATTCAACTTTGCTACACTTGTTATATATATTCAACTTTGCTACATTTGTTATATTTATCAAACTTTGCGACACTTGATTTACAAAACAGATGAAATCTCAATATATTGAATAGGTTAGAGTTTCTTATATTGTATAGGTTAAGGTTTGAAATATTGCAAAGGTTAGGATTTGACATATTGAATAGAGTAGTCCTTGACATATTGAATAGAGTAGTGTTTAACATATTGAATATATTGAATATATTAATGTTTGATATTGAAATGAATATAGTTTGACAAATGGAATAAATTAGAGTTTGACATATTGATTGTAGTATAGTTTTATATATGGAATGAATTAGGGTTTGACTTAATGATTAGGTTAGGGTTTTACATATTTAAAAGATTGTGGTTTGACATTTTGAGTAGAGTATGGTTTGACATATTTAATAGATTGTGGTTTGACATATTTAATAGATTGTGGTTTGCCATTTTTGAAAGCGTATGGTTTGACATATTTAATAGAGTATGGGTTGACATTTTTAATAGAGTATGGTTTGACATTTTTAATAGAGTATGGTTTGACAAATTGAATAGAGTATGGTTTGACATATTGAATAGAGTATGGTTTGACATATTTAATAGATTATAATTTGACATTTTTAATAGAGTATGATTTGACATTTTGAATAGAGTATGGTTTGACATTTTTAATAGAGTATGGTTTGACATATTAAATAGAGTATGTTTTGACATATTGAATAGAGTTTGGTTTGTCATATTTAATAGATTATGGTTTGACATTTTTAATAAAGTATGGTTTGATATTTTAATAGAGTATGGTTTGACATATTGAATAGAGTATGGTTTGACATATTGAATAGAGTATGATTTGACATATTTAATAGATTATGGTTTGACATTTTGAATAAAGTATGGTTTGACATATTTAATAGATTATGATTTTACATATTGAATAGAGTATGGTTTGACATATTTAATAGAGTATAGTTTGACATATTTAATAGATTATGGTTTGATATTTTGAATAGAGTATGGTTTGACATTTTGAATAGAGTATGGTTTGACATATTGAATAGAGTATGGTTTGACATATTTAAAAAAGTATAGTTTGACATATTTAATAGAGTATGGTTTGACATTTTTAATAGATTATGGTTTGACATATTGAATAGAGTATGGTTTTACATATTTAATAGAGTATGGTTTTATATATTGAATAGAGTATGGTTTTACATATTTAATAGAGTATGGTTTGACATTTTTAATAGAGTATGGTTTGACATTTTGAATAGAGTATGGTTTGACATATTGAATAGAGTATAGTTTGACATATTTAATAGATTATGGTTTGACATTTTGAATAGAGTATAGTTTGACATATTGAAAAGAATATGGTTTGATATATTGAATAGATTATGGTTTGACATATTAAATAGAGTATGGTTTGTATTATTGTTTGACATATTGAAAATATTATGGTTCGACCTATTTTAAAGAGTATGGTTTGACATGTTCAATATATTGTGGTTTGACATATTGAATATAGTAGTGTTGGACATATATATTGAATGGGTATGCTTGGCATATTGTGTAAACACTTGTCTGTTAAAGGTAGCATTGTCATGTTGATACAAAGTCATAAGAAACCTCAAACAGAAAAAAATAATGCATATGTTTTTTTTTATAACTCAATGGATAGTTTTCATTATAAGACTTATGTACATATACATTTTTTCTGATTTTTTTTTTATTTATTCTCATTTAGAAGAAGTTTACTTCATTTTAATTGCTTTCTTCCAGGAAGCAATTCCACCCGACACATGTTCCGTATGCAAAGTGACCTCAGTGTGACCCATTTCGTAAAAATAAGGGGATCGCAATACGCATGGATGTCCTTAAAATAAACTACTATCTAAATTTACATGTTAAACACGTGTTCAATTTCAATGTTTTTTTTTGTTGATTTTTTGTTGATTGTTGCCAAACAGGTGACAATCGTTAAACTTCGGCTTCAAAACACGAACTTTAATTTAATTTCCTGCCATATTTTCACAACACTGACCGATTGAACATATTGACGTTTATACGAAATTTATGCGAAAATAATGATAAACTCGTGCACAGAAGACTAAGTTTATGATGTTTGTACGCATTGGTAAAGGAATTGGAAGAACATTATTTTTCACCGATCACTGGTTTTTATGACTTTAAGTTTTTATGAAGTCTTGATTTTTGCCATAAAAAATGAGAAAACTAGTAACACGTTGTAATTTTGACTTTATCAGGAACTCTCAGAGCCAAAATTGTGTAAGCAAAGAATGTTAAACGACGTAAAAAGTCAAAAAGCTAGCTATATGATAAAAAAAATGAGGTATGAATTGTAAAATCCATATAACATGTATAAGGTCAACTTTGCCTGAGGGATTCATTTAAATTTTTAAATATCAAACGGACTATATTAGAACGATTTGTTATAAATCATATTAGTATCAAAGTATTGACCACTGAGCTGATCATATTGTTGTCATTTTAAATGTTATATTAAACATTTCAACCAAAGCACGAGGTTTGGCTTGCCATAAAACCTATTCAACCCACCATTTTGTCTTCAAGTGTCCTGTACCAAGTCAGGAATATGATTTGCTTCTCTCAATCGATTTCTGACTTTCGAACAGCGGTATACTATTGTTGCCTCTATTTCATACCAAAATGTCAAAAAAACAATCTCATTATACTAAGTAAACTGAGCAATAATAAAATTCAAGACCAAAGGACAATGTTCTCTAGGCCTGTATTCAGTAATGCGATTTAGAATCATCCATAAACTATATCGTGCTAGAAATTTACCTTTGTCCAAAAACAAAGATAAAAATCCTGGGTAGTCATTTATAATAGTATTTATTTCGAAAGAATAGTAACGTCACATTTTGTGAACAGGTATAAATATATCTGTTGTCATGCAAGATTGATTAAAGATTACGTGCCTTCATATAATTCAACAGCGAAGTACTGGGTACAGTATACTCCATCAAGATGTGTTTCATGTAAGTAAAAATAAGATGGATTCTTTCTTTAAAACAAAAAAAATGCAACAGTTGATACCTTAAAATACAAAAAGGGATCAAAAAGGAAAAAAAAAACAATTTTAAAATTATGAACATAATATGGGCGTAATGCTTGATTGAAAGGAATAGCAAATCCATGTGTGTGATTTTCTCAAGTCAAATTTTAAAATAAAAAGTTTTTAGTTTTTCGTTTCTTTTTATTTCTCACGGGAAGGTGAACTGATTGGTAACATGCAACCAATCGATATCAGTTAATTATACTAACCAGCCTTACTTTCTCAATTTCATGTCATGTTAAGGAAGTTGCTCAGTTTCAAAATAATTAATTTTTCAAAACACTAGTATATATTGATAGGGAATTAATAATGGAATCAAAAGACCAAAAAATATATATAGGTCCGTGTGTGCTTGTTTTCAAGATATAAGTCTTTTAAATTTTGGCGGGGAAATGTATATGTAATAGATTGATAAAAAGAAAAATTGGGGTTAATGGGCAAATGTTTTAAGCATTCAAATAGATAAAACCTGAGGATTCCGAAAATCAGACAGAAACTTGAAAACATGACAAGCAAACATTCTTAAGGACTATAACTGTTTTCTTCATCATCTACCGGTATGATTATTGTTGGAATATATATAAAGTCGACTCGAGCACCGACTTATAGAATATTTTCTTTTAGACATGAGTTCATGCGATATTTTTAACCGGGACTATGATAAAAGTAGGTTGTTTGACGTAAAGCACAGGTGAATTTGTGGTTAAATTTCAAGAAAGATTCATGTATTTCCTTGTTGTCAATGAAAAAGTGATTCTAAGTATGTGAAGTATTTTATGCAATCACTTAAGTAACTATTTGTCTACATGTCATCTACATGTAGACAATGGATATATAAATACCATTTTCAAGGTTTAATCTTATATTTTTAAATCAATCAAACTCGGATTTTAACAATAATATACTACTATAATATCCATTTTTTTTTTATAAATTTTAGATTTCACTTCACTCATTCATATATATATGTTATAACATGCCATTAAATTTATTAGTCAAGATTTAAAATAACAAAAATAAAAAAACATTATTATTGCAACTGGAAATTTGGAACTGTAGATAAAGCATAAACAAAGTCTTGTCAATGATTTTGTTTTCATTTTTAAATTATATAAGTTATATAAGTTTAAAATTTTCCAATCAATTTGTACAATGTAAATAAATGTTCTTCTTTAGCCACCATTGTTTTATTTAACGATTTTATATTTTTACTTATCTTTTTGACATATTTATTTACCTTCAACATATAATCTATCATCGATTTAAACAGATTTATTGATAGTTATTGCAACTTATTATTAAATCCTTCCCCTTTGCAACTTTGATTGCTGCCTTGTAGCGGCATTGGCCTGCTCTTTTTCGAAATCTGCATTTTTGTACAATGGTGTCGATCCATCATTAAAGGGGTACTAGCTGTCAAATTCATGTTCACCGATTTTAATCAAATTCTCATATTTGATTTATAAAAATGTAAAACATTTATCCAAACTATTCAAAGTCTAGAATAAGCAATAAGCAGGACACAGACATGAAAATACGTAGCTTCGTTTTGTTTGTATTTTAGTTTAGACGCTCTTGGATTTTTCTAGGTCTATTTAATTGTCTATCGTAGATGGAAAATTGATGTTTATCATCGTTTTTTACCAAATAAAAATATTTTTTTGTGGATCGAATCAATCAGTCAAATGATTTTCTTTTCTTTCACTTTCAACGTTGACATTCTTTTCCTTTAAATAACTTTACACATACAATTCACGTGTTATCCATTTTAAGCTAAGGGGTTAAATTGAAGTTCACATGAAAACGGATTCAATGGGCTCGACTTGTTCACTTGCAAGTGATTAATTCATAATCAATGCTTTTTAATTTATTTCGAGTAAATTAACCAATACTGGTTGCTAAAAAGCAAAATTTTATTTCACTATTTGCATTTCATTTAAGATTGAGCAAAAGTAGCTAGTGCCCTTTTAAGGAACATAACTATTTTTTTCATATTCGTCAGCCTCCATGTTGTCTGTACGTACATGTTTTGTGTACAGGTGAATATATCTAACTCATTCATACTTTTCAAATTACATAACAATTACATAATCAGCTTTTTATGCCTCATTTATTAGCACTATATTTTCTCGTCCGTTCGTCTGTCCCGCTTCAGGTTGAAGGTTTTGGTCGAGGTAGTTATTGATGAAGTTGAAGCCCAATTAACTTGAGAGTTAGTAAACCTATGATCTTTCTGATTTTTATGCCAAATTAGAGATTTCACCCCATTTTCACGATCAATTGAACACAGAAAACGATAGTGCAGATGGGGCATCCGTGTACTATGGACACATTCTTGTTAAACATTTGCTTTTGATTTAGATAATACATGTAATCAATCAGGTGTAAACAAATCATCATCTTAATAGGAATATTAGTTATACTAAGCATGTAAAATAAGTTCCTAATATCAGCGAAACAAATATAGTACAGATGGAACAGGAATGTGTCCCTAGTACACGTATACCCCAACTGCACTGTCATTTCTATGTTCAGTGGCATTACAAGTAGAAGGATGAATGCTTTATGATGAAGTTGAAGTCCAATCAACTTGAGACTTAGTAAACATGTTTCCTCTGATATGATCTTTCTAATTAAATGCCAATTTCATGGTCCACTGAACATAGAAAATGATAATGCAAAGTTCAGGTTAAAGTTTTGGCTAAGGATGTTGGTCAAGATAGTTTTTGATGAAGTTGAAGTCCAATCAACTTGAAACTCAGTAAACATGTTCCCTATATGACCTTTCTAATGCCAAATTATAGATTTTGTTTCATTTTCACGGTCCACTGAACATATAAAATGATAGTGTGAATGGCGCATCCGTGTACTTGAGACACATTCTTTTTTTATTCTATTTCAAGATTTGAGCGTTCTATTGGTATCTGTTTCAGGATTTGAGCGTCAAATTTGTGTCTATTTCAGGATTTTGAGTGCTCTTGTGGTGGTATTTGGATGCGCAAATGGATTTTTATTGGTACCAGATGGATTCCAAAAACAACCAATCAAAACAAGCCAAGCATGTAGAACGGGTAACAGTTCATTTTGCTACCCCGGAATGAACTGCTGGCCAAGCCAGTCAGAAATTGCAAAATTCAGTGACACTTTTAAAAAAGGAGATCTACTCCTACCTTCTCATAGTTTGTATAGAAATCTTACAGTGATGAAAAACTTAAGAGTAACAAAATATCCTGCTATGATTGCCGTTGTCAAAGATGCCGCAGAGATTCAAGAATGTTTGTATTGGGCACGTTCCAAATCAATGCATATTGTTGTCCAGTCGTCGGGTCACGATTTCCAAGGACGGTCAACTGCAGATGGCGCTTTTATGATATACCTTGGAAATATGACAGAAATCAGTATTAAACTAAATTCTACAAGGAAAGATTGTCCCTACGGGGAGATTGTTCTTGGATCCGGAAACCAGTGGCAAACTGTTTACAAGGAGGTATACAATTTTCTTTTTTTCTTTTCTTTTTTTTTAAAGTTCAAATCAATTAGAAAATACGCTACAGCTAACGATAACATTTTCCACTGTTTTTTTTGTTAATTTGGTCTTAAAAAAGATTAGCTTAACCTGACACATATCAACTTGTATCTACCTATTCCATATCGGGAACACGAACACTAAGTGTGTTGCCTAATTTTTGGCAATGTTTTCATATTCTTTCATGAATTTTGTGTTACCGCAAGTCTTTGATAGTTCTCATAACTTCATCTAATGCAAAACATTTAAATTATGAATCAGCTGCTTATAAAACTTTGAAATTCTCGAAAATTAGAATCTAATACCACAGGAAAAGAATACCTTAGTTGTTTTTAGCAAAACCTTTCGTATTTTTTGTCCTCAATGTTCTTCAACCTTTTCTGTTTATTCGAGCGTCACTACAGAGACTGTTATAGATGAAACACGTGGCAAGCGTAAAAAATGTTCATCCTGGAATTTCTGTTGACATTTTATAAACCCTTAGATCGATGCCAATGAAAGTGAAGTTTTTCTTTCCGATGGTTTTTCCAGGTTATAGGAGTCAGCACATCTGTCTTGACAGCGATTATAATTGATATGATCATACTAATAAAAATTAACTGTTTGCAAAACTGATTTCTTTTTAAATATATAAAAAAAGAATTATTGAGTAAACTATCTGGCTAATTAACAAATTAAAAACAATTCACAAAAAAAAAAATGATAACATGAACCCACGACAACCATTGAACTACATGCTACTAACTGGCAAATAAAATTGTAGCGAGACTTCACATGTATGAAGGTACGAACCATCCCCTATCCTGTGACAGTTGAATTACAGTACAATACAAGAACAAACTATACAAATTAAGTTTATCGTATAATTTATTGAAATTTTCCAGCTTGACAAAGTTGATCGTGTAATGATAGGAGGAAGTGCTCACACGGTGGCAATTGGTGGCTACACGCTCGGCGGAGGGCACAGTCCAATATCCCGGATGTATGGTTTGGCTGTTGACAATCTCCTGGAAGTTGAAATGATTACAGCAGATAGTAGACTCGTTATTGCCAATGACAACGGGACGACTTCGACGGATATAAATGGCCGAACAACGCATTCTTCAAACACTGACCTTATATGGGCATCACGTGGTGGTGGCGGAGGAACTTTCGGTGTCACTACTAAATTTACTTTCCGTCTTCATGAAGCACCTAAAAAGATGGTCCGATTTTCTTGCAATTTTCCTATGTATCTAGCTGCCCAGAAGATGAACGTATACGATCTTGTTGTTGAGAAATTCTTTTCAATTTTACCAGATATGCCAAAACAATGGGGCGGGTAAGATAAGTTGATTATTTTTTAGAGTTCTAGTATTTAGATCGTCAAACTAGATTCAGAAAAGCGAGAGAAAAAAATGTTTTAGATGTTTAAAGACGTCATGAGTATTAAGTTGTATACAAACGAAATAGGTCTGTTAAGTGTTAATAATTTTTTTCGGTCAAGTAACTTTTAACCATTTCATGACGTCAGGAGTATGACGTTGTATACAAACGAAAAATAGTCTGTTCAGTGTTAATTAATATTTTTGGTCAAGGAACTTTAATCCATTATATGACGTCAGGAGTATGAAGTTGTATACAAACGAAAAATAATCTGTTCAGTGTTAATTGATATTTTGGTCAAGGAACTTTAATCCATTATATGAAGTCAGGAGTATGAAGTTGTATTCAAACGAAAAAAAAGTCTGTTCAGTGTGATTTGATATTTTGGTCAAGGAACTTTTAACCATTTCATGACGTCGGAGGTATGAAGTTGTATACAAACAAAAACGGTCTTGGGACAATAAATACTCACAAATCGAACAAAAACGACCATGATGTTTAACCCAAACATTTATATACTTTTATAAATGGGTTGTCGTTCTTTGCATACATGAGGTTATCAAAGTTAGATATATAAAAATTTAATCAGATTATTTTTATCAGATACTATCACGAGGATACTTTTATAATTTATAGTGTATGATTTTGTATTCGTAGAACCTTATGTCGGCCATCTTGGATTTGGCCGCAATATTGGATTTGTTTTGTGGCTGAATTATTATTATTTTTTTTAAATATTTACACCCCTAAATCTTTCTAAAAAATCATGATTTTACCATAAAACTATTCTTATATCTTCTGGACTACAAAATGACAAATGTATTATATTAACCCTGACATGTCAAAGTTGTGTATTATTTTATGGTTATTATCATTTAACTAGCACATACTCTAGTCCATGAAAGCCCTTAGGCATGCTTATATTACAGTTGTACACAATATTTAATTTGAAGCTGCACGCTGAATACCACTATTTATAGCCTCAATTTTAACGTGATAATAGTTTTAATCTGTAGCTTAATCAAATTAGCAGATAGATCACTAAAAATGTTACTATTTATATCTCCGATGAAAAACTTTTATTTCAGATTGTAGAAATCAAGTATAATTGCTTAGAACAGATCTTGTTTTACTATTACTATGAATAATTATACTAATTTTATATATTTTCAGATATTTCTTCTTGAGCATTTACCCATTCCAATTTGTGAACCAGGTCGGGAGCGTATCGTTTTTTTTAAATCATTTTGGAGACTGGGATAGTCCATCTCGTGTATATATGGACCATTTATTGAACTTTAGACCTGATTTACAACGCAGCTGTAGCTATGAAAATCTAACCTCGTTTTGGGACTACGAAAAAGATGCAAATGATGCATTGTACACCAGGTAAATTTAACAATGTTTCGGAAAAATAGAATAAATTATGGATGTGGTCAATATCTCACAAAAGCTCGTCCGTGTTAGTTAGACGGGACTAAAATATCTTCGTCTATGGCAACCGTATGTATATATATATAGCTAGTTTAACCTAGTATGTTTCTTTCATTTAAGATAATTACAAATTCTTGAATTGTAATGAGATGAGATGAACGCAAAAGAGGTAGCATATAAACAATTAAAAGTCTTCAAACGACAAATAAGAAAGTAAAACGGTAGACAAACAAACAATTGTTTTACACTGTATTATTGGGGCCTATTATAGCTGACTATGCGGTATGGGCTTTGGTTATGTTGAAGGCCGTACGGTGACAATACTTGTTTTTAAAATGTCTGTGTCATTTTGGTCTCTTGTGGACAGTTGTCTCATTGGCAATCATACCACATCTTCTTTTTTTATATAATGGCTTACTACACTAGATACAATTCAGGACAACTCGACTATGAAACACGTAAGTTACTAAATATTGGAATTGGAGTAAAAAATGGTCTAAGAAGTTTCGACAGGAAAGACAGATCCTATCCTATCAATTATCCGGAAAGCCGTCTGTTGTTTCGTGAAAATTGCAAAATCGTTAATAATTCGCGTTTAATCAAAGGATTGTAATAACGACAATAGGAAAAAAAAAGAAATATGCACGTTATAAGATACTAAAGTATATGCGTCCAGAAAGGCTTTTTTGGACTTTCCTTCATCAGGATCAAAGTATTAATAAGCCAAAGATGGATAAAAAACCGAAACAGCTGAAAAGCTAAATTAAAAAAAAAAATTTAATAACACAAATTCTTGTTGGGTTAACTCAATGGATTTGAAACCTTAAAACACATCCACAAATATCTGAGAAACAGATATTCCATAACATTAACCAAAGCAAGATGGCGTCAATATTATCTGTGAACCAGAACATGATGGCACCGTTATCATTTATGATCAACGGTTAACCAAAGCAAGAGGGTGTCCGTATCATCTTTGCAATATAAACGGATAACCAAATTATGATGGGGTTCGTAATCATCTATTTCATTATATGCAACCAAAGCATCATGACGTTCTTAATCATCTGTCAAGTAAATATTGCATAACGGTAAACCCAAGCATGTTGGCGTTCTTTAAACTGTCAAACGGGAGATTAACGACGTATGCAGTATGCACAAGGATATGGATGGGAAAAAGGGGGCTGTGGAATGTCCTGATTTTTACTCGATTCTTTACTCTTTTTGTTTTGCTAATTATAATCCTGATTCATTTCTAATTTTACTTTGTTACCCAGCTACTGGTTTAATTCTAAAATATTAAGGTCATTGTATGGTTATGTAAAGCAGAGCAATCAGTGTCAATAGTTATCAAAGGTACCAGGATTATAATTTAGTACGCCAGACGCGCGTTTCGTCTACATAACACTCATCAGTAACGCTCAGATCAAAACAGTTATAAAACAAAGTACAAAGTTAAAGAGCATTGTGGAACAAAAATTCCTAAAAGTTCTGCCAAACACGGTTAAGGTTATCTATTTCTTTGAAGAAAATCCTAATTGTTTTTCGAAAACATAAAGTTTTGTCAACGGGAAATTTATTCAAATGACCATATAATTGATATTCATGTCAACACCGAAGTACTGACCACTGGACTCTTGGGGAAGGAACGTCCACCAGCAGTGGAAAAAATTGCAACTTTACAATATATTACTTGATCCTATGATTTAGTTGAGAGTAATTCGAATTATGAAAACAATATTTATTATTAAAACGTGAAGTGTAACTAAAGTCATTTTTCTATTTTACAGGAACGATGTAATTGGAACTCTTGTGCAAAAAGAAAGTCTTAATTCATCTGACTTGATTGAGTTCTTAAGAAAACACATAACTTCTCCAAAATCTGGTTCATTTACTGGAATGACAGCGATTTTACTTGGAGGTATTTTTAGTGATATATTGTTTTACACTTTAATAGGCATACACAGGGTACACACCACCGTTAATCTCGTAGGAGTTGGTGCTTGCAACAATTTCAGAAAGTCTTTCGTTTGACCTCTGCTAACTTAAAACGTGATTCATTGTTGTCTCCTCTTAGCTTAAGTACTTACATCTTTATTTAATTTAACGCCATTTCGTCCCAGTTATATTTTGTTTTTATTACATTGTTTTACATATTATATTTATCTTCTTTCATAGTTCAAATCTTTTCGTTCAGTGTGTTTTTACTTGTTTTGTTAATATTTCTCTTTAAGATCGAGATGAACCATTTCAATTGATATTTTATAGTGCGTCTTTCCATGTTGTAATCTTAGACTACTGTTTCAGGTTAGGACAAAGGGTTGGCACCTGTTGAATTATTTTAACCAGCTGCATTTGTTTGCATCTGTTCTATGGCGGAAACCTATTGTTTATAAGTTGTTATTTGTTGATGTAGTTCATAAAAGTTAATCGTTTTTTATAAAGATAAGACAATTCTGACTTAAATGCAGAGTTGTTTCATTGGCAGTCTAAACACATCTTCTTATTTCTAATCAATGGCTTTCATTGTTAACTTGCAGTTTCATTGGCTTCTCCTTTTCGCTGCAGTTTCAATGTCTTAAATTCCATTAATCACTTGACCACCACGTTTTACCTAAAAGAAAAGGGACGAAGGACACAAGAGGGACAGTCAAATTCATAGATTGAAAACAAACTATCAACGTCATGGCCAAAATAAAAAGTCAAACAGACAAACAATAGTACAGACTAAACAACATAGAAAACTTAAGAATAAGCAACACGAACCCAACCAAAAACTGAGGATGATCTCAGGTGCTTCGGAAGGGTAAGCAGGTCCTGCTCCACATGCAGCACTCGTCGTGATCCCCATGTAAAGGACATTGTAGTTACGACGTAAGGAAAATATCCGATATCATCGATCTGTGCAACAGTTATTCCATACCCTTCAACTAATTCGTGATGGCGTCCGTAAAATTTACGAAGGGATGATTTAAACTTCACTATAATTTGTATTTTTCATTGCAGGTCCAATGTCTTCCATTAATCTCTTGACCGCCATGTTTACCTTAATTTTCACTGTCTTCTATTGTTGCTCGCTGTTTCATGTGCATCGTTTGTTACTAATAGTTTTGTTTGCCCCATTGGTTTACTTGTTATTTCAATATCTTCCATTGTTACTAGCATTTTCATTGGCTCCCATAGTTTACTTGTAATTTCATTGGCGTCATTCTTTGCTTAAAGTTGCATTGGCTTCCATGGTTACTCTTTATTTGGTTTCCATCGTATACTTTCAATTCGCTGTTTTTGTCGAGCCTTCGACTTTAGTCGAAAAAGCGAGACTAAGCGATCCTACTTTCCGTCGGCGTCGGCGGCGTCGTCGGCGGCGTCCACAAATATTCACTCTGTGGTTAAAGTTTTTGAAATTTTAATAACTTTCTTAAACTATACTGGATTTCTACCAAACTTGGACAGAAGCTTGTTTATGATCATAAGATAGTATCCAAAAGTAAATTTTGTAAAAATAAAATTCCATTTTTTCCGTATTTTACTTATAAATGGACTTAGTTTTTTCTGCGGGGAAACATTACATTCACTCTGTGGTTAAAGTTTTTAGAATTTTAATAACTTTCTTAAACTATCCTTGGTTTGAAACAAATTTTGACAGAAGCTTGTTTATGATCATAAGATAGTATCCAGAAGTAAATTTTGTATAAAAATAAATCCATTTTTTCCGTATTTTACTTTTAAATGGACTTAGTTTTTCTGCGGGGAAACATTACATTCACTCTGTGGTTAAAGTTTTTAAAATTTTAATAACTTTCTTAAACTATCCTGGGTTTGTACCAAACTTGGACAGAAGCTTATTTATGACCATAAGATAGTATCCAGAAGTAAATATTGTAAAAAGATAACTCCATTTTTTCTGTATTTTACTTTTAAATGGACTTAGACTTTCTTCCAGTTAACATAACATACAGTCGGCAGTTTAAGTTTTCAAAACATTAATTAGATACATTAACTATCCTAGTTTTTTACCAAACTTGGACAGAATCTTCTTACAATCAAAAGATAGTATCAAGAGGATTTTTTTTATTGATTTTTTTCCTCATTTTTTGTTGAGCCTGCGATTTACAGCAAAAGTAGGCGAGACACTGGGTTCCGCGGAACCCTTACAAATTTTTTGTTGTTTTTTCAACTTTTGTTCAATAATTACATCTGTTGAATATCAGTTTCCTTCGATGCTTGTCAGTTTGTCTTCTTTTAATTAATTTAATATTCAAAAAGTGTTGCACAGACTTAAGCAATGCCTCAGGAAACAAGAACAGTTAGTACGAAACTAAACCCTTTCTCTGCAATATCACAAGTGTAGACATTTATATTGGTTAGTTTTGAATTTATAGCTATCAATTTTTTTTCAGGTAAAATGATGGAAGTTGGACCACAGGACACATCCGTCCATCCTGGTTTCCGAAAGGCTTTGATGACAGTCGGAATTGGTGCTTCATGGGGCGGTAATGGAGATCGTGATGATGAGTTTTCGCAATATATGCAAGGTCTGAACGCAGAGTTTGAGAAGTTTGGGAACGGAAGTTATCCCAACGAATCTACTGGAAAAAGTCCTACATGGAAACAGGATTTTTGGGGTAGTAACTACGCTCGGTTGGAACAAATTAAAAAGACATGGGATCCAGAAAACGTGTTTATTTGTCAGCAATGTGTTGGATGGGATCGGTGGTAAAACAAATCTGCCATTTAATAAATTGAATAAAGAAAAACAATTTGCACATTCATATCTGTAATCTTCTCCATTTTACGCTCACACATGTTTAGTTTTCCTGTTTGAATGGACACTTCGGGGCTTATCATGCGGTATGGGTTTAACTCATTATTGAAGCCTCATGCTGATCTAAAGTTGTTTATTTCTATGTTATTCAGTAACGAGTTCTAGATATTGGAATTATCCGTAATCATTCCAGATTTTATCCTTTGTATAATTATATACAAAATAAAGCTCTTACTTTCATTGATCTTTTAAGAGTTATGATGTGCTAATAATAAATTAGGTTCCGAATGGAATAAGGTTCGGTAAATGTGTAGATATTCAAAATATTCAAAATTGGTTCGAATAGAATACTCTTTGTTAGTTTTTAACAAATATCTTTAAATAGGTTTAAAATAGAATATTGTACGCTGGATTCGAGCAGACATGATTTTGCTCATTGTTGAAGGCCATACGGTAACCTATAGTTGTTTATGTCTATGTCATTTTGGACTCTTGTGGACATTTGTCTCATTTGCAATCACACCACATCTTCTTTTTTATATATACCCAAAATAGTCAAAAAGGAATATTGTTTGCTAGATTTAGGCAGATATTCCAAAATAGGTCTGAATGGAAAAGTGTAAACCTAAATTAAAACAGATATATGAAAATAGGTTCAAATGGAACTTAGTTTGAGGGATTTATGCAGATATTTCAAAATAGGTCTGTTGTTCAATAAATTTAAACAGATGGTAAAGATAATTGCGAGTACAGATTGTGTTTACCAAGTACTTTACTCAGGTGATCCAGTTTACTGGCGAATTAGAATATGAACTTGCTTTAAATTTATTTAAAACGATTGTTGATAATAATATGTTCTTCTAGAAAAAAAGGTCTTTATTATGGAGCACATCCCCGACATATACCGATTACTTTTACCCAAGAATATTTCTCTTGCTTACCCAACTGCCAAACCACAGAACAAACTACTAGTAACTAGTTATTGTGACACCTTACAACTCAGACATATAGGTGACAAGGGATGTCAAACATATAGTTTAGCTCTGAACTCACTATAGGGGATGCCATATCTGCTGCATAAAAATTGTAGTGTATGTAATGACTTGCAGAATTACAATAAGGTGTGTCTGAAAATATCAAGGACACATTATAAAAGCAACAATTACTCGACCCTGCCGTAGCGCTCTAATGAGCTCTATCCTAGTTGGATGCTTCCACGGAATAGATGTCCGGATGTATGGCTATTACAAAACCAATGGTTTCTGTAGTAAAATCAACACTCGCCTCATTACAATATAGTCAATAATGAATATGGGATAGAGGGTCCAAACATTAATATAATTTTTGTTCTAACATGCCTTTTGTGTTTCCTATGAAGAGCTAAGATTATACCCGACAAGCATTGCCATGCATGATTTTGACTGAATCAAGACAATATTGACGCTCTAGATGGCATTGTTTTAAAACACAAAGGGGGAACGAGGGGTTGATACTAAAAGGTGTCGACAATATAGTCATCAAAACGGAGGCAATTGAAAGTAAGGAACGTTTCATTCCACGACACGAGCAGACTTTCAAGTTTGTCATTCCATAATTAATTCTAGTTTGCGTCAGATGAAAGTAAATGTAAAGTAAAGATAACACTTTTCAACTGACTGACAGTGCATCATCGTTGGCGACTGTTTCATTATACCAAAGGTAAAAGAGGTCCTGTTCGCGTTCCGAATGCTTTCAAAAACATTCAAAATAATCAGACATTCCTTTGGTTATTTTGCAGTCCATGTCAAAATATGTATCGGTAATTTTCAAATTTGGTCTGAAACGTTTGGCCATCAAGTTATTCCATTCTAGACATAAATGGACAAACCCCATCATTTTTCATGGGGCCAATGTCATCAGATTACTTACAGGTTTTGGAAAGGGAAATCTGTGTTTGCTTTGAAGAAACTACATGTATGTTCTGCACCGAACTTGTTTATATCAAGAAAAGACAGTCTGTTGTAATGCTAATACTCATACTGAATCAGCATACGATGACGAATAGATTGATTCATATCCCTATTTTATGAAGACTTATAGCTATTGCGTGTAGCTTTAAAAAGACAAGTTAAATAAGGGTCTGAACAGATTTTAAATTACAACAAAAGCATCAAAAGGTAAAACAGATCATATCCTACCAATGGAAAACCGTCTGTTTTTCGTGAAAAGTTCAAAACCGTTAATAACTCGCATTCAATCAACGGATTTTGAAAAGGACAATAGGAAAAAGAAAATATGCACGTTTACAAGATACTAGAGTATATGCGTCTGGAAAGGCTTCTCTGGATTATGTTCATCAGAAACACTAAAACCCAAGTATTAAAACATGATGACGTCTATCATCATTTATAATTCCGATATTTCATTACGGTTAACCAAACCAAGAGGTTGTCCGTATCATCTATGTGTCACAAATAGAAACTGGGTGTATCTTGTGACTGGGAAATGAGTTGGCCTGGAACCACACACACAAAATAAACAATATGACAAGTCTGCAGTGACTCTAACTCTGGGACTAGCTCTTGTAACAAAAGACGACTCTGGTAAGGGCGATGTATAATTTAATAAGTTCGGCATGGAAAACAATTTTACAGAGTTAGAACTGCTTAGTGTAATACTAAATCCAATCTGTCACATCAAAATAATAACACAGTTTATATAACAAACCAAAAATTTCTAGCATAGACTTCTAATTGCAATATAAAGATATATATACGCTGTGTAAGTTTAGAACCACAAATCATAGACTCCCTTTAGAAACAGGACGGTGGAATGGTATAGAAAGGGAAAATAGAAAATGTTTGAAATCGAATAATAACTGTATTGGTGATGAATATCATTATATTGTGCAATGTAAATTATTTGAAACTGACAGAAAAAAACTAATTGATTTAAATTTGTGGCAAAGGCCAAATATTTTGAAATTCAAAGAAATAATGAGTTGTACAAACAAGTTAAAATTACAAAGACCATGTAGATTTATACGCAAAATATATAAATCATTTGTTCTCTAGGCAATAACATAACCTGTATATTGTATATTTTGTACATACTGAAAGATTTGTATGTGGGTATCTAACGATAGTTGATGTATGCCTGTGTGTATGTATGTTTGTGTGTAAGTTGTATTTATAAATAAGTTTGTTTTCATTGCTATATGTATGTGTATCTCTGTACCGTTGTATCTTATGATTTATGAGAATAAAGATTATAAAAATATTAAAGACAGATATTTCTCTGAATGAGTGAGAAAACCCAATTAAGGAATTACAGAAAAATTGGCACATGGATAATAGCTAACAATAGAACATACATGTACAGACTTATTTAGGGAATTAAAGTCTTGGCTTGTAATATACGAATGATAGATCATTTGAAGTAAAATGTCGCTAATTGAAAAACAAATTAAAACATGAAATTAGATTAGCTTAATCTTCTAAACTTGAATTAACCTTTCAAAATGAAAATATCAAAATCCCTAAGTGAAATATTGCAAAATTTACAAATGTCCGAAAAATCTCATAATCAGGTTTTGTCCATTTTTCCACTGTGATTTAATTAATTAAATCCAGTAATAGTTTCAATGTCAAAAGCATCACAAAGCTGTTAATAAACCAGATTGACATCGATGGATCGGATTTATTTATGTATTTAAGGAATGACTGTAATATTTTGCTTGTCTATGAAGAATTAACATAAAAAATGTGGTGCACCCTAACTAATCCCCGTATCAGGTTATTTTAAACTGTGAACCATATTTGTTTAGGTTATATCGAATAGACAGAAAAAAATTTAACAGTCATTCCTTATAATTTAATTCTAAATTCAATTTTAAGCCGGAGCAAATCATGAAAAAACGTTGACGACCTCACGGTCACATGCTCAAATTTTGTCAATAATAGACAAAAAACTGTGAGCCAATCATCAGACGCGTTACATCCAAAATTTAATTATATTTCAATGCCTCGTGAAAACATATGTTGGAATCGGATGACGTTTTAATATTTTGATATTTTGTAATTCATTATTTATTGAAAGATTTTTTCAGTGTCTAAACTATACAATATGTAGCTTGATAAATATTTATTTGAACGCGTATACACTTGAACTTACATGTACCTACTTTAAATTTTGTGCAAGCCATCTCTCACACTTTATATTTAGTAAAAAAGAATTTTAATAAAGAACTTACGGCAAAAGAGATTATTTCTATTTTCAGATTGTGATATTTCCTTTCTGTGTAGTAACTTTCCAGCAGCGGCTGCATATGTAGTATACATTTCCCCATGTGAAATTGAAAAATCATCTAAACGAAATAATCCACATTGATTTTCAACATGAAAATGGTAGCATATGCTATACATTTATTAATTTGGGATAACATACGGCGTATTTTGTTAATAGTAAAAAAAAGGGTAAAACATGCAACGCAGAAGAACAAGTAATCAGTATGCTGGAGTTTCTTATTGACAACATATTTGTTGAATTTCGATGTAGACTTTTCAACAAATTGTCGGCATACCTATTGGAACGTCCTGTGTGCCTCTCCTTGCCGACCTCTTCCTATTTTCATATGAATCGGAGTTCCTTCAGACACTTGTCCAAAACTAGAAGATCAAAGAGGCAAGGGAATTTCACATTCAGATATATTGATGATGTTCTTTCCATGAACAATCCAAAGTTTTCTGATTGACTTCCATTAATATATCCCCCAGAACTAGAAATAAAAGAATCAACAGACGCGGCTTCCTCCTCATTTTTATACCTATACCTCGAATTTGACTTACATGGTCATCTCAGTACCAGAATCTACGATAAACGAGACGATTTTAATATTGAAATTATCAATTTCCCCCACCTAAGTAGCAATATACCAAGTTCACCTGCATATACGATATAAATTTCCCATCTTATTCGGTATCCAAGAGCTTTTAGGAACTACTCAGACTTTGTACAACGCAACCAGTGTCTGAGCAGAAATTGGTGAATCAGGGGTATGTCAAAGAATGTCTTGTCCTTTTTCTAACAAAAACAAATTCATCTGGAGGTACAAAGACCTTGTTGATAAATATTCGGTATCAACCTCACAAATAATACACGATGGTCTTGAAGTAAAGATTCTTGGTACTGACATTGTTTATCATCTTAATAACGTGTTACAGTATTCTTTTATTTGTCTTTATTAATATTAATTTTACTGTTTAGTCTGATTTGGTGGTATCCATTTGACGTGGCTCTGTTCTCATACATGCCGTAAGTGTTCTATGATATTTTTTGTATTCTTGTCTTTCATTTTTGCTAATATGTTTTGTGTATATGCATTTTTGTGATTCTTTGTTACATATGACGTGGCTCTGTACTTATAAATCCTGTCATTGTGTTATTTTGCCATGGTTAATGTTTGTTTCTTGAGTGATTAAAATGATAACACAATGTTGACTGCTGTTCCCCTATTATTGACATTTCTACCTATTGTGTCTGTTTGTTTTGTTCACACATCGTTGTCAATATATGGAGTTTTATGCGACTGTCACGTAAGAGGTTTAGCTAGCTTTACAACAAGGTTTAATCCAACATTTTCTACATGAGAACATGCATGTACCAAGTCAGGAATATGACAGTTGTTATCCACTCGTTTGATGGGTTAGAGCTTTAATTTTGCTATTTTATTAGGGATTTTCCTTTTGAATTTTCTCAAGTTCAGTTTTTTTGTGATTTTATTTTTCCTCATTTGATACGATATCCCAGAGAATGATTTTTTTCCTATAATCATTTCCTTTATAGAGGATTGCTGCTTTTTAAACCAGGTGTTCCAAGTGGTAAAGTCACCCCTTCGAAAATTTTACTGGCGACAATCCCGAGTTGATTGACCGTTATGGAACATCTGTGTCGTAGATGACCACGGATAGGTTCCAATTGTCGTTCTTTTTTTACTTGATCTTGACATCTTCGAATGAGACTTATCACCGAATTTTAGCTTACCATAAGCATGGCAGGTACCACCAGTGGAGCAGGATCAGATACCCTTTCGGAACACCAGCGATCTGCCCTCGGTTTTGCAGGGTTAGTTTTGCTCAATAGGTTTTTTATAATGTGTATTGTGGACTTGTTTTTCTTGTCTTCGTCACCCGTTTTTTTTGCCACAGTGAATTTATTCATAGCCGGAGTTCGAATACAGAATTCCACTTTTTCTTGTAACGGTCCATATTCTTTAGAGAATATATAAATTCAATTCTCCTTTGAAAGGTATTGAAAAAATCTGAAAAATTTTAAGTTTCATTTAATTTAAACTTGCCGATATTTACATGTTAACATGTTCGATAAAAGTCGCAATGTATATGTAAAATGCTCAGTGCATATTCAAAATTCCTCAGATAAGTTGCAATGCCAATAGTTACATTACAAGTTCGCGTCATGTATCAAACAAAAAATAGTTGCATTTTTTTGTTCAGCTGGCTTAATCAAAAGAAATGAAAAATATAAAAATCACAAATGAGCACGTAAATTTGTGTTGAATGCTCATATGGCTAATTTACATTTTTCCAACTCAGTTTTCTTGACAGACGTCTTTTGATGCGGGACGTCATATTGGAATCTGTAAAATATCCAAAGTGGGACGCCAGAATCTTCCACTTGTCATTAAGTAGAAATAATCAATTTCACATACATTAAACATATCAAATGTGGCTCTAACTAATTTTCATATACAAACGCTGATTTGGCCTTTTCTTTGATTCTATTCTTACAGTTATTATGCAACTGACACAAAGGTTCCATACTATAAATTGATAATGCTGTAGCAACATTTCAACAGCTTCTGCGTATGGAGTCTATATACCATTATTAATGAAATACTTTGCTTACCCTAACAAACACCTGAGATCACCCCAGGTTTTAATTGGGTTCGTTTTGTTCTGTCTTAAGTTTTCTATGTAGTGTGTTCTTTGTCTTTTCGTCGTTTTTGCTTTTTGCCATAGCGTTATAACTTTTACTTTGACGCATGAGTTTGAATGTACCTTGGACCTAACCCTTACTAAAGCATAGTATCAGGCTAGAGTATACTAGGCTTGATATAAGGAGTGCAGGTGCATGTACCAGTTAGATAAAAGAATAAGTTGTTGCACGCAGTTTTGTAGAATTCAGATGTTATCTATGAGGACAGATTCGAAGTATATTTGCGCGATACATATTTTTGAACTACCTTTCCAAACCATATCAATATATTTAAAGATGTTAGCGTCTGACTGTCGTCTATTTCAATTGTCTTGTTTCAAAATAATTGAAAAGAAGATGAAACGGATAGATAGAAAAAAAGATTTTTTTTCTGTATTTTCAAGCATTTGAACATTAAAATATTTGGCAGGAATATGTGGATTTTAATGAATGGTGGACTGTATGATATTCACTGGATATATTAAATATAAACAGAATCTACAAATATTTTACAAGAATTGTTACAACAAATTACTTCAAAAAAAGAATAACAAAAATACCGAAGTCCAAGTCAAATTCAAAAAGTGTTGTCCATTAAAAGGAACTATCAATAGACGGAACAAGTGAAACACAACTGCCATATTCCTGACATGGTACAGTAATGTTCTGAAGTGTGTTAAACCTGGGTTTTAAATGTAGAGGTTGCAAAACGTTTTGTGTATGGTCTACGAAAAGTCTTGAGTTTATACAAAATATATGGAAAGTTCAAAACGCGAGAAACGAGCAGACTAAAAGACTTAAAACCTTTCTCATATTAATTTAGAAATTTATCATTGTATCCCTTACCATCGAACTCCGTTTGTGATGTTTTATATTGCAATGATGAGAGATGGGTCACAGGACACATCAGTTTATCCTGGTTTCCAAATTGTTTTACGCACAGTAAGAATAGGAACTTTTTGGGGAGAAAATTGGTAGCGGCTGATGAGTTTTCGCAGTACAGACAAAATCTGCATATTGTTTTGCGTTTGTTTTTTCTACATTGGCTAGAGGTATCGGGGGAGGGTTGAGATCTAAAAAAACATGTTTAACCCCGCCGCAATTTTGCGCCTGTCCCCAGTCAGGAGCCTCTGGCCTTTGTTAGTCTTGTATGATTTTTAATTTTAGTTTCTTTGTTTATAATACGGAGTTTAGTATGACGTCCATTATCACTGAACTAGTATACATTTTGTTTAGGGGCCAGATGAAGGACGCCTCCGGGTGCGGGAGTTTCTCGCTACATTGAGGACCCAGTGATGGCCTTCGGCTGTTGTCTGCTGTATGGTCGGGTGTTGTTGGAGTTTAATCCTTTGTACTATAATATAATTTTTATGGTTTAGACTGAAATGTTTAATTTGGAAAATATACTTCTTCCTAGCCTGGAGTCGAAATACAGCTTCAGCCTTTTAACAAAATTTTCAATGATTAAAAAAAAAGTTGTGGGTAATTAACTTTCAGAGATGTGATGTAGCATAAGTAAAACTGATTTCTAAAGGGAATTATGTTTTGTAAACAAAAGCAGATAGTGATTAATGACTTGAGATAAACAGACGAATATTATCCAAAATCATTATTTTAATCTATTTTTGTTTAAAAACAAATCGATATTGGATTATCTTGTAAAATTGTGGATCAAGAAATAAACTTTGTAAAGTTATACATTATTTTTTAATCCATTATTCGTTTATAAAATTAATGCAGATACACCCAATTATTGTCAGACTCGTTTTTACTCGTTGTAATGAGAGCCACTGTTTATGATTTGAAAATATACAATGTGAAAGGGAAATACATAAACAGCATTCCACAACCTGTCTGCAATAGAAGAAACTTCATATAATAAACAAAGTGATATAATTTCAATGGGCTAATCGAAGAAAACCAGATTATTGATATGGCAACAAAAAGACTAAAAAACGACACAACGTAGATTTCATTTATCTTATTTATGCAATGGATTAATAATAATATATCTCCTTTTGTTCGTTATATTTTAAAATGTAACTGTAACGAGTAGAGAAATATTGTATTACATGTGATACACAGTTGAAATTTAATGATTTTATGATGACATGTAATCAACGATCGGGAGTTCTCTCACAAAAACAACATTGGAAGACGGCAAAACCTAACACTTAAATTGAATTTGGCCAATGCCGAAGAACACGTTGATTATCCAAAAATTATTAACCAGCCGGAAGTGGAATTAAACGGCGCAAAACTTGATCACACATGTAAAGATCAAAACATCAGACTTCAGTTTGATACTAGTAAACACATAATTGTCTATTTGTATGACATAGCTCTTCGGGCGCGCCAAATTTATAAAGTGTTAATTAAGATTGATGTGTCCGAAGTGTTTCTTGTGGATTTTTTTTTCATCAGGAACGCATAATACAAAAAACCTGAAATTCTGGAATGTATAAATTCTTAAGAAGCTATGAGTAAACGGGATGTAGATTAGAAAAAGAAACACATTCAAAAGAATGTATGAAATATGTACAACAATCAACTGCCAATTTGGAAAAACAAAAAACATTTATAACAAGCAGCTAATGATTGTCAAGAGAACAATTAAAAGCCTGTACACATTTAATTAACTGTTATGTATGATGAGTTTATTTACTATTCACTTCTGGTAAGATTCAGGATTTAAAAGAAACGATTTATATATATAATATAAAAGAGAGACGAAATATACCAAAGGGACCATTGAGGGCATTTCATCAAAATGAAAAAAAGTGTTTTGCAACAAACAAGCAGAACAAACCCAAACAGAACAAACTTTATAAAAAACGCCAGTATCGTGTAACTTCAACAGAAAAAATGTTTTAGCGCTTAAAGTTGAAGCGAATTGTTTTTCCATTTTATCTTAATGTGTTGCTTTTTTCGAGAGGAAACAAAAATAAGGTTCTCCGTAATAAATGTATTTTTTAATTTAAAAACATGTAAAAAGTTAAATAACAAAAATAGCGAACTACAATGAAAATTCAAATCGTAAAATCAAAAGTTCAATCACATCAAACGAATGGAAAACAACTGTAATATTCCTGACTTGGTACAGGAATTTTCTTATGTAGAAAACGGTGGATTAAACCTGGTTGCATAGCTAGCTAAACCTCTCACTTGTATGACAGTCGCATAAAATTTCATTATATTGAAAACAATATGAGAACAAAACAAACAGACATAATAGGAAAAAATGTCAAATATAGGGGTACAATAGTCAACATTGTGTTATAATCTTAATCAATATAAAAACTAACAAATATGTCAACAAGGAAAACAGCAATTGCAATATAGTATGATAAAAAAATAAACTTTAACTGGTACATTGGATAATCTGTGCCTGGCAGTTTCAAATTTGACAAGATTTTTATTTTTATTTTCTTAATTTCCTTTGGACGTTTTTACTGTCTGATTCCTCTACATTGTCATAAGACTGGTTTCAAACACTGATATTTTTAGCGGTTAATGCGTATTCATTTTGAACACGTTTTAACGACTCCGATTTTCCAAAAATGAACAACAATTCTGCTCTCATCTTTTTACTTATGATGATATAGATTAAAAAGTTAGATAAACATCCTAATATGGTTAACAATTTCATACCCTCAACGACATATGAATAATATGCAAAGCTTTCCCAGAACGACATGTGGTCATCGCTTATACTTATTGTCAACAATGCGGCCAAACCTTGTTCATACTTTGTGACAACCAATACCACTAAATAAGAAAAATCATAATGTAATTGAAAGTTACTAACAATGTACCTGACACAAAACAATAAGTATGCTGTTACTTTTGGAACCTCTGATATTAGAAATACAACCAGGACAATGACCACCATTATAATCGACCGTCTTTCCTGTGCTCTTTGTTGAGTTATCCGGGCACTAAAATTATTGTTAGTGAATAATTTAAAGGTGATAAATACTGTCGACATCAGCATAACAAGGCAGCAACATATGACCAAAACGGTCTGAATCATTAGGTAATATAGCGTGGAGTACTCTAAAACTAAATCATTGGCAGTAATCTTGCACCAATCAAACTTTACAGACTCCAATTTCACAGCAAAGTGACGAGGAAAACTGATGGTCATAGGAAGCAAAAAAAACGCAACACAACAAACGAAGGATTTTCTATTTGTCAGTTGGGTTTTCGTCCAAATTGGAAACATAATTGCAACAACCTTCTGTATTCCAATGCATGTTGTCAACATGTACGATATGGTATGGAATGTGACGGATAATATTGACAGATGTGTTGCAACTGTACAGTACGGGTATGTTAAACCACAGATGTGTACGAATTGTGTAGTATTCTCAAAATAATGTCCTGTACAATCCATTTGTGCCTGAAAAACTGGTTCTAGACCATACGATGAAAATGCTGTCAGAAAATCAGCCACTGATAGGCCTTGCATAATTATCGAAGCGGGCGAGAATAGAGATTTACGCCACAGTATAACAAACACGAACAAGTTAAATATCATCGATACATAGCACGTAATCGTCCCGACGGTGGTAATGTCTTGTAAATATTTATCTTTTCCAAAGTCGAAATATCTATAAAAATGAGGAAGATACATTCCCGATTTTCTTTATAAGATGAAAATTCACTTAATCCAATATTCAGCGACAAGTTTTTTTAATTCCTTTTGTTATCATAATATTTTTATTGCTACAGCTTCATTGTTTCGAATAAGAGCTATTTGTTCTAAATATTATAACAAAACAACAGAACTCAAAGGCAAATTCATATCATGATAAATGTATATTAAAATCTTATTAGATGGATTTTCACAAGGGATGAGTACACACATTTAAGAGATTAAAGTGAACCTTCAGAAAAAACTGTTTATTTTAATTGCATGTTTCTAGCTACACAATATCATTGGTTTTTGATTGATATTAAGATAAGCATTTTATATTAGAAAAACAAAGGCATTTTCAAAGAACAATTTTTCAGGCGGTACATTTACTTTTTTCTTGGTTTTTCCACTTTAGTAAAAATCATCTTATTGGAATATTTCCATAAAAAAACTCCATGTATGTTGATATTCCTGCAGACAGATGACAGTGTGCAGCAAACCAAGTAAAAGAAGATAATAATATAAATATGTCACTGTAATTTTGAAGCTAGATTATATTTCCTGATAGTACAATAAACTCATCATAGATAACTGGATTGAAATTTTGTATTCGCGCCAGACGTGCGTTGAGGCTTACAAAAAACTCATCAGTGACGCTCGAATAAAGTTAAAAAGGCCAAATACGAAGTTGAAGAGCATGTCACTACTTTGGAGAGTTGCTTCGTAGAGCCATAAGCAGACCGAGTAAATGGTAATAAGTTTTTATAAATCTAGTGCATTTTTCTTGATTTAGCTTGACCAGGTACACTCAACCCCAAAACTTTGGAAGACAGTTCTTGAAATGTCCTGTACCAAGTCAGGAATATGGCAGTTGTTATCAAATAGTTCGTTTCTATGTATGTTGGAGTTTGTTTTTGTTGCACTTCAGTGTTCCTGTCGTTCCTTTGCTTTTCTCCTATAGTTGATGTGTTTCCTTCAGATTTGTTTTCTCTCAATCGATTTATGACTATTGAACACCGGTATACTACTGTTGCCTTTGTTTTTTGTATTATTACCTTAATACTTGAGGAGTTTTAAAGGAAAAGGAACCTAAAAAAAATCATCTAATGTCAACTTTATCAGATTAAATTTGTTTTGCAAAGAAATATAGTATGTTATGTAAGTATGAAGTACATTACATTACAGTACAAATTCTGCATCCTGTTGAAATTCCGAAAAGACGACTATAAAATGTCATTGAAAAAATTGTTGTCAAAAACTTACTCACTTATAAAGCAGTTTAGATAAGTTGATATGCAAACAAAAACTATATTGTTTTGGGTTTTGTCTGCGATGGCAACAACATATGTGTTACGAATGAAGTTGATAACTGATTTTTTTTTAGACAAAAAGACCAAACAGATTGAAAAAATCGTTGGCCTAAAGCGTATCAAACAATTCCGCTACGCACATATACACTTTAATTCAAAGTAATTAATGAATTTCATTTAAGTACAAAAACTAGAGATATCGCATACCATATAAATACACTCTTCCAATTGTGGTTGGGAATTTCATCTATAAAGGATGGGGCATAATTTAGGAATTATAATTGCAAGAATTTAATTACCAATTTCATTTTTATCTATTGTGATGTGAAGATGGTAAATGGGAAAAAAAATCATGGCATCATTTGGAGACGTTTCCGTGACTTGTGTTCCTCAAAATAAAATGTAGAAAAAAATATTGTTTTCGCCTTATTTATGTTATCTTATCCTTTTTGATTGAAAATGAACATATACAAAAAAACAACTGAAGTTTAAAACAAAATTTCTAATGAAATTCAACACAAGAAAAATAGCCACAAAGAAGAGCAACTAACGGACAAAAGACAAACCTGGGAACTGATATTAATCCAGTTTGACAATCAATCAACAATCAACACTAAAAATTAAAAATAAATGGATCTAAAAAAAAGGGGGAGACGTAAAGACAATTTGAAGCTAATAAACCACAAAACATTATTAAACAAAACAGACAAAAAAAGTCCCGATTGAAGAGAATAAAACTAGTTGCAAAAAACTCAAATTCAAGTACAAAAGAAACATAATTTCCTGCATTATTCAGTCGGTTCTAGGTAGGCTCCTTGTTACTTTATATCAAGCCGTAGGAATATTGTTGCTCAATCTTAAGTTTATGTGTACATAGATTTTTGTGTTTTGTTTTGGTCCACATTGTGATTTTTTTCTATTCCATTTTTTTTATAGAATCATGATTGCTGTCTCTTCAGTCTTTTTCCTTGGCTTAAACATCAATCTGTTTATATAGATTTGATAATCATTTTTTTGTAAAAAATGAACAAATACACATTAAGAACAAATATTTGCAATTTAGAAAAAAGTACGCTGACCTAATTATCCTATTTCAAAGTTATCATCATTGTTAGTAAGAATTGGGAGGTATTTCGGTTCTGCGTGTCTGGTTATTCGAAAAATCACCACTGCGTGAATCTAACACAGACTAAGGACTAGCTACACACTATATACCATTCTGCTCAAACAGATGTGTTGAATTATCTAAAACAAAATAGAATTTAATTTTGAAATTATTTTTTTTATGAGTTTCAAGTTCGCAGTTACGTCCGGTCAGAATGGGGACGTAAAATCCGATGCCTCGTGTAAAGAGAGTGCCACGCTCTTTGCACTCTAAAAACCTTTGCAACAACTCTTTCCGTAGGTGGCCTGTTGCAAGGCAAAATTTCTGTCCGTATCCAATATACCCTCATTTTCCAGTGGCAGGCCAAATTTCCCCGACCATCATCCCAACGGCCTCTCTTGTGACAAGACCTACCTATTGTATTTATTGTGAACTTGTTCTCGTCCTGAATATGCATGAAATATTTGCCACTGGACGTTAAGCAACCATCAACCTATCAATCACCTATCTGCAAAGATTTAAAATAACGATACCATTACCACTTATATCTTGACTTATACTTATATCGATGAATTATCAATGATGGTTGGTTGAGATCTTGACATTTATTCGAAAGATGAGGACAATTCAATTTTTCCCATTATGAGGCGCCCATTTATATGTAGCAATATTCGGACAGCTTATGTATAACGTTTTATTATCTCCATTTTCATAAGATATTCCAGAGATTCGATTTATATCATGATTTTTATTGGAGATTACTGCTAACAAGGTAACTATACTATAAACTAATGTCTAAATAATCCTGTTCAACAGATTCACGCCTCTGAAAGTTTTAATCTGACCATAGATGTAATACCCATAGATAAAGCTCGCCAAAAGTTCCCAACTGTTCTCTATTGTTAGATACAAAGAACCCTGACCAAATTGACTGTCTTTGATGTTATATGTGTGTTGTACCCCATCAAGTAACTCTAGCCATATCTCTTATCTGTTGATCTCATTGACTAGTACAGCATAATATATTTTCTTAAATATCTTCTCGAGTTATGTCCCTTCTGTTGTTAATATATGTCTATTTTCAGCGCACTGGACAGACAAACAGAATGGTAAAAAAATGTATGAAATCGATCAAAAATTGCGCATTTTACGAGGGAAATATTGAACTAAAATTCAAAAATGTATTTTTTAGGCTTGTGTCTTCATATTTCATAAAAATTGTGTTCCTGTTAGTTCATGAAAATGGGAATAGCACCTTTCTGTGCTTCTGAAATACACCTTTTCTTTGATATGCTTCATTAAGGTGTCGAACTGCGTCGAATTTGGGAAATAAATAATAAGAAAGTACATTATTTTCATTTTTTCATCAGTTTTTCTGGTTTTAAAAGAGAAATTGTCTTCTTAAAATCATTTTTATATTTTTCAGAATAAGTTAGTTAATATATTCCATACATTATATAATCTTGATGTTCATATAAACCCCATACGAAGGCTATTTTGATACTCAGCTATCCAAAAATGAATTCTATTGCACACTAGCTCTCATATTTGAAAAATCAACAGGGGCCAAAATGCGAAACTACACACCTAACTGTGGAGTGCAGGCTGTTTTCTGTTTTTATCGCATGAACTTTGTGATTAGTTTTTACGAAAAAATGCGGCGAAAGGCACCCATTTTTTATTTTGTCATTAGGGAGATGTATGTCAACAGTTTCTAAGCAGGTGCTCCGCAGGGCACAGCTAAATACGACCCAGTGGTCGAATCCTGAACAGCTGGGGTAAATATGGTCACAATATTCAAGCTTGATACTGTCTGAATTTGGATTGTGATAAATTTTTTTTACATTATATGAGTTTTTGTCACAAAATAATGTGGTCAAAGATCTTACAAATCTATTGCACAATACTGTGCAATTGAATATTTCTTCTTGAAACTTTTCAAAATTTGAAATTTGAAAAATTTTGAAAAAAAGGAATCCCTTAAAAAAATGGTAAACAAAAAATCCCCCCCCCCATTTTTTGAAACCCCCATTGGAGCAATAACCCTTAAACTCAATCCCGTGCTTTCTTTTGTAGTATTGAACCTTGTAGTACAATTTCAGAGAGATCCATACAATTACACACAAGTTATTGTCTGGAAACTAGAAAAATGCTTGTTTTGGCCCCTTTTTGGCCCTTAATTCCTAAAAGAGGGACGAAAGACACCAAAGGGACAGTCAAACTCGTAAATCTAAAACAAACTGACAACGCCATGGCTAAAAATGAAAAAGAAAAACAATAGTACACATGACACAACATAGAAAACTAAAGAATAAACAACACGAACCCCACCAAAAACTAGGGGTGATCTCAGGTGCTCCGGAAGGGTAAGCAGATCCTGCTCCACATGCGGCACCCGTCGTGTTGCTTATGTGATTACAAATCCGGTAAATAGTGTAATTCGGTAGGTCAAATTCATGAAAGGGAAGGGGATTGTAGTTACGACGTAAGGAACATATCCGATATCATTTGTGAAACGGTTATTCCATAACGGTCAACCAACTCGTGATGGCGTCCGTAAAATTTACGAAGAAACTTTGGCCCCATATCCCTGAAAATGAATCCAAACCTTCTACTTGTGGTTTTAAACATTGCGATATAATTTCAGAGCAATTGAAATACTTGTACACAAGTTATTATCCTGAAACTAGAAAAAATGCTTGTTTTGGGCCCCTTTTGGCACCTAATTCCTAAACAGTTGGGACCATTATCCCCAAAATTAATCCCAACCTTCATGTTGTGGTATTGAACCTTCTAAAAATTTCATAAAGATCTATTCACTTAAACTAAAGTTATTATCCGGAAACCAATGTGTCTTCGGACGACGACATCATACCATTATACGATCCCAATTTTTTTTTGGGGTCGTATAAAAAGGTATCACTCAAAGGCATTGAAATTCTAGTTTGATCTAAATTTTGGGGGGATATGTGACATGTTCACCCCCCTTTTTGTAATATTTTATGTAAATAAATGCAGAATGTTGCCATGGATACACATAAAAGGAGTTATTTTTCACCCTTTTAACTTTTGAAAATCAAATCTATGGAAGATACTGATTACAAGCATATGCACATGTACAACACAAACAGTTAGGTTTATGTATTAGAAACATTTTGTGGCTCATTTTTAATTTTATTCTCTAACTGTGGAGTGCTACCTTAATGTCAAATTAGAGTTCTGACCCCAATTTTACGGTTCACCGAAATTAGAAAATGATAGTGGGAGTGGGGCATCCGTGTACTGGTGACACATTCTTGTTTTACATAAATTGCCATCCTTCCTTTAAAACTCCTATCCTGCCTTTTTTCAAATTTCATCCTAGCCTCTTCCTAAAACCGAAAAGGTAGCTCCCTAAAAATAGACAGGTGCTAATCTGATACATAGCAGGGGCGGATCCAGCCATTTTTAAAAGGGGGTTCTCAACCCAGGATAAAGGGTGGGTTTCAACTATATGTCCCACGTGATATGTCCCCATTCAAATGCATTGATTATCGAATAAAAGGGGGGGCAACCCCCCCCCCCCAGAACCCTTCAAATTTTTGGTTTTATTCAGGGGCGGATCCAGGAATTTTAAATAGAGGGGTTTCTCAACCCAGGACAAAGGGGGGGGGGGGGGGGGGTTCTAACTATATGTCCTGATTCAAATGCATTGATTGTCCCAAAAAAACCCTCACCCTGCATCTGCCATCAGAGGCGGATTTAGGGGGGGGGGGGGCTTTTCTCTGAAAAATTTGGTTGCTTATATTGGGAATCACTGACGCATGCCCGGAGCGGGCCCCCTCATAGGCAGTCAACGGGCCCCCACTTATGAAAATTTCTAGATCCGCCACTAGCCACAGTAATTCCAGTCAGTCTTGTTCATTTTTTAACATTACTCACTATAATCTTGTTGTCCCTTGCAAAATTTGGTGGTGAGATTTAGGGGGAGGGAACGATTTTGGTTGATTAGTTAGGGAATCACTGAAGCATGACTGGAGTAGACCCCTCTTTAATAGGCACTCACATGGGTCCCCACTTATGAAATAACTGGACCAGCCACTTCAAAACCATTGTATTTTGTAGGTTGGTAATGTATTCTTAGTCTTAAGGTCACTTGGTCTTGGATTCTTGGAGTTGGATATCCGATAGCTCATTGAAATGTCAGAGGCGGATATAGGGTGGGGGGCAGGAGGCCCGCCCCCCCCCCCCTTTTGGGAAAAAAATGGTTGCTTATATAGGGAATCACTGAAGCGTGACTGGAGCGGGCTCCCTCTTAGGCAGTCAGTGGGCCACCACTTGTGAAAATTTCTGGATCCGCCAGTGAATCACTGAATGTTTCAAATGTTGGTTTGATGATCGTTTTAATAGGTGTGGCAGGACAACTAACAGGCAAATTAAATCATAAAACATTTGTTTAATTCTACCTTCAACAAATTGTTTCATAGGGATTTATCAATGTGATGACAGCAGGACACTCTCAGAAATCTGTCTGATGAGCTCATCAAGATGTAGTTCCCGCCAAAATAATAATTTCCCCTTCAAACACATAATTTCGCTAGTGACCAAAAAGAGAAAAGATAACGTACCTAAAGTAAGGTTTGGGTCTCAAAATATTAATCAGTACCAGATATCAAATATAGGCTACCTAGTATATATGTCTCTGAAAGTACTAGACTAGTAAGTTTGCAGACTAAATTATATGTCTCTTGTGGAATACTTCAGTTCACTCCCACACTATCATCTTATCAAACAAAAGTTTTCCAATGTATTAAAAGGTCGTTTAAAAATCTAATTGCTAATTTATTTTGCTATAACCAGTATGAATATGCTTTACTTTATACTGGAGATGTGATGAGATGATTAAAACCTTAAATTTTCTCCTCGACAACATTTATGTATATTTATGTTTCAGCAATTAAAGTTCATGGGCAGGTTGTAGGTCACCGGCTGCTATGGGCCCAAATTGTGCCGCTTAAATAGCAGTCTTGTTTCTGTGATGTTACGAACTGCCACATTGTCCTTTCCACTAGACGTAGATATTTCATTTTAACACGGGGAAACTTTACACACAAACAATCGACATGAGGGACGATTTTCTGGTTTCCATATCATGGTTTCAGTTCTTCTCGCATTTTTTACTGTGATGTTCCTTCACCAGATATTGGGTAAATCAATAAAGATGGATATTAAAAATCCTCAGTTGAAAACAACCTGTACAAAAGACGAAAACGACAAAAAGATCAACTACAATACATTAAAGACAACATAGAAAACTAAAGAATAGGCAATACGAACCCCACCTTAACTGACCGGGGCTGATTAAAGGTACTCTAGAAGGGTAAGCATATCCTACTCCACCTGTGGCACCCGTGTAGTGTTGCTCATGCATGTAAGTCCAAACTCGGTGATAAGTATAATTCAGTAGATCGAATTCCAGGGTAAGAGGACAGATTTGTGGTTACAACAATGTAACATGTCCGTCTTCATCTGTAAAGCAGTCAACCAACTGGTAATAGCAATATTAAAATTTTCGAAGTGCTTTCAACTTCACAACTTTGAACTCTTGATTTATTAGTAAGTTCCTAGTAAGTAGCAACCTTATCAGAGACACATACACTATGTATATTAGATCTCTAGTACTGATGTTCTTAGACTCAAACCTTATTGTATGTACGTTCTTGCTTCACTTTTTGGTCATTATCAAAGTTCCATGTTTGAGGGGAAATTCTGTATTTTCTTTTGGCGGGAATCATATCTTGATGAGCTCAACAGACAGATTCATGAGAAAGTGTTCTGCTGTCATCAGAATGGTTTAAAACCCCTTCGGAACGATTTGTTAAAGGTAAATTTAAACAGCGATTTCAGAACTATAATTTGCCTGTTATTTTTCCTGCCACACCAAAACCAACATTTCAATGAGAACATCCTATCCAACACCAAGTGACCTTGAGACTAAGAAAAGCCTGACAAAGTCCTAAGGTTTTGCAGTGGCGGATCCAGGTATTGCATAAGGGAAACGCACTGACTGCCTGATAAGGGGTCCGCTCAATTCATGCTTCAGTGATTTCCCAAATGAGAAACTTAGTTTTTTCAACAAGATTCATCTCTCCCTTTTTCCCCCTAAATCTTTTTTTTGCCATCTAAATTTTTCAAAGAACACAACTTTGGTATTTATAACAGAAATTATAGTATGTTATGTTAAATAAACAAGACTAACTGGAATAAGAAAAAAAACAAATGAGTACTCAAGAGTAGCCAATATGTATACATACCTTTGAGAGCTCATCAGATTAGCACAGTGTGTTCTCATTTCGCCTTAGCTGTGAATTCCAGGTAAAAAAGGTAAAAAAATATACTAAGGCCAGATGGGAATTGAACTAAGGCGAAATGTGAATTTAGATAAAAATATTAAATAAACAAATTAGCCCTCTGTGATTTTATAGCAATTTTAACAACATTTAATTAAGGAATTGTTTCTATTGAATTATTATTTTTAATAAAAGGGACCATTTTTATGATTTTAAAAGAAAAAAATCCACAATAAAAGATGAGTCTGTAGAAAAGTTGCTTCTTTAATGCTAAATTTAATGTAAGTTTCAATTGTATAAATTGTATGCCATTAGAAAGTTCTTAATAATCAGTCAATTGTTCTTCACCATGTTAACATTGTGCAACACAAAGAGTTGAAAAAGAAAGGAAAAATATGTATTCCCACAAACTTGTTTACATATATGGGCGTTTTTCAATAAAAACGTATTTTCTTGTCCCAGCCACTTTAAAAAAAAATGTGTTTGATCTTTGCAAGTATTTTTTTGTGCAGTCAGTACATTGAATTAGATTTAACATTTTTATGCAAAGAAACAGTTTATTTTTAGAGGGATTGATAAGATATTGACTCCTGAATGTTCCAAAACAACCAAAATGGCATGTCCCTAGACCGCCTGTTCAACATTCATACTCTAAAATATCGTAAAAAAATGAAGAAATAAATGTTTTTTTTACTTTACATAAGTTCTTTAAATATTCAAAAGTATGTTCAGAGCCAACATATTTTAATAAACAGCTTTCAAAATAGGTTTTTTAATTTCAGAAGGTGTGTCCCTCACAAAATGTCCACTACGAAACGAAGTCATTAAAATTTGCCAATAAACAGTTCTATAAAATCAATGTAATTCTTGTTTGCAAGAGATATAAACATTAGGGTCTTACAAAAGAAGTGATGCTTTTATAACGGCAATTAAATTGTTGGTAAGAAAAAAATGAGCACATCAAATGGACCAGAGTGATACCGTATTTTTGATAATGTCCACTACGAAACGGGTCAAATCTCCTTCAGGATCTGGTTTTAAAATTATGAAAAAAATATCAGTGTACAGTTTGATAAATGCTTTGATGAATACAATCAGTCTTGTTACTATTGCAATATAGGGATTGTGGGAAAAAAATATCAGTGTACAGTTTGATAAATGCTTTGATGAATACAATCAGTCTTGTTACTATTGCAATATAGGGATTGTGGGAAAAAAATAAAACATGCGAATACGTCCCTTACGAAACGGTCCCCTACGAAACAAGTATGGAAGAAAAACGTTTCGTAGTGGACACTACCACTACCATGCAGTCTTTTTAAAATCTTTTTTCAATTATATTCGTGCAAAACAAATAACAAGGGTTAGTTTCATGTAATTTTTATTATGTTTTTGTTAACATATGATAGGGTTGATGTCAACTACGAAACTTTTTGTCCACTACGAAACGGTTTTGCCCACTACGAAACGCATCAAAATGTCCACTACGTAACATAAGTTGAACCTTCATATGTGAAGTACTGTCTAATCTTTATCGATAAAAATGGTTTTCAAATTCAGAAAAAAATGATATTTAAAGTAAATAAACTGGAATGTCTATAGGAAACATTTTAAATTACAAAAAAATATGTGTGTTTAGAAGAAGTTTCGTAGGGGACAAAAGTCCCCTACGAAACAGTACACAAATTATGAAAATAATATCATTTTAAAGAATATTTAAGATTGCACGTTTTGTTTACAAACAGGTCTATTATAGAGGTATTTAAAATAATTCTTGAAATTAAATTTTAGACAAGTTGATTTTCCATTTTTTTTAGGTCTGAAAATAACGCTTTTATTGAAAAACGCCCATATATATTACAGAAACTTTAATGAAATAAATAAAATAATATATTTTTTTTAAATTGTGTTATTATAATTATATATAATTATAATAATACATGTATAAATACAAAAAAAAAGAAGATGTGGTATAATTGCCAATGAGACAACTCTCCACAAGAGACCAACATGACAGATATCAACAACTATTGGTCAACGTACAGCCTTCACCAATAAGCAAAGCCCATTGCATGGTCAGGTATAAAAGACCCTGAAATGACAATGTAAAACAATTCAAACGAGAAAACTAACGGCCTTATTTATGTACAACTAATGAACGAAAAAGAAAGATGTAACACATAAACAAACGTCAACCAATGAATTACGGGAGAGTTCCGTTTGCGCCAAAAATGCGTCCTTTTGCCAAAAATAAGAACAATTATTAATCATTAATATATTTGTAACACTCAGAAACGTGTCCTTCCCCCAAACGTGTCCGATTCCCCCAAACGTGTCCACGTGACGTCACTGAACTACAAAACTTGTATAGATGCAAAAGGGCGCCAAAGCGTGTCATTTTTGTAAACACCCAAACGTGTCCATTATTCAACTACCCCTCAATCGTGTCCAATCCCCCAAACGTGTCCATTACTTGGTTATTGCTATCTCATAAACGTATACTAGTTTCACCATTTCATTAAAAAATATAGATAAAGTATGTTAGTACTTTTTAAACCACTAGTATAAACTGGGTAAAAAGGGAAGCGTAATTTCGGCTATGTTGTATTTAAATTGTAAACAAACATAGTTAGTTAAACTGTACAGATACCTTGTTAAAATGTCACTTTCTATGCGCATTAAAACTTTTATGTTGTCTCTAAATATCTAAATATGCATGAAATACTTGCAACTTGAAAATACACAATCAATAGTCTAAAGTTAATTTATACACTAGAAATGTAAAATCATTAAAACTTGTATGTCCTTTCTTAATATGCATGAAATACTGGCAACTGGACAATTAGCAATCAACAGTCTAAAGTTAATTTATCCAGTACAACTGTGAAACATTAAAACTTGTATGTTCTCTCTGAATACACATGAAATACTTGCAACTGAACAATACGCAATTAACAGTTTAAAGTTAATTTATATTAGACTATTTACCGGATTTGATATCACATACGCAACATGTTCCCTTCGGGGTATCTTGTTTAAAAAATGTGTCCGGTGACCCGGCCATCCAACCAAAATGGCTGCCACGGCTAATAATAGAACATAGGGGTAAAATGCAGTTTTTGGCTTATAACTCAAAAACCGAAGCATTAAGAGAAAATCTGACAGGATTTAATTGTTTATCAGGTCAAGATCTATCTGCCCTGATATTTTCACATGGATCGGACAACCCGTTGTTAGGTTACTGTCCTGAATTGGTAATTTTAAGGAAATTTTGCCGTTTTTTGTTATTATCTTGAATATTATTAAGGTAGAATTCGCCAATAAAGGTTTAGATGCTGTAAATATTGGCAATATTTTCCATATAAAATCAGTACAAAAAACTATACCTGATTACTTCAAAAATAAAGCTACACCTGTTATTTCTTATACCTACACCAAGTCTATTGCATCTAAGATTTTCAACCACAAGAGAGTTTTAGAGGCTTTTAACCTCAAAGATACAAAATCCAAGCCTCCGGATTGCTCATGTGCATCTTCTCAATACAATTATAGTCCAGCTGGTCATATTATTACTGGTGATCTTGGTATTGTTACCAATTAACAACTAAGTGAGTTGTTAGCCAAGGGACCAAAGTATAGAATCCCCCAGCCCATTAACTGGAAAAAGAATTTCAAGTTACTGATGGATGCAGTTGAGGACTATGCAAGAAAATGGGTAAAGCGCGAACCAGACGAACCCGAACTGGACACTTTGTCTGAATGGATCAAAGCTATTCGATCATGCATTCAGAGGCGCATACAAAAACTACGATGTAACATGAGTACTAGAGTTTCTAACCCTTTCAAGAATCCGGAGGTTGTGGATGCTTTATCCTCTTTGCATGACAAATATGTCGTTGTTCCGGCAGATAAAGCCTCCAATAATATTGTCTTCATATGTAAAAAACATTATTTGCAATGTCTCACTACAGAGCTTGGAATAGATAAAACTACTGGTAATCCTACATATTCTTTAACATCATTTACCAAGGATGAAATTTTACAAAATCATAAATCTGTCCTTCTTTCTTTTGGTATCAACATCAAAGAAAACGAAGAAAACTTGCCCTCATTATACTGGATACCTAAATTACACAAAACTCCATATAAAGAACGATACATAGCTGGGTCTTCAAAATGTTCGACTAAACATCTTTCTAAAGTATTGACTACTGTTCTTTCTACAGTTAAAGATGGGCTGCAAAAATATTGTGAGGAGATATATTCTACCAGTGGTGTTAACCAGATGTGGATTCTCAAAAATTCAAAAGATCTACTGCTTAACCTTCGATCACAATCTTTGCAATTTTGCAGCAACATAAAAACTTTTGATTTTTCTACGCTATACACTACTATTCCCCATGCTCAGTTGAAAGATCGACTTCACCATCTCATAAAACAGATCTTTTTCTATAAAAATGGGAATCGTAGATACAAATTTCTTGTTTTGGGATACAATAATTCATATTTTGTAAAGAATCACACTGAATCTTCCAGAAAATATACTGAAGATGATATTATTAAAATGCTGGACTTTTTGATCGACAATATATTTGTTGAGTTTGGAGGATTTATATTTCAACAGACAGTCGGTATTCCAATGGGTACTAATTGTGCACCCCTGCTGGCTGATTTATTTTTGTATTCGTATGAAGCAGAATTTATTCAGAACCTTCTAAAAGACAAAAAGAAAAAGCACCTTGCGAAATTCTTTAATTTTACTTTCCGATATATTGATGATGTTTTATCATTGAACAACCCATACTTCAGCCAATACTTACATCTCATATATCATAGTGAACTTGAAATTAAGGATACTACTGATACTAGAAGGACTGCTTTATACCTTGATGTTTTCCTAAATATTGACGTAGATGGACGACTTCACACGAAAATCTATGATAAACGGGACGATTTCAACTTCCCAATTATCAATTTCACATTTTTTAGCAGTAACATACCCTCTGCCCCTTCGTATGGTGTTTACATATCACAATTGATACGTTATTCACGTGCTTGTTCACACTATACGGACTTTATATACAGGAGTGTGCTCCTTATGCAGAACTGCTCTAACAAAGTTATGAGGAGGACAGATTAAAATTGACACTTCGTAAATTTTATGGACACCATCACGAATTGGTGGATCCATATGATGTCTCTTTAACCAAACTAGCTAAAGACATTTTTACCACATGGTATATTGTGGTTTGTCATTATGTCGTCTTATCTTTTAATTACCAAACGTGACTTATTCCCGATTGTGACTGTTTTGCTGTATGTGAATTCGTATTACTATAAGACGTGTTTCTGTACTTGTTTATCCCAAATTCATGTATTTAGTTTATATGTTTAATGTTATATTTGTAATTCTCATCTTCTCATTTTGTCAAATGTGTTGACGTCTTTTTATTATATTTAGGTGTTACGGATAGAAAAATTAATCACCGCCTTTATTAATTATATTTAATTTTGTACGATTAATTACGTTTGAAGATGGATTCATAACAAACTGGACATATATATATATTACAGTTAATTGCTATTAATAAGTATTGCAATATGCATTTTGTTTTAATGAATTATCAGTATTTAGTTTTAATATAATCTTAAAGCAATCCTAATTCTAGCTCACTTTTAAATTATAGTTTTTCATAGTTATCAAAAGTACCAGGATTCATGTGTGACGTCATGCTGTTTCTAAATTTTATAAAATCAAATGTAGCATAACGTTTGCCTTTTCGCCATCGTATGTGACGTCATTTTTTTAATTGCGTTAACGCATGGACTGATTCTGGTGTGTCTATGCTGTATTGAACTTGGCATCATGTATTCGAGTTTAGTTTTCTGTAATAAGTTAATACTTTAGTTTCATTATGAATATATCTTTCACATTCATTTGTTAAAATTTACTGTTTGCAATAGCATGAATCGTTCTATATAATAGTGTTCTTATCCCTGGCATAATACAATGCCGTATTTAGCATAACCTTTTCAACTTTTGATCTTCAGTGCTGTACAACTTTGTACTTTTTTCACTTTCGATCTTGTATATCTGGGCGTTATGTATTCGGGTTTAGTTTTCTGTAATTAGTTTTTACTTCAGTTTCATTATGTATATCTCTTTCATATTCATTTGTTAAAATTTACTGTTTGCAATAGTGTGAATTGTTTTATATAATATGAATGTTCTTATCCTGGGCATACAAACAATGCCGTATTTGGCAAAACCTTTTCAACTTTTGATCTTCAGTGCTGTACAATTTTGTATTTTTTCGTCACTGGTGAGTCTCGTGTGGACTAGACGCGTTTTTGGCGTATTGAATTTTAAACCTGATGCTTTTTGTTATCTATTAATCATGCTTTTCTTTGTCTAATATGTTCTGCTTTTTATTTGTATTGTAGTCCTGTAATATTTGGTTTTCATTTCAATGTTATATTTAACTGTGCCATTAAAGTGCGAGGTTTTGCATGCCTTAAAACCAGGTTCAACCCACCACTTTTATTCCCCTTTAAAAGTGTCCTGTACCAAGTCAGGAAGATGGCCATTGTTATAATATTGTTCGTTTCTGTGTGTGTGTTGCATTTTAACGTTGAGTCGTTTCTGTTTTCTCTTATTTTTGAGATAAGACGTGGCACGGTACTTGTCTATCCCATATTCATGTATTTGGTTTTGATGTTATATTTGTTATTCTCGTGGTGTATTGTCTGTTGCTTGGTCCGTTTCTGTGTGCTGTTGCGTTTCGGTGTTGTGTCGTTGTTCTTCTCTTATATTTAATGCGTTTCCCTCGGTTTTGGTTTGTTGCTCCGATTTTGTTTTTTGTCCATGGATTTATGAGTTTTGAACAGCGTATACTACTGTTGCCTTTCTTTATAGATAGAGATAAACTGTATACAGCAATAACGTTCAGCAAAATAAGATCTACAAATAAGTTTACATGACCAAAATAGTCAATTGACCCCTTAAGGAGTAATTGCCCTTTATAGCTAATTTTTAACATTTTTCATAAATTTTTGTAAATTTTTAGAAAATATTTTCCACTGTAATTACTGGGCCAAGTTTGATTGTCAGGCTTTAAATCTGACCATGACCTCATTTCATGGTTTAGTTTTCATGGTTTGGATGTTAAGAAGGCCAGAGTGTGATCTTACACTGACACACCAAGTCCGAATGGGATAACTATTTTACATCCCAGCTGTTTAAGATTAGATGGAAAACCATTTACAATTCATAAAATCTAGTTTAAAATGCCACACAACCATTATAATATACTTTGTATATTACTATATGATGTATACCCTTAATGACCCTCAAACACGATGAGTAGATATCAAATAATGTCAACTCGCCCCAATTGCCAATCGGCCCACACTTTATCGCCACTTTATAAAAAAAAATCGCCCCACTCTTGTTTACCGACTCGTCCCACTTTTGAAAAAGTGTAAAATCAAATTGAACTATCACTCTGAAAACTCACTTATTCATGTTATAAACGTAAAAGGTTTAAACCCCACTGAATAAAGGTTTGACAACTCGCCCCACTTATAAAAATATCTTGCTTCCTTTAAGTATGTCAAATTACTATTAATTCGTATCCAGTCGTCCTGGTGTAGTGGTATGTGTCGTGGCTTGATATTCTAAAGGTCTTGAGTTCGAATCCCAGTATATACACTGGATTTTTTCTGCGTGAATTTTGATAGATAGTCTTTTCCGTATAATTGATTATAAGTTTTATAGTGGATTTGACATTCCCGCCAAAATGTTACAGAACAAAGGAAAGCATGCATAACAAAGAAACTCAAACTGGGGTGATCTGGTAGGGGTGATCCAGCTCATATCACCCCTGTTAGAACAAAGGAGCTGGGATCACCCTGTATAACCCCGATACAGATGAAACCGGACGTTGACGCGTTCGAGTCGAGCACACCGTATAGCACTGAGTTCAGACAGTAAGGAATTCATACTTTTAAAGACAATCCAATATCTATTCTTCGTATATTTTGCGCCAATATATTCTTTGCCATAATACTCATGAGTTACTAAAAGGTTTTTCAAAAATGTGACATTTTTTTATACAAACATCAAAAAACGCACGACGATATCAATGATAAAACGTGCTTGATATTTTTAAACATTCAAAACTCAATGTTTCTCGTACCTCATAGTTTTTAAAACATACATTTTTGAAAACTTCATAGTATAAATTAACAAACTTATAAAGATCGTTTGTTTATGTTGTATCTAGAAACAAACAAATACACGTTTTAAAATGTCTCTATTTTCATGTTGTGTACGCTTCGTTGTCATTACACCTTTTTATACTGTACGCTTCGTTGACAAAATATTGCGTTTGTCAATGAATTTTGCATGTATTAGATTATGCTTTGATATGATTATAACCAATATGCATGTTTGAAAATAATAATTCAACACCATAACATGCAGACAGCAACCCATAATGTCAGTTGTATTGTTGAAAAACACTTGGAGGAAATTTTTACATTTAAAAAAATCCTTATGTATACAAAAGTGTGAATTGGTAGGAAAATACAACAATTCAACAGATGCAACTCTGACAAAGCATACAGATACACACGTCCGATTTCTGATTTCATAGCATATTTGAAAGTGTTTACCATACAACAGTCAATGTACGGTTCGGTGGTGGGTTGGGTGCCCGCTAACATGTTTAATCCTGCCATATTCTGTATGTGCCTGTCCAAAGCCAGGAGCCTGTAATTCAGTGGTTGTATATTTTTTTTGTTCACACTTTTGTGCAAAAAATGAGCCGTTAGTTTTCTGGTATGCACTGACTGCATTTGTTATTTCGGTGTGGGCTTTGTTCATTGTTAAAGGCCGTACGGTGACCTAAAGATGTTCATTTTTGTTTCGTTTGGTCTCTTGCGGAGAGCTGTTTCAATACCGCATCTTCTATTTGATATAGAAAGCAATCAAAAATAATCAATGGATTATAGGTTAATCCTTTTGGCCTGAATCTCAGAGGCGGGTCCAAGGGGTCATAGATTACCATAGAGTTACATTAAGGCTCAAGAATAGGTGTATGCAAGGAACATGTAACTGATAGCCATCAATAGTAACTTTAATGTGAAGATATGAAGGTGAAGAGACAACACTCAATATTAACTGGTTTGCTTTCTTCAATTATGTTTTTGTGTTTGTTTGATTTTTAAGGTATAAAGTTTATGCTTAAATTCCTCGAACATTACAGTCTTTCTACTGTGGTGCAAAAATCTATACTCACCCATATGCATTTCATTCAAATTTTGATTTATTTCACAGAAGACCACAGGGACCATATTTATATTCCCCAGTTACCCTTGGCGTCATTGGTAAATTATGGGTTAGCAAAGCATCAATCACCAACCTAACCTTAGACATTTGATGTGTTTCTTCTTCAATGTTTGTACTTAATAATATATGGACCCTTTTATTTGTTTATGACACACGTACGTAAAGGCTGATTGTTGGTTGCTTAACGATCACTTGCAAATATGCCATGCATGTTCAGGATAAGCACAAAGTAGCAACACATACATGTAAGTCCTGTGAGGAGACCCTCCGGAATTACGTCAGGGACGTTTGGATTGCCACTGGATAAAATGATGTATATTTTATAAGGACACAAATGGTGCCTTTCAACAGGCTATTTATAGATCTCTCTTGAAGTTTTTGCAGGGGTTCGTACTGTGTAGTTAGCGTGGTACTCTTTTTACACGAGACATTGGATTTTATATTCCCATTCGGACAGGACGTGACTGTGTACTGTTACATCCCACACAACTAAATGGGTCGCCAACTTCAGTCAGTTTTTACTACCGATCGAAAAAGACCAAAGTGATCATAACTTATAGTATATCTCCCAGTCACCCTTCACCAAATTCTTTCATAAATAAAAAAAAAAAAAAAAACAATTGGCCACAATATAGAAAGAACTCATATGTCATAATACCGTACATCCTCTCGATACTGTTCATATTTGGCATTGCACAAGTTCGTGCGTTTTATTACGTCTTTACCTAAAAGTGTAGGATAAACTGATTAAAACACTTTGGATACACGATTTATTTCTTAGTTGTAATTCGCTTTGAAATAACTATCAGTTACTACAATTACTCCTTTGTCGATATTTTATGTATATGGTTTTTGTGCCTTGTACCGACATTTTGAGTTTAGCCAATTGCAACTGAACTTTTTTATCATGTTGTGCTGTTACACCAGTGTTCTAGGTTAAGGAGGGGGTTGGGGGCTCACATGTTTAAACCTGCCGCACTTTGTTTTGTCGGTCCAACGTCAGAATCCTGTAGTACATTGGTTATATAAATCTGTCATTTTTTTTCTTCTTTACATAATTCATAAGTTATAAATTATTAACCGTAAGTTTTATCGTTTTTTTTCATATTTTTTTTCATATCGGGGCCTTTTTTTGGCGACTGTATGGTATAGGTTTCCCTCATTGTTAAATGTTGTACATTGGACTATAATAGTTTATACCTCAACTTCATTTAAACTTTGATGGACAGTTGTCTCACTGGCCATCACACCACATCTACAAAGCTCCACGTGTAACAAAAAGTAATAAAAAATTTAAAGCAGTTGGAATGCCATCTATGGCATTCGGCAAATTAAGTTCAACGAGCTCCTTCATGTATGTCTGCTTTCGTCTAGGCAAATTTGGACCAACATCGGCATTTGGAAGAGCCTCAAATTGTGAAAAGGAAGTCATTAAAGTTTTAATGACTGTATTACTTTTTGAAACTTTCTTTCCTCTGGAATATATTTATTAACTGTTCATTTCATCTGGAAAAACATTGAAAGTCTCAATTTTCAATAGAAACATTCCAAGCAGATGTACATGTACGCGAGTTACATATTTCAATTTTGGCTTTGTATGACAGATATTTTAAGTTCAACTACTTTGACTAAGTTAACAGATAAACATTTACAATAAAATACAGAAAAAGGGTCGCCGACACCATATCGAAAACCTTGACAAGAAAGTGTTTGTCACGGTTTTTGTCAACGAACTGTACAGTGGTTATTTCAAACGCACAACGAACGCGACACATTTGGTGGAACGAACAATACAGTCCGAGAAAAAATATTTTGTATGATATTGCGTTTATTCTAAGTTCTAGGGCACATTTGAAGGCACGTAGTAATTCAATGTATAGTTATTTAGTATTGCTTAAGGTATTAATACACAAAGGTGTATGCACGAAAAGATATTCAGAATTGTTTACATCGTAAACCGTATGAAATTGTACCATGTCTGTGCGTTTTGCATCTAGCAGTTTAATCAAACGTTTTATACAATATCTAAAACTTACAACAACTGTATAATTGAATAAAGATACTAACATGCTCATTGACATATTTATATATACTCAAATAAGTTCTAGAGAGGCATTCAAAGTTATTGTCATCCCAAATGTTGTCCTGATTATCGCTTCGAACGCGTCAACGTCCGGTTTCATTTGTATCGGGGTTATACGGGGTGGGGATGTAATGTTACATGTAAGTCTATATTTCACAGATGCTATAAATCACTAAATTTTGTGTATGGAATGTCAGTTTGTTGGGTGTTCATCATCTGTCTGGCTTGGTTAATTTGTCTGTGACTTCATTGTCAAAGGTTATATTGAAAATGGAAAGTTTGTGTGATACTTGTACTTGTAGTAAAACCTTCATACATGTATATAGGCAAAGCAGACATGACATTTCAGCATATGTGCACAGTCACTCTTGTTTACATCTAGTCAGAGATTACTCTGACGTCCAACGGCTGTTTTGCCAGACAAGCTGGGGCCGTGGGACGTCAGAGCTCGTCCCATATCAAAAAGTGGATATTTGCCCACCCAAAATAGATGCGCTGCTTCGTCGCTTCTGGTGCCGACTGACGGCCTTGGAATTATATAAATCGGGCATCAATCTGTTCATTTTTCATTTATCTTTTCATTTATGTAAGTTTCACCTACCTGCCAACTTTTATTTTTCCATATTTTAACAGTTTTCACAGAGACCCATCGATTTCTGCATTTTGACTTTCACTTTCAAATGGACGTCAAGTTACGAGAGAGTTCGTGGCCTCGAGACTCAAATATGCAAATTTTGTAGGAGATCGATGTTTAACATTTAGTAGCCAACCACGATTTTTCACCTCCTTTACATGAGATCTGTATTAAGCATTTAGTTCCGACCACGAGAACAATCGGAAGCTCTCGGACATTTAGATAACTTGCATCGTAAATGAACGAGGTGTTACATTATGGCCATTTGCATAAATCATCACTGTTTTCTCGTGGTCACGTGATAATCTTTGAAAATGAAAGGCAAAATGCGGAAATCGATGGGTCTCTGTGAAAATTGTTAAAATATGGAAAAATAAAGGTTGGCAGGTAGGTGAAACTTACATAAATGAAAAGATAAATGAAAAATGAACAGATTGATGCCCGATTTATATAATTCCAAGGCCGCCAGTCGGCACCAGAAGCGACGAAGCAGCGCATCTATTTTGGGTGGGCAAATATCCACTTTTTGATATGGGACGAGCTCTGACGTCCCACGGCCCAGCTTGTCTGCCGTTGGACGTCAGAGTAATCTCGGACTAGTTTACATCTGACACCATTGATCATGTCTACCATATTGATTATACACATGAAGCTGCTTTTTGATAACAAAAGTCTGACAACTATTAAAAATTGTTATAATTCATTTGATAATACTAGGTATTATAGTCTTGTATAACATGTATAATGTACGATAACCAGAATAAGGAGATGTGGTATGAATTTCAAAAAGACGACCATCAACCGTAGACCAAGTGATGTAATTGTTAGTAACTGCACATCCTTCAACAATGAGCAAAATCAGTACATGTACCGCATAAGTGTGATAATGAAAAACCTATAACGGGCCTAGCCATATCGGATGATGTAACACAATGTAAACAAGTTCATATGAGAAACCCAATTTTGATTTTTTATACAAAAGTAACATTGATACATAAGTGATGACAAATATATTGTGGTTAACCAAAGACTTATACCTGACCGTGTATCATCGTACAGGGGATATAGGTACTAACCAAGCGGGCATGGTCGATTTTGAACTGACACGGTAACGAAAATCTTTGTTTTGTTTTATCAACATTTAGTGTACATTTCTCAACATCTGAAATTCCTGCTCCAAAATAATTTTCGCATCGATTTTTTCCTATTTATAAGACAACTTTTATATTCTAATAAGAACAATTAACTTGTAAATGTGCAAATGGTTGTGAATGTCAACACCAACTTATCAATTTCCTTACAATTGTCGAGACATTTACATGTTTTATCGGAAGGAAAGCTAATACAGGGCAAAAGTAATAGTTACCAATCAAAAAACCTACCTGTGATTACTCATTCTTTGAAACTTTTTGAGTAATAAACGAGTATGAAATTTTGTTTTTGTGTACGGTGTACAGCAACTTAACTATACACCGTACAGAAGGATTTATGTGGTCAGCTAAATACCGTACACAACAATTCTTTTCGGAAGAAAATATCGAAAAAAACAAATGCATGAAACATTTCAATGTCAATTATTGATACAGCTATACTTATTACCCACCCACAGTGGCCTTCTATCGGAAAAAGAGTTGCAATGAATATAGATTATATGATTAAATAATTTGAATTTGAAAAATTGAAATGGGAAGAATATTTTGGATAAACGTTAGTACGACATCTGATCAACTGAAACCACATAAGAGAATTCGATGTCAGTCTATAGAAATTAATAAGATCGGAGTTTAAAGAATACAACAAGTTCTAAACCGTGATGTGAATGAATTAAAGAAGATTTGATTTCCGTGTCTGAAACAATGCGAGTTTTCTTGTTTTGAACATTTGAAATTTCACTGGCGCTAGTTATTTTGTCGGGTCTTGTACAGTACGTCCATCTACATTTTGTACTAGTATCTACAAATACTTTTTTTACAAAATATGTATGGAAGATTGGTTGAGAAAAATCCGGTGAAAATATGTTTTTTTTTCTCGCGAGTGATAATATTTTTTACCTCAATCATGAATGCTTAAGTGCTATTTACATGTATCATGTGTATCAAGTACATTTGAACTTCAAATAGACCATTCGGTACAATATACAGTACAAAGTAGAGTTAATTTTGAACTATTTAAAAATAAAATACGGTAAAATAAAATAAATTAAATTTAGATAGATTTAATTTTTTTTCATAGCTGCAAAAGATGTGTTAAATGTTCATCATAGCTTTGATTTTTTTTTGTATGTATAGAAATCAAAATGGTTAATACGGCAATATTTATAATTTTGCAAGAAAGAAAAAATGTAGCCCCAAATATAAGCTCAGAATAAGTGTGTGAAATAAGCCCTCAAGAAAATATTAAGCAGTTTAATATGGGGATAAGTTTGACAAGTGTGTATATTAGGAGTTCCCCGCTAGGTTTAGAGTATATCATGTATGTTGACCGTTATTATGAAGTAATGTGCTTCGTAAAACTACGGGTATTGAAAACTACCTTGTATGCATGAATGATTTCACACCTAACTAATTTAAAAAAGAAAATAATTAAATATGTTATTCAGATAATTAAAATGAAGGTAAAATGAGATAAAATATTTAAAGAAATACATTTTAATATAAATTCATATAAAACTAAGTGAATCTTCTTCGTAATTGTAGAAAATAATTAATTCGTGTATAAAGCTTTTTGTATAAAAAGATATAATTAGAAAGTCTATAATGTTATGTAACTTTTAATATATAAGTATTAGATGTGAAATTCTTCTTATTTGACACTTAGCGACATAAATAAGGTTTGACAGCTTAAACTCTTAGAAGTATTTCCTTTAGTAAATATATCTAATTCTTTTCTATTGTTCACCTAGAATTCTATCTAACCAAATAATCGGATTTCCCTAATGGCCGTAAAAACAAAGTATTAAGTAATTAAAAATAGTAACCCCAAATTATGTTAAAATGTAAATTAGTTTAAAAGAGATCAACCAATAGAAACTGTCCTTATAAAAAGAAGTATTCTAAAAGTAATTTTGATTGGTGAATAAAACAAGTCCAACCAGCACGTGATCTTAGGGTTTAGAATAGGAAACCCTAAGGAATCAAACATTAATTTACTCGTATGGTTGGACTCGAAATAAACATATATAGACATCTTTGTTTTATTCACCAGGGCCCAGTTTCACGAAGCTGTCTTAGGATTAAGACATGTCTTAGGATGGTCTTACGACATATCTTAGTCCTAAATGGGTTTCACAAAGCGGTCCTAAACTAGGACATCTCTTAAAGTTGGTCATAAATTTAGGACAACGCGAGAGGTGTCTTATGATGGTCTTATGATAGGTATACATTTATTTATATAAATTACACTCATTTTTTATATTAATTTTGAAAAAATATCTTATTATTATCTAATTATCTATTCTCCTGTTCCTGCAATAAAACATATATACATTGACGGATTATCAGGATTTGTCAACAATGAAAATTCGATGTATTGATATAAAAATTGCACGTTTTTATCTCTTAACCTTTTATAACCAATAAAGTCGAAATTGAATTCAACTCACTTGTACCAAAACAATGTCATAATTTTATATTCTTTTTTCTTAATTTTGCATTGAAAATTTCATATATATATTGATGTATTGTTTAAAGATAATTTATATATAAATTACTTTTATTTTTTTATATTTATTTTGCAAATTATGTCATTATATTAATCAATACGTTTAGAATAATTTATGGTAAGACATACTACATTTACATGATTTTTTTCCGTAGATCATATTTATATTTGAAAATTTAAAGAATTTGCGACAGGTTTAGGATGTCTTAGCTAAGATGATCATAAGACAGCTTCGAGACGAGGTCTGAGATATGTCCTAGGATAGTCATAAGAGGATCATAAGACATGTCCTAAGATATGTCTTATGACATGTCTTAGGATAGATTCGTGAAACCGGCCCCAGGGCCCAGTTTCACAAAGCTGTCTTAGGACTAAGACAAGTCTTAGGATGGTCTTACGACATATCTTAGTCCTAAGTGGGTTTCACAAAGCGGTCCTAAACTAGGACATCTCTTAAAGTTGGTCATAAAGTTAGGACAACGCGAGAAGTGTCTTATGATGGTCTTAGGATTGTTATACGTTTATTTATATAAATTACACTCATTTTTTATATTAATTTTGAAAAAATATCTTATTATTATCTAATTATCTATTCTCCTGTTCCTGCTTAAAACATATATACATTGACGGATTATCAGGATTTGTCAACAATGAAAATTCGATGTATTGATATAAAAATTGCACGTTTTTATCTCTTAACCTTTTATAACCAATAAAGTCGAAATTGAATTCAACTCACTTGTACCAAAACAATGTCATAATTTCATATTCTTTTTTCTTAATTTTGCATTGAAAATTTCATATTTATATTGATGTATTGTTTAAAGATAATTTATATATAAATTACTTTTATTTTTTTATATTTATTTTGCAAATTATGTCATTATATTAATCAATACGTTTAGAATAATTTATGGTAAGACATACTACATTTACATGATTTTTTCCTGTAGATCATATTTATATTTGAAAATTTAAAGAACTTGCGACAGGTTTAGGATGTCTTAGCTAAGATGATCCTAAGACAGCTTCGAGACGAGGTCTGAGATATGTCCTAGGATAGTCATAAGTGGATCATAAGACATGTCATAAGATATGTCTTATGACATGTCTTAGGATAGCTTCGTGAAACCGGCCCCAGGTTCGTAAACTTATAAATTTTGTTTAGTGAAAAATTAAACGTAACCATTGCAACGTTTTAATGTAATAATTTTATAACAGAAATCTTAAGTATTATTAAAGTTACCATTAATATCATGATAAACTATTTTAATTAATTGATAAAGTATTTTGATAATTGTTAATTCAATTTCATTTTAAGAATCAAACTCTTTATTTCATATTTATGTATTTGATTAATTTACTCGTATGGTTGGACTCGAAATAAACATATATAGACATCTTTGTTTTATTCACCAGGAGGCCTCGAAAGAACGCGAACGACAGTCCCCCAAACTCTTGTAGTTAAGAATAGTGAGAACAGACATGTAAAGCTGTGAAACACATTTAACCCTTCAACGGGAAAGGGGAGGCAACTGCCTTAGTCTGCGCTTCCCCCCTCTTTCCCGCATAACATAATATTGAAAAATTGTAAACTGTTAATACAGTTAAGGATACATGTACATTTGGTTACGAATATATTGGGTAACCTTTTTCGATTTATATCTGTTAGTAGTTATCTATTATCTAGTGAAATGGCACGTATCTAGTGCTGGTTCCGATTTTATTTGTTCGAAGAGATTAGAGGCGAGGGAGTGTTAAACAATTGTATAAATTCAGCACATTCACTAAATAACCGAGGAATACAAAAAATGTGTTCAGCGGCAAATATTTCAAAATACTATTTTTTTTAAAAATCAATATCTATCTACAATTAATGTATTAAATGGGAGTGATAGTTGTTTCTCTTTGTCACAACCTTATATTTCACACGGTAAAATTGTTTTACAAATAATTTAACCTATATCGCTGACTGTCAGATATTTTGTATCCGTGACTTTTAAGTCGACATGACGATCAATGTTTGGAAGTTGCTACGCTTATAAATTAGCTATGACTATACAATGGTTGAAACTATCATATTTTTACTGTTACAACCTTTTCAGCGTTTAAACAGTTTGTTTAAAACTGTTTCAACGTTTTCCGTGTTGGGACAGTTACAACTTTCAAATGGTTGCATCAGTTTTATTACGACTGTAACAACCCTTTAGGCGTTTAGTCAGTTTATTCATGACTGTTGAGTTGGGACAGTTGTAAATCAACTGTTACAACTTTGAAATAGTTGTATCAGTCCTTTATTGACTGTGACAGTTATTCCTTGCGTTGTGGCAGTCGATTTATGTTATAGACAAACAATTTTAAAGTTGGGACAGTTACAAAATAACTGAAGCAGTGAAATTTAACAACTGTTACAACTTTAACAAACATTATTAGTCTTTGAACGACTGTTACTGGTATGGACAGTTGTTTTTTCGTCCAGTAGTGAAAGCATTCTCTAAATCATGGTGTTTACATCGCAAGAACCACAACTATTATACCTCCTTAGAGAGGACAATTATTTTTCGCGTTTATCTAAATGTAAACTACGATTATTCTACTTTAATATATAGAGACTTTCTGTATTCTGTCTACTGTTTTCTTTGAAATGTTTACTATTTAAGGGGTCAAACCAGTTGTATATATATTAAAATAAGTAAAACATGTTGAAACAAGAATGTGTCTATAGTACACGGATGCCACATCGGCATTATATTATTACTAAGTTTCGAGTTGATTGGACTTCAACTTTATCAAAATCTACCTCGACCAAAAACTTGAACCTGAAGCGGGACAGACGGACGGACGGACGAACGAAGGAACGAGTCGAACGCTGCACAGATAAATAGGAGGGGCATAAACAATTATTGTTGAAAGTGGAAGTAGTGATTTGGCACAAAAATGAAAGTAAGGTAAAGATTAGAGAGAGGCAGGAACTTTGTCGGAACGTCGGAATCGGGTGTTTAAAGCTCGGGATTTGGGGATTGATCCGGGAATATATTTTTCGATTTCGGGATTTCGGGTTATGAATTTCTTTAAATTCTGCATCTCGGGATTTCATGTTTTTAAGCCCGGGATTTCGGAATCTGAGGACCCCTCCGACCACCCTTCAAATTAGCCGAAGTCGGTCTTAGTCATTTATACAAGATTCATATCCTACCATTGGCATTTAATAAGAAAGCACTGATGGATTGTTCTAGAAGCATATTTTATTAGACTAATAATGGTCTATATATAAGCAATTACATTTTTTTCATGTTTGAAGCGGCGTAAAATTTTAATTTAATTTGACTTTTACCAAAAGATGCATTGTAGCAAAGGAGAAGAATAATTGTAGCCTGAGGCCAGAAACACGAACATAATTGAATTAAACATAAAAGAAACAAATATCGGACTTTGGAAAAAGGGAGAGGGCTTATGATACCTTTCAAGTAATGAAATTCTCCATACAAAATATCTTTTACAAAAAGTCATCCTAAAACAGTTCACAAGCCGTATATCCAGTCAGGTGAACCAGTCACAGATAATTGAATTCTAGTCAAATCGGCACTTGGTTAAATCGGCACCTGGTCAAATCTGCACCCAGTATAGTCAAATCGGCACCTGGTCAAATTGGCACCTGGTTAAACATGTTAAATCGGCACCTGATGTAGTAATTTTGGCACCCATGTTAAATATGTCTAATATATATTTAATATCAATTAATATATATTTTTTTGCAATATTCTAAGCAAAACGATTAAAATAAAGAAGGGGTTGTGCCAAAATATTGACGAATTTACATTTTCGGGGGGTTTTTGTATGCATTTTTTCGGTCTAATTAATGTGAGTGTATTTAAGGAGTAAAATTAATTTTTATGCATGTTTCATCCAGTTTAGCATGCTGTATGATTGTTGGTTTAATGCTGTTTAAACTTTCCTGCAAAGCGACCTTAGAATTGCGTATAATTTTTCGATAATAAGTGATACTAATGAAAAGGGCTCATGGTTTTCCCTATCACGACTTCTAACTTTCTCATGATTAAGGTAGCACAATACAAAGATTTTATAACTACAACTTCCAAGTTTTAAAATGCTTTAACTTTCTTAATAATGCTTGAAAATTTATAAAAGTGGTAGTTTTGGATAGCTAACAGATTACTCTTTCAAATAAATGCAATGTTAGTATTATGCAACAATTATGTAACCAATTATAATGTTAACTGTCTAAAATATTTTTCACCAAATTTCCACTTTCAAATGAAATTAGCTTCTGCATAGGTATCCCTAGAGAGTTGATTTTATTATATGTTGTTCCTATGGCCATTATCTACAAAAGGGTGTCTCAGATTTCAGATAGAATGTATAGAACAAATTTTACACTTAATTGAACATTATCTTCTTTAATGTGGTTAGGATGATTACACTAATTAGAGATTTATGAGAGAATGGAACACCATAGAGACAATCTGAGACACCCTTTTGAAGCCCATGATGTGTTGATTGGGATTCCGTTAAATTTTTTAGTATAGTTAAAGAGATGATAGAGCTAAATTCATTCAAGTGAACTTACCTAGATTTTGCCACTAATTACATAATAATTGATTACATAATGATTGCATAATAAAAATATTGCATTCATTTAAAAGATTAATCTTTTATCTATCTATATATACCTCTTTTATTATTTTCTATGCATTTATAAGAAAGTTACAGCATTTCAAAGGTTAGTGATAGGAAGTAAAAACATCTTTGTATTGTGCTACCTTAAACAACATCTTGCGTAATGGCTTCACCTTAGCGGATCCAAGGTTGGGGGGGGGGGGGGGGGGGTTCCGGGGGTTGGAACCCCCTTTTTTTGGCCGATCAATGCATTTGAATGGGAGCATATAGTTGGAAACCCCCCTCCTTTTTACTCTGGGTTGGGACCCCCTTTTTCAAATGGCTGGATCCGCCCCTGCTTCATTGTTTTTTATTTAGTTTTTCAGTGAAGAAAAAAACATCAATAACTACTTGTATATATATAGAGAGAGAGAGTTGCAGCTCTTTTAATAATATAGCAAGACATTGGTTTGGTTGACTTTCAATCAACAAAGATTTGTATAGCCTGACTAGTCTAGTGAATTCTTAAAATTTATTAATTGAAAAGAAAACTAATCAAAACTAGATTTGTAATTGCTAGCAATAACGGATGGCACCCTTCCCCCATTGCCAGGTGAGCGGCAGCCATTTTGAAAATTCCAAAGTCAAATAGTGCATCTACAGATGTCAAGTCTACATGAGCTAGGCAACATTTTTTATAAGTTTCATTAAATTTAAAGCATTTTGAAGTTTTTCATATTTTTGCTGTTTCCATGGTAACGGCGGCCATTTTGATTATTCCAAAGTCACACCCCCGCTGCAATCTTTTCCCTCCATAATCATATACCATTGAATGTTCTTAAAATAAATTTAACATTGATGTTCTGGAATGTTCTGTGAAAATTCAAAGTTTTGACCTTTTTGCATTGTTTCCATGGTAACAACAGCTATTTTGGAAATTCCAACGCCAAATGCCACATCTTCTTATGTTGCTCATCGTTACTGTGAAGTTTCCTGAAGTTTGGAGCATTTTGAGAATTTAGAAATTTTTGGTGTAGTTTCCATGGCAACATAGTAGTTCCAATGATCACCAAAATCATCCAACACCTGTATATAGTGGGCACCTACATTGTATTAAAATATAATGTTTCTGAGTTCAAGCATATCCAAACAGTTTACCAAAACAAAAAACTGGATTTTTTCACATTTGTTCTGTTTCCATGGAAACGATAGCCATCTTGAACCATTCCATGCTTACTGCAACTCTGCACATGGGGGTCCTTACTATAGTAGAGTTCCATCAACATTGGTCCATTGGATTTTGAGAAATCACCTGGACAAAATTTGTTGCAAGAAAAAAAATAATAATAATAATAAGAAAAAAAAGAAACGTAGAATAACAATATGTCACCCCAACTCCGTTGAGGGTGCCATAACAACAGTCTGAATTATCCTTCTTCTTCTTCTCTCCGTATGAGCTTCCTTTATAAGGAACACCAAGGATTATCTCCAAGTAATAGTACTATTTACACATTAAAATATATATATGTTATATATATTTTAAAAGTTAATATCCACCAGTATAATACACAGTAAAAAAAAGAAAAACTCTTCTATTTACACATAAAATCCGAGTGTCTTTTATAAACGTTAAAACACAACTTATACGGAAAAAAAAATGTTTGTTTCAGACCGTCAACCATCCATTGCCTCAAGCAACTTTAAGCGTTTGATATACAGTTTATAACACATCTCCCTTGTTTTGGTTTCTATCATGTTCATTATCTTGTCGTCTCTTAGTGTTTGTGAGAAATGCCTACAGTCTATAATTAGCCTGATGATACTTGATTTAGATTGAAAGACACTGTGCCAGACTTCAGCTGTTATATGTTGAGTAACGTAGGTCTTGATTGGTTGAAAGTATGTAATTCTAATATTTGATAAAATTGGACACTCCAGGAGAAAATGAAAGATATTTTCCTCAGAAAGATTACATAATTGGCAGACTGAAGAAGGTGCTTGATTAAATTTCGCTCGATCAGAATTCAGGATAAAGGTTCCTGAAATTATTCTAGCTTTAATAATAGCTTTTCGAACTTCGGCTTTTGTCTTGTCAAATATAGTCCATACTGGATGATTTTTGCCAACAAGAAGATGTTTAGTATTGTTGAGATTATCGCGGGAACATAACGTTCCAACTATTGTACGTTTATCGTCGACGTCGTATTGTCAGTGACGTCACCTTGGGCGGAAATACGAACTTCTATATAAAATGTAATGGCTGAATAGTTGTTGTTATATCGTTATATCATCTATAAGTATCCATATGTTTTAGAGTTGATTTAGATTCTGCGTCGTCCCTTTATGTATTTTGCCAGTATGTGTTCAGATGCTTCGTTACAAGAGATTTCCATTTCAATTTTGAGGGAAGAGTTTCTTGGAGAAGATGAATTGGAGGCAGTCCATACTTTAACAGGATTTCTCGAATTGTTGAGAAGAAGCTGTTTGGGTTGTCATAGTTGACCGACATTTGTCTGATGATGATATCATCAACTCTTTGAACATTTGAAGACAGTAGATTATGTAGAAAAGACAGTTGCTTTTTGTGTAGTTCAGCTTCTATTGGCAATCCACCAATTGAAAGATATATTGCAGCTATAGCCGTGCGTTGAGGAAGAGATTGAAAATGTCTTAAATTCTTTCTATGAAAAGATTCCAGCTGTGATATATTAGTCTTATTTAGAGGAATGGCTTCCAAACCATAAAGGAGTCTTGGTAGAACATATGTGTTGTAGATTTTATAAGATGTTACTGGATCTAAGCCGTTTGTTCCATGCACCCCAGAGCCAATTAATGCATACAAAGTTCGTCTTGTGAGCTTTATTCTATTGGCCACATTTATTTCTCCTTCCTTTTTCCAACTTCTAGTTATACCTAAATGAGTTGTTTCTTTTGATATTGTTACCGGAGTATCGTATAGAGTCCAGTCAGCATTTGTAACCTTTCCACATGTAACAATTTTTGTTTTTGTAGGATGAATTTTGTAGTGATGTTGTTTAGAATATCTTTCCGAAACGTTGAGCATAATTTGAAGATTGTCTCTATTTGTTTCAATAAAAGCCATATCATCAGCGCATGTAGGAGTACCGACAAAAATATTTCCAGTATTTAAACCTAGAGAGTTTCTTTCTAGTTCTAAAAGTAGGTCTTGTACAAATATTTTGTAGAGATGAGTAGACAAAATCCCACCTTGTCGTACACCTTGGTGGACCGAAAATTTTTCACTAAGATCGCCTTGCCATTTCACTTTTGTTGAGAGATTAGAATATAGATCTTTAATTACCAGCCAAAGGAAAGAAGGAATATTTTAGTCTAATAATTTATCTAGGATAATGTCATGCTGTACCACATCAAAAGCTGATTTAACATCCAAGAAACCCATATAAAATTCATTGTTTTTCCTTGTTTGGTCATATTTTGATTCCGATATAATGAAGCTAGAGATGAGAGGATTTATGCCTTTAGTGAAGCCAAATTGTAAGTCCGTAATGTTTTGCAGATTGAGTTTAGGTAGAATGCAGTATTCGAAAACTTTTCCCATGACTAAGGTTACTGTAATACCACGGTAACTGTTGACATCAGAGGGATCCTTGTCCTTTTTTAAAACGGGGAAGAGAATGCCAGTCTTGAAAGTGCCTGGAGTCTTTAGAGTTTCTATTATGTTATTGAAAAGTTTTGTAAGATAAGGAGCTATTTCATTTTTGGAGAATTTGAAATGTTCAGCACATAATCCAGATTCATCAGGACTTTTATTCATATTTAATTCTTCAATGGCTTTGATTATATCAGCTGATGTAAAATAGTCAGACGGTATTTCCTGGTCTTCGAGTGTTTTCAACATTTCTTTTTGACGAATTTTGCATAAATTTACATATAAATCATCAAATTGTTCCGGTTTAGGGGCACTCAAATCTTCATAATAGTTTGCGAAAGCTTTCCTTTGGTCAGTCAGAAAAAGATATTCATTTTCATCAGTTTTTATACAGTTTATTGCAGATTGGGAATGATCACCCAAATTTCTTCTGATGAGTCTGTGGAACATTTGTGAGCTAGAAGTGTTCATAATTTCATTATGGATGGTATTTCTGTCGATGGCTTGTTCCATTCGCTGACGTTGACGAAGCTTTTTTTTATGGATTTTTAGTTCAAGAGATAATGGATGGCCAATTGGTTTCCCTAAGTCTGCCCATTTGTTGTAAATAACTTTACACATCCTGAGTAAGACTGTAACTTCAGGGGTAGCTTTCCATTTAGGGCCTTTCAGCTGAGTAATTTTTGACGGAATGGATTGTTGTTGAGCGTTAAGAAGCGAATTTGAGATAATATCTATTAGTTTATCAATGTCCAGTTTTGAAGCAACTCATTTAGGATTGTTTCCCTGTATTTCTCTTCATCCCTTTGCTCCCATAAAACTTTCGTTTTAATGGTTTTCTTTTGATTTGTATTGCGGACAAGAAGAGGTATGCTGATATTTGTTTGTAGAATGACTGCACAATGTGCCGGAGTGTTAGCATAGGATTTGTCTAGAATGGAATACTTTTTAGATAAATTATTCCTGTTGGAAAGAATATAATCTATCTGTGACGAACCATGGTGAGCATGATGAAAAAAGGTAGGTTGATTGCCTAGATCTGGTCGAAAAAGAGAGACTTCCTGAACAAATTCCTTCAAAAGTTTATCATGTTTGTTTGTTCTTGTCTGAAGAAGGGAGCCATTAAGATCGCCAGCCAGAATTATAACATATTTGGATTGATGTTTTTCAATGATGTCGAAAATTATATCCAGACATTCAGAATATTGGATTTCAGAGTTAGTATTTATTGTAGGCATATATGCATTGATGATACAGAGCATAGGTTCTGTTGCTATTGTAATAGCAATGATTCGTTCATTTCCTACTTCAAGTTTCTTAATTTTGCTTGACCATTGTTTGGGCCACAAGATTGAGACCCCAGCTTGTCCTCTTGGCGCTTTAAAATTTGAAATAGGTTCACTAGTATCGTGACATCTAGTAAAATTATCCAGAGATGGTATTAACTTTGACATAGTTTGTTTTTGAAATTCCCAGAAAAAGTGTTCTTGGAGGCACACAATTGTATTTTGCAGATCCAGTGTATGTAGGTATTGATGATTTGACTTGATACCTTCAATATTACAAGAAAGAATATTTATAGTCTCGTGGACCTCAGTATTACTCTTTGATCTGGAGGATGTTTGAAAAGGCCTGTTTGACGAAAAGGATGATCAGAATTTCCTTTAGTATTGATATTAGAATTTGTTTGAGCATCCAAACTTGGCGATACTGGCGAATCCTGAGAGGTAATGTTTATAGAGGAGTGAGAAACTGTTTCATCATGATTTGCATTTGTGTATAAGTCTATGGAATCTGAGAGCAGTTGTAAAGATGTCCCTTCTCCTGTACTTGGTGTAGGGAGGAGTGCAGGACGACACGTCGTGGATAATCCCACTATTGGTTGTCCTGACTTCCCTATCCTATCCCTTAGAGGCAATTGTTTAGTTGTACATAGTTTTCTAGACTTTTGATGAGCAATATGTTGAACTTGGTTAGTTTGATGAAAGTCCTTTTGTGTTGAGAATGAGAATCCATTATCTGAGAATTGTTTGGCAGATGAGAAGGCTTCCTTTGCGAAGATTGCGAATGAGATTGTTGTTGGGAATTATTCACATGAGCACTAGATTGTCTTGATTGAGTATCAACATGTGAAACCGGAAATTGACCAATAGGTGGCCCCTGTTGTGGATAGTTGCATTGTTGAGAGTGTTGTACCCGATCATGTAGTCCCCTAGTGTCCATATGGTTAGTTGATGGATAAGCCATATGGATGTTGTTAAGATGAGGCGCATTTGGGTCGTTATAAGCTGGTGGTTGAAGTTGATGAACAAATTGATGATGATTGTAGGCTTGAAAAGATGGGATAGGGTGCAGCGGTATGTGGCTAGATGTTGAAGCTGGATGTTGGAAATGGTTAAATGGTGGTGCACCGCAGTGCATATTTGGAGGATGTGCCGACATGGGATAAGCTGATCTTGTTTGCAATGCAAGCTGTGTTGTTAGAGTTGTATTGATGCACATATTTTGAACCATTTGATTTTCGAGCATTCTGATTCGTTGCTCCATTAGTTCATCTCTAATCTTTTGTTGGCAACACGAACTTTGGTTATGTTGACTTTCATTTTGACTATGAACGTCAAGGTTTGAGGAATTTAAAGACAGGCTATTCACTACATTTTTGAGCTGATTAATTTCGTAGTATCGTGACATCTAGTAAAATTATCCAGAGATGGTATTAACTTTGACATAGTTTGTTTTTGAAATTCCCAGAGAAAGTGTTCTTGGAGGCACACAATTGTATTTTGCAGATCCAGTGTATGTAGGTATAAGCTCTTTTTGTTGTTTTAGGTTTAATTACCTCAGCATTAATTGGAATGTTCACCTGGTTTTCATTCTGTGAACCACTAGTGTCCGAAGCTGTTGCCAAGGGGAAGTCAGGACAGCTCGTCGTGGATGATCCCACTGTTGGTGACCCAACTCCCCCTTAGCATCATTAGAAGAGTCTATTGCTGGAGAGTTTGAAATCAACTGTTTATGAGTATTAGAAGATGGGTCAATTATGCTTACATTTGATAATATAGAATCAGAGTGTATATCCTCATTGTCTTGAGTCACTTGACATAGAGTCTCATTTGTGTTTCGGTCTTTATATAACAGATCATTGTTACAGAGCATGCAGATAAAATCCTCCCCCTGGATGCTATTTAAGTTTGTTTTATCTTTGTTTATGCCTGTGCATTCGAAGTGAAGCCAAAAGTTACATTTGTCACATGCTATACCTTCCTCAACAACAAACTCTGAACACATAGGGCAAATTTCGGTTAAAGGCTTGGATATGGACGATTCTAACGGAGTAGATTTTGGTGAGCCAGAAGAAATGTCCAGGACTTGTGGAGATGATGAAGGTGACAGTGCAAGGCGACACGTCGTGGATGTTCCCACTGTTGGTTGCCTTGACTTCCCTTTCAGAATGGATGAGGCAGAGTTTCCCAAATTTCTATCTTTATCTTTATAATTAGCACTTATATCCTCCAGGTAGTTGGCTATTTCATTATTTAAAATGTCAAAAGAATCAAAATGTTTGGATAGGTAAGCACAGAGATCTTTGAAAATGCCATTTACGAATAATTCAACTATACTGCCATTGACGTTGATCAGGCTAGTTGTATTGTATATGTTAACTACATATTTCAGTTGCGAGCCAATTTGTCCGTTATTTTTACGGTTGTAGATTCTGTAAGAGTGATCTACAGTAATGTGAGTTGAGTCAAGATTTTTCTGCTCTTTCACTGCCAAATTGTTGTTGAAGTTTTCAGAAGTGAAATGTGATAATAAGAAGTTTTTTGTAGCCTCAAAAGCTGCTGTGGAGAATTCAATTACGAAGTTTTTGCCAGGTTTCATTTCATATTGAATATGTTGTTTTTGACATGTTTCCTGTTTTTGTCCAAGGCTTTGGAGCGATTGAGAGAGTAGTTTTTACTTCTAGTAGATATATTGTCTAATTTTGAATCTTTGGAGTTGCTTAATTGATGTAATCCTTTTAGCAAGCCTGTAGATTTTGATTTTGATAATGTTTAAATCATATCCATATTTAAAGATGTAGGAAGGAGCCAATCAAGTATATAATTGTTAGTTTAATTTTAAGGTTGCCAACAGTCTTTGATGATCAGATTTGATATTTTTCTAAGCCAGACTTTTGCCAGACTAGTGCTGGGATGGATGCCGTCTTTGTACAGAGTAAAGTTGTAGTTATGTCTTGTAAGATGCTTCTTTGATTTTGAATTTTTAGACTGATTATGAGAAATATCTACTGAGAACATAGGCGAAGGATTTGTAGCAAGTTGAGTGTTCAGTTCTTTAATGTAGCAATTGAGCTATAAGTATTTCGTCTTGAGGATTGAAAGAAGATGGTTGTTGATGCTTTTGATATTATTATTCCATTCTACAATAGAATATATTGGAATTTCCAGAAAAGTTAAATGCGAGTTCGGGTATTTGGCGAGAAGCGTGATAAATTTATCATAAGTGTCAAAAATAGATTGCAGGATATTATCAGTTGGTAAAGCTAACGAGATGAAAGGACGCTTGTATGATGTAAGGTCACAAGTGCCTAGCCAGACATATACATGAATGCTATCCAAACGATCAGTAACACGTTGAATATTAGATTCAAGCCAAGAATATCCTGCGATAGTGGATCTACCCCGTTCACAGTACCATCTGATTTCGTGGTCAATTTCAGTTTCAGTATGAGTTTTTAAATAATTTCCTTTACTATCGGAGATAAGAATTGGAGTACTTGATTTTTCAGAGGCTATCTCGGGTAATTTCCGTTTCAGATATTTTTCTAATTTTCTCTCGGACATCGATTTCAGCTGGATATTAAAAATTATATGTTGATAAAATGTTTTTGTCACTAAAAATTAATTACGGTTTAAGCACACGGCTAAACGTAAAATATATACGACAGGTTAAAATAAATATGCAAATGTTAAAAGGTAAGAATGATGAATGATGATGAATGAATCTCCGTATTTCCTCGGATAGCGAGATTTGGAATAAATGTTTATATAATAGTAGATGTACAATTGTTGTTCACAAAATTGGTTGTATATTGAAGTTGAAGGAATATTTGTTGAGTTTTGTTGAGGGTTTTTTCAGCAAGCAAAGATGGCGGAATGGTTGACGGTCAATGTGAAAAATGTTATTTGAAAAACTTCGTAGTTTAACACTTTTTCGGGAATAATTATTGGATGAGTTTTGTAGGACTCTAAAGTGCGATGGGGACGCTAAAGTACGATGGTCACGCTAAAGTGCGATGGTCTATGCTAAAGTACGATGCTTCCATACGCTGAAGTGCGATGGTCCGGGAAAATATAGACGTACAAAACGTAGTTGGATTATGACGTTAACAGTCGTTTATACAAACTAAAAATGAACATGCTGGAAGATGAAATAAATAATGGAAGCAAACAGATGCATATTAATGTTTTCGGTTATACAAATCCTTGGTTTACGTTAAAATATTGTCGATTTTATTGCAGAGTATAAACGTCGGTAAAATAAAGGTACACGTTTTCAAGCGTAAATCATAACTTGTACATTAAAACTTCAGTGTGTATATTGTATTAAAACATAACACTCGCTACGAAAAAGTGGAAAGCTCGAACAACAACCCCCTTCTGTCGTTTTTAAATCAAAGCTTGTACAAATAAATTTAATTTATTCCGACAATGACCGAATTTTGTATTTGCAACTGACAAGGGGATGTTCACATTAATAGGCTGCGTAAACGGCAAGCTACACCAATTATTTAATACGCCCCTCGTCCTGAACATGCATCAAATATTTGTCACTGGACGTTAAGCAACCAACAACCAATCCAATACGCCCGAATTGTTAAAAAATCATTTAAATGAAATATAGTATTTTGTGACACCTAAATAACCTTAAGTTTTAGCAATGATTACTAGGTCAGTCTTCTAAATTTAGAAACAGTCACATAAGACTACCGGTAAAGTAAAAGCCTATCGCATTATATGTTAAATCATTGCAAACTAGATTTTGCAAAAAGACTTGTTTTTGACATTAGTGCCCTTGAACCTTTCTCTTTTGTTCCATCGCGCTTTAGCGTGCCATACCATCGTACTTTAGCGAACAAACAAACATCGCACTTTAGCGTGAGACACCGTCGTACTTTAGCGTAGACCATCGCACTTTAGCGTGACCATCGCACTTTAGAGTACCATCGCACTTTAGAGTCCTACATATACAATGTGTAAATGTTTTTGCACTAAGGAATGAGTTGTGGTGTGGTGATGACGACTAAAATCTAAAATTTTCTTTCGAATCTTCCTCTCAGACTTTTCTTGCGACCATGCTCTTAATTCACAACGTAGCACACTTCTGTCGCATGCCGGTTAAACGTCATAGAATGTTGAGAAAACCCTAAGAATAATTAGAAATAGAAAGATCATTTATACATTTTTGAAGTTTATATAGTTTACATCAAATATAATTCGGTGCCGAATTGACTTTAAATAGGTGCCGATTTGACTAGCTGCCGATTTAACCAGATGCCGATTTGATTTTTTCTATGGGTGCCGAAATATATAATAACCCCAGATTATTGATTTATTTCCTGTGCATGTAACCCTAAACATCATATAAATGAGGGTTTGGATGGGGATAAATGATCAAAGAATAATGCCCTTAAAAAATGAAGCAATGATAAGGGAAATTTTTTGAAGATTAGAGAGAAAAAAAAGGGGTGAAAATTAAATGTTTACAGAATATTAGAACCCCCTCCCCAACCCGACCCTCATAAATCGTGATTAGCATGAGATTTTTTTTTTATCAAAAGGGGAGAGATTGTACGCTCTAGACGTCTCCTCAGGCCTGGGTCCGCCACTGCAACGGCAACCTCTTCTTCTTCCAGGTAAGGTAGAGATTGTACGCTCTAGACGTCTCCTCAGGCCTGGGTCCGCCACTGCAACTACAACCTCTTGTTCTTCCAGGTAAGGGAGAGATTGTACGCTCTAGACGTCTCCTCAGGCCTGGGTCCGCCACTGCAACTACAACCTCTTGTTCTTCCAGGTAAAGGAGAGATTGTACGCTCTAGACGTCTCCTCATGCCTGGGTCCGCCACTGCAACTACAAACTCTTGTTCTTCCAGGTAAAGGAGAGATTGTACGCTCTAGACGTCTCCTCATGCCTGGGTCCGCCACTGCGACGACAACCTCTTCTTCTTCCAGGTAAAGGAGAGATTGTACTCTCTAGACGTCTCCTCAGGCCTGGGTCCGCCACTGCAACGACAACCTCTTCTTCTTCCAGGTAAGGAACCGGATTCAAAACTGAACGTGATTGGTTCCGTGCGAGAAAAAAACTCATCTGACTTCAGATTGTCCGGAGAAACAACACCTGAAACGAGTTGTATATTATATTTTTCTTTATATCATATTATTTGTCATTAAATTTTCTTTAAGAATCAGTTTACAGATTTTGACGTGTTGTATGCTTTTTCGTGAATTTAAATTTTAGTGTTCAAAAATGTGTTGCCAGAGTCACGCTAAGAAAGACTTCCGGTCAACTTTTCGGTAAAAAAGCATATTTAAATATATAATGTTCTAATTTTATATGATAGTCTATTACATAAACTTTCAAAATCAGTTTTATTTATTAATTTAGCTTTAGCGGTTCCAGAGATATTAGTTATAATACACCCACTTTTCACTTCCGCGTTTTCCACTACCGCGTTTAGACCTTCCCGTATATTATGCAGCTGACTAAAGTTCTCGTCAATTTATTTCCCTGGGAAACAATTTCCCCGGGAAACAATGTAATTTTAAAAGATTTTAAATCCATACGCACAAAATAGTGCAACGTACTTCTATTTTCGCAGACACTGAATACTGGTTACATAACATAACACAAATCACGGATAATTTATTAATAATGTTTAAATTCTAAGAAAAGGGGTCATATTCATTTTTCATAGAATGATTAATTATTTTCTTAACGATTCTAGTACGATATAGTAGGGGAAACATTGTTTATGTCAAACAAGTTTGCATTCACTAGTGATCACTAGTTTGTCATTCTGTCCATCAGGACAATTTTCCAAACATTTTGTCCTCATGTTTGAATATATTTATTAGATATGAACTATGAACATTTCACAATATTATTTAAGGGGTTGGGGTCATTTTTTTTTGTGTGTTTCCAATGGAAACGTTTTTTTTGTGTTTCCAAGGGAAACATTTTGTTATGTTTCCAGGTTTGTCTAAAAAAAGTTAACTACTTGTCAATGTTTTCCCCCTCCTAGTACATGTATGGGGTTATCTTAGACAACTTTCATGTTTCCAAGGAACACATTTCTTTAGTACTTCCACAGTTGTCTAGTAATTTTTGTTTACCTACTTGTTAATTTATGATTATGTCGCCTAGTATGGGGTCTCTTAGGAAAGATATCATTTTTATGTCCAGGGGAAACTTTATTTGGTGTTTCTAGGGGAAACTTTTTTTTTGTGTTTCCAGGGGAAACTTTATTTTGTGTTTCCCGGGGAAACATGTTTTTTTTTGTGTTTCCAGGGGAAACATGTTTTTTTTGTGTTTCCAGGGGAACATGTTTTTTGTGCTTCAAGGGACACATTTAATTTTCGTGTTTCCAGGAGGAACATTTTTTTTATGTTTCCAGGGGAAACTTTTTTTGTTGGTGTTTCCTGGGGAAACTTTATTTTGTGATATCAGGGGAAACTTTTTTTTTTTGTGTTTCCAGGGGAAACTTTGTTTTGTGTTTCCCGGGGAAACATTTGTTTTGTGTTTCAAAAAATGTTCCTCTTGGAAACACAAAAAAACATATATAATTTAATGTCCAATGGAAACATGAAAATGAAATCTTTCCTAAGTAGTAAAAAAATTCTTAAAAGACAGACATGGAAACATTAAGAAATTGTTTCCTCTGGAATACCAAAAAAAAAATGTTTCTCCTGGCACACAAACAAAAATGTTTCCCCTGGAACACAAACAAAAATGTTTCCCCTGGAAACACAAAATAAATGTTTACCCTGGAAACAAAGAAAAATGTTCCTCCTGGAAATATGGAAAATTATTAGAATTAAATCTGTCCTTAAAACCATGAAAATGAAATCTTTCAGAAGCAAAGAAACCAATACTAGCAAGGCGACATCATTATAAAATAACAAGTAGTTAAAAAATAATAACTAGACAAGTCTGGAAACACAGAAAAAATGTGTTCCCATTGCCATGCATACACATAAAAAGAATGAAATGTGTTCCTTGAAAACATTGAAAATTTCTAAGATAAACCCATACTAGGAGGGGGAAAACATTGACAAGTTAATTTGTTTTAGACAAACTTGGAAACATAAAAAAATGTTTCCCCTGGAAACACAAAAAAAATTACCCCCCCCCCCCCTTTTCCTAGTAATATTATGAGTGTTCATAGTTTATACCAAATATCAAATAAATATATTCTAACATGAGGACAAAATGTTTGGAAAATTATCCTGACGGACAGAATGACACACTAGTAATCACTAGTGAATGCAAACTTGTTTGACATAAACAATGTTTCCCCTACTATATACTAGAATCATTAAGAAAATAATTGATCAATCTATGAAAAATGAATGTTTCCCCTTTTCTTATTTAAACATTTATTAATAAATATCCGTGATTTGTGTTACGTAATGTAATCAGTATACAGTGTCTACGAAGATAGAAGTACGGTGCACTATTTTGTGCGTATGGTTTTAATTTTTTTTAAATTACATTGTTTCCCGGGGAAATTGTTTCCCAGGGAAATAAATTGACGAGAACTTTAGTCAGCTGCGTATATTATACGCATCCATTTCGCGCCCCTGTCGTCAAAAATGTTTCCTGTGAAAGAAAAAGTAAAACATACGATTTGGGTAAAAACCTAGTCAAAGATATATCAAGGTATTGTGAGAACACAGAGATTTTAATTAAGATAAAGGACGGACGTACATTATTATAAAGTTGACCCATGTTGTCTTGGTTCCTATCCGGGTCCGTCCGCCCAAATATTCACGTTCGCTCTCATTCGCACCCCACATGTTCGCATCAAAGGTTTTGTATTGAATAAATTCGGAAGCTTTATTTAAATCGTCCTTTTGATAGTGTATTTTTATGCTCCATCTCACCTACGATAGTAGAGGGGCATTATGCAGTGGCGTATCCAGCCATTTTAAAAAGGTGGTTCCCCAACACATTAAAAAACGGGGGGGTTTCAACTATATGCTCCCATTCAAATACATTGATCGGTCAAAAAAAAAGGGGGGGTTCCAACATCAGATGGCCTGAGAAGATATCAAACAAAGATCTTTGTGAAAAGACCAACCAATCCCCAGTTGATGAAGAGTTAAAAAAGAGAAAATGGCGATGGATAGGACACACACTGAGGAAGCCAAAAACTAACATTACAAGGCAAGCCTTACAGTGGAACCCACAAGGAAAGCGTAGCAGGGGCAGACCAAGATACACCTGGAGAAGGAATGTTGCAGCTGAGATGGAGAAAGAAGGGTACAAGTGGCACAATCTGGAGAGGCTAGCAAAGAACAGAACAAGGTGGAGAATTATCGTTAGCGGCCTATGCTCCACCAAGGGGCAACAGGATTAAGCAAAAAAAAAAAAAAAATGCGATCGTAGTCAGCATTCTTATCCGGATTTTACTACGTTTTGACGACAAACTATGAAAAATTATAGTTGCGGTAATAGAGGACTAAAACTTTTTCGGAAATACCGATTTTTATTTTATTTTTCTGAATTGGGAATTTATATTCACTAACATTTTTTTGGGGCCGCTGGCAGATTTAAGGGCCGCTAAGGGGCCCTAAACTATATAGTGGAATCATTCCTGAAGCGTTTCGAAACGAAGTGAAAAATATCGTGCACCACATGGGCGCTTACATTTGTCACTATGCGCCATTTCTTGTCAATATGCGCTATAGGCGCAGGGCGCACGTCCTTCCCGATCACTGATGTAACTGGAACCACACATACTTTTTTATTTGGCCTTAGCGTAATTTGACAAAATTGAAACTTTTTGGCTGCAAAAAGCGAATTGTTCTTTCACTATTTCACTTTCATTATTGATTGAACAGAAAAAAAATCAAACTTTAGATTTTTTATATATCTCGTAGCTAGTGCCCCTTTAAAGTTTTTAGTGAAGGTCGTTTTTGATGAAATTGAAGTCCAATCAACTTGAAATTTAGTACATACATGTATGTTCCCTATAGGCTATAGTATAGTCTTTCTAATTTTAATGCCAAATTAGATTATTACCCAATTTCACAGTCCATGGAACATGGAAAAGGATAGTGCAAGTGGGGCATCCGTGTTCTTGGACACATTCTTGTTATAAAATAAAGAAAATTTGTTTTTATATTGTTTAAAATAAAATAGTGACATTCTAGAAACGTAAACAGGTTTTCTTTTGTAAATTATTTGGACAAAATATTGATAATAAATATTGTCATGATGATCAAAAAGTGGCAGATCCAGAAATTTTCATAAAAGGGGGTGCCCACTGACTGACTAAGAGGGGGCCCGCTCCAGTCATGCTTCAGTGATTCCCAAAATAATCAACTAAATTTTTCCCACAAAAAGCCCTTGAAAACCCTCTAAATCAGCCTCTGTCAAAAACTAAGTCATTCATCTATTAGACTTGTTAAAGTAGGGCAGAAGAATCCAAATAGCTATCAAACTTGTCATAAAGTGTTAAAAATAGTTATCTTTCTTTTTATTCATTAAAAGTCTTCATTGTTTTACTTATACCAAGCTAACTACTTGTATTACAAACACATAACAATAATACCAAATTATCTTTGTTAATATCAATTTAAAACAGTATCATAATTGATATATCAGTCAGGAGTACTACTTGTACAAGTTATTTTTATTTACTTGAAGAAGTAAAACAAAATATACACATTTAAGTTAATTATAATCTTTAAATAATCTCCCCTTAATTTTCTAAAAAATTCACTTGTATAAGAAAAAATTTCTTACAACCCCTCAAAAATTCTCAAGTTTTGTGATGTAAAATCATGCCTTTAATGATTTTTTCCCAGGTTAGCTTATAATTTTTATTACAGTTCAATGTTTCATCTCATTAATTCAACAAAGAAACTGATTGCCCAAAAATCTTAGATAATTGCTCAAGGCCTTCAAAAATTGCTCCTTGGGGACTTGTAAATGAGCAGTGTTCTAAAGATAACAGACAAATGGGATTTTCAATTCATTGTCCATGAAATTACACTTTAATGATAAGTAAAGACATCTGCAAAGGGCAGACAATTTAAAATTCTATTAGAGTAAAGAAATTCTTAGAATTCAAGAAAGGAGATAGGACGACTTTTTGACTTATACAATTAAAAAAATCTGAATGTCTAATGCATTCTAAGGGACATAACTAAGCCAATTTTTATTTACCTATACAAGTAACTTAAATTCACTTGTACAAGTATCCCACAAGTTAACTTATATATGTATATTTATTTTTACTTCCTCAAGTAAATAAAAGTTACTTGTATAAGTAGTACCCCATTTACCCCTGATGACTATTAATCATCTAATCACAAAAAAATACTTCATATGAAGATATACATGATATAAAAATATTTTGATATGTATCTAAAAAAAAATCTAATTCAACCAGCATTTGAATAAAAAAAGGATGCGAACGTAGTCAAGGGGCAAACATTTGGGGTGCGAATGTGTTTTGTGAACGAAAGATGAACATATGGATGGATCCACCTTTAACATGGGTTGGAACACCCTTTTTAAAAATGGCTGAATCCGCCCCTGTTGTCTGTCATACATTTCTGTATGTCCGTTGTCCTTGACCTCATTTTCATGGTTCATCAGTCAATGTTTAAGTTTTTGTGTTTTGGTCTGTTTATATAAGGTATATTATTATTGATTAATACCAGTAATGGTAAGATGTACTTGTCTGTCTGACAGGATTATCTGACCTTGACCTCATTGCCATGGGTATTTAGAATGTTAAGTTTATGTGATATTTGTAGTAAAACCTTTAAGTAAGACTTTCTACATAAAATCAATGGTCAGTACAGCAGGCGAGACATTTCAGCGTGTGCACTCTTGTGTTTACTTTTTCTCAAAATTGTGATAACACAGAAATTGTAATATCATTAGCCCAAATCATGAGTTGTCTCCCCTTAACTTAAACTATTGATTAATAGTCTTTAGAAAAGTCTTTCTCACTAGTTAGCAACAAAGAGACTAATTTAGCGCCAAGAAACAACTAGAAAACAAATATAGAGTCAAGAAAATTTCCAATTAAATACTTAAAATAAACAAATTATTTAGAAACATTCATTAAAGTCATTCTTTAACATTGTGTAAAGTGACGTTGTTTAACTTAACTGAAGGTTTAAACGTAGACTAGTTGAGTTAGGGAAAATCTTCTTTGGCTCAGTCGATTTTGCTGCCTTTGCATGCTTTGGATCCAAAGATTGAGGTTTGGAGTCCTGCTGGTACCATCCATGTATTTTCACTATTACAGGTTGGGGAGGACCCTCATAAATTGGTATTACTACCCCAAAACGGGTATCAATTTTCAGTGACAAAAATATAAGCTTTGGATTTAGAAGATATTTTCTGTCATGGTGAAAATATTTAGGTAAAGCCTAAAAGACCAGAAATCATGGAAATGGGTCTGATTACTTTCAATGTATTTAATTAAATTACAATTTGTTTGTCAAATTTAGATGGCTGACATGACTCAAAAGGACTCTTTATTGGAGCTATTGCCCTTTAAATGACAATTTTTTACCAATTTTTTTGTGTGTATGCCCAAAATCTGAAAAAAACTATATTAGATAGATATTCATATAAACTTAAATAAGCAAAAATCATCAGCAAGACAAGATCTACAAAAAAGTCAACATGGTTGAAATTGTCTGATGACCCCTTTATTCAAATGGCCCTCTGGCACTCATTTCACAACATGGCCCATTATCTTTTAAAATGGCCAATTATCTTTTAAAATGGCCAATTGAATTTATTGTTGAGAGGCCCTGGGCTCATGGGGAAAAAACATTCCAGGTCACTGCTTTTTGGAGTGACATGTATTTTAAGCCCTTTATGAAGATTTTTATAACTTTTTTGTGTTTTTGCCGAATATCTGAAAAACCATAATACTATACATGTATATAGCTAGTACATAATTAGCAAAAATGATCAGCATGTCATAGGACACAGTTATCGTCCTTAAACTCCTTCACAAATATAGTACTTAGCTGTATAATACTAGTGTGGACAGTGTATAAATTTTTAATATTTAATTTTTTCATACACTTAGCTTTTCAATTTTATTTCTTTATATTTTATGCATAAGTATTTAGTAGCGGGATGAAATAACATGTTAAAAAATGTTGTGTTTAAGTGAATGGATCTCTCTGAAATTGTACTACAAGGTACCATACTACAAAGGAAAGTCTGGGATTGAGTTTGGGGGTAATTGCTCTAAAGAGGGATTCAAAAAGTTTGGGGGGATTTTTTTTAAGGGGTTCATATTTTGTGCAATAGATTTGTAAGATCTTTGACCACATTTATTTTTGTGTTAGAAGCCTATATTATGTAAAAAATGTGATCACAATCCAAATTCAGACGGTATCAAGTTTGAATATTGTATCCAAATTTGTCCCCACTGTATCAGGCTGCACTCAGGGAAGCATTTAATTTTAATTTTAATTTATTGGTTTAAAGAAATGCACTACGAAATAACTGTGTTCTCATGCCAGCAAGACAAGATCTACAAATTAGTCATCATGGTTGAAATTGTCGGACGATCCCTTATTGAAGTTATTGCCCTTTAGGGTGGTATGGGAGTCTAAAATAAAAATGATAGAATTTTTTCATATTTGTCAAAATGTAGTATCTATTGATACATGATCAAAAATGTTATAAAAATGATAGGTCACCGCGCATTTTCTCAAGCTACAGGTTGTGACAAAATGACAAATTTTGTATGGATTATACAGGAAAAAGCACCATTTTGTGAATAGAAACTAAACAAAATGATAGAATCGTATAATAAATTAGAAAAAGATAGCTTCCAGACAATGCTTTAAGAATATCAAAAGAAAAGATAGGGTCACCGTACGTTTTTTCCGGCTAAAAGACAAAATAGGAAAATTTCATGTAGAGTCCAACAGAAAATGCACTGTTTTAGAGTTACCTCCCCTTAAAATGCCAATTTGAAAATATTCAAAAAACAACCCAAAATAACCTACACTTCTAAAAATTTAATATTTCTAAGTTATAGTCTTATAAATTGATTCTTTTAAACGAAAATTCACATTAAATATTGCATTCCTGCATCAAATTTTGCTAACTTGATAGAAAATATGGACCTTAGATTCTCTCTTTTTTACAATCCAAGATGACGAAAGACACCCATACCACCTTAATGATGATTTTTCACCAATGTTTTGCGTTTTTGCCTAAAATCTGAAAAAAAACCTATATTAGATGTAAAGAAATTTCAATCAGCAAAAATGATCAGCAATTGAAGAGATCTCAGTATTCCCCCCAGATATTTCATTTAGCATCCTGGTAAACAGGGACGTTTGAAATACCATCTTGTTTCTTAAAATTATTGGATTACATTCATAACATAACCTATATATATATAAAAAAAAAAAAACAATTCAGATAGCCTCACTTTCAAGAAATATAGCATCACATTACCATGATGCTAAAAGGCCCTGGGGGAGAACACTGGATCTGACAATCCTTATTGGAGTTTTCTTTTTAATGAGGATTTTTGGTATTTTTTAAATTTGGCCTATTACTATCTTAAAAACTATATAAGATAAATAGAATCTTAAATAACCAAGAAGGATCAGCAAGACAAGATCAACAAAGATTTCTATTCTAGTCAACAAGATGGAGAGAGTCCATTGTTGAAGATGCACATAGACCTAGGTAAGCGAAGAGGCTCATTAGTTATTATTTTCTGAAAATCATAAAATTATGGTCTGCAGATCTGTAAACCAAAAAATTTAAAAACTCTCCTTATTGAAACTGAAATATTATTTCTCTTTTTACATGTTCAGGTAAGCTTTTGACATGACTTTGTGTCTGTCCATCTGTTTTCTGTGAACTTTTCTTTAAACATTGTTAAAATCTTTTCTGAATCAATGAGTTGAAACCAAAATTTGTCTGCTTCATCTATAGCAGGTCTCACGCTAGCTGGTGACTGGGGCTAAGAAAATGCTTTCTTGTCCATCACGTAGCTTTGGCAAACAGTCAAAAGTGATATCCAGTCGCCCGTTCACAATATCGCTTTCAGTCGCCCAGGTGTTCACAATATGGCTTTCAGTCGCCCAGGTGTTCACAATATTGCTTTCAGTCGCCCAGGTGTTCACAATATGGCTTTCAGTCGCCCAGGTGTTCACAATATGGCTTTCAGACACCCAGGTGTTCACAATATCGCTTTCAGTCGCCCAGGTGTTCACAATATGGCTTTCAGTCGCCCAGGTGTTCACAATATGGCTTTCAGTCGCCCAGGTGTTCACAATATTGCTTTCAGTCGCCCAGGTGTTCACAATATGGCTTTCAGTCGCCCAGGTGTTCACAATATCGCTTTCAGTCGCCCAGGTGTTCACAATATGGCTTTCAGTCGCCCAGGTGTTCACAATATGGCTTTCAGTCGCTCAGGTGTTCACAATATTGCTTTCAGTCGCCCAGGTGTTACAATATCTTTTTCTGTTGCGTTCGTCATCAGCAATTTTTCATTTTTACCAAGTTGATAAAATAGCAATTTTTCATTTTTACCAAGTTGATAAAACAGCAATTTTTCATTTTTACCAAGTTGATAAAACAGCAATTTTTCATTTTTACCAAGTTGATAAAACAGCAATTTTTCATATTTAAGTAATGAAATTCAAAGTCTTAAACGATTTATTTCTTTAGAAAAGAGGTGAAAGCATAGACTTTATAGATTGGCCGTATGTCATTCCAAACTAACAACTTTGTATGAAGTATTTTCTTTCCCTTCCGATACTTGTTGCTCGAGAGCGTACATTAAAACATTCTAATTATCAGCAAAATAAGTTTATAACTTCATAAAAAACGTGATGAATATTGCCTTTAGTTCATGTTCCATCCATTTATTGCATTAAAAGATCTCCATGCTTGATGTATGTATTTCATGTAAATGCTTTCTTTCAATTTATTGATTAAAGTTGCTTAACTTTCACAACTTATATTTATCATGTTTATTATACATAATACATTGTATATATCTTTTTAATCAGAAACAATGAATTTCATTAACATTATAAACAGAATAGTTTTTAAATTGAATATAATTTCCTCTTTAACATGTTTAATATAAAAAGAAAATTTAGTGCTAGATTTTTAGTTGGTACCTTCTTACAAGAGGAAAAATATAATTGTCTAACTATAACATGTATAATTAATGAAACCTTGTAGTGCCAAGAAATATCAAACACTTCATGCACTTTTCTTTTCAAGTCTCACTACGTCTTTCATTTTCAATTTCAGTTTTAAAAATAGAAGTCACTTCTCTCTATGATTCTAAAGTAGTGTGAGCCCTACAACTACAAAATTTGTGGTTTTTCTCCAGATTGATCAACCAATATGGCCTCCTAGTCTAAAATAGAACATAGAGCATATAGAGGTCAAACTAATATTTCTAAAATAATAACATACCACACCGGTAGCAAAGGAGGGGGATACAAAGTTCCCCTTTTGTGGAGACCAAAAGTATAATTAAAAGACTTATAAAGTTGAGATTCAGATTAAAAAGGTTGACCATTAACATTACAGTGACACAACACTAAAATAACTCCCATTAGACAGCCTTGCTAATAATACAGTGACACAACACAGTTTAAAGATCTACTGTTTGTTTTATTTGATTCAAGTCCAGTCAATTTATTACTTAGTAAAGGTAATTAAAATTATAGTCAAATTGTATTGGATCGTTAAGTTTTTTATTTTATCGAATGAAATTCAGGAATATATTTCAATTGTAAATGTTAAAATTATTAAACATGTTAAAGGAGAGATAATCAAGAGCTAGCTGGTTCATTCTTAGTAGCATTTCACCAGTGCTTTTTTAGCTCACCTGGCCCAAAGGGCCAAGTGAGCTTTTCTCATCACTTGGCGTCCGTCGTCCGTCGTCGTCGTCCTGCGTCCGGCGTTAACTTTTACAAAAATCTTCTCCTCTGAAACTACTGGGCCAAATTTAACCAAACTTGGCCACAATCATCATTGGGGTATCTAGTTTAAAAATTGTGTCCGGTGACCCGGCCAACCAACCAAGATGGCCGCCATGGCTAAAAATAGAACATAGGGGTAAAATACAGTTTTTGGCTAATAACTCAAAAACCAAAGCATTTAGAGCAAATCTGACATGGGGTAAAATTGTTTATCAGGTCAAGTTCTATCTGCCCTGAAATTTTCAGATGAATCTGAAATTCCCTTGTTAGGTTGCTGCCCCTGAATTGGTAATTTTAAGGAATTTTTGCTGTTTTTGGTTATTATCTTGAATATTATTTAAGATAGAGATAAACTGTAAACAGCAATGATGTTCAGCAAAGTAAGATCTACAAATAAGTCAACATGACCAAAATGGTCAGTTGACCCCCTAAGGAGTTATTGCCCTTTAAAGTCAATTTTTAACCATTTTTCGTAAATCTTGGTAATTTTTTACCAAAATCTTCTCCTCTGAAACTACTGAGCCAAATTAATTGAAACTTGGCCACAATCATTATTGGGGTATCTAGTTTATAAATTGTGTCCAATGACCTGGCAATCAAACCAAGATGGCCACCATGGCTAAAAATAGAACATGGGGTAAAATGCAGTTTTTGGCTTATAACTCAAAAACCAAAGCATTAAGAGCAAATCTGATTGGAAGTAAAATTGTTGATTAGGTCAAGATCTATCTACCCTGGAATTTTCAGATGAATTGGATCATAGGTTGTTAGGTTGCTGCCCCTGAATTGGTAATTTGAGGAAATTTTGCTGTTTTTCTGTTATTATCTTGAATATTATTATAGATAGAGATAAACTGTAAACAGCAATAATGTACAACAAAGTGAGAACTAAAAATAAGTCAACATGACCAAAATAGTCAATTGACCCCCTAAGGAGTTATTGACCTTCATAGTTAATTTTTAACAATTTTCACAAAATTTGTAGATTTTCACCAACATTTTCCACAGAAACTACTGTTACAGATAGAGATAATTGTAAGCAGCAAAATTGTTTAGTAAAGTAAGATCTACAAACACATCACCATCACTAAAACACAATTTTGTCATGAATCCATCTGTGTACAATGTTTAATATTAACATAGACCAAGGTGAGCGACACAGGCTCTTTAGAGCCTCTAGTTTAAAATTCTTTTTAAGGTGGTACCTAACACTTTAACTAAATTTAATTTGGCTCATTTAATTTTCTTAATTTACATTAATTATTTACTTTGACCCTTTGACAAAAATATAAAAATTTCAAAAAATTTGAACCAACCGTTTAATCAGAAAAATTACACTGGTTATATATATAGCAGTTTGACAAACACTTATTTTGATCATTGAGAAGCTTGATACTCCCTTATAAACACAACGTCATTAAAACATTCTGCTGATTTTACAGAGTTATCTCCCTGTAGTATCAGGTACCACCTTAAACAGGATTAACATTTTGCACTCATCTACTTTTGTTAAATAAATTGGAAATAAAAAATAACCTGACATAATTTATACAAAATGAAGTGCATTTGTTAGTGAAAACTAAACAAAACATTACAATCAATTCATTACAATGTGAGTTGCTTAAAGAGTAAGAATTTTTAAGAAGTCACTTGTGGTGTAGGAATGACAGATTGGATGTTAATGTCAATGAGACAGCAACCGTTCAATGAAAGAGGTCAACATTGTATTCAACCATTAGAAACTATCTTTAAATTAGAACTATCACTGAGTTTGTACTTACAATAATGAGCAACACAAGTGCCACATGTGGAGCACCTGAGATAACCCCTATTTTTTTATGGGTTTCCTGTCACTCAGTCTTTAATTTTTAGCTCACCTGGTCCGAAGGGCCAAGTGAGCTTTTCTCATCACTTGTCATCCGTCATCTGTCGACGTTAACTTTTTACATTTTGAACTTCTTTTAGAGAACCACTGAATGGAATGAAACCAAACATGGCATGCATGTTCCATATGAGGTGCTGACTAAGTGTTGTTACTTTGTAGCCGATCCATCATCCAAGATGGCCGCCAGCAGGGGACTTAGTTTAACATAGGACCCTATGGGAAATGCATACAAATGACTTCTTTAAGAGAAACACTGAATGGAATGAAACCAAACATGGCATGAATGTTCCTTATGAGGTGCTGAACAAGTGTTGTTACTTTGTAGCCGATCCATTATCTAAGATGGCTGCCAGCGGGGGACTTAGTTTAACATAGGACCCTATGGGAAATGCATACAAATGACTTCTTTAAGAGAACCACTGAATGGAATGAAATCAAACATGTCCTGAATGTTCTTTATGAGGTGGTGACCAAATGTTGTTACTTTTTAGCCGATCCATCATCCAAGATGGCCTCCAGCGGGGGACTTAGTTTAACATAGGACCCTATGGGAAATGACTTCTTTTAGAGAACCACTGAATGGAATGAAACCAAACATGACATGAATGTTCCATATGAGGTGCTGACCAAGTGTTGTTACTTTGTAGCCGATCCATTATCTAAGATGGTCACATGCGGGGGACTTAGTTTAACATAGGACCCTATGGGAAATGCATACAAATGACTTCTTTCAGAGAACCACTGAATGGATTGAAACCAAACATCTCATGAATGTTCCTTATGATGTGCTGACCAAATGTTGTTATTTTGTAGCTGATCCATCATCCAAGATGGCCGCCAGCGGGGGACTTAGTTTAACATAGGACCCTATGGGAAATGCATACAAATCACTTCTTTTAGAGAACCACTAAATGGAATGATTATGAAACCAAACATGACATGAATTTTCCTTATGAGGTGCCGACCAAGTGTTGTTACTTTGTAGCCGATCCATTATCTAAGATGGCCGCCAGCAGGGGACTTAGTTTAACATAGGACCCTATGGGAAATGCATACAAATGACTTCTTTTAAAGAACCACTAAATGGTATAAAACAAAACATAGCATGAATGTTCCTTATGAGGTGCTGACCAAGTTTTGTTACTTTGTCGCAATTGCAACATCAAGGATGGCTGCCAGTGAGGGGACTTAGTTTAACATAGGACCCTATGGGAAATGCATACAAGTCTTCTTCTAAAGAACCACTGAATTGAATGAAATCAAACATAGCATGAATGTTCCTTTCCTTATGAGGTGCCTGCCAAGTGTTGTTACTTTTAGCCAAATTTTATATTTTTTTATATGATTTCAAAAACCTAAGTAGAATTAGGTGAGTGATACAGGCTCTTGAGAGCCCTTGAGAGCCCCTAGTTAATTTTGTGTTTTGTGTCCCGTTGTTTGTCTTTTTCTTTTTTAGCCATATTTTTATTTTGAACATCTATTATTTGTATTTATTAGATCCGTGTCCAGTCAATGTGATCCTTGTACAGTCAAGTTGTTATTATAGTCAATGTGATCCTTGTACAGTCAAGTTGTTATTATAGTCAATGTGATCCTTGTACAGTCAAGTTACTATTATAGGTAAGTGTACATTATATGTATACTATATAGGATCAATTACTATTGAAATTTGTTTCAAATGTAAAATGTTCAAACTCTATAGGGGAAGATAATGTGAAATGTTCAAACTCTATAAGCATGGTAAGGGAAGATAATGTAAACTGTTCAAACTCTATAGGGGGAGATAATGTAAAATATTCAAACTCTATAAGCATGGTAAGGGGAGATAATGTAAAATGTTCAAACTCTATAAGGGGAGATAATGTTAAATGTTCAAACTCTATAAGGGGAGATAATGTAAAATATTCAAACTCTATAAGGGGAGATCAGGTAACTGTAAAATGTTTAAACTCTATATGGGGAGATAATGTAAAATGTTCAAACTCTATGAGGGGAGATAATCAACATATAGTTTTCACATTCAAAATACCACCAATGTTTTTATAGTAAACAAGACACAAAGAATGTGATAACATCATTACAATGTTATTTGTCTTCAAATATAAGCATTGAACTTGTGCTATAGAAAAATAAAGTGAGATATATTTCAATGAGGAACCCAACAAAGCAAGAATGGAGATGTGTACAGGTTAATATATAGTCAACGATTCAAAAATAACCACATATGATAAGGTTTTCATTTTTATGAAGCGGGCCATTAAATTAAGGATTTAATTGCACATTATACCTTTTCTTTTTTGGTTTGGTTTGGTTTAACGCCGTCACATGGTGACCCCCTATGGATTTTGTTAGTGAATTTCATATGGGTTCTTGACCTCTGTCTATTGTTAATAGTGAAGTCATCTATTGATGTTTTTGTATTTCATTGTTTATTTTTTGAAAGTTTGCTATAGCTTGCTATTGCTACTTTCCTTAGGCGTCGGCCTCAAACTTCCTGTTGACAGATTATCGCAATATATTCTGCTCCGAGATGGTGTAGTACTAGTGTTTGATTCTGATCTGAGAGTTCTGATTCTTGGAAGATTCTTTTAAAATTTTGAGTAACTTTTGAATGAAAAGATTACAGCTTGAATAAAAAAGAAATGAATGTTCACCGACGATTCAGATGAATTTAACTTAATTTTAAAAAATGAGTATCACAAACACTACTTCGCGGATCTGCCATGCGCTGAAGAGAAAATCACAAGAAATCTACGTGAGATTACGTTTTCATTCATTCATGAATATTTCATGAATGAACATTTTCCCGCTCTACTTTTACCTGTTTACTATATGTACGTACGTAAAGGTGGTAAAATCCCGAGTGTATCGAAAGAATCGGGCATGACTGATTAAAATGCGAGAACAAGTTGACATTTTGACCAAGCTGTCGGATAATTGAAAAGTGATAACGGTTTGTTTAAACAGAGACATATATATATATGTATATATGTCTCTGGTTTAAACAAAACACAGGTGAAAGAATATAAAATACTCGATAATTATATCATATTTCTAACGTCTCACGCCAAGGACGAGTAAAGATAAATACTCGCTTTGATTAAAAAAATTATTTTAAAATGCATTGTTTTTGTCTAAACATCAATCGGAAAATTTTGATGCCAAAAATCATTTGAAAACTTAATTCCCTTATTTAATTACTAACTGTTTCACATTCCAATGTGGATATTAGGAACTTTACTCATTCAGCATGCTCAAGTGGATCAAACTTACAACAGAAAAACTTTGACCCAACGTCAGTTCTTCTTCAGTCTTCTTCCAATAATTTACATTATACCACTTCTGGTGTATTATTGTAAATTTGTATCATATAGCATCTGTATTAAAAGCAACCGAATCAGCATCTACTTCTTCGAATATTATAGCTCAGGGTATCAAGACAAGTTCTGTAGAAATGATTAAGGTTCATGATGTGTACCCTTTGGCTAAAATAGCTGCATCAATTTCACCTCAAAATTTAGATAGATATGACAGACAAACCTGTGCATCTTGAAAAGTTTGAAGGCCTACCATGCCCTATATACATAGATTTCAATTGCATTGTCATCCAAACACAGAGGCAATGATTACCTTAATATATCAAATGAATGGCTTAAAACAAAAATTCTCAAATGTAATTTACTCATAAGACAATGCTTAATTTCACAACAGCAACTAAAATGTGTTACAGGTTATAAGCACCTCTATGAATCTAGTGATTATAAACTTTTTATTCCTGTGGTCATACTGCTGTTGTTATGCTCCCACCGTATTGAGTTTTATCCTTGTTCTGCTGTAAGTATGTACCTCCTTCCCTTACTTGTATGTACATGTACCTCCGTACATCCCAAAATTTGTTTCTGTTTTCGTACTTTAGTTTGCCTGAACCAAATTGTATGAAACTTATATGCAATGATTATAAACACAATTCACAAGTCAAATTTGAATTTTAGTTGCGTCACTTTTACCATTCTAACGTTTTATGCTACTTTTCAAATAGGAAATATGCTGGAAATTTTAGTTTCTGTTCTCTAACTTTAGTTTGTCTTAACCAAATGTTATGAAACTTATACACAATGCTCATTACCACAAACACTGATCAAGTTTGAATTTTGGTGGCGATAGTTATACCATTTTAGAGTTATGCCCCTTTACATATGTAATAAATTGCTGAATATTTTCGTTTCAGTTATCTAACTTTAGTTCGCTCAACCAAATGTTATGAAACTTATACATTGTAATACTTTTAACAATAAAACAAAGATCAAGTTTGAATTTTGGTGGAGTAATTTTAACTGCTTTAGGGTTGTGCCTTGTTACAAATGGAACAGATGCTCCGCTTGACACATCTTTATACGACCGCAGAGGTCGAGACCCTGAACAGTTGGGGCAAGTATGGACACAACATTCGAGCTTGATATAGCTCTGAATTTGGATTGCGATCAAATTTTTGACTTAATATATAGGTTTCTGACACAAATCAAATGTCAGTATCTTACAAAGCTATTGCGCAATACTGTGTAATTAGAATGTATACACAATGCTTATTACCCCATAACTCAGATCAAGGACACATTTTGGTAGCGTCACATTTACAGTTCTTGAGTTGTGACCCTTTATAACATTAATGCTAGTGGGGGCATCATTTGTGTCCCATGGACACGTTCCCTATTTTTGATAAAAGCCTTTAATATAAATTCGCTTTCATTACAGTTGTATTGATTTAAGTTACTGTTACTGTCTTATTTATAAAAAAGGATGCGGTATTTTTTGCAAAGAACCAATGCTATCCAAAAGAGTTTAAAGGAGGAAAATGTTTTGATAACTATAGGCCACCATATGGTCGTCATAATGAGAAATATTTGTACCATATACATGTAGAAAGCTATAAAAGGCCCCGATAGGAAATATGTGGAGCAATTCAAACAAAAAAACATAAGTGTTAATTTACTAAAAACAAATATGAAGGATCTAAACCAATAGAAAAATACTAATTCACAGGCCCTTGATGTTGACATGGTATGGGTACTTAAAAAAGAAATTAACAGAGCTTTCTAAATATTTCAATATTTTAGATCTAGAGTTTTTAGGTTGCAATAGAAAATATCAAAACTTTTTATGACAAACATGAAAAAAGTTATTTTTGATAATTACTGACAAGACAATGGTTTAATTTAAAACATCCAAGCTGTGATGAAATACATTTTTGAAATAATACACGTCTATAACCTTTTTGGAATAATACGCAGCTACAGTTGCAAACTTTCCAGAGGTGCTATCTAGCACTTTGATTATACAAAACGCAGCAGGAGAAGTCCCATGTGCGATAAATTTGTTATATCGTATATATGGTTCACTACTTACCCCCTCCGGCCTCAGCCCCTATGGATTTTACTAACCCTCTATGGATCCGTAGGGGGTCAATAGCGAAGCATATAACTTATAACTGTACAAGTTTATTTTATTGAAACAGGGAGATAACACACACACATTGATATGTTTATAAGAAACATTCATAACAAGTACGAATTAAGTATTTTTTAGTCATACTTCAATGTTACATATATATCGGGCTTAAACAAGTAAATATGATTTATAGATATTTTTCACAGATGCTTTAGATGACGACACAACGTTACTTACAAATTAGGCTGACCTCAGAGATACATTCATCAGTATTTATTTATTAGTATGTATTGTATAATATATGTTTTTTTAAGAGAACAAAACAAATCAATCCATAAAGACTGCCTCGATGATCTTCATGGCGTTATGGTATTGTGTTAACTTTTAGTGTGGGAGGTGGTGGGTTTGAACCCTGGACAGTTAAACCAAAGATCTTCACGGTGTTGTAGTATTGTGTTAACTTTTAGTGTGGGAGGTGGTGGGTTTAAACCCTGGACAGTTCAACCAAAGATCTTCACAGTGTTGTGGTATTGTGTTAACTTTAGTGTGGGAGGTGGTGGGTTTGAACCCTGGACAGTTAAACCAAAGATCTTCACAGTGTTGTAGTATTGTGTTAACTTTTAGTGTGGGAGGTGGTGGGTTTAAACCCTGGACAGTTAAACCAAAGATCTTCAGGGTGTTGTGGTATTGTGTTAACTTTTAGTGTGGGAGGTGGTGGGTTTGAACCCTGGACAGTTAAACCAAAGATCTTCACGGTGTTGTAGTATTGTGTTAACTTTTAGTGTGGTAGGTGGTGGGTTTAAACCCTGGACAGTTAAACCAAAGATTTTCACTGTGTTATGGTATTGTGTTAACTTTTAGTGTGGTAGGTGGTGGGTTTAAACCCTGGACAGTTAAACCAAAGATCTTCAGGGTGTTGTGGTATTGTGTTCACCTTTAGTGTGGGAGGTGGTGGGTTTGAACCCTGGACAGTTCAACCGAAGATCTTCACGGTGTTGTAGTATTGTGTTAACTTTTAGTGTGGTAGGTGGTGGGTTTGAACACTGGACAGTTAAACCAAAGATCTTCACTGTGTTATGGTATTGTGTTAACTTTTAGTGTGGTAGGTGGTGGGTTTAAACCCTGGACAGTTAAACCAAAGATCTTCACGGTGTTGTAGTATTGTGTTAACTTTTAGTGTGGTAGGTGGTGGGTTTAAACCCTGGACAGTTAAACCAAAGATTTTCACGGTGTTTATGGTACACAGCTTCTAACTACAGCCACTATGTTATATAGGTCCTGTCTGTGGAAAGAGTCACACCCTGTATGTAGAATACACAACTTCTAACTACAGCAACTACGCTATAGGTCCTGGCTGTAGACAGGCACATACAGATTAAAAAAAAATGATTAAATTTAATGTGACTGGTCTAGTTTATTATTATACGACTGCAAAAATTTTAATTTTTTGGTCGTATATTGCTATCACGTTGGCGTCGTTGTCCGAATACTATTAGTTTTCGCACTCTAACTTTAGTAAAAGTGAATAGAAATCAATGAAATTTTAACACAAGGTTTATGACCACAAAAGGAAGGTTTGGGGTTGATTTTGGGAGTTTTGGTCCCAACGTTTTAGGAATAAGGGGCCAAAAAGGGCCCAAATAAGCATTTTCTTGGTTTTCGCACTATAACTTTAGTTTAAGTGAATAGAAATCTATGAAATTTTGACACAAGGTTTTATGACCACAAAAGGAAGGTTGGGATTGATTTTGGGAGTTTTGGTTCCAACAGTTTAGGAATTAAGGGCCAAAAAAGGGCCCACATAAGCATTATTCTTGGTTTTCGCACAATAACTTTAGTATAAGTAAATAGAAATCTATGAAATTTAAACACAAGGTTTATGACCATAAAAGGAAGGTTGGGTTTGATTTTGGGAGTTTTGGTCCCAACAGTTTAGGAATAAGGGGTCCAAAGGGTCCAAAATTGAACTTTGTGTGATTTCATCAAATATTGAATAATTGGGGTTCTTTGATATGCCGAATCTAACTATGTATGTAGATTCTTAATTTTTGGTCCCGTTTTCAAATTGGTCTACATTAAGGTCCAAAGGGTCCAAAATTAAACTTAGTTTGATTTTAACAAAAATTGAATCCTTGGGATTCTTTGATATGCTGAATTTAAAAATGTACTTAGATTTTTAATTATTGGCCTAGTGTTCAAGTTGGTCCAAATGGGGGTCCAAAATTAACTTTGTTTGATTTCATCAAAAATTGAATAAATGGGTTCTTTGATATGCCAAATCTAACTGTGTATGTAGATTCTTAATTTTTGGTCCAGTTTTCAAATTGGTCTACATTAAGGTCCAAAGGGTCCAAAATTAAACTAAGTTTGATTTTAACAAAAATTAAAATCTGGGGCTTATTTGATATGCTTTATCTAAATATGTACTTTGATTTTTGATTATGGGCCCAGTTTTCAAGTTGGTCCAAATCAGGATTCCATATCAAGTATTGTGCAATAGCAAGAAATTTTCAATTGCACAGTATTGCACATGTACAATAGCAAGAAATATCTAATTGCACAATATTGTGCAATAGCAATTAATTTTCAATTGGAGTTATCTTTCTTTGTATAGAATAGTAGTTGATAACATATGTTGGAAATTTGCCAGACATGACTATGATGTCATTTTCTATTTTTATTTGCCAATAACTTTATGTAAATAACTTCATTGGAAATTTGCCAATATAAAATGTTGCTGATGAAGTTTTTTTTATTGTTTTATACAATAAACAATGTATATTCACTTTTACTACCAACCAATCTTTACCATTCAGTGATAACAAGCACTTTATTTTACATTTTAATATTTTATGATGTATTTAAAAGAATAGTTATTGTTGCAAACTCCATTAGAAATTTGAATTGATATCAGTTTTGGAAAAAGGGAAACGGGGATGTGAAAAAAAAGGGGAGGGGTTTAAATTTTTCTCATTTCAGATTTCATAAATAAAAAGAAAATTTCTTCAAACATTTTTTTGAGAGGATTAATATTCAACAGCATAGTGAATTGCTCAAAGGCAAAAAAAAATTTTAAGTTCATTAGAGCACATTCATTCTGTGTCAGAAACCTATGCTGTGTCAACTATTTAATTTTTAGATTAAAAAAGTTTGAAGAAGAAATCTTTAATTGATTTGTAAAATCTTGACATTTGTTTTGTGTAAAAAAAAAACATGTAATGTCAAAAATTTGATCACAATCCAAATTCAGAGCTGTATCACGTTTGGATGTTTTGTCCATACTTGCCCCAACTGTTCAGGGTTCGACCTCTGCGGTCGTATAAAGCTGCGCCCTGCGGAGCACCTGGTTGATAATGTTTTAAGAAACTGTTACTTGATATTTTTTATGTGTTTCTTAAATGCTGACCTTTTTATAAAACCCAAATCTTGAAACGATCTCAAAATAAGGAGTTGTGGTATGATTAACAATGAAGCAATTAATCCTAGACCATAGGACAAAGATATAAACAATTACAGGTCGTTCAACAGCCTTCCACAATGAGCAAAACTCATACCATATAATAATTAGGAGATGTGGTATGATTAACAATGAAGCAATTAATCCTAGACCATAGGACAAAGAAATAAACAATTACAGGTCATTCAACAGCCTTCCACAATGAGCAAAACTCATACCATATAATAATTATGAGATGTGGTATGATTAACAATGATACAATTATTCCTAGACCATAGGACAAAGATATAAACAATTACAGGTCGTCTAATAGCCTTCAACAATGAGCAAAACCCATACCACAGGGGTTAAAAAATGTTGTTACAGCTAACTAGCCCAGGACTTATTGGCAGCAGGATTTTACTAGCCCAGTTTGAAGAACTGCTAGCCCATCAAAACATTAAAAGTTTAGATTGCCCGAGGCGTAAATGCTCTAGTCCCGGGCGTAGGGCTAGTGGATTTTGTAACCCCTGTACCATATACATGTAATAATTAGGAGATGTGGTATGATTAACAATGAAGCAATAAATCCTAGACCATAGGACAAAGAAATAAACAATTACAGGTCGTTTAACAGCCTTCCACAATGAGAAAAACCAATACCATATAATCATCTATAAAAAGCCTTGCTATGACATGTATGATAAAATGTGAAACATTTCAAAAGAAAAACGAACAGCCTACTACAACAATGAAGGAAACACAAATATGGTACACAGCTTCTAACTACAGCCACTACGTTATATAGGTCCTGTCTGTGGCAAGAGTCACACCCTGTATGTAGAATACACAGCTTCTAACTACATCCACTATGTTATAGGTCCTGGCTGTGGAAAGAGTCACACCCTGTATGTAGAATACATAGCTTCTAACTACATCCACTATGTTATAGGTCCTGTCTGTGGAAAGAGTCACACCCTGTATGTAGAATACACAACTTCTAACTACATCCACTACGTTATATAGGTCCTGTCTGTGGAAAGAGTCACACCCTGTATGTAGAATACACAGCTTCTAACTACATCCACTATGTTATAGGTCCTGGCTGTGGGAAGAGTCACACCCTGTATGTAGAATACACAGCTTCTAAATACAGCCACTACGCTATAGGTCCTGTCTTTCAACAGGCACATACAGAATAAAAAATGATTGAATTTAATGTGACTGATCTAGTTGATTATAGACAGTGTTTCGAGAAGCTGCAATATGATATTCAATATTGTTCTTTATGTGTGTCTTAATGCTGGTAAATAAAAGTTTTGACATTCTTAGACCTTGGAAAGTGCAATAGATGTTCTGGTGTTTGATGGAAAAAGTCACACCCTGCTTGTAGAATACATTTGTACCTCATTCAGTCACACCCTGCTTGTAGAAAACATTTGTACCTCATTCAGTCACACCCTGCTTGTAGAAAACATTTGTACCTCATTCAGTCACACCCTGCTTGTAGAATACATTTGTACCTCATTCAGTCACACCCTGCTTGTAGAATACATTTGTACCTCATTCAGTCACACCCTGCTTGTAGAATACATTTGTACCTCATTCAGTCACACCCTGCTTGTAGAATACATTTGTACTTCATTCAGTCACACCCTGCTTGTAGAATACATTTGTACCTCATTCAGTCACACCCTGCTTGTAGAATACATTTGTACCTCATTATACCCCCGCTTTAAAAAAGGGGGGGTATACTGTTTTACCTCTGTCTGTCAGTCCGTCCATCAGTCAGTCCGTCCCATGAAACTTTCGTCACATTTTTCTCAGGAACTACACATCCACCCTTTCTGTAATTTGGTATCAACATTTATATATGTCAGCCATACCGTGTGATGCGTTTTCAGATTCATCACTTGACAACTTCCTGTTTACCGAAAAAACTTGTATGATTTTACACATGATATCCAAGTTGAAAATTTTCGTCACATTTTTCTCAGGAACCACAATACAAGGATTTCTGAAATTTGGTTTCAGGATTTATATAAGTCAGCTATACCGTGTGATGCGTTTTCAGATTCATCACTCAACAACTTCCTGTCTACCGAACACTTGTATGATTTTACACATGATATCCAAGTTGAAAATATTCGTCACATTTTTCTCAGGAACCACAATACAAGGATTTCTGAAATTTGGTTTCAGGATTTATATAAGTCAGCTATACCGTGTGATGCGTTTTCAGATTCATCACTCGACAACTTCCTGTTTACCGAACACTTGCATATTTTTACACTATTAATATTATCCACTAGCGGCGGGGGTATCATCAGTGAGCAGTAGCTCGCAGTTTCACTTGTTCAGTCACACACTGGTTGTAGAATACATTTGTACCTCATTCAGTCACACCCTGCTTGTAGAATACATTTGTACCTCATTCAGTCACACCCTGCTTGTAGAATACATTTGTACCTCATTCAGTCACATCCTGCTTGTAGAATACATTTGTACCTCATTCAGTCACACACTGCTTGTAGAATACATTTGTACCTCATTCAGTCACACACTGCTTGTAGAATACATTTGTACCTCATTCAGTCACACCCTGCTTGTAGAATACATTTGTACCTCATTCAGTCACACCCTGCTTGTAGAATACATTTGTACTTCATTCAGTCACACCCTGCTTGTAGAATACATTTGTACCTCATTCAGTCACACACTGCTTGTAGAAAACATTTGTACCTCATTCAGTCACACCCTGCTTGTAGAATACATTTGTACCTCATTCAGTCACACCCTGCTTGTAGAATACATTTGTACCTCATTCAGTCACACCCTGCTTGTAGAATACATTTGTACCTCATTCAGTCACACCCTGCTTGTAGAATACATTTGTACCTCATTCAGGTATGTGATTAGATCTTCAAGGTTTTGAGTTCAGTTCATTATTAAACTTTAAATAGTGCAGAAAAGTTGAGATAAATTACTGTTTCAATGCTATTATATATTATTTGAATGAAATAAGAAGATAAAAATATTAAGTCAGTATTTTACCACTCATAGTGATCATGTTTCAATTGGCAATAACACAAATGCCTCAATTAAAACTCAACAGTATATATTGACTATTATTATTCTTTTCTATTTTTAGGCTATAATGGAAAGTTGGAATGAGGTAAGATTTACTTAATAGTCTCCTTGTCATTTGTAGTTTTGTTCCCCACTAGTGTACAATTAGATACAAGTATGTGATAACTTAAGATAAAAACTAGTAGAATTATAAGTGAACTACCAAACTACTTATTCCAAAAACAAAAAAATACAAAACTGGGACAAAGCAAGGTGCAATGTAAAAAAAAGATTCTAAAAGTAGGCGGTGGGAGATAGTGTATTATTTATGTAGTACCTTCAGAATCCTTGTTTATTTGTAACTTTAAGTAGGTCAGTAGAGTTATTTGAAAAAAATATTGGGACAGTTTTTCTACTTAAAAAAAAAATACAGAAGTTATCTCCCCTTGCCATTGTTCAGTTCATGTGAGTTGAATAAGACCAATCTATTTTATGGTATAAAGAGCCGACTGATACAACACACTTTTTTTCTTGTTAGGTTACATTCTCATTGCTTTATTATATCCCACATCTACATTTATTCACTTTACATACATTTATATATGTATCTCTTTAAGTAAGTTAATAGAGAGATTTCTACTAGCTGATATGAAAAAGGATGAGAAAGTACCTAGGGGCAATTAAAGGACTAAGTGAATGAAACACAACTACATGTCTTCAAAAGGCAATTAAAGGACTTAGTGAATGAAAAACACAACTATATGTCTTAACCAGATGCTCCGCAGGGCGCAGCTTTATACGACCACAGAGGTTGAACCCTGAACGGTTGGGGCAAGTACAGTACGCCCAGAGAGTATGTAATCGCGAACTCTAATCACCGATTTCCGAGTGTAGCGGTGTGACACCGCGAATCACGGATTATACTCCCAATTTCCTCTTAAGATTCTCTCCCAACACCGCGTGGCTGTTTATTGGTTTATTGCACATCGGATGTTCTGAAAATTAATGACTCGTGACAACATCATCGGATTAGCCAGATTTATTACCTTTGTACATTTAATTGATCTTGATTGCACCTGTGTGCTTTAAAATACGTTATTTAAATGTCCTTTCATTGACAGATAAAAGTGTGACATTTTTATTTAAAATAAGATAATTATTCTTGTATGTATATGCCCATGTCATTGTCATATGACATACAACGTACAAACGTATAAAATACGAATAAAACACTTATTTTGTATTTTCATTATAGTCCGATCAGGTCATAATTTTTGTTTTTTCAACAAAGACGATTTTACCACAATTAGAACCTTTTATGACCTACAATGTACTCAGTGAGCAATATTCGGTTCACTAATAGTTCAATTTTATATAATTAATATCAGCTGGCTTAAAACAAAATGATGTTTTTTACTGTAATATGTCCAATCTAAATTAAACCCAAGAGTTAATTTATCGGATCAACAAGTGAACTCTGTTACTTTCAATTTATTTTGAAATGTAAAATATTATGTTTCACTACCTCGGTAGATTACCGACTTGAAATATTTGAATTCAAAAAAGAAACTGTAAAGTGACAAATAGTTTTGTATGCAATGTGGCAGCTCTATATTCATAAATACTGAGATACATTCGCCGCCCAGACACAACACAATAATCACAACCTTTAAATATTAAATTATATGGAGAAAAAAAATCATGTGATTTTTATCCGTTATGATCTGTTATTGATCTTTAATTATGTAAAATAAAATTGGATTGGCGCAATCCGTATTTTACTGCTCGTTAAAAGTCCTCTGTGAAATATAAAAAGAAGTATTTCAACAATTATAAAATAGAATATTTAAATGAAATTATATCGTGTTCTACAAGAAAGAAATATGTAAAAAAAAATGTGGATCGGATTTTTACGATCGACAAATTTTCACAGAGGATCTCTACCAACGCCCATCAGGAACTGAACGACATGCATCCTGTTTTCATCTACCATTAATATATAGTGTTGACTATGGACGTATAAATAATGTCCGGTTTTATGTCCTCTGTTGACTGAGAAACGCAAAAATAAAAGGCTGATGTTGGTTAATTCAGAAAAGGAATACAATTTAGAATCCGGTTAATCAATTGTAAAAGTACCTTCTAGAGCCTCAATCTTAACGCACACAAATTTATGTCAATCATTACTAAGCAAGTTTAAACCTTGAATGAATTTTCCCACGGTTATCCAGAAAGGTCACCTGAGTTTACTGTTACATGATACTATTTCCCGCCAAATAAAAATCTCGTGGACAAAATTGATGTCACCATTTTTAGCATTCAATATTGTGATCAAAGTCAAGTTCAAGTTCAACTACGCACTGTTGATCACTAAGATGCGTATCGTCTTCCCACAGGAATTAATTGCTTTAAAAATATTTAAAAATCACTGTTCTAAATACAACACAAAAGTATACATTCATTGTGCGTAAATGAATATTATGCAACGACGAGTTGATGCAGCTATAGAAGTATCCCTGTTGTAGCCGAAATGTATTATTTATCCTAAAGTAATGCTAACAAATCGTGAAGAGAAAATACCGTAGACTTATTAAGCATAAGGAATGGTGAAAAGTATTTTCTTCTTTTCTTGCATATACAAGTTTTAAGACACGTAATTTTCTTTCTTTATACCTTCAGCGTTAATTGCCGTTTATTTTCACGCAAGTATGTCTCTTTTCGTAAGTTATATAAATTACCGATAAAAAAAAACCCGAGGTCATAATTAAGTATAGATTTTTATGCCCCACCTACGATAGTAGAGGGGCATTATGTTTTCTGGTCTGTGCGTCCGTTCGTTCGTCCGTCCGTCCGTCTGTCCCGCTTCAGGTTAAAGTTTTTGGTCGAGGTAGTTTTTGATGAAGTTGAAGTCCAATCAACTTCAAACTTGGTACACATGTTCCCTATGATATGATCTTTCTAATATTAATGCCAAATTAGAGATTTTACCTCAATTTCACGGTCCACTGAACATAGAAAATGATAGTGCGAGTGGGGCATTCGTGTACTGAGGACACATTCTTGTTTTTTATAAAACTTTAATGCAATTGAAAGCATTAACAACAACCTTTTGCTTTTTAAAACTTTTGTTTTGTAATCGTAAAATGGAAATGGCGTAGACTTATTAGCATAACAGATAGTGAATAATATTTTCTTTTTTACTTGTATAAAAAACTTTGAGACGTGTCACTTTTCTTTAAACTACTCTAATTTATTCAGCGTTAGTCTCCGTTTATTGTTACACAATATTATCTCTTTTAGTAAATTAAATATTTATTTACTGATAAAAAACGGAAGTCAAAATCAAATATAGTTGTTTTTGAAAATTGATTTAAATGTACAGAGTAATTAAAAGAATTAACAACAACGTTTTGATTTTGATTTTAATCTTTCATTTGTTTCAAGCAATCAGATATAAACTGATAATCAATAGACAGGAAATACAATTGTTTAATTACATTAGAAATCTCGCATACCTTGACTGTCGCGTGCCGGCATAGATCAGAAGGATTAGGGCAATTAATTACCTGGTGTGACATCGCGTCACTCCAGACTGGGAGAGATGTCGCTAATACAATAAACAAAAGGTAACAGATTTACGCGGAAGTCGGAGGGAATACTCCCAAATTTCTCCGAGAATTTAGGGAGTGATGTCGGAGTTTCCTGGTGTCACACCAGGAAAAAACTCGGTGTATGGAGTTTGGGATGGCTTTCGCAAAAATTGTACTGTATGGACACAACATTCAAGCTGGATACAGCTCTAAATTTGGATTGTGATTAAATAGTTGACACAGCATAGGTTTCAGACACAGAATGAATGTGGTCTAATGAACTTAAAATTTTTTTTTGCCTTTGAGCAATTCACTATGCTGTTGAATATTAATTCTCTCAAAAAATGTTTGAAGAAATTTTCTTTTTATTTATGAAATTTGAAATGAGAAAAATTTAAAATGTAACAAAAGGTGCTTGTTATCATGAATCAGTGAACAAGGTCTTAAAGTTTTGGTGGTCAGGTCCATGACTCAGATACTATAAGCAATAGATCTAGTATATTCAGTGTATGGAAGGACCGTCAAGTGTATATGTCCAACTGGCAGGTGTCATCTGACCTTGAACTCATTTTCATGGTTCAGTGGTTACAGTAAGGTTTTTGTGTTTTGGTCTGTTTGTCTTATACTGTATGCAATAGGTCTACCATATTTGGTGTATGGAATGATTGTAAGGTGTACATGTCTAGCTGGCAGGTGTCATCTGACCATGACCGCATTTTCATGGTTCAATGGTCAAAGTTCAGTTTTTGAGTTTTGGTCTTTTTATTTAATACTTTATGCAATATGTCATGTATGTCAACTATATTTGTTGTATGGAAATATTTTTTGATGTATATGTCAATCGCACAGGTTTTATTTGACCTTGACCTCATTTTCACAGTTCATTGCTCAGTGTTAAGTTTTTGTGTTTTGGTCTGGTTTTCTTAAACTATAACCAATAGGTCAACTATATCTGTTGTTTGGAAGAATTGTTAGCTGTACATGCCTTGACCTCATTTTCATGGTTCATTGGTCAATGTTTAGTTTTCTTGGTTAATGTTAAGTTTATGTGACAGTTGTGATAAAGCTTTTTATTTAGGACTATCAACATGATTTCAATGATTAGTAAAGAAAGCGAGACATTTCAGTGTATGCACTCTTGGTGTTTTCCTTGATAATATCAAATGCATAAATCCCAACAATTTTATGCTATTAAAAGAATTCCTCTCTGTCTGTTATTTAAAGGAAGGATACTACTGATTTATGTAGTCATTGCTAAACAGAAAAAAACATAATTATTACCTAATTTAACAGTAAGGACATTCATTTCAATATATTTTTATTACGGTTTACTTACAGAAACTCACTACAGCTGCTGGAAATAGAGATATAGAAGCCTTAAAATTATGTCTACAGAATGGTGCAGACATTGATTATCAAGATTAAATGTAATTTCTATGTTATACTTACAGAAGTGTACTACAGCTGCTTGGAAGGGAGATATAGAAGCCTTAAAATTATGTCTACAGAATGGTGCAGACATTGATTATCAAGATTAAATGTAATTTCTATGTTATACTTACAGAAACTGACTACAGCTGCTAGGAAAGGAGATATAGATGCCTTAGAATTAAGCCTACAGAATGGTGCAGACATTGATTATCAAGATGTAAGTAAAATAGTCACATTCAAAACTACCTTATTTTAATAATTCATAGAAAAATCATTCGAAGATACCAAAAAAAGACACAAAACTACATGTTACTTAAAATTAAAGCACAGTGAAACAGTGAAAACTACAAGTAACTTCAAAATGTTGAATATTGTACATAAACACACGACAACAATTTACTTTAGAACTATAATAACAGAAGTATAAAAAATAAAAAAACAAGTTGCTTCAGAACATAACAGATTGTACACCAGCAGTATAAAACAAACAAAGTTCTACAAATTACTTCAGAACAGAACAAATTGTACACCAGCAGTATAAAACACACAACTAAAAGTTGCTTCAGAACATAACAAATTGTACATAAGCAGTAAAAAAACACACAACTACAAGTTACTTCATAACAGAACAAATTTTACATAAGAAATATAAAACACACAACTACAAATTACTTCAGAACATAGCAGATTGTACACCAGCAGCATAAAACACACAACTACAAGTTACTTCAGAACAAAACAGATTGTACACCAGCAGTATAAAACACACAACTAAAAGTTACTTCAGAACATAACAAATTGTACATAAGCAGTAAAAAAACACACAACTACAAGTTACTTAAGAACAGAACAAATTGTACATAATAAATATAAAACACACAACTACAAATTACTTCAGAACATAACAGATTGTACACCAGCAGTATAAAACACACAACTAAAAGTTACTTCAGAACATAACAAATTGTACATAAGCAGTAAAAACACACACAACTACAAGTTACTTCAGAACAGAACAAATTGTACATAAGAAATATAAAACACACAACTACAAATTACTTCAGAACATAACAGATTGTACACCAGCAGTATAAAACAGACAACTAAAAGTTACTTCAGAACTTAACAGATTGTACACAAGCAGTATAAAATACACAACTACAAGTTACTTCAGAACAAAACAGATTATATTTGATAAAGTTCTTACTTTGAATATTTACAAGAACATTTTTTACACCAAGGTTTTACAGCGGGTGTAAAACAAATATCACACATGTATGTTATTGCTTCACTTCGACCACATTCCTTAATATATACAAAATCATGTTGTTAATTAGACAGGTTGAATGGACAACAGATAATTGTAAGAATCATATAAAGTGGGGTCTCATTTTGTTTGTCTCCTAGTGCTAAATCAGGAAATGTAACTATTTTTCATATTTCTTTGAAAAAGTTACTTTTTAAAAAATTGATCATTATTCTGAATCATGTTAATCAGACAGATTTAATCATTATGTTAACAAATACTTGTTAGAATCATATAAAGTGAGATGTCATTTTACTCAGAGAATTGTAATGAATCCATTGATATAAATATTTTGTTCATTTCTTAAAAAAAAAAAAAAAAAAAATTAACATGACATTTCTGATGGAAGTTCTGACATCTCACAAAAAAACCAGTTGTTTATTTGTTGTTTATGATCAATATAAATACAAGTGTGACTGGTCATTTTATTCAGTTTTGACCACTGATTCATGTGATATATATTTTGTTTATATTTATTACACAAAATTGTCCAGTTTATCAGACAAGTTTTGATGTCAGTTGTATTATTCCAGGGTAGAGGATGGACAGCATTAATGTGGGCTGCCTGGGGAGGACACCTGGAGATCTGTAAACTCTTCATTGATACAGGATGTAAGATCGACATCACAACAGTATGTTATCTACTTAGTCTGATCACATTACTATTAATCTACACAAAACCATGTTGTTAATAAAACAGGTTTAATAAACAAATATTTGTAATAATTATATAAAGTGGGGTCTCATTTTACTCGTTTACAATAATACGAGTTAGAAAATATTACTCCTTTTCATGTTTCTTAAAAAAAATATTTTATTAAAATGAACAATTATACTGAATCTACACTAATTCCTGTTGTTAATTAGACAGTTTTAACAAACAAATATTTGTAAGAATCATATAAAGTGGGGTCTCATTTTGTTTGTTTTGTTCTACTGAATCCATTGATATAATTGTTTTACACATTTCTTGAAAAAAATATTTTTTTTAAGTTATCAGGTTTAATGGAAGTTTTGACATTTCACAACAAAACATGTTTATTGTTTGTTTATATACAATATAAATACAAGTGTGGCTGGTCATTTTATTCAGTTTTGACCACTGATTCATGTGATATATATTTTGTTTATATTTATTACACAACATTGTCCAGTTTATCAGACAAGTTTTGATGTCAGTTTAATATTCCAGGTTGGTGGATGGACAGCATTAATGATGGCTGCCAATGAAGGACACCTGGAGGTCTGTAGACTCCTCATTGATTCAGGATGTAAGATCGACATCACAACAGTATGTTATCTACTTAGTCTGATCACATTACTATTAATCTACACTAAATCATGTTGTTAATTAGACAGGTTTAATGAACAAATATTTGTAATAGTTATATCAAGTGGGGTCTCATTTTACTCGTATTATTGTTCTGAATTAGAAAATATTACTCCTTTTCATATTTCTTAAAAAAAATATTTTATTAAAATGATCAATTATACTGAATCTACACTAATTTCTGTTGTTAATTAGACAGTTTTAATGAACAAATATGTGTAAGAATCATATAAAGTGGGGTCTCATTTTACTTGTTTTGTTCTACTGAATCCATTGATATAATTATTTTACACATTTCTTGAAAAAAATATTTTTTTAAGTTATCAGGTTTAATGGAAGTTTTGACATTTCACAACAAAACATGTTAAGTTATTGTTTATATAAAATATAAATACAAGTGTGACTGGTCATTTTATTCAGTTTTGACCACTGATTCATGTGATATATATTTTGTTTATATTTATTACACAACATTGTCCAGTTTATCAGACAAGTTTTGATGTCAGTTGTATTATTCCAGGATGATGGATGGACAGCATTAATGTTGGCTGCCTGGGGAGGACACCTGGAGATCTGTCGTCTCCTCATTGATAGAAGATGTAAGATCGACACCACAAATGTATGTTATCTACTTGGTCTGATCACATTACTATTAATCTACACTAAATCATGTTGATAATTAGACAAGTTTAATGAACAAATATTTGTAATAGTTATATCAAGTGGGGTCTCATTTTACTCGTATTATTGTTCTGAATTAGAAAATATAACTCCTTTTCATATTTCTTAAAAGAAATATTTTATTAAAATGAACAATATACTGAATCTACACTCATTCCTGTTGTTAATCAGACAGTTTTAACGAACAAATATTTGTAAAAATCATATAAAGTGGGGTCTCATTTTGCTTGTTTTGTTCTACTAGTACTGAATCCATTGATATAATTATTTTACACATTTCTTGAATTTTTTTTTTTTTTAAATATCAGATTTTATGGAAGTTTTGACATTTCACAACAAAACATGTTTATGTGTTGTTTATGTAGAATATAAATACAAGTGTGACTGGTCATTTTATTCAGTTTTGACCACTGATTCATGTGATGTATATTTTGTTTATATTTATTACACAACATTGTCCAGTTTATCAGACAAGTTTTGATGTTAGTTGTATTATTCCAGGGAGGTGGACGGACAGCATTAATGAAGGCTGCCATGGGAGGACACCTGGAGATCTGTCGACTCCTCATTGATAGAAGATGTAAGATCGACACCACATCAGTATGTAATCTACTTAGTCTGATCACATTACTATTAATCTACACTAATTCATGTTGTTAATTAGACAAGTTTAATGAACAAATATTTGTAATAATTATATAAAGTGGGGTCTCATTTTACTCGTATTATTGTTCTGAATTAGAAAATATAACTCCTTTTCATGTTTCTTAAAAAAATATATATTTTATTAGAATGAATGATTATACTGAATCTACACTAAATCCTGATGTTAATTAGACAGTTTTAACGAAACAAATATTTGTAAGAATCATATAAAGTGGGGTCTCATTTTACTTATTTTGTTCTACTGAATCCATTGATATAATTATTTTACACATTTCTTGAATTTTTTTTTTTTTAAATATCAGATTTTATGGAAGTTTTGACATTTCACAACAAAACATGTTTATGTGTTGTTTATGTAGAATATAAATACAAGTGGGACTGGTCATTTTATTCAGTTTTGACCACTGATTCATGTGATATATATTTTGTTTATATTTATTACACAACATTGTCCAGTTTATCATAAGTTTTAATGTCAGTTGTAGGATATGTTGTATATTATTGATATTGACAACAAAGTATTGTACATTATAGTTACATGTTATTTGGTTATATTATAGAGAAATGGAAGAACAGCTTTACATTATGCTGCTGAGGAGGGATATCTACAGATCGCAAGATGTCTAGTAGGACAAGGAGGTGCAAGTCCCTTCATTAAATCACATCAGGTAATATTTCATAGTATATGACCAGTGTTCAACTATTTAAAAGTAATGAATCACTAAAATGATGTATAAGATATGGTTGGATTCTATTTAAAGGCTATAGTTAAAAGTCATATGATTATTTAAATTGGACTTAAAATATGAAAAAGTTATATAGACTTGAATGGCTAAATTTTACTATAAAACACATAGACTATCATACTTGCTGTAATTAAAGTCAGTGTAAACAAACAACTTGTCAAACAAAACATACACCAATCCGTTGTCATGACAGTTTAAGTTATAACAAAGACTAATTACTAGACAATATTTGTATGTTCAATAATTAGGAGGAAATAAAAATTGTTTAATAATTTTATATTGTGTTGGCACTTTGAAAATAATTTGAAAGAGATGATCCTATAAAGACTATCATTTTTTTTTAAATTCCTGTAATCAAATTGTCTATAGCTAGTGGAAGAGATACCTATCATCTTTGTCATCGTTTATTTTATTCCTTATCTAAACAATATCAGTGATAACGCTAAAGACTATAAAATGCTGTAAAAGAACAGTATAAAGATATAGGAGGGTAGAAATAAGGTATACAAGTAAAGGAGGATGTGGATGGGGTATACAGATATAGGAGGGTGTGTATTGGGTATACAGATATAGGAGGGTGTAGATGGGGTTTACAGATATAGGATGATGTGCATGGTATACAGATATAGGAGGATGTGTATTGGGTATACAGATATAGGAGGGTGTAGATGGGGAAACAGATATAGGATGATGTGGATGTGGTATACAGATATTGGAGGGTGTGGATAGGGTATACATATATTAGAGGTTGTATATGGGATATACATGTATAGGAAGGTGTAGATGGGGTATACAGATATTGGAGGGTGTGGATTGGGTATACAGATATTTGAGGGTATGGATGGGGTATACAGATTTAGAAGGATGGGGTATACAGATATAGATGGATGTGGATTTGGTATACATATATAACAGGATGTGGATGGGGTACACAGATATAGAAGGATGTGGGTGGGGCTAACAGATATAGGAGGTTAAAGATGGGGTATACAGATATAGGAGGGTGTGGATAGGGTAAACAGATATAGGAGGGTGTGGATGGGGTAAACAGATATAGGAGGTTAAGGATTGGGAATACAGATATAGGAGGATGTGAATAGGGTATAAAGATATAACAGGATGTGGATGGGGTACATATATATAGAAGGATGTATGGGGTAAACAGATATAGGAGTTTAAGGATGGAGTATACAGATATAGGAGGGTGTGGATTTGGTATACAAATATAAGAGGGTGTGGTTGGGGTATACAGATATATGAGTGTGTGGATGGGATATACAGATAAAGGAGGGTGTAGCTGAGGTATACAGATATAGGAGGGTGTAGATATGGTATACAGATCTAGGAGGGTGTAGGGTATATAGATCTAGGAGGGTGTGGATGGGATATACAGATATATGTTTTGAATGGGGTATTCAGATAAAGTAGGAAGAAGATGGGGTAAATAGATATAGGAGGGTGTGGATGGGGTATACAGATATAGGAAGGTGTGGATGGGGTATACAGATATAGGAGGGTGTGGATAGGGTATAAAGATCTAGGAGGGTGTGGATAGGGTATACAGATATAGGAGGGTGTGAATGGGGTATACAGATATAGGAGGGTATAGATGGGGTATACAGAATTACATGATATAGAAGGGTGTGAATGGGATATACAGAATAGGAGGGTGTGGATAGGGTATATAGACAAAGGAGGGTGTGGATTGGGTATACAGATATGGGAGGGTGTGGATGGGGTATACAGATATAGGATGGTGTGGATGGGGTATACAGACATAGGAGGGTGTGTATGGGGGGGGGGGGTTCAATTTTTCTCATTTCAGATTTCATAAATAAAAAAAAAAATTCTTCAAACATTTTTTGGAGAGGATTAATATTCAACAGCATAGTGAATTGCTCAAAGGCAAAAAAAAAATTAAGTTCATTAGACCACATTCATTCTGTGTCAGAAACCTATTCTGCGTCAACTATTTAATCACAATCCAAATTTAGAGCTGAATCCAGCTTGAATGTTGTGTCCATACTTGCCCCAACTGTTCAGGGTTCAACCTCTGCAGTCGTATAAAGCTGCACCCTGCGGAGCATCTGGTTGTTCATTTATGTCAATTTTTAAATCACAGCATCCACAATTGTATGGCGGACTAATATTTTTTTTTTAATTACTTCATCTGAGTTCCTCATCTCAAAGTCCATTAGGGATCCTGACCCAGATATAGAAGGCTCAGGATTGGGTATACAGATATATATAGGAGGGTGTAAATCAGATATTCAAATATAGGAGGGTGTGGTGACGGTATACAGGTATAGGAGGGTGTGGATTTGGTATACAGATATAGGAGGTTGTGGAGGGGTATATAGATATAGGAGGGTCTGGATGGGATATGCAGATTAGAAAATCTTGAATGGAAAAAAAACATTGAAAATGGAGAGAAATTGGTGCAGAAATATAAAGATTAGAGAATGATATTTGTGTGTTGAAATATAAAGATTAGAGAATGATAGTTGTGTGTTGAAATATAAAGATTAGAGAATAATATTTGTGTGTTGAAATATAAAGATGAGAGAATAATATTTGTGTGTTCAAATATAAAGGACTTGAATAATATGTCTAAAAAATTAGAAAAGATAGTTAAAAATGAAGACCCTCTAAAGTCCCACATCCCTTATGTAGACCAATCTTTAAACTGCAGATCGAGCTTTTATTCATATACTTTATAAACAAAAGTAAAAAGCCTATTTAAGGTCTTCAAACAATTGTGAAAAATAATCTAAATGTCGTCTCATCAGTTATATTTAAGGAAGGAATATAATCCTTGTTAGCATCTTTAAAAAAAAACACCACTCAGTTGTTACTTATACTAATTGTAAGATTTGTGTTACAAAAATCTTCTTTGTAGTTAGGCCACACCAATTTAATTCCTTGTTCGACGGACCCGCCCGCACCTATTTTTTTCAAAACAGATTTTTTAATTTTTATTATATTCCCGCTTCCTGCATCAGGAAATGTAATCATGTCCATTTCCCTAACCGTTTTTAACCGGATTTTTGTGACAAAAATGTCGGTGATTGATTTGGGGATGTACGGCAGGCTGTCGGGCGGGCGGGCGGGCGGCAACCAAATGTTTTTAAAAAATTTTAATATGTTGTTACTGACAACTAAATGAAGGTCAAGTTCAATAATGGCGATTTGGCTTTTACCGTTCAGGAGTTATGGTTCTTGAAAGATTGAAAAATGGAGTTTCCAGGCATGTCCGTGCATTTCCGCATGAACTGTTCTACCAAAGCTTCCCAAATTTTAATATGTTGTTACCAATGACAAAATGGAGGTCATGTTCGATAAAGACGATTTTGACTTTTACCGTTCAGGAGTTATGGTTCTTGAAAGATTGAAAAATTGAGTTTCCAGTCGTGTCCGTGCATTTATGCATGAACTGTTCTACCAAAGCTTTCCAAATTTTAATATATTGTTACTGATGACAAAATGGAGGTCAAGTTCAATAATGACGATTTTGACTTTTACCGTTCAGGAGTTATGGTTCTTGAAAGATTGAAAAATGGTGTTTTCAGTCGTGTCCGTGCATTTTCTCATGAACCATTCAACCAAAGCTTTTGAAATTTTTATATGTTGTTACTGATGACAAAATAGAGGTCAAGTTCAATAATGACGATTTTTACCGTTCAGGAGTTATGGTTCTTGAAAGATCATAAAATGGCGCTTCCATTGACGTTGTTGCATTTACTCATGAACCATTCAATCTAAACTTTTCAAATTTTAATATGTTGATACTGACTACAAAATGGAGGTCAAATTTGATATTGACGATTTTCACTTTCACCATTTATCAGTAATGGTTCTTGTGATATTGCTAGGACACAAATAAATGTTAATAAATCCGGTTTGCTGTCGTTGTGACAGCCTCTTGTTTGTAAATATTATAAAAAGATCTCAACATTTGTTTTTAAAATCACAGTATAACCTTTATATAACGATTTTAAACCTATAAGCCAGGGTTTCCCCTGGGTCAACTATTTTTTTCGCCACCTCTTTCGCCAAAACAGTATATTTTTCGCCACTTTATTATTTTTTTCGCCAAGTAACACAAATTTTTATTTTAATTTTGCTTCAAACACGTGCGTCGCAAAGTGGTTAATAAATCCCTTTTGTGACATGTGACAGAAGCCATTTAATCATATCATTTTGTCATATCCATTCATTCATTCATTCATTCATATCTTTATTTCCTCTTTATAGAGATTACATGAATCATAGTATCATGAAAAATAAATTAATACATTAATAATAGAAAATAAAATAGTAAAGTTATGAACAATGCGTAATATTTACATATAAATGAAAATGTTAATATATATTGCAAGTTGTAAATGAGTTTATGTTGCGAGCTGTCGATATTACATGTGCTAACACTATACTATATAGTTCAATTGGCGATTGTATTCGGATGCAGATTTTATTACATGGACGTAGCAAATCTTTATACGAGCTCAAGGTGAATTCCGAGTATTGTCTGATCGATAAAGTCTGAGAAACCCGAAAAAAGTAAATAAACAAGATGGCTGAAAATAAATCGTTATATATATTTCTTTCGCCAAATTCTTTCGCCAATGACGAATTTTAATCGCCACAATTATTATTTTTTCGCAAATTGCGAAAATGGCGACCGCCAGCGGAAACCCTGCTATAAGCACCCCACAACACTGTAAATATCTGTGAGAATATTTGTTTCAACATGAAATCAATTTATTCCAAGTAGGAGTGCTCCGATATAAATATAACAGCGGAAATACCTGTACAGATCAAAACATTGGTTTCTTTCCTCCTGACTTATATTCCCTATCAAAAATTGTTCGTTGTTGAAATAAAGTATAAAGAACTTTTGAAGGATTTGCCTTCAACTGCAATTATTATGTATGCTGACGGTCATACCCGCTGCAGGTTTGTGCACCTGTCCTGATTGATTCAGGGACCTATCGTTCAGCAGTTATCGTTTGTTGTTGTGTTTCATTGGTATTTTCCCTTTTGGAAATATAAATTAGACCGTTGGGTTTCCTGTTCGAATTGTGTACAATACTAAGTTGTGGTCCCTTATAGCTTGCTGTTTAGTCTGGATCAAAGCTCTGTGTAAAAGGCAGTACTTTGACCTATGTTTGTTATTATCAGGTTATCCCTCAGACAAGGGCCTTGAAGGGGTCATTTTACCATGTTTACTGTTGTAGAAAAGAACATGTTTTGACCATTTAATACCATATAGATATAATAGTTCTTTGGGAAAATATTAGCTCTTTTGTACTAAAAGTGTTTTTACAAAAAAAAATATATTATAACTTATATTGACCCCTCATAAAAGGGATATTCATAACATTAAGGGGTTGTTCTGAACCTGATTATGACTTGGATGGAGAATTGTCTCATTGTCAGTCACACATACATAGATTAGATTTAATTATTCAGTTATTTCTTGTTGAACAGGGAAAAAATACTTCATAAATTAAAGAAATGTCAAGGTACAAGTGATAAATCAAGTTTTAATATATTCAAAACCTACTATTTTATGTTTTATACCCAAAAAAAAATGTAATTGCTCACCTTTACTTTTTACAGAGCTTCGCCTCAAAAATTTGCAAATTAAATATTTTTTTATTAAAATTTTCAAATCGCTTGCTCGCCCCAATTTTTTTTAGTCCAAAAATCTGTAGAACAAGAAATTAAATTGGAGTGGCCTTATCAGATGAAAACAATATAAAGATTTATCTGTATTTCAGGGTAATACTCCATATGATGTAGCAGCAGCAAGACGACAGAGGCAGTATAAAGAAGTGATGGAATACTTACAGGTATATATAGTGGTAGATATGGTGTTGAATTGCAAATGCTTAACAAAAATATTTTTTGTTGAAAAATGAGCTGTAATGGCGTATACCGACTGTAGTGACAGAACAAATAAATGAATTCTTCAATGATGGCGATAGTTAAGACAAATTTGAGGGATTCGGTCCTGAATGTTTTTACAATATTAATCGTAACATACTTGCAAACCTGCCAATATTTAACTTTTCACCAGAGAATGACAGGGAATTCCCAGATGATCTCCAAAATGGATGGTCATGTCAGGACAGTGATGTAATTATTGGCCCGTTTACTGATGAATCTAAATTAAAAAATGGTATGCAAAGTAATGAACCTTTGGATTTTTAAAAATTATTTATAAATGATGATATATATAAATGAACTTGTATTTCAAACCAATAAATTTGCCAAGGTAAAAACCAATGACGATGGAGGTCTGAAAGTAAAAAGCTGCATTAAAAAAATGGCAACCGGTCACTCTAGACGAAATGTATTACTGGATTTGACGGCAGATTTCTAAACAAGCTGACCTTATTCTTAGTGAAAATAAATGCAATACAACCTGTACAAAAGTGGTTATTGGTTTGTTGAGCCAGTATGGACTTTTGGAAAATGGTCATCATGTGTACATGGACAATTAATACGTGTCGCCAGAACTATTTACAGAACTTGGAGTATTAATTACTTATTCCTGTGGCACATGAGAAAAAATTGTTTGGGGGTACCCGATGCCCTGAAAAAAAACCAATCTGAAGCTGAACTTATGTGTTATCAATGCTTTTATTTTGATCAAAAAGTTTCCACCAGTAAATAAAACCAGAAAAGAACATTACATTTCAGGACATCTGTAGTAAATGCTCTCATTCAGAAGGCTGTGAGTACTCCCAGACCGCAAAGTTGCATTGTGTGTACCAACATGTTTTCAGGTGAACCATACACGCCAGAACTATTGAGTGATCCTCTTGCCTGCTGGTAAAAATTCTGCACGTTCTGGATAAACAGTTGTTATAGTTGCTTGATCAGCAATTTTGAACATTTAATTAAGTAACATTCATTGTGTTATGTTCATACTGTTTATTACAATTTAACGTGTTTTTTGTCCTTAATGAGTTTTTTTGACTCACCTGTGTAATACCTGCAGTATAACATGTACCTGTGACTTTTACAAGTTTTTTGCCAAATATTGTTACAAATATCTAATAATTACAAATGTTCTTGTTTTACAAAGTTTTATGTTTATTGAATTGTTGAAATATATTAAATCATAAAATTTTACCTTTGTATATCTTTATTTGCACCTGTACAGGTAAAAAATAACTGCAGACACAAACAAACACAAAAAATGAAAAATCTGAGTCAATTGCACAAATAATTCATATTTTGTTCAGCATTGCACAATGACACAATAAAATCAATGCAGCAGTCTCAGGGTTAAACACCAAGAAGCAATACATCCAATTTAGTTTTGGCAAAATTACAGCAGTTCATGAGTGATACGTTTTTGGTTGAGTCTATTGTTTAATTTTCATTTCTGCTTTTCATCTTTAAAACTATAAAACTTGGTTGATCCAAAATGATCAGCAAGACAGGTTTTGGCACACAGTTTCCATTAAACACAAATATTCTTGTTGCATTGCAAAATTTTTTGAAATTTAATAGTTCTACAAGTGACATGAGTCAAGATATATTCACAGTGCATATTCCTCATTTTTCAGACTGTCATGTCAGAGAAATCTTCAGATGTTAGTGCTAAACTAAGGATAGAAGGTATTTTTTTTAACTTTATATCATTATTATATACATAGTCGCTGGCAGGGTTTCCGCTGGCGGTCGCCATTTTCGCAATTTGCGAAAAAATAATAATTGTGGCGATAAAAATTCGTCATTTGCGAAAGAATTTGGCGAAAGAAATATATAGAACGATTTATTTTCCTCCATCTTGTTTATTTACTTTTTTCGAGTTTCTCGGACTTTACCCGATCAGACAATACTCGGAATTCACCTTGACCTCATTAAGGTTTGGACAGAAAATCAATAATCAGCTGATTGCATTTTATAGCTATCGACAACAAAGGACTATATTAATAAAGGTGTTGATTGAATTGTTTGACAAAATGATATGGTTAAATGGCTTCTGCTAAATGTCACATACAGAATTTATTTACCACTTTGCGACGCACGTGTTTGAAGCAAACTTTTGACGTCTCCTCCGCTTTTAAAGATAGTTTAGAAAAGAAAGCTGTTGTTGTGACGAAAAATGTCCAAAAGCAAGAAAAATCTCGGATTTAAAACTTTAATTATCCTTTGACTTAAATATCGGTAATTGATTAGGAAGACGTTTTTAAAGTCGTTTGAGTGACACACGTGTTTCAAGCCTAGTTTTACGTCTCAACTTTTTCATTTACGATGGTCAAGAAAAGAAAACTGTCGTTATGAAGAAATCTATCCAAAAGGTTGGCTCGAATGAGAGTAGCCCTTCAATGTAATGACTACACATGAAACGAGGGATCAATTTCATGTGATAAAAGCTTTTGTTTTGTAGTAAAACAAAATTCTTAGTACTGAAGGGAACATTAGTATTTTTCTTTTAAAGAAATTTTCACTACGAACTATACTGGTATTATATAATCAAAACATGTCCATTAATTTTGTTATATTCCAGGACATATATCTTCTTGATTATGTAAAGTATAGTGGCCCAATCAATGGCTTTAGAAAAGTTGTTTAAAATACAATGAATAGTTTTCCCTTTTAAGTTAAAAAAAATCTGTTGTTTTAAAGTAAATTTTTAGTGTTTATTCATTAACATGTAAACTCTAAAATAAGTTTGAGAGCATAATCATAGACGCAATGGGCAAAATCATCTTATTTAAGGGGGAGGGGGGGGAGGGGGGGTAGAAAAATATAGTTATGTTATTTGGCGAAAAAAAAAATAAAGTGGCGAAAAATATATTGTTTTGGCGAAAGAGGTGGCGAAAAAAATAATTGACCCAGGGGAAACCCTGGTCGCTGGGCTTCCAAAATGTTGTATATGGCTTTTGTTGTTGTTGCTAAAACCTACATTTTCACACAATCCGGCTTGATGGTAGGAAATCTCTGATGTTCCAAAATATCATACAGTTGAACCAATAAACACATTGGAAATAAGATAAATAACTATAAAAGATAATAAACTATGGAGCTATACATTTAGCACCTTTCAAACATATGATATACACGACATAGTAAGTACCACCAAATATATGATATACACGACATAGTAATTAGTACCACCAAATATATGATATACACGACATAGTAAGTACCACCAAATATATGATATACATGACATAGTAAGTACCACCAAATATATGGTATACACGACATAGTAAGTACCACCAAATATATGATATACACTACATAGTAAGTACCACCAAATATATGATATACATGACATAGTAAGTACCACCAAATATATGATATACACGACATAGTAAGTACCACCAAATATATGATATACACGACATAGTAAGTACCACCACATATATGATCTTCTTTAGAATGCTATAGTCAGATAGTACAAGCAATATTCTACTTTGCTAGAATTATTTCACCAAGAATAAGGTAGCCATTGTGTAGATGACATGCTGACATAATAGCTGTTAGAAATCAATAATTTTGTCTCGCGTGCGACTAAAGTCTAAGAATGTGAGATATAAGGATCACACTCCAATCATGGCATGACTCGGTGATCAAGGTCAAGTGGTCGATGTCAAGTCAGTATCTTAGATGCTATAAACAGTAGGTCAACTATTTTGATGTATACAATGATTGTAAGGTGAACATGTCTGTCTGGCAGTTTTCCACTGACCTTGACCTCATTATCATTGTTTATTGGTCAATGTTGAGTTGTTGTGTTAAGTCTGTTTCTCGAATCATGTACCAAATAGGTCACCTATATATGATTTATAGAATAGTTGTAAGGTGAACATGTTTGTCAGGCAGTTTTCAACTGACCTTGACCTCATTTTCATGGTTCATTGGTCAATGTTAAGTTGTGTTTTGTCTGTTTATTTGATCCTGTAAACAAAAAGTCAACTATATTTTTTATATTGGATGATTGTTAGAGGTACAAGTCTGTCTGGCAGGATTTATCTGACCTTGACCTCATATATATGGTTCTTTTATCGATGTTTTTTTCATTCTAAGGTATGTTTCCGGATACTATAAGCATTAAGTCATCTATATTTGATACAATGTATTTAAAATAAGGTATGTTGAGCATGTCTGTCTGGCAGAGTTCATGTAAACTTTTCATGTCAGGGTGTTTTGTGCCCAATTATATATGGTGTGTGCTTTTCTCATCGTTGAATGCCTTGCAGTGACCAATCGTTTCTTTTCTCCACTTATTTGAACTCTGGCAGATAGTTGTCTCATAGACAATCCTACCACATCTCCTTTATTTTATATTGACCTCAATTTTCATTGTTCATTGGTTCAAGTTTAGTTTTCTTGGTTAGGTCTATTTCACAGATACTTTTAGTAAAAGGTTAACTATATATTTTATGGAATGATTGTAAGGCTTACATGGCCGATATTTACTACCTGCTTGCAGATACTTGATTTTTCAATATTTTGAATGAACCTAATGAACTCAAATATTTTTGTCACACATTTCTCTCAAATACTGCAAAACAGAATGACTCTTTATTTGGTCAGCTGCTTGTTATTTAATGTGTTTGCACTTTTCTGATCGTCAGACACCTACTTCTTGTTTTCTAATACTTTGAGTTAAGAGTGGAGGTATGCTCAGTCAGAAAGCAAGCCCTTACAAATGACTGTTGTTGCTACTTTCTAAAGACAACAATGGGACTGATATTAAGGGGTGTTCATTAAAATTCATAGAATTTTTTAATAATTTGTCAAAATGTAGTTTTTAATCATGCTTTTTTCCAAAATATTATAAACAGTATGGGTCATCGGACTTTTTTTCACGCTACAGCATGTACAGGTTGTGCAAAATCGACAGATTTTCTATAGATTATGCATGGAAAATTCAATTTTGTGCGATAAAAAGAAAACAACACCATATAATTTTAAGATAAAATGTGAGAAGATAGATCTTATAACATGATTTTAGATCAGAAGAAAAATGGGGTCGCCAAACATGTTTTCTTGCTTCATATTAAAATATGTAAATTCACAACACTTTCAATTATAAAACTTACTTAAACGAGGTATTTCCCTACTATCTGAGTTAAGTCTCTTATGTGGCAAAGTTGAATAAAAATGAATCAAACATTAATAATTTTCTATATCAATGAATTAAATACTACTCTCAAAATTTGTACATTTCATTAAAGATCTAGACCAATTGTTATTTGCTACTTCAAAATCCCAGATGGAGGAAGACACCCACCATTCTGAAGTTGCCTTATACTGCGGGAAAATGAAATTGGCGGCAATTTAGAAATTTTCAGTTTCTGATTCTGTTTCTTACTTCCCATTGGAGTCAGAAATTGATGTCTTGAGCATGTGTCTTGTTATAATAGAAAATATAATTAAAATTATGCAAATTGTCTGTTAGTTTTTCTACTATTTTCACCAATAAACTTGCATTAAATAAATTTTACAGAAATATAAAAAATAATACAGACTTTTTGTATCTGAAAGTAAAAAAAAACTATTTAAAGTCTTAAGATCTGTCACCCCTTATGAAACCCCATTTGAACTAAATTCCAAAAGAAAGACATTTTTTGACATTGTAGTTTTTTTTTGTCTGAAACATGGATATCAACATGCATGTGAAACGAATGTACACAACATTTAGTGTGTTTCAATCAATTATTTAAATTATGTTCACTTGTAAATATTTATATAACAGCATATAGATCTATAATGCAGCAAGAAACTCCCACACCGGAAAGCGTCCTTCAGCTGGCCCCTAAACAAATATCTATACATTGCTATACTGGTTCAGTGACAATGATCGTCATACTAAACTCCGAATAATACTTGTAAATAACGCCATATGGTGCTAAGATAAAAAATATTCCTATTTGTTTGAAGTGTCAATAAAGGGATGTAACTCGTAAATTACAATTACAACCGCTTTGTCAGAAAATTTTGACTGATTGAAGTGGCACATTTGCCTATTACAGCGTATTAAGTGGCACTTTGACACTGGCCAGTTCAGAAAAAGTCTCACCACATCATTTAAATTCAGCATAGCTCAGAAGTTAAGAAAGAAATTTCAACTTCTTTGTAGAAAAAAAAATTGCCTCGACGGGTGACAAACTTGTGTTTAAAGGCATCGTATTCTAATCATTACATTTTATCAAAACAATTTTTATGTTAGAACTTATAAAAATATGCAGTTGTCATTTATAGCGTACATCATGCTTTGGTTTCATTTGATATGAAACCAACCGGGGTCAGCTTTCCGACTGTGCTTAGCACAACATTGTGTGCTTTGTTGTTGTTTTTTTAAACCCACGTTCTCTCTTTTAACAACTCAAGTATTTGGTTTTGTAGAAATGTAAATTGTTATCAGATCAACATTTATTATTATATCTTTAAATATGAAAACAATCTATTCTGAAGTGAGAAAAGATCATATTTACTTTTTGTATTAGCCTTGGCAAAGTCAAGGCGTTGAGACTTGGGCCTGCTATTGGTGGTGTCAACAATTTAAAAAAAACGTGATTATTATAACAATACGAAGATGTGGTATTACCTTATAGTTCCAGCAGTCCATTCATACTGTTGCTGTTGCATAATAGTTGATATATAGATGTGGTATGATTACCAGAAAACAAATGACGTAAAAGTAAAAGAACTATAGCTAGGTCACCTCACAGCCTTCAAAAATAAGCAAAACCATACCACAAATCTTGCTATTAAAGGTCCTGAAATGACAAATGTTAAATAATTCAAAGGAGAAAACTAATGGCCTGATTTATGTACAGAAAAATGTACCAAAAAAAAACAAATATGTTATACAGCAATAAAGGAAAACCACTGATATACAGCAACAAAGGAAAACCACTGAACTATATGCTCCTGACTTGGTGACAGGCACATGCAGAAAGATTACAAGGACACGGGGTCACTTTCTATATAAAGGTATACACAAACATAATGCTGGTATGGGTCACTTTTTTGGAATGTCAAATATATCAATGGTGTGTTATTTAAAAATGTATATTAAATGGGTTGTGATTTTCTGATGATGCATGAATGGGTAGGGATTTTAGCATAAATCTATAAATGAATTGGGTGTGTTAATCAAACCCCAGCCGCACGTCTGTACCCAAATTTATAGATTGACACAAAACAGTTGTCCCTTTTAGGTGGTCTAGAAAGAAAAAAAAACAGGTGAGGAAAAGGATAAATCGTGTAAGAATTAGAGAAATGTGTAAACTTAATTTTAAAAATAGAGTGAAGTTATAATGTTTTTCCTATATGAAAAAAACTCTTTACGATAAAATATCTTTATAGATGAAATGGTTCCAACTGAAATAAAATTAATGGCTGACAAAAGATCTATTGATTTGTACCTCAAATTACTTGAGTCAGGATCTGAGAAAAAAAGAGACATACGTTTAGTTATAGTTGGAAAGAAAGGTGCTGGAAAGACCTCGTTGATTAGAAGATTGTTTGGTGAAGACATTACAGATGTTACCAGTACAAATGGAATCGAAATTCACAAAATAAAATGCAAAGCAATGTCTGATGATGGCATATGGAATAAGTTAGATGGTATGATGCATAAGCTTAAATATGTTTCTCTTTTCTTAAGAAAGTAATTTATAACAGTTTTAGTTTCTAGTTTACATAACATATTTTTGAGCAATAATTTGGATTGGTTTGGGGATGTTCAGTTCTGGAGGCATAGGTCTAACAAGATCTGATTCAAAGTTCCATTTCGTTGATTTCAGGTCTTGAATATTCACAATTAGTTCGACGTGTTGGAAAATAGATGAGAGGCATTAATTGGCCAAATGCAAATCTAGTGCATTAATAAGTTGGCAACATTAATTATGTTAGCTTTTACGCAGTATAAGCAAAGGTGAACAACATCAAATAGATAATTTTCCCCCCTTTTAAGCACAATTAGATGTTATTTGAATAAGATAGGAAAACTGTTATACATACAAAAAATGTAGGGATGCAGATTGTCAAAGGACTTCCTATAACTCTTTATCTACCACTGACGGATATATACATGGTTTTCATCATCGCTTGCATAATCTAGCGTGTTTTCGCAGTGACTGATAGATCCGTTGTAACATATACTAGCGCAGTCCCGGTGACGGATATTTCCGGAAAATATACCACTATTAAAACCCTTTAGATAGGACAAAACTGTTGGGGAATCCCGAAATGAACCAATGAAATTCGGTTTAACAAATGAATAAACTTTCAACTCATACATTCCTTTTTAACAAATTATGATGAATTTTACACGTGTTCGGAATGCGATTAAAACAATGGCGGACGAATGAGCTATCAAATTGGATAGCGAAAGTGAAGAATTTGAAGGATTTATGCAATTAGAAAGCAAAATTAGAAGTATCGTAAGGGATAGTTAAGTTTGTCGGAACAAGATTGGGAGTCTTGCGAGGCTGAAGAAGCCAAACATGGACAAATAATTTGAAAACTTTTTTCGTCCTTTAACAACAGCTTTCATGTTTGATAAGGAAAAGAAAGAAATTGATTTGGTATTTGTTTCATTTTTGTCGAGCCTGTTGCAGAAAGCTCGACATAGGTATAGTAATCCGGCGGCGGTGTTAGCTCACTTCTTAAAAGCTTTATATTTCAGAAGGTGGAAGACCTGGATGCTTCATACTTTGTATATAGATGCTTCATGTTACGAAGTTTCCGTCAGTCACATGTCCAATGTCCTTGACCTCATTTTCATGGTTCAGTGACCACTTGAAAAAAAAGTTCAAATTTTTTGTAATGTTGAATTCTCTCTTATTATAAGTAATAGGATAAATATATTTGGTATGTGCGTACTTTGCAAGGTCCTCATGTCTGTCAGACAGTTTTCACTTGACCTCGACCTCATTTCATGGATCAGTGATCAAGGTTTTGTTTTGGTGGTCAAGTCCATATCTCAGATACTATAAGCAATAGGGCTAGTATATTCGGTGTATGGAAGGACTGTAAGGTATACATGTCCAACTGGCAGGTGTCATCTGACCTTGACCTCATTTTCATGGTTCAGTGGTTATAGTTAAGTTTTTGTGTTTTGGTCTGTTTTTCTCACTCTATATGCTATATTTGTTGTATGGAATGATGGTAAGGTGTACATGTCTAGCGGGCAGATGTCATGTGACCTTTACCTCATTTTCATGGTTCAGTTGTCAAAGTTAAGTTTTTGAGTTTTGTTTTTTTAATCTTATACTGTATGCCATAGGTCAAATATATTTGGTGTATGGAAATATTTTATGATCTTTATGTCAGTCGCGCAGGTTTTATTTGACGGTGACCTCATTTTTACGGTTCATTGCACAGTGTTAAGTTTTTGTGTTTTGGTCTATTTTTCTTAAACTATCAGTAATGGGTCAACTATATATGTTGTATAGAAGCATTGTTAGCTGTACATGTCTGCCTGGCATGGTTCATCTGACCTTGACCTCATTTTCAAGGTTCATTGGTCTTTTAGTTATCTTGGTTAATGTTAAGTTTATGAGACAGTTGTAATAAAACTAAGCTTTATACTTATGACTATCAACATAATATCAATGATTAGTATAAAAGGCGAGACATTTCAGCGTGTGCACTCTTATTCAATAAATATACAATAAATACTGATTAATTAAACATTTTATTAGAGTACTCATAACACAGCCTTAACAATTTGTGAAAAATTCTCTCACTGCAAATTTTCTCTAGTAGTTAACCTACAATTCAGCTGCAGTAGCTAACTAATCAGCAGTGTGTAGTAGTGAACTGTAAAGGAACCTGTGGTAGATAAGAAAATATTGCACTTTAAAATGATGATTCTTAATTTTTTTCTATATTATCTTTAGTTAACAACTATAATTTTTACAGAGGAACGGGATCAGCCTTTCAACATAGCTAAAATGTTAAGTCCCCCCTTATAGGAGTTATTGCCCTTTAATGATAATTGTAACTATTGTTTTACGCTTCTGGCTATAATCATGAAACTATAGTAGTTATAGAGTACCTGGAAATAGCAAAATTATCAGCTAAAGATCTTCAAACAAGTTGACATGTCTGAAATTTTTATACCCCCGCTTTGAAAAAAGGGGGTATACTGTTTTACCTCTGTCTGTCCTTCCGTCAGTCCATCAGTCCGTCAGTCCCTCCGTCCCATGAATACTTTTCGTCGCATTTTCCTCAGGAACTACAATATAAGGATTTCTGAAATCTGGTTTCAGGGTTTATATAAGTCTGCTACACCGTTTGATGCATTTTACCTAACACTTGTATTATTTTACACATGATAACCAAGTTGAAAATTTTCGTCACATTTTTCTTAGGAACTACAATACAAGGATTTCTTAAATTTTGTTTCAAAGTTTATATAAGTATGCTATACCGTGTGATGCGTTTTCAGATTCATCACTCAACAACTTCCTGTTTACCAAACACTTGTACTATTTTACACATGATAACCAAGTTGAAAATTTCCGTCACATTTTTCTCAGGAACTACAATACAAGGATTTCTGAAATTTGGTTTCAGGATTTATACAAGTCAGCTATACTGTGTGATGCGTTTTCAGATTCATCACTCAACAACTTCCTGTTTACCAAACACTTGCATATTTTTACACTATTAAAATTATCCACTTGCTTGATCATCCTACTGCTTAAAGGAGTTATTGCTTTTCAGTGAAATATTTACTTATTTATGTTTTATGACAATATTCATAATAGATAGAAAGAAAATGTTTATCAAAAATTATCAGCAAAAAGATTTATAAATAAGTTAAAGAAATCATCGATCACTCCTTATATGAGCTATTGGGCATGCCCTTTATTGAAGATTTTTATACGAAAAAAAAAGATGAATCCACCAGAGACCAATGGCGTAGATTTAAGAAACTATAGGTCACCGTACAGCCTCCAACAATGAGCAAAACCAATATTGTATAGTCAGCTACCCATGTTGTTAGTTTTTGGCTTGAAAACCTTGAAAACTGTAATGAATAGAAAAAACACTAACCATGCTGATCAGCTACAATGACGATATGATCTACAAATAAGACAACGTGACTGCAATCAACATTTGACTCATTAGATAATCAACTGTTGACACTTTGTAGTTGTTGTGACAATTTTTACTTTTTTTTTCTTTTTTGGGTGAGCTATAATCATGAAACATTGTAATGATAGGGATGTAGAAATGCTATGCTGGACTTCTTGGCTCTTATATATTTGAATACCAGGACAAGTAATTTTTTGGTCTGGATTGCCCGTGGACAAGTAAAAACATACACTGAAGAAAAAATTCAAATATTTCACAACTTATTAAGATGTATTAATTTTTGTAAAAGAAACCAATGTTCAACACATGAAAAACATATATTTTTTTTAGTCAAAACATCAATGTTCATGACGAGAAGTATTAATTAAAACTGGAAATAGATTACTAACCAGAATAAGAAAAACAAGTTTGCAAACCTGGGTCTCATGAACATTACGGTAAATTTGTCCATTTACCCGGGATCACCTATTATGTTTTATTTGCTATCTAATTGAAGTGTCATTTTAATTTTTATACCCCACGCAACGAAGTTGCAGAGGGTATAATGTTTTTGACCCGTCTGTCCGTCCGTCCGTCAGTCCGTCAGTCCTGTTTCTTGTCATCGCAACTCCTCTCAAACCACACAACAGAATTTCACGAAACCTTTTCAGATAATAAGGACATACTATGTAGTTGTGCATATCGACGGGAAATTGCGATTAAATTTTTTTTCTAGGAGTTACGCCCCTTTGAACTTATTTACTTAAATGTACTACTGCAACAGTTTGTCATCGCAACTCCTCTCAAACCACACAACAGAATTTCACAAAACCTTTTCAGATAATAAGGACATACTATGTAGTTGTGCATATCGACAGGAAATTGCGATTCATTTTTTTTTCTAGGAGTTACGCCCCTTTGAACTTATTTACTTTAATGTATTACTGCAACAGTTTGTCATCGCAACTCCTCTCAAACCACACAACAGAATTTCACGAAACCTTTTCAGATAATAAGGCCATACTATGTAGTTGTGCATATCGACAGGAAATTGCGATTCAATTTTTTTCTAGGAGTTACGCCCCTTTGAACTTATTTACTTTAATGTATTACTGCAACAGTTTGTCATCGCAACTCCTCTCAAACCACACAACAGAATTTCATGAAACCTTTTCAGATAATAAGGACATACTATGTAGATGTGCATATCTACAGGAAATTACGATTCAATTTTATTTCTAGGAGTTACGCCCCTTTGAACTTATTTGCTTCAATGTACTACTGCAACAGTTTGTCATCGCAACTCCTCTAAACTACATAACAGAATTTCATGAAACCTTTTCAGATAATAAGGACATACTATGTAGATGCGCATATTGACAGGAAATCACAATTCATTTTTTTTCTTTCTAGGAGTTACGCCTCTTTGAACTTATTTACTTTAAGGTACTACTTCAACAGTTTGTCATCTCAACTCTTCTGAAACCACAGAACAGAATTTCATGAAACTTTGTAGATAATAAGGACATACTACGTAGATGTGCATATCAACAGGAAATTACGATTCAATTTTTTTTCTAGGAGTTATGCCCCTTTGAACTTATTTGCTTCAATGTACTTCTGCAACAGTTTGTCATCTCAACTCCTCTGAAAACACACAACAGAATTTCATGAAATTTTGTAGATAATAAGGACATACTTTGTAGATGTGTATATTGACAGGAAATTATTATTCAGTATTTTTTCTTATACAATTTTTTTTTCTTATACTTATTTAATTCCTCCAATGACAATGTGGGGAAGTGGGGTATGTGAGCGTGCTCACTAAGGTTCTTTAATTTATCTTTGATATGATATCTCACAGAATTAAGGAATATTATCATTACACTATTTCGTTTGTTATTTATAATAATCTTTTTAAATTGACATTTTGTCACATGCCTATCTTTGGATGTTATCTCGAATGCGAATTAGAGGTTTTCCAACAGCAAAATGTAGATCAATGCTTCATCAAAATTGTGTCTTTTTCGAAATTTTCTGTGAATTTTTGTAAAATTTTTGATATACGTTTTAGTATAAATCAAACTAAGAGTTCCGAGTCGAATCTGGTAGCTAATGCTGCTATATCATGTGAAGATATTGATATACAATGTTTTGTGATTTCCCACGAGACAGCTATCCACCAAAGACCAAAAGACTAGGGTTTAATTAAACAATTACAACTCACTGTTTGCCTTCAAAATGATACAAAAACCACACTGTCGCATGGTGGTTCAAGTTTATTTTATACTGGGATCTCACATTTTTTTAATATTATTGTAATTTTCTATTGATAGGAACCAATGGAGAAACTGAAATTCATGCAAGACTCTTAAAACCATTCAAAGGAACAATTGAAGCATCAGTAGAAGGAGCCCATAAAGCTGTGAAGGAAAACACACCATCAACAAGTTTTGATGAATCAGAGACAGTAACCCAGCAGCCTAAAATAATGTTACCTTCAGTTACCACTGAATCTGAAGTTGAACCTCCAGTAACCACTGAATCTCAAGTTGAACCTCCAGTAATCTTGCAGCAACGAAACCAAGCATTAGAACAAGCGAAAATGGAAATTGAAGCCATGCTTAAATCTAATGTTGATTTACATGACAAAGAGGAGTATGCCACATTATTGTTATGGGATTTTGCAGGAGATGAAGAATTTTACCACACACATCAAACTTTTTTATCACAAGATGCGATTTATCTTGTCGTAACAAAACTCAATGAGGCTGACGACAAAAAAGCAAAAGGTAATATATCATATACACTTATATGCGGCCAAGCTTAGCGAAAGGTAGTGCGTGCGAGGTAATCAGTCAAACAAACTTTATTAGATTAACTCGTAAAGGAATGATCTTTTTCATTGGCCAATTCAAACCTTGGCCCTCACACCTGCAAAATTAGAACACGCGTACTATAAGTTGAATGAACTGATCAGTATTCACGTAGCCGGTCAAGGTTGTTTTAACCTCCATCGTCGTATGCACGTACATTATTGTATTCTTGATTATCCCATAGCAATTCTAGCTTTTCAATGCTACATGTATGTGCATGTAAAATTATTTTTCATATTTACTCTGTGGACAAAGTTTTTAAAATTTAATAACTTTTTTAAACTATCCTGGATTTCTACCAAACTTGGACAGAAGCTTGTTATTGATCATAAGAGTATTCAGAAATAAATTTTGTAAAAAAACAATCCTGATTTTCAGAATTTTATCTATAAATGGACTTAGTTTTTCTGCAAGTTAACATTACATATTCACTCTGTGGTTAACGTTTTTGTCGAGTGAGCCTATGACTTTTGTCGCATTATTGTAGGGTGTACATGTCTAGCTGGCAGGTGTCATCTGACTTTGACCTCATTTTCATGGTTTAGTGGTCAAAGTTAAGTTTTTGAGTTTTGGTCTTTTTTTATAATACTATATGCAAAAGGTCAACTATATTTGATGTATGAACATATTTTATGATCTATAAGTCAGTCGTAAAGGTTTGATTTGACCTTGACCTAATTTTCTCGGTTCATTGCTCAGTGTTAAGTGTTTGTGTTTTAGTCTGTTTTTGTTAAACTATAACATGTATAAGCAATAGGTTATATATAACTATATTTGTTGTATGGAAGAATTGTTAGCTGTACGTGCCTGCCTGGCATGGTTCATCTGACCTTGACCTCATTTTCATGGTTCATTGGTCAATGTTTAGTTTTCTTGGTTAATGTTAGGTTTATGTGACAGTTGTAATAAAGCTTTATATTTAGGACTATCAACATAATATCAATGATTAGTAAAGAAGGCGAGACATGTCAGCGTGTTAAAATTTTAATAACTTTCTTAAACTATCCTTGATTTCTACCAAATTTGGACAGAAGCTTGTATATAATCAAAAGCTAGTCTCTAGAAGAAAATTTTGTAAAAATATATTTCCTGTTTTTTAGTATGTTACTTATATATGGGCTTAGTCTTTCTTCCAGTTAACATTACATACAGTCTGCAGATAAAGTTCTTATAACATTTATAAGATTCATAAGGTAGGCGAGACACTATGTTCCGCGGAACTCTTACAAATTTTTGTTAAACAAATTATCCATTCATTTCTATGCTAGTAAGTAATTTTGTTTACTTCGAAACAGTGTCAAATCTGCTGAATCAAATATTATGCTATATGAAAAATAAGGAAATCTGCTTACTGGTATTTTAGCATTATATTCTGCATTAATTTAGACATGTTCAAAGCAGATATAATAAACGCATCCAATAAGTTCAATACTTTTGTGCACAAGATAATGCAATGTTCACTGCGCTATGACAGAGTTTCAACTGACGTAATGTTGCTTGTGATTTGCCATGAATTGACTCGATAAAGTAGTTAATTATTTTGTTGTCTCTATTATTTAAGTGATTTTCATTTTTTTTAATAATTACAAAATATAATACCTTTGGACTCAACTTATATTTAGACAACTGTCTGTTGTTATATACAACCTGTACGATTATGAGTCTGACATATTGTATAGACAACTGTCTGTTGTTATATACAACCTGTACGATTAAGAGTCTGACATATTATATAGACAACTGTATGTTGTTATATACAACCTGTACGATTAAGAGTCTGACATATTGTATAGACAATTGTATGTTGTTATATACAACCTGTACGATTAAGAGTCTGACATATTGTATAGACAATTGTATGTTGTTATATACAACCTGTACGATTAAGAGTCTGACATATTGTATAGACAATTGTATGTTGTTATATACAACCTGTACGATTAAGAGTCTGACATATTGTATAGACAATTGTATGTTGTTATATACAACCTGTACAATTAAGAGTCTGACATATTGTATAGACAGTTGTATGTTGTTATATACAACCTGTACGATTAAGAGTCTGACATATTGTATAGACAATTGTATGTTGTTATATACAACCTGTACGATTAAGAGTCTGACATATTGTATAGACAATTGTATGTTGTTATATACAACCTGTACGTTTAAGAGTCTGACATATTGTATAGACAATTGCCTGTTGTTATATACAACCTGTACGATTAAGAGTCTGACATATTGTATAGACAATTGTATGTTGTTATATACAACCTGTACGATTAAGAGTCTGACATATTGTATAGACAACTGTCTGTTGTTATATACAACCTGTACGATTAAGAGTCTGACATATTGTATAGACAATTGTCTGTTGTTATATACAACCTGTACGATTAAGAGTCTGACATATTGTATAGACAACTGTCTGTTGTTATATACAACTTGTACGATTAAGAGTCTGACATATTGTATAGACAACTGTCTGTTGTTATATACAACTTGTACGATTAAGAGTCTGACATATTATATAGACAATTGTATGTTGTTATATACAACCTGTACGATTAAGAGTCTGACATATTGTATAGACAACTGTCTGTTGTTATATACAACCTGGACGATTAAGAGTCTGACATATTGTATAGACAATTGTCTGTTGTTATATACAACCTGTACGATTAAGAGTCTGACATATTGTATAGACAATTGTATGTTGTTATATACAACCTGTACGATTAAGAGTCTGACATATTGTATAGACAACTGTCTGTTGTTATATACAACCTGTACGATTAAGAGTCTGACATATTGTATAGACAATTGTATGTTGTTATATACAACCTGTATGATTAAGAGTCTGACATATTGTATAGACAACTGTCTGTTGTTATATACAACCTGTAAGATTAAGAGTCTGACATATTGTATAGACAACTGTCTGTTGTTATATACAACCTGTACGATTAAGAGTCTGACATATTGTATAGACAACTGTCTGTTGTTATATACAACCTGTACGATTAAGAGTCTGACATATTGTATAGACAATTGTCTGTTGTTATATACAACCTGTACGATTAAGAGTCTGACATATTGTATAGACAACTGTCTGTTGTTATATACAACTTGTACGATTAAGAGTCTGACATATTGTATAGACAACTGTCTGTTGTTATATACAACTTGTACGATTAAGAGTCTGACATATTGTATAGACAACTGTCTGTTGTTATATACAACCTGTAAGATTAAGAGTCTGACATATTGTATAGACAACTGTCTGTTGTTATATACAACCTGTACGATTAAGAGTCTGACATATTGTATAGACAACTGTCTGTTGTTATATACAACCTGTACGATTAAGAGTCTGACATATTGTATAGACAACTGTCTGTTGTTATATACAACCTGTACGATTAAGAGTCTGACATATTGTATAGACAACTGTCTGTTGTTATATACAACCTGTACGATTATGAGTCTGACATATTGTATAGACAACTGTCTGTTGTTATATACAACCTGTACGATTAAGAGTCTGACATATTGTATAGACAACTGTCTGTTGTTATATGCAACCTGTACGATTAAGAGTCTGACATATTGTATAGACAATTGTCTGTTGTTATATACAACCTGTACGATTAAGAGTCTGACATATTGTATAGACAACTGTCTGTTGTTATATAAAACCTGTACGATTAAGAGTCTGACATATTGTATAGACAACTGTCTGTTGTTATATACAACCTGTACGATTAAGAGTCTGACATATTGTATAGACAACTGTCTGTTGTTATATACAACCTGTACTATTATGAGTCTGACATATTGTATAGACAACTGTCTGTTGTTATATACAACCTGTACGAATAAGAGTCTGACATATTGTATAGACAACTGTCTGTTGTTATATACAACCTGTACGATTAAGAGTCTGACATATTGTATAGACAACTGTCTGTTGTTATATACAACTTGTACGATTAAGAGTCTGACATATTGTATAGACAACTGTCTGTTGTTATATACAACTTGTACGATTAAGAGTCTGACATATTGTATAGACAACTGTCTGTTGTTATATACAACCTGTAATATTAAGAGTCTGACATATTGTATAGACAACTGTCTGTTGTTATATACAACCTGTACGATTAAGAGTCTGACATATTGTATAGACAACTGTCTGTTGTTATATACAACCTGTACGATTAAGAGTCTGACATATTGTATAGACAACTGTCTGTTGTTATATACAACCTGTACGATTAAGAGTCTGACATATTGTATAGACAACTGTCTGTTGTTATATACAACCTGTACGATTATGAGTCTGACATATTGTATAGACAACTGTCTGTTGTTATATACAACCTGTAAGATTAAGAGTCTGACATATTGTATAGACAACTGTCTGTTGTTATATACAACCTGTACGATTAAGAGTCTGACATATTGTATAGACAACTGTCTGTTGTTATATGCAACCTGTACGATTAAGAGTCTGACATATTGTATAGACAACTGTCTGTTGTTATATACAACCTGTACGATTAAGAGTCTGACATATTGTATAGACAACTGTCTGTTGTTATATAAAACCTGTACGATTAAGAGTCTGACATATTGTATAGACAACTGTCTGTTGTTATATACAACCTGTACGATTAAGAGTCTGACATATTGTATAGACAATTGTCTGTTGTTATATACAACCTGTACTATTATGAGTCTGACATATTGTATAGACAACTGTCTGTTGTTATATACAACCTGTACTATTATGAGTCTGACATATTGTATAGACAACTGTCTGTTGTTATATACAACCTGTACGATTAAGAGTCTGACATATTGTATAGACAACTGTCTGTTGTTATATACAACCTGTACGATTATGAGTCTGACATATTGTATAGACAATTGTATGTTGTTATATACAACCTGTACGATTAAGAGTCTGACATATTGTACAGACAATTGTATGTTGTTATATACAACCTGTACGATTAAGAGTCTGACATATTGTATAGACAACTGTCTGTTGTTATATACAACCTGTACTATTATGAGTCTGACATATTGTATAGACAACTGTCTGTTGTTATATACAACCTGTACGATTAAGAGTCTGACATATTGTATAGACAACTGTCTGTTGTTATATACAACCTGTACGATTATGAGTCTGACATATTGTATAGACAATTGTATGTTGTTATATACAACCTGTACGATTAAGAGTCTGACATATTGTACAGACAATTGTATGTTGTTATATACAACCTGTACGATTAAGAGTCTGACATATTGTATAGACAACTGTCTGTTGCTATATACAACCTGTAAGATTAAGAGTCTGACATATTGTATAGACAACTGTCTGTTGTTATATACAACCTGTACGATTAAGAGTCTGACATATTGTATAGACAATTGTCTGTTGTTATATACAACCTGTACTATTATGAGTCTGACATATTGTATAGACAACTGTCTGTTGTTATATACAACCTGTACTATTATGAGTCTGACATATTGTATAGACAACTGTCTGTTGTTATATACAACCTGTACGATTAAGAGTCTGACATATTGTATAGACAACTGTCTGTTGTTATATACAACCTGTACGATTATGAGTCTGACATATTGTATAGACAACTGTCTGTTGTTATATACAACCTGTAAGATTAAGAGTCTGACATATTGTATAGACAACTGTCTGTTGTTATATACAACCTGTACGATTAAGAGTCTGACATATTGTATAGACAACTGTCTGTTGTTATATGCAACCTGTACGATTAAGAGTCTGACATATTGTATAGACAACTGTCTGTTGTTATATACAACCTGTACGATTAAGAGTCTGACATATTGTATAGACAACTGTCTGTTGTTATATAAAACCTGTACGATTAAGAGTCTGACATATTGTATAGACAACTGTCTGTTGTTATATACAACCTGTACGATTAAGAGTCTGACATATTGTATAGACAATTGTCTGTTGTTATATACAACCTGTACTATTATGAGTCTGACATATTGTATAGACAACTGTCTGTTGTTATATACAACCTGTACTATTATGAGTCTGACATATTGTATAGACAACTGTCTGTTGTTATATACAACCTGTACGATTAAGAGTCTGACATATTGTATAGACAACTGTCTGTTGTTATATACAACCTGTACGATTATGAGTCTGACATATTGTATAGACAATTGTATGTTGTTATATACAACCTGTACGATTAAGAGTCTGACATATTGTACAGACAATTGTATGTTGTTATATACAACCTGTACGATTAAGAGTCTGACATATTGTATAGACAACTGTCTGTTGTTATATACAACCTGTACTATTATGAGTCTGACATATTGTATAGACAACTGTCTGTTGTTATATACAACCTGTACGATTAAGAGTCTGACATATTGTATAGACAACTGTCTGTTGTTATATACAACCTGTACGATTATGAGTCTGACATATTGTATAGACAATTGTATGTTGTTATATACAACCTGTACGATTAAGAGTCTGACATATTGTACAGACAATTGTATGTTGTTATATACAACCTGTACGATTAAGAGTCTGACATATTGTATAGACAACTGTCTGTTGCTATATACAACCTGTAAGATTAAGAGTCTGACATATTGTATAGACAACTGTCTGTTGTTATATACAACCTGTACGATTAAGAGTCTGACATATTGTATAGACAATTGTCTGTTGTTATATACAACCTGTACTATTATGAGTCTGACATATTGTATAGACAACTGTCTGTTGTTATATACAACCTGTACTATTATGAGTCTGACATATTGTATAGACAACTGTCTGTTGTTATATACAACCTGTACGATTAAGAGTCTGACATATTGTATAGACAACTGTCTGTTGTTATATACAACCTGTACGATTATGAGTCTGACATATTGTATAGACAATTGTATGTTGTTATATACAACCTGTACGATTAAGAGTCTGACATATTGTACAGACAATTGTATGTTGTTATATACAACCTGTACGATTAAGAGTCTGACATATTGTATAGACAACTGTCTGTTGTTATATACAACCTGTACGATTAAGAGTCTGACATATTGTATAGACAATTGTATGTTGTTATATACAACCTGTACGATTAAGAGTCTGACATATTGTATAGACAATTGTCTGTTGTTATATACAACCTGTTCGATTAAGAGTCTGACATATTGTATAGACAACTGTCTGTTGTTATATACAACCTGTACGATTTAGAGTCTGACATATTGTATAGACAATTGTATGTTGTTATATACAACCTGTACGATTAAGAGTCTGACATATTGTATAGACAACTGTCTGTTGTTATATACAACCTGTACGATTAAGAGTCTGACATATTGTATAGACAATTGTATGTTGTTATATACAACCTGTACGATTAAGAGTCTGACATATTGTATAGACAATTGTATGTTGTTATATACAACCTGTACGATTAAGAGTCTGACATATTGTATAGACAATTGTCTGTTGTTGAAGACTGTACATTGCCCTATACCATGTCCTTTTATTATTTTTGGCTTTGAGTTTCTCTCTCATTGATGTGTATTCATGGGAAACCTTCACAACCAGTCCAATTTGTTTTTACTATGACTAATAAGCAAATTGTCTCTACAATGAAAATGTCACTTTTATTGTTATAATACACACCTCCAAGTATTTTTAAGCTCAATTTGGTAGTAAATGTTGTGTCTAGAAGAAAAAGAAATCTAAATAAAGTCCCTGGCATTAAAGTGAGATAATTCCTGGAAAAATGCAAAAACAATATATGTTAACTTTAAAGAGACAACAAGTACATTTTACTAAATCAGAAAATCAAACGTACATGCGAATGAAATAAAGTTAATTGTAATGTTTACATATAAAATGCAGTGAATTCAATTAGATACTGTTCATAACAATTATACATTTTAACAAACAGCTGAACCAGGAGCACAATATCAATATGTCCTATGCATATATTGAATTGCTGCAAAATAAAATTGCAGTGTCGTAAAGTTTGGAGTTCACATGTATTTTGATATATTTAAGGTGTAATACAATATCTTTTTTATATACTGAATACATCTAATTGAAAAAGGACGCCAATTTTGCAAAATTGAAATATGTGATAGACTGGAAGCGCGAAATTTTGACTGGTTTTAACATAAATTTGAATGAAGAATTTCAGCGGGTAGTTCTAAACATAAACCTTCATGGTGCATGGTTTAAGATTAAACAATAATAACTTAATTCAATGACAATTAGTGCAAAAAATCCAATAACCATGGCCAGTCCACTTCATAAAACAAAATTGGAATATATAAAGTAGGGAAAATACGGTAGATTTTTAATAATCACATCTCGCTAGAAAAATAAAGAAAAAAAGACAGACATCATTTAAACTTTAACAATTTTATTTTTAAACCTATTTGTTTTTAAGGGCAATGTTTTCTGATCTTTCCATTGGTATGATTAAGGCAACAGAAACTATGGGCTTCATGGTCATTCTATCGTCCACCGCCACTATGGTAGAACAAGCATCTAAATTACTCACAAAATATTTTACTCACTGTAATAAATGTGACCTGTCAATTAGAAAAAAAATATCTCTCTTATTTACCTAGCAGTCTGCTGATTGTAAATTCAACTTTTCATCATACTATCAAATGAGGTGAATGTACCAAAGGGATCTGACAATTACATGGCCAAAAAAACCCAATTACATAGAACTAAAGACAAAGCAACATAATCCCCACTAAAACCGGGGGTGATATTAGGTGCCTTTGAAGGGTAGGTAGTTCCTGCTTCACATGTTGCACCCGTCGTGTTGTTCACGGGAGTATACATTGTGTGTAAAATCTTATTAAGTGATGTCATAATCAGGGAAAAGAGGACAGGATTGTAGTTACGACTATTGGAACATATTTATCATCATTGGTGAAACAGACATTCCATAATAGATGATCACCTTGTGATGGAGTCCATAAAATGTTCCATGGGATAACTTTAACCTGAACACTTGGACCCCATGTTTCCAAGGTTATCATGATGGGAAATGCAAGCTCTGGCAAATCTTCATGACTGAGATACATTTACCCCATATGGAGACCCTCTGGACACAATATAATTAATCAAAGTACTGAAGTACTGACATCGGATGACCACAAGTTCTTGTGGATGGTCACAAGCACTTGTCTCAGAAAAAAAAATTACATCTCTATACTTGAAAGTGAGATAAATGTACAGAGATATATTTTTTTCTGAGACAAGTTCGTGCGTGGATGATGCATAAATGACAGGGAATTCAACCTCACCGTAATCATATTGTAGTGATACAAATCAGTATACTCTGTTTGTTGTTATATATTATATAAATATTTGCACATAACAGTTACCTATATATATAATTTTCATCCATTTGTATATCTTTTTGTTCTACTATATAGTGCAGTGCAAGTGCATGATGGACACTCTTCTGTAATAATTTGATCTTATAGATTGGATTTGAGTAGGCATTCATATTTTCCTGCAAAACGTTCTTTTCTCGAGATAGTCTTCCGCATGCGTTAACACAATTTTTATGTATGTCAGTGCATATATATTAATGATTTTTTACTTATATATATATATTTAAAACGACAAAACATTTTCATATTTTTAATTTGTGTTCTAAAAAAATATTTTTATGAGTGTTCATTGAAGAAATGAATTTATAACAAGCGATAAGGAATGTTATTTTGCACTCGATAATGTCCGCGTATTTATACTATGGGTTACCAGTCAAACACGAAAGTCAAATCTCTGTGGCAACAATACATGGGAATGCCCTTACCGTCATTGTGATGTTAAAACCGGTAAATATGACTTGAAGTGTAAGATAGATGTGCTGATGAAAAGTCTGCTTTGTAGAGATGTTTCAGTTGTGGATGAACTCAATACATTGCTACTGTAGTACCACTGAAGTGCTTGGAAGTATTGAAGAGAAGAATAAGTGTCTTTATCCACCAGTGGTTCTTGTTGGTACACATAAAGACAAAGTTGAGGCTTCTGAGGAAGTAAAGGTATATATTAGTATCGACCTATGCACAGTTTGTCATCGCAACTCCTCTGAAACCACACAACAGAATTTCGTAAAACTTTGTAGATAATAAGGACATACTTTGTAGATGTGCATATCGACAGGAATTATGATTAAACTTTTTTTTCTAGGAGTTATGCTCCTTCACTTTGAACTTAAACTTTTTGCCATAAAGTACTAAACAGTCCGTCTGTCAGTCCTGTTCTTGTCATCTAAACTCCTTTGAATTTTTATACCCCAAGCAACAAAGTTGCTGAGGGTAAAATGTTTTTAACCCGTCCGTCCGTCTGTTTGTCTGTCCGTTCGTCAGTCCTGTTCTTGTCATAGCAACTCCTCTGAAACCACACAACATTTATTCATGAAACTTTGTAGATAGTAAGAACATACTATGTAGATGTGCATATCGACAGGAAATTACGATTGATTTTTTTTCTAGGAGTTATGCCCCTTTAACTTAAATATTCTACTGCAACAGTCTGTCATCTCAACTCCTCTGAAACCACACAACAGCATTTTATGAATCTTTGTAGATAATAAGGACATACTAAGTAGATGTGCCTGTCGACAGGAAATTACGATTCAATTTTTTTTTCTAGGAGTTATGCTCCTTCGCTTTGAACTTAAACTTTTTGCCATAAAGTACTTAACAGTCTGTCTGTCAGTCTTCACTCAGTTCTTGTCATCGCAACTCCTTTGAATTTTATACCCTAAGCAACAAAGTTGCGAAGAGTATCCTGTTTTTGACCCGTCCATCTGTCTGTCCGTTCTTCCGTCTGTCTGTCTGTCTGTTCGTCAGTCCTGTTCTTGTCATCGCAACTCCTCTGAAACCACACAACAGAATTTCATGAAACTTTGTAGATAATTAGGACATACTATGTAGATGTGCATATCGACAGGAAATTACGATTGAATTTTTTTCTAGGAGTTATGCCCCTTTAACTTAGAACTTTGGCCTAAATATTCTACTGCAACAGTTTGTCATCACAACTCCTCTGAAACCACACAACAGCATTTTATGAATCTTTGTAGATAATAAGGACATACTATGTAGATGTGCATGTCGACAGGAAATTGTTTTTCTCGGAGTTATGCTCTTTGAACTTTGATACTACTGCAACAGTTTGTCATCGCAACTCCTCTGAAACCACACAACAGAATTTCATGAACCTTTGTAGTTAATGAGGACATAATGTGTAAATGTGCATATCCACAAGAAAATTTTTATCAGTTGACTTTTGTAGAGTTATGAGTCTTTGAACTTAGGAATCTGGTGAGATTTTGTTGGTCCAGTGACAATGTGGGGGCGTGGGGTATGTGAGCGTGCTCACAAAGGTTCTTTTATTTAATTCCTTGTTTGATTCACTTCAAACTTTATAGAATGACAAATCATGATATGCAAACATTGCCATTGAAGAAATTTCGTGTTGTTTAGATAATCAGAATCATGACCATTTCACCTTACAAATGTTAACTTTTTTTAAAACCATCCTTGTCGTCGCAACTCCTCCTACTTGATTTTTCTGGATCTACATGAAAATTTTGTATTAATTTGTTAGATCCTAATATATAGATGTGCACGCAGGTATGGTTTTCTGATCCATTCAGGTGGGTTTTTTAACTATACACTTTTCAACTTAAATTTTTTTGACAAAACCGAACTTGTCATTGCAACTCCTCCTACATGGTTTATTGCGTCCGCTTTAAACTTACAACAATGACAGGTTTTTTTTTCACTTCTTCCATTGGTTGATAACATTTGATTGTGTCAGGTTTTATGTACTTTCAATATGAAACTTTCTTTCAGACTTATTTAGTTTATTCACAAAATACACTTTTTACGTAGTTACATCAAGAGTCCAAGATCCTCTTGATGTATCATGTACGGTTTCACTGATAACCAAGGTTCATAAATAGTTGTTCATATATATATACATTTCTTGAAATACAAAAAAAATTATGCATTATGTATTTATCTATTCAATTTTGGATACTTCTTGTCACTGACTGCAGTAACAGATTTTATTTTATTATTTTGTTTTCGTTACATCTTTTGATACATTCTTGAACCAAAATTTGGAAGACATTAACATTTTTCAATTTCTGATTAGATATATAATACGATTTTTGTATATAGAAAAACCTAAAATTGTTTCGAAATAATTCCGACCAAAATATTTTTTTCAAAAATTTTACATTTGAACACTAATTTTTTTAACGATATGCTAAAATCTACATTTGTTTTCTCATTAACTCATAAATACTCTTCCAGAAATTTTCTAAACATTCACAAGTAATAAAACAAGTGGTTATAATCATCTTTTTTCATTACATGCATCACATATAGACTGTCGTTTGTTTGTTTCCATTTATATAATAAGTGTTTCGTTTGAAAAATTAAATGTAAAAGTTTCCAAGTATATAGTTTTAGCTTATTCTCTTCTGAAGAATGAAAAATTAGGATATACAATTTCAGAAATTTTTGTAGATACATATACATTTGCTTACACCAATTGAGTGTTCAGTTTAAGCTTTACAAATCGATTTGTATAATATGTTAGTTGGACTATTTAAAGCTTCAATGTAATAACCTTTCCAAATAAATTAATATCATAGAATATTGACAATACTCCTAAATGAAATTTCGGACATTTTAAGATGGCTTTTATTTTATGTCAAAATATTAATGTCTGGTTACCAATTATTCTTCTGTAAATATCGACAATGCGATTTCCAAGAGGAACTCATTTTACTGCTAAAACTGTACCACTTTAACTATGAGGTTTGGTAAAGGAGGGGTGAAAGATACCAGAGGAGCATTCAAACTTGTATGTCGAAAATAAGTAAAAACTGATATCCTAGAATGGAAAGCTCATATGCACTACTATCTTTTTCAAAGGTCAAAATATAGGACTGTGCGGCATTTTTTCAACATGTATATGACCCAAACTTCTAAGAGTTTAAACTTATACTAAAATTCTGTACTACCTGTCCTTTCACTTTGGGTCTTCCTCAGAATTCAATTTCACCACTATCCATGTGTATTCATACTGGTAAAGTTCTGTTTCTACGAAATGAAACATATATAGATCATAGTCGTGAACCAGTAGGTAAACAAAACAAAATATCTATGAATATTATAAACTCCCCAAAAGAGGCGTGGTTTGTGAAACAGCTGTAATTACAAAATGCAACCTATAAAAGCATTATTCAAAAAATCTTGAACACACTTTTTCTCTCAAATTTTTTTTTATTATGATCATAGCCTAAAATAAAACACTGGATATGCTATTACAGTATATTTTATACCCCCACCCCTGATTCAATTTTTAAACAATTCGAAAACAATTTAATACTTTAATTAATGTCAGCTTACCCTTCATGTATGTGCATGTTTTCTGACATAAAATGTATAGAACCTGTATGAAACTATTGATAACAGATTCAAAGCATTTCAGAATTCAATAAATGGAAAGCTTAGTAGTTAATCATTACAACATTCAAGGTTACATAAAGTATCCAATCCACCTTTAGTCTCCAGTTCACATCTAACTGTATCTATAAAAGTTCATAATGTTTGCCTCAAATGGTCTGTTTAGGAATATGACAGTTTTTGTCCATTCGTTTGATGTGTTTTATCATTTGATTTTGCCATCTCATTAGGGACTTTCCGTTTTGAATTTTCCTCGGGAGTTCAGTATTTTTGTGATTTTACTTTGTAGGGCCCCTAATGCTTAAATTACCTGTTTTATGACCCAGGGGTTAGAGCTTTTCCCCTAAGGCCTCATATTTGTTTAATAATTCTGCCGTTTCTGTGATTATGGAATATTTATTAGAATCTAAGGATAGAGTACACTATTGTTAGTTTAATTTAGGTATTTTTGTTACTGTAATCCTGAATATTTTAAACTCATAAAAAGAGGCTTGGTTTGTGAAACAGCTGTATTTACAATGTCAACCTGTAGGCTAATTTCTACAAAAAATATATGCTGAAATAAAGCACTTGTGTCATCTTTAATATCATTGACAAAAAAATATCAAGTTACTAGAACTCTTTCCAATTTTCAAAAATAATGGTTCTATTTTCAAAATTAATCCATTTGTTTTCCCCTAAATTATCTGTTTTCTTAAATCTGTCAAGGCGATAATTTTTTTGGGTCTATCCACCACCTGATATTACCCATAGGATTTTATTGAAACTTGATATTAACTGACTTATCCTTATATTGTTCCTTGTGTCCAAATTTTCGACAATTGATACGTTGTAGATGATTGAAATTCACACTGTCTAATCGATGACCTTTATTCATGATGTCACTGCATCACTAGTCCCAAATGGAATTGGGTGAAAGTAAACATTACTACAGAGTCAATACCTTTGGTAATACCAATATCTTTCTAAATTTATTTTCCACACGAAATACGGTTCAGACGCGCCTTTGTGAGATTTTTCATCAATCTATCAAGAAACAAATGTGAAAAGCTACGCGGGCATCTTTTCCAAAGAAGCACTGAACGAAGCTTCATGGACAATAGGGTTATATTTTAATGAAAGTTGATATTAACTGACGTATCCTTATATTGTTCCTTGTGTCCAAATTTTCGACAATTGATACGTTGTAGATGATTAAAATTCACACTTTCTAATCGATCAACCTCATGCATTGCAAATTATCAGACATACCTTGATGTAATTCTGAAAGTCTCAATTTTCCAGCGAGATCGATTGCAAATCCTTTAATAAGGTCAGAGCTAACCACTATAATTGAAACATTTTAGCCATGCTGCGTCTGAATTGTGATTAGAAGCAATAAGGACTTATTAATTTGCTCTGAAGTTTTGCAGGTGGAAAGGTATCGGAGTCACATGAGTCATTCCTGAGCAAAAGTGATCAGTATGTGTTGAGTATGTGCGATATAAAAAAACACTTCTTATGCAAGAATAGGGCGTCATTAACAGTCGTTATTAAAAATGTAAAAGCAAGTTCATGGCCTGATCTGCTGATTATTTGGTATTGCTTTATTTATTGCCTTATTGTGTTTACTTTAATTAATTCTTGGTCATGGATGCTAAATGGTAAACTGCTTTTCTGTTGAATCTAAATCTGTGCAATTATCTTTACCATTGATGCATCATTTCTTTCACGTACGCACCTCAATATTTGCAGTTTTTCTGTCTTTTTTTAAGGTTGACTCCAATCCTCTGTGAACTTCGATAACACTTTTTTGTACTGACTGCTCACATCCATTTTCCATTTATTTATTTTTCTGGTGACAAACATTGACACAAAATACATCTTTCCTACACAATAACAATCTTTCTTATTCCCGTGTTCGTAGGAGTAGACTTTATAGGACTTTCAAAAACTAGCCATTATCCGGGAATATTTTTTTTCCAAAGGATCTGTTTAACTGTATAGTTAATTAAAACTCAAGTAACTTATATACAACCACGTTTATTTCACCATTTTCTACATATGAAAATGCCTGTACCAAGTCAGGAAAATGAAAGTTGTTATCCATTCGTATGGTGAGTTTGAGCTTTTGATTTTGCCATTTGATTGTGGACTTTCCGTTTTCAATTTTCCCCGGAATTCGGTATTTTTTTTATTTTACTTTTTGCAGCACAAAACTATTCCAAGTTGAAGTTCAACATCCCTGCTTGTGGACTAGATATATTCGTGCTTACTGCAGGGGGCATCATCATTGTCTTGTGATGTATATCCAAACTCATTGTGAAACGGTAGTCTAATTTATAATAACCATTGACATATCTTTTATGTTTTTTTTTGTTCATAGACTTATTGAAGAAAACGACTTTATTTTTTAGATTGAGGATGCATGTAGAGATTGCCTTGATAAATATGCTGAGGATGTTTCAGCTGTTGCACGAAGACACATTAGTGATAAGTACGAGTACTTTATTTCAAACACAGAAGATAATCCAAGTGTATTCCAGCTAATACGACAAAATCTCTTAAACTTAGCCACAACAATGAGAACATGGAATATAGACTATCCTATTAAATTCATTCAGTTGGAAAAATGTCTACGAGAGAAAAAGAAGGAGTTACCAATTATTTCCTTTAATGAAATTAAGCAAATATCTACTGAAATTCCAAAACCATTAAATCATGAAGAACTTATGTTATATTTAAAATTTCATCATGAACTCAGAGCTTTGGTTTATTTTGAGGATCTTTCAGATTATATCATTTTAGATACTCAATGGTTGTCTGATGCTTTTAAATGTATAATAACAGCAGAGAAATTTCAATCAGGTGCCAGACGGCATCTTTTAATGGATGAATGGAATGATTTAAATATTAGAGGAAAATTACATAGTGTGGTTTTGGAAAATATATTAGAAACAAATAAGAAAATCTTTAAATTTGAGGAAAAGCAAAACTTGTTTCAACATAAAGATCATATATTGAAAGTCATGGAGAAATTTGATATTATAATATGTCCAACTGTATCAGACAGGGATGCCGCTGATACAAATCCTTGCTATTACATACCGTGCATGGTTAAAGATGTACCTGACTGTCCTATACGCAAACAATTTAATGTGACAGAAAAAAACTGTACAAAATCCACTTGGTTATGTTTCAAATTTAAATTTCTACCAGGACATTTAATGAATCATTTGATTGCTTCACTGAGCCGGAAGTACGAAATTGCAGAAGTACCTGTCCGTGGACAAACAAAACGGCCAATAGCTCTTTTCAGAGGAGCTGTCGTCTTTAAGTTTCACAAGACTTCAAAATTACTTGTGATGACATATCCCAATGTGATTCAGATTCAGGTTTGGGATTTTGGGAAACATTGTAACATTGAAAGATGTCTTTTCAAGGACATTGATGATTTTGTTACAAGAGAAATAAACACTATAATATGTAAAAGATTCAAAATGACGACTGTAAAATTTGACAAAATGTTGGGATGTAGCGTTGCAGAACCAGACTGTGTGACAGGATTTTATGAGCAAGATGCAGATTATTTTTGTGAGATGTGTACAGAAACACATATCAATGAATGGTCTGATCATGCACCGATACAGGTAATATATTATTTTAATTGTTTGATAGGAAAGATTTCATCTCATTCATGTTATTGCATCATTTTTAATATATTAGTCTAGAAGTCATTCTTGCATTTATAAAACATGTTTTGACCACTTGTTCTCACGCTTTTCCTTTGATTCATAAATATTACCCACAGGCACCCGTCATGCCCGTTTAGCAATTATAAAAAAAATCACTTTTTTTATTTTTTGTATTATCTGTCTTTTTGTTTTAAATTGGCACAAATATCTGAATGTCTACTATGTTTTTAAGAGTATATATGGATATGTCCCCTCAGTCAGGCTTCAGTTGATTTACGGTTACTTTTATTGATTTGGTATAATTTTGAAGACTAACATACACTAGATAATTGATATTTAGTTTAAAGATGTTATAAAAATTTCTTCATTTCCAATTTAACCGCAATATTGGGATCTACCTTTAGTCATGCTTGAATGACTTTTAAATTTTGTTTGTTTACTTATTGAAGTCATTTGTGTGATAACAGTTCACACAGGATCGACATTTATATAGTCTATAAAGTACACAGGGATATTAAATTCCTCAAGGCAGTTTTTACGCAGGGAAATCACAATTTGTCAAATTCCTGTAGTTATAGATTATTGCTGCAACTAGATAACATTGTACATGTTATGTATGTTTCGTTAATTATTTATAAATTTAAGTAAAGTAATGAACATTCAATAGTGGTAACTATTTTTTAATTTTTTTTTAGCTGACCAAGATTTCTGAAAAAACTCAACATGTTCTAGGATCTCATCTTTGGGTTGAAAACACCAGTCCAATGCAAAGTACACCCACAAAGGTAACACTCTACTGTTGAAAACATACAACATGTATATAAACTAGTATTATGTAAATATATGTAGTTTTGTATAACTAAATGTGTAGGATGTTTTAGATTAATCATAATTACATGGATAGCATTTATCACTGGTCAATTATTGTTACTATCAGTTATAACGGGTAATCAGATCCGTAACCTTTTTATGGGTTTGAAAACATTATAGAAGAAAAAGAAAGAAAGAACACCAATAATGATCGACAAGTCAAGTTCTACAAATAATTTTAATGTCCGAAATAAACTGTCGACTTCTTACGCTTATAGCAGTTATTGGCTATAAACATGCTAAATATGGATGTTTACCCATTTTTTGTATGTTCGCTCATCATCATGAAAACTATAAGAGATAAGAAGAAACTGTTTACAGCTTAAATGATCATCAGGACAAGATCTACAAATTCGTCAATCTAGCATACATTATTAGTTGACCCTTTGTAGAAGCTATTATCCTTGTTTAATGAGGTTTTGATGAGTTCAGGTATTTTTGTGCATTTTTGGCAAACACTTTTAGCTTGTAATAAACTACTCGGCAGACTTCGTATATCTGTATATGCCCTTGCATGATGAATTTTACCATTATTAAGTTTTATTTGGTTTTTTTTTCTTGTTTTTTTTCTTCATTGTATGCTAGTAGATTGAGATGTATTTCATGTATATTAGAAATTCAAAATGGCCCGAACTCCGAGGAAAAGTTCAAAACGGAAAGTCTGTAATCAAGTTATTAGTTTATTATTTATTGACAGAAATTTCTAAAATTGTCAGCTAATAAATTTTGAAATTTAAAAAAAAATGTTATGTTTCAACTTCCTCAAAGTTGACTGCAGATAGATTTGGCTATTTTTAGATCCATTTTGGTCATATAGCTCTTCAACTGTTTAGATTCTTATTCATCCTTTGAAGGTAAATCCAGAAAAACGCATGAAATATATATGGTGTTGTTTTCAAATCTCATTGAAATTATATTATAGCTTAATATGCAGTATTAGCTTTGTTCAATTTTGAATGTCGTACGGCGACCAATTGTTGCTTACATCTACTCCATTTGGTGTCAGGTGGATAGTTACATTGGCCTTCATATCTCATGATTGTATGTCTAGTTAGCTCACCTCTTGTTCATTTGTTTATCGCCCAATACAAATTATTTTACTTATTTCAGAGTTACTATGAGTTTTCCAAACTTTGTTTGTTTTACATACCAGCCCTATACATGATTAATATAATGAAACCTGTATGTGAATTATAACTCCTAAGTCCAAACAAATAGAGTGAGCAGAAAGGATAAGTATCATCCACAATGCTTAGTTTTCTGTCAAAATTGAATAATTTCTCAAGGTTTACTAATTATTATATTATATTTTGTATAATTGAACATAATTTATTAATTGCAGGTGCGTGTAAGTGTCAAACGTGGTAAGAGAGATTATTCAAATATTTCTGAAGAGCCACCAAGTAAATGCAATTTGAGAGAGGTATATGATATCACAATAATGTATCCGAAACTATGTATAATAAACATTCTGACCGATATAACATTTAGAAGATTGGTATGATTGCCATTAAGGCAACTCTCGAAAACACATCAACGACACAGAAATTAACAACTATAGTTTACTGTACGGCATTCAGTAGAGAGGAAAACCCATACCACATAGTCAACTATAAAAGGCCCAGAAACGCCAAATGTAAAACAATTCAAACAAGAAAACTTACAGCCTGATTTATGTTCAAAATGATATTAACATGAAAAACAAAATAATATAATATACAACAACAAACGACAGCAACTGGATTACAGGCTCCTGACTTGGGAGAGGCAAACACAGAATGTGGCGGGGATAAACTAGTTCAAGGCACCAATCCTTCCCTAACCTTTTATGGACAAAGGTTTAACATGACAACATAAGAACAAAATATAAAAATCAGTTGAAATGGGCTTAACTCATCAGATGGATGCAAAGCAGAAAAAAACCATCTAGCTAAATCACAGAGTGGACGTGGCAGGGTGCTTTTACATCCCCAAAACAAAAAGAAACTAAGGATGGATATTGGAGTAGCCTTATTCACGATTACGCTGACCTTTTACATACTTTATATAACAATTATTTACTTTTATTATTTGTTTTCAGTTCACCGCAGAGCAGATCAATTTTACAAAGATGGGAATAATTGTGCTTAATATTCTTGCTGATGCTTCTTATGACCTGTTAAAACAAGATATACCAAATCTACGTCCAAGGAGCGATTGTGATATCACATACTTGTACCAGGAGCATTATAAATTAAAAAAGCATGTTCCATCTAAAGGATGGGGAGGGGACTGGCAAAAAATTCAGGTTACAAACATAGCTGTTGGAGATGATATTGAACGTATAAGACTTACAAGGAATGAACTACAACACTCACGGGCAGCTGAACTTGGGGATACACGTTTTAATGAGTTGTGTAACATATTAACTGATCTCTTACAACGTTTTAATCAACTTAACAAACCAACAAGGCTTTATACTGATCACCTACATGAAATTTTGGCTAAAACTATTTCTACTGAGGACGTTCAATCAATTGAAAATGAAATATTAGGTAAGTTAGAAATCTTAGCCTTTTTAAAAACAGAATTTGTGCACAAAGTTCGTTATGATTGTATCCATTTATTTTTTTACAACAGTATGAAGGTATGCGAACATAAAACATAAGTATTTAGAGAACATTTTCCATTGCATGATAATCAATATAGCTTCCTTTTCTCCTGGTTTAAAAATTGGGTTTCTTTGAAAACTGTTAAAGTAGAACTTAAAACAGAAACTAAAGTTATCTGAGCAGTTGTGATTTATTTTGTTTTCATTTCAGAAATGGATATTGAAGTTGAAATTATTCCAACACAATAGAGAAATAAGCTCAGGCGTATTTTTTATTACAAATAGTAATTTTAAAACTTTTAAAGGAATTTACATACTACCTACCTTACCAACTTATTGGCATTAGACTGATCATTTTTTTTGACTAGATCCGTGTATTGAGAAAAAAATGCTACCAATTACAGTCTGTCTTAAACCGTCTCTACATAGAGTTATACAAATGAATGAACCAGATGAAAAAGTCAACCAAACTGATTATTCATAGAGTTATGGAATGTGATTGCAAAAATGGAATAGAGAACAAAGCTGTCTATTCATAGAGTTATGGAATGTGATTGCAAAAATGGAATAGATAACAAAACTGTCTATTCATAGAGTTATGGAATGTGATTGCAAACATGGAATAGAGAAGAAAACTGTCTATTCATAGAGTTATGGAATGTGATTGCAAAAATGGAATAGATAACAAAACTGATTATTCATAGAGTTATGGAATGTGATTGCCAAGATGGAATAGAGAACAAAGCTGTCTATTCATAGAGTTATGGAATGTGATTGCCAAGAAAGATTAGAGAAGAAAACTGTCTATTCATAGAGTTATGGAATGTGATTGCAAAAATGGAATAGAGAACAAAGCTGTCTATTCATAGAATTATGGAATGTGATTGCCAAGAAAGATTAGAGAAGAAAACTGTCTATTCATAGAGTTATGGAATGTGATTGCAAACATGGAATAGAGAAGAAAACTGTCTATTCATAGAGTTATGGAATGTGATTGCAAAAATGGAATAGAGAACAAAACTGTCTATTCATAGAGTTATGGAATGTGATTGCAAACATGGAATAGAGAAGAAAACTGTCTATTCATAGAATTATGGAATGTGATTGTAAAAATGGAATAGAGAACAAAACTGTCTATTCATAGAGTTATGGAATGTGATTGCAAACATGGAATAGAGAAGAAAACTGTCTATTCATAGAATTATGGAATGTGATTGCCAAGAAAGATTAGAGAAGAAAACTGTCTATTCATAGAGTTATGGAATGTGATTGTAAAAATGGAATAGAGAACAAAACTGTCTATTCATAGAGTTATTGAATGTGATTGCCAAGATGGAATAGAGAACAAAACTGTCTATTCATAGAGTTATTGAATGTGATTGCCAAGATGGAATAGAGAAGAAAACTGTCTATTCATAGAGTTATGGCATGTGATTGCAAAAATGGAATAGAGAACAAAACTGTCTATTCATAGAGTTATGGAATGTGATTGCAAAAATGGAATAGAGAACAAAACTGTCTATTCATAGAGTTATGGAATGTGATTGCCAAGATGGAATAGAGAACAAAATTGTCTATTCATAGAGTTATGGAATGTGATTGCAAAAATGGAATAGAGAACAAAACTGTCTATTCATAGAGTTATGGAATGTGATTGCAAACATGGAATAGAGAACAAAACTGTCTATTCATAGAGTTATGGAATGTGATTGCAAAAATGGAATAGAGAACAAAACTGTCTATTCATAGAGTTATGGAATGTAGACTTGTTTTTTTCACTATAACTTTAGTATAGATCAATAGAAATCTAGGAAATTTAAACACAAAGTTTATGACCAGAAAAGGAAGATTGTGATTGATTTTGGGAGTTTTGGTCACAACAGTTTAGGGATTAGGGGCCAAAAAAGGGCCCAATCTTGCATTATTCTTGGATTTCGCACAATAACTTTAGTATAAGCATTTTCTTGTTTTTTTCGCACTATAACTTTTATAGTTTAATTTAATAGAAATCTATGAAATTTTGACACAAGGTTTATGACCACAAATGCAAGGTAAGGATTGATTTTGGGAGTTTTGGTCCTAACAGTTTAGGAATAAGGGGCCAAAAAAAGGGCCCAATCTTGCATTATTCTTGGTTTTTGCACAATAACTTTAGTATAAGTAGATAGAAATCAATGCAATTTTAACATAAGGTCTATGACCACAAAAGGAAGGTTGGGATTGATTTTTGGAGTTGAGGTCCCAACAGTTTAGGAGCCAAAAGGGGCCAAAATTAAACTTTGTTTGATTTCATCAAAAATTGAACTATTGGGGTTCTCTGATATACTGAATCTAACCGTGTATTTCGATTCTTAATTTTTGGTCTGGTTTTCAAATTGGTCTACATTAAGGTCCAAAGGGTCCAAAAATAAAGTTTGATTTTTAAAAACAAAAAATGAATTCTTGGGGTTCTTTGATATGCTGAATCTAAACATGTACTTAGTTTTTTTTATTATGGGCCCAGTTTTCAAGTTGGTCCAAATCAGGGTCCAAAATTAAACTTTGTTTGATTTCAACGAAAATTCAATATATGGGGTTCTTCAATATGCTGAATCTAACCATGCATTTAGATTTTTAATATTTAGGACCGGTTATCAAATTGGTTCACATTGAGGTCTAAAGGGTCCAAAATTGAACTTTATTTGATTTCATCAAAAATTGAATTCTTGGGGTTCTTTGATATGATGAATCTAACCATGTATTCAGATTTTGGATATTAGATTACCACAAAGGGATGGTTAGAATTATCTTTGGGAGTTATGGCTCAAACTGTTAAGGAATAAGGTGCAAAAAAGGGGGAAAGGGTTGCCAGGTTATTGGACAATTACTTAAGTACAAAACATAATTTAAAAGCAGTGTAAGGTTGGTAATTGAAACTCAATTTAATATCTCACCTAAACTGCTCTTAAATTATGTATATTGGAAATTTGCCAAAAACTTTATAATTAACAAATTCCATTGGAAATTTGTCAAAAACTTAAGTTTAATGAACTTCATTGGAAATTTGCCAATATAAAATGTTGCATTGGAGTAATCTTTCTTTGTCCAGAATAGTAGTTTTAAAAAATCAACTTAAATCATGACTGTATGACATTTCATATTTTATGTAGTATTTAAATGAGTAGTTATTGTTGAAAACTCCATAAGAAATTTGAATTGAGATCATTTTTGGAATAAGGGAAAGGGGGAGGTTAAAACAATTGGTGGGGTTCAATTTTTCTTATTTCAGATTTCAAAAATTGAAAAAGAAAATTTCTTCAAATATCAAAGGATTAATATTCAACAGCATACTGAATTGCTCAAAAGCAAAAAAAAGCAGTTTAAGTTCATAAGACCACATTCATTCTGTGTCAGAAACCTATGCTGTGTCAACTTTTTAATCACAATCCAAATTCAGAGCTGTATCCAGTTTGAATGTTTGTGTCCATACTAGCCCCAACCGTTCAGGGTTTGACCTCTGCGGTCGTATAGAGCTGCGCCCTGCAGAGCATCTGGTTTAGTTTTGAAATATGTTGTAGGCCTTGTCGAGTTATGAAATAAAACACAAAATAAAACATAGGTCACCGTGCTTGTTTTCGAGAAAATTGAGGCTGAAAATTGGGGATTTTTGCAATTTTGCAAAAGAGTTAGGCAATATTATAAAAATTTTGGAGCAAATATTCTTCGTCCTAAATTATTAAAATCGGGTTCAATTTGAAGCTGTGATAAGTGACAATAAGGAAAATAATAAATCCCTACACGAATTACTATACATTTTTTCAATTGCAGACCAGATGCTCAAATTGGTATTTTTGTAATCCAAAAAATATGGAAATAAAGTGTTTCTGATAATGTAATTTTTATCATTTCTCTGCATAAACTGCATTTTGTCATGCTTTCTCCAAATATCAAATAAAAAATAGATATGTCACCGTGCTGGATTTTATAATAAAATCGAATTATCCTAAAAATTGCGTTCCCCCTTTTGTAACATCAACGTTAACGCTAAAGTGCATGACGTCCCTGGCAGACTTTTCAACGTAATCGCTGCAAAATACCGGCGACATTTTTGAGATGTATGAATATTGCTTGTAAAGAGCTAACTAAAAATTGGTAATATTGTTTTCGGAAATAACATCATGTGAATCATAAATACATATCTTTGTTTGTGGTCTAAGTTTGAAACATCTAAAACAATTAGTGATTACGGACTGTTGATAATTTTCACGGCTTTTAAAATTAAAGACTCGGCAAATCAGAACTTGACATACAGTTACATGTACTGTACACACTTGTGTATTAATTTATACCATATGTTTACCTCTAGATGTTGTTTTTTGTTTTGATTTGTTTTGTTTGATGGGCTGCTTTCCATTATAAAACTCCTTTAATTCCCTTTATTCACTTTAAAACACTTTTTAGAATTTCACATTTATTTATTTAATTAAACTTTTTTTTCGGGTGAATGATTACAATTGAAAAGAATTGGAAGGCTCCTAAACAGTTTCAATGTTCACAGTTTTTATAGTTGACAATGCGGTAAGGCCTTTGCTCATTGTTTAAGACCGTACAGTGACCTATAGTTGTTAAATTCTGTGTCATGTGTGTCTCTTGTGGAGAGTCGTCTCATTGGCAATTATACCACATCTTTTTTAAGTTGTTGGAAAACAAAAAAAACATCATGAAAAAACAACCATGTTAAGTTTAATGACTTCAGGATAATATATTGTACCACGTTTACAACGGACAGTGGGACGCCAGACATTTGTATACCATAATACGTACCGTCAAAATTTTTACGGGCTCATAAAAACATTGTTGGCTATTGTCTTTTGAATTTTCCGCAGAGTTCAGTATTTTTTTGCGATTTTACTTTTTGCTACCTGGAGGTAATAGGAATTTTGTTCTTTTATCAAAGTTGTTTTATTGTTGATTTTAGCGGAATACCATTATTTATCTAACATAAATAAATTGTTCAGTTAGGAATTTTCCTTCCCCGTGTACCTAAATTTTCGTAATTAGTTTTAAAATATCATTGTTGGATTTCTGTGCTGTAAAAAGATTACAGAAAATCAGACAAAATCATGGATGACGAATGACAATGTCCTCTGCTTGAACAGAATATTTTGTTTTCATCAATTTGGGAATCAAAATTTGTTTTTAAGACACATGTAAACTACTAGAAGTCCAAATAATTATGACAGTGAGGAAGGGTATATTAATTTTTTGCTTTGGTGGCCCGCCTTTCTGGGACGTGTGAAAGAAAAGAAATATGATAGCCTTTCAAGACGTTTTGGACTATAAATTTATTATACTCCCTCCAGCCTTTTAAAGTAGAATGATCGTTCCATAAACATTTTTCATCTGAATTTATTTTATTTTAGACAAAAACTATATCATATGTAGGACATACATCCTGAACATGCATGAAATATTTGCCACTGGACATTAACCACCAACAATCAATCAATATATTGGACATAGTAAAATTTAACGTGGTATTCACAAACGTTTCCGTTAAAATTGTGATAACGGGTGCGTTTGTATGCACATAAGACGTAATTGATATGTCGGGTGTTTTTATTGGTTTATAAATCGACTCGACACTACAATGGTCAAAGAGTTTGTTTACATTTTTATAATAATAGTGTTAACTTTTTCCAGCGGTTGTGCATTCTAGACAATATGATACAATACGTCGAAAACCTCAGTCGAAAACAAACAATCCGATCAAGACTACATACATCTTGTTTAGGTTTAATTTGTTCATTTAACTATTTTTATATGTTTTATTTCATTTAATAGGCTTGTGATATAAGTAGTGTACACAGGTACGTACTGAAACCCGGACGCCGGACCCGGACTGAGTAAAAATTATGAATTTTCTTAGAATTATCTTTTCTTTTTTTATTCAGGAGAAGGAAGATAATTTTTGGAGAACTGTAACACAATACATTATTTTGAATCTGTTCAAAGTTTTGATTTTCTTACCCTGTATACCACATTGCCTAACATTCTCATTAAGAAAAGATTCACACACCTAATTAAATGGGCATTTAAAAAATCAGAATGTAAATATATATGTTCAAACTCTTTTAGGTCATTTTTTAGTAGCAATAAACAAAAAAACTATGTCAATTGGACATGCTTTGATACTATATATGCCCTTGAATTTTTACTAGATAACATTTTTGTTCGCTTTGGGGATTCTGTATATTGTCAGATTATCGGAATTCCAATGGGAACTAACTGTGCACCACTTATTGCGGACCTGTTTTTGTATTGCTATGAGTTACAATTTATGACAAAAATAAGCAAAGACCCATCGAAACAACATCTGATAAACAAATTTAATAATACTTTTAAATATTTGGATGATATATTGGCTCTCAATAATGACGAATTCAGTATGTATAGTAAAGAAATTTATCCTGTTGAACATACTTTAAATAAAGCTAATACTAACAATGACCACTGCCCTTTCCTCGATCTTGATATCTATATCACTAACGGAAAGCTGAATACTAAAATTTATGATAAAAGAGATGATTTTTCATTTCCTATCATTAATTATCAATTTTTAGATGGTGACGTTCCCTTGTCACCATCTTACGGTGTTTATATGTCTCAACTTGTACTATTCGCTCGTGTATGTAACACTGTTTTAGATTTTAACGAGAGAAATTTATGTATTACTAAAAAATTATTACACCAGGGTTTTCGATATCACAAACTAGTCAAAACATTTACTAAATTTTATCATCGGTATAAGGACATCATTCGTAAATATAGCTCAACATGCAGACTTCTTATACGTTCAGGTATTTCACATCCACTTTTTTATGGAAATATTCTTTATAAAGCACAAACTTTGAAAGGTGTCAGTATTCACCTCAAAAACTAACAAAACCTTTGAATAGACTCATTAAGAAGGGATATAGTTACGATACTGTTGTCAGGTCATTAAAAATTGCATATTTTGGCGTTAATATTGATTCACTTATAGGGTCTTTGCATCGAAACTAAACACATTTATTCAAAAACCAGTTGTTGGCATGACACGGGTTATGTTCTTCTCATATATATGTTATGATTGTATGATACTAAACCCCTAACGGGAAGGATTGTGCCTGATGTTCATATGATGAAATCATAATCTTTCCGTCAGTTTAATTGAAGTCGGAGCTGGCATGTCAGTTAACTGCTAGCTATATATAGTAGTCTGTTGTTATTTATGTATTATTGTCATTTTGTTTATTTTCTTTGGTCACATCTTCTGACATCAGACTCGGACTTCTCTTGAACTGAATTTTAATGTGCGTATTGTTATGCGTTTACTTTTCTACATTGGTTAGAGGTATGGTGGGAGGGTTGAGATCTCACAAACATGTTTAACCCCGCCGCATTTTTGCGCCTGTCCCAAGTCAGGAGCCTCTGGCCTTTGTTAGTCTTGTATTAATTTAATTTTAGTTTCTTGTGTACAATTTGGAAATTAGTATGGCGTTCATTATCACTGAACTAGTATATATTTGTTTAGGGGCCAGCTGATGGACGCCTCCGGATGCGGGAATTTTTCGCTACATTGAAGACCTGTTGGTGACCTTCTGCTGTTGTTTTTTTCTATGGTCAGGTTGTTGTCTCTTTGGCACATTCCCCATTTCCATTCTCAATTTTATTATAATACATGTAATAATGATGAGATAATCAAATTTTGCTCTTACTCTTGTATAGTCTAGAGGAGAAGACAAGCATGTTAGCCTTGCAGATAATTTGTAGGTCAACTTTCGCGGTAAACAATGTCAATGGGGATACATGAGATTGGGGAGAGAAACGACAGTTTTCATTGTTTCTGTAAAGTTCTGTTTTTAGAATCTTCCTCCAATTCAGGAGCACCTCCATTGACGAGTAATTATACACTAAAATCAAAGTAAATGTTTCTGAACACTTAGAATGTGACATTTAGTATATGATAAGTAGTCTTCTATATAAAAAAAATTTGTGTACCAACATAATTATTGAAATGGTTAAAAAAAAAAAAAATGTTGCTTTTTGTAGTTTATACCTATTGAGATTGGGGAGAGCAACTGCAGTTTTCATTCTTTCTGTAAAGTTATGTTTTTAGAATCTTTCTCCAATTAAGGAGCACCTCAATTGATGAGTAATTACCCACTAAAATGAAAGTTAATGTATATGAACACTAAAAATGTCACATTAAGTATATATATGATAAGTAGTCATCAATTAAAAAATAATTTTGCGTACCAACATAATTATTGTAGTGGTCATTTTTTTTTTCATTTTTTTTTTTAAATATTGCTTTTTGTAGTTTAAAGCTATTTATTCATGAATTTTACAGATATATCAAAATGTGGGATCTTGAAACAAACTTCACACAGCTTATATCAATCATATTTGATTTTATAAGTTCATGTATCCCTGTGATGAGAGTTGTAACTGGGAACTTTATCAATGGAAAATTAAAACTGAATAGATTTTTCAGTCCTCACTTTCTTGAGAATACTGTCACAAAAAATTGAGAATGGTCTTAGCCTGCCATTCAGTTGTACATAATTAAAATTCTAAAATATATTGTAGTAGTTGTTAAATTCAATTGAATTTTAGATAATTAACTCCCAACTTTAATCAAATGTTTTGATTTAGAAAGTGCAGATCTCATTGCTCCAAATTGTCTCTATGATGATTTATTGACTAAGGAAATGAAATAACAATAAACAACAATTAGTTTCATTATTGTTAGCCTTTCTATATGTTCTAGCTGTTCTTTTGCTCATTCTTTGTATGTAGACTATCAGAAGATACCCCCCTAAAAATTGAAACAATGGCCGTCTTTTCCCTCAGAGCTCTTCAGCTCTTTGATTTTTAGCTATGATCATAAAAACATGAATTTTATGATTGTTTTATTTAATTCACCTGTGCACTTTATTGTGGAACCTCGTGTTATCATGAATGATAAGTTTTATTGAGTGATACAATTGCTGAAGGAATAACACATGATGTGCAGTTAGCCAATCAGAATAAAGTATTATAATGAAACATACATCTAATGTAATTATACTGATATATACCGTGACAGTAGTTTATATGGGCAGCAGTGACGCGATGCATGAACCTGCATTACGTAATTATATAATATATTAGTGTTTTTTATAAAAGTCCGACAGGAAATCAATAGAATACCTGGCCTTGTGATTGTCACCTTACAATAACTCTGGCAATAAACATGCTAAATGATATTTTGAAAACTGTTTTTACATGGATCACCGCTAGTTTGACTTTGAACTATGAAATGTTTTTTTTAGTTTAAAAAAGACTGACTATAGTTGGCAGGAGTCCTTTTGTGCTAGTTAATGTTTGTCATGGGTATCATTTGCGCCACTTTTTCTTTCAAATATATCATTTTTTCCCCGCCAGTTTACTTGTGACGCAGTTGTATCATACATACGATTAACAAATATTTGATACCATCCATAAGTGCTGAAATCCCATTTACCACAAGACGTACAACTAATGGAGCAGAGGCATTCTACAAATATTACAATGAACTTTTTATGGATTCCTATCCTTCAATAATTTTGTTTTTTTGACAAAATAGGCAAGTGACAAGCTACTACATGTATTAAATTGCGAAATACTCATGCAGCAGCAGTTAGAAGAAAACGGGAAAGAAAAGATCGGAACTGTGTGGTTTTCTAACATTTTTGTCATTCGGGAGATTGTCAAGCATGGCTCCGACATTTGAAAAATAACAAGTTGATTGATGAAAACTTTGATTAACTCTAATATTACTTTATGACATTTCTGCTTCCAATTTTGGTAGGTAAATCATTCTGTATGTAAATATGAACCAATTAAATAATAAAAAAACGATTTTCTTAGAATGGTAAAGCTCCGAGTCAAACAGAAAAAATTGAGTCCAGAAAAAAAATCAGGAAAAAATGGACTATTTTGTTTCCCTCCATGTTTTGACATGCACCGGAACCTGGAGTTGTAATACAAGACTGGTACCTTAAGGTCACGGACTTGTCTACTGGAGCATGGTCAACAGCTGATAAAAATTGCCAAGTGCTTTTTTTTTTTGCTCTTAGGGAGGTAACTCTTTCTGTTTCTTGCGATCAGCGATCGTCGATTCGAACCGAACCTAATTTGACGTTTGCGTATCCAAAAACCGATATACTAGAAATTTTAACAGAACATAGAGGAATTTAGACTCTTTTATAGATTTTAAATTGAACCCATCATTTTTAGATTCCAGAAAGTTGTTGTGTTTTTTTTTAAATGAACTGTTTGGCAGAAAAAGTCAACACCCCAAGTTTCGCCTTTCAACACGTTTGTACATTTAGATAAGCTTTTTAATAAATTTTCAAATCTTAAATATACTCATAAAACTATTTAAATATGTTTTTGGTACTGACATGCAAGATTAAACCTACATGACGCGATATTCTGTCGTGATTTTTTTTGAAAAAATACACATTTTTTGGCAGGTCACGTGACTCCATTGTTGTATGTGAGCTTATTTAAAGGTGATGAATACTGTCGACTTAAAGCATAACAAGGCAGCAACATATGACCAAAACGGTCTGAATCATAAGGTAATATAGCGTGGAGTACTCTAAAACTAAATCATTGGCTATAATCTTGCACCAATCAAACTCTACAGACTCCAATTTCACAGCAAAGTGACCAGGAAAACTGATAGTCATAAGAAGCAAAAAAAAACGCAACACAACAAACGAAGGATTTTCTATGTGTCAGTTGGTTTTTCGTCCAAATTGGAAACATAATTACAACAACCTTCTGTATTCCAAGACATGTTGTCAACATGTACGATATGGTATGGAATGTGACGGATGATATTGACAGATGTGTAGCAACTGTACAGTACGGGTATGTTAAACCACAGATGTGTATCAACTGTACAGTACGGGTATGTTAAACCACAGATGTGAAGCAACTGTACAGTACGGGTATGTTAAACCACAGATGTGTAGCAACTGTACAGTACGGGTATGTTAAACCACAGATGTGTAGCAACTGTACAGTACGGGTATGTTAAACCACAGATGTGTAGCAACTGTACAGTACGGGTATGTTAAACCACAGATGTGTAGCAACTGTACAGTACGGGTATGTTAAACCACAGATGTGTAGCAACTGTACAGTACGGGTATGTTAAACCACAGATGTGTAGCAACTGTACAGTACGGGTATGTTAAACCACAGATGTGTATCAACTGAACAGTACGGGTATGTTAAACCACAGATGTGAAGCAACTGTACAGTACGGGTATGTTAAACCACAGATGTGTAGCAACTGTACAGTACGGGTATGTTAAACCACAGATGTGTAGCAACTGTACAGTACGGGTATGTTAAACCACAGATGTGTAGCAACTGTACAGTACGGGTATGTTAAACCACAGATGTGTAGCAACTGTACAGTACGGGTATGTTAAACCACAGATGTGTAGCAACTGTACAGTACGGGTATGTTAAACCACAGATGTGTAGCAACTGTACAGTACGGGTATGTTAAACCACAGATGTGAAGCAACTGTACAGTACGGGTATGTTAAACCACAGATGTGTAGCAACTGTACAGTACGGGTATGTTAAACCACAGATGTGTAGCAACTGTACAGTACGGGTATGTTAAACCACAGATGTGTAGCAACTGTACAGTACGGGTATGTTAAACCACAGATGTGTAGCAACTGTACAGTACGGGTATGTTAAACCACAGATGTGTAGCAACTGTACAGTACGGGTATGTTAAACCACAGATGTGTAGCAACTGTACAGTACGGGTATGTTAAACCACAGATGTGTAGCAACTGTACAGTACGGGTATGTTAAACCACAGATGTGTAGCAACTGTACAGTACGGGTATGTTAAACCATACGTGTGTAGCAACTGTACAGTACGGGTATGTTAAACCACAGATGTGTAGCAACTGTACAGTACGGGTATGTTAAACCATAGATGTGTAGCAACTGTACAGTACGGGTATGTTAAACCACAGATGTGTAGCAACTGTACAGTACGGGTATGTTAAACCACAGATGTGTAGCAACTGTACAGTACGGGTATGTTAAACCACAGATGTGTAGCAACTGTACAGTACGGGTATGTTAAACCACAGATGTGTAGCAACTGTACAGTACGGGTATGTTAAACCACAGATGTGTAGCAACTGTACAGTACGGGTATGTTAAACCACAGATGTGTAGCAACTGTTCAGTACGGGTATGTTAAACCACAGATGTGTAGCAACTGTTCAGTACGGGTATGTTAAACCACAGATGTGTAGCAACTGTTCAGTACGGGTATGTTAAACCACAGATGTGTATCAACTGTTCAGTACGGGTATGTTAAACCACAGATGTGTATCAACTGTACAGTACGGGTATGTTAAACCACAGATGTGTATCAACTGTTCAGTACGGGTATGTTAAACCACAGATGGGTATGTTAAACCACAGATGTGTAGCAACTGTACAGTACGGGTATGTTAAACCACAGATGTGTAGCAACTGTTCAGTACGGGTATGTTAAACCACAGATGTGTATCAACTGTTCAGTACGGGTATGTTAAACCACAGATGTGTATCAACTGTACAGTACGGGTATGTTAAACCACAGATGTGTATCAACTGTTCAGTACGGGTATGTTAAACCACAGATGTGTATCAACTGTACAGTACGGGTATGTTAAACCACAGATGTATAGCAACTGTTCAGTACGGGTATGTTAAACCACAGATGTGTAGCAACTGTACAGTACGGGTATGTTAAACCACAGATGTGTAGCAACTGTACAGTACGGGTATGTTAAACCACAGATGTGAAGCAACTGTACAGTACGGGTATGTTAACCCACAGATGTGTAGCAACTGTACAGTACGGGTATGTTAAACCACAGATGTGAAGCAACTGTACAGTACGGGTATGTTAAACCACAGATGTGAAGCAACTGTACAGTACGGGTATGTTAAACCACAGATGTGTAGCAACTGTACAGTACGGGTATGTTAAACCACAGATGTGAAACAACTGTACAGTACGGGTATGTTAACCCACAGATGTGTAGCAACTGTACAGTACGGGTATGTTAAACCACAGATATGAAGCAACTGTACAGTACGGGTATGTTAAACCACAGATGTGTACGAATTGTGTAGTATTCTCAAAATAATGTCCTGTACAATCCATTTGTGCCTGAAAAACTGGTTCTAGACCGTACGATGAAAATGCTGTCAGAAAATCAGCCACTGATAGGCCTTGCAAAATTATCGAAGCGGGCGAGAATAGAGATTTACGCCACAGTATAACAAACACGAACAAGTTAAATATCATCGATACATAGCACGTAATCGTCCCGACGGTGGTAATGTCTTGTAAATATTTATCTTTTCCAAAGTCGAAATATCTATAAAAATGAGGAAGATACATTTCCCGTTTTTCTTTATAAGATGAAAATTCACTTAATCCAATATTCAGCGACAAGTTTTTTTAATTCCTTTTGTTATCATAATATATTTATTGCTACAGCTTCATTGTTTCGAATAAGAGCTATTTGTTCTAAATATTATAACAAAACAACAGAACTCAAAGGCAAATTCATATCATGATAAATGTATATTAAAATCTTATTAGATGGATTTTCACAAGTACAAAAACTAGAGATATCACATACCATATAAATAAACTCTTCCAATTGTGGTTGGGAATTTCATCTATAAAATAAAGGATGGGTGCATAATTTAGGAATTATAATTGCAAGAATTTAATTACCAATTTCATTTTTATCTATTGTGATGTGAAGATGGTAAATGGGAAAAAAAATCATGGCATCATTTGGAGACGTTTCCGTGACTTGTGTTCCTCAAAATGAAATGTAGAAAAAAATATTGTTTTCGCCTTATTTATGTTATCTTATCCTTTTTGATTGAAAACATATACAAAAAAACAACTGAAGTTTAAAACAAAATTTCTAATGAAATTCAACACAAGGAAAATAGACACTAACGGACAAAAGACAAACCTGGGAACTGATATTAATCCAGTTTGACAATCAATCAACAATCAACACTAAAAAGTAAAAATAAATGGATCTAAAAAAAAGGGGGAGACGTAAAGACAATTTGAAGCTACTAAACCACAAAACATTATTAAACAAAACACAAAAAAAGTCCCGATTGAAGAGAATAAAACTAGTTGCAAAAAACTCAAATTCAAGTACAAAAGAAACATAATTTCTTGATCTCCTGCATTATTCAGTCGGTTCTAGGTAGGCTCCTTGTTACTTTATATCGAGCCGTAGGAATATTGTTGCTCAATCTTAAGTTTATGTGTACATAGATTTTTGTGTTTTGTTTTGGTCCACATTGTGATTTTTTTCTATTCCATTTTTTTTTTATAGAATCATGATTGCTGTCTCTTCAGTCTTTTTCCTTGACTTAAACATCAATCTGTTTATATAGATTTGATAATCATTTTTTTGGTAAAAAATGAACAAATACACTTAAGAACAAATATTTGCAATTTAGAAAAAGTACGCTGACCTAATTATCCTATTTCAAAGTTATCATCATTGTTAGTAAGAATTAGGAGGTATTTCGGTTCTGCGTGTCTGGTTATTCGAAAAATCACCACTGCGTGAATCTAACACAGACTAAGGACTAGCTACACACTATATACCATTCTGCTCAAACAGATGTGTTGAATTATCTAAAACAAAATAGAATTTAATTTTGAAATTATTTTTTATGAGTTTCAAGTTCGCAGTCACGTCCGGTCAGAATGGGGACGTAAAATCCGATGCCTCGTGTAAAGAGAGTGCCACGCTCTTTGCACTCTAAAAACCTTTGCAACAACTCTTTCCGTAGGTGGCCTGTTGCAAGGCAAAATTTCTGTCCGTATCAAATATACCCTCATTTTCCAGTGGCAGGCCAAATTTCCCCGACCATCATCCCAACGGCCTCTCCTGTGACAAGACCTACCTATTGTATTTATTGTGAACTTGTTCTCGTCCTGAATATGCATGAAATATTTGCCACTGGACGTTAAACAACCATCAACCTATCAATCACCTATCTGCAAAGATTTAAAATAACGATACCATTACCACTTATATCTTGACTTATTCTTATATCGAGGAGGTATCAATGATGGTTGGTTGAGATCTTGACATTTATTCGAAAGATGAGGACAATTCAATTTTTCCCATTATGAGGCGCCCATTTATATGTAGCAATATTCGGACAGCTTATGTATAACGTTTTATTATCTCCATTTTCATAAGATATTCCAGAGATTCGATTTATATCATGATTTTTATTGGAGATTACTGCTAACAAGGTAGCTATACTATAAACTAATGTCTAAATAATCCTGTTCAACAGATTCACGCCTCTGAAAGTTTTAATCTGACCATAGATGTAATACCCATAGATAAAGCTCGCCAAAAGTTCCCCACTGTTCTCTATTGTTAGATACAAAGAACCATGACCAAATTGACTGTCTTTGATGTTATATGTGTGTTGTACCCCATCAAGTAACTCTAGCCATATCTCTTATCTGTTGATATCATTGACCAGTACAGCATAATATATTTTCTTAAATGTCTTCTCGAGTTATGTCCCTTCTGTTGTTAATATATGTCTATTTTAAGCGCACTGGACAGACAAACAGAATGGTAAAAAAATGTATGAAATCGATCAAAAATTGCGCATTTTACGAGGGAAATATTGAACTAAAATTCAAAAATGTATTTTTTAGGCTTGTGTCTTCATATTTCATAAAAATTGTGTTCCTGTTAGTTCATGAAAATGGGAATAGCACCTTTCTGTGCTTCTGAAATACACCTTGTCTTTGATATGCTTCATTAAGGTGTCGAACTGCGTCGAATTTGGGAAATAAATAATAAGAAAGTACATTATTTTCTTTTTTTCATCAGTTTTTCTGGTGTTAAAAGAGAAATTGTCTTCTTAAAATCATTTTTATATATATTTTTCAGAATAAGTTAGTTAATGTATCATAGATGAATTTTATATATTTTATGGCTAATTACAAAAATTATAATAATTGCATTCAAGTGGTTTATGAAATATGTATTTATAATTACTGTAAAGAGTTTTAAGTTTAATGAAATAACAAAACATACAATGCATGGAAACTAATTTTTGGAGCATACATATTTTCAACTTGTTTAATGTTTTCTAACAATTGTATGTTCAATAAACTTGTTTATAAATAATAGTTAAATATAAGATAGAGTTAAATTGATATAAAATTTAAACAGGATCAAAACAGAAGTTCTGCCTAAAAAAGAAAAATATTTATATTTATTAGTTTCTTTTCGAGAATAATTTGTTATATTGTTTTATCTAAACAAATATTATTTTTTTTAATCAAGTCAATATAAAATATATTTTTTGATTTTGTTTCTTTCTGATTTTTAGCATGTTTTATTGCTAATTGACTTTTAATTGTCAGTTTTCTATTGTCATGATTGTAAATCTGCATCTCCATGACCAACTGGTTCATGTCAATATCAGATAAGTGTGAAAGCCATTACAACGCACATATAACCTTTGAAGTCAGGGTTGAGCTTCATCTATAGGTATAACATCTATGATCTGACATTGTCATGATTTGATTGACCATTATAGTGAAATATATGTTTTGCAGATGAACACAGATATGTTCCATATGTCGTAACGTTACCACAATCATGGGACTTTTCTCTTCTTTGATTTCAACCTTCATGAACACGATTTATCCTTGGAAATATACCCACGTGAACAAGTACTATATGTAGAGCAGGAACTGTTTAACCTGTCAGAGCACCCATGTAATATTTTATTATGTTTTCGTCGTTTTAATTTTTTATCTTTTTGTATTTGATCCCTCCTTTTAATGTCTTTTCAGTAATAATGGAGGACCAAAGTTATATAAAATCAATATAAAGGGTTTAAGAGCTGATACAACCAAGAACCAAAAAGAGTAAATACTATGACAGTGAACAGGGGGAAATACATTATTTAGCTATAAATTACACTAAAACATTTAATTACAACAAAGGAGTAGGGGCTTTAATGGCCTCAAATGGCCCCATATTTACAAGATAATAAAAATTCTAACAGAGCAGATTTTTCTCCATAAATTATTAGAATATGAGTAAATGATTTAAAAAAAATGTTTTTACTTAACTAAAAAAGGTTCAATGACGTCACAATGGTAGGTGTAAATGACGTCATTATTGGGAAAATAAGCAAAAATACCGAAAATTTGATGGTTTTTCTAAATTTTGACCACCGCACCATGCTTGCACCAATTAGAAATTTTAACATTTTGACAAGTTCATACATATCAAACTTCGGATAAAGTTTAGTTTATACATTCTTATGCCTATAGAAACTTATTTTTTTTTGTTTATGAATGTAAAGTGTATTCCTAATTATATATTTTCTTAAGTATATCTAGTTAAGTTTCTTTAAAAAAATCTGACAGCAATGACCTTAATGTGTAAGGCAGTCAATAACAACTTTGAGGACATTTTTTTTTATTATGAAATTTTAGATAGACCTTCAATATAACAAAATCTGTACATTTCTGATGTTTTTGCTAATTATAAATTCAAAATTTGTTGTTTGAATGGGGCAATCTTCTCTCTCTGGTATAAGGGAAAGGGGGGGGTGTATTTTACTTAAATTTCCATAATTGGCGAGAAACACGAGATTTATTTCGAAAATGATCCTACCTATATTCCTATTGGATGTGTCTTTGTGGGGAATGTGCATAGAGATCTTAAAAATTTGATGGTAAAAAATTGAAACAGCATAAGGTAGACTATCCATATATCCGTATAAACATGTAGAAATATATAATTATATAAGTACGCCTGAGCCTGTGACAACTCTACAACAGATTTATCCATTGTATCACCAGCAGTGATGATGATACATGGCTATGTACATTATGTATATACAACTCGTCTAAACATCAACCCAGTAATGTAAGATCTGTAAATTTGCAAATGTATATATATATATGGATTGATTGATTGATTGTTGGTTGCTTAACGTCCAGTGGCAAATATTTCATGCATATTCAATACGAGAACAATTTCACAATAAATACAATAGGTAGGTTGATACAATAGAGGTCATCTGGGATGAAGGTCGGAGAAATTTGGACTGCCACCAGAAAAAGAGGGCATATTGGATAGGGACAGAAATTTTGCCTTGCAACAGGCCACCTACGGACCCCTCAGAGAGTTGTTGCAAGGGTTCTAAACGCGCAAAGAGCGTGGCCCTCTCTTTACACGAGGCATCGGATTTAACGTCCCCCTTCTGACCGGACGTGACTGTGAACTTGATACATCCTGCACAGCCAAACGGACGCCCCACTTCGGCAAGTGTGTTACTGCCGGTCGGGAGAAGACCAAGTGACCATATTTCTATACCCCAGTCACCCTTGGGGATTATATATATGAATAATTGACCTTTCCATGCATAGAAACAAGAGCCTGAAGTCTGTAAGCATACTACATGTCTGTTGCCTTTTTAATGGTTATGTTTTGAATAGTTTTATAATCATGCGTAAAAATGAAGTGTACATTTTAAAATGTGACCCGGCTTTGTTGTTAAGCCCCATTTGTGGGCATTATGTTTTCTGGTCTATGCGTCTGTTCGTCCGTGCATATGTCAGTCTGTTCGTCCGTGCGTATGTCAGTCTGTTCATCCGATTGTCCTTGTGTCTCGCTTCAGGTTTAAGTGTTTGGTCAAGGTAGTTGAATCTGACATCAGACTCAGACTTTTTTTAAAGTAAATTTTACTGTGTGTATTGTGTGTTTGATTTTTGTCATTTGCCTAGAGGTAAAGGGAGAGGGGGTTTGAGATAGCAAAAATAACATGTTTAAATCTGCCGATTTTTTGGGCCTGTCCTAACCTAGGATTTCCTGGCCATTGTTAGTCTTGCAATTTGGGCATCCATGTACTTAAGACACATTCTTGTTTTCAATAATTTTGACGAATATATAATGAATATTGTCATGATGATCAAAGACCAAGTCATACGACACTAAGATTAGTAAAGGCGAAAAGTAAACTAGTCACATTGACAAAAACCACAAAAAAACAAATGATATATATATATATATATAATGAATATAGAAAAAATCTAAGAATACAGATTTATTTGATATAGTAGCATGTTCCAGTTTTGTAATTCTATAGAATGATACAGTTATAAGTCTGGACGACTGAAATAGATAATAGAAATAAGATGAATTTCGAAAAGTCAACCCTAATGATCCGTTACATAAGTCTAGAAGGGGAGGGGTGTACTTCAATACTTAATTGATAGGGCTGTTTTGTCACCTTACCCAGTTTTACATTTTAAAAATATATACCTTTTCATAAATTGCGTAGGAAAAAAAGTTATATCATATATATCTGATAGTTTTCTTAACTTTTCACTTATTCAAGCTTAAAAAGGTGTAAATAGAAGTGCCCCCCTTCAACCCCAATCCCTTCCGGAAACATAACTACTGCCATGGAAATACACTGACTTTGGAATGTGTCTGTATCTATTTATTTAAGATAATCAATATTAAGATTTCTTAGCGCTAAATGTGTCTTGCCTTTATATCATTCTTCTTGTCGCTGATAAGTGAGACCCAACCCAGCATCAGATGCACAATCTGTATATATCAGCAATACCCGGTGTTTTGGTTTTGTTTGTTCCTGTTTCAATATTGCTTTCCCCCTTAATATTTACCTTGGAGTTCGTTTCTTTTTACAATTTACATCTTAAATTGCCTTTCTGTTTCAATATATTTAAAATTAAATCTTGTAAATAGAAAACAAATCGCGGTTGCCATGGGCACAGATATGTTGCTAGGGAGAAACAACAGTGAATTTGGCAAAAATGTGCAATTAATTATGTTTTATTTAAATAGTGTACAAGTGTAAAGTTCACTACATGCTAAACAGGTTCAATTTCAAATAAAGATATATTAAAGCTGTATAATAATCATATTTGATGAATTTAACCCCGCCATTTTAGTGGTTGCTAGGCAACAGAATAAACGAGCTAGACCCAAAATTCGATTATTTTTAGAAGGTCTATGGTATAGACTTACAACATGACAAATTAAATGAAATTTGGGGGTGGGGCCAAAAATGGCCCTTATAGCCCCTAGTCCTTTCAATGTTACATATTTCCTAGACTGTCTTTCCTTGTTTTCATGAAAAACTTGACAAATTTTATAACAGCAAATTTTCATGAACTAACATTTTATTTTCAAAGTACTGGGCTTGTTAGTTCGTCTGTTTATGTATTGACCAATTTAGTTTATAGTATTAAAAACAATTCAAGCTGCACCTGATGCAGAATTCAGTTTTTTGTTAATGCCAAACTGACTTAGCTTTGACAATTTAATAAGACCCATAATAAGATATGTTTTTAAATTCAAAGGAGAATTTTCTTTTACCTATACATTTGTACCAGCAATAATGTAAATTTTCAAGTGAACTAGTTCATTTGACAAACATATTAAAGCTGTTATCATAATGATATCAGGTTAAAGGTTTTGATGGCTTGCTGGCTTTGTTTGTATAAATGTTTGCTCAATCGTAACAATTAAAATTGATAGCTGATATCCATATAGATAGGCGGGCTTCAACTTGTATAGTTTGCTTAACTTCCAACAACATTTATTATAGTATAATGTAAACCAGTTGAAACCCATTCTTACAGTTAAAACAGTTATAAAAACCATGTAAACCTTGGACACCGATTGTCCGTCAATGAAATCGAATTTAAATGTTAAATAAAGTTTCAAAAATATTCAATTCACTAATATCTAAAAATATCTGAAATGGTGATTGAATGATAGCAGATAAAAATGAGGAAAACTTAAATTCATATAATGGGCAATATCTTTGTTGATGAGTGTATTTGTAGATGAGAAATATCAGATCTCTTTTAATCTTAATCTTAAAACTGAAATAATATATTTTATCATACATTTAATATTCAATGAGGCCTCATTACAATTGACATTTCAATTCTCATTTATGTTATAGTGCATATGTCGTCCATATTGGATAGTTGTTCTAATAAAACTTTGCAGTAGTTGCTTTCAGGCTATTGCACAAGGTTTCGACGTTCTCTTTTTCTGACCCTGTGGTTTCTTGGGAATTGCACCCATGTCCGAAGAGTGTCCAAGAGTATTCAGATCAACATTCTTAAGAAATTCTTGTAAACAACGTGCTCCTCTCCCAACATTTGCTAAAGCCTGTACCAGTAACCGTATTGTAGGTTTTACTGTTCTGTCTTCTCTCCATGCGAATAATACCTCTCTATTCTGAGCTGCTAGATCTCTAGGGTTATTACTCTTGATATTTTCAAGGGTTCCAATTGACAACCCAACTTCAGCGCCAAGTTGAAAGAATACCTGACCAATTTGTGGTGCTAATGCATCCAAGATCCCTTCTGTTGGAATACAATCTAGGTATTCCAAAGGAATTTCTGAAATTTCAGTATTGTAGATAGTTTGACAATTATTTTGAAATAAAGCCTAGCCCGAACCATTGTAAAAATACTATTTGTCCTAAGGAACCAAATCCTACATCAGGAGACCTCGACAAATTTGTCATTTGTTTTTTTTAAAGCTCACTGATTTCAAAATTTTCGCAATATAGATGTTTTAGCCTGAAATGATTGCAAGGTATAACAAATATCTCTAAGCTTTAAAAGTACTGTTTCAAACTCTAGCGATGTTTTCATTTTTGCTTAGCGTTTGTTAAGAATGCAAATATATTTAATGCGCATAGAAAGTGACATTTTAACAAGGTATATGTACAGTTTAACTAAATATGTTTGTTTACAATTTAAATACAACATAGCCGAAATTACGCTTCCCTTTTTACCCAGTTTATACTAGTGGTTTAAAAAGTACTAACATACTTTATCTATATTTTTTAATGAAATGGTGAAACTAGTATACGTTTATGAGATAGCAATAACCAAGTAATGGACACGTTTGGGGGATTGGACACGTTTGAGGGGTAGTTGAAAAATGGACACGTTTGGGTGTTTACAAAAATGACACGCTTTGGCGCCCTTTTGCATCTATACAAGTTTTGTAGTTCAGTGACGTCACGTGGACACGTTTGGGGGGAAGGACACGTTTCTGAGTGTTACAAATATATTAATGATTAATAATTGTTCTTATTTTTGGCAAAAGGACGCATTTTTGGCGCAAACGGATCTCTCCCGTAATTCATTGGTTGACGTTTGTTTATGTGTTACATCTTTCTTTTTCGTTCATTAGTTGTACATAAATAAGGCCGTTAGTTTTCTCGTTTGAATTGTTTTACATTGTCATTTCAGGGTCTTTTATACCTGACCATGCAATGGGCTTTGCTTATTGGTGAAGGCTGTACGTTGACCAATAGTTGTTGATATCTGTCATGTTGGTCTCTTGTGGAGAGTTGTCTCATTGGCAATTATACCACATCTTCTTTTTTTTGTATTTATACATGTATTATTATAATTATATATAATTATAATAACACAATTTAAAAAAAATATATTATTTTATTTATTTCATTAAAGTTTCTGTAATATATATATGTAAACAAGTTTGTGGGAATACATTTTTTTCCTTTCTTTTTTAACTCTTTGTGTTGCACAATGTTAACATGGTTAAGGATACTTAACTGATTATTAAGAACTTTCTAATGGCATACAATTTATACAATTGAAACTTACATTAAATTTAGCATTAAAGAAGCAACTTTTCTACAGACTCATGTTTTATTGTGGATTTTTTTCTTTTAAAATCATAAAAATGGTCCCTTTTATTAAAAATAATAATTCAATAGAAACAATTCCTTAATTAAATGTTGTTAAAATTGCTATAAAAACACAGAGGGCTAATTTGTTTATTTAATATTTTTATCTAAATTCACATTTCGCCTTAGTTCAATTCCCATCTGGCCTTAGTATATTTTTTTACCTTTTTACCTGGAATTCACAGCTAAGGCGAAACGAGAACACACTGTGCTAATCTGATGAGCTCTCAAAGGTATGTATACATATTTGCTACTCTGGAGTACTCATTTGTTTTTTCTTATTCCAGTTAGTCTTGTTTATTTAACATAACATACTATATTTCTGTTATAAATACCAAAGTTGTGTTCTTTGAAAAATTTAGGTGGCAAAAAAAAAGATTTAGGGGGAAAAAGGGAGAGATGGATCTTGTTGAAAAAACTAAGTTTCTCATTTGGGAAATCACTGAAGCATGACTTGAGCGGACCCCTTATCAGGCAGTCAGTGCGTTTCCCTTATGCAATACCTGGATCCGCCACTGCAAAACCTTAGGACTTTGTCATGCTTTTCTTAGTCTCAAGGTCACTTGGTGTTGGATAGGATGTTCTCATTGAAATGTTGGTTTTGGTGTGGCAGGAAAAATAAAAGGCAAATTATAGTTCTGAAATCGCTGTTTAATTTTACCTTTAACAAATCGTTCCGAAGGGGTTTTAAACCATTGTGATGACAGCAGGACACTTTCTCATGAATCTGTCTGTTGAGCTCATCAAGATATGATTCCCGCCAAAAGAAAATACAGAATTTCCCCTCAAACATGGAACTTTGATAATGACCAAAAAGGGAAGCAAGAACGTACCTACAGTTAGGTTTGAGTCTAAAAACATCAGTACTAGAGATCTAATATACATAGTGTATGTGTCTCTGATAAGGTTGCTACTTACTAGGAACTTACTAATAAATCAAGAGTTCAAAGTTGTGAAGTTGAAAGCACTTCGAAAATTTTAATATTTCTATTACCAGTTGGTTGACTGTTTTACAGATGAAGACGGACATGTTACATTGTTGTAACCACAAATCTGTCCTCTTACCCTGGAATTCGATCTACTGAATTAGACTTATCACCGAGTTTGGACTTACATGCATGAGCAACACTACACGGGTGCCACAGGTGGAGTAGGATATGCTAACCCTTCTAGAGTACCTTAAATCAGCCCCGGTCAGTTAAGGTGGGGTTCGTATTGCCTATTCTTTAGTTTTCAATGTTGTCTTTAATGTATTGTAGTTGGTCTTTTTGTCGTTTTCGTCTTTTGTAGTGGCATTGTCAGGTTGTTTTCGTCTTTTGTAGTGGCATTGTCAGGTTGTTTTCGTCTTTTGTAGTGGCATTGTCAGGTTGTTTTCGTCTTTTGTAGTGGCATTGTCAGGTTGTTTTCAACTGAGGATTTTTAATATCCATCTTTATTGGTTTACCCAATATCTGGTGAAGGAACATCACAGTAAAAAATGCGAGAAGAACTGAAACCATGATATGGAAACCAGAAAATCGTCCCTCATGTCGATTGTTTGTGTGTAAAGTTCCCTGTGTTTAAATGAAATATCTACGTCTAGTGGAAAGGACAATGTGACAGTTCGTAACATCACAGAAACAAGACTGCTATTTAAGCGGCACAATTTGGGCCCATAGCAGCCGGTGACCTACAACCTATCCATGAACTTTAATTGCTGAAACATAAATTTACATAAATGTTGTCGAGGAGAAAATTTAAAGTTTTAATCATCTCATCACATCTCCAGTATAAAGTAAAGCATATTCATACTGGTTATAGCAAAATAAATTAGCAATTAGATTTTTCAAACGACTTTTTAATACATTGGAAAACTTTTGTTTGATAAGATGATAGAGTGAACTGAAGTATTCCACAAGAGACATATAATTTAGTCTGCAAACTTACTAGTCTAGTAATTTCAGAGACATATATACTAGGTAGCCTATATTTGATATCTGGTACTGATTAATATTTTGAGACTCAAACCTTACTTTAGGTACGTTATCTTTTCCCTTTTTGGTCATTAGCGAAATTATGTGTTTGAAGGGGAAATTATTATTTTGGCGGGAACTACATCTTGATGAGCTCATCAGACAGATTTCTGAGAGAGTGTCCTGCTGTCATCACATTGATAAATCCCTATGAAACAATTTGTTGAAGGTAGAATTAAACAAATGTTTTATGATTTAATTTGCCCGTTATTTGTCCTGCCACACCTATTAAAACGATCATCAAACCAACATTTGAAACATTCAGTGATTCACTGGCGGATCCAGAATTTTTCACAAGTGGGGGCCCACTGACTGCCTAAGAGGGCGCCCGCTCCAGTCACGCTTCAGTGATTCCCTATATAAGCAACCATTTTTTTCCAAAAATGGGGGCCCGGGCCTCCTGCGCCCCCTCCCTATATCCGCCTCTGACATTTCAATGAGCTATCGGATATCCAACTCCAAGAATCCAAGACCAAGTGACCTTGAGACTAAGAATACATTACCAACCTACAAAATACAATGGTTTTGAAGTGGCTGGTCCAGTTATTTCATAAGTGGGGACCCATGTGAGTGCATATTAAAGAGGGGTCTACTCCAGTCATGCTTCAGTGATTCCCTAACTAATCAACCAAAATCGTTCCCTCCCCCTAAATCTCACCACCAAATTTTGCAAGGAACAACAAGATTATAGTGAGTTATGTTAAAAAATGAACAAGACTGACTGGAATTACTGTGGCCAGTGGCGGATCGAGAAATTTTCATAAGTGGGGGCCCGTTGACTGCTTAAGAGGGGGCCCACTCCGGGCATGCTTCAGTGATTCCCTATATAAGCAACCAAATTTTTCCGAGAAAAGGGCCCCCCTAAATCCGCCTCTGGTGGCAGATCCAGGGTAAGGGTTTTTTTGGGACAATCAATGCATTTGAATCAGGACATATAGTTAGAACCCTCCCCCCCTTTTGTCTTGGGTTGAGAAACCCCTCTATTTAAAATTCCTGGATCCGCCCCTGAATAAGACCAAAAATTTGGAGGGTTTGGGGGGGGGGTGTTGCCCCCCCCCTTTTATTCGACCATCAATGCATTTGAATGGGGACATATCACGTGGGACATATAGTTGAAACCAACCCTTTATCCTTGGTTGAGAACCCCCTTTTAAAAATAGCTGGATCCGCCCTGCTATGTATCAGATTAGCACCTGTCTATTTTTAGGGAGCTACCTTTTCAGTTTTAGGAAGAGGCTAGGATGAAATTTGAAAAAAGGCAGGATAGGAGTTTTAAAGGAAGGATGGCAATTTATGTAAAACAAGAATATGTCACCAGTACACGGATGCCCCACTCCAACTTTCATTTTCTAATTTCAGTGGACCGTGAAATTGGGGTCAGAACTCTAATTTGGCATTAAGGTAGCACTCCACAGTTAGAGAATAAAATCAAAATGAGCCACAAAATGTTTTATCATATCCTATTCCTGGATTTCTAATACATAAACCTAACTGTGTGTGTTGTACATGTGCATATGCTTGTAATCAGTATCTTCCATAGATTTGATTTTCAAAAGTTAAAAGGGTGAATTTTTTTTTTATGTGTATCCATGGCAACATTCTGCATTTATTTACATAAAATATTACAAAAAGGGGGGTGAAGATGTCACGTATCCCCCCAAAATTTGGATCAAACTAGAATTTCAATGCCTTGAGTGATACCTTTTTATACGATCCCCAAAAAAATTTGGGATCGTATAATGGTATGATGTCGTCGTCTGCGTCGTCGTCCGAAGACACATTGGTTTCCGGATAATAACTTTAGTTTAAGTGAATAGATCTAAAGTTATGAAATTTTTAGAAGGTTCAATACCACAACATGAAGGTTGGGATTAATTTTGGGGATGATGGTCCCAACTGTTTAGACATTTCTTTTTCATTTGCCCTAAGTACAATGATGTAAGACAGATCCTTCTTGATTCCATTATCTCCATTGCTGATAATGTTGATATAAATATTGAATTATTACTTTTTGGAAACAGATTATTTTCATATGATATGAATATTGCTATTTTTAAATCTGTTCATAAATATATCAGTGACACTCATCGTTTTGTTTAAAACTTACCTTTTTTTTGTTTCATTTATTTTTATTTTTTATTTTCTTTCTTCTCCACTTAAACATTAATTCATTTTACCCACTAAGCAAGCTTAGTGTCTCTTTCAAGCCATATATATATATATATTTCTAATGACTTATAAAGGATATTTGCATGTTTCAAGGTTCTTGAATACATGATGAGTAATTGCCTATATATACTCTTAAAATATACTTTGCATTTAGTAAGCAACACTGTAAACATTTATTTTCTCGTGTGTGCTCATAAGTAGCATGCATGTTCCACTATATTGCATTATTTTAAATACAGTTGTTATAATTGAGTTATACCTTGAACATGTAATATGGAGAGAGCTTTTATAGGCTGTGCCTGTTGCTCAATCCTTTTCATATCTTAATGAATAAAATATGTTTAAAATCAAAAACCAACTGTTTATGGGGCCAAAGTTTAGGAATTAAGGGCGAAAAAGGGGCCAAAACAAGCATTTTTCTAGTTTCCAGACAATAACTTGTGTGTAATTGTATGGATCTCTCTGAAATTGTACCACAACGTACCATATAACAAAGGGGAGGCTGGGATAAAGTTTTGGGTTAATTGCCGGAAATATGTAAGATATTTAGGGGCATAAAAAGGGCCAAAAAGAAGCATGTTTCTAGTTTTTAAACAAGCATGATGATAACTTGTGTTTAAGTGTATGGATCTCTCTGAAATTGTACTACAAGGTTCAATACTACAAAAGAAAGCATGGGATTGAGTTTAAGGGTTATTGCTCCAATGGGGGTTTCAAAAAGTGGGGGGGATTTTTTGTTTACCATTTTTTTAAGGGATTCCTTTTTTTCAAAATTTTTCAATTTTCAAATTTTGAAAAGTTTCAAAAAGAAATATTCAATTGCACAGTATTGTGCAATAGATTTGTAAAATCTTTGACCACATTATTTTGTGACAAAAACTCATATTATGTAAAAAAAAAATTATCACAATCCAAATTCAGACAGAATCAAGCTTGAATATTGTGATAATATTTACCCCAGCTGTTCAGGATTCGACCACTGGGGTCGTATATAGCTGTGCCCTGCGGAGCACCTGGTTAGAAACTGTTGACATACATCTCCCTTATGATCAAATAAAAAATGGGTTCCTTTCGCCTCATATTTTCGTAAAAACTAATCACAAAGTTCATGCAATAAAAAGTTTGAAAAAAAAAACCCAAAAAAAACATTACAATAATTGCCGGACCAATGTATGGTACGGACATGCAAATACGGACTGTCATACAGAAAACAGCCTATATTACATACATTATATAATCTTGATGTTCATATAAACCCCATACGAAGGCTATTTTGATACTCAGCTATCCAAAAATGAATTTTATTGCACACTAGCTCTCATATTTGAAAACTCCACAGGGGCCAAAATGCGAAACTACACACCTAACTGTGGAGTGCTACCTTAAGGTGAAATTTTTCACCTCCTGCCTCAATTTGTAGTATATTTTCTGTGTTCCCTTTGGGGTATCTAGTTTAAAAAATGTGTCCGGTGACCCGGCCATCCAACCAAAATGGCTGCCAGGGCTAATAATAGAACATAGGGGTAAAATGCAGTATTTGGCTTATAACTCAAAAACCGAAGCATTAAGAGAAAATCTGACAGGGTTTAATTGTTTATCAGGTCAAGATCTATCTGCCCTGATATTTTCACATGGATCGGACAACCCGTTGTTAGGTTACTGTCCTGAATTGGTAATTTTGAGGAAATTTTGCCGTTTTTTGTTATTATCTTGAATATTATTATAGATAGAGATAAACTGTATACAGCAATAACGTTCAGCAAAATAAGATCTACAAATAAGTTTGCATGACCAAAAAAGTCAATTGACCCCTTAAGGAGTTTTTGCCCTTTATAGTTAATTTTTAAACATTTTTCATAAATTTTTGTAAATTTTTAGAAAATATTTCCACTGTAATTACTGGGCCAAGTTTGATGGTCAGGCTTTAAAACTGACCATGACCTCATTTCATGGTTTAGTTTTTATGGTTTGGATGTTAAGAATGTTAAATGTAAGTCTATATTTCACAGATGCTATAAATCACTAAATTTTGTGTATGGAATGTCAGTTTGTTGGGTGTTCATCATCTGTCTGGCTTGGTTAATTTGTCTGTGACTTCATTGTCAAAGGTTATATGGAAAATGGAAAGTTTGTGTGATACTTGTATTTGTAGTAAAACCTTCATACATGTATATAGGCAAAGCAGACATGACATTTCACATATGTGCACAGTCACTCTTGTTTACATCTGACACCATTGATCATGTCTACCATATTGATTATACACATGTAGCTGCTTTTTGATAACAAAAGTCTGACAACTATTAACAATTGTTATAATTCATTTGATAATACTAGGTATTATAGTCTTGTATAACATGTGTAATGTACGATAACCAGAATAAGGAGATGTGGTATGAATTTCAATAAGACGACCATCAACCGTAGACCAAGTTATGTAATTGTTAGTAACTGCACATCCTTCAACAATGAGCAAAATCAGTACATGTACCGCATAAGTGTGATAATGAAAAACCTATAACGGGCCTAGCCATATTGGATGATGTAACACAATGTAAACAAGTTCATATGAGAAACCCAAGTTTGATTTTTTATACAAAAGCAACATTGATACATAAGTGATGACACATATATTGTGGTTAACCAAAGACTTATACCTGACCGTGTATCATCGCACAGGGGATATAGGTACTAACCAAGCGGGCATGATCGATTTTGAACTGACACGGTAACGAAAATCTTTGTTTTATTTTATCAACATTCAGTGTACATTTCTCAACATCTGAAATTCCTGCTCCAAAATAATTTTCGCATCGATTTTTTCCTATTTATAAGACAACTTTTATATTCTAATAAAAACAATTAACTTGTAAATGTGCAAATAGTTGTGAATGTCAACACCAACTTATCAATTTCGTTACAATTGTCGAGACATTTACATGTTTTATCGGAAGGAAAGCTAATACAGGGCAAAAGTAATAGTTACCAATCAAAAAACCTACCTGTGATTACTCATTCTTTGAAACTTTTTGAGTATGAAATTTTGTTTTTGTGTACGGTGTACAGCAACTTAACTATAAACCGTACAGAAGGATTTATGTGGTCAGCTAAATACCGTACACAACAATTCTTTTCGGAAGAAAATATCGAAAAAAACATATGCATGAAAGATTTCAATGCCAATTATTGATACAGCTATACTTATTACCCACGCACAGTGGCCTTCTATCAGAAAAAGAGTTGCAATGAATATTGATTATATGATTAAATAATTTGAATTTGAAAAATTGAAATGGGAAGAATATTTTGGATAAACGTTAGTACGACATCTGATCAACTGAAACCACATAAGAGAATTCGATGTCAGTCTATAGAAATTAATAAGATCGGAGTTTAAAGAATACAACAAGTTCTAAACCGTGATGTGAATAAATTAAAGAAGATTTGATTTCCGTGTCTGAAACAATGCGAGTTTTCTTGTTTTGAACATTTGAAATTTCACTGGCGCTAGTTATTTTGTCGGGTCTTGTACAGTACGTCCATCTACATTTTGTACTAGTATCTACAAATACTTTTTTTACAAAATATGTATGGAAGATTGGTTGAGAAAAATCCGGTGAAAATATGTTTTTTTTTCTCGCGAGTGATAATATTTTTTTACCTCAATCATGAATGCTTAAGTGCTATTTACATGTATCATGTGTATCAAGTACATTTGAACTTCAAATAGACCATTCGGTACAATATACAGTACAAAGTAGAGTTAATTTTGAACAAAAAAAAAATGAAATACGGTAAAATAAAATAAATTAAATTTAGATAGATTTAATTTTTTTTCATAGCTGCAAAAGATGTGTTAAATGTTCATCATAGCTTTGATTTTTTTTTTGTATGTATAGAAATCAAAATGGTTAATACGGCAATATTTATAATTTTGCAAGAAAGAAAAAATGTAGCCCCAAATATAAGCTCAGAATAAGTGTGTGAAATAAGCCCTCAAGAAAATATTAAGCAGTTTAATATGGGGATAAGTTTGACAAGTGTGTATATTAGGAGTTCCCCGCTAGGTTTAGAGTATATCATGTATGTTGACCGTTATTATGAAGTAATGTGCTTCGTAAAACTACGGGTATTGAAAACTACCTTGTATGCATGAATGATTTCACACCTAACTAATTTAAAAAAGAAAATAATTAAATATGTTATTTAGATAATTAAAATGAAGGTAAAATGAGATAAAATATTTAAAGAAATAAATTTTAATATAAATTCATATAAAACTAAGTGAATCTTCTTCGTAATTGTAGAAAATAATTAATTCGTGTATAAAGCTTTTTGTATAAAAAGATATAATTAGAAAGTCTATAATGTTATGTAACTTTCAATATATAAGTATTAGATGTGAAATTCTTCTTATTTGACACTTAGCGACATAAATAAGGTTTGACAGCTTAAACTCTTAGAAGTATTTCCTTTAGCAAATAATATCTAATTCTTTTCTATTGTTCACCTAGAATTCTATCTAACCAAATAATCGGATTTCCCTAATGGCCGTAAAAACAAAGTATTAAGTAATTAAAAATAGTAACCCCAAATTATGTTAAAATGTAAATTAGTTTAAAAGAGATCAACCAATAGAAACTGTCCTTATAAAAAGAAGTATTCTAAAAGTAATTTTGATTGGTGAATAAAACAAGTCCAACCAGCACGTGATCTTAGGGTTTAAAATAGGAAACCCTAAGGAATCAAACATTAATTTACTCGTATGGTTGGACTCGAAATAAACATATATAGACATCTTTGTTTTATTCACCAGGGCCCAGTTTCACGAAGCTGTCTTAGGATTAAGACATGTCTTAGGATGGTCTTACGACATATCTTAGTCCTAAGTGGGTTTCACAAAGCGGTCCTAAATTAGGAAATCTCTTAAAGTTGGTCATAAAGTTAGGACAACGCGAGAGGTGTCTTATGATGGTCTTAGGATAGGTATACGTTTATTTATATAAATTACACTCATTTTTTATATTAATTTTGAAAAAATATCTTATTATTATCTAATTATCTATTCTCCTGTTCCTGCTTAAAACATATATACATTGACGGATTATCAGGATTTGTCAACAATGAAAATTCGATGTATTGATATAAAAATTGCACGTTTTTATCTCTTAACCTTTTATAACCAATAAAGTCGAAATTGAATTCAACTCACTTGTACCAAAACAATGTCATAATTTTATATTCTTTTTTCTTAATTTTGCATTGAAAATTTCATATTTATATTGATGTATTGTTTAAAGATAATTTATATATAAATTACTTTTATTTTTTTATATTTATTTTGCAAATTATGTCATTATATTAATCAATACGTTTAGAATAATTTATAGTAAGACATACTACATTTACATGATTTTTTCCTGTAGATCATATTTATATTTGAAAATTTAAAGAACTTGCGACAGGTTTAGGATGTCTTAGCTAAGATGATCATAAGACAGCTTCGAGACGAGGTCTGAGATATGTCCTAGGATAGTCATAAGAGGATCATAAGACATGTCCTAAGATATGTCTTATGAAATGTCTTAGGATAGCTTCGTGAAACCGGCCCCAGGTTCGTAAACTTATACATTTTGTTTAGTGAAAAATTAAACGTAACCATTGCAACGTTTTAATGTAATAATTTTATAACAGAAATCTTAAGTATTATTAAAGTCACCATTAATATCATGATAAACTATTTTAATTAATTGATAAAGTATTTTGATAATTGTTAATTCAATTTCATTTTAAGAATCAAACTCTTTATTTCATATTTATGTATTTGATTAATTTACTCGTATGGTTGGACTCGAAATAAACATATATAGACATCTTTGTTTTATTCACCAGGAGTCCTCGAAAGAACGCGAACGACAGTCCCCCAAACTCTTGTAGTTAAGAATAGTGAGAACAGACATGTAAAGCTGTGAAACACATTTAACCCTTCAACGGGAAAGGGGAGGCAACTGCCTTAGTCTGCGCTTCCCCCCTCTTTTCCGCATAACATAATATTGAAAAATTGTAAACTGTTAATACAGTTAAGGATACATGTACATTTGGTTACGAATATATTGGGTAACCTTTTTCGATTTATATCTGTTATTAGTAGTTATCTATTATCTAGTGAAATGGCACGTATCTAGTGCTGGTTCCGATTTTATTTGTTCGAAGATATTAGAGGCGAGGGAGTGTTAAACAATTATATAAATTCAGCATATTCACTAAATAACCGAGGAATACAAAAAATGTGTTCAGCGGCAAATATTTCAAAATACTAATTTTTTTTTAAATCAATATCTATCTACAATTAATGTATTAAATGGGAGTGATAGTTGTTTCTCTTTGTCACAACCTTATATTTCACACGGTAAAATTGTTTTACAAATAATTTAACCTATATCGCTGACTGTCAGACATTTTGTATCCGTGACTTTTAAGTCGACATGACGATCAATGTTTGGAAGTTGCTACGCTTATAAATTAGCTATGACTATACAATGGTTGTAACTATCATATTTTTACTGTTACAACCTTTTCAGCGTTTAAACAGTTTGTTTAAAACTGTTTCAACGTTTTCCGTGTTGGGACAGTTACTACATAACTGTTACAACTTTCAAATGGTTGCATCAGTTTTATTACGACTGTAACAACCCTTTAGGCGTTTAATCAGTTTATTCATGACTGTTGAGTTGGGACAGTTGTAAATCAACTGTTACAACTTTGAAATAGTTGTATCAGTCCTTTATTGACTGTGACAGTTATTCCTTGCGTTGTGGCAGTCGATTTATGTTAAAGACAAACAATTTTAAAGTTGGGACAGTTACAAAATAACTGCAGCAGTGAAATTTAACAACTGTTACAACTTTAACAAACATTATTAGTCTTCGAACGACTGTTACTAGTATGGACAGTTGTTTTTTCGTCCAGTAGTGAAAGCATTCTCTAAATCATGGTGTTTACATCGCAAGAACCACAACTATTATACCTCCTTAGAGAGGACAATTATTTTTCGCGTTTATCTAAATGTAAACTACGATTATTCTACTTTAATATATAGAGACTTTCTGTATTCTGTCTACTGTTTTCTTTGAAATGTTTACTATTTAAGGGGTCAAACCAGTTGCATCTTTTTATTAAAATAAGTAAAACATGTTGAAACAAGAATGTGTCTATAGTACACGGATGCCACATCGGCATTATATTATTACTAAGTTTCGAGTTGATTGGACTTCAACTTTATCAAAATCTACCTCGACCAAAAACTTGAACCTGAAGCGGGACAGACGGACGGACGGACGAACGAAGGAACGAGTCGAACGCTGCACAGATAAATAGGAGGGGCATAAACAATTATTGTTGAAAGTGGAAGTAGTGATTTGGCACAAAATGAAAGTAAGGTAAAGATTAGAGAGAGGCAGGACCTTTGTCGGAACGTCGGAATCGGGTGTTTAAAGCTCGGGATTTGGGGATTGATCCGGGAATATATTTTTCGATTTCGGGATTTCGGGTTATGACTTTCTTTAAATTCTGCATCTCGGGATTTCATGTTTTTAAGCCCGGGATTTCGGAACCTGAGGACCCCTCCGACCACCCTTCAAATTAGCCGAAGTCGGTCTTAGTCATTTATACAAGATGCATATCCTACCATTGGCATTTAATAAGAAAGCACTGATGGATTGTTCTAGAAGCATATTTTATTAGACTAATAATGGTCTATATATAAGCAATTACTTTTTTTTCATGTTTGAAGCGGCGTAAAATTTTAATTTAATTTGACTTTTACCAAAAGATGCATTGTAGCAAAGGAGAAGAATAATTGTAGCCTGAGGCCAGAAACACGAACATAATTGAATTAAACATAAAAGAAACAAATATCGGACTTTGGAAAAAGGGAGAGGGCTTATGATACCTTTCAAGTAATGAAATTCTCCGTACAAAATATCTTTTACAAAAAGTCATCCAAAAACAGTTCACAAGCCGTATATGCCCGCGATTTCGCGGGTGTGTTCTTGTAACATTTAAAACTGATCCAGTCAGGTGAACCAGTCACAGATAATTGAATTCTAGTCAAATCGGCACTTGGTTAAATCGGCACCTGGTCAAATCTGCACCCAGTATAGTCAAATCGGCACCTAGTCAAATTGGCACCTGGTTAAACATGTTAAATCGGCACCTGATGTAGTAATTTTGGCACCCATGTTAAATATGTCTAATATATATTTAATATCAATTAATATATATTTTTTTGCAATATTCTAAGCAAAACGATTAAAATAAAGAAGGGGTTGTGCCAAAATATTGACGAATTTACATTTTCGGGGGGGTTTTGTATGCCATTTTTTCGGTCTAATTAATGTGAGTGTATTAAAGGAGTAAAATTATTTTTTATGCATGTTTCATCCAGTTTAGCATGCTGTATGATTGTTGGTTTAATGCTGTTTAAACTTTCCTGCAAAGCGACCTTAGAATTGCGTATAATTTTTCGATAATAAGTGATACTAATGAAAAGGGCTCATGGTTTTCCCTATCACTACTTCTAACTTTCTCATGATTAAATAAGGTAGCACAATACAAAGATTTTATAACTACAACTTCCAAGTTTTAAAATGCTGTAACTTTCTTAATAATGCTTGAACATTTATAAAAGTGGTAGTTTTGGATAGCTAACAGATTACTCTTTCAAATAAATGCAATGTTAGTATTATGCAACAATTATGTAACCAATTATAATGTTAACTGTGTCTAAAATATTTTTCACCAAATTTCCACGTTCAAATGAAATTAGCTTCTGCATAGGTATCCCTAGAGGGTTGGTTTTATTATATGTTGTTCCTATGGCCATTATCTACAAAAGGGTGTCTCAGATTTCAGATAGAATGTATAGAACAAATATTACACCTAATTGAACATTATCTTCTTTTATGTGGTTATGATGATTACACTAATTAGAGATTTATGAGAGAATGGAGCACCATAGAGACAATCTGAGACACCCTTTTGAAGCCCATGATGTGTTGATTAGGATTCCGTTAAATTTTTTAGTATAGTTAAAGAGATGATAGAGCTAAATTCATTCAAGTGAACTTACCTAGATTTTGCCACTAATTACATAATAATTGATTACATAATGATTGCATAATAAAAATATTGTATTCATTTAAAAGATTTATCTTTTATCTATCTATATATACCTCTTTTATTATTTTCTATGCATTTATAAGAAAGTTACAGCATTTCAAAGGTTAGTGATTGGAAGTAAAAAAAATCTTTGTATTGTGCTACCTTAAACAACATCTTGCGTAATGGCTTCACCTTGGCGGATCCAAGGGTGGGGGGGGGGGGGGTAGGGGGTTCCGGGGGTTGGAACCCCCTTTTTTTGGCCGATCAATGCATTTGAATGGGAGCATATAGTAGGAAACCCCCCTCCTTTTTACTCTGGGTTGGGACCCCCCTTTTTCAAATGGCTGGATCCGCCCCTGCTTCATTGTTTTTTATTTAGTTTTTCAGTGAAGAAAAAAACATCAATAACTACTTGTATATATATATATATAGAGAGAGAGAGTTGCAGCTCTTTTAATAATATAGCAAGACATTGGTTTGGTTGACTTTTCAATCAACAAAGATTTGTATAGCCTGACTAGTCTAGTGAATTCTTAAAGTTTATTAATTGAAAAAGAAAACTAATCAAAACAACAGTCTGAATTATCCTTCTTCTTCTTCTCTCCGTATGAGCTTCCTTTATAAGGAACACCAAGGATTATCTCCAAGTAAAAGTACTATTTACACATTAAAATATATATATATGTTATATATATTTTAAAAGTTAATATCCACCAGTATAATACACAGTAAAAAAAAAAAAAAAACTTTTCTATTTACACATAAAAACCGAGTGTCTTTCATAAACGTTAAAACACAATTTATACGGAATAAAAACTGTTTGTTTCAGACCGTCAACCATCCATTGCCTCAAGCAACTTTAAGCGTTTGATATACAGTTTATAACACATCTCCCTTGTTTTGGTTTCTATCATGTTCATTATCTTGTCGTCTCTTAGTGTTTGTGAGAAATGCCTACAGTCTATAATTAGCCTGATGATACTTGATTTAGATTGAAAGACACTGTGCCAGACTTCAGCTGTTATATGTTGAGTAACATAGGTCTTGATTGGTTGAAAGTATGTAATTCTAATATTTGATAAAATTGGACACTCCAGGAGAAAATGAAAGATATTTTCCTCAGAAAGATTACATAATTGGCAGACTGAAGAAGGTGCTTGATTAAATTTCGCTCGATCAGAATTCAGGATAAAGGTTCCTGAAATTATTCTAGCTTTAATAATAGCTTTTCGAACTTCGGCTTTTGTCTTGTCAAATATAGTCCATACTGGATGATTTTTGCCAACAAGAAGATGTTAAGTATCCATATGTTTTAGAGTTGATTTAGATTCTGCGTCGTCCCTTAATGTATTTTGCCAGTATGTGTTCAGATGCTTCGTTACAAGAGATTTCCATTTCAATTTTGAGGGAAGAGTTTCTTGGAGAAGATGAATTGGAGGCAGTCCATACTTTAACAGGATTTCTCGAATTGTTGAGAAGAAGCTGTTTGGGTTGTCATAGTTGACCGACATTTGTCTGATGATGATATCATCAACTCTTTGAACATTTGAAGACAGTAGATTATGTAGAAAAGACAGTTGCTTTTTGTGTAGTTCAGCTTCTATTGGCAATCCACCAATTAAAAGATATATTGCAGCTATAGCCGTGCGTTGAGGAAGAGATTGAAAATGTCTTAAATTCTTTCTATGAAAAGATTCCAGCTGTGATATATTAGTCTTATTTAGAGGAATGCCTTCCAAACCATAAAGGAGTCTTGGTAGAACATATGTGTTGTAGATTTTATAAGATGTTACTGGATCTAAGCCGTTTGTTCCATGCACCCCAGAGCCAATTAATGCATACAAAGTTCGTCTTGCGAGGTTTATTCTATTGGCCACATTTATTTCTCCTTCCTTTTTCCAACTTCTAGTTATACCTAAATGAGTTGCTTCTTTTGATATTGTAACCGGAGTATCGTATAGAGTCCAGTCAGCATTTGTAACCTTTCCACATGTAACAATTTTTGTTTTTGTAGGATGAATTTTGTAGTGATGTTGTTTAGAATATCTTTCCGAAACGTTGAGCATAATTTGAAGATTGTCTCTATTTGTTTCAATAAAAGCCATATCATCAGCGCATGTAGGAGTACCGACAAAAATATTTCCAGTATTTAAACCTAGAGAGTTTCTTTCTAGTTCTAAAAGTAGGTCTTGTACAAATATTTTGTGGAGATGAGTAGACAAAATCCCACCTTGTCGTACACCTTGGTGGACCGAAAATTTTTCACTAAGATCGCCTTGCCATTTCACTTTTGTTGAGAGATTAGAATATAGATCTTTAATTACCAGCCAAAGGAAAGAAGGAATATTTAAGTCTAATAATTTATTTAGGATAATGTCATTCTGTACCACATCAAAAGCTGATTTAACATCCAAGAAACCCATATAAAATTCATTGTTTTTCCTTGTTTGGTCATATTTTGATTCCGATATAATGAAGCTAGAGATGAGAGGATTTAGGCCTTTAGTGAAGCCAAATTGTAAGTCCGTAATGTTTTGCAGATTGAGTTTAGGTAGAATGCAGTATTCGAAAACTTTTCCCATGACTGGGGTTACTGTAATACCACGGTAACTGTTGACATCAGAGGGATCCTTGTCCTTTTTTAAAACGGGGAAGAGAATGCCAGTCTTGAAAGTGCCTGGAGTCTTTAGAGTTTCTATTATGTTATTGAAAAGTTTTGTAAGATAAGGAGCTATTTCATTTTTGGAGAATTTGAAATGTTCAGCACATAATCCAGATTCATCAGGACTTTTATTCATATTTAATTCTTCAATGGCTTTGATTATATCAGCTGATGTAAAATAGTCAGACGGTATTTCCTGGTCTTCGAGTGTTTTCAACATTTCTTTTTGACGAATTTTGCATAAATTTACATATAAATCATCAAATTGTTCCGGTTTAGGGGCACTCAAATCTTCATAATAGTTTGCGAAAGCTTTCCTTTGGTCAGTCAGAAAAAGATATTCATTTTCATCAGTTTTTATACAGTTTATTGCAGATTGGGAATTATCACCCAAATTTCTTCTGATGAGTTTGTGGAACATTTGTGAGCTAGAAGTGTTCATAATTTTATTATGGATGGTATTTCTGTCGATGGCTTGTTCCATTCGCTGACGTTGACGAAGCTTTTTTTTATGGATTTTTAGTTCAAGAGATAATGGATGGCCAATTGGTTTCCCTAAGTCTGCCCATTTGTTGTAAATAACTTTACACATCCTGAGTAAGACTGTAACTTCAGGGGTAGTTTTCCATTTAGGGCCTTTCAGCTGAGTAATTTTTGACGGAATGGATTGTTGTTGAGCATTAAGAAGCGAATTTGAGATAATATCTATTTGTTTATCAATGTTCAGTTTTGAAGCAACTCATTTGGGATTGTTTCCCTGTATTTCTCTTCATCCCTTTGCTCCCATAAAACTTTCGTTTTAATGGTTTTCTTTTGATTTGTATTGCGGACAAGAAGAGGTATGCTGATATTTGTTTGTAGAATGACTGCACAATGTGCCGGTGTGTTAGCATAGGATTTGTCTAGAATGGAATACTTTTTAGATAAATTATTCCTGTTGGAAAGAATATAATCTATCTGTGACGAACCATGGTGAGCATGATGAAGGAAGGTAGGTTTATTGCCTAGATCTGGTCGAAAAAGAGAAACTTCCTGAACAAATTCCTTCAAAAGTTTATCATGTATGTTTGTTCTTGTCTGAAGAAGGGAGCCATTAAGATCGCCAGCCAGAATTATAACATATTTGGATTGATGTTTTTCAATGATGTCGAAAATTATATCCAGACATTCAGAATATTGGATTTCAGAGTTAGTATTTATTGTAGGCATATATGCATTGATGATACAGAGCATAGGTTCTGTTGCTATTGTTATAGCAATGATTCGTTCATTTCCCACTTCAAGTTTCTTAATTTTGCTTGACCATTGTTTGGGCCACAAGATTGAGACCCCAGCTTGTCCTCTTGGCGCTTAAAAATTTGAAATAGGTTCACTAGTATCGTGACATCTAGTAAAATTATCCAGAGATGGTATTAACTTTGACATAGTTTGTTTTTGAAATTCCCAGAGAAAGTGTTCTTGGAGGCACACAATTGTATTTTGCAGATCCAGTGTATGTAGGTATTGATGATTTGACTTGATACCTTCAATATTACAAGAAAGAATATTTATAGTCTCGTGGACCTCAGTATTACTCTTTGATCTGGAGGATGTTTGAAAAGGCCTGTTTGACGAAAAGGATGATCAGAATTCCCTTTAGTATTGATATTAGAATTTGTTTGATTATCCAAACTTGGCGATACTGGCGAATCCTGAGAGGTAATGTTTATAGAGGAGTGAGAAACTGTTTCATCATGATTTGCATTTGTGTATAAGTCTATGGAATCTGAGAGCAGTTGTAAAGATGTCCCTTCTCGTGTACTTGGTGTAGGGAGGAGTGCAGGACGACACGTCGTGGATAATCCCACTATTGGTTGTCCTGACTTCCCTATCCTATCCCTTAGAGGCAATTGTTTAGTTGTACATAGTTTTCTAGACTTTTGATGAGCAATATGTTGAACTTGGTTAGTTTGATGAAAAGTCCTTTTGTGTTGAGAATGAGAATCCATTATCTGAGAATTGTTTGGCAGATGAGAAGGCTTCCTTTGCGAAGATTGCGAATGAGATTTTTGTTGGGAATTATTCACATGAGCACTAGATTGTCTTGATTGAGTATCAGCATGTGAAACCGGAAATGGACCAATAGGTGGCCCCTGTTGTGGATAGTTGCATTGTTGAGAGTGTTGTACCCGATCATGTAGTCCCCTAGTGTCCATATGGTTAGTTGATGGATAAGCCATATGGATGTTGTTTAGATGAGGCGCATTTGGGTCGTTATAAGCTGGTGGTTGAAATTGATGAACAAATTGATGATGATTGTAGGCTTGAAAAGATGGGATAGGGTGCAGCGGTATGTGGCTAGATGTTGAAGCTGGATGTTGGAAATGGTTAAATGGTGGTGCACCGCAGTGCATATTTGGAGGATGTACCGACATGGGGTAAGCTGATCTTGTTTGCATTGCAAGCTGTGTTGTAAGAGCTGTATTGATGCACATATTTTGAACCATTTGATTTTCGAGCATTCTGATTCGTTGCTCCATTAGTTCATCTCTAATCTTTTGTTGGCAACACGAACTTTGGTTATGTTGACTTTCATTTTGACTATGAACGTCAAGGTTTGAGGAATTTAAAGACAGGCTATTCACTACATTTTTGAGCTGATTAATTTCGTAGTATCTAGACATCTAGTAAAATTATCCAGAGATGGTATTAACTTTGACATAGTTTGTTTTTGAAATTCCCAGAGAAAGTGTTCTTAGTTTAAACATATTTATTTATAGTGGATTGGGAAACAAGTTTTGCAACTTATATTAATCCCCTTCCACTTTGCGTGTGCGAGTGCTGCCTTGTAGCGGCATTAGCCTACTCTTTTTCGAAATCTACAAGGGTGTCTTTAACGTGCAAGAGATGTGGCTCTCTCTTAACACGGGTCAGCCATTTATCGTCCCCGTCCGACGGACTATCATCGTTTCCTCAAGACCATACTTGCAAATGGTGTCAAGGGAGAGCCGAAAATTGAGTTCCTGAAATTTTCATCCCAAACGGGAATCGAACCAGGAACCTTTGTGTTAGTAGTCCGATGCACTAACCACTACACCACGGCTCTCAAAGTGTTCTTGGAGGCACACAATTGTTTTTTGCAGATCCAGTGTATGTAGGTATAAGCTCTTTTTGTTGTTTTATGTTTAATTACCTCAGCATTAATTGGAATGTTCACCTGGTTTTCATTCTGTGAACCACTAGTGTCCGAAGCTGTTGCCAAGGGGAAGTCAGGACAGCTCGTCGTGGATGATCCCACTGTTGGGTGACCCAACTCCCCCTTAGCATCATTAGAAGAGTCTATTGCTGGAGAGTTTGAAATCAACTGTTTATGAGTATTAGAAGATGGGTCAATTATGCTTACATTTGATAATATAGAATCAGAGTGTATATCCTCATTGTCTTGAGTCACTTGACATAGAGTCTCATTTGTGTTTCGGTCTTCATATAACAGATGATTGTTACAGAGCATGCAGATAAAATCCTCCCCCTGGATGCTATTTAAGTTTGTTTTATCTTTGTTTATGCCTGTGCATTCGAAGTGAAGCCAAAAGTTACATTTGTCACATGCTATACCTTCCTCAACAACAAACTCTGAACACATAGGGCAAATTTCGGTTAAAGGTTTGGATATGGATGATTCTAACGGAGTAGATTTTGATGAGCCAGAAGAAATGTCCAGGACTTGTGGAGATGATGAAGGGGACAGTGCAAGGCGACACGTCGTGGATGTTCCCACTGTTGGTTGCCTCGACTTCCCTTTCAGAATGGATGAGGCAGAGTTTCCCAAATTTCTATCTTTATCTTTATAATTAGCTTTTATATCCTCCAGGTAGTTGGCTATTTCATTATTTAAAATGTCAAAAGAATCAAAATGTTTGGATAGGTAAGCACAGAGATCTTTGAAAATGCCATTTACGAATAATTCAACTCTACTGCCATTGACGTTGATCAGGCTAGTTTTATTGTATACATTAACTACATATTTTAGTTGCGAGCCAATTTGTCCGTTATTTTTACGGTTGTAGATTCTGTAAGAGTGATCTACAGTAATGTGAGTTGAGTCAAGATTTTTCTGCTCTTTCACTGCCAAATTGTTGTTGAAGTTTTCAGAAGTGAAATGTGATAATAAGCAGTTTTTTGTAGCCTCAAAAGCTGCTGTGGAGAATTTAATTACGAAGTTTTTGCCAGGTTTCATTTCATATTGAATATGTTGTTTTTGACATGTTTCCTGTTTTATGTCCAAGGCTTTGGAGCGATTGAGAGAGTAGTTTTTACTTCTAGTAGATATATTGTCTAATTTTGAATCTTTGGAGTTGCTTAATTGATGTAACCCTTTTAGCAAGCCTGTAGATTTTGATTTTGGTAATGTTGAAATCATAGCCATATTTAAAGATGTAGGAATGAGCCAATCAAGTATATAATTGTTAGTTTAATTTTAAGGTTGCCAACAGTCTTTGATGATCAGATTTGATATTTTTCTAAGCCAGACTTTTGCCAGACTAGTGCTGGGATGGATGCCGTCTTTGTACAGAGTAAAGTTGTAGTTATGTCTTGTAAGATGCTTCTTTGATTTTGAATTTTTAGACTGATTATGAGAAATATCTACTGAGAACATAGGCGAAGGATTTGTAGCAAGTTGAGTGTTCAGTTCTTTAATGTAGCAATTGAGCTATAAGTATTTCGTCTTGAGGATTGAAAGAAGATGGTTGTTGATGCTTTTGATATTTATTCCATTCTACAATAGAATATATTGGAATTTCCAGAAAAGTTAAATGCGAGTTCGGGTATTTGGCGAGAAGCGTGATAAATTTATCATAAGTGTCAAAAATAGATTGCAGGATATTATCAGTTGGTAAAGCTAACGAGATGAAAGGACGCTTGTATGATGTAAGGTCACAAGTGCCTAGCCAGACATATACATGAATGCTATCCAAACGATCAGTAAGACGTTGAATATTAGATTCAAGCCAAGAATATCCTGCGATAGTGGATCTACCCCGTTCACAGTACCATCTGATTTCGTGGTCAATTTCAGTTTCAGTATGAGTTTTTTAATAATTTCCTTTACTATCGGAGATAAGAATTGGAGTACTTGATTTTTCAGAGGTTATCTCGGGTAATTTCCGTTTCAGATATTTTTCTAATTTTCTCTCGGACATTGATTTCAGCTGGATATTAAAAATTATATGTTGATAAAATGTTTTTGTCACTAAAAATTAATTACGGTTTAAGCACACGGCTAAACGTAAAATATATACGACAGGTTAAAATAAATATGCAAATGTTAAAAGGTAAGAATGATGAATGATGATGAATGAATCTCCGTATTTCCTCGGATAGCGAGATTTGGAATAAATGTTTATATAATAGTAGATGTACAATTGTTGTTCACAAAATTGGTTGTATATTGAAGTTGAAGGAATATTTGTTGAGTTTTGTTGAGGGTTTTTTCAGCAAGCAAAGATGGCGGAATGGTTGACGGTCAATGTGAAAAATGTTATTTGAAAAACTTCGTAGTTTAACACTTTTTCGGGAATAATTATTGGATGAGTTTTGTAGGACTCTAAAGTGCGATGGGGACGCTAAAGTACGATGGTCACGCTAAAGTGCGATGGTCTATGCTAAAGTACGATGCTTCCATACGCTGAAGTGCGATGGTCCGGGAAAATATAGACGTACAAAACGTAGTTGGATTATGACGTTAACAGTCGTTTATACAAACTAAAAATGAACATGCTGGAAGATGAAATAAATAATGGAAGCAAACAGATGCATATTAATGTTTTCGTTTATACAAATCCTTGGTTTACGTTAAAATATTGTCGATTTTATTGCAGAGTATAAACGTCGGTAAAATAAAGGTACACGTTTTCAAGCGTAAATCATAACTTGTCCATTAAAACTTCAGTGTGTATATTGTATTAAAACATAACACTCGCTACGAAAAAGTGGAAAGCTCGAACAACAACCCCCTTCTGTCGTATTTAAATCAAAGCTTGTACAAATAAATTTAATTTATTCCGACAATGACCGAATTTTGTATTTGCAACTGACAAGGGGATGTTCACATTAATAGGCTGCGTAAACGGCAAGCTACACCAATTATTTAATACGCCCCTCGTCCTGAACATGCATTAAATATTTGTCACTGGACGTTAAGCAACCAACAACCAATCCAATACGCCCGAATTGTTAAAAAATAATTTAAATGAAATATAGTATTTTGTGACACCTAAATAACCTTCTTAGCAATGATTACTAGGTCAGTCTTCTAAATTTAGAAACAGTCACATAAGACTACCGGTAAAGTAAAAGCCTATCGCATTATATGTTAAATCATTGCAAACTAGATTTTGCAAAAAGACTTGTTTTTGACATTAGTGCCCTTGAACCTTTCTCTTTTGTTCCATCGCGCTTTAGCGTGCCATACCATCGTACTTTAGCGAACAAACAAACATCGCACTTTAGCGTGAGACACCGTCGTACTTTAGCGTAGACCATCGCACTTTAGCGTGACCATCGCACTTTAGAGTACCATCGCACTTTAGAGTCCTACATATACAATGTGTAAATGTTTTTGCACTAAGGAATGAGTTGTGGTGTGGTGATGACGACTAAAATCTAAAATTTTCTTTCGAATCTTCCTCTCAGACTTTGCTTGCGACCATGCTCTTTCATTCACAACGTAGCACACTTCTGTCGCATGCCGGTTAAACGTCATAGAATGTTGAGAAAACCCTAAGAATAATTAGAAATAGAAAGATCATTTATACATTTTTGAAGTTTATATAGTTTACATCAAATATAATTCGGTGCCGAATTGACTTTAAATAGGTGCCGATTTGACTAGATGCCGATTTAACCAGATGCCGATTTGATTTTTTTTATGGGTGCCGAAATATATAATAACCCCAGATTATTGATTTATTTCCTGTGCATGTAACCCTAAACATCATATAAATGAGGGTTTGGATGGGGATAAATGATCAAAGAATAATGCCCTTAAAAAATGAAGCAATGATAAGGGAAATTTTTTAGAGAGAAAAAAAAGGGGTGAAAATTAAATGTTTATAGAATATTCGAACCCCCCTCCCCATCCCGACCCTCATAAATCGTGATTAGCATGAGATTTTTTTTTTCGATCAAAAGGGGAGAGATTGTACGCTCTAGACGTCTCCTCAGGCCTGGGTCCGCCACTGCAACGGCAACCTCTTCTTCTTCCAGGTAAGGTAGAGATTGTACGCTCTAGACGTCTCCTCAGGCCTGGGTCCGCCACTGCAACTACAACCTCTTCTTCTTCCAGGTAAGGGAGAGATTGTACGCTCTAGACGTCTCCTCAGGCCTGGGTCCGCCACTGCAAAGGCAACCTCTTCTTCTTCCAGGTAAGGGAGAGATTGTACGCTCTATACGTCTCCTCAGGCCTGGGTCCGCCACTGCAACTACAACCTCTTCTTCTTCCAGGTAAGGGAGAGATTGTACGCTCTATACGTCTCCTCAGGCCTGGGCCCGCCACTGCAACTCAACCTCTTCTTCTTCCAGGTAAGGGAGAGATTGTACGCTCTAGACGTCTCCTCAGGCCTGGGTCCGCCACTGCAACTACAACCTCTTGTTCTTCCAGGTAAAGGAGAGATTGTACGCTCTAGACGTCTCCTCAGGCCTGGGTCCGCCACTGCGACTACAACCTCTTTTTTTTCCAGGTAAGGGAGAGATTTTACGCTCTAGACGTCTCCTCAGGCCTGGGTCCGCCACTGCAACTACAACCTCTTTTTTTTCCAGGTAAGGGAGAGATTTTACGCTCTAGACGTCTCCTCAGGCCTGGGTCCGCCACTGCAACGGAAACCTCTTCTTCTTCTAGGTAAGGGAGAGATTGTACGCTCTAGACGTCTCCTCAGGCCTGGGTCCGCCACAGCAACGGCAACCTCTTCTTCTTCCAGGTAAGGGAGAGATTGTACGCTCTAGACGTCTACTCAGGCCTGGGTCCGCCACTGCAACTACAACCTCTTGTTCTTCCAGGTAAAGGAGAGATTGTACGCTCTAGACGTCTCCTCAGGCCTGGGTCCGCCACTGCGACGACAACCTCTTCTTCTTCCAGGTAAAGAAGAGATTGTACTCTCTAGACGTCTCCTCAGGCCTGGGTCCGCCACTGCAACGACAACCTGTTCTTCTTCCAGGTAAGGAACCGGATTCAAAACTGAACGTGATTGGTTCCGTGCGAGAAAAAAAACTCATCCGACTTCAGATTGTCCGGAGAAACAACACCTGAAACGAGTTGTATATTATATTTTTCTTTATATCATATTATTTGTCATTAAATTTTCTTTAAGAATCAGTTTACAGATTTTGATGTGTTGTATGCTTTTTCGTGAATTTAAATTTTAGTGTTCAAAAATGTGTTGCCAGAGTCACGCTAAGAAAGACTTCCGGTCAACTTTTCGGTAAAAAAGCATATTTAAATATATAATGTTTTAATTTTATATGATAGTCTATTACATTAACTTTCAAAATCAGTTTTATTTATTAATTTAGCTTTAGCGGTTCCAGAGATATTAGTTATAATACACCCACTTTTCACTTCCGCGTTTTCCACTTCCGCGTTTAGACCTTCCCGTATATTATACGCATCCATTTCGCGCCCCTGTCAAAAATATGTTTCCTGTGAAAGAAAAAGTAAAACATACAATATCCGCATGCTGTATATATGTTACTGTTATATAAATCATTATAATAACTACCTACGTATATTGATTTTATGAGTGCGCCGTGTGTAAGGGTTAGGGTGCAAATAAGGGTGCAAATTGGAATTACGCTATAGAAGCGAAGCTCCTGCTAGAGGAGGAAGATAAAGACTAGGTAACAGGTAACAGGTAACATACGATTTGGGTAAAAACCTAGTCAAAGATATATCAAGGTATTGTGAGAACACAGAGATTTTAATTAAGATAAAGGACGGACGTACATTATGATAAAGTTGACCCATGTTGTCTTGGTTCCTATCCGGGTCCGTTCGCCCAAATATTCACGTTCGCTCTCATTCGCACCCCACATGTTCGCATCAAAGGTTTTGTATTGAATAAGTTCGGAAGCTTTATTTCAATCGTCCTTTTGATAGTGTATTTTTATGCTCCATCTCACCTACGATAGTAGAGGGGCATTATGCAGTGGCGGATCCAGCCATTTTAAAAAAGTGGTTCCCCAACACAAGAGTAAAAAAAGGGGGGGGGGGGTTTCAACTATATGCTCCCATTCAAATACATTGATCGGTCAAAAAAAAAAGGGGGGTTCCAACATCAGATGGCCTGAGAAGATATCAAACAAAGATCTTTGGGAAAAGACCAACCAATGCCCAGTTGATGAAGAGTTAAAAAAGAGAAAATGGCGATGGATAGGACACACACTGAGGAAGCCAAAAACTAACATTACAAGGCAAGCCTTACAGTGGAACCCACAAGGAAAGCGTAGCAGGGGCAGACCAAGATACACCTGGAGAAGGAATGTTGCAGCTGAGATGGAGAAAGAAGGGTACAAGTGGCACAATCTGGAGAGGCTAGCAAAGAACAGAACAAGGTGGAGAATTATCGTTAGCGGCCTATGCTCCACCAAGGGGCAACAGGATTAAGCAAAAAAAAAAAAAAAAATGCGATCGTAGTCAGCATTCTTATCCGATTTTACTACGTTTTGACAACAAACTATGAAAAATTATAGTTGCGGTAATAGAGGACTAAAACTTTTTCGGAAATACCGATTTTTATTTTATTTTCCTGAATTGGGAATTTATATTCACTAACATTTTTTTGGGGCCGCTGGCAGATTTAAGGGCCGCTAAGGGGCCCTAAACTATATATTGGAATCATCCCTGAAGCGTTTCGAAACGAAGTGAAAAATATCGTGCACCACATGGGCGCTTACATTTGTCACTATGCGTCATTTCTTGTCAATATGCGCTATAGCCGCAGGGCGCACGTCCTTCCCGATCACTGATGTAACTGGAACCACACATACTTTTTTATTTGGCCTTAGCGTAATTTGACAAAATTGAAACTTTTTGGCTGCAAAAAGCGAATTGTTCTTTCACTATTTCACTTTCATTATTGATTGAACAGAAAAAAAATCAAACTTTAGATTTTTTATATATCTCGTAGCTAGTGCCCCTTTAAAGTTTTTAGTGAAGGTCGTTTTTGATGAAATTGAAGTCCAATCAACTTGAAACTTAGTACATACATGTATGTTCCCTATAGGCTATAGTATAGTCTTTCTAATTTTAATGCCAAATTAGATTATTACCCAATTTCACAGTCCATGGAACATGGAGGAGGATAGTGCAAGTGGGGCATCCGTGTACTTTGAACACATTCTTGTTATAAAATAAAGAAAATTTGTTTTTTTATTGTTTAAAATAAAATAGTGACATTCTAGAAACGTAAACAGGTTTTCTTTTGTAAATTATTTGGACAAAATATTGATAATAAATATTGTCATGATGATCAAAAAGTGGCAGATCCAGAAATGTTCATAAAAGGGGGTGCCCACTGACTAACTAAGAGGGGGCCCGCTCCAGTCATGCTTCAGTGATTCCCTAAATAATCAACTAAATTTTTCCCACAAAAAGCCCTTGAAAACCCTCTAAATCAGACTCTGTCAAAAACTAAGTCATTCGTCTATTAGACTTGTTAAAGTAGGGCAGAAGAATCCAAATAGCTATCAAACTTGTCATAAAGTGTTAAAAATAGTTATCTTTCTTTTTATTCATTAAAAGTCTTCATTGTTTTACTTATACCAAGCTAACTACTTGTATTACAAACACATAACAATAATACCAAATTATCTTTGTTAATATCAATTTAAAACAGTATCATAATTGATATATATATCAGTCAGGGGTACTACTTGTACAAGTTATTTTTATTTACTTGAAGAAGTAAAACAAAATATACACATTTAAGTTAATTATAATCTTTAAATAATCTCCCCTTAATTTTCTAAAAAATTCACTTGTAAAAGAAATTTTTTCTTACAACCCCACAAAAATTCTCAAGTTTTGCGATGTAAAATCATGCCTTTAATGATTTTTCCCAGGTTAGCTTATAATTTTTATTACAGTTCAATGTTTCATCTCATTAATTCAACAAAGAAACTGATTGCCCAAAAATCTTAGATATTTGCTCAAGGCCTTCAAAAATTGCTCCTTGGGGACTTGTAAATGAGCAGTGTTCTAAAGATAACAGACAAATGGGATTTTCAATTCATTGTCCATGAAATTACACTTTAATGATAAGTAAAGACATCTGCAAAGGGCAGACAATTTAAAATTCTATTAGAGTAAAGAAATTCTTAGAATTCAAGAAAGGAGATAGGACGACTTTTTGACTTATACAATTAAAAAAATCTGAATGTCTAATGCATTCTAAGGGACATAACTAAGCCAATTTTTATTTACCTATACAAGTAACTAAAATTCACTTGTACAAGTATCCCACAAGTTAACTTATATATGTATGTTTATTTTTACTTCCTCAAGTAAATAAAAGTTACTTGTATAAGTAGTACCCCATTTACCCCTGATGACTATTAATCATCTAATCACATGAATCACAAAAAAATACTTCATATGAAAATATACATGATATAAAAATATTTTGATATGTATCTAAAAAAAAATCTAATTCAACCAGCATTTGAATAAAAAAAGGATGCGAACGTAGTCAAGGGGCAAACATTTGGGGTGCGAATGTGTTTTGTGAACGAAAGATAAGAACATATGGATGGACCCACCTTTAACATGGGTTGGAACACCCTTTTTAAAAATGGCTGAATCTGCCCCTGTTGTCTGTCATACATTTTTGTATGTCCGTTGTCCTTGACCTCATTTTCATGGTTCATCAGTCAATGTTTAAGTTTTTGTGTTTTGGTCTGTATATATAAGGTATATTGTTATTGATTAATACCAGTTATGGTAAGATGTACTTGTCTGTCTGACAGGATTATCTGACCTTGACCTCATTGCCATGGGTATTTAGAATGTTAAGTTTATGTGATATTTGTAGTAAAACCTTTAAGTAAGACTTTCTACATAAAATCAATGGTCAGTACAGCAGGCGAGACATTTCAGCGTGTGCACTCTTACTTTTGTTTACTTTTTCTCAAAATTGTGATAACACAGAAATTGTAATATCATTAGCCCAAATCATGAGTTGTCTCCCCTTAACTTAAACTATTGATTAATAGTCTTTAGAAAAGTCTTTCTCACTAGTTAGCAACAAAGAGACTAATTTAGCGCCAAGAAACAACTAGAAAACAAATATAGAGTCAAGAAAATTTCCAATTAAATACTTAAAATAAACAAATTATTTAGAAACATTCATTAAAGTCATTCTTTAACATTGTGTAAAGTGACGTTGTTTAACTTAACTGAAGGTTTAAACGTAGACTAGTTGAGTTAGGGAAAATCTTCTTTGGCTCAGTCGATTGCGCTGCCTTTGCATGCTTTGGATCCAAAGATTGAGGTTTGGAGTCCTGCTGGTACCATCCATGTATTTTCACTATTACAGGTTGGGGAGGACCCTCATAAATTGGTATTACTACCCCAAAACGGGTATCAATTTTCAGTGACAAAAATATAAGCTTTGGATTTAGAAGATATTTTCTGTCATGGTGAAAATATTTAGGTAAAGCCTAAAAGACCAGAAATGGGTCTGATTACTTTCAATGTATTTAATTAAATTACAATTTGTTTGTCAAATTAAGATGGCTGACATGACTCAAAAGGACTCTTTATTGGAGCTATTGCCCTTTAAATGACAATTTTTTACCAATTTTTTTGTGTGTATGCCCAAAATCTGAAAAAAACTATATTAGATAGATATTCATATAAACTTAAATAAGCAAAAATCATCAGCAAGACAAGATCTACAAAAAAGTCAACATGGTTGAAATTGTCTGATGACCCCTTTATTCAAATGGCCCTCTGGCACTCATTTCACAACATGGCCCATAACTTTTAAAATGGCCAATTATCTTTTAAAATGGCCAATTGAATTTATTGTTGAGGGGCCCTGGGCTCATGGGGAAAAACATTCCAGGTCACTGCTTTTTGGAGTGACATGTATTTTAAGCCCTTTATGAAGATTTTTATAACTTTTTTGCGTTTTTGCCGAATATCTGAAAAACCATAATACTATACATGTATATAGCTAGTACATAATTAGCAAAAATGATCAGCATGTCATAGAACACAGTAACCGTCCTTAAACTCCTTTACAAATATAGTACTTAGCTATAATACTAGTCATGCTAGTGTGGACAGTGTATAAATTTTTAATATTTAATTTTTTCATACACTTAGCTGTCCAATTTTATTTCTTTATATTTTATGCATAAGTATTTAGTAGTGGGATGAAATAACATGTTAAAAAATGTTGTGTTTAAGTGAATGGATCTCTCTGAAATTGTACTACAAGGTACCATACTACATAGGAAAGTCTGGGATTGAGTTTGGGGGTAATTGCTCTAAAGAGGGATTCAAAAAGTTTGGGGGGATTTTTTTCCCATTTTTTTTAAGGGGTTCATATTTTGTGCAATAGATTTGTAAGATCTTTGACCACATTTATTTTTGTGTTAGAAGCCTATATTATGTAAAAAATGTGATCACAATCCAAATTCAGACGGTATCAAGTTTGAATATTGTATCCAAATTTGTCCCCACTGTACATGCTGTATCAGGCTGCACTCAGGGAAGCATTTAATTTTAATTTTAATTTATTGGTTTAAAGAAATGCACTACGAAATAACTGTGTTCTCATGCCAGCAATGTTTTGCGTTTTTGCCTAAAATCTGAAAATCAGTATTACCCCCAGATATTTCATTTAGCATCCTGGTAAACAGGGACGTTTGAAATACCATCTTGTTTCTTAAAATTATTGGATTACATTCATAACATAACCTATATATATATAAAAAAAAAACAATTCAGATAGCCTCACTTTCAAGAAATATAGCATCACATTACCATGATGCTAAAAGGCCCTGGGGGAGAACACTGGATCTGACAATCCTTATTGGAGTTTTTTTTTTAATGATGATTTTTAGTATTTTTTAACGTTGGCCTATTACTATCTTAAAAACTATATTAGATAAATAGAATCTTAAATAACCAAAAAGGATCAGCAAGACTAGATCAACAAAGATTTCTATTCTAGTCAACAACATGGAGAGAGTCCATTGTTGAAGATGCACATAGACCTAGGTAAGCGAAGAGGCTCATTAGTTATTATTTTCTGAAAATCATAAAATTATAAATAAATTTGGTGTTTTTACTGTCTTCTGATTGGTTAAAATTATTAGTTTTATTTTCAATGTTGTCAATTTTGATGGCGACACGCCCACTCTGACGTTGAGTATTCATACGCCAACATGTGTGTACGCTTGTTATTGTTAATATAAATAATATAAAAAGTTCTTTGAGCCTTATTTTTGATAGAAATTTATTTATAATGAATGGCAATGATTTATTTTGATTTTATTGAACCATAAAACTAATTTTTGACTCTTCACATTTTACATAATCCCCTTCGCGGATTATTCAATGTGAAGAGTCAAAAATTAGTTTTATGGTTCAATAAAATCAAAATAAATAATAGCCATTCATTAAATGGTCTGCAGATCTGTAAACCAAAAAATTTAAAAACTCTCCTTATTGAAACTGAAATATTATTTCTCTTTTTACATGTTCAGGTAAGCTTTTGACATGACTATGTGCATCTGTTTTCTGTGAACTTTTTTTTAAACATTGTTAAAATCTTTTCTGAATCAATGAGTTGAAACCAAAATTTGTCTGCTTCATCTATAGCAGGTCTCACCCTAGCCGGTGACTGGGGCTAAGAAAATGCTTTCTTGTCCATCACGTAGCTTTGGCAAACAGTCAAAAGTGATATCCAGTCGCCCGTTCACAATATCGCTTTCAGTCGCCCAGGTGTTCACAATATGGCTTTCAGTGGCCCAGGTGTTCACAATATTGCTTTCAGTCGCCCAGGTGTTCACAATATCAATTTCAGTCGCCCAGGTGTTCACAATATGGCTTTCAGACACCCAGGTGTTCACAATATCGCTTTCAGTCGCCCAGGTGTTCACAATATGGCTTTCAGTCGCCCAGGTGTTCACAATATGGCTTTCAGTCGCCCAGGTGTTCACAATATGGCTTTCAGTCGCCCAGGTGTTCACAATATTGCTTTCAGTCGCCCAGGTGTTCACAATATGGCTTTCAGTCACCAAGGTGTTCACAATATCGCTTTCAGTCGCCCAGGTGTTCACAATATGGCTTTCAGTCGCTCAGGTGTTCACAATATCGCTTTCAGTCGCCCAGGTGTTACAATATCTTTTTCTGTTGCGTTCGTCATCAGCAATTTTTCATTTTTACCAAGTTGATAAAACAGCAATTTTTCATTTTTACCAAGTTGATAAAACAGCAATTTTTCATTTTTACCAAGTTGATAAAACAGCATTTTTTCATATTTAAGTAATGAAACTCAAAGTCTTAAACGATTTATTATACGACCGCAAATTTTGAAAAAATTTTCGCCGTATATTGCTATCACGTTGGCGTCGTCGTCGTCGTCGTCGTCGTCGTCCGAATACTTTTAGTTTTCGCACTCTAACTTGAGTAAAAGTGAATAGAAATCTATGAAATTTTAACACAAGGTTTATGACCACAAAAGGAAGGTTGGTATTGATTTTGGGAGTTTTGGTCCCAACATTTTAGGAATTAGGGGCCAAAAAGGGCCCAAATAAGCATTTTCTTGGTTTTCGCACTATAACTTTAGTTTATGTTAATAGAAATCTATGAAATTTTGACACAAGGTTGATGACCACAAAAGAAAGGTTGGGATTGATTTTGGGAGTTTTGGTTTCAACAGTTTAGGAATAAGGGGCCAATAAAGGGCCCAAATAAGCATTATTCTTGGTTTTCGCACAATAACTTTAGTTTAAGTAAATAGAAATCAATGAAATTTAAACACAATGTTTATGACCACAAAAGGAAGGTTGGTATTGATTTTGGGAGTTTATGTCCCAACAGTTTAGAAATTAGGGGCCAAAAAGGGACCAAAATAAGCATTTTTCTTGGTTTTCGCACCATAATGTTAGTATAAGTAAATAGAAATCTATGAAATTTAAACACAAGGTTTATGACCATAAAAGGAAGGTTGGTATTGATTTTGGGAGTTTTGGTCCCAACAGTTTAGGAATAAGGGGTCCAAAGGGTCCAAAATTAAACTTTGTTTGATTTCATCAAAATTGAATAATCGGGGTTCTTTGATATGCCGAATCTAACTGTGTATGCAGATTCTTAATTTTTGGTCCCGTTTTCTTATTGGATTTACATTAAGGTCCAAAGGGTCCAAAATTAAACTTAGTTTGATTTTGACAAAAAATTAATTGGTTGGGTTCTTTGATATGCTGAATCTAAAAATGTATTTAGATTCTTGATTATTGGCCCAGTTTTCAAGTTGGTCCAAATCGGGGTCCAAAATTAAACTTTGTTTGATATCATCAAAAATTGAATAAATGGGGTTCTTTGATATGCCAAATCTAACTGTGTATGTAGATTCTTCATTTTTGGTCCTGTTTTCAAATTGGTCTACATTAAACTCCAAAGGGTCCAAAATTAAACTTAGTTTAATTTTAACAAAAATTGAAATCTTGGGGTTCTTTGATATGCTGAATCCAAACATGTACTTAGATTTTTGATTATGGGCCCAGTTTTCAAGTTGGTCCAAATCAGGATCTAAAATTATTATATTAAGTATTGTGCAATAGCAAGTCTTTTCAATTGCAAAGTATTGCACAATGGCAAGAAATATCTTATTGCACAATATTGTGAAATAGCTATTTTTTTTTTAATTAGAGTTGTCTTTCTTTGTCCAGAATAGTAAGCAAGAAATATCTAATTGCAAAATATTGTGCAATAGCAAGATTTTTTTTTAATTGGAGTTATCTTTCTTTGTCCAGAATCAACTTAAATCTTTGTTATATAAAATATACAATGTATGTTCACTTTTTACTACCAACTGATAAATTAAAATAATCTTTACCATTCAGTGATAACAAGCAGTTTTTTTACATCTTAATATTTTATGATGTATTTAAATGAGTAGTTATTGTTGCAAACTCCATTAGAAATTTTAATTGAGATTAGTTTTGGAATAAGGGAAAGGGGGATGTGATTAAAAAAATTGGGTTCAATTTTTCTCATTTGAAATTTCATAAATAAAAAGAAAATTTCTTCAAACATTTTTTTGAGAGGATTAATATTCAACAGCATAGTGAATTGCTCTAAGAGAAAACAAAAATTTTAAGTTCATTTGAACACATTCATTCTGTGTCAGAAACCTATGCTGTGTCAACTATTTAATCGCAATCCAAATTTAGAGCTGAATCCAGCTTGAATGTTGTGTCCATACTTGCCCCAACCGTTCAGGGTTCAACCTCTGCGGTCGTATAAAGCTACGCCCTGCGGAGCATCTGGTTTCTTTAGAAAAGAGGTGAAAGCATAGACTTTATAGATTGGCCGTATGTCATTTCAAACAAACAACTTTGTAGGAAGTATTTTCTTTCCCTTCCGATACTTGTTGCTCGAGAGCGTACATTAAAACATTCTAATTAGGTAAAATTATTGAAATATTCTTCTAAAGAGGTGAAATGTAGATATCTCGAAATATTGTGTGGTAAAATTAGCGAGGAATTAAAGTTTGAAGCTAATAACGATAAGTTGCTATAATAGTTTTCCCGCTTTTTTTTATTGTGAAATAACTATAAAAAAAATAAGTTTAGTAAAAATTGACCAATAATTTCTCTTTGAGTATTCAACAGAATAAGCGTTGTTCATATCTTAATAAAATCATGAAATAAAAAGATGGGGTCACCGGAATGGTAAAAGAGATATTTCTAATAAAAAGGTTAACAATTTAAATTGGCGGGAATACATTGCGCCAATTCTAAAGCAACGTCGAAAGACGTTCGTCCGGTTTCGGCGATATTCTTACATATTACAGACAACACAGTTCTCGTTTTTTTGCTGTTTTGTGGTTTGTTTGTTTTCAACTACAATAAATGCACATTAATTTACACATGACAGTACTTGATTTTCAGTCAGTTTCACAGACACATAATATAAATGTGGTGGTTGGAAAACATTACATAATACAAATGTACTCACAAATGCTTCTATCTAAATAGCATTTTTATTCAGGTTATTTAAATTGCTTACATGTCTGTGTTGAACAGAAATTCTTCTTAAAATAGTGAATACATTTTTTATATCATATTTCATACATTTGTAGTTCAGTCATGTCGATATCATGAATTTTAATTTCGGTTAAGAATGCTGTTCCTTTTTATTTTGATTATTATTACTTTAAATCAATAAAAATCTAAGACCCCGCTTCCACTAATAAAAAAGATCGCTGATCTTTATTATTGCGAAAATGAGAAAGATCGATCTCCATCGGACTTTAAAAAACCACCTCCTGGATTGCGTTCAATATCGTAGCGGCTACAAAGGGCCACATAGATTTATGATTATTAAACGAGAAGCTAGTCTAGCTTCAATCAATATCTATGTAGTAGCTAGGCTAGCTACATGTGAAATAGTCAAAAATCTAAGTAGCCCTATGTAGCCGCTACGATATTGAACGCAACCTGGATATTTGTTTAAGTGTAAACGCTTAGATACATCGCGATAGACCGATCTAGAATTCAAAGTGTTTTATGTAGATATGAAAATAAATCTGCGCATGGTCAGTTTAATATTCTTATAAGTAACTGATTTCCGTGTTTCATCCATATTCTCAAATGATTTGGCAGAACATGGAGAGAAAAATTAAATAAAATGTATACGACGCTTTTGCGTCATTCTTCTGAAAGATGAATAGAAAAAATGAGATGTGGTATGATTGCAAATAACACAACTTTCCACAAGAGACCAATTGACACAGGAAATATATGACACCGTACGGCCTTTTCTGGTCTGTTTGATTCATGCTCTTATGCACAACTAAATAATTTCATAAGGAATCATAAACAAAAATGTGTTATAGAAACGTTCAAATCGTTATCAAATAAAACGTTAAGCTAGTTTTTGGCTGATATGCATTTCAATTCTTTTGATTTTATTATGATGAATAACATGATCTCATTCATTAAATGATTTCTCCAAAACAGCACCAACAGTTGTGTTACGTACCAACCGTACCTGATACGTAGCAAATCTGGTAACCTCTACTAGCGCGTTTGTACCCGTTTCAGCCTTAGACCGATGCCCTGTAACTTATTCGTTTATAACATTTTTTTTCATTTTTTCTTGCGTCTGGTAAATACTCGTTTCAGTACTTGACTAATGTACTGTTACTTATTCGTTCCTTGTTCGCTGTAATATACGTGTGTTAATCGGTGCACATTTAAAAAAATATCTTTTTCAATTGTATTCATTCATTATTATTTTAATTTTTTTTATTTTCTGTAAATTCCTCATCTTCAAACCAAATGACTGTTAAAAGTAAAATTATTCGGACATTTCTTTGTTTTTAGGGACTTATGACATGTTAATCAAAAAGATAAATAATAAATTTAGAAGCATAACTAATGAACCAAATATTTCCCGGCATTTTCTACTTTCTAAGTTTTTTTCTAACTTTCTCAACGAAATGATTAGACCGATTATTTTAAGATTGCAATGTATACTAAATGTTGTACAAGTTATAATGTTGCACAAGTTATAAAAAGATCGTAAACGCGAGATGCTCTTTTAAAAAAAAGGTCGATTAAATTTTGTGCAAGTGTTATAAACGGGTCTATTTAACATACTTTTTGTTTTGATTATGCATCCATAGGCATTTATATAGCTATACATATCAAAATATTCCGTAATGTTGCTAGAAACTCAGTCTAAGTATACTCATACAGTTGCCATACCGTGATTATGAATGGAACCTAGTCCGACCTCTTTTTCTCAAATCAACTATTGATTTTTTTCCACATGTATTCCTCTTTTATTCTTTATTCCGACAACTTTTAAACACCGGCACAATTATGTTGTTTTTTATATATTATAATTGTGCACCTAGTAGATAAATATAAAACTTGGCAAATCGGATCAAACTCGGAGTCGTAAAATACAAAAAACCTACAATCATTATGTTGGAAGTGTATATGTTAACTTCTCTAGAGTGATTTTATTTTACACGTATTTATATGCGTCCATAGTTACCGTGTTTTGTTGGTGTTTATCAGAAATCTAAATATTCATGATATTATATTCGTGTAAAACTGTAATCGACGTACACATTCAAAATACGTATGTGCAATTTGCCATAGCCATATATAGGTAAATATGTACAAAATGTACCTATTGCTATAGAACATTGAAATTTGATGACATGATTGATGATTTTCGTACTTTCTTAATAATTTGTGGAAATATAAATACAATTATAAACCTACCAAAGAGATTGACTCTAAAGAACAGATACGTCCATACACGTAGCAAATTATAGAAATTAGTATTATATTATAATTTAATTGGCTCAACTTTTTGTCGAGTATCTAGATTTTGTTTCGTTTCTTGATAGATTGCTGTATTATTATTATTATAGTTGACTCTCTTTTTATTCATGTATTTTATTATTTGCTGTTTTGTTGTGTGTTTCAGCTACACTAAATTCACATAATTAATGTGTATATCCAATTCGGGAACATGTCTATTATATAAAAATAATTTTCATTTTCTGCTCGGAAAATCTACCTATCAAAGCGATTGTCACTCTCTCCATCGGATCAAAGAGGAATAACTCTTATTAACGTTTCGGGTTCGCGGAAACCGCGACGTCATAAACCACTGACGGCATAGTACTGTTGCGCTTGTATATGCGCAAAAACAATAGAGGGATTTGTCTTTAAGGTGGTACCTAACACTTTAACTAAATTTAATTTGGCTCATTTAATTTTCTTAATATTTTGACAAATTATTTACTTTGACCCTTTGACAAAAATATAAAAATTTCAAAAAATTTGAACCAACCGTTTAATCAGAAAAATTACACTGGTTATATATATAGCAGTTTGACAAACACTTATTTTGATCATTGAGAAGCTTGATACTCCCTTATAAACACAACGTCATTAAAACATTCTGCTGATTTTACAGAGTTATCTCCCTGTAGTGTCAGGTACCACCTTAAACAGGATTAACATTTTGCACTCATCTACTTTTGTTAAATAAATTGGAAATAAAAAATAACCTGACATAATTTATACAAAATGAAGTGCATTTGTTAGTGAAAACTAAACAAAACATTACAATCAATTCATTACAATGTGAGTTGCTTAAAGAGTAAGAACTTTTAAGACGTCACTTGTGGTGTAGGAATGACAGATTGGATGTTAATGTCAATGAGACAGCAACCGTTCAACTAAAGAGGTCAACATTGTATTCAACCATTGGAAACTATCTTTAAATTAGAACTATCACTGAGTTTGTACTTACAATAATGAGCAACACAAGTGCCACATGTGGAGCACATGAGATAACCCCTATTTTTTATGGGTTTCCTGTCACTCAGTCTTTAATTTTTAGCTCACCTGGCTCTTCGGGCCAAGTGAGCTTTTTTCATCACTTGTCGTCCGTCATCCGTCGACGTCAACTTTTTACATTTTGAACTTCTTTTAGAGGACCACTAAATGGAATGAAACCAAACATAGCATGCATGTTCCATATGAGGTGCTGACCAAGTGTTGTTACTTTGTAGCCGATCCATCATCCAAGATGGCCGCCAGCGGGGGACTTAGTTTAACATAGGACCCTATGGGAAATGCATACAAATGACTTCTTTAAGAGAACCACTGAATGGAATGAAACCAAACATGGCATGAATGTTCCTTATGAGGTGCTGAACAAGTGTTGTTACTTTGTAGCCGATCCATTATCTAAGATGGCTGCCAGCGGGGGACTTAGTTTAACATAGGACCCTATGGGAAATGCATACAAATGACTTCTTTATATAAGAGAACCACTGAATGGAATGAAACCAAACATGTCATGAATGTTCTTTATGAGATGGTGACCAAATGTTGTTACTTTTTAGCCGATCCATCATCCAAGATGGCCTCCAGCGAGGACTTAGTTTAACATAGGACCCTACGGGAAATGCATACAAATGACTTCTTTTAGAGAACCACTGAATGGAATGAAACCAAACATGACATGAATGTTCCATATGAGGTGCTGACCAAGTGTTGTTACTTTGTAGCCGATCCATTATCTAAGATGGCCGCCTGCGGTGGACTTAGTTTAACATAGGACCCTATGGGAAATGCATACAAATGACTTCTTTCAGAGAACCACTGAATGGATTGAAACCAAACATGTCATGAATGTTCCTTATGAGGTGCTGACCAAATGTTGTTACTTTGTAGCCGATCCATCATCCAAGATGGCCGCCAGCGGGTGACTTACTTTAACAATATGGACCCTATGGGAAATGCATACAAATGACTTCTTTTAGAGAACCACTAAATGGAATGAAACCAAACATGACATGAATGTTCCTTATGAGGTGCTGACCAAGTGTTGTTACTTTGTAGCCGATCCATTATCTAAGATGGCCGCCAACGGGGGACTTAGTTTAACAAAGGACCCTATGGGAAATGCATACAAATGACTTCTTTTAGAGAACCACTAAATGGTATAAAACAAAACATAGCATGAATGTTCCTTATGAGGTGCTGACCAAGTGTTGTTACTTTGTCGCAATTGCAACATCCAAGATGGCTGCCATAGGACCCTATATATGGGAAATGCATACAAGTCTTTTTCTAAAGAACCACTGAATTGAATGAAATCAAACATAGCATGAATGTTCCTTTCCTTATGAGGTGCCGGCCAAGTGTTGTTACTTTTAGCCAAATTTTATATTTTTTTATATGATTTCAAAAACCCAAGTAGAATCAGGTGAGTGATACAGGCTCTTGATGAGAGGCCGTAGTTAATTTTGTGTTTTGTGTACTGTTGTTTGCCTTTTTCTTTTTTATTTTTATTTTGAACATCTATTATTTGTATTTATTAGATCCGTGTCCAGTCAATGTGATCCTTGTACAGTCAAGTTGTTATTATAGTCAATGTGATCCTTGTACAGTCAAGTTGTTATTATAGTCAATGTGATCCTTGTACAGTCAAGTTACTATCATAGGTAAGTGTACATTATATGTGAACTATATAGGATCAATTACTATTGAAATTTGTTTCAAATGTAAAATGTTCAAACTCTATCATGTCTATAGGGGAGATAATGTAAAATGTTCAAACTGTATAAGCATGGTAAGGGGAGATAATGTAAAATGTTCAAACTCTATTGGGGGAGATAATGTAAAATGTTCAAACTCTATAAGCATGGTAAGGGGAGATAATGTTAAATGTTCAAACTCTATAGGGGGAGATAATGTAAAATATTCAAACTCTATAAGGGGAGATAATGTTAAATGTTCAAACTCTATAAGGCATTGTAAGGGGAGATCAGGTTACTGTAAAATGTTTAAACTCTATATGGGGAGATAATGTAAAATGTTCAAACTCTATAAGGGGAGATAATCAACATATAGTTTCTACATTCAAAATACCACCAATGTTTTTTTTATAGTAAACAAGACACAAAGAATGTGATGACATCATTACAATTTTATTTGTCTTCAAATATAAGAGCATTGAACTAGTGCTATAGAAAAATAAAGTGAGATATATATAATGAGCAACCCAACAAAGCAAGAATGGAGATGTGTACAGGTTAATATATAGTCAACGATTCAAAAATAACCTCATATGATAAGGTCTTCATTTTTATTAAGCAGGCCATTAAATTTAGGATTTAATTGCACATTATACCTTATTTTTTTTTTTGGGGGGGGGGTTTGGTTTGGTTTAACGCTGTCACATGGTGACCCCCTATGGATTTGGTTAGTGAATTTCATATGGGTTCTTGACCTCTGTCTAATGTTAATAGTGACGTCATCTATTGGTGTTGTTGTATTTCGTTGTTTATTTTTGGAAAGTTTGCTATAGCTTGCTATTGCTACTTTCCTTAAGCATCGGCCTCGAACTTCCTGTTGACAGATTATCGCAATATATTCTGCTACGAGATGGTGTAGTACTAGTGTTTGAGTTCTGATTCTTGGAAGATTCTTTTAAAATTTTGAGTAACTACTGTTTTGAATAAAAATATTACAGCTTGAATAAAAAAGAAATGAATGTTCACCGACGATTCAGATGAATTTAACTTCATTTTTAAAAATGAGTATCACAAACACTACTTCGCGGATCTGCCATGTGCTGAAGAGAAAATCACGAGAAATCTACGCGAGATTACGTTTTCATTCATTCAAGAATATTTCATGAATGAACATTTTCCCGCTCTACTTTTACCTGTTTACTATATGTACGTACGTAAACGTGGTAAAATCCCGAGTGTATCGAAAGAATCGGGAATGACTGATTAAAATGCGAGAACAAGTTGACATTTTGACCAAGCTGTCGGATAATTGAAAAGTGATAACGGTTTGTTTAAACAGACATAGATATGTATATATGTCTCTGGTTTAAACAAAACACAGGTGAAAGAATATAAAATACTAGATAATTATATCATATGTCTAACGTCTCACGCCAAGGTCGAGTAAAGGTAATTACTCGCTTTGATTAAAAAAAAATTAAAAATGCATTGTTTTTGTCTAAACATCGATCGAAAAATTTTGATGCCAAAAATCATTTGAAAACTTAATTCCGTTATTTAATTACTAATTGTTTCACATTCCAATGTGGATATAAGGAACTTTACTCGTTCAGCATGCTCAAGTGGATCAAACTTACAGCAGAAAAACTTTGACCCAACATCAGTTCTTCTTCAGTCTTCTTCCAATAATTTCATTATACCACTTCTGGTGTATTATTGGAAATTTGTATCATATAGCATCCGTATTAAAAGCAACCGAGTCAGCATCTACTTCTTCGAATATAATAGCTCAGGGTATCAAGACAAGTTCTGTAGAAATGATTAAGGTTGATGATGTGTAACCTTTGGCTAAAATAAAATTGAGAATGGAAATGGGGGAAAAATTTGGCTAAAATGGCTGCATCAATTTCACCTCAAAATTTAGATAGATGACAGACAAACCTGTGCATCTTGAAAAGTTTGAAGGCATACCATGCCCTATATACATAGATTTCAATTGCATTGTCATCCAAACACAGAGGCAATGATTGATTGAATTTTGGTGGAGTAATTTTAACTGCTCTAGGGTTGTGCCTTGTTACAAATGGAACCAGATGCTTCGCTTGACACATCTTTATACGACCGCATAGGTCGAGACCCTGAACAGTTGGGGCAAGTATGGACACAACATTCGAGCTTGATATAGCTCTGAATTTTGATTGGGATCAAATTTTTGACTTAATATATAGGTTTCTGACACAAATCAAATGTCAATATCTTACAAATCTATTGCCCAATACTGTGTAATTAGAATGTATACACAATGCTTATTACCCCATAACTCAGATCAAGTACACAATTTGGTAGTGTCACATTTACAGTTCTTGAATTGTGACCCTTTATAACATTAATGCTAGCGGGGGCATCATTTGTGTCCCATGGACACGTTCCCTATTTTTGATAAAAGCCTTTAATATAAATTCGCTTTCATTACAGTTGTATTGATTTAAGTTACTGTTACTGTCTTATTTATAAAAAAGGATGCGGTATTTTTTGCAAAGAACCAATGCTATCCAAAAGAGTTCAAAGGAGGAAAATGTATTGATAACTAAAGGCCACCATATGGTCGTCAATAATGAGAAATATTTGTACCATATACATGTAGAAAAATATAAAAGGCCCCGATAGGAAATATGTGGAGCAATTCAAACAAAAAAACTTACGTGTTAATTTACTAAAAACAAATATGAAGGATCTAAACCAATAGAAAAATACTAATTCACAGGCCCTTGATGTTGACATGGCATGGGTACTTAAAAAAGAAATTAACAGAGCTTTCTGTATATTTCAATATTTTAGATCTAGAGTTTTTAGGTTGCAATAGAAAATATCAAAACTTTTTATGACAAACATGAAAAAAGTTATTTTTGATAATTACTGACGAGACAATGGTTTAATTTAAAACATCCAAGCTGTGATGAAATACATTTTTGAAATAATACACGTCTATAACCTTTTTGGAATAATACGCAGCTACAGTTGCAAACTTTCCAGAGGTGCTATCTAGCACTTTGATTATACAAAACGCAGCAGGAGAAGTCCCATGTGCGATAAATTTGTTATATCGTATATATGGTTCACTACTTACCCCCTCCGGCCTCAGCCCCTATGGATTTTACTAACCCTCTATGGATCCGTAGGGGGTCAATAGGGAAGCATATAACTTATAACTGTACAAGTTTATTTTATTGAAACAGGGAGATAACACACACACATTGATATGTTTATAAGAAACATTCATAACAAGTACGAATTAAGTATTTTTTAGTCATACTTCAATGTTACATATATATCGGGCTTAAACAAGTAAATATGATTTATAGTTATTTTTCACAGATGCTTTAGATGACGACACAACGTTACTTACAAATTAGGCTGACCTCAGAGATACATTCATCAGTATTTATTTATTAGTATGTATTGTATAATATATGTTTTTTTAAGAGAACAAAACAAATCAATCCATAAAGACTGCCTCGATGATCTTCACGGTGTTATGGTATTGTGTTAACTTTTAGTGTGGGAGGTGGTGGGTTTGAACCCTGGACAGTTAAACCAAAGATCTTCACGGTGTTCTGGTATTGTGTTAACTTTTAGTGTGGGAGGTGGTGGGTTTAAACCCTGGACAGTTAAACCAAAGATCTTCATGGTGTTGTGGTATTGTGTTCACCTTTAGTGTGGGAGGTGGTGGGTTTAAACCCTGGACAGTTCAACCAAAGATCTTCACAGTGTTGTGGTATTGTGTTAACTTTAGTGTGGTAGGTGGTGGGTTTGAACACTGGACAGTTAAACCAAAGATCTTCATGGTGTTGTGGTATTGTGTTCACCTTTAGTGTGGTAGGTGGTGGGTTTAAACCCTGAACAGTTAAACCAAAGATCTTCACGGTGTTGTAGTATTGTGTTAACTTTTAGTGTGGGAGGTGGTGGGTTTAAACCCTGGACAGTTAAACCAAAGATCTTCACGGTGTTGTAGTATTGTGTTAACTTTTAGTGTGGTAGGTGGTGGGTTTGAACACTGGACAGTTAAACCAAAGATTTTCACAGTGTTATGGTATTGTGTTAACTTTTAGTGTGGTAGGTGGTGGGTTTAAACCCTGGACAGTTAAACCAAAGATCTTCAGGGTGTTATGGTATTGTGTTCACCTTTAGTGTGGGAGGTGGTCGGTTTGAACCCTGGACAGTTCAACCAAAGATCTTCACGGTGTTATGGTATTGTGTTAACTTTTAGTGTTGGAGGTGGTGGGTTTAAACCCTGGACAGTTAAACCAAAGATCTTCACGGTGTTGTAGTATTGTGTTAACTTTTAGTGTGGGAGGTGGTGGGTTTAAACCCTGGACAGTTAAACCAAAGATCTTCACGGTGTTATGGTATTGTGTTAACTTTTAGTGTGGTAGGTGGTGGGTTTAAACCCTGGACAGTTAAACCAAAGATCTTCATGGTGTTGTGGTATTGTGTTCACCTTTAGTGTGGGAGGTGGTCGGTTTGAACCCTGGACAGTTCAACCAAAGATCTTCACAGTGTTGTAGTATTGTGTTAACTTTTAGTGTGGTAGGTGGTGGATTTGAACACTGGACAGTTAAACCAAAAATCTTCACAGTGTTATGGTATTGTGTTAACTTTTAGTGTGGTAGGTGGTGGGTTTAAACCCTGGACAGTTAAACCAAAGATCTTCATGGTGTTGTGGTATTGTGTTCACCTTTAGTGTGGGAGGTGGTGGGTTTGAACCCTGGACAGTTCAACCAAAGATCTTCACGGTGTTGTAGTATTGTGGTAACTTTTAGTGTGGTAGGTGGTGGGTTTGAACACTGGACAGTTAAACCAAAGATCTTCACGGTGTTATGGTATTGTGTTAACTTTTAGTGTGGTAGGTGGTGGGTTTAAACCCTGGACAGTTAAACCAAAGATTTTCACGGTGTTTATGGTACACAGCTTCTAACTACAGCCACTACGTTATATAGGTCCTGTCTGTCGAAAGAGTCACACCCTGTATGTAGAATACACAGCTTTTAACTACAGCCACTACGTTATAGGTCCTGGCTGTAGACAGGCACATACAGATTAAAAAAAAATGATTAGATTTAATGTGACTGGTCTAGTTTATTATTATACGACTGCAAAAATTTTAATTTTTTGGTCGTATATTGCTATCACGTTGGCGTCGTCGTCGTCGTCTGCGTCGTTGTCCGAATACTTTTAGTTTTCGCACTCTAACTTTAGTAAAAGTAAATAGAAATCAATGAAATTTTAACACAAGGTTTATGACCACAAAAGGAAGGTTGGGGTTGATTTTGGGAGTTTTGGTCCCAACATTTTAGGAATTAGGGGCCAAAAAGGGCCCAAATAAGCATTTTCTTGGTTTTCGCACTATAACTTTAGTTTAAGTGAATAGAAATCTATGAAATTTTAACACAAGGTTTTATGACCACAAAAGGAAGGTTGGGATTGATTTTGGGAGTTTTGGTTCCAACAGTTTAGGAATTAAGGGCCAAAAAAGGGCCCAAATAAGCATTATTCTTGGTTTTCGCACAATAACTTTAGTATAAGTAAATAGAAATCTATGAAATTTAAACACAAGGTTTATGACCATAAAAGGAAGGTTGGGTTTGATTTTGGGAGTTTTGGTCACAACAGTTTAGGAATAAGGGGTCCAAAGGGCAAAATTGAACTTTGTGTGATTTCATCAAATATTGAATAATTTGGGTTCTTTGATATGCCGAATCTAACTATGTATGTAGATTCTTAATTTTTGGTCCCGTTTTCAAATTGGTCTACATTAAGGTCCAAAGGGTCCAAAATTAAATTTAGTTTGATTTTAACAAAAATTGAATCCGTGGGGTTCTTTGATATGCTGAATTTAAAAATGTACTTAGATTTTTAATTATTGGCCTAGTGTTCAAGTTGGTCCAAATGGGGGTCCAAAATTAAACTTTGTTTGATTTCATAAAAAATTGAATGAATGGGTTCTTTGATATGCCAAATCTAACTGTGTATGTAGATTCTTAATTTTTGGTCCAGTTTTCAAATTGGTCTACATTAAGGTCCAAAGGGTCCAAAATTAAACTAAGTTTCATTTTAACAAAAATTAAAATCTGGGGCTTATTTGATATGCTTTATCTAAATATGTACTTTGATTTTTGATTATGGGCCCAGTTTTCAAGTTGGTCCAAATCAGGATTACATATCAAGTATTGTGCAATAGCAAGAAATTTTCAATTGCACAGTATTGCACAATAGCAAGAAATATCTAAATGCACAATATTGTGCAATAGCAATTAATTTTCAATTGGAGTTATCTTTCTTTGTATAGAATAGTAGTTGATAATATATGTTGGAAATTTGCCAGACATGACTATGATGTCATTTTCTATTTTTATTTGCCAAAAACTTTATGTAAATAACTTCATTGGAAATTTGCAAATATAAAATGTTGCTGATGAAGCTTTTTTTCCTTATCTTATCTAAAATGTTTTTAGATAATGTATGTTGGACATTTGCCAGACATAACTATGATGTCATTTTCTATTTTTATTTGCCAATAACTTTATGTAAATATATATAACTTCATTGGAAATTTGCCAATATAAAATGTTGCTGATGAAGTTTTTTTTATTGTTTTATACAATAAACAATGTATATTCACTTTTACTACCAACCAATCTTTACCATTCAGTGATAACAAGCACTTTATTTTACATTTTAATATTTTATGATGTATTTAAAAGAGTAGTTATTGTTGCAAACTCCATTAGAAATTTGAATTGATATCAGTTTTGGAAAAAGGGAAACGGGGATGTGAAAAAAAAGGGGAGGGGTTTAAATTTTTCTCATTTCAGATTTCATAAATAAAAAGAAAATTTCTTCAAACATTTTTTTGAGAGGATTAATATTCAACAGCATAGTGAATATCTCAAAGGCAAAAAAAAACCTTTTAAGTTCATTAGACCACATTCATTCTGTGTCAGAAACCCATGCTGTGTCAACTATTTAATTTTAGATTTAAAAAGTTTGAAGAAGAAATCTTTAATTGATTTGTAAAATCTTGACATTTGTTTTGTGTAAAAAAAAACCATGTAATGTCAAAAATTTGATCACAATCCAAATTCAGAGCTGTATCACGCTTGAATGTTTTGTCCATACTTGCCCCAACTGTTTAGGGTTCGACCTCTGCGGTCATATAAAGCTGCGCCCTGCGGAGCACCTGGTTGATAATGTTTTAAGAAACTGTTTCTTGATATTTTTTATGTGTTTCTTAAATGCTGACCTTTTTATAAAACCCAAATCTTGAAACGATCTCAAAATAAGGAGTTGTGGTATGATTAACAATGAAGCAATTAATCCTAGACCATAGGACAAAGATATAAACAATTACAGGTCGTTCAACAGCCTTCCACAATGAGCAAAACTCATACCATATAATAATTAGGAGATGTGGTATGATTAACAATGAAGCAATTAATCCTAGACCATAGGACAAAGAAATAAACAATTACAGGTCATTCAACAGCCTTCCACAATGAGCAAAACTCATACCATATAATAATTAGGAGATGTGGTATGATTAACAATGATACAATTATTCCTAGACCATAGGACAAAGATATAAACAATTACAGGTCGTCTAATAGCCTTCAACAATGAGCAAAACCCATACCACAGGGGTTAAAAAATGTTGTTACAGCTAACTAGCCCAGGACTTATTGGCAGCAGGATTTTACTAGCCCAGTTTGAAGAACTGCTAGCCCATCAAAACATTAAAAGTTTAGATTGCCCGAGGCGTAAATGCTCTAGTCCCAGGCGTAGGGCTAGTGGATTTTTTAACCCCTGTACCATATAATAATTAGGAGATGTGGTATGATTAACAATGAAGCAATAAATCCTAGACCATAGGACAAAGAAATAAACAATTACAGGTCGTTTAACAGCCTTCCACAATGAGAAAAACCAATACCATATAATCATCTATAAAAAGCCTTGCTATGACATGTATGATCAAATGTGAAACATTTCAAAAGAAAAACGAACAGCCTACTACAACAATGAAGGAAACACAAATATGGTACACAGCTTCTAACTACAGCCACTACGTTATATAGGTCCTGTCTGTGGCAAGAGTCACACCCTGTATGTAGAATACACAGCTTCTAACTACATCCACTATGTTATAGGTCCTGGCTGTGGAAAGAGTCACACCCTGTATGTAGAATACATAGCTTCTAACTACATCCACTATGTTATAGGTCCTGTCTGTGGAAAGAGTCACACCCTGTATGTAGAATACACAACTTCTAACTACATCCACTACGTTATATAGGTCCTGTCTGTGGAAAGAGTCACACCCTGTATGTAGAATACACAGCTTCTAACTACATCCACTATGTTATAGGTCCTGGCTGTGGAAAGAGTCACACCCTGTAAGTAGAATACCGAGCTTCTAAATACAGCCACTACGCTATAGGTCCTGTCTTTCAACAGGCACATACAGAATAAAAAATGATTGAATTTAATGTGACTGATCTAGTTGATTATAGACAGTGTTTCGAGAAGCTGCAATATGATATTCAATATTGTTCTTTATGTGTGTCTTAATGCTGGTAAATAAAAGTTTTGACATTCTTAGACCTGGGAAAGTGCAATAGATGTTCTGGTGTTTGATGGAAAAAGTCAAACCCTGCTTGTAGAATACATTTGTACCTCATTCAGTCACACACTGCTTGTAGAATACATTTGTACCTCATTCAGTCACACCCTGCTTGTAGAATACATTTGTACCTCATTCAGTCACACCCTGCTTTTAGAAAACATTTGTACCTCATTCAGTCACACCCTGCTTGTAGAAAACATTTGTACCTCATTCAGTCACACCCTGCTTGTAGAATACATTTGTACCTCATTCAGTCACACCCTGCTTGTAGAATACATTTGTACCTCATTCAGTCGCACCCTGCTTGTAGAATACATTTGTACCTCATTCAGTCACACCCTGATTGTAGAATACATTTGTACCTCATTCAGTCACACCCTGCTTGTAGAATACATTTGTACCTCATTCAGTCACACCCTGCTTGTAGAATACATTTGTACCTCATTCAGTCACACACTGCTTGTGGAATACATTTGTACCTCATTCAGTCACACACTGCTTGTAGAATACATTTGTACCTCATTCAGTCACACCCTGCTTGTAGAATACATTTGTACCTCATTCAGTCACACCCTGCTTGTAGAAAACATTTGTACCTCATTCAGTCACACCCTGCTTGTAGAATACATTTGTACCTCATTCAGTCGCACCCTGCTTGTAGAATACATTTGTACCTCATTCAGTCGCACCCTGCTTGTAGAATACATTTGTACCTCATTCAGTCACACCCTGATTGTAGATTACATTTGTACCTCATTCAGTCACACCCTGCTTGTAGAATACATTTGTACCTCATTCAGTCACACCCTGCTTGTAGAATACATTTGTAACTCATTCAGTCACACACTGCTTGTAGAATACATTTGTACCTCATTCAGTCACACCCTGCTTGTAGAATACATTTGTACCTCATTCAGTCGCACCCTGCTTGTAGAATACATTTGTACCTCATTCAGTCACACCCTGCTTGTAGAATACATTTGTACCTCATTATACCCCCGCTTTAAAAAAAAGGGGGGTATACTGTTTTACCTCTGTCTGTCAGTCCGTCCGTCAGTCAGTCCGTCCCAAGAAACTTTCGTCACATTTTTCTCAGGAACTACACATACACCCTTTCTGTAATTTGGTATCAACATTTATATATGTCAGCCATACCGTGTGATGCGTTTTTAGATTCATCACTTGACAACTTCCTGTTTACCGAAAAAACTTGTATGATTTTACACATGATATCCAAGTTGAAAATTTTCGTCACATTTTTCTCAGGAACCACAATACAAGGATTTCTGAAATTTGGTTTCACGATTTATATAAGTCAGCTATACCCTGTGATGCGTTTTCAGATTCATCACTCGACAACTTCCTGTTTACCGAACACTTGTATGATTTTACACATGATAGCCAACTTGAAAATTTTCGTCACATTTTTCTCAGGAACTACAATACGAGGATTTCTGAAATTTGGTTTCAGGATTTATATAAGTCAGCTATACCGTGTGATGCTTTTCAGATTCATCACTCGACAACTTCCTGTTTACCGAACACTTGCATATTTTTACACTATTAATATTATCCACTTGCGGCGGGGGTATCATCAGTGAGCAGTACCTCGCAGTTTCACTTGTTCAGTCACACCCTTCTTGTAGAATACATTTGTACCTCATTCAGTCACACCCTGCTTGTAGAATACATTTGTACCTCATTCAGTCACACACTGCTTGTAGAATACATTTGTACCTCATTCAGTCACACACTGCTTGTAGAATACATTTGTACCTCATTCAGTCACACCCTGCTTGTAGAATACATTTGTACCTCATTCAGTCACACCCTGCTTGTAGAATACATTTGTACCTCATTCAGTCACACCCTGCTTGTAGAATACATTTGTACCTCATTCAGTCACACCCTGCTTGTAGAATACATTTGTACCTCATTCAGTCACACACTGCTTGTAGAATACATTTGTACCTCATTCAGTCACACACTGCTTGTAGAATACATTTGTACCTCATTCAGTCACACCCTGCTTGTAGAATACATTTGTACTTCATTCAGTCACACCCTGCTTGTAGAATACATTTGTACCTCATTCAGTCACACACTGCTTGTAGAAAACATTTGTACCTCATTCAGTCACACCCTGCTTGTAGAATACATTTGTACCTCATTCAGTCACACCCTGCTTGTAGAATACATTTGTACCTCATTCAGTCACACCCTGCTTGTAGAATACATTTGTACCTCATTCAGTCACACCCTGCTTGTAGAATACATTTGTACCTCATTCAGGTATGTGATTAGATCTTCAAGGTTTTGAGTTCAGTTCATTATTAAACTTTAAATAGTGCAGAAAAGTTGAGATAAATTACTGTTTCAATGCTATTATATATTATTTGAATGAAATAAGAAGATAAAAATATTAAGTCAGTATTTTACCACTCATAGTGATCATGTTTCAATTGGCAATAACACAAATACCTCAATTAAAACTCAACAGTATATATTGACTATTATAATATTATTCTTTTCTATTTTTAGGCTATAATGGAAAGTTGGAATGAGGTAAGATATACTTAATAGTCTCCTTGTCATTTGTAGTTTTGTTCCCCACTAGTGTACAATTAGATACAAGTATGTGATAACTTAAGATAAAAACTAGTAGAATTCTAAGTGAACTACCAAACTACTTATTCCAAAAACAAAAAAATACAAAACTGGGACAAAGCAAGGTTTGCAATGTAAAAAAAAGATTCTAAAAGTAGGCGGTGGGAGATAGTGTATTATTTATGTATCCTTGTTTATTTGTAACTTTAAGTAGGTCTGTAGAGTTATTTGAAAAAAATATTGGGACAGTTTTTCTACTTAAAAAAAATATACAGAAGTTATCTCCCCTTGCCATTGTTCAGTTCATGTGAGTTGAATAAGACCAATCTATTTTATGGTATAAAGAGCCGACTGATACAACACACTTTTTTTCTTGTTAGGTTACATTCTCATTGCTTTATTATATCCCACATCTACATTTATTCAGTTTACATTTATATATGTATCTCTTTAAGTAAGTTAATAGAGAGATTTCTACTAGCTGATATGAAAAAGGATGAGAAAGTACCTAGGGGCAATTAAAGGACTAAGTGAATGAAACACAACTACATGTCTTCAAAAGGCAATTAAAGGACTTAGTGAATGAAAAACACAACTATATGTCTTAACCAGATGCTCCGCAGGGCGCAGCTTTATACGACCACAGAGGTTGAACCCTGAACGGTTGGGGCAAGTACAGTACGCCCAGAGAGTATGTAATCGCGAACTCTAATCACCGATTTCCGAGTGTAGCCGTGTGACACCGCGAATCACGGATTATACTCCCAATTTCCTCTTAAGATTCTCTCCCAACACCGCGTGGCTGTTTATTGGTTTATTGTCCATCGGATGTTCTGAAAATTAATGACTCGTGACAACATCATCGGATTAGCCAGATTTATTACCTTTGTACATTTAATTGATCTTGATTGCACCTGTGTGCTTTAAAATACGTTATTTAAATGTCCTTTCATTGACAGATAAAAGTGTGACATTTTTATTTAAAATAAGATAATTATTCTTGTATGTATATGCCCATGTCATTGTCATATGACATACAACGTACAAACGTATAAAAATAGGAATAAAACACTTATTTTGTATTTTCATTATAGTCCGATCAGGTCATAATTTTTGTTTTGTCAACAAAGACGATTTTACCACAATTAGAACCTTTTATGACCTACAATGTATTCAGTGAGCAATATTCGGTTCATTAATAGTTCAATTTTATATAATTAATATCAGCTGGCTTAAAACAAAATGATGTTTTTTACTGTAATATGTCCAATCTAAATTAAACCCAAGAGTTAATTTATCGGATCAACAAGTGAACTCTGTTACTTTCAATTTATTTTGAAATGTAAAATATTATGTTTCACTACCTCGGTAGATTACCGACTTGAAATATTTGAATTTAAAAAAGAAACTGTAAAGTGACAAATAGTTTTGTATGCAATGTGGCAGCTCTATATTCATAAATACTGAGATACATTCGCCGCCCAGACACAACACAATAATCACAACCTTTAAATATTAAATTATATGGAGAAAAAAAATCATGTGTTTTTTATCCGTTATGATCTGTTATTGATCTTTAATTATGTAAAATAAAATTGGATTGGCGCAATCCGTATTTTACTGCTCGTTAAAAGTCCTCGGTGAAATATAAAAAGAAGTATTTCAACAATTATAAAATAGAATATTTAAATGAAATTATATCGTGTTCTACAAGAAAGAAATATGTAAAAAAAAATGTGGATCGGATTTTTACGATCGACAAATTTTCACAGAGGATCTCTACCAACGCCCATCAGGAACTGAACGACATGCATCCTGTTTTCATCTACCATTAATATATAGTGTTGACTATGGACGTATAAATAATGTCCGGTTTTATGTCCTCTGTTGACTGAGAAACGCAAAAATAAAAGGCTGATGTTGGTTAATTCAGAAAAGGAATACAATTTAGAATCCGGTTAATCAATTGTAAAAGTACCTTCTAGAGCCTCAATCTTAACGCACACAAATTTATGTCAATCATTACTAAGCAAGTTTAAACCTTGAATGAATTTTCCCACGGTTATCCAGAAAGGTCACCTGAGTTTACTGTTACATGATACTATTTCCCGCCAAATAAAAATCTCGTGGACAAAATTGATGTCACCATTTTTAGCATTCAATATTGTGATCAAAGTCAAGTTCAAGTTCAACTACGCACTGTTGATCACTAAGATGCGTATCGTCTTCACACAGGAATTAATTGCTTTAAAAATATTTAAAGATCACTGTTCTAAATACAACACAAAAGTATACATTCATTGTGCGTAAATGAATATTATGCAACGACGAGTTGATGCAGCTATAGAAGTATCCCTGTTGTAGCCGAAATGTATTATTTATCCTAAAGTAATGCTAAAAATCGTGAAGAGAAAATACCGTAGACTTATTAAGCATAAGGAATGGTGAAAAGTATTTTCTTCTTTTCTTGCATATACAAGTTTTAAGACATGTAATTTTCTTTCTTTATACCTTCAGCGTTAATTTCCGTTTATTTTCACGCAAGTATGTCTCTTTTCGTAAGTTATATAAATTACAGATAAAAAAAAACCCGAGGTCATAATTAAGTATAGATTTTTATGCCCCACCTACGATAGTAGAGGGGCATTATGTTTTCTGGTCTGTGCGTCCGTTCGTTCGTCCGTTCGTTCGTCCGTCCGTCCGTCCGTCTGTCCCGCTTCAGGTTAAAGTTTTTGGTCGAGGTAGTTTTTGATGAAGTTGAAGTCCAATCAACTTCAAACTTGGTACACATGTTCCCTATGATATGATCTTTCTAATATTAATGCCAAATTAGAGATTTTACCTCAATTTCACGGTCCACTGAACATAGAAAATGATAGTGCGAGTGGGGCATTCGTGTACTGAGGACACATTCTTGTTTTTTATAAAACTTTAATGCAATTGAAAGCATTAACAACAACCTTTTGCTTTTTAAAACTTTTGTTTTGTAATCGTAAAATGGAAATGGCGTAGACTTATTAGCATAACAGATAGTGAATAATATTTTCTTTTTTACTTGTATAAAAAACTTTGAGATGTGTCACTTTTCTTTAAACTACTCTAATTTATTCAGCGTTAGTCTCCGTTTATTGTTACACAATATTATCTCTTTTAGTAAATTAAATATTTATTTACTGATAAAAAACGGAAGTCAAAATCAAATATAGTTGTTTTTGAAAATTGATTTAAATGTACAGAGTAATTAAAAGAATTAACAACAACGTTTTGATTTTGATTTTAATCTTTCATTTGTTTCAAGCAATCAGATATAAACTGATAATCAATAGACAGGAAATACAATTGTTTAATTACATTAGAAATCTCGCATACCTTGACTGTCGCGTGCCGGCATAGATCAGAAGGATTAGGGCAATTAATTACCTGGTGTGACATCGCGTCACACCAGACTGGGAGAGATGTCGCTAATACAATAAACAAAAGGTAACAGATTTACGCGGAAGTCGGAGGGAATACTCCCAAATTTCTCCGAGAATTTAGGGAGTGATGTCGGAGTTTCCTGGTGTCACACCAGGAAAATACTCGGTGTATGGAGTTTGGGATGGCTTTCGCAAAAATTGTACTGTATGGACACAACATTCAAGCTGGATACAGCTCTAAATTTGGATTGTGATTAAATAGTTGACACAGCATAGGTTTCAGACACAGAATGAATGTGGTCTAATGAACTTAAAATTTTTTTTTTTGCCTTTGAGCAATTCACTATGCTGTTGAATATTAATTCTCTCAAAAAATGTTTGAAGAAATTTTCTTTTTATTTATGAAATTTGAAATGAGAAAAATTTAAAATGTAACAAAAGGTGCTTGTTATCATGAATCAGTGAACAAGGTCTTAAAGTTTTGGTGGTCAGGTCCATACCTCAGATACTATAAGCAATAGATCTAGTATATTCAGTGTATGGAAGGACCGTCAAGTGTATATGTCCAACTGGCAGGTGTCATCTGACCTTGAACTCATTTTCATGGTTCAGTGGTTACAGTAAGGTTTTTGTGTTTTGGTCTGTTTGTCTTATACTGTATGCAATAGGTCTACCATATTTGGTGTATGGAATGATTGTAATGTGTACATGTCTAGCTGGCAGGTGTCATCTGACCATGACCGCATTTTCATGGTTCAATGGTCAAAGTTCAGTTTTTGAGTTTTGGTCTTTTTATTTAATACTTTATGCAATATGTCATGTATGTCAACTATATTTGTTGTATGGAAATATTTTTTGATGTATATGTCAATCGCACAGGTTTTATTTGACCTTGACCTCATTTTCACAGTTCATTGCTCAGTGTTAAGTTTTTGTGTTTTGGTCTGGTTTTCTTAAACTATAACCAATAGGTCAACTATATCTGTTGTTTGGAAGAATTGTTAGCTGTACATGCCTTGACCTCATTTTCATGGTTCATTGGTCAATGTTTAGTTTTCTTGGTTAATGTTAAGTTTATGTGACAGTTGTGATAAAGCTTTTTATTTAGGACTATCAACATGATTTCAATGATTAGTAAAGAAAGCGAGACATTTCAGTGTGTGCACTCTTGGTGTTTTTCTTGATAATATCAAATGCATAAATCCCAACAATTTTATGCTATTAAAAGAATTCCTCTCTGTCTGTTATTTAAAGGAAGGATACTACTGATTTATGTAGTCATTGCTAAACAGAAGAAAACATAATTATTACCTAATTTAACAGTAAGGACATTCATTTCAATATATTTTTATTACGGTTTACTTAAAGAAACTCACTACAGCTGCTGGAAATAGAGATATAGAAGCCTTAAAATTATGTCTACAGAATGGTGCAGACATTGATTATCAAGATTAAATGTAATTTCTATGTTATACTTACAGAAATGTACTACAGCTGCTTGGAAGGGAGATATAGAAGCCTTAAAATTATGTCTACAGAATGGTGCAGACATTGATTATCAAGATTAAATGTAATTTCTATGTTATACTTACAGAAACTGACTAGAGCTGCTAGGAAAGGAGATATAGATGCCTTAGAATTGAGCCTACAGAATGGTGCAGACATTGATTATCAAGATGTAAGTAAAATAGTCACATTCAAAACTACCTTATTTTAATAATTCATAGAAAAATCATTCGAAGATACAGCCTTTTATGGTACATGAACAAAAAAAGACACAAAACTACATGTTACTTAAAATTAAAGCACAGTGAAACAGTGAAAACTACAAGTAACTTCAAAATGTTGAATATTGTACATAAACACACGACAACAATTTACTTTAGAACTATAATAACAGAAGTATAAAAAATAAAAAAACAAGTTGCTTCAGAACATAACAGATTGTACACCAGCAGTATAAAACAAACAAAGTTCTACAAATTACTTCAGAACAGAACAAATTGTACACCAGCAGTATAAAACACACAACTAAAAGTTACTTCAGAACATAACAAATTGTACATAAGCAGTAAAAAAACACACAACTACAAGTTACTTCAGAACAGAACAAATTGTACATAAGAAATATAAAACACACAACTACAAATTACTTCAGAACATAGCAGATTGTACACCAGCAGCATAAAACACACAACTACAAGTTACTTCAGAACAAAACAGATTGTACACCAGTAGTATAAAACACACAACTAAAAGTTACTTCAGAACATAACAAATTGTACATAAGCAGTAAAAAAACACACAACTACAAGTTACTTCAGAACAGAACAAATTGTACATAATAAATATAAAACACACAACTACAAATTACTTCAGAACATAACAGATTGTACACCAGCAGTATAAAACACACACAACTAAAAGTTACTTCAGAACATAACAAATTGTACATAAGCAGTAAAACACACACAACTAAAAGTTACTTCAGAACAGAACAAATTGTACATAAGAAATATAAAACACACAACTACAAATTACTTCAGAACATAACAGATTGTACACCAGCAGTATAAAACACACAACTAAAAGTTACTTCAGAACTTAACAGATTGTACACAAGCAGTATAAAATACACAACTGCAAGTTACTTCAGAACAAAACAGATTATATTTGATAAAGTTCTTACTTTGAATATTTACAAGAACATTTTTTACACCAAGGTTTTACAGCGGGTGTAAAACAAATATCACACATGTATGTTATTGCTTCACTTCGACCACATTCCTTAATATATACAAAATCATGTTGTTAATTAGACAGGTTGAATGGACAACAGATAATTGTAAGAATCATATAAAGTGGGGTCTCATTTTGTTTGTCTCCTAGTGCTTAATCAGGAAATGTAACTATTTTTCATATTTCTTTGAAAAAGTTACTTTTTAAAAAATTGATCATTATTCTGAATCATGTTAATCAGACATATTTAATCATTATGTTAACAAATACTTGTTAGAATCATATAAAGTGAGATGTCATTTTACTCAGAGAATTGTAATGAATCCATTGATATAAATATTTTGTTCATTTCTTAAAAAAAAAAAAAAAAAAAAATTAACATGACATTTCTGATGGAAGTTTTGACATCTCACAAAAAAACCAGTTGTTTATTTGTTGTTTATGATCAATATAAATACAAGTGTGACTGGTCATTTTATTCAGTTTTGACCACTGATTCTTGGATATATATTTTGTTTATATTTATTACACAACATTGTCCAGTTTATCAGACAAGTTTTGATGTCAGTTGTATTATTCCAGGTTGATGGACAGACAGCATTAATGTGGGCTGCCAATGGAGGACACCTGGAGATCTGTAGACTCCTCATTGATAGAGGATGTAAGATCAACATCACAGAAACAGTATGTTATCTACTTAGTCTGATCACATTACTATTAATCTACACAAAATCATGTTGTTTATTAGACAGGTTTAATGAACAAATATTTGTAATAATTATATCAAGTGGGGTCTCATTTTACTCATATTATTGTTATAAATCAGAAAATATTACTCCTTTTCATGTTTCTTAAAAAAAATATTTGATTAAAATGAACAATTATACTGAATCTACACTAATTCCTGTTGTTAATCAGACAGTTTTAATGAACAAATATTTGTAAGAATCATATAAAGTGGGGTCTCATTTTACTTGTTTTGTTCTACTGAATCCATTGATATAATTATTTTACACATTTCTTGAAAAAAATATTTTTTTAAGATATCAGGTTTAATGGAAGTTTTGACATTTCACAACAAAACATGTTTATTTATTGTTTATATACAATATAAATACAAGTATGACTGGTCATTTTATTCAGTTTTGACCACTGATTCATGTGATATATATTTTGTTTATATTTATTACACAACATTGTCAAGTTTATCAGACAAGTTTTGATGTCAGTTGTATTATTCCAGGAGTATAGTGGAGAGACAGCATTAATCTGGGCTGTCGTGAGAGGACACCTGGATATCTGTAGACTCCTCATTGATAGAGGATGTAAGATCGACACCACAACAGTATGTTATCTACTTAGTCTGATCACATTACTATTAATCTACACTAAATCATGTTGTTAATTAGACAGTTTTAACAAACAAATATTTGTAAGAATCATATAAAGTGGGGTCTCATTTTACTTGTTTTGTTCTACTGAATCCATTGATATAATTATTTTACACATTTCTTGAAAAAAATTGTTTTTTTTAGATATCAGGTTTAATGGAAGTTTTGACATTTCACAACAAAACATGTTTATTTATTGTTTTTATACAATATAAATACAAAGTGTGACTGGTCATTTTATTTAGTTTTGACCATTGGTTCATGTGAAATATATTTTGTTTATATTTATATTACAAAACATTGTCCAGTTTATCAGACAAGTTTTAATGTCAGTTGTAGGATATGTTGTATATTATTGATATTGACAACAAAGTATTGTACATTATATAGTTACATGTTATTTGGTTATATTATAGAGAGATGGATACACAGCTTTACATTGGGCTGCTAGGAAGGGATATCTACAGATCACAAGATGTCTGGTAGAACAAGGAGGTGCAAGTCCCTTGGTTACAACACATAAGGTAATATTTTATAGTATATGACCAGTGTTCAACTATTAGGCCAGACTTTTTATTTTATCTGTTTAACAAGAACATTTGTAAAAAATTAGGGTCGAGGGGGCGAAATAAAAAAAAAAAATAATAGTGCAAAATTGGTCGAGTCGACACTTAAAATAAAAATAAAACCATTATAAGTGACTTTTATGAGCTCACCTGGCCCGAAGGGCCAAGTGAGCTTTCCCCATCACTTTGCATCCGTCGTCCGTCGTCGTTGTTAACTTTTACAAAAATCTTCTCTGAAACTACTGGGCCAAATTAAACCAAACTTGGCCACAATCATCATTGGGGTATCTAGTTTAAAAAATGTGTCCGGTGACCCGGCCAACCATTCAAGATAGCTGCCATGGCTACAAATAGAACATAGGGGTAAAATGCAGTTTTTGGCTTATAACTCAAAAACCAAAGCATTTAGAGCAAATCTGACAAGGGGGAAAATTGTTTATCAGGTCAAGATCTATCTGCCCTCAAATTTGCAGATGAATCCGACAACCCATTGTTGGGTTACTGCCCCTGAATTGGTAATTTTAGGGAATTTTTGCTGTTTTTGGTTATTATCTTGAATATTATTGTAGATAGAGATAAACTGTACACAGCAATAATGTTCAGCAAAGTAAGATTTACAAATAAGTCAACATGACCAAAATGGTCAGTTGACCCCTTAAGGAGTTATTGCCCTTTATAGTCAATTTTTAACCATTTTTCGTAAATCTTAGTAATCTTTTACAAAAATCTTCTCCTCTGAAACTACTGGTCCAAATTAATCCAAACTTGGCCACACTCATCTTTGGGGTATCTAGTTTAAAAAGTGTGTGGCATGACCCCGCCAACCAACCAAGATGGCTGCCATGGCTAAAAATAGAACATAGGGGTAAAATGCAGTTTTTGGCTTATGACTCAAAAACCAAAGCATTTAGAGTAAATCTGATGGGAAGTAAAATTGTTTATCAGGTCAAGATCTATCTGCCCTAAAAATTTGCAGATGAATCGGACAACCCGTTGTTGGGTTGCTGCCACTGAATTGTTAATTTTAAGGAAATTTTGCTGTTTTTGGTTATTATCTTGATTATTATTATAGATAGAGATAAACTGTAAACAGCAATAATGTTCAGCGAAGTAAGATTTACAAATAAGTCAACATGACCGAAATGGTCAGTTGACCCCTTTAGGAGTTATTGCCCTTTATAGTCAATTTTTAACCATTTTTCGTAAATCTTAGTAATCTTTTACAAAAATCTTCTCCTCTGAAACTACTGGGCCAAATTAATCCAAACTTATCCACAATCATCTTTGGGGTATTTAGTTTAAAAAATGTGTCCGATGCCCCGGCCATCCAACCAAGATGGCCGCCCATGCCTAATAATAGAACATAGGGGTAAAATTCAGTTTTTGGCTTATAACTCAAAAACCAAAGCGTTTAGAGCAAATCTGACATGGGGTTAAATTGTTTTTTAGGTCAAGATCTATCTGCCCTGAAATTTTCAGATAAATCGGACAACCTGTTGTTGGGTTCCTGCCCCTGAATTGGTAATTTTAAGGAAATTTTACTGTTTTTATGCCCCACCTACGATAGTAGAGGGGCATTATGTTTTCTGGTCTGTGCCTCCGTTTGTCTGTGCGTCTGTCTGTGCGTCCGTCCGTTCAGGTTAAAGTTTTTGGTCAAGGTAGTTTTTGATGAAGCTGAAGTCCAATCAACTTGAAACTTAGTACACTTGTTGCTTATGATATGATCTTTCTAATTTTAAAGCCAAATTAGACTTTTGACCCCAATTTCACGGTCCACTGAACATAGAAAATGAAAGTAGGAGTTTCAGGTTTAAGTTTTTGGTCCAGGTAGTTTTTGATGAAGCTGAAGTCCAATCAACTTGAAACTTAGTACACTTGTTGCTTATGATATGATCTTTATAATTTTAATGCCAAATTAGATTTTTATGCAGTTAAGCTGCATTATGCGAGCACCCTAGATTTGTGTTCTACCCAATAAATCCTGAAATACTCATTGTTATTATCTAGCTTGCTGCTATGTTATATATAACTAATTGAACACTTTTTTAATACTTTTTATTCTGGATTACAAAAAAAATGACCAGAAAAACCTTAAATGATCGTCTATTTATCCAAAAGTTTTAAAGTTACACATAGGAAGTAGTGCTTATTAAGAATCCTTGTGTAGTTCATTATGACTTGTGCTTTTAGCTAAGATGTCAAAGAACAATAGTATGAAATATTTAATCGCCGAAAATCCCTTAAGACAAGTAGTTTAGATTTCCCAAATGACAAAAGTCATAGGAATATTGTTTGTCATCAATACGTAGTACAACTACATCAGTAGTCTATTATATAATAAGTTCAACTGTTCATGCTGTTGGCTGCAATTTCAAATTAGAAAAAGAAATTTTCGTAGCTTTTCAATTTGGAGGCAGGTGTGCAAATTAGCGGTGGTCCGAGGTCCGCGACCTCTCACTTTTGCAAGCGGAATTTCGACTAGGATAGTTCGTTTCTAGCTACGCCCGACGTAGCCTTACATTTGAAAGAAAATAAGAAATTACTTTGCAAACCTTTTCACCATGTTCACCAAAGTCTCCAATTAAACGAGCTAAAACAGGGACTAAACTTAACTGTTTTTCTCTAGGGGCCAGCTGGGCCCCTAAGATATTTTTTTCAGGGGCCCGCTTAAAATTTTAGGAGCCCACTAATATTTATACTAAAATAAAACAAAACTGAAAATTACTTAGTATATACTTACTAACAGTGTTCCAGCTTAAATCTCAGGGCAGAAGGGTGCTAGTTTTCTGAAAGGGCACATTAGCGCAATAACCGGGATTGTATAAATTACCTTGAATATTGCTAGCTATAGGCTCAGCTGGAGAACATTAGTTGTATTTAAACCTTATTCAGAAATTAATATGTTCTTGATGTTGGTTCCAGTCAGATTTTTTTTTATCAAATTATCATACCATGAAGCAAAGAAAATCATTTTGATGTTTATGTTAACAAACTTGTACATTTGTTAAGTGCTCCCACGTTACAGGAGAATCATTCATACAAGAAGTAAAACAGGAAGTAGTCTTCATATATATATATATGTTCGAATACAAACTTCTTTGATTCTTCTTTAAATGTATGTTAATGGTATGAAACAAAACAATTTTTCTAATGAAGCCTTATTGTGAAATCCTACTTGTACTGCAGTAGTCTTGAAAATGTTTTCTGTGGTAACCATTATAATATTTGAATTATTGCCACCATCATAAGATTTGACAATATTTATTTTAGGTTGTTTCCTAACAAAATTATCTCCCTTCAAATTTTCAACTTCCTGTTGACCTTTAGACAATATGGCTCTTTCTTTGAACATTAAATATTATCTCAATCCAAGCCATCCTCTAATAGTGTTGATCAAAATATATTTTTCAATAAGTTTTTAATGAAGATTGGAAATCAAACTAGATATTGGGAATTTTATTTACGAGATTTTAAATTTCGTTTTTTGTTAAATATTTTTGTAAAAAGCGATTCAGGAACAAGTTACCGTCTAACACAGGCTTGTAATGACTCACAGGACAATAAGAAAACATCCCTTTCACGATGCTTATTGAACAGTAAAATAGAAAACACTGTTCAATAATGAAATAATCGTAGAACTAAGAAAACATGCGGAAAGAAGAAGGTATATATATATATATGCAACATCGTGACTCCGGATTGAAAACATAGCTGTTCGACTGGGTTCAGTTATTAGAAATAACCTACTGGTTTTCGGAAATACTCTATATTTCTATATCGCTTTGATAAGACAAACAGGTTTCCTTTTGGGAACAGTCTTTGTTAATATCGCGGGGGAAAGGGTACAAATGGGATTTACTTCAATTTTTTTACAGTCGCCAGCTGGGCGACCATGATGACTAAATATATTCGCCCAGCCGAAAATCTGGTCGCCTCGGGCGCCCGGGCGAGCGTTAAGTTTAGTCCCTGGCTAAAAACTTATTTTTATCATTATTATTCTTGACGGCGATGTTCATTTTGTTCAACCGCTAGCTTTATACAGAAAATCGCCGACAAATATTGTATAAATTCGAGTAAAATCGTATCTGATTGACAAAAACAACATTGTAAACACATAACAATGGCGGCCGTGAAGACAAAATTCTACAAAATCGGATCCGATTCTGGAAGCGGATAAGGTTAATTCCGGGTTTGGTGATCATTTACAAAATAAATCCAAGCAGGTGAAAAAATACATCTATGCATGGTAAATGAATATAAACACTAGTATTGTAAACCAAAAGATATATGTAAAAGAAAGAAAAAGCAGATTTTTTTTTTATTCAGAAACTCAAAATTACTTTTTGACAAATTTTAATTTAAAAATCCAATACAACGTGACAGCTGGGAACAGTATATCTAACAATATACATATTCATGGTCACAGTCTAAATTTTCTTTACAAATGAAAAATTATGATAATGCATGTGAGATGCTTTTAAAGTGTAAACATATTACTGCAATTTTGAGGGGTTATTTGTTTTTTTTCTCAATTTTGAAGGGTCAATTTAAGTAGCTGAAAGTTTCATTCTTTAATTTCACAAATAATGCAACTATATTATATATACCTTAATGTAAGTAAATCATATGATATATAGGTGGCATTCTTTGGGCCACTCTACCCCCTCCTGTTTGATAACTAGGAAACGGTCGAGCTCTCCACCCCTAAACCATATGAGGGACAGATCCAGGATTTTAGGTTAGGAGGGAGGCAAACTTAAATTTTTGCTGAGCAGAGCGAGGCTAAAAAAAAATTGATGTAAAATTATCGGAATATTCTTTATTAAGCTGAGAACAACCCATGCTTTGCAAATTTAATGGGGGTGCAGGCCCACAACCCTCCCCCGTCTGAATCCGCCCCTGCATATATTCAAGTATAGGACAATATGATAAATAAAAAATGAAATATAAGGGGAGTCCCTGGAGTTACCCCACCCCCTCCTGTTTGATAACTTGGAAACAGTCGAGCTCCCCACCCCTAAACCATATGAATGACAGATCCAGGATTTTAGGTTAGGAGGGGCGCAAACTTAAATTTTCGCCGAGCAGAGCGAGGCTAAAAAAAAATTGATGTAAAATTATCGGAATATGCTTTATTAAGCTAGAAATGGTCGAGATCCCCATCCCTAAACCATATAATATACTCATGTATGGGACAATATAACAAATCAGATGAAAGATAGGGGGAGTCCCTGAGGTCACTGTTCACCCTCCTGTTTGAGAACTTGGAAATGGTCAAGATCCTTACCCCTAAACCATATATACTCATGTATGGGACAATATAACAAATTAAATGAAATTTAGGGGAAGTCCCTGTGGTCATCCCAACCCTCCTGTTTGAGAACTTGGAAATGGTCGAGATCCTCACACCAAAACAATAAATATTCATGTATGGATCAATATAACTAATTAAATGAAATATAGGGGGAGTCCCTTGGGTCACCTTACCCCTCCTGTTTGAGAACTTGGAAACCAATGATATCCCCACCCCTAAACCATATATATTCATGTATGGGACAATATAACAAATAAAATGAAATGTAGGGGAAGTCCCTAGGGTCACCCTATCCCCAGTGGCGGATCCAGAAATTTTCATAAGTTGGGCCCACTGACTGACCTAAGAGGGGCCCGCTCCAGTCACGCTTCAGTGATTCCCTATATAAGCAACCAAATTTTTTCCCAAAAAGGGGGGGCCGGGCCCCCTGCCCCCCTAAATCCTCTGCCTACCCTTACCTGTTTGAAAACTTGAAAACAGTTGAGATCCCCACCCCTAAATTATATATCTATTCATATGTATGGGACAAAATAACAAATCATTTACATTTACTATGGGCAAGTCAGTCAGACCTCACCTTTGATCCCTGTTGTAGTGAACATTTGTCTGATTCGTGTCTCATAACTTTTGTACTATAGAACACAAACTCAGTTTTCTTTCCAGGGAAACCAGTCCATTCATACTATTACATGTTCATACTAAGTCAAATTGAACTTCTAGCAGTCAAATAAAACCAAGGTTAACTACCAAGTAAAACAACTGCAATCATTGGGAACTTGTACCACTGCAGACTCACCATAAAAAATATACATTGATATATGCATTGCTTTTGAAACCTTGATAACATATGAATTATTTGCCTTAATAAATAAATCATTAGATAAACATGAATGTACTATATATGAATGTTTAATGTTGAGGCAACATTGCCACAGTTTTCATAATTATGGTTGCCTTGGTTTTTGGTTAACTGCCTTCAGCGCTTACAGCGCTTTGATTTACCCAATTTAACGGTCCATTGAACATGAAAAATGATAGTGCGAGTGGGGCATCCGTGTACTTTGGACAAATTCTTGTTGGTTATTATCTGATAAACTGTAAACAGTAATAATGTTCAGCAAAGTAAGATTTACAAATAAGTCAACATGACCGAAATGGTCAGTTGACCCATATAGGAGTTATTGCCCTTTATAGTCAATTTTTAACCATTTTTCGTAAATCTTAGTAATCTTTTACAAAAATCTTCTCCTCTGAAACTACTGGACCAAATTAAACCAAACTTGGCCACAATCATTATTAGGGTATCTTGTTTTAAAAATGTGTCCAATGACCCAGCCATCCAACCAAGATGGCCGCCCATGCCTAATAATAGAACATAGGGGTAAAATTCAGTTTTTGGCTTATAACTCAAAAACCAAAGCGTTTAGAGCAAATCTGACATGGGGTTAAATTGTTTTTCAGGTCAAGATCTATCTGCCCTGAAATTTTCAGATAAATCGGACAACCCGTTGTTGGGTTCCTGCCCCTGAATTGGTAATTTTAAGGAAATCTTACTGTTTTTATGCCCCACCTACGACAGTAGAGGGGCATTATGTTTTCTGGTCTGTGCCTGCGTTCGTCTGTGCGTCTGTCTGTGCGTCCGTCTGTTCAGGTTAAAGTTTTTGGTCAAGGTAGTTTTTGATGAAGCTGAAGTCCAATCAACTTGAAACTTAGTACACTTGTTGCTTATGATATGATCTTTCTAATTTTAAAGCCAAATTAGACTTTTGACCCCAATTTCACGGTCCACTGAACATAGAAAATGAAAGTAGGAGTTTCAGGTTAAAGTTTTTGGTCAAGGTAGTTTTTGATGAAGCTGAAGTCCAATCAACTTGAAACTTAGTACACTTGTTGCTTATGATATGATCTTTATAATTTTAATGCCAAATTAGATTTTTTACCCAATTTAACGTTCCATTGAACATGAAAAATGATAGTGCGAGTGGGGCATCCGTGTACTTTGGACACATTCTTGTTGGTTATTATATGATAAACTGTAAACAGAAATAATGTTCAGCAAAGTAAGATTTACAAATAAGTCAACATGACCGAAATGGTCAGTTGACCCATATAGGAGTTATTGCCCTTTATAGTCAATTTTTAACCATTTTTCGTAAATCTTAGTAATCTTTTACAAAAATCTTCTCCTCTGAAATACTGGGCCAAATTAAACCAAACTTGGCCACAATCATTATTAGGGTATCTTGTTTTAAAAATGTGTCCGATGACCCGGCCATCCAACCAAGATGGCCACCATGGCTAAAAATAGAACATAGGGGTAAAATTCAGTTTTTGGCTTATAACTCAAAAACCAAAGCGTTTAGAGCAAATCTGACATGGGGTTAAATTGTTTTTCAGGTCAAGATCTATCTGCCCTGAAATTTTCAGATAAATCGGACAACCCGTTGTTGGGTTCCTGCCCCTGAATTGGTAATTTTAAGGAAATCTTACTGTTTTTATGCCCCACCTACGACAGTAGAGGGGCATTATGTTTTCTGGTCTGTGCCTGCGTTCGTCTGTGCGTCTGTCTGTGCGTCCGTCTGTTCAGGTTAAAGTTTTTGGTCAAGGTAGTTTTTGATGAAGCTGAAGTCCAATCAACTTGAAACTTAGTACACTTGTTGCTTATGATATGATCTTTCTAATTTTAAAGCCAAATTAGACTTTTGACCCCAATTTCACGGTCCACTGAACATAGAAAATGAAAGTAGGAGTTTCAGGTTAAAGTTTTTGGTCAAGGTAGTTTTTGATGAAGCTGAAGTCCAATCAACTTGAAACTTAGTACACTTGTTGCTTATGATATGATCTTTATAATTTTAATGCCAAATTAGATTTTTTACCCAATTTAACGGTCCATTGAACATGAAAAATGATAGTGCGAGTGGGGCATCCGTGTACTTTGGACACATTCTTGTTGGTTATTATATGATAAACTGTAAACAGAAATAATGTTCAGCAAAGTAAGATTTACAAATAAGTCAACATGACCGAAATGGTCAGTTGACCCATATAGGAGTTATTGCCCTTTATAGTCAATTTTTAACCATTTTTCGTAAATCTTAGTAATCTTTTAAAAAAATCTTCTCCTCTGAAATACTGGGCCAAATTAAACCAAACTTGGCCACAATCATTATTAGGGTATCTTGTTTTAAAAATGTGTCCGATGACCCGGCCATCCAACCAAGATGGCCACCATGGCTAAAAATAGAACATAGGGGTAAAATTCAGTTTTTGGCTTATAACTCAAAAACCAAAGCGTTTAGAGCAAATCTGATTTGGGGTTAAATTGTTTATCAGGTCAAGATCTATCTGCCTGGAAATTTTCAGATAAATCGGACAACCCATTGTTGGGTTGCTGCCCCTGAATTGGTAATTTTAAGGAAATTTTGCTGTTTTTATACGACCGCAAAAATTTTAATTTTTTGGTTGTATATTGCTATCACGTTGGCGTCGTTGTTGTCGTCCGAATACTTTTAGTTTTCGCACTCTAACTTTAGTAAAAGTGAATAGAAATCAATGAAATTTTAACACAAGGTTTATGACCACAAAAGGAAGGTTGGGATTGATTTTGGGAGTTTTGGTCCCAACATTTTAGGATTTAGGGGCCAAAAAGGGCCCAAATAAGCATTTTCTTGGTTTTCGCACTATAACTTTAGTTTAAGTGAATAGAAATCTATGAAATTTTGACACAAGGTTTATGACCACAAAAGAAAGGTTGTAGATTCTTAACTTTTGGTCATGTTTTCAAATTGGTCTACATTAAGGTCCAAAGGGTCCAAAATTAAACTTAGTTTGATTTTGACAAAAAATGAATCGGTTGGGTTCTTTGATATGTTGAATCTAAAAATGTACTTAGATTCTTGATTATTGGCCCAGTTTTCAAGTTGGTCCAAATCTGGGTCCAAAATTAAACTTTGTTTGATTTCATCAAAAATTGAATAAATGGGGTTCTTTGATATGCCAAATCTAACTGTGTATGTTGATTCTTCATTTTTGGTCCCGTTTTCAAATTGGCCTACATTAAGGTCCAAAGGGTCCATACTTGCCCCAACCGTTCAGGGTTCAACCTCTGCGGTTGTATAAAGCTACGCCCTGCGGAGCATCTGGTTGATTATGGGCCCAGTTTTCAAGTTGGTCCAAATCAGGATTCCATATCAAGTATTGTGCAATAGCAAGAAATTTTCAATTGCACAGTATTGCACAATAGCAAGAAATATCTAATTGCACAATATTGTGCAATAGCAATTAATTTTTATTGGAGTTATCTTTCTTTGTATAGAATAGTAGTTGATAATATATGTTGGAAATTTGCCAGACATGACTATGATGTCATTTTCTATTTTAATTTGACAATAACTTTATGTAAATAACTTCATTGGAAATTTGCCAATATAAAATGTTGCTGATGAAGCTTTTTTTCCTTATCTTATCTAAAATGTTTTTAGATAATGTATGTTGGACATTTGCCAGACATGACTATGATGTCATTTTCTATTTTTATTTGCCAATAACTTTATGTAAATAACTTCATTGGAAATTTGCCAATATAAAATGTTGCTTATGAAGTTTTTTTTATTGTTTTATACAATAAACAATGAATATTCACTTTTACTACCAACCAATCTTTACCATTCAGTGATAACAAGCACTTTATTTTACATTTTAATATTCTATGATGTATTTAAAAGAGTAGTTATTGTTGCAAACTCCATTAGAAATTTGAATTGATATCAGTTTTGGAAAAAAGGAAACGGAGATGTGAAAAAAAAGGGGGTGTTTCTCATTTCAGATTTCATAAATAAAAAGAAAATTTCTTCAAACATTTTTTTCAGAGGATTAATATTCAACAGCATAGTGAATTGCTCAAAGGCAAAAAGAAACTTTTAAGTTCATTAGACCACATTCGTTCTGTGTCAGAAACCTATGCTGTGTCATGATCAACTATTTAATTTTAGATTTAAAAAGTTTGAAGAAGAAATCTTTAATTGATTTGTAAAATCTTGACATTTGTTTTGTGTAAAAAAAAACATGTAATGTCAAAAATTTGATCACAATCCAAATTCAGAGCTGTATCACGCTTGAATGTTATGTCCATACTTGCCCCAACTGTTCAGGGTTCGACCTCTGCGGTCGTATAAAGCTGTGCCCTGCGGAGCACCTGGTTGGTTATTGTCTTGAATATTATTATAGATAGAGATAAACTGTAAACAGCAATAATGTTCAGCAAAGTAAGATTTACAAATAAGTCAAGATGACCGAAATGGTCGATTGACCCCCAAAGGAGTTATTGTCCTTTATAGTCAATTTTCAACAATTTTTATAAAATTTGTAAATTTTTACTAACATTTTCTACTGAAACTACTGGGCCAAGTTCATCATAGATAGAGATAATTGTAAGCAGCAAGGATGTTCAGTAAAGTAAGATGTACAAACACATCACCATCACCAAAATACAATTTTGTCATGAATCCATCTGATTCCTTTGTTTAATAGTCACATAGACCAAGGTGAGCGACACAGGCTCTTTAGAGGCTCTAGTTTTTGTTTTTTTTTAGAATTTATCAAAATACGAGAACAATGAAATGAGAACAGACCAGCATATTAACCCAGAAGGGTTAACCAGAGACATATATAAACTATATATGTCTCTGGTTAACCCTTCTATTAATATAAACTTAAAAACTATGCTTTGATTCTGTATTTCCACTAATATAGATCCATGGCACCACTCAAATATATCAACCTCGCTGCATATACCCTATATATGTTTATACCAGTCACCCAGTCAGGAACCTCTTAGTGTATGCAGAGACATATATATACACATGGGTATATATGTCTATATACACATGTGTATATGTCTATGTGTATATGTCTCTGGTGTAATAGTCCTAGAGTTAAGCAACTTTAACCTATAAATTGAAACAATGCTTATACATGGAAATATATACATTAATCAAGAAGATCTAACCAAAAGTATGTTAATGCGTGTGGAATGCGTAATTTTCCCTTTTGGGATCAATTTTTGTCTGTCAGCAGTGCCATTCATGCGTCTGTAGTCATTATCGCAAGAATCCGGATTTCAGTCATAGCGGGTCTGTTTCCGATGAAATCCCGATTCCGATCCATAGTTCTACAAATTTAAATGTCGGACGAAGAAAAATTTACAAAAATAAATGATGTTTGATATGCTATTTGGAAAGGAATATGACGTTTCTAATGCAATACATGCATATGGATGACAAGTTTACTTGAGGCTAATTTCATCAAGTTCTGATGAAGTAATAACTGATTTTGCCGAAAGTTAGAATGATTTGATGTACCGTCACTCTCGTGTAACTTGGCAAGTAAGAAAAGCATGCCACCAGCTTAAAAATCTTTTAGAAGAAAATATATCGTTTATGCCTTGAATTTCTTTACTTTTAAATGAAAATTGCTGTTTCATTGACTTGGTAAAAATTAAATATTACCGATAACGAAATTGACTGAAAGCGAGTATCGTGAACAACACATTTTATTTTTTTCTGAGGATTTCGTAACAGTCGGCGGGAAAAATAATAATAAAAGTAAGAATCACTACTTTTATTTTTTATTCTAAAATCGGGAAAGGTGGAGTCGGCGGATCTCGTTAAATAGATAATAAAAAAAGTCTGGCCTTAAGTAATGAATCACTAAAATGATGTATAAGATATGGTTGGATTCTATTTAAAGGCTATATAGTTAAAAGTCATATGATTATTTAAATTGGATTTAAAATATGAAAAAGTTATATAGACTTGAATGTCTAAATTTTACTATAAAACACAAGAACATAGACTATCATACTGGCTGTAATTAAAGTCAGTGTAAACAAACAAATTGTCAAACAAAACTTTAGTTTAAGTAAATAGAAATGTATGAAATTTAAACACAAGGTTTATGACCATGAAAGGAAGGTTGGGATTGATTTTGGAGGTTTTGGTCTCAACAGTTTAGGAATTAGGGGCCAAAAAGGGCCCAAATAAGCATTTTCTAGGTTTTCGCACTATAACTTTAGTTTAAATAAATAGAAATCAGTGATGTTTTGACACAAAGTTTATGACCACAAAAGGAAGGTTGGGATTGATTTTTGGAGATGAGATCCCAACAGTTTAGGAATAAGAACCAAAAAGGGGCCCAAATAAGTATTTTTCTTGTTTTTTGCACCATAACTTCAGTATAAGTAAATAGAAATCTATGAAATTAAAACACAAGGTTTATGACCATAAAAGGAAGGTTGGGATTGATTTTGAGAGTTTTGGTCCAAACAGATTAGGAATAAGGGGCCCAAAGGGTTGAAAATTAAACTTTGTTCGATTTCATCGAAAGTTAAATAATAGGGGTTCTTTGATATGCCAAATCTAACTGTGTATGTAGATTCTTAATTTTTGGTCCGGTTTTTAAATTGGTCTACATTAAGGTCCAAAGGTTCAAAAATTAAACTTAGTTTGATTTTAACAAGAATTGAATCCTTTGGGTTCTTTGATATTCTGAATCGAAAAATGTACTTACATTTTTTATTTTTGGCCCAGTTTTCAAGTTGGTCCAAAATTATTATATTAAAGTCATAAGAAACGAGTGACCGGTGAAAAATTATGTTCTTCCAATTCTTGAACCAATGCATACACACATCATAAACTTAGTCTTCTGTGCACGAATTTATCATTTTTTTCGTGTAAATTTCGTATAATCGTCAATTTTTTTTTCAATCGGTCAGTGTTGTTATGAAAATATGGCAGGTAATTAAAGTTTGTGTTTTGAAGCCGAAGTTTAACGATGGTCACCTGTTTGTCAACAATCGACAAAAAATAAACAAAAAAGCATGGAAAGAGAGCACGTGTTTAACAGGTGTATTCAGATAATAGTTTATTTTAAGGACATCCATGCGTATTGTGATCACCGGAGTTTTACGAGATGGGTTACACTGAGGTCACTTTGCATACGGAAAATGTGTCGGGGGAATTGGTTGCTGGAAGCAAGCAATTAAAATAAAGTAAACTTCTTCTAAATATGAATAAATTAAAGAATTTTCTTCAGAAAAAAGTATATGTACATAAGTTTTATAATGAAAACTATCCATTGAGTTATAAAATACATATGCATTATTTTTTTTGATTTGAGGTTTCTTATGACTTTAAGTGTTGTGCAATAGCAAGAAATTTTCAATTGCACAGTACTCAGCAATAGCAAGAAATCTTCAATTGCACAGTATTGCGCAATAGCAAGAAATATTCAATTGCACAGTATTGTGCAATAGCAAGAAATTTCTAATTGCACAATATTGTGCATAGCAAGAAATTTTCAATTGGAGTTATCTTTCTTTGTCCAGAATGTAGTAGTTGAATCAACTTAAATCATTGTTTAAACAATATGAAATGTATATTCACTTTTACTACCAACTGATAAATTAAAACAATCTTTACCATTCAGTTATAACAAGCACTTTTTTACATTTTAATATTTTATGATGTATTTAATTGAGTAGTTATTGTTGCAAACTCCATTAGAAATTTGAATTAAGATCAGTTTTTGAATAAGGGAAAGGAGGATGTGAAAAAAATGGGGGGGAGGGGGGGGGGAGGGCAATTTTTCTCATTTCAGATTTTCAAACATTTTTTTGAGAGGATTAATATTCAACAGCATAGTGAATTGCTCAAAGGCAAAAAAAAAATTAAGTTCATTAAACCACATTCATTCTGTGTCAGAAACCTATGCTGCGTCAACTATTTAATCACAATCCAAATTTAGAGCTGAATCCAGCTTGAATGTTGTGTCCATACTTGCCCCAACTGTTCAGGGTTCAACCTCTGCAGTCGTATAAAGCTGCGCCCTGTGGAGCATCTGGTTGTTCATTTATGTCCATTTTTAAATCACAGCATCCACAATTGTATGGCGGACTAATATTTTTTTTTTAATAACGTCATCTGAGTTCCTCATCTCAAGGTCCATTAGGGATCCTGACCCCGATATAGAAGGCTCAGGATTGGGTATACAGATATAGGAGGGTGTAAATCGGATATTCAAATATAGAAGGGTGTGGTGGGGGTATACAGGTATAGGAGGGTGTGGATTTGGTATACAGATATAGGAGGTTGTGGAGGGGTATATAGATATAGAAGGGTCTGGATGGGATATGCAGATTAGAAAATCTTGAATGGAAGAAAAAAACATTGAAAATGGAGAGAAATTGGTGAAAAATATAAAGATTAGAGAATAATATGTGTGTGTTGAAATATAAAGATTAGAGAATAATATTTGTGTGTTGAAATATAAAGATTAGAGAATAATATTTGTGTGTTCAAATATAAAGGACTTGAATAATATGTCTAAAAAATTAGAAAAGATAGTTAAAAATGAAGACCCCCTAAAGTCCCACATCCCTTATGTAGAAATAAGGATGCATTTACCAATCTTTAAACTGCAGATCGAGCTTTTATTCATATGCTTTATAAACAAAAGTAAAAAGCCTATTTAAAGTATTCAAACAATTGTGAAAAATAATCTAAATGTTGTCTCATCAGTTATATTTGATGAAGGAATATAATCCTTGTTAGCATCTTTAAAAAAAAAACTCCACTCAGTTGTTACTTATACTAATTGTAAGATTTGTGTTACAAAAATCTTCTTTGTAGTTAGTCCACACCAATTTAATTCCTTGTTCGATGGACCCGCCCGCACCTATTTTTTTCAAAACAGATTTTTGTCGAGCCTGCAACTTTTGTTGCAGAAAGCTCGACATAGGGATAGTGATCCGGCGGCGGCGGCGGCGGTGTTAGCTAACTTCTTAAAAGCTTTATATTTTAGAAGGTGGAAGACCTGGATGCTTCATACTTTGTATATAGATGCCTCATGTTACGAAGTTTCCGTCACTCACATGTCCAATGTCCTTGACCTCATTTTCATGGTTCAGTGACCACTTGAAAAAAAAAGTTCAGATTTTTTGTAATGTTGAATTCTCTCTTATTATAAGTAAAAGGATAACTATATTTGATATGTGAGTACCTTGAAAAGTCCTCATGTCTGTCAGACAGTTTTCACTTGACCTCGACCTCATTTCATGGATCAGTGAACAAGGTTAAGTTTTGGTGGTCAAGTCCATATCTCAGATACTGCAAGCAATAGGGCTAGTATATTCGGTGTGTGGAAGGACTGTAAGGTGTACATGTCCAACTGGCAGGTGTCATCTGACCTTGACCTCATTTTCATGGTTCAGTGGTTATAGTTAAATTTTTGTGTTTTGGTCTGTTTTTCTCATACTATATGCAATAGGTCTACTATATTTGTTGTATGGAATGATTGTAAAAGAAGAGGGACGAAAGACACCAAAGGGACAGTCAAACTCGTAAATCTAAAACAAACTGACAACGCCATGGCTAAAATGAAAAAGACAAACAGAAAAACAATAGTACACATGACACATTGACAACATAGAAAACTAAAGAATAAATATTTGGTGTATGGAAATATTTTATGATCTTTATGTTAGTCACACAGGTTTTATTTGACCGTGGCCTCATTTTCATGGTTCATTTCACAGTGTTAAGTTTTTGTGTTTTGGTCTATTTTTCTTAAACTATAAGTAATAGGTCAACTATATATGTTGTATAGAAGCATTGTTAGATGAACATGTCTGCCTGGCATGGTTCATCTGACCTTGACCTCATTTTCAAGGTTCATTGGTCTTTGTTTAGATATCTTGGTTAATGTTAAGTTTATGTGACAGTTGTAATAAAGCTTAGCTTTATACTTAGGACTATCAACATAATATCAATGATTAGTATAGAAGGCGAGACATTTCAGCGTGTGCACTCTTGTTTTATTTTTATTATATTCCCGCTTCCTGCATCAGGAAATGTAATCATGTCCATTTCCCAAACTGTTTTTAACAGGATTTTTGTGACAAAAATGTCGGTTATTGATTTGGGGATGTACGGTGGGCGGCCAGCGGGCGGCAATCAAATGTTGTCCGTGCATTAACTCATGAACCAAAGCTTTTAAAATTTTAATATTTTGTTACTGACAACTAAATGAAGGTCAAGTTCAATAATGGCGATTTTGACTTTTACCATTCAGGAGTTATGGTTCTTGAAAGATTGAAAATTGAGTTTCCAGTCGTGTCCATGCATTTACACATGAACTGTTCTACCAAAGCTTTCCAAATTTTAATATGTTGTTACCAATGACAAAATGGAGGTCAAGTTCAATAATGACGATTTTGACTTTTACAATTCAGGAGTGGTTCTTGAAAGATTGAAAAATTGAGTTTCCAGTCGTATCCGTGCATTTACACATGAACTGTTCTACCAAAGCTCCCCAAATTCTAATATATTGTTACTGATGACAAAATGGAGGTCAAGTTCAATAATGACGATTTTGACTTTTACCGTTCAGGAGTTATGGTTCTTGAAAGATTGAAAAATGGTGTTTCCAGTCGTGTCCATGCATTTTCTCATGAACCATTCAACCAAAGCTTTTGAAATTTTTATATGTTGTTAGTGATGACAGAATAGAGGTCAAGTTCAATAATGACGATTTTTACCGTTCAGGAGTTATGGTTCTTGAAAGATCATAAAATGGCGTTTCCATTGACGTTGTTGCATTTACTCATGAACCATTCAATCTAAGCTTTTCAAATTTTAATATGTTGATACTGACTACAAAATGGAGGTCCAATTTGATATTGACGATTTTCACTTTCACCATTTATCAGTAATGGTTCTTCTGATATTGCCAGGACACAAATAAATGTTAATAAATCCGGTTTGCTGTCGTTGTGACAACCTCTTGTTTGTAAATATTATAAAAAGATCTCAACATTTGTTTTTAAAATCACAGTTTAACCTTTATATAATGATTTTAAACCTATAAGCACCCCACAACACTGTAAATATCTGTGAGAATATTTGTTTCAGCATGAAATCAATTTATTCCAAGAAGGAGTGCTCCGATATAAATATAACAGGGGAAATACCTGTACAGAACAAAACATTGGTTTCTTTCCCCCTGACTTATATTCCCTATCAAAAATTGTTCGTTGTTGAAATAAAGTATAAAGAACTTTTGAAGGATTTGCCTTCAACTGCAATTATAATGTATGCTGACGGTCATACCCGCTGCAGGTTTGTGCACCTGTCCTGATTGATTCAGGGACCTATCGTTCAGCAGTTATCGTTTGTTGTTGTGGTTCATTGATATTTTCCCGTTTGGAAATATAAATTAGACCGTTGGGTTTCCTGTTCGAATTGTGTACAATACTAAGTTGTGGTCCCTTATAGCTTGCTGTTTGGTCTGGATCAAAGCTCTGTGTAAAAGGCCGTACTTTGATCTATGTTTGTTAAATTATCAGGTTATCCCTCAGACAAGGGCCTTGAAGGGGTCATTTTACCATGTTTACTGTTGTAGAAAAGAAAACAGAAATACTAAGGATTTGTATAGTGCTACTATACAAAACCTTTGAAAACTTAGAATTCTTTACTCAAAAAGAGAAATACATTATATTTGAAACAACTTTTCTAAAAGAGGGGTCCACTTATTTTGAATAATATTAAACTGTTAAAGTAAATGTGTTAACATGGTTAAAGTCCAGGAATATTACAAAATTCTTGGACATGTTTTGACCATTTAATACCATATAGATATTATAGTTCTTTGGGAAAATATTAGCTCTTTTGTACTAAAAGTGTTTTTCCAAAAAAAAAATATATTATAACTTATATTGACTCCTCATAAAAGGGATATTCATAACATTAAGGTGTTGTTCTGAACCTGATTATGACTTGGATGGAGAATTGTCTCATTGTCAGTCACACATACATAGACTAGATTTAATTATTCAGTTATTTCTTTTTGAACAGGGAAAAAATACTTCATAAATTAAAGAAACGTCAAGGTACAAGTGATAAATCAAGTTTTAATATATTCAAAACCTACTCATGCTACTATTTTATGTTTTATACCCAAAAAATAAATGTAATTGCTGGCCTTTACTTTTTACAGAGCTTCGCCTCAAAAATTTGCAAATTAAATATTTTTTTATTAAAATTTTCAAATCGCTTGCTCGCCCCAATTTTTTTAGTCCAAAAATCTGTAGAACAAGAAATTAAATTGGTGTGGCCTTATCAGATGAAAACAATATAAAGATTTAATTGTATTTCAGGGTCAGACTCCATATGATGTAGCAGCAGCAGAACAAAGTAGGCAATATAAAGAAGTGATGGAATACTTACAGGTATATATAGTGGTAGATATGGTGTTGAATTGCAAATGCTTAACAAAAATATTTTTTGTTGAAAAATGAGCTGTAATGGCGGATACCGACTGTAGTGACAGAACAAATTAATGAATTCTTCAATGATGGCGATAGTTAAGACAATTTTGAGGGATTCGGTCCTGAATGTTTTTACAATATTAATCGTAATATACTTGCAAACCTGCCAATATTTAACTTTTCACCAGAGAATGACAGGGAATTCCCAGACGATCTCCAAAATGGATGGTCATGTCAGGACAGTGATGTAATTATTGCCCCGTTTACCGATGAATCTAAATTAAACAATGGTATGCAAAGCAATGAACCTTTGGATTTTTAAAAATTATTTATAAATGATGATATATATAAAGAACTTGTATTTCAAACCAATAAATTTGCCAAGGTAAAAACCAATGACGATGAAGGTCTGAAAGTAAAAAGCCGCATTAAAAAAATGGCAACTGGTCACTCTAGACGAAATGTATTACTGGATTTGACGGCAGATTTCTAAACAAGCTGACTTTATTATTAGTGAAAATAAATGCAATACATTGAACCTGTACAAAAGTGGTTATTGGTTTGTTGAGCCAGTATGGACTTTTGGAAAATGGTCATCATGTGTACATGGACAATTAATACGTGTCGCCAGAACTATTTACAGAACTTGGAGTATTAATTACTTATTCCTGTGGCACATGAGAAAAAATTGTTTGGGGGTACCCGATGCCCTGAAAAAAAACCAATCTGAAGCTGAACTTATGTGTTATCAATGCTTTTATTTTGATCAAAAAGTTTCCACCAGTAAATAAAACCAGAAAAGAACATTACATTTCAGGACATCTGTAGTAAATGCTCTCATTCAGAAGGCTGTGAGTACTCCCAGACCGCAAAGTTGCATTGTGTGTACCAACATGTTTTCAGGTGTACCATACACGCCAGAACTATTGAGTAATCCTCTTGCCTGCTGGTAAAAATTCTGCACGTTCTGGATAAACATTTGTTATAGTTGCTTGATCAGCAATTTTGAACATTTAATTAAGTAACATTCATTGTGTTATGTTCATACTGTTTAGTACAATTTAACGTGTTTTTTGTCCTTAATGAGTTTTTTTGACTCACCTGTGTAATACCTGCAGTATAACATGTACCTGTGACTTTTACAAGTTTTTTGCCAAATATTGTTACAAATATCTAATAATTACAAATGTTCTTGTTTTACAAAGTTTTATGTTTATTGAATTGTTGAAATATATTAAATCATAAAATTTTACCTTTGTATATCTTTATTTGCACCTGTACAGGTAAAAAATAACTGCAGACACAAACAAACACAAAAAATTAAAAATCTGAGTCAATTGCACAAATAATTCATATTTTGTTCAGCATTGCACAATGACACAATAAAATCAATGCAGCAGTCTCAGGGTTAAACACCAAGAAGCAATACATCCAATTTAGTTTTGGCAAAATTGCAGCAGTTCATGAGTGATACGTTCTTGTTTGAGTCTATTGTTTAATTTTCATTTCTGCTTTTCATCTTTAAAACTATAAAACTTGGTTGATCCAAAATGATCAGCAACACAGGTTTTGGCACACAGTTTCCATTAATCACAAATATTCTTGTTGCATTGCAAAATTTTTTGAAATTTAATAGTTCTACAAGTGAAATGAGTCAAGATATATTCACAGTGCATATTCCTCATTTTTCAGACTGTCATGTCAGAGAAATCTTCAGATGTTAGTGCTAAACTAAGGATAGAAGGTATTTTTTTTTAACTTTATATCATTATTATATCATGTATATACATAGTCGCTGGGCTTCCAAAATGTTGTATATGGCTTTTGTTGTTGTTGCTAAAACCTACATTTTCACACAATCCGGCTTGATGGTAGGAAATCTCTGATGTTCCAAAATATCATACAGTTGAACCAATAAACACATTGGAAATAAGATTAATAACTATAAAAGATAATAAACTATGGAGCTATACATTTAGCACCTTTCAAACATATGATATACACGACATAGTAAGTACCACCAAATATATGATATACACGACATAGTAATTAGTACCACCAAATATATGATATACACGACATAGTAAGTACCACCAAATATATGATATACATGACATAGTAAGTACCACCAAATATATGGTATACACGACATAGTAAGTACCACCAAATATATGATATACACGACAAAGTAAGTACCACCAAATATATGATATACACGACATAGTAAGTACCACCAAATATATGATATACACGACATAGTAAGTACCACCAAATATATGATATACACGACATAGTAAGTACCACCACATATATGATCTTCTTTAGAATGCTATAGTCAGATAGTACAAGCAATATTCTACTTTGCTAGAATTATTTCACCAAGAATAAGGTAGCCATTGTGTAGATGACATGCTGACATAATAGCTGTTAGAAATCAATAATTTTGTCTCGCGTGCGACTAAAGTCTAAGAATGTGAGATATAAGGATCACACTCCAATCATGGCATGACTCGGTGATCAAGGTCAAGTGGTCGATGTCAAGTCAGTATCTTAGATGCTATAAACAGTAGGTCAACTATTTTGATGTATACAATGATTGTAAGGTGAACATGTCTGTCTGGCAGTTTTCCACTGACCTTGACCTCATTATCATTGTTTATTGGTCAATGTTGAGTTGTTGTGTTAAGTCTGTTTCTCGAATCATGTACCAAATAGGTCACCTATATATGATTTATAGAATAGTTGTAAGGTGAACATGTTTGTCAGGCAGTTTTCAACTGACCTTGACCTCATTTTCATGGTTCATTGGTCAATGTTAAGTTGTGTTTTGTCTGTTTATTTGATCCTGTAAACAAAAGGTCAACTATATTTTTTATATTGGATGATTGTTAGAGGTACAAGTCTGTCTGGCAGGATTAATCTGACCTTGACCTCATATATATGGTTCTTTTATCGATGTTTTTGTCATTCTAAGGTATGTTTCCGGATACTATAAGCATTAAGTCATCTATATTTGATACAATGTATTTAAAATAAGGTATGTTGAGCATGTCTGTCTGGCAGAGTTCATGTTAACTTTTCATGTCAGGGTGTTTTGTGCCCAATTATATATGGTGTGTGCTTTTCTCATCGTTGAATGCCTTGCAGTGACCAATCGTTTCTTTTCTCCACTTATTTGAACTCTGGCGGATAGTTGTCTCATAGACAATCCTACCACATCTCCTTTATTTTATATTGACCTCAATTTTCATTGTTCATTGGTTCAAGTTTAGTTTTCTTGGTTAGGTCTATTTCACAGATACTTTTAGTAAAAGGTTAACTATATATTTTATGGAATGATTGTAAGGCTTACATGGCCGATATTTACTACCTGCTTGCAGATACTTGATTTTTCAATATTTTGAATGAACCTAATGAACTCAAATATTTTTGTCACACATTTCTCTCAAATACTGCAAAACAGAATGACTCTTTATTTGGTCAGCTGCTTGTTATTTCTGAGTATTAATGTGTTTGCACTTTTCTGATCGTCAGACACCTACTTCTTGTTTTCCAATACTTTGAGTTAAGAGTGGAGGTATGCTCAGTCAGAAAGCAAGCCCTTACAAATGACTGTTGTTGCTACTTTCTAAAGACAACAATGAGACTGATATTAAGGGGTCTTCATTAAAATTCATAGAATTTTTTAATAATTTGTCAAAATGTAGTTTTTAATCATGCTTTTTTCCAAAATATTATAAACAGTATGGGTCATCGGACTTTTTTTCACGCTACAGCATGTACAGGTTGTGCAAAATCGACAGATTTTCTATAGATTATGCATGGAAAATTCAATTTTGTGCGATAAAAAGAAAACAACACCATATAATTTTAAGATAAAATGTGAGAAGATAGATCTTATAACATGCTTTTAGATCAGAAGAAAAATGGGGTCGCCAAACATGTTTTCTTGCTTCATATTAAAATATATAAATTCACAACACTTTCAATTATAAAAATTACTTAAACGAGGTATTTCCCCTACTATCTTAGTTAAGTCTCTTATGTGGCAAAGTTGAATAAAAATGAATCAAACATTAATAATTTTCTATATCAATGAATTAAATACTACTCTCAAAATTTGTACATTTCATTAAAGATCTAGACCAATTGTTATTTGCTACTTCAAAATCCAAGATGGAGGAAGACACCCACCATTCTGAAGTTGCCTTATACTGCGGGAAAATGAAATTGGCGGCAATTTAGAAATTTTCTGTTTCTGTTTCTGTTTCTTACTTCCCATTGGAGTCAGAAATTAATGTCTTGAGCATGTGTCTTGTTATAATAGAAAATATAATTAAAATTATGCAAATTTTCTGTTAGTTTTTCTACTATTTTCACCAATAAACTTGCATCAAATAAATTTTACAGAAATATAAAAAATGATACAGACATTTTGTATCTGAAAGTAAAAAAAAACTATTTAAAGTCTAAAGATCTGTCACCCCATTTGAACTAAATTCCAAAAGAAAGACATTTTTTGACATTGTAGTTTTTTTTTTGTCTGAAACATGGATATCAACATGCATGTGAAACGAATGTACACAACATTTAGTGTGTTTCAATCAATTATTTAAATTATGTTCACTTGTAAATATTTATATAAAAGCATATAGATCTATAATGCAGCAAGAAACTCCCGCACCCGAAAGCGTCCTTCAGCTGGCCCCTAAACAAATATCTAATAACGCCATATGGTGCTAAGATAAAAAATATTCCTATTTGTTTGAAGTGTCAAAAAAGGGATGTAACTCGTAAATTACTTTTACAACCGCTTTGTCAGAAAATTTTGACTGATTGAAGTGGCACATTTGCCTATTACAGCGTATTAAGTGGCACTTTGACACTGGCCAGTTCAGAAAAAGTCTCACCACATAATTTAAATTCAGCATAGCTCAGAAGTTAAGAAAGAAATTTCAACTTCTTTGTAGAAAAAAAATTGCCTCGACGGGTGACAAACTTGTGTTTAAAGGCATCGTATTCTAATCATTACTTTTTATCAAAACAATTTTTATGTTAGAACTTATAAAAATATGCAGTTGTCATTTATAGCGTACATCATGCATGCTTTGGTTTCATTTGATATGAAACCAACTGGGGTCAGCTTTCCGACTGTGCTTAGCACAACATTTTTTTTTTTTTTTTTAAACCCACGTTCTCTCTTTTAAGGACTCAAGTATTTGGTTTTGTAGAAATGTAAATTGTTATCAGATCAACATTTATTATTATATCTTTAAATATGAAAACAATCTATTCTGAAGTGAGAAAAGATCATATTTACTTTTTGTTTTAGCCTTGGCAAAGTCAAGGCGTTGAGACTTGGGCCTGCTATTGGTGGTGTCAACAATTTAAAAAAAACGTGATTATTATAACAATACCAAGATGTGGTATTACCTTATGATTCCAGCAGTCCATTCATACTGTTGCTGTTGCATAATAGTTGATATATAGATGTGGTATGATTACCAGAAAACAAATGACGTAAAAGTAAAAGAACTATAGCTAGGTCACCTTACAGCCTTCAAAAATAAGCAAAACCATACCACAAATTTTGCTATTAAAGGTCTTGAAATGACAAATGTTAAATAATTCAAAGGAGAAAACTAATGGCCTGATTTATGTACAGAAAAATGAACCAAAAAAAACCAAATATGTTATACAGCAATAAAGGAAAACCACTGATATACAGCAACAAAGGAAAACCACTGATATACAGCAACAAAGGAAAACCACTGAACTTTATGCTCCTGACTTGGTGACAGGCACATGCAGAAAGATTACAAGGACACGGGGGTCACTTTCTATATAAAGGTATACACAGATATAATGCTGGTATGGGTCACTTTTTTGGAATGTCAAATATATCAATGGTGTGTTATTTAAAAATGTATATTAAATGGGTTGTGATTTTCTGATGATGCATGAATGGGTAGGGATTTTAGCATAAATCTATAAATGAATTGGGTGTGTTAATCAAACCCCAGCCGCACGTCTGTACCCAAATTTATAGATTGTCAAAAACAGTTGTCCCTTTTAGGTGGTCTAGAAAGAAAAAAAACCAGGTGAGGTAAAGGATAAATCGTGTAAGAATTAGAGAAATGTGTAAACTTAATTTTAAAAATAGAGTGAAGTTATAATGTTCTCCTATATGAAAAAAACTCTTTACGATAAAATATCTTTATAGATGAAATGGTTCCAACTGAAATAAAACTAATGGCTGACAAAAGATCTATTGATTTGTACCTCAAATTACTTGAGTCAGGCTCTGAGAAAAAGAGAGACATACGTTTAGTAGTTGTTGGGAAGAAAGGTGCTGGGAAGACATCATTGATTAGACGATTGTTTGGTGAAGACATTACAGATGTTACCAGTACAAATGGAATCGAAATTCACAAAATAAAATGCAAAGCAATGTCTGATGATGGCATATGGAATAAATTAGATGGTATGTTGCATAAGCTTAAATATGTTTCTCTTTTCTTAAGAAAGTAATTTATAACAGTTTTAGTTTCTAGTTTACATAACATATTTTTGAGCAATAATTTGGGTTGGTTTGGGGATGTTCAGTTCTGGAGGCATAGGTCTAACAAGATCTGATTCAAAGTTCCATTTCGATGATTTCAGGTCTTGAATATTCACAATTAGTTTGATGTGTTGGAAAATAGATGAGAGGCATTAATTGGCCAAATGCAAATCTAGTGCATTAAGTTGGCAACATTATGGTGAGTTGAATAACACCTGTATCACTCAGATTACAATTCTACCTTCACATCTAAGTTTGTATTTAGCCTATAAAATACTTATTTAGCCTTGAGAATTGAAAGGTCAGTTTCCCATTCATACAATAGAAGTTGATAAATTTGGCTTCATGCCATTTACCTTGTCCAAAATTAAGGTCACTTTATTGTTATTGTGATATTGTTATAGTACAAAAGAACCCTATATTCTGACCAATACTTAAAATTTTGTGCATCTTGATTTAATTCTTAAAAATCTGTTAATGTTGAGTTTTAGGGGTTATATAAGGTTATATTAAATTGCATATTTCTTTACATGATAGGTTTTTTTTCAGATATAAAAAAAACCTATCTGCTTGACTGTTATAGAAATAGACTATGCTTGCAGGTTATCTATTACACTGTCTTGTCTTTAGTTTACACCAAATCTGACAAATTATTATTTAGTTGCAAAATATTTTAAATGAGACCTGAAATTTTAAAAGTGCATTGAACAATGTTGAAGGTTAAAATAATCATATAAACTAGAATGAAGAAACATCTTGGTCCCAAAAAAACATCATCAACCAGGATATAAAATTCCAAATATTAATTTATCATTGTTTCTTATACTAATATCAGTTGAAATCTCAAGCCAGTTTTTTATGTTTACAATTTAGGTCATGTCCCAACAGAAAATCAATAAATATGACATTACAATGTACTCTTAGCACAAACACATAAGGTCACTGTGAAATATACAACTAGGGCAAGAAACATTCAGTTATACCAAACCAGTTTGACCAGATGTTTAGTTTAAAACCAGTTTTACTAGATGTGTCCTATATATTGACAATGTAAATGACATGAGGACCTGCATGGGTTTTTTAATATCTGTATTCTTTAAATTTTTATGGCATTTTCCTTTTAACATGTTTAATAGCCTTGAAAATAACTCTCATTCTGTAAAATGTTCATGAAAATGATTTTATTATATAGTCTTTTTGTTACAAGATTATTTATCAATTATGTACATTGATCATTATATTATCAGTATTGCATTACAGTTACTAAAGTTACCTTTTCAAGTTATTTTGCACATTTATTATTAATACTTTTGCACCACAGTATTCTCTTTATTTTATTTTATTGTTCATTTTCTATTTTCTCTATTTTTTTTTGCTATTACATGTATTCTCTATACTGTAAACCCCATTCTGACCCTCATAGGTAAACTTCTATTGTATGAATGGGATATAAACTGACCTTTCAATTCTCAAGGCTAAATAAGTATTTCATAGACTAAATACAAAATTACCTGTCAAGGTAGAAATGTAATCTGAGTGATATCGGTGTTTTTCAAGTGACCATAATTATGTTAGCTTTTACGCAGTATAAGCAAAGGTGAACAACATCAAATAGATAATTCCCCCCCCCTTTTAAGCATAATTAGATGTTATTTGAATAAGATAGGAAAACTGTTATACATACAAAAAATGTAGGGATGCAGATTGTCAAAGGACTTCCTATAAATCTTTATCTACCACTGACGGATATATACATGGTTTTCATCATCCTTGTGTCCGCAGTGACTGATAAATCTGCTTGCATAATCTAGTGTGTTTTCGCAGTGACTGATAGATCCGTTGTAACATACACTAGCGCAGTCCCGGTGACGGATATTTCGGGAAAATATACCACTATTAAAACCCTTTAGATTGGACAAAACTGTTGGGGAATCCCGAAATGAACCAATGAAATTCGGTTTAACAAATGAATAATCTTTCAACTCGTACATTCCTTTTTAACAAATTATGATGAATTTTACACGTTTTCAGAATGCGATTAAAACAATGGCGGACGAATGGGCTATCAAATTGGATAGCGAAAGTGAAGAATTTGAAGGATTTATGCAATTAGAAAGCAAAATTAGAAGTATCCTAAGGGATAGTTTAGTTTGTCGGAACAAGATTGTGAGTCTTCCGAGGCTGAGGAAGCCAAACATGGACAAATAATTTGAAAACTTTTTTTGTCCTTTAACAACAGCTTTCATGTTTGATAAGGAAAAGAAAGAAATTGATTTGGTATTTGTTTCATTTTTCAATAAATATACAATAAATACTGATTAATTAAACATTTTATTAGAGTACTCATAACACAACCTTAACAATTTGTGAAAAATTCTCCCACTGTAAATTTTCTCTGGTAGTTAACCTACATTTCAGCTGCAGTAGCTAATTAATCAGCAGTGTGTAGTAGTGAGCTGTAAAGGAACCTGTGGTAGATAAGAAAATATTGCACTTTAAAATGATGATTCTTAATTTTTTTCTATATTATCTTTAGTTAACAACTATAATTTTTACAGAGGAACGGGATCAGCCTTTCAACATAGCTAAAATGTTAAGTCCCCCCTTTTAGGAGTTATTGCCCTTTAATGATAATTGTAACTATTGTTTTACGCTTCTGGCTATAATCATGAAACTATAGTAGTTATAGAGTACCTGGAAATAGCAAAATTATCAGCTAAAGATCTTCAAACAAGTTGACATGTCTGAAATTTTTATACCCCCGCTTTGAAAAAAGGGGGTATACTGTTTTACCTCTGTCTGTCCTTCCGTCAGTCCATCAGTCCGTCAGTCCCTCCGTCCCATGAATACTTTTCGTCGCATTTTTCTCAGAAACTACAATATAAGGATTTCTGAAATCTGGTTTCAGGGTTTATATAAGTCTGCTACACCGTTTGATGCATTTTTCCGAACACTTGTATTATTTTACACATGATAACCAAGTTGAAAATTTTCGTCACATTTTTCTTAGGAACTACAATACAAGGATTTCTTAAATTTTGTTTCAAGGTTTATATAAGTATGCTATACCGTGTGATGCGTTTTCAGATTCATCACTCAACAACTTCCTGTTTACCAAACACTTGTACTATTTTACACATGATAACCAAGTTGAAAATTTCCGTCACATTTTTCTCAGGAACTACAATACAAGGATTTCTGAAATTTGGTTTCAGGATTTATACAAGTCAGCTATACCGTGTGATGCGTTTTCAGATTCATCACTCAACAACTTCCTGTTTACCGAACACTTGCATATTTTTACACTATTAAAATTATCCACTTGCTTGATCATCCTACTGCTTAAAGGAGTTATTGCTTTTCAGTGAAATATTTACTTATTTATGTTTTATGACAATATTCATAATAGATAGAAAGAAAATGTTTATCAAAAATTATCAGCAAAAAGATTTATAAATAAGTTAAAGAAATCATCGATCACTCCTTATATGAGCTATTGGGCATGCCCTTTATTGAAGATTTTTATACGAAAAAAAAAGATGAATCCACCAGAGACCAATGGCGTAGATTTAAGAAACTATAGGTCACCGTACAGCCTCCAACAATGAGCAAAACCAATATTGTATAGTCAGCTACCCATGTTGTTAGTTTTTGGCTTGAAAACCTTGAAAACTGTAATGAATAGAAAAAACACTAACCATGCTGATCAGCTACAATGACGATATGATCTACAAATAAGACAACATGACTGCAATCAACATTTGACTCATTAGATAATCAACTGTTGACATTTTGTAGTTGTTGTGACAATTTTTACTTTTTTTTTCTTTTTTGGGTGAGCTATAATCATGAAACATTGTAATGATAGGGATGTAGAAATGCTATGCTGGACTTTCTTGGCTCTTACATATTTGAATACCAGGACAAGTAATTTTTTGGTCAGGATTGCCCGTGGACAAGTAAAAACATACACTGAAGAAAAAATTCAAATATTTCAAAACCTATTTAAGATGTACTATTTTTTGTAATAGAAACCAATGTTCAACACATGAAAAACATATATTTTTTTTAAGTCAAAACATCAATGTTCATGACGAGAAGTATTAATTAAAACTGGAAATAGATTACTAACCAGAATAAGAAAAACAAGTTTGCAAACCTGGGTCTCATGAACATTACGGTAAATTTGTCCATTTACCCGGGATCACCTATAAGTTTTATTTGCTATCTAATTGAAGTGTCATTTTAATTTTTTTGGAATGAATTCTATTGAGATGTATAAATACCTGGTAAAAACACCAAGATTGGATAATCAAGACAAAAAGAATGAAAATAATAACGAAGAGTTGAGATAAATCGGAAAACAGAGGCAGAGAAAGACGTCTTTGTCTTTGTTTTTATTGACATATTTGCTTGTTGTTGTATTGAGTAAGATTAAAACACCATGTTGACTGCTGTACCCCTATTTTCATTACATTTTTACGTATTATGTTTGTTTGTTTTGTTTACACATCCTTGTCAATAAAATCAAATTTTATACGAATTTCATACAAGTGAGAGGTTGAGCTAGCTATAAAACCAGGTTTAATCCACCATTTTCTACATAAAAAATGCCTGTACCAAGTCAGGAATATGACAGTTGACATCATATGTTTGAAATGTTTCAGCTTTTGATTTTGCCATTTACTTGGAGACATTCCTTTTGGAATTTTCCTCAAAGTTTGGTATTTTTGTTATTTTACTTTTTATACGACCGCAAAAAATTGGTCTCACATCGTCTTCCGAAGACAATGGGTTTCTGGACAATAACTTTAGTGTAAGAAAATAGAAATCTATGCAATTTAGACGCAAGGTTTATAACCACAAAAGGAAGGTTGGGATTGATTTTGGGGGTTATGGTCTTAACAGTTTATGAATTATGGGCCAAAAAAGGGGTTCATATAAGAATTTTTGTTGTTTTCAGACACTAACTTGTGTTTAAATGTATGAATCTCTCTGAAATTATACCACAAGATTCCATACCACAATGGGATGGTTAGGACTTACTCTTTGGGGGGTTATGGAATTCAGGGCAAAACGGGGGAAAACAAGGGTTTCCTGGTAAATGGACAATTGAGACAGTTTAAAAGCAGTGTAAGGGAGGTAATCCAATTACATTTAAGGAACAATGTTGAGTATGTTTGATTACCTCCCTTACACTGTTTGTAAATTATTTATGAATAAATCTTGTACTTTCTTTCTTTGTCTAAATAAAATTGAGAATGGATATGGGGTATGTGTCAAAGCAACAACAACCCGACCATAGAGCAGATAACAGCCGAAGTCCACCAATGGGTCATCAATGTAGCGAGAAACTCCCGCACCCGGAGGCGTCCTTCAGCTGGCTTCTAAACAAATATGTATACTAGCTCAGTGATAATGGACGTCATACTAAACTTAGAAATATACACACAAGAAACTAAAATTAAAAATCATACAAGACTAACAAAGGCCAGAGGCTCCTGACTTGGGATGGGGTTAAACATATTTTTTTGAGATCTCAACCCTCCCCCTATACCTCTAGCCAATGTAGAAAAACAAACGTACAACAATACGCAAAGTAACACCCAGTTTAAGAGACATCCAAGTCTGATTTTAGAATATGAAACAAAAAGAAAATAAACAAAATGACAATAATACATAAATAACAACAGACTACTAGCAGTTACTGACATGCCAGCTCCTGCTCTCAATTAAAACTGTTTGAAAGATTTCTGTCTTCATCATATAAATATCAGGCACAATCCCTCCTGTAATTAGAAATTAGAATTTGATACCAAAGCAAACATATTGAATATAAATTCAAATCATATGACCAATTCTAAATTCTTTGACTACAGTTATTCTGAGTTTGAAACCTATTATGTGTCAAATATTTAATTACAATCCAAATTCAGACCTGTATCAAGCGATAATATTGTGTCCATTTTTGCCCCAACTGTTCAGGGTTGGACCTCTGCGGTCGTATCCAGCTGCGCTCAGGAAAGCAATTTATTATTAAAAAAAAAACACAAAAAAACCCAGAAACTTGAGTTTCAGAAGTCATGCTAAACAGATTTCCCCTGGATCTCCAGTGAAGAAACTTATTTTTGCACACTTTGTAGGAAACACCTACATCTTTGCTACCAAAAGTTAAACTGATTTGTTGGCAAATTAATAGATTAATAGGGAAACTTCATGATCTATACAGTCCGCCAAAAGTTAAGCACCACCTGTTTTTATTGCATAGATTTTTTTTCAAATTTAAAAAATCAATTATTCCACGAAAAAACGAAAACAATCATATAGCAATTTTGCTAATGTATACCATAAATAAACCAGATATGTAATTTTAGTCATTTATGAAGGTTCTATGCATGTAGGTTTTTCGTTCATAGAAATAGTGTAAATTACACAATTCAGAAACAGAATTTAAGTTTCACTGTGATTTTATTTTTTTACAACAATTGATCACCCAATATTATTAACATTTTCTACACATGAGCTTTAGTATGTTTGGCAAATTTAATTTCAACATTTGAGTCAATAGCAAGTGTAACAACCTCACTTCCGGTACAGTTTCATAACACGACGTTTCATTCTCGGTTCAAGCCATCAAGATTTAGTTTAGGAAATCTGTTGCATTAAACAACAAATACCACTTTAATTTTAAATCGACAAAGTATTGTGAAGGTGGATCTCTGTGATTGAGATTTCCGCCAATGGCATCTCAGACATGTTTGATAGGGTTTATGTATGGGGACATGGATGGCTAAAAAATAGTGTAAATGGCTGGTTGCTCTTTGAACTGGGTTAAAATCCTTGCTCTGTGTGTTCTAGCGTTGTCGTCCATGTACAAGGGTCTTGGCAATGTAGACGCAAGTATGGGATTATTAAAATGAGGGACTACAATGTTTTAAGGCTCCAAAATCTCTTCATGTCAGTCCGTTTATGTTGCCCCGCAGAATATGGATACCCAGCTTATAACGGTATAAGAAGCAACCCCGAACTGAAACACCACCAGCACTGAATGCAGTCCTTGTGCAAACATTATTTTTGGTCAAAGGCCGCTTTGTTTCCCCGCGAAATTTGATTTATGGCGTCTACTGGCAGTTTAAGAAACTGACTACCATCTGAACAATGAGTGTTTTGTCAACTTCTTATGTTCAAGCATAGATAGTCATTATCCCATTAAAACCTGACGGTAGAGTGCCTACCTGTAAGTTCAGGTCTCTATACACAAAGACTTGCTCTTCGGTTGCCTCTGAGAAGTCGACTGACCAATGTACGAGCACTAACACGACCACCTGGAGAAACAGTGTATTTGTAATCGCGCAGATGACCTTTGATAAGAGGTTGATTGACTGCTTTATTGGAGTTCAATCTTTTTGGTCGTAATGAATTTTCTTAGTGTATGTTGAAGGTAATTCATAACACCAAACATTAATATTTTTTTCGCAATAGTTATAAAAATATTGCCAGTTATATTTCGGTGGTGCTTAACTTTTGGCGGACTGTATATTATTTAGTGTCCATTTCGTCAATGATTTCAAAACTTAGTACATATACATTTTTACATGTACCTACTGCCTAGAATTTAAAACTATATATGTCTTTTATTAATCCCCTACCGTCTAAGGGGACTTTAGGTTTGCACTCTGTCTGTCTGCGTGTCTGTTTTCCGCACTTTCTTCGTCATGCTTGAAGATATTGATTTGACAGTTAGTATATAGTTCTATCATGACAAGTTAAAGATCAAATTTGAATTTTGTTTCGGTCTGATGATTTTGTGAAGAATTATAAATGGTCCTTGGACTTAGAAAATTCACTTAAATAATCGGTATTCAACATTTTATTTTGTCATGCTTGAAGATATTGACCTGATATTTGTTATATAGTTTACACCATGACAAGTTATAGATCAAGTTAGAATTTTGTTCCAATACATTCAATGTTGAACCAGTATGGAACTGTGTCATCCGTCAGTCCAACAAATCAGTTTTCCACACTTTTTTTCTTCATGCTTGATATTGGCGTTATGGTCCTTGGACTTAAAAAAAATCACTCAAATAATCAGTTTTTCCGCACTTTCTTTGTCATGCTTGAAGATATTGATTTGAAAGTTAGTATATAATGTTATCATGACAAGTTACATATCAAATTTTAATTTTGTTTCGGTCTGATGATTTTGTGCAGAATTATGGTTCTTAGACTAAATAAAAATCACTCAAATAATCAGTTTTCCTCACTTTCTTCGTCATGCTTGAAGATATTGATTTGAAAGTTAGTATATAGTTTTATCATGACAAGTTACATATCAAATTTGGTTTTTGTTTCGGTCTGATGATTCTGTGCAGAGTTATGGTCCTTGGACTTAGAATATTCACTCAAATAATCACTTTTCCGTACTTTGTTTTATGACAAGTCACAGATCAAGTTTGAATTTTGTTCCAGTCTGATATTTTGTGCAGAGTTATGATTCTTGGACTTAGAAAATTCACTAAAATAATCAGTTTTCAAGATTTTTATTCGTCATGCTTGAAGATATCGACTTAATATTTGTTATTTGTTATATAGTTTACACCATGACAAGTTATATTATAGATCAAGTTAGAATTTTGTTCCAATACATTGAATTTTTAACCGGTATGGAACTGTGTATTGCCATGCAATACTCATGATACTCAAAGAATGCTTGTTTTTTACTGTTGGATATCTGTCTCATTGAATTGTTAACACCATAACTTCTTTTATTCATACACATTGATAAACATCACTTACATTGTGATACAAAACAAATTTAAGAATCATACAAGCTTTACAGTAAAATACTTCAATATCTATTGGGAAATTCAGGGCAAGTAACCTTTTTCTGGACAAGTAAAATTTAGTTTTACTTGCCCGGGGATAAATGCTCACAACAAATATTTCAACACCACTGAATGACATTATAGCCCAAAACACAAAAGAGTATGTGCCTTTCAATAAATTGTGTTACCTAATTATGTACAGACATGACCAAACTCATTAATCTGCAACGGTAGATGAATTAGCTATGATTTTTGACATTATTAAGTTGAAATAAATAAAATGTTGGTTCTAAACATATATCATTGTTTAAAAATGGCATACTAGATAATAGTTTATTATTAGCTGCATTAGCTTGGTTAAAAATATGCCCCAAAACTTTGTTGTAATAGTATTGTCTAGATAATAATCTCACTTCATTTGCATCCTTATCAAGCGTTACATGGTTTGATTTTAGGCAAAGAATGTGCTCATCATGTTTAGTTTTTGGAATGAAAGTCAGCAGAAAAGTAGGGACGTCAGCATTAAGACTGGTTATGTTGACTGATTAGACCTCTTATACAAGTTAAAATTAAAAAGATGATGCACATCACTTTTTGTCTTGCCTGTGATGAAAGTCGCAGAAAGCGAGACTTGGGGATTGCATTTCATGTGATGGTGACGATGACGACAGCCTCAACAACTGTTAAGTTTTCTGCTTAAGATAGTTTGATTTTAAGGCCCTGCCCCCTAGGTCATGGTCAAGTGAATTTGAATTAATTAGCAAATTTGAATATTAAGTTGTCTGCTTAAGTTAGTTTGATAGACACTACTTGCGATAGATCAGTGATATTTTGTATGAAGTTGCATTATACTATCAGTAGTTTATTATTACTTAATTATTAGTTAAAATTTGCAAAATATGGAGAAAATAACCTAAAATATTCAGAAATGACTGAAACCATGCGATGTCATTGCAAGTACTTTATCACCACACTCACTCATATTGGAAACCAAAATTTCAAGAATTTTCAAATATTTTAGATCAATAAGAGCTTCCATCTAGAAAACAACTGTTTACTTCAAATTTGAAAACAATGCATTACATGCTGTTTTTATAAAGTTCTAAATTTCCACTTACGTGGAATAACATATTTGTGTTTAACTTTCTTTATTATTTTTTTTGTAATTTTGTAGCATGTAATTGAGAGAAATCGAAAAGTAATCATGTACATGTGTGTACATACAAAAATCAGAGTAATCCATTATTAATGGAATACACAAAAATCCTTCAAGTAATCGATTATTAATCGATTACATTTGTCAGTAATCGTGCCCATCCCTGATTCAGTACATTAGAGACTCTGTCCCCTAGGTCATGATCCAGTGCTCTTTGAATTAATTAGCATGTTAAGTTTTCTGCTTAAGTTAGGTTGATAGGAATATATTTCAATAGATAATGATACTTGCTGTTACGTTACATTACTGTCTGTACATCTCAGTTTGTCAACCATTTTCAGGTCCTGTCCACTAGATCATGGTCCAGCGACTGTATAAATAAGCAATGTTGCTGTCCATCAGATTGTTTTTTATCAGAATTTTATGCCTACGGAAGAGACATATCTCTATGCCAACAGTTTATTTATCTATGATATGATATCTCACAGAATTAAGGAATATTATCATTACACTATTTCGTTTGTTATTTATAATAATCTTTTTAAATTGACATTTTGTCACATGCCTTTCTTTGGATATTATCTCGTATGCGAATTAGAGGTTTTCCAGCAGCAAAATGTAGATCAATGCTTCATCAAAATTGTGTCTTTTTCAAAATTTTCTGTGAATCTTTGTAAAATTTCTGATATACGTTTTAGTATAAATCAAACTAAGAGTTCCAAGTCGAATCTGGAAGCTAATGCTGCTATATCATGTGAAGATATTGATATACAATGTTTTGTGATTTCCCACGAGACAGCTATCCACCAAAGACCAAAAGACGAGGGTTTAATTAAACAATTACAACTCACTGTTTGCCTTCAAAATGATACAAAAACCACCCTGTCGCATAGTGGTTCAAGTTTATTTTATACTGGGATCTCACATTTTTTTAATATTATTGTAATTTTCTATTGATAGGAACCAATGGAGAAACTGAAATTCATGCAAGACTCTTGAAACCATTCAAAGGAACAATTGAAGCATCAGCAGAAGGAGCCCATAAAGCTGTGAAGGAAAACACACCATCAACAAGTTTTGATGAATCAGAGACAGTAACCCAGCAGCCTAAAATAATGTTACCTTCAGTTACCACTGAATCTGAAGTTGAACCTCCAGTAACCACTGAATCTCAAGTTGAACCTCCAGTAATCTTGCAGCAACGAAACCAAGCATTAGAACAAGCAAAAATGGAAATTGAAGCCATGCTTAAATCTAATGTTGATTTACATGACAAAGAGGAGTATGCCACATTATTGTTATGGGATTTTGCAGGAGATGAAGAATTTTACCACACACATCAAACTTTTTTATCACAAGATGCGATTTATCTTGTCGTAACAAAACTCAATGAGGCTGACGACAAAAAAGCAAAAGGTAATATATCATATACACTTATATGCGGCCAAGCTTAGTGAAATGTAGTGCGTGCGAGGTAATCAGTCAAACAAACTTTATTAGATTAACTCGTAAAGGAATGATCGTTTTCATTGGCCAATTCAAACCTTGGCCCTCACACCTGCGAAAATAGAACACGCGTACTATAAGTTGAATGGACTGATCAGTATTCACGTAGCCAGTCAAGGTTGTTATAACCTCCATCGTCATATGCACGTACATTATTGTGTTCTTGATTATCCCATAGCAATTCTAGCTTTTCAATGATACATGTATGTGCATGTAAAATTATATATTCACTCTGTGGACAAAGTTTTTAAAATTTTAATAACTTTCTTAAACTATCCTTGATTTCTACCAAACTATGACAGAAGCTTGTTAATGATCATAAGATAGTATCCAGAAATAAATTTAATTTGTAAAAGACAAAATTCCTGTTTTTCAGTATTTTATTGATAAATGGACTTGGTTTTTCTGCCAGTTAACATTACATTCACTCTGTGGTTAACGTTTTTGTCGAGTGAGCCTATGACTTTTGTCGCATTATTGTAGGGTGTACATGTCTAGCTGGCAGGTGTCATCTGACTTTGACCTCATTTTCATGGTTTAGTGGTCAAAGTTAACTTATTGAGTTTTGGTCTTTTTTTTATAATAATATATGCAATAGGTCAACTATATTTGGTGTATGGAAATATTTTATGATCTATAAGTCAGTCGTGCAGGTTTGATTTGACCTTGACCTTATTTTCACGGTACATTGCTCAGTGTTAAGTGTTTGTGTTTTGGTCTGTTTTTGTTAAACTATAAGCAATAGGTTATATATAACTATATTTGTTGTATGGAAGAATTGTTAGCTGTACGTGCCTGCCTGGCATGGTTCATCTGACCTTGACCTCATTTTCATGGTTCATTGGTCAATGTTTAGTTTTCTTGGTTAATGTTAGGTTTATGTGACAGTTGTAATAAAGCTTTATATTTAGGACTATCAACATAATATCAATGATTAGTAAAGAAGGCGAGACATGTCAGCGTGTTAAAATTTTAATAACTTTCTTAAACTATCCTGGATTTCTACCAAATTTGGACAGAAAACTTGTTTATAATCAAAAGCTAGTCTCTAGAAGAAAATTTTGTAAAAATATATTTCCTGTTTTTTAGTATGTTACTTATATATGGACTTAGTCTTTCTTCCAGTTAACATTACATACAGTCTGCAGTTAAAGTTCTTAAAACATTTATAAGATTCATAAGGTAGGTGAGACACTAGGTTCCGCAGAACTCTTACAAATTTTTGTTAAACAAATTATCCATTCATTTCTATGCTAGTAAGTAATTTTGTTTACTTCGAAACAGTGACAAATCTGCTGAATCAAATATTATGCTATATGAAAAATAAGGAAATCTGCTTACTGGTATTTTAGCTTTATATTCTGCATTAATTTAGACATATTCAAAGCAGATATAATAAACGCATCCAATAAGTTCAATACATTTGTGCACAAGATAATGCAATGTTCACTGCGCTATGACAGAGTTTCAAATGACATAATGTTGCTTGTGATTTGCCATGAATTGACTTGATAAAGTAGTTAAATATTTTGTTGTCTCTATTATTTAACATGTTTAAGTGATTTTCATTTTTTTTAATAATTACAAAATACCTTATATTTAGACAATTGTATGTTGTTATATACAACCTGTACGATTAAGAGTCTGACAGACAATTAGTGCAAAGAATCCAATAACCATGGCCAGTCCACTTCATAAAACAAAATAGGAATATATAAAGTAGGGAAAATATGGTAGATTTTTAATAATCACATCTCGCTAGAAAAATAAAGAAAAAAAGGCAGACATCATTCAAACTTTAACAATTTTATTTTTAAACCTATTTGTTTTTAAGGGCAATGTTTTCTGATCTTTCCATTGGTATGATTAAGGCAACAGAAATTATGGGCTTCATGGTCGATAAAAGTATTAAATCCATTCAGAAAACAATTTGATGAAAGAAAAATCTGCATAATATCAAAGAAAAATTGGTTCTTAAAACATTAATAAAACTTCAACCTGACAACCTCAGTAGCAATGTCATAAGGTCTTTTCAAATGAACTTTGGTAAAACAAACATTTAAATTACCCACAAAATATATATAAATCACAATAATGAATGTGACCAGTCCATTATTAAGGACCATGAAACTGTCCACAAATAAGTCTTGGTTTCTTGTCATTCTATCGTCCACCGCCACTATGGTAGAACAAGCATCTAAATTACTCACAAAATATTTTACTCACTATAATAAATGTGACCTGTCAGTAAGAAAAAAAAATATCTCTCTTATTTACCTAGCAGTCTGCTGATTGTAAATTCAACTTTTCATCATACTATCAAATGAGATGAATGTACCAAAGGGATCTGACAATTACATGGCAAAAAAAACAAAAAAAAACCAATTACATAGAACTAAAGACAAAGCAACATGATCCCCACTAAAACGGGGGGTGATATCAGGTGCCTTTGAAGGGTATGTAGTTCCTGCTTCACATGTTGCACCCGTCGTGTTGTTCACAGGAGTATACATTGTGTGTACAATCTTATTAAGTGATGTCATAATCAGGGAAAAGAGGACAGGATTGTAGTTACGACTATTGGAACATATTTATCATCATTGGTGAAACAGACATTCCATAATAGATGACCAACTTGTGATGGAGTCCATACAATGTTCCATGGGATAACTTTAACCTGAACACTTGGACCCCATGTTTCAAAGGTTATCATGATGGGAAATGCAAGCTCTGGCAAATCTTCATGACTGAGATACATTTACCCCATATGGAGACCCTCTGGACACAATATAATTAATCAAAGTGCTGAAGTACTGACATCGGATGACCACAAGTTCTTGTGGATGGTCACAAGCACTTGTCTCAGAAAACAATCTTTTTGTTCTACTAGTGCAGTGCAAGTGCATGATGGACACTCTTCTGTAATAATTCGATCTTATAGATTGGATTTGAGTAGGCATTCATATTTGCCTGCAAAACCTTCTTTTCTCGAGATATTCTTCCGCATGCGTTAACACAATTTTTATGTATGTCAGTGCATATATATTAATGATTTTTTACTTATATATATATTTAAAACAACAAAACATTTTCATATTATTAATTTGTGTTCTAAAAAAATATTTTTATGAGTGTTCATTGAAGAAATGAATTTATAACAAGCGATAAGGAATGTTATTTTGCACTCAATAATGTCCGCTTATTTATACTATGGGTTACCAGTCAAAATCGAAAGTCAAATCTCTGTGGCAACAATACATCGGAATGCCCTTACCGTCATCGTGATGTAAAAAACGGTAAATATGACTTGAAGTGTAAGATAGATGTGCTGATGAAAAGTCTTTGCTTTGTAGAGATGTTTCAGTTGTGGATGAACTCAATACATTGCTACTGTAGTACCACTGAAGTGATTGGAAGTATTGAAGAGAAGAATAAGTGTCTTTATCCACCAGTGGTTCTTGTTGGTACACATAAAGACAAAGTTGAGGCTTCTGAGGAAGTGAAGGTATATATTAGTATACATATTATGCACAGTTTGTCATCGCAACTTCTCTGAAACCACACAACAGAATTTCATAAAACTTTGTAGATGTGCATATCGACAGGAATTACGATTAAACTTTTTTTTCTAGGAGTTATGCTCCTTCGCTTTGAACTTAAACTTTTTGCCATAAAGTACTAAACAGTCTGTCAGTCCTGTTCTTGTCATCTAACCTCCTTTGAATTTTTATACCCCAAGCAACAAAGTTGCGGAGGGTATAATGTTTTTAACCCGTCCGTTCGTCTTATTGTCTGTCCATTTGTCAGTCCTGTTCTTGTCATTGCAACTCCTCTGAAACCACACAACATAATTTCATGAAACTTTGTAGATGATAAGAACATACTATGTAGATGTGCATATCGACAGGAAATTACGATTGAAATTTTTTTCTAGGAGAAATGCCCCTTTAACTTAAATATTCTACTGCAACAGTCTGTCATCGCAACTCCTTTGAAACCACACAACAGCATTTTATGAATCTTTGTAGATAATAAGGACATACTATGTAGATGTGCATATCGACAGGAAATTACGATTCAATTTTTTTTTCTAGGAGTTATGCTCCTTCGCTTTGATCTTAAACTTTTTGCCATAAAGTACTAAACAGTCCGTCTGTCAGTCCTGTTCTTGTCATCGCAACTCCTTTGAATTTTTATACCCTAAGTAACAAAGTTGAAAGGGTATACTGTTTTTGACCCGTCCGTCTGTCTGTCCGTTTGTCCGTCTGTCTGTCTGTCTGTCCGTTCGTCAGTCCTGTTCTTGTCATCGCAACTCATCTGAAACAACACAACAGAATTTCATGAAACTTTGTAGATAATTAGGACATACTATGTAGATGTGCATATCGACAGGAAATTATGATTGAATTTTTTTCTAGGAGTTATGCCCCTTTAACTTAGAACTTTGGCCTAAATATTCTACTGCAACAGTTTGTCATCACAACTCCTCTGAAACCACACAACAGCATTTTATGAATCTTTGTAGATAATAAGGACATACTATGTAGATGTGCATGTCGACAGGAAAAAAAAAATTCTAGGAGTTATGCTCTTTGATTTTTGATACTACTGCAACAGTGTGTCATCGCAACTCCTCTGAAACCACACAACAGAATTTCATGAACCTTTGTAGTTAATGAGGACATAGTGTGTAAATGTGCATATCCACAAGAAAATTTTTATCAGTTGACTTTTGTAGAGTTATGAGTCTTTGAACTTATGAATCTGGTGAGATTTTGTTGGTCCAGTGACAATGTGGGGGCGTGGGGTATGTGAGCGTGCTCACAAAGGTTCTTTAATTTAATTCCTTGTTTGATTCACTTCAAACTTTATAGAATGACAAATCATGATATGCAAACATTGCCATTGAAGAAATTTCGTTTTGTTTAGATAATCAGAATCATGACCATGTCACCTTACAAATGTTAACTTTTTTTAAAACCATCCTTGTCGTCGCAACTCCTCCTACTTGATTTTTCTGGATCTACATGAAAATTTGTGTATTAATTTGTTAGATCCTAATATATAGATGTGCACGGAGGTATGGTTTTCTGATCCATTCAGGTGTTTTTTTTAACTATACACCTTTCAACTTAATTTTTTTTGACAAAACCAAACTTGTCATTGCAACTCCTCCTACATGGTTTATTGCGTCCGCTTTAAACTTACAACAATGACAGGTTTTTTTATACGCCCATCAAAATTTTGACAGCACGTATTATGGTATACAGCGGTATACTACTGTTGCCTTTATTTATACAAATGTCTGTCTGTCCGGTGTAAACATGTCGCACCGTAACTTGAGAAACTTAACATAGTTGTTTCTTCTGATGGTCAAATGATCTGTATACTTTTTGGTGAAAATAAGATTAAAACTTTTTGAGTTACGGCACTTTGTAACTAAAACAGGGGTGAGTTTTTTTCACATGTCGCACCGTATCTCAAAAATGATTCTTGATTATGGCTTTAAACTTTAAACACTTCTTAGTTATATTAATCTTAATATCTGTATACTTTTTGGTAATGATTCAAAATTTTATTTTTAAGTTATTGAGTATTTTGTAAAAAAGGGGTAGTTTTTTTTTTACATGTCCCACCATATCTCGAAAACGATTTATGATTATTGCTTAAAACTTTACACATGTCTTTGTTATATTAATCTAAAGATCTGTATACTTTTTGGTGATGATTCAAAATTTCATTTTTGAGTTATTGAGTATTTTGTAAAAAAGGGGGAGTTTTTTTTTACATGTTGTGCCGTATCTCAAAAACAATTTGATTATTGCTTAAAACTTTACACACTTCTTTGTTATATTAATATAAAGATCTGAATACTTTTTGGTGATGATTCAAAACTTTATTTTGGAGTTATTGAGTATTTTGTTAAACAGGGGAGTTTTTTTTTACATGTCGCGCCGTATCTCAAAAATAATTTATGATTATTGCTTAAAACTTTACACACTTCTTTTTTATCTTAATCTAAAGATCTGTATACTTTTTGGTTTTGATTCAAAATTTTATTTTAGTGATATTTAGTTTTTTGTAAAAAAAAAAAACAGGGTTGGGGGTTTCACATGTCCCGCCGTGTCTCAAAAACAATATATGGTTATTGCTTAAAACTTTCTCAGAATCTATTTATGATTATTGCATAAAACTTCCACACAAGACGTCGGGCGTATCATGCGCTCATGGCGCAGCTGTTTATTTCACTTCTTCCATTGGTTGATAACATTTGATTGTGTCAGGTTTTATGTACTTTCAATATGAAACTTTCTTTCAGACTTATTTAGTTTATTCACAAAATATACTTTTTACGTAGTTACATCAAGAGTCCAAGATCCTCTTGATGTATCATGTACGGTTTCACTGATAACCAAGGTTCATAAATAGTTGTTCATATATATATACATTTCTTGAAATACAAAAAAATTATGCATTATGTATTTATCTATTCAATTTTGGATACTTCTTGTCACTGACTGCAGTAACGGATTTTATTTTATTATTTTGTTTTCGTTACATCTTTTGATACATTCTTGAACCAAAATTTGGAAGACATTAACATTTTTCAATTTCTGATTAGATATATAATACGAATTGTATATAGAAAAACCTAAAATTGTTTTGAAATAATTCCGACCAAAATATTTTTTTCAAAAATTTTACATTCGAACACTAATTTTTTTAACGATATGCTAAAATCTACATTTGTTTTCTCATTAACTCTGACATAAATACTCTTCCAGAAATTTTCTAAACATTCACAAGTAATAAAAAAGTGGTTATAATCATCTTTTTTCATTACATACATCACATATAGACTGTCGTTTGTTTGTTTCCATTTATATAATAAGTGTTTCGTTTGAAATATGAAATTTAAAAGTTTCCAAGTATATAGTTTAAGCTTATTCTCTTCTGAAAAATGAAAAATATGGAAATACAATTTCAGTAATTTTTAAGATACATATACATTTGCTTACACCAATTGAGTGTTCAGTTTAAGCTTTACAAATGGATTTGTATAATATGTTAGTTGGACTATTTAAGGATGTACTTAGGTGAGGTTTTTGAATTTGTGTCAAATGTTCGGACTCCTTGGTGTTTTTCCATACAATACAATGTAAAATATTTTGCCCCATAACACCCATTTATTTTTTCATATAAGACTTAATAGCTCACGAAAGGTCATTTACCAAAATTTTAGAAGATTCTTGATTTTCTTTCTTTTGTTTTGAGACCCAAATAATACCAATGCAAATATAAGGTAAAAGTCCAAGTCCGCCTTTTCCCGCCATATTTTAAATCTCAAATATCTCGAAAAGGTGGTCCATGACCTATCAATATTTTTAGCTTATCTTTACCCTTAGTTTATGCTCTACCAGCTTATAGTATCAATTTTAATTTCTTAATTTCTTAATTTTTACCTAACCTCACCTAAGTACATCCTTAAAGCTTCAATGTAATAACCTTTCCAAATAAATTAATATCATAGAATATTTACAATACTCCTAAATGAAATTTCGGACATTTTAAGATGGCTTTCATTTTATGTCAAAATTTAATGTCTGGTTACCAATTATTCTTCTGTAAATATCAACAATGCGATTTCCAAGAGGAACTCATTTTACTGCTAAAACTGTACCACTTTTACTATGAGGTTTGGTAAAGGAGGGGTGAAAGATACCAGAGCAGCATTCAAACTTGGATGTTGAAAATAAGTAAAAACTGATATTCTAGAATGAAAAGCTCATATGCACTACTATCTTTTTCAAAGGTCAAAATATAGGACTGTGCGGCATTTTTTCAACATGTATATGACCCAAACTTCTAAGAGTTTAAACTTATACTTAAATGCTGTACTACCTGTCCCTTTACTTTGGGTCTTCCTTAGAATTCAATTTCACCACTATCCATGTGTATTCATACTGGTAAAATTCCCAAGTTCTGTTTCTACGAAATGAAACATATATAGATCATAGCCGTGAACCAGTAGGTAAACAAAACAAAATATCTATGAATATTATAAACTCCCCAAAAGAGGCGTGGTTTGTGAAACAGCTGTAATTACAAAATGCAACCTATAAAAGCATTTATTCAAAAAATCTTGAAAACACTTTTTCTCACAACAATAGTTTTTATGCCCCACCTACGATAGTAGAGGGGCATTATGTTTTCTGGTCTGTGCCTCCGTTCGTCTGTGCGTCCGTCCGTTCGTCCCACTTCAGGTTAAAGTTTTTGGTCAAGGTAGTTTTTGATGAAGCTGAAGTCCAATCAACTTGAAACTTAGTACACATGGTCCTTATGATATGATCTTTCTTATTTTAAATCAAAATTTGACTTTTGACACCATTTTCATGGTCCACTGAACATAGAAATTAAAAGTATGAGTTTCAGGATAAAGTTTTTGGTCAAGGTAGTTTTTGATGAAGCTGAAGTCCAATCAACTTGAAACTTAGTACACATGTTCCTAATTAGTTGATCTTTTTACTTTTAAGGCCAAATTAGATTTTTTACCCAATTTCACGGTCCATTGAACATGGAAAATGATAATGCGAGTGAGGCATCCGTGTACTTTGGACACATTCTTGTTTTATTATGATCATAGCCTAAAATAAAACACTGGATATGCTATTACAGTATATTTTATACCCCAACCCCTGATTCAATTTTTAAACAATTCGAAAACAATTTAATACTTTAATTAATGTCAGCTTACCCTACATGTATGTGCATGTTTTCTGACATAAAATGTATAGAACCTGTATGAAACTATTCTGATAACAAATTGAAAGCATTTCAGAATTCAATAAATGGAAAGCTTAGTAGTTAATCATTACAACATTCAAGGTTACATAAAGTATCCAATCCACCTTTAGTCTCCAGTTCACATCTTACTGTATCTATAAAAGTTCATAATATCTGCCTCAAATTGTCTGTTTAGGAATATGACAGTTTTTGTCCATTCGTTTGATGTGTTTTATCATTTGATTTTGCCATCTCATTAGGGACTTTCCGGTTGTTTTTTTCCTCGGAGTTCAGTATTTTTGTGATTTTACTTTGTAGGGCCGCTAATGCTTAAATTACTTGTTTTATGACCCAGGGGTTAGAGCTTTTCCCCTAAGCCCTCATATTTGTTTAATAATTATGCCGTTTCTGTGATTATGGAATATTTATTAGAATCTAAGGATAGAGTACACTATTGTTAGTTTAATTGAGGTATTTTTGTATCCTGAATATTTTAAACTCCTTAAAAGAGGCTTGGTTTGTGAAACAGCTGTATTTACAATGTCAACTTGTAGGCTAATTTCTACAAAAAAAAATATGCTGAAATAAGCAATTGTGTCATCATTAATATCATTGATAAAAAAAATATCAGGTTACTAGAACTCTTACCAATTTTCAAAAATAATGGTTCTATTTTCAAAATTAATCCATTTGTTTTCCCCCTAAATTATCTGTTTTCTTAAATCTGTCAAGGCGATAGTTTTTTTTTTTTTTTGGTCTATCCACCACCTGATATTACCCAATGGATTTTAATGAAAGTTGATATTAACTGACGTATCCTTATATTGTTCCTTGTGTCCAAAGGAGTAGGTTCAGTAAGACACCTTTTTGGCCCCAAAATATAGCAGTTTTACAAAATTGTTAAAATGTAAACCTTTAGTTATCTATTGGACAGTAAAATGCTTCTGCTACATAAATATGGGCTGTTTTTGACAATACAATGCAATATATCCTGTAATAGCACCATTAAATCATGCTAAATTACTGAAATCCTCATAATTCTAGCATTTAATTAAATTTTAGACGGTTTTCGTGTAAAACGAAAGTGGCCGCATTCGTGTTCATCCTTAATATTGAAATGTAAGTTGTATTTTATGATAATACATAACATATATAAAGGTTGAGGATGAACACGGATGCAGCCACCTTCATTTTTTACCAAAAACCATCTGAAAAGTGACATTTTTCAGCATATTAGGTAGATTTTTCATATTTGAGCTTGAATCGGATCGTTTTTAATGACTAAATCTGTTAAAATCTTTCACATAAACTAATTGTTTCAAATAAAATAGACACTTCAGTGTTTAAAGAGTGTCAAAATATTTCGTCAGATGAACCTGAAATTTGAGGCCAAAATCGGTCCTTATCGGACCTACTCCTTTTCGACAATTGATACGTTGTAGATGATTGAAATTCACACTGTCTAATTGATCAACCTCTGCATTGCAATGATTATCTAGTATGGCCTTGCCTCTTCGTAGAAATCACAAAAACCATGTGAATAGAAAGCTTTTATTAATGTTCGTGACCTTTATTCATGATGTCACTGCACCGCTAGTCCCAAATGGAATTGGGTGAAAGTAAACATTACTACAGAGTCGATCCCTTTGGTAATACCAATATCTTTCTAAATTTATTTTCCACATGAAATACGGTTCAGACGCGCCTTTGTGAGATTTTTCATCAATCAATCAAGAAACAGATGTGAAAAGCTACGGGGGCATCTTTTCCAAAGAAGCACTGAACGAAGCTTCATGGGCAATAGGGTTATATTTTAATGAAACTTGATATTAACTGACGTATCCTTATATTGTTCCTTGTGTCCAAATTTTCGACAATTGATACGTTGTAGATGATTGAAATTCACACTGTCTAATCGATCAACCTCATGCATTGCAAATTATCAGACATACCTTGATGTAATTCTGAAAGTCTCAATTTTCCAGCGAGATCGATGGCAAATCCTTTAATAAGGTCAGAGCTAACCACTATAATTGAAACATTTTAGCCATGCTGCGTCTGAATTGTGATTAGAAGCAATAAGGACTTATTAATTTGCTCTGAAGTTTTGCAGGTGGAAAGGTATCGGAGTCACATGAGTCATTCCTGAGCAAAAGTGATCAGTATGTGTTGAGTATGTGCGATATAAAAAAACACTTCTTATGCAAGAATAGGGCGTCATTAACAGTCGTTATTAAAAATGTAAAAGCAAGTTCATGGCCTGATCTGCTGATTATTTGGTATTGCTTTATTTATATTGCCTTATTGTGTTTACTTTAATTAATTCTTGGTCATGGATGCTAAATGGTAAACTGCTTTTCTGTTGAATCTAAATCTGTGCAATTATCTTTACCATTGGTTCATCATTTCTTTCACGTACGCACCTCAATATTTGCAGTTTTTCTGTCTTTTTTTAAGGTTTACTCCAATCCTCTGTGAATTTCTATAACACTTTTTTGTACTGACTGCTCGCATCCATTTTCCATTTATTTATTTTTTCTGGTGACAAACATGGACACAAAATACATCTTTCCTACACAATAACAATCTTTCTTATTCCCGTGTTCGTAGGAGTAGACTTTATAGGACTTTCAAAAACTAGCCATTATCATGATTATCCGGAATTTTTTTTTCTTCCAAAGGATCTGTTTAACTATATAGTTAATTAAAAGTTAAAAACTTGCGCAACTCATATACAACCACGTTTATTTCACTATTTTCTACATAAGAAAATGCCTGTACCAAGTCAGGAAAATGAAAGTTGTTATCCATTCGTTTGATGTGTTTGAGCTTTTGATTTTGCCATTTGATTACAGACTTTCCGTTTTCAATTTTCCCCGGAGTTCGGTCTTTTTTTTTATTTTACTTTTTGCAGCACAAAACTATTCCAAGTTGAAGTTCAACATCCCTGCTTGTGGACTAGATATATTCGTGCTTACTGCAGGGGGCATCATCATTGTCTTGTGATGTATATCCAAACTCATTGTGAAACGGTACTCTAATTTATAATAACCATTGACATATCTTTTATGTTTTTTTTTGTTCATAGACTTATTGAAGAAAACGACTTTATTTTTTAGATTGAGGATGCATGTAGAGATTGCCTTGATAAATATGCTGAGGATGTTTCAGCTGTTGCACGAAGACACATTAGTGATAAGTACGAGTACTTTATTTCAAACACAGAAGATAATCCAAGTGTATTCCAGCTAATACGACAAAATCTCTTAAACTTAGCCACAACAATGAGAACATGGAATATAGACTATCCTATTAAATTTATTCAGTTGGAAAAATGTCTACGAGAGAAAAAGAAGGAGTTACCAATTATTTCCTTTAATGAAATTAAGCAAATATCTACTGAAATACCAAAACCATTAAATCATGAAGAACTTATGTTATATTTAAAATTTCATCATGAACTCAGAGCTTTGGTTTATTTTGAGGATCTTCCAGATTATATCATTTTAGATACTCAATGGTTGTCTGATGCTTTTAAATGTATAATAACAGCAAGGAAATTTCAATCAGGTGCCAGACGGCATCTTTTAACGGATGAATGGAATGATTTAAATATTAAAGGAATATTACATAGTGTGGTTTTGGAACATATATTAGAAACAAATAAGAAAATCTTTAAATTTGAGGAAAAGCAAAATTTGTTTCAACATAAAGATCATATACTGAACGTGATGGAGAAATTTGATATTATAATACGTCCAACCATATCAGACAGAGATGCCGCTGATACAAAAACTTGCTATTACATACCGTGCATGGTTAAAGAGGTTCTGGACTGTCCTATAAATGAACAATTTAATGTGACAGAAAAAAACTGTACAAAATCCACTTGGCTATGTTTCAAATTTAAATTTCTACCAGGACATTTAATGAATCATTTGATTGCTTCACTGAGCCGGAAATACGAAATTGCAGAAGTACCTGTCCGAGGACAAACAAAACGACCAATAGCTCTTTTCAGAGGAACTGTCGTCTTTAAGTTACAGAAGACTTCAAAATTACTTGTGATGACATATCAAAATGTTATTCAGATTCAGGTTTGGGATTTTGGGAAACATGGTAACATTGAAAGATGTTTTTTCAAGAACATTAATGATTTTGTCACAGAAGAAATAAACACTATAATAAGTAAACGATTCAAAATGACGACTGTAAAATTTGACAAAATGTTGGGATGCAGCCTTGCAGAACCAGACTGTGTAACAGGATTTTATGAGCAGGATGCAGATTATTTTTGTGAGATGTGTACAGAAACACATATCAATGAATGGTCTGATCATGCACCTATAAAGGTAATTAATTAGGTTTAATTATTTGATAGGAAAGATTTAATCTTATTCATGTTAATGCATCAAGTTTAATATATTAGTCTAGAAGTCATTTTTGCAATTATAAAACATGTTTTGACCACTTGTTCTCACCCAATTTTCTTTTGATTCATAAATATTATCAACAGGCACTCGTTTAGCAAATATAATTTTTATGCCCCACCTACGATAGTAAAGGGGCATTATGTTTTCTGGTCTGTGCCTCCGTCTGTCCGTGCGTTCGCTTCAGGTTAAAGTTTTTGGTCAAAGTAGTTTTTGATAAAGTTTAAGTTACATCAACTTGAAACTTAGTACACATGTTCCCTATGATATGATCTTTCTAATTTTAATTCCAAATTAAAGTTTTGACCCCAATTTCACAGTCCACTGAACATAGAAAATGATAGTGCGAATGGGGCATCTGTGTACTATGGACACATTCTTGTTTTTATCTGTAATTGTAATTGTATATGTTCTTGTATTAAATTGGCACCAATATATGTATGTTTACTATGTTTTTTTAGGAGAATAAATTGATATGTCTCCCTCAGTCAGGCTTCAGTTGCTTTTGGTTAACCTTATTGATTTGGTATATTTTTGAAGACTAACATACACTAGACAATTGTTATTAGGTTTGCGGATGTTATGAACATTTCTTCATTTCCAATTTAACCAGAATATTGGGATGTACCTTTAGTCATGCTTGAATGACTTTTGAATTTTGCTTGTTTAGTTATTCGAAGTCATTTGTGTGATAACAGTTCACACCAGAGTGACATACATAGTCTATATAGTCATGCTCTGCTGAAAGAAAAAAGTACAAAGGGATATTTAACTCTTTAAGGTTGTTATTTACACAGGGAAATCGCAATTTATCAAATTCCTGTAGTTTAAGATTATTGCTGCAACGAGATAACATTGTATATTGTTATACATGTTATATGTCCCATTAATGATTTATAAATTTAAGTAGAGTAATGAACATTGAATAGTGTATACTTATTGACTGGGTATGAGTAAAATAGTAGGTTTATTGTCCCCCAGGTGCACGGCAATGGTTGTATCCGAAGGGACAATAAACTTACTATTCCACGAACATCCAGTCAGTAAGTGTTTTATTTCACCCATAGAGACATCAGACAATAAATGTCAGGGCTAAATCAACTATCGTAATAGAAACATAATCATATTGTTTAATATTTACTTTGTATATATTCTGAATGGTAAGGCTGCGTTCTGCACTGATACAACCCTAGATACAAGAGGTAAAACTCGACGTTGCAACTCCCGCAGCATTCTCAAAATTAGCCAATCCTGTAGCTGCATTTGAAATTCCATGAAATATGATGATGCTTGCGGTCAAATAGTTTCACTGAGCATGCTGAGGTCCAATAGTTCAATGCTTGCAATTTAAAAAATAGTGAAAATATAGTATACTTTTTTATATAGAAAATGATGACTGAGGAATGATAATGGTAACTATTTTGTAATTTGTTTTAGCTGACAGAGAAATCTGAAAAAAATCAACATGTTCCGGGATCTTATTCTTGCATAGAAAACAACAGGCAAATCCAAACTACACCCACAAAGGTAACACTCTACTGTTGAAATTATACAACATGTATAAACTAGTATTATGTAAATAAATGTATTTTTTTTGTTACTACATGTAATAGTGCAGGAAGTTTTAGATTAATCATAATAGCGTCAATAGCATTTTTCACTGGTTAAGTACTATTAATTATGTTTGAATTGACCAGAGCTATTACATGTATTACATAGAGAATAATACATGGCAAAATCCGTATCATATGTCGTATCATCCCGAGACATCAATATCAGCCCAAGGGCCTTTAGGCCCGAGGGATAATATTGGTCGAGGGTGATACGGCATGTGATACGGATTTTGGCATGTATTATACGCTTTATCATATATTTCAACAGAAGAGTATTATATAATATGAACTGTTTTCTGATCCATAGCAATGGGTTACCGTCAGTTCTGCTTTTGTCTTGTTTCAAAGCCTTAAAATAACTGCTCAATTATTTATACGAAGCACCTGGGTTACCTTAAAATCTGTTGTTTTAAAAATATTTTGTTTATTATTGTATTTATTTGAGTGTTTTGTATTTTTTATAGTTGCATTTAGTGTGCCAAAAATATGTTGTGAAAACTTGATGTTCGTGACGTCACATACATTATGAAAACTTGATGTTCGTGACGTAACATACCAAACATATGACGTCATTCATAAAATTGACATATTTTGAGGAAATATTTTCTTAAGCCAAAAAAAACAAAAAACAAACTTCATGTAAAAAAAAAAAAAAAAAAAAAAAAAGGTATAGCGATACGGGTTTTACCATGCGATACGGGGTATGCGATACGGGTTTAGCTATGCGATACGGGGTATGCGATACAGGGTAGGTGATACAGACTGGAAAAACAAACCTTTATTAGATATACAAAATAGCTGTATTTTGTACTAAATATATGATAAATATATATATATTAGTTGGTGTTCAAATGAAGATCATTAAGGAAAACCAGGTAAATCCAATGTATATATTACATAGAATAAAGCTGCTGCACACGAATAATGTAAGCTCACCTTGCCTTACAGGCTGCATGAGGGCTGTTCCATAAAAACAAACATGGGACCCAGGGAAGGCACTTCAAAATCTCAACTATAGTTGGGTGTCATCTATGTTATATGTATGGTGGAAATGTAATAATTTCAATTTGCCTCTATAGGTGGTTACCCCCTTTTTAAAAATGCCTTCCCTGGGTACCATGTATGTTTTTATGGAACAGCCCTGAGCTATTTTAAAGCACTTGGCATATATGTGATCGGCCAATTGTAACCATTCACATTATATTTGATCTCTAAGTGACTTAATAAATTGCAATGAAACTGAACAGGTATAATAAATATTAGATGATGTACACATAATCCTCATTAAGTTCTAATCGGACAAAATCAGGGCCACTAGAGACATAATTTGAATTTAAAATTTGGCTGAAACTGTAGAATTTTTACGGTACTGCGGTTTATTTAGCTTGTAAATTTAGATACGATCCATGTAAAAGTATTCATCCTTTCAATAAAATTCTTCCTAAATGATATCATGTCAACACCGTTGTTAAGATGTTTGAATATTGTTTTATCAGTACTAACATAAGTTTTGTTTCTCATGAATTTAAACACAACAAAACAGACTAAATATGTACTGCCATATTGTTAGGAAATATTTCTTTGAAGGTCTGAAACAAGTGTCAATTTCATTTTAAAAATGGCTACCAGCACATGTCAAAGGTTATATTAAAACGCCAGGAGTAATTTCTTTTAGATTTCTTTAAGGATTAGGATAGGCGTAAGAAAGTATAAATAATCCAAGCAGAAGTTCATTAAAAAATATTGATCATCTATCAAATGTGTTTACTTTCAACAGGCTTTAATCAAGACTCTATATATATGCCGTTTGAATGAAAACTAAGCTTTGTGAGAGATTCGGGCTCAATTCAGCCTCTATTTGTTTATTGTCTTCTACAGTTTGTTCTTTTGTGTTGTACTGTTGTACCACTGTTCCAGTTAAGTTTAGGGTGAGAACCCGCTAACATGTTAAACCCTGCCACATTTTCATGTGTCCTTTATAATTCAGGAGCAAGTATTTCAATGGATCTCGTTTTATCTGTATATGATAATTATTTTGTGTTCGTTTAGTATTACATATATCTATACGTTATACTATTCAATGAGTAACTTTATTTTTATTACAAATATATGTAGTATAGTTGAAAGAAGAAAACTTTATCTCTTTTTAATAATTGATTGCTTCAATGGATACATAATTACTTCAGGGTGATAGAAAGGGAAAAAACAAGAAAAAGAAAGCAGGTATAAAATAAATAAGGAAAAGAAAATTTTACAAAAGATAATACTTCTGTTTTATTGATGGTGTAAATTTCCTCAAAGTAAGTCTCAGCATTCATTTGCTCGTCATATATTTGGTTTCAATTCTCTTAGACAAAGTTGAACTGGCTATTTTTTTATTCCTGTTTGGTCATATATCTCTTCAACTGTTTCGGTTCTTATACATCCTCGGCTTTCATATATATTCTGCTTGGAGCTTTATTGATGAAGATAAATCCAAAAAAGCACTTCTTACGCATGAAACTTATCACATATTGTTTTAATTTTTACAGCACTGGGTCAATGCCTCTTCTGGTGGACTTTCAGTGTCCAAGGCATCTTCAACTCAGTAGTCATTACTTCTGAACTCATATGATTTATGACAAACCTTTCTCATGAAATTGTAAGTTAATAAATTCTGAAATCATAAAAGAAATGTAAGGTTTCTACTTCCTCAAGCAAATTTGACTTTAAATGGATTTGGCTATTTTTTTAAGTTCATTTTGGTCATATAGCTCTCAAACTGTTTCGGTTCTCATTCATCATTTGAAGGTAAATCCACAAAGGCGCATGAAATATATATTGTGTTGTTTTCATATTGAAATGTTAGCTGTTATAGCTTGCTATGTTTGCTCATTGTTAATGGCCGTACGGCGACCTATTGTTGCTTACATCTACGGCATTTGTTCTCTGGTGGATAGTTACATTGTATGTCATACACTATTTTCTGATTGTATGACAAGTTAGCTCAGCTCTTGTTCATTTGTTTATCGCCCTAAACTTTTTTCAGAGTTACTATTGCTTATGTCAAAATTGAATAATTTCTAAAGGTTTACCAATGTATTATGTTTTATATAATATTTGATTGATTATTTACAGGTGCATTTATGTTTTAAAACTGGTAAGAGAGATCATTCAAATGTTTCTGAAGAGCCACCAAGTAAACGCAGTTTGAGAGAGGTATATAATATCACAATAGTGTTTTCGAAACTATATACAATAAAGACTAAGTGTCTTTTCATGCCTTTATTACTTGTCAAAAATGACTAAACAATGAGATGTTGAGTAAATATAAGGGAAACTGACCGTCGAAATAAAGTGAAGTGTGCAGTATGTTCAACATTGGACTAGCATCCACATCGTATGTTAATCTAAAACCAACACATAAGTATCACCAGACAGAGACCTATAAAGTTATCCACTGATGAGATACTCAAATTCATTTGTGACAGGCATTAGTTTGTTTTTCTAAAATTTCTAATTTTAATATTTACAGTAATTGATTTAGCACAGAAGAATGGATAAGAATTAATTTTATACATGCAGCTCATCAGTATTTTTATTTTGTTTACAATTTATGCATAGAGCTTTTGCTGTATGTATAAAGAAGGAAAAAACGTGGATAGTTCTTCTCTGTATACAGATGCATCATGTTCTAAAGTTTCCATCTGACATATGTCCATTGTGTTTCCTCATTTTTAGCTCGCCTTGCCCAAAGGACCAAGTTAGCTTTTCTCATCACTTGTAGGACGTCGTTGTCTGTCATGGTCCGCCATCGTTAACTTTAAAAAAATCTTTTCCACTTAAACAACTGGGTCAAATTTTAGCTAACTTGGCCACACTCATCATTTGGGTATCTAGATTAAAAAAAAGTGTCCGATGACTTGGCCTGCCAACTAAGATGGCCGACATGGCTAAAAAAAAACATAGGGGTAAAATGCAAGTTTTGTCTATAATTTTGAAACCCTTATAAATAGAGAAAATCTGACTAGGGCAAAAATGTTCAAAAGGTTGAGCTCTACCAATTGTTTATATATGTCGGAACTGTCAGACGACTTCTTATAGAAGTTTTTGCCCTTAAATGAAAATATTTACCATTTTATTTCATTTTTGCCTATTATCTTGAATACTATAATATATATGGAGAAACTTTAAATTGCTAACATGATCAGCAAAACAAGTTCTACAAATAAGGCTATGCTCGAAAATTGTCAGCCGACGCCTTATTACAATAATTGCCCTTTAATGACGATTTTATCAATTTTTTGGGTTGTTGCCTTATATCTTAACAATTGTAATAGATAGATACAACTTAAATAAGCAAAAATGATCAGCAAGACAAGATCTACAATTAAGACAAATGAAAGAAATGGACTCTTTATTGTTGTTAATGTCGACGATTATTACTCTTTTTTAGCTCACCTGGCCCTTTTCCCATCACTTTGCGTCCGGCGTCCAGCGTCCGTCGTCCGTCGTCGTTAACTTTTACAAAAATCTTCTCCTCTGAAACTACTGGGCCAAATTAAACCAAACTTGGCCACAATCATCATTGGGGTATCTAGTTTAAAAATTGTGTCCGGTGACCCGGCCAACCAACCAAGATGGCCGCCATGGCTAAAAATAGAACAGGGGTAAAATGCAGTTTTTGGCTTATAACTCAAAAACCAAAGCATTAAGAACAAATCTGACATGATAAATTGTTTATCAGGTCAAGATCTATCTGCCCTGAAATTTTCAGACCAATCGGACAACCCGTTGTTGGGTTGCTGCCCCTGAATTAGTTATTTTATGGAATAATGCAGTTTTTGCTTATTATCTTGAATATTATTATAGATAGAGATAAACTGTAATCAGCAATAATGTTCAGCAAAGTAAGATTTACAAATAAGTCAACATGATCGAAATGGTCAATTGACCACTTTAGGAGTTATTTCCCTTTATAGTCAATTTTTAACCATTTTTCGTAAATCTTAGTAATCTTTTACAAAAATCTTCTCCTCTGAAACTACTAAACCAAATTTATTCAAACTTGGCCACAATCATCTTTGGGGTATCTAGTTTAAAAAATGTGTCCGGTGACCCGGCCAACCAACCAAGATGGCCGCCACGGCTAAAAATAGAACATAGGGGTAAAATGCAGTTTTTGGCTTATAACTCAAAAACCAAAGCGTTTAGAGCAAATCTGACATGGGGTAAAATTGTTTATCAGGTCAAGATTTATCTACCCTGAAATTTTCCGATGAATCTGACAACCTGTTGTTGGGTTGCTGCCCCTGAATTGGTAATTTTAAGGAAATTTTGCTGTTTTTGGTTATTATCTTGTATATTATTACAGATAGAGATAAACTGTAAACAGCCATTATGTTCAGCAAAATAAGATTTACAAGTAAGTCAACATGATCGAAATGGTCAGTTGACCCCTTTAGGAGCTATTGCTCTTTATAGTCATTTTTTAACCATTTTTCGTAAATCTTAGTAATCTTTTACAAAAATCTTCTCCTCTGAAACTACTGGGCCAAATTAATCCAAACTTATCCACAATCATCGTTTGAGGTATCTAGTTTAAAAAATGTGTCCGGTGACCCGGCCATCCAACCAAGATGGCCGCCATGGCTAAAAATAGAACATAGGGGTAAAATGCAGTTTTTGGCTTATAACTCAAAAACCAAAGCATTTAGAGCAAATCTGACATGGGGTAAAATTGTTTATCAGGTCAAGATCTATCTCCCCCGAAATTTTCAGATGAATCGGACAACCCGTTGTTGGTTTGCTGCTCCTGAATTGGTAATTTTCAGGAAATTTTGCTGTTTTTGGTTATTGTCTTGAATATTATTATAGATACAGATAAACTTTAAACAGCAATAATGTTCAGCAAAGTAAGATTTACAAATAAGTCAACATGGCCAAAATGGTCAATTGACCCCCTAAGGAGTTATTGTCCTTTATAGTCAATTTCTAACAATTTTTATAAAATTGTAAATTCTTACTAACATTTTCCACTGAAACTACTGGGCCAAGTTCATTATAGATAGAGATAATTGTAAGCAGCAAGGATGTTCAGTAAAGTAAAATGTACAAACACATCACCATCACCAAAATACAATTTTGTCATGAGTCCATCTGCTTCCTTTGTTTAATAGTCACATAGACCAAGGTGAGCGACACAGGCTCTTTAGAGCCTCTAGTTTTGCGTTTTGCAATTGCCTTATATGATATAAATTATAATAGATAAATTAGTCCATCGACTAACAAGTCAAATTTAGTTGATATAGTTATTAGACTGTCACTCTTTATCGGAGTGATTGCCCTTTAATAAGGATTTGGTTTACCATTTTTTGTGTTTTGAGCAAAAATTAAATAAGATAGAGAGAACATATACTGAATGGTCTGAGAACACAATTATTTTGTAGTACATTTTTTTTAGAACATAAATGAAAATAAAAAAAATCCCACCTTCGCTTTCTCAAAGAAACTTTTACAGTGTGTTGTACTACTTTTGGGACAAATTATATCAAAATTATAGAAAACTTCATCGGCTCTAACTCAAAATATGGACAATTTTATGTTTAGGTCGTCTTGAGGTCTTTTGACAGCTCCCGAAGTGCTAATTTTCAACCTTTTTCAGCTGGACCAAATCACTACTTTCCTTTAAAATTCTGGACCCAAATTTTTTAAGTGTAATTTCACCCCCCCCCCCCCCCCCCTTCTTGCAATTTGAGGCATTAAACATAGAGAAATTAATTTGGAAGGGGTATAAAAATTAATGGCAAGTAACCCACTGTCAACACTAGGGACTATATTCGTGAACAACGAAAATCAAGGGACGACAATTGTGGTCTCAGACCTAATAGGATAGAAAGAGTTGACAAATCTTAAAAAACTTGGTATGACAGAAGCTTAATATATTATAACACTGCTTACAAAGTTTCATGACAATAGGATGTATATTATAGACAATAAGTTAAGTTCTATACTCATCTTTGCGCGTAAAATTTTGACGTTAAAATTGAAAAATTTCAACTATCAACATTTGGGGCTTTAAAAATTTAAATGTTGCAAAAAAATACTTTTTAAATGCCTTAATATATAACTTATCCTGTACTTAAAGCAATAGAGTACTCATTTGATTTATCAGACTTGGCATAATTATTCAAAAGTAAAATTTATATGAGCCTGCGCCTAAAAATTGAGGTTTGTCAATGAAGGGGAGCCTTACATGAAGATGTAATATTTTCCAGCAATTTTAATTTTGTGAAGCTTTTTGGTTATAAATGATCCTTTCATATGTATTGAAAGTACTTTAAATGGAAAGAAAAGTTACAAATAACATATCATATTAGTTTAAAAGGGTCTTAGGCCAAGTAAGACTGAAAAAAATTAGGGTCAATTTAGGCGGTGCCATATATTTACATTAAAAAATGCATACTGAGGCTATAAGAAATAAAAATTTGTGTCTTTTTTATCATTTCTATACTCATGTGACATGATACAACAAATTTGAGCACAAAAAGACTCTTGCAATTAACTTTTCTTACAAACAGTATGGTCTGATACAAAAATTTTTGCCTTCTCAGGGAAAAACTTGCATGCAATTTATTCTCAACAGGCTTATATTTAAATCACTTGCTATCCTACAGAAGAAAAGAAAGATATTATGTAAAATGGAACAGGTACAATAGACATTGTAAAGTGCTTTTGATACAAATTTAGTGAGGTCTTTATTATGGACTTCAAATTTTATGTACCAAGCTCCCCACTTTTTACTTCATCCAAACAGGGCGTTAGACAAGGGTCATTTATACAACACATTTTGCACATATTGTCTGAGATTATCTTCTTTTCTGTAGATTCAGAGTTCATAAATAAGTAAAAGAACTAGATAAAGGCATAGAAACACAAATATTGACACATGAAAACCTGTCAGATAGAAAGTCAGGATGCCATTTATGCATCAATATTGAAAAAACTATAAATGCCTATTTTGACCATAAAATGCCAAAATCGGTCATTTTTGCAGAAATTCTATAAAATTAAAGTTTAAATCCTTTAGTTTCATGCTATTTGACAAATTGACACCATCAAAACATTTAGGGAAGTTGCCAAAGTACAGATTCTATATTTACAGATTTCACCTCTTAGGTCCGAGAACACAATTGTTTTGTAGTGCATTTTTTTTAGAACATAAATGAAAATAAAAAAAATCCCACCTGCGCTTTCTCAAAGAAAACTTTTACAGTGTGTTGTACTACTTTTGGGACAAATTATATCAAAATTATAGAAAACTTCAATAATGTCTATAATGTTGGAGAGTGTCCTTTGTTGAATATTCACATAGACCAAGGTGAGTGACACAGGCTCTTAAGAGCCTCTAGTTATGTTAAAGCACCTGCTTGAAAAACTTGAGTGATTTTTTATTCACCTGGCCTAAAAGGCAACATGAACACTAGTCATCACTTGGGGTCGGTCATTGTCTAATGTACGTCGTCACAGATTAAAAGAACTCAATGGTGGTATTTCTCCTAAATGAGAATCTGTACTTCCACATTTGAACTTTCAATTTCAAAATTTCATGCTATTTCACTAAAAACTTGCAAAAGAGGAATATTCTGAGAGGATTTAGTCTTAAAAAAATAAAAAAGTAAGTTTCCTTGTAATAGGGCTTTACCATGAACGATCTGTTATATAAAATATTAGGAGGCAGAGCGAGGTATATTCAGTGTTTTGTATGGCAAGCCATTTTACTATTTATTTGAACTTCAAGATATCTGATATAATGTATAAGATTGTTTTTATAAGATATCTTATAAAACTTTAAAAGATATCTCATATACTTTTTAAGGTATCTTATAAAGTATATAACATATCTTAAAAAAGTATATAAGATATCTCATATTATTTTATAAGACATCTAATAAAGAAAATTATATGAGATATATAAAAAACTATATAAAATATCTTATAAACTATATTAGAAATCGTATAAAGTTTATTAGATATCTTGAAGTTGGAATAAATAGTAAAACGGCTTGCCATAGTTTTGGGGAGCTTTTCTGACTCTTTCTCCTTTTTTATTATATTTGGCTATAACAGTGATTTTGCCTTAGTAAATCTTTAATAAATGTAATGCATTATTAAAAAAAAAATTTACTAATAGGAAACCATTATGTATGACTCTTTAGGTGTGGAAAAAAGTAATATAACAAAGTTGCCCCATAAATTTTATATATTAGCGTAAAATGTTCCACTTTGTTCAAAATTGGAGGGAGAGGTATCAGTGACCAAAAAGGAACCCAACAATGAAGACAGAGAATTGCATTTGCGATGATTATCATCTAAGAGTAGTAATGTGTATCCTTTTTAACTGCTTGATCTGTTTGAGTGTTTGATTTTGCCATTTGATAAGGGACTTTCCGTTTCAGTATTTTTGTTATTTTACTTTTTATACAGATGCGATGAATATTGATCATTTTTTGGCCCACAAGATAGTCTATCATGATCTGGCATGGTGAGGATTTTTCAAAGAAATTATATTCATATTAATGTATGATGTAGTCTTACATTATACTTATTCTCTCTTGAATTATTGAACAGATTGTGACAAAATAACCATGTAGTGAATCAACATTAACGTCTTCTTTAGGTGTAATACCACGAAAAACAGAGTATGCCACATCTGATTTAATGTTAGAGGAGGCAAACATCACAAACTTGACGGTGTTCATTCAAAATATTTCGGAAATTTGGAAAAAATATTTCAAAAGAACCAGATTATGTAAACAACAACTATGATCAGCATACAAGATTTTAAAAAATGACAGTTATAACCTGACACCATTTAAGACCCTATAAAGAGTTCTGAAGAAGTTATTGCCAATAAATGACGGTTTTTCACAAATTTGGTGTTTTTTGTCAATTACTCCACAAAAAAAAAGAAAGATAGAAACTGTCAACATCTACAAAAGTCTAAATATGACCAGAATAATAAGGATTCCTATACATTGTAAAAGAGATATTGACCTTAAATGACAATTTTCGTCTCGCTTTAGTGAAGTAAAAAAAACGAGACAGGCTTGCTGTTTCCAAGTTTCGAAGTTTGGGAAGACCTATTGCTTTTGCTCAGTTCTTCTTCTTCTTCTTTTTTAATTTCCAAATGATTATAACTTGAAAACAGTTAGTGATAGACACGATTTTTATAATTGAAATGATAACGCACATTAAATAAAATGAAAAGGTTAGTCCCCAGGGGTCACCCCATCCCCTGCCATTTGAGAAAGTTCAAATATCTTGAAGATAGTCAAGATTGCCACCCCTAAACTAAATATATTCTGGTTTGTCATGCCAAGATGATTTGAATGATATGTAGGGTTAGTCCCCAGGGGTCATCCCGACCCCCTGCCATTAAAGAAAGTTCAGATATCTTTGAAGTGGTCAAGATCCTCATCCCTAAACCATATATATTTCTTTTCTCCATGTCAAGAACATTTGAATGATATATAGGTTCAGTCCCCAGGGCCCACCCTCAATGTTTTGATATGTTGTAAATGGTCAAGATCACCACCACTAAACCATATATATTCCTGTTCATTATTTCACAAATATTTGAATGATGTATTTTTTTATTGAGTTAAGTCTGCCAATTGATATTTTATCGTATGTTTTTATATGTTGTGATGTTATGCTATTGTTTCAGAAAAAGGAGAAGGTTTGGGCCCATTAAAACGTTTAATCCCGCTGCAAATGTTTGCACCTGTCCTAAGTCAGGAATCTGATGTACAGTAGTTGTCGTTTGTTTATGTAATATATACGTGTTTCTCGTTTCTCGTTTTGTTTATATAGATTAGACCGTTGGTTTTCCCGTTTGAATGGTTTTACACTAGTTATTTTGGGGCCCTTTATAGCTTGTTGTTCGGTGTGAGCCAAGGCTCCGTGTTGAAGGCCGTACTTTAACCTATAATGGTTTAATTTTTGAATTGTTGTTTGGATGGAGAGTTGTCTCATTGGCACTCATACCACATCTTCCTATATATATATATGGTCAGTCCCCAGGGGTTCCTCCACACCCAATGTTCTGATGTCTTGTAAATGGTCGAGATCCCCATCCCTAAACTATATATAGTATGGTTTTTCATGGTAAGATGATTTGAATGGTAAAAGGGGTAAAACCCAAGGGGTCATCCTCACTCCCTGTCATTTGAATTTGCTCAAATATCTTGTTAATGGTCAAGATCCCTACGCTTAAACAATATATATTCCTGTTTGTCATTTCACGAAGATTTGATGGATTACAGGGTCAGTCCCCAGGCGTCGCCAATGCATGTCACTTTACTGGACCAAACTAATTTTTACTGGACTTTGTCCAATATCAGATCTGTGAATTAGGAAATATTTGAGCTTCGTTTAGGAGACTTTTTAACAGCATCCTGTTACAATCATTTCTTGATAATTATCCGTCCTTAATATTATTTTTTTTGTGGTGAATATCATATATTCATAACATTTTGATGGAATACTGGTCATTGAAGTTTTTATAGTATATTCAACATACTTTCATAGGGTCGATAAAAATATTTTCCCCTTTCATGGTGCACGGTCACTCTTACATCCCTCATGCACACTATTATATATCCATCTCTTATAACATATTTTAATGAACCCACCGTAGGCATAAGTCTTACCCTTGAACGTCCGTCCTTCTGTCTGTTCCATTTTCGTTTCCACACTCTGACTTAAGTTTGCATCATGCAAACGTTATGAAACTCATACACAATGCTAAGAACTAAAACTCGCAGACATAGAGAGTTCGAACTTAGTCAGTGAGTCACTTACTGTTCCAAGGTTATGATCCTTTATAAATTGGAAAATTGTAATTTTGCCTCATGCAAATTTTATGAATCTCATATACACAATGCTAAGAACAACAACACACAGACATAGTTCGAATTTTGGCAGTGAGTCATTTACCGTCATAGAGGTATATAACATGTATGTCCCTATTTAACTAGGAAAATTGCAAAGCCTTTGCAGGGTCACTCCTGTCTTCAAACACATTCTTCTTTTATTATATTTTTTAAATCATTCAACTCAACATTGTTCAGAATTTTAAAAGTCCTCAGACCATGACTAATTTTGGTAAATATTTTCCACAGTTTTCAATGACTTGTAAATAATCTAACCCATGATCAGGTATGACTGATACTTTAGTTACAAAAAGAGAAATTGTATCATGCATTTGTCATGTAAAGTGACAGATGCTACCAAAATTTGGTAAATAATGCATTTAAAATTTTCTAAAAATAATTTTTGATATTCCTATATGAATCATAAATCAAATTGAATATTTCATTATCATTTAAAATTAAAATTTGCATTTTACTGTAACGGGACAAAATAAAATTTGCTTTTTACTGTAACGGGACAAAATAAAATTTGCCTTTTACTGTAACGGGACAAAATAAAATTTGCTTGTTACTGTAACGGGACAAAATCAAATTTGCTTTTTACTGTAACCATGGTAACGGGACAAAATAAAATTTGCGTTTTATTGTACTGGGACAAAATAAAATTTGCTTTTTACTGTAACGGGACAAAATAAAATTTGCTTTTTACTGGACCAGGACCAAATATTGCTGAAATGTTTCTCATGCATAATGTTTTTAAAAATCATTTTGATTGAGCCAGATTTGATTTTAGATGTTTTTTATAATCATTTCACGGGTGTCATTCGGTTTAACGAGAGAAATGATCGTGAAAGAATATCTAACGGCGGTCAAGTATTGAGAGACGATCATGAAAGCTCTGGTAACGGATCATGAAAGACATTTAATCGAGAAAACATATGAAAGGTCAATAAATATTCTTATTTAATTAATTACACAGACAAATTAACGACAAAATAAAACTGTCTGTCAAAATGGTTCAACATTATGATCAATATGTGAGAATATCCAGTTTTAAAAGTACATAGTTATTACAAAACAACAAAAGGCAGATTGCTTCTCGAAATTTCAATGGCATAAAAAATGTAAACAAACATGATTTTTTCACAAATTCGACTAGAAAAACTACTTTCATCCGAATAAGGGCATTCTATATGAATTAATCAAATGGTTCTCATAGTTATTTTGTATAAACATAATCTGAAACTTGGTGAATAAAGAACTATTTACACAAAAATTGATTTTTCGGATGGTGAAAGATAATGTACCGCATTTTTGAAGATCGTGAAAAGGATCGTGAAAGATCTGATGCTACGAAGACGTATTGAGAAAAGCTAGATAGGTCAACATCTTCAATAGGTTTAAGCATTTCAAAGTATTAATATTTTTAGAAAATGAAATGTAAATAGTTGGATGATTGTAGGATGAAGCTTTTTATTGTCATGTGAAGTACTCACTTATCACGAGTTATAGGATACCTGCGTTTTGTATATTGGATCCTATAAACTACATGTCCGTCAGACAGGATTCACCTGACCCCGAAATTGCCTCATTTCATGGACGAAGCTTCATTTTTGTGGTCTAGTCCGTATCGCAGATTCGTTAAGCTTTAGGATAACTGTCTGTTGATATGATTGTAAGGTGTACATTTTCAACTTCTGCAAGGTTTCAAATAACATCGAACTCATTATCATGCATCATTCGGCAATGTTTGTTTTATGTTGTTTAGCCTTTTGGATATATAACTGTATGCTAAAGCGCCAAGGTTTTTCGTGTATGGTGTACATGTCTGTCTGTATGTTTCATATATGACCATGATGACGGCAATGGTATTTGATATATTGAATGATAGTAAGATGTCTATGCCTGGCTGTCGGTCAGGGTTCATATACTTTTGACCTTATGTTCCGAATTAATTGGCCAAGCATAACTTTTACATTTGTCAGTTTCTAAGGCACTGTAAGGATCGGAACACATTTATTTGGTGTACAGGATATTTGTAGAGATCTGTATGACATGGTTCATCTGACATTGAACTCTTTTCATGAACCATTGACAACTTAAGCGCATTTGACACTTCTAGTAAAATCCTTGATATCATAGACGTTCAACAAATATACTATCATAATTAAAGCAGACGAGACATTAAATCATTTTGCGCTCTGGTATTCTATAGTCTGTAGTATATAGTTTAATCAATCCACATCTGCGTTAAATATAAAGAACTTAAGAAAGTACTGTTGCACAAAATGTTGGTTATCGTTCAATCTCAAATTACTCATGAAAGATGCTGTTTTGCTGAAATTTTTTGTTTGATGGATATCATTTTGGTTTAAACGTTGCATATCCATATTATTGGCTTAATAGTGTCGGTCTATCAGAATTGCACTTGACCGATTCTCAGAGCTGAATCCTTCACACTTATTTAGACACGTTTTTTATTTGTTATTTTTTTTACTTTCGAGGTAAAGTGTTGAATAGAAAAAAATAATAGCTTTAATGTTCATCCTTATCAAAATAGTTGCAGGTTTATCAAATGGTTAAAGAAATACTGATTTCTGATGACTAGTATTAAGTCTGGTCACGCATTATCTTTCACGATCAAAATAATGCGTTGCCTGATCTTTCACGATCAAGTTTGATGGAAATTCAACAAATTCAAGGTTTTCATATACAAATTAATGCTTTTAAGGAGATAACATACTTTAATTTTACTGTACTATCAGATACACCAAAGATTAAATTTCAAATATATCATGATAAACTGAAATATGACCATTATAGGTACAAAAAGTGTGTTATTTGTAATTAATTTCATAGACATGCATTGCGCCTTTTGTGTTTTTTCATAAAGTACTGTATATTTTCTTTATCTTATTTTACAGTTATGTTGAGGAAGTTAAACCATTTTGTCAGACATATTTTTTTGTACGGATTTGTTCCGCGTTTTGAAAATTAAGCGATTTTTGGAAAGATTCTGAGCTAGAATTTACATAAAATGTTTTTCACGATCCGTTACAAGACCTTTCATGATCGTCTCTCAATACTTGACCGCCGTTAGATATTTTTTCACGATCATTTCTCTAGTTAAACCGAATGACACCCGTGGATTTTAATTGAGCCAGATTTAGTTTTCCATGTTAGATACTAGCACTTGAATTTTAATTTAAATTTTAAGTTGCTTTGCATTGAGGAGTTGACTAAGTTAACTGAGCATCGAATTAATAAAAAAAAAAACAGTTATTACTTTAGCCCTATTCTCGATTATGTTGGCCTTGTACATATTTTACGTATCAAATGTTTACTTTAATCTTTTTTTTTTAGTTTACCAAAGAAGAGATCAATTTTACAAAGATGGGAATAATTGTGCTGAACATTCTTGCTGATGTTTCATATGACCTTCTAAAACCAGATAAACCAAATCTACGTCCGAGGAGCGATTACGATATATCACACTTATACCAGGAACACTTTAAACTTAACAAACATATTCCAACTAATCGATGGGGAGGGAATTGGCAAACCATTAAGGGTACAGACATAGCTATTGGTGATGATATTGAGCGCATAAGACTTACAAGGAATGAACTACAACACTCAACGGCAGCTGAGCTTGGTGATACACGTTTTAATGAGTTGTGTAACATATTAACTGAACTCTTAAAACGGTTTGACCACTATAACAAACCACAAAAGCTGTATACAGATGAGCTAAATGATATTTTGGCTAAAACTATTACAGATGAAGATGTGAAATCAGTTAAAAATGATTTTCTGGGTAAATATGCTTTAAACAGTTTGAAGTTGCGCTCAAAATTTATAAGGGTTTTATCCAGACTATAAAGTATGAGTCATGTGAGTGTGCAGACTTTATAAGTATTATCTAATAAAACACTTAATTTTATGTCTTTCAAATATGAATATATTTCGGGTAAAGAGGAGGTTCCTTTGAATGATAGTCACCATAGCTTCTTTTTCTACTGGTCCATTAAACAGGGGTACTTCTGTAAAACTTTTGATTTTTTAAAGTAAAATGTCAAACAGCAGCATATTTTATCTTTGGATTTGTGAATTATTTTATTTATTTTCAGAAATGACTGTTGAGGTCGAAATAGAACAACAATTTAATGTTCCAATGCATTAGAGAAATACAGTTGTTCTCATCATTTGTATGGCAAACAGTTATTTTTTGCGATGAGAAATACACAGATTACCATAGAAACAGATTTGCAGAAGACCAATCCCTTGTGGATAGAAGGCGATCATCTTTATATCTAATAATGTTAATTGCAATATAATGCTGCCGATAAAAATCAGACAATCATGTATAGTAACTTTACCTTATTATACTTGCCACAGGGTTTGTTCTTACATGAGCAACAGGACATGTGCCACTAGTGGAGTAGGATCTGCTTACCCTATTGGAGCACCTGAGATCATCCAAAGTTTTGGTGGGGTTCTTGTTGCTCAGTCTTCAGTTTTCTATGTTGCGTTTTGTTTACTGTTGTTTGTCTGGTTACACTCCATTATTCCGACAACCCATTAGTCCGACAGCCCATTAGTCCGACAGCCCATTAGTCCGACAGCTCAGTGGTACAACGGCCGATTGTTCCGACAGCCAATTGGTCCGACAACCCATTAGTCCGAAAACCCTTGATCCGACAGCCTATTAATCCGACAACCCATTAGTCCATCACTTAGAAATAATCAATGCGCGGTATCAGGGTAAAAGAAAATATGTCTGTCAGTATTATAACGTATATGTTATTACATATCATTTACAGAAATAATTCCATATATATATAGATCTATGTACCTGTTCGAATACTTTTTATATACCTAATTTAAATTTGTGTATAGAGGTCTATTATTCAATTTCGTGCCTTTTCGTATATACAGAAATCGTTTGAATATTTACAGAATTCGAAAAACGAATATACAGAACTATTTCCGTTTGGATAGACTTGTATACGGAATTATGACATAACATTCTTTGCAGACGCAAATACAAGACTATGCAGAATTCTAATTACATATATATCTAAACATATATATGAATAATTCTAATAACGTTATACAGGGAATTATTTATACAGATGTTCGTCAAACTATTTTCTACAAGTTAGGCAAGGTCAGAATGTGATTCTATTCTGTATATTTGATATTGTGTAACTCCAATGATATACGGCCAAATATGACCCGACACCTTAGACATTAGGTGGGTGTTATCTGACCCGACACCTTAGACATTAGGTGGGTGTTATCTGATCCGACACCTTAGACATTAGGTGGGTGTTATCTGACCCGACACCTTAGACATTAGGTGGGAGTTTTGTCTTTGTCTTACTTTGCCATGACATTGTCAGTCTTTGACTTATGAGTTTGAATATCCATTTGGTCTCGCCTCTCTTTTATAAAGAAATTGTCAAGATAAAAAAAAATGGACTAAAGAGGAAATATTGTAATAGAAGTTTGGTCTGTTATAGTAAATAAACTCATCATAGATACCAGGACTAAATTTTGTATATACGCCAGACGCGCGTTTCGTCTACAAAAGACTCATCAGTGACGCTCGAATTAAAAAAAGTAATGATAGCTAGGTGTAATTGCCCTGACCTCATTTACATGGATCATTGATAATGTTGATTGTATGTGATATTTGTTGTAAAGCCTTTTCTATAAGACTTTCAATATAAATTCAGTCATGGTCAGTAAATTAAAGCAGGCTAGACATTTATACAAGTGCTATCTTGTTTTTTCCCTTCGCTAAACCTACATCTTTCGCCACGAGAAAAAAAAATATTTGCTCACAATTTCTAAACATATTACATATACATTGTTGGCAATTCAGAATACACTATAGAATATTATTATGGCTAACTTTCCATTCAACGATACCAATAATATATAAGGAACTTTAACAAATAAAAGCTTATACATCGTCATCTTCGTATCGTCAGTGTTTCTTATAGCAACCAGATGGGTATTGACAAGTTTAAAAAAACCTGGAAATCGCATCCTAATTTTTACGGTTATATTGTTTATAAAGCAGGTGAATTTAAATCTGATCTATGTGAACATAAGTATCCTTTGAACAAATTTGTTCTTATAGGATATCATGTAAAAACCGTATAAATATCTCGACCCCGTTTGTTTTTGAGGTTTGTGTTGATCAGTTGTATTTGTCCTGTGTTGTGTTCTGTATACTGTTGTTTGTCGTCTGTCTTTTTCTTTTTTTTGGCAGTTCAGTCTATTTTCGACTTATGATAACCCTTCGGGATCTTTCGACTTTCTGCTTGAACATGATTTTTATTTAGTCGAACTACTGTATCCCTAGCCTGTCAACACTAAGGTTGTGAGTTCTAATCCTGCTCATGGCAGGTGCACTCTACTCACTCTTAATTGACTAGGATTGTCAGTTTTTCTACCGAAGGTCGGTGAATTTCTTTGAACACTTCGGCTTCTTCCACCAATAAAAATAGACCGCCATGAAATAAGAGAATAGTGCTGAAAATAGCGTTTAACACAAATCAATCAAAATCAATAAATATGTTTTCCTAAAACGGTTATAAACGAAGCAACGAAAATAACATGGTCTAGACAAGGAGGTGTCATTGAAGTTGGAATCAGTGGTCATTCTAATATTAGTGATAAAACTAGCCAAGTAGGTGTCATTGAAGTTGGAATCAATGGTCATTCTAATATTCGTGATAAAACTAGCCAAGTAGCTGTCATTGAAGTTGAATCAGTGACCATTCTATTATTTGTGATAAAACTAGCCAAGTAGGTGTCATTGAAGTTGGAATCAATGGTCATTCTAATATTAGTGATAAATCTAGCCAAGTAGGTGTCATTGAAGTTGGAATCAATGGTCATTCTAATATTCGTGATAAAACTAGCTAAGTAGGTGTCATTGAAGTTAAATGAGTGACCATTCTATTATTCGTGATAAAACTATCCAAGTAGGTGTCATTGAAGTTGGATTCAGTGGTCATTCTAATAGTTGTAATAAAACTAGCCAAGTATGTGTCATTGAAGTTGGAATCAGTGACCATTCTATTATTTGTGATAAAACTAGCCAAGTAGGTGTCATTGAAGTTGGAATCAATGGTCATTCTTATATTTGAGATAAAACTAGCCAAGTAGGTGTCATTGAAGTTGGAATCAGTGGTCATTCTAATATTTGGGATAAAACTAACCAAGTAGGTGTCATTGAAGTTGGAATCAATGGTCATTCTGATATTTGTGATAAAACTAGCCAAGTAGGTGTCATTGAAGTTGGAATCAGTGGTCATTCTAACATTTGGGATAAAACTAACAAAGTAGGTGTCATTGAAGTTGAAATCAGTGACCCCTCTATGGCATATAGTACGAGGAAACAAAGAAAGAACAAACAGGTAAAATCATTGAAACACTATTAAAAAAAAAATGGCAAACACGTTTGCTGATCATATGCAGAATTGCAGAACCCAGCATTTGAAACTATTAGAAACATTGTTCAATTTAACTATATTTTTTAAAGCCCGTATAATGAAATGAAAATAAAACACAATTTAAAACCGTGGATGAAATCATAAATTTTAGATGATCTAAGAAACGAGACTCTTTCTTACAAGTATACTAAAAAAATATTTAAAAAATATTTTGACTACAAAATAAGAAATTTGGTAGATAGAACTGTAGAAAAGGCAAAAGAATGATATCTTTCTAGCAAAATTGAAAAAAATTGGCTGTTCAACTACAGGATGGTGCAAGTCATGTGGTAACAAACGATGTCTGACTTGCCAACAAATACTGCATACTCAAACATTTACTTGTCACTCTACTGGGTCTGTGTTCACAATATTTTGTAATGTAACTTGCAAAACCCAGAATGTTGTATACATTCTTCAGTGTCGATGTGGCATGCAGTATGTTGGCGAGACAGAACAGCCATTCAACAAACGCATGAATGGTCATCGTAGTGACTACACATGCAAGCCCGACCTCCCCGTAAGTCGTCATTTAAGATCACATGGGCACGACCAAGCTGATCTAAAAAAAACTTACCATCACCATCATAGATCACAGCGAGGATTGGTCAAAGGCCGACAGACTTGCTCGGGAAAGTTTTTGGATAAGAAAGCTCAGGACAGTTTCCCAGAGGGAATTAATGAAAAAACATAGAAGAGTACTTTTTTTCTACCATCACTAACTTCCTGCCATTACCCGTGTCCAGTAACTTCGGCTTTTTATAGTTCGTTCTTATGTTGTACTGTTATACCACTGTCCCAGGTTAGGGGGAATGTTGGGATCCCGCTAACATGTTTAACCCCGCCACATTATTTATGTATGTGCCTGCCCCAAGTCAGGAGCCTGTAATTCAGTGGTCGTCGTTTGTTTATGTGTTACATATTTGTTTTTCGTTCATTTTTTTACATAAATAAGGCCGTTAGTTTTCTTGTTTGAATTGTTTTACATTGTCTTATCGGGGCCTTTTATAGCTCACTATGCGGTATGAGCTTTGCTCATTGTTGAAGGCCGTTCGGTGACCTATAGTTGTTAATGTATGTGTTATTTTGGTCTTTTGTGGATAGCCTTTGTCTCATTGGCAATCATACCACATCTTCTTTTTTATATTTCGCAATTTTTTTTTTTTTATCTCCCCGGGATTCGAACCCATGCTACTGAGATATCGTGACACCTAATCGCCTGCACTGTAGCCGTCCCGCTAGACCACACGACCACCTGTGCTTCACAATAATAAAGCTTCTGGTGGCCGTGTGTTACCTTTCCTCGTCAGTTTTAATCTAACGTCGTACTACAGTACATGATATATAAGGCATGGAGATGTTATTGTTACATATCAGCTCAATTATCTATAGTAAAGGATCCAACAAATTATTGCAAGATACAGTCACAGAAAATAATTATATTTATAAGTACGTCTGAGTCAGTGACAACTGTACAACAGATTTATCCATCGGATCACCAGCAATGATGGTGATACATGGCTGTGAAAACATGTATATACAACTCGTCTAAACATCAACCCAACAATGTTAGATCTGTAAATATAGGGTTCGACGACTTACAGAAAAGAGCGACGATTTACAGAAAAGAACCGAAAAGGACCGAAAATGACAAAAAAGAACCGAAAAGGACCGAAAAGAACCGAAAAGGATATCGATTTTTTTGTAATAGAAGGAAATAAGCAAATTGCATTTAATCATTGAAAACCTTATACTGTGACAGAATAATTTTAACTCACATGTATGTGGAAATTACTGGTAGGGTAGGATGCCTAACTTATAGAATAGAAAAATAGAAAATATTTTTTTATTCACCAAATAAGGGCCCCTAGGAGGGCATATAGCATACAAACAATAACATATGCAATACACAGACAATAGATATTTAATATGAGTAATAAAAAAATACTACAGGAAACACGAAACAAAATAATAGCAATATACTAGTACTATTATAATTCAATTAATACCAGTGTTGACATTGACTTATGTGCTGCAGGTTTATTAGTGTATTTTACCTATAAAAAGAAAAACAAGAAGTATAAGTAGGTAGTGCTGAGAAATATATATACACATATAAATACATTAAATTGCACACAGTTTGTTTTTTTAATAAATTTACTGCACGCGTTGCCGTTTTAGCGTAGTTGTCCTATCAGCCAGTTTCCTTTTCCTCTGACCTTTCTTCTTTCCTTTCGACCTAGCTTCATTAACCACTCGTCTGCCATCTGTTGACTTAACCAATTTGGTCTTCATACGGTATCGGCGGAACCTGGCAAAATATTTGTACCTTTCCATTAAAGTTTTGTTTGCCCAAACATGCCTGTCAATCTTAAAATGTTTGTGTGTGCTCGCAAGCGTATAAGGTCCTCTCCCTATCACTGCTCTCCGTAAATCTTTATAGTTTGCCTCTACCGTGTCTGTCATCTTTATCACAAAGTCAACTAATGACTGAGGCTTCCAATCAACAGCTATCTTCAGAACATGATTGTACGATTCACTATTATTGTTAGTCCACTCTCTTTCAATTCTTCCCGCATTTTGTGGCTCACATATTTTCCCTTTAAGGACTGGCTTCAAAACCGTTGAAAAGTAGCCTTTCAATGATGGAAATTTCTCCTTACAGAATTCTTCGACTTCTTCACACTTTTCTTAAAAAACGGCACTATCGTCTGCATTAGATATGCCATTTCTTCCAAAAATGCGTTGCTCGATATCTAATCTGTCCTTTCTGTGCATCCCAACTCCATTTTTCATCTTTTCTGAAAGGTTTAGTTTCAAATGCCGTGTACATAGGGTGCTATAAACAGTTTCGTATAAAAAACTAGGGGTTATTCCCTGACTAAAAATAACCATGGAGGGAAACCCCTGTTTATTAACTCAATTGGTGCAAAAGTATCATGTTTTTTGTGTTTGATTGTAAAAAATAGTTAATTAGCTTTCAATTAAAACAGGTTGAATGATTGAAATATTTTTAAAAATTAAATTAACTTTACATGTTTTGAGGGGAGACAACTTTGTAAACATCCTGTTTTTTTGGCAGTGAAAATTGAAAACTTATTTGCAGCCACTGTAGCTCTTTTCGGAGCAGGAAACCGTACCCTGAAACAAGATTTTTTTGAAAGGCCAGGTAAAAACCTACAAATTTCATACAGTTTTGATTATGAAAAATGTGCATGGATCATGTCTTCATGTCTGTGCACATGACCTGGTTTCAATTTTTTTCTGTCAAAATTAGAGCTTTTATCCCCCATGTTCATTGGATGGAATGTTTTTAATATATTAAAAGTACACATTATTTTTATTTCATTATAAACTAGAGAACATTCTGATTCCAGTGATATCAAGTTTTATACAAGTATCTTTATTAATCAGTCCACCACTAAGGGTCACTTATGCATGGTCCCTAAAAATGTGACGTCATAGAAAAAAACCGTTTATTGCACCCTTAAAGGGACAAATATATATTATAGTGATGTTTTAGCATAGAAAAGTGCATGCGAATGGAGTAAAATAATTCTGAAAAATATTGTACGGCATGTATACTTTAATTTAAAAGCATCAGTTTGGTATATTTAATGCAAATATTACAGATTTGTACATAGCAACCAGAAATAAGAAAACCAGACTCTGCGCGAATATTGAAGTTTTTTGCATCTTTTTGCGACGTCATGATATTTTATTTAATCTCTCATATATTTGAAACCATAGGTTGCACATTTAAAGTGTAGATATTTTCTACTTTTACCTTTACTACTGATCAGTGTGACATAAATCTTAATTCATTATATTATATATTTGGTACTTTTTATAGTCTTAAAGGTACATGTGCCATTCCTAAGAAAAAAGCTTTTTCCATATTTTTCTCAACTCAGCTATAACTTAGTTCACATAATACTAGGGACAAAATATATTTCAAGTAACTTTAGTCATGCTTATTTCATAGTTTTTATTCTATTTATTCAAAAGAAACCCTATTTTATGAATTATTTTCTTTGTAAAACTGATGAAAATGAGATACAGGAAATGTTTGGAATTAGCTGGTTTAACTGTTTGCCACTGGCCAATATGTCAGTACTACGCGACATGAGAAAAGAGCTGTATTATCACTATTCGTGGTCACAATCCTTAAAGTAAGACATCATTTTAATCGGTATAGTGTACAGATTCAGAAAAGCTAAGAAATGTTAATATATTGAATATAAAGTTTTGCCTTAAGGGTGCTATAAACAGTTTCGTATAAAAAAACTAGGGGTTATTCCCTGACTAAAAATAACCATGGAGGGAAACCCCTGTTTATTAACTCAATTGGTGCAAAAGTATCATGTTTTTTGTGTTTGATTGTAAAAAATAGTTAATTAGCTTTCAATTAAAACAGGTTGAATGATTGAAATATTTTTAAAAATTAAATTAACTTTACATGTTTTGAGGGGAGACAACTTTGTAAACATCCTGTTTTTTTGGCAGTGAAAATTGAAAACTTATTTGCAGCCACTGTAGCTCTTTTCGGAGCAGGAAACCGTACCCTGAAACAAGATTTTTTTGAAAGGCCAGGTAAAAACCTACAAATTTCATACAGTTTTGATTATGAAAAATGTGCATGGATCATGTCTTCATGTCTGTGCACATGACCTGGTTTCAATTTTTTTCTGTCAAAATTAGAGCTTTTATCCCCCATGTTCATTGGATGGAATGTTTTTAATATATTAAAAGTACACATTATTTTTATTTCATTATAAACTAGAGAACATTCTGATTCCAGTGATATCAAGTTTTATACAAGTATCTTTATTAATCAGTCCACCACTAAGGGTCACTTATGCATGGTCCCTAAAAATGTGACGTCATAGAAAAAAACTGTTTATTGCACCCTTAAAGGGACAAATATATATTATAGTGATGTTTTAGCATAGAAAAGTGCATGCGAATGGAGTAAAATAATTCTGAAAAATATTGTACGGCATGTATACTTTAATTTAAAAGCATCAGTTTGGTATATTTAATGCAAATATTACAGATTTGTACATAGCAACCAGAAATAAGAAAACCAGACTCTGCGCGAATATTGAAGTTTTTTGCATCTTTTTGCGACGTCATGATATTTTATTTAATCTCTCATATATTTGAAACCATAGGTTGCACATTTAAAGTGTAGATATTTTCTACTTTTACCTTTACTACTGATCAGTGTGACATAAATCTTAATTCATTATATTATATATTTGGTACTTTTTATAGTCTTAAAGGTACATGTGCCATTCCTAAGAAAAAAGCTTTTTCCATATTTTTCTCAACTCAGCTATAACTTAGTTCACATAATACTAGGGACAAAATATATTTCAAGTAACTTTAGTCATGCTTATTTCATAGTTTTTATTCTATTTATTCAAAAGAAACCCTATTTTATGAATTATTTTCTTTGTAAAACTGATGAAAATGAGATACAGGAAATGTTTGGAATTAGCTGGTTTAACTGTTTGCCACTGGCCAATATGTCAGTACTACGCGACATGAGAAAAGAGCTGTATTATCACTATTCGTGGTCACAATCCTTAAAGTAAGACATCATTTTAATCGGTATAGTGTACAGATTCAGAAAAGCTAAGAAATGTTAATATATTGAATATAAAGTTTTGCCTTAAGGGTGCTATAAACAGTTTCGTATAAAAAAACTAGGGGTTATTCCCTGACTAAAAATAACCATGGAGGGAAACCCCTGTTTATTAACTCAATTGGTGCAAAAGTATCATGTTTTTTGTGTTTGATTGTAAAAAATAGTTAATTAGCTTTCAATTAAAACAGGTTGAATGATTGAAATATTTTTAAAAATTAAATTAACTTTACATGTTTTGAGGGGAGACAACTTTGTAAACATCCTGTTTTTTTGGCAGTGAAAATTGAAAACTTATTTGCAGCCACTGTAGCTCTTTTCGGAGCAGGAAACCGTACCCTGAAACAAGATTTTTTTGAAAGGCCAGGTAAAAACCTACAAATTTCATACAGTTTTGATTATGAAAAATGTGCATGGATCATGTCTTCATGTCTGTGCACATGACCTGGTTTCAATTTTTTTCTGTCAAAATTAGAGCTTTTATCCCCCATGTTCATTGGATGGAATGTTTTTAATATATTAAAAGTACACATTATTTTTATTTCATTATAAACTAGAGAACATTCTGATTCCAGTGATATCAAGTTTTATACAAGTATCTTTATTAATCAGTCCACCACTAAGGGTCACTTATGCATGGTCCCTAAAAATGTGACGTCATAGAAAAAAACTGTTTATTGCACCCTTAAAGGGACAAATATATATTATAGTGATGTTTTAGCATAGAAAAGTGCATGCGAATGGAGTAAAATAATTCTGAAAAATATTGTACGGCATGTATACTTTAATTTAAAAGCATCAGTTTGGTATATTTAATGCAAATATTACAGATTTGTACATAGCAACCAGAAATAAGAAAACCAGACTCTGCGCGAATATTGAAGTTTTTTGCATCTTTTTGCGACGTCATGATATTTTATTTAATCTCTCATATATTTGAAACCATAGGTTGCACATTTAAAGTGTAGATATTTTCTACTTTTACCTTTACTACTGATCAGTGTGACATAAATCTTAATTCATTATATTATATATTTGGTACTTTTTATAGTCTTAAAGGTACATGTGCCATTCCTAAGAAAAAAGCTTTTTCCATATTTTTCTCAACTCAGCTATAACTTAGTTCACATAATACTAGGGACAAAATATATTTCAAGTAACTTTAGTCATGCTTATTTCATAGTTTTTATTCTATTTATTCAAAAGAAACCCTATTTTATGAATTATTTTCTTTGTAAAACTGATGAAAATGAGATACAGGAAATGTTTGGAATTAGCTGGTTTAACTGTTTGCCACTGGCCAATATGTCAGTACTACGCGACATGAGAAAAGAGCTGTATTATCACTATTCGTGGTCACAATCCTTAAAGTAAGACATCATTTTAATCGGTATAGTGTACAGATTCAGAAAAGCTAAGAAATGTTAATATATTGAATATAAAGTTTTGCCTTAAGGGTGCTATAAACAGTTTCGTATAAAAAAACTAGGGGTTATTCCCTGACTAAAAATAACCATGGAGGGAAACCCCTGTTTATTAACTCAATTGGTGCAAAAGTATCATGTTTTTTGTGTTTGATTGTAAAAAATAGTTAATTAGCTTTCAATTAAAACAGGTTGAATGATTGAAATATTTTTAAAAATTAAATTAACTTTACATGTTTTGAGGGGAGACAACTTTGTAAACATCCTGTTTTTTTGGCAGTGAAAATTGAAAACTTATTTGCAGCCACTGTAGCTCTTTTCGGAGCAGGAAACCGTACCCTGAAACAAGATTTTTTTGAAAGGCCAGGTAAAAACCTACAAATTTCATACAGTTTTGATTATGAAAAATGTGCATGGATCATGTCTTCATGTCTGTGCACATGACCTGGTTTCAATTTTTTTCTGTCAAAATTAGAGCTTTTATCCCCCATGTTCATTGGATGGAATGTTTTTAATATATTAAAAGTACACATTATTTTTATTTCATTATAAACTAGAGAACATTCTGATTCCAGTGATATCAAGTTTTATACAAGTATCTTTATTAATCAGTCCACCACTAAGGGTCACTTATGCATGGTCCCTAAAAATGTGACGTCATAGAAAAAAACTGTTTATTGCACCCTTAAAGGGACAAATATATATTATAGTGATGTTTTAGCATAGAAAAGTGCATGCGAATGGAGTAAAATAATTCTGAAAAATATTGTACGGCATGTATACTTTAATTTAAAAGCATCAGTTTGGTATATTTAATGCAAATATTACAGATTTGTACATAGCAACCAGAAATAAGAAAACCAGACTCTGCGCGAATATTGAAGTTTTTTGCATCTTTTTGCGACGTCATGATATTTTATTTAATCTCTCATATATTTGAAACCATAGGTTGCACATTTAAAGTGTAGATATTTTCTACTTTTACCTTTACTACTGATCAGTGTGACATAAATCTTAATTCATTATATTATATATTTGGTACTTTTTATAGTCTTAAAGGTACATGTGCCATTCCTAAGAAAAAAGCTTTTTCCATATTTTTCTCAACTCAGCTATAACTTAGTTCACATAATACTAGGGACAAAATATATTTCAAGTAACTTTAGTCATGCTTATTTCATAGTTTTTATTCTATTTATTCAAAAGAAACCCTATTTTATGAATTATTTTCTTTGTAAAACTGATGAAAATGAGATACAGGAAATGTTTGGAATTAGCTGGTTTAACTGTTTGCCACTGGCCAATATGTCAGTACTACGCGACATGAGAAAAGAGCTGTATTATCACTATTCGTGGTCACAATCCTTAAAGTAAGACATCATTTTAATCGGTATAGTGTACAGATTCAGAAAAGCTAAGAAATGTTAATATATTGAATATAAAGTTTTGCCTTAAGGGTGCTATAAACAGTTTCGTATAAAAAAACTAGGGGTTATTCCCTGACTAAAAATAACCATGGAGGGAAACCCCTGTTTATTAACTCAATTGGTGCAAAAGTATCATGTTTTTTGTGTTTGATTGTAAAAAATAGTTAATTAGCTTTCAATTAAAACAGGTTTTAAAAATTAAATTAACTTTACATGTTTTGAGGGGAGACAACTTTGTAAACATCCTGTTTTTTTGGCAGTGAAAATTGAAAACTTATTTGCAGCCACTGTAGCTCTTTTCGGAGCAGGAAACCGTACCCTGAAACAAGATTTTTTTGAAAGGCCAGGTAAAAACCTACAAATTTCATACAGTTTTGATTATGAAAAATGTGCATGGATCATGTCTTCATGTCTGTGCACATGACCTGGTTTCAATTTTTTTCTGTCAAAATTAGAGCTTTTATCCCCCATGTTCATTGGATGGAATGTTTTTAATATATTAAAAGTACACATTATTTTTATTTCATTATAAACTAGAGAACATTCTGATTCCAGTGATATCAAGTTTTATACAAGTATCTTTATTAATCAGTCCACCACTAAGGGTCACTTATGCATGGTCCCTAAAAATGTGACGTCATAGAAAAAAACTGTTTATTGCACCCTTAAAGGGACAAATATATATTATAGTGATGTTTTAGCATAGAAAAGTGCATGCGAATGGAGTAAAATAATTCTGAAAAATATTGTACGGCATGTATACTTTAATTTAAAAGCATCAGTTTGGTATATTTAATGCAAATATTACAGATTTGTACATAGCAACCAGAAATAAGAAAACCAGACTCTGCGCGAATATTGAAGTTTTTTGCATCTTTTTGCGACGTCATGATATTTTATTTAATCTCTCATATATTTGAAACCATAGGTTGCACATTTAAAGTGTAGATATTTTCTACTTTTACCTTTACTACTGATCAGTGTGACATAAATCTTAATTCATTATATTATATATTTGGTACTTTTTATAGTCTTAAAGGTACATGTGCCATTCCTAAGAAAAAAGCTTTTTCCATATTTTTCTCAACTCAGCTATAACTTAGTTCACATAATACTAGGGACAAAATATATTTCAAGTAACTTTAGTCATGCTTATTTCATAGTTTTTATTCTATTTATTCAAAAGAAACCCTATTTTATGAATTATTTTCTTTGTAAAACTGATGAAAATGAGATACAGGAAATGTTTGGAATTAGCTGGTTTAACTGTTTGCCACTGGCCAATATGTCAGTACTACGCGACATGAGAAAAGAGCTGTATTATCACTATTCGTGGTCACAATCCTTAAAGTAAGACATCATTTTAATCGGTATAGTGTACAGATTCAGAAAAGCTAAGAAATGTTAATATATTGAATATAAAGTTTTGCCTTAAGGGTGCTATAAACAGTTTCGTATAAAAAAACTAGGGGTTATTCCCTGACTAAAAATAACCATGGAGGGAAACCCCTGTTTATTAACTCAATTGGTGCAAAAGTATCATGTTTTTTGTGTTTGATTGTAAAAAATAGTTAATTAGCTTTCAATTAAAACAGGTTGAATGATTGAAATATTTTTAAAAATTAAATTAACTTTACATGTTTTGAGGGGAGACAACTTTGTAAACATCCTGTTTTTTTGGCAGTGAAAATTGAAAACTTATTTGCAGCCACTGTAGCTCTTTTCGGAGCAGGAAACCGTACCCTGAAACAAGATTTTTTTGAAAGGCCAGGTAAAAACCTACAAATTTCATACAGTTTTGATTATGAAAAATGTGCATGGATCATGTCTTCATGTCTGTGCACATGACCTGGTTTCAATTTTTTTCTGTCAAAATTAGAGCTTTTATCCCCCATGTTCATTGGATGGAATGTTTTTAATATATTAAAAGTACACATTATTTTTATTTCATTATAAACTAGAGAACATTCTGATTCCAGTGATATCAAGTTTTATACAAGTATCTTTATTAATCAGTCCACCACTAAGGGTCACTTATGCATGGTCCCTAAAAATGTGACGTCATAGAAAAAAACTGTTTATTGCACCCTTAAAGGGACAAATATATATTATAGTGATGTTTTAGCATAGAAAAGTGCATGCGAATGGAGTAAAATAATTCTGAAAAATATTGTACGGCATGTATACTTTAATTTAAAAGCATCAGTTTGGTATATTTAATGCAAATATTACAGATTTGTACATAGCAACCAGAAATAAGAAAACCAGACTCTGCGCGAATATTGAAGTTTTTTGCATCTTTTTGCGACGTCATGATATTTTATTTAATCTCTCATATATTTGAAACCATAGGTTGCACATTTAAAGTGTAGATATTTTCTACTTTTACCTTTACTACTGATCAGTGTGACATAAATCTTAATTCATTATATTATATATTTGGTACTTTTTATAGTCTTAAAGGTACATGTGCCATTCCTAAGAAAAAAGCTTTTTCCATATTTTTCTCAACTCAGCTATAACTTAGTTCACATAATACTAGGGACAAAATATATTTCAAGTAACTTTAGTCATGCTTATTTCATAGTTTTTATTCTATTTATTCAAAAGAAACCCTATTTTATGAATTATTTTCTTTGTAAAACTGATGAAAATGAGATACAGGAAATGTTTGGAATTAGCTGGTTTAACTGTTTGCCACTGGCCAATATGTCAGTACTACGCGACATGAGAAAAGAGCTGTATTATCACTATTCGTGGTCACAATCCTTAAAGTAAGACATCATTTTAATCGGTATAGTGTACAGATTCAGAAAAGCTAAGAAATGTTAATATATTGAATATAAAGTTTTGCCTTAAGGGTGCTATAAACAGTTTCGTATAAAAAAAACTAGGGGTTATTCCCTGACTAAAAATAACCATGGAGGGAAACCCCTGTTTATTAACTCAATTGGTGCAAAAGTATCATGTTTTTTGTGTTTGATTGTAAAAAATAGTTAATTAGCTTTCAATTAAAACAGGTTGAATGATTGAAATATTTTTAAAAATTAAATTAACTTTACATGTTTTGAGGGGAGACAACTTTGTAAACATCCTGTTTTTTTGGCAGTGAAAATTGAAAACTTATTTGCAGCCACTGTAGCTCTTTTCGGAGCAGGAAACCGTACCCTGAAACAAGATTTTTTTGAAAGGCCAGGTAAAAACCTACAAATTTCATACAGTTTTGATTATGAAAAATGTGCATGGATCATGTCTTCATGTCTGTGCACATGACCTGGTTTCAATTTTTTTCTGTCAAAATTAGAGCTTTTATCCCCCATGTTCATTGGATGGAATGTTTTTAATATATTAAAAGTACACATTATTTTTATTTCATTATAAACTAGAGAACATTCTGATTCCAGTGATATCAAGTTTTATACAAGTATCTTTATTAATCAGTCCACCACTAAGGGTCACTTATGCATGGTCCCTAAAAATGTGACGTCATAGAAAAAAACTGTTTATTGCACCCTTAAAGGGACAAATATATATTATAGTGATGTTTTAGCATAGAAAAGTGCATGCGAATGGAGTAAAATAATTCTGAAAAATATTGTACGGCATGTATACTTTAATTTAAAAGCATCAGTTTGGTATATTTAATGCAAATATTACAGATTTGTACATAGCAACCAGAAATAAGAAAACCAGACTCTGCGCGAATATTGAAGTTTTTTGCATCTTTTTGCGACGTCATGATATTTTATTTAATCTCTCATATATTTGAAACCATAGGTTGCACATTTAAAGTGTAGATATTTTCTACTTTTACCTTTACTACTGATCAGTGTGACATAAATCTTAATTCATTATATTATATATTTGGTACTTTTTATAGTCTTAAAGGTACATGTGCCATTCCTAAGAAAAAAGCTTTTTCCATATTTTTCTCAACTCAGCTATAACTTAGTTCACATAATACTAGGGACAAAATATATTTCAAGTAACTTTAGTCATGCTTATTTCATAGTTTTTATTCTATTTATTCAAAAGAAACCCTATTTTATGAATTATTTTCTTTGTAAAACTGATGAAAATGAGATACAGGAAATGTTTGGAATTAGCTGGTTTAACTGTTTGCCACTGGCCAATATGTCAGTACTACGCGACATGAGAAAAGAGCTGTATTATCACTATTCGTGGTCACAATCCTTAAAGTAAGACATCATTTTAATCGGTATAGTGTACAGATTCAGAAAAGCTAAGAAATGTTAATATATTGAATATAAAGTTTTGCCTTAAGGGTGCTATAAACAGTTTCGTATAAAAAAACTAGGGGTTATTCCCTGACTAAAAATAACCATGGAGGGAAACCCCTGTTTATTAACTCAATTGGTGCAAAAGTATCATGTTTTTTGTGTTTGATTGTAAAAAATAGTTAATTAGCTTTCAATTAAAACAGGTTGAATGATTGAAATATTTTTAAAAATTAAATTAACTTTACATGTTTTGAGGGGAGACAACTTTGTAAACATCCTGTTTTTTTGGCAGTGAAAATTGAAAACTTATTTGCAGCCACTGTAGCTCTTTTCGGAGCAGGAAACCGTACCCTGAAACAAGATTTTTTTGAAAGGCCAGGTAAAAACCTACAAATTTCATACAGTTTTGATTATGAAAAATGTGCATGGATCATGTCTTCATGTCTGTGCACATGACCTGGTTTCAATTTTTTTCTGTCAAAATTAGAGCTTTTATCCCCCATGTTCATTGGATGGAATGTTTTTAATATATTAAAAGTACACATTATTTTTATTTCATTATAAACTAGAGAACATTCTGATTCCAGTGATATCAAGTTTTATACAAGTATCTTTATTAATCAGTCCACCACTAAGGGTCACTTATGCATGGTCCCTAAAAATGTGACGTCATAGAAAAAAACTGTTTATTGCACCCTTAAAGGGACAAATATATATTATAGTGATGTTTTAGCATAGAAAAGTGCATGCGAATGGAGTAAAATAATTCTGAAAAATATTGTACGGCATGTATACTTTAATTTAAAAGCATCAGTTTGGTATATTTAATGCAAATATTACAGATTTGTACATAGCAACCAGAAATAAGAAAACCAGACTCTGCGCGAATATTGAAGTTTTTTGCATCTTTTTGCGACGTCATGATATTTTATTTAATCTCTCATATATTTGAAACCATAGGTTGCACATTTAAAGTGTAGATATTTTCTACTTTTACCTTTACTACTGATCAGTGTGACATAAATCTTAATTCATTATATTATATATTTGGTACTTTTTATAGTCTTAAAGGTACATGTGCCATTCCTAAGAAAAAAGCTTTTTCCATATTTTTCTCAACTCAGCTATAACTTAGTTCACATAATACTAGGGACAAAATATATTTCAAGTAACTTTAGTCATGCTTATTTCATAGTTTTTATTCTATTTATTCAAAAGAAACCCTATTTTATGAATTATTTTCTTTGTAAAACTGATGAAAATGAGATACAGGAAATGTTTGGAATTAGCTGGTTTAACTGTTTGCCACTGGCCAATATGTCAGTACTACGCGACATGAGAAAAGAGCTGTATTATCACTATTCGTGGTCACAATCCTTAAAGTAAGACATCATTTTAATCGGTATAGTGTACAGATTCAGAAAAGCTAAGAAATGTTAATATATTGAATATAAAGTTTTGCCTTAAGGGTGCTATAAACAGTTTCGTATAAAAAAACTAGGGGTTATTCCCTGACTAAAAATAACCATGGAGGGAAACCCCTGTTTATTAACTCAATTGGTGCAAAAGTATCATGTTTTTTGTGTTTGATTGTAAAAAATAGTTAATTAGCTTTCAATTAAAACAGGTTTTAAAAATTAAATTAACTTTACATGTTTTGAGGGGAGACAACTTTGTAAACATCCTGTTTTTTTGGCAGTGAAAATTGAAAACTTATTTGCAGCCACTGTAGCTCTTTTCGGAGCAGGAAACCGTACCCTGAAACAAGATTTTTTTGAAAGGCCAGGTAAAAACCTACAAATTTCATACAGTTTTGATTATGAAAAATGTGCATGGATCATGTCTTCATGTCTGTGCACATGACCTGGTTTCAATTTTTTTCTGTCAAAATTAGAGCTTTTATCCCCCATGTTCATTGGATGGAATGTTTTTAATATATTAAAAGTACACATTATTTTTATTTCATTATAAACTAGAGAACATTCTGATTCCAGTGATATCAAGTTTTATACAAGTATCTTTATTAATCAGTCCACCACTAAGGGTCACTTATGCATGGTCCCTAAAAATGTGACGTCATAGAAAAAAACTGTTTATTGCACCCTTAAAGGGACAAATATATATTATAGTGATGTTTTAGCATAGAAAAGTGCATGCGAATGGAGTAAAATAATTCTGAAAAATATTGTACGGCATGTATACTTTAATTTAAAAGCATCAGTTTGGTATATTTAATGCAAATATTACAGATTTGTACATAGCAACCAGAAATAAGAAAACCAGACTCTGCGCGAATATTGAAGTTTTTTGCATCTTTTTGCGACGTCATGATATTTTATTTAATCTCTCATATATTTGAAACCATAGGTTGCACATTTAAAGTGTAGATATTTTCTACTTTTACCTTTACTACTGATCAGTGTGACATAAATCTTAATTCATTATATTATATATTTGGTACTTTTTATAGTCTTAAAGGTACATGTGCCATTCCTAAGAAAAAAGCTTTTTCCATATTTTTCTCAACTCAGCTATAACTTAGTTCACATAATACTAGGGACAAAATATATTTCAAGTAACTTTAGTCATGCTTATTTCATAGTTTTTATTCTATTTATTCAAAAGAAACCCTATTTTATGAATTATTTTCTTTGTAAAACTGATGAAAATGAGATACAGGAAATGTTTGGAATTAGCTGGTTTAACTGTTTGCCACTGGCCAATATGTCAGTACTACGCGACATGAGAAAAGAGCTGTATTATCACTATTCGTGGTCACAATCCTTAAAGTAAGACATCATTTTAATCGGTATAGTGTACAGATTCAGAAAAGCTAAGAAATGTTAATATATTGAATATAAAGTTTTGCCTTAAGGGTGCTATAAACAGTTTCGTATAAAAAAACTAGGGGTTATTCCCTGACTAAAAATAACCATGGAGGGAAACCCCTGTTTATTAACTCAATTGGTGCAAAAGTATCATGTTTTTTGTGTTTGATTGTAAAAAATAGTTAATTAGCTTTCAATTAAAACAGGTTGAATGATTGAAATATTTTTAAAAATTAAATTAACTTTACATGTTTTGAGGGGAGACAACTTTGTAAACATCCTGTTTTTTTGGCAGTGAAAATTGAAAACTTATTTGCAGCCACTGTAGCTCTTTTCGGAGCAGGAAACCGTACCCTGAAACAAGATTTTTTTGAAAGGCCAGGTAAAAACCTACAAATTTCATACAGTTTTGATTATGAAAAATGTGCATGGATCATGTCTTCATGTCTGTGCACATGACCTGGTTTCAATTTTTTTCTGTCAAAATTAGAGCTTTTATCCCCCATGTTCATTGGATGGAATGTTTTTAATATATTAAAAGTACACATTATTTTTATTTCATTATAAACTAGAGAACATTCTGATTCCAGTGATATCAAGTTTTATACAAGTATCTTTATTAATCAGTCCACCACTAAGGGTCACTTATGCATGGTCCCTAAAAATGTGACGTCATAGAAAAAAACTGTTTATTGCACCCTTAAAGGGACAAATATATATTATAGTGATGTTTTAGCATAGAAAAGTGCATGCGAATGGAGTAAAATAATTCTGAAAAATATTGTACGGCATGTATACTTTAATTTAAAAGCATCAGTTTGGTATATTTAATGCAAATATTACAGATTTGTACATAGCAACCAGAAATAAGAAAACCAGACTCTGCGCGAATATTGAAGTTTTTTGCATCTTTTTGCGACGTCATGATATTTTATTTAATCTCTCATATATTTGAAACCATAGGTTGCACATTTAAAGTGTAGATATTTTCTACTTTTACCTTTACTACTGATCAGTGTGACATAAATCTTAATTCATTATATTATATATTTGGTACTTTTTATAGTCTTAAAGGTACATGTGCCATTCCTAAGAAAAAAGCTTTTTCCATATTTTTCTCAACTCAGCTATAACTTAGTTCACATAATACTAGGGACAAAATATATTTCAAGTAACTTTAGTCATGCTTATTTCATAGTTTTTATTCTATTTATTCAAAAGAAACCCTATTTTATGAATTATTTTCTTTGTAAAACTGATGAAAATGAGATACAGGAAATGTTTGGAATTAGCTGGTTTAACTGTTTGCCACTGGCCAATATGTCAGTACTACGCGACATGAGAAAAGAGCTGTATTATCACTATTCGTGGTCACAATCCTTAAAGTAAGACATCATTTTAATCGGTATAGTGTACAGATTCAGAAAAGCTAAGAAATGTTAATATATTGAATATAAAGTTTTGCCTTAAGGGTGCTATAAACAGTTTCGTATAAAAAAACTAGGGGTTATTCCCTGACTAAAAATAACCATGGAGGGAAACCCCTGTTTATTAACTCAATTGGTGCAAAAGTATCATGTTTTTTGTGTTTGATTGTAAAAAATAGTTAATTAGCTTTCAATTAAAACAGGTTGAATGATTGAAATATTTTTAAAAATTAAATTAACTTTACATGTTTTGAGGGGAGACAACTTTGTAAACATCCTGTTTTTTTGGCAGTGAAAATTGAAAACTTATTTGCAGCCACTGTAGCTCTTTTCGGAGCAGGAAACCGTACCCTGAAACAAGATTTTTTTGAAAGGCCAGGTAAAAACCTACAAATTTCATACAGTTTTGATTATGAAAAATGTGCATGGATCATGTCTTCATGTCTGTGCACATGACCTGGTTTCAATTTTTTTCTGTCAAAATTAGAGCTTTTATCCCCCATGTTCATTGGATGGAATGTTTTTAATATATTAAAAGTACACATTATTTTTATTTCATTATAAACTAGAGAACATTCTGATTCCAGTGATATCAAGTTTTATACAAGTATCTTTATTAATCAGTCCACCACTAAGGGTCACTTATGCATGGTCCCTAAAAATGTGACGTCATAGAAAAAAACTGTTTATTGCACCCTTAAAGGGACAAATATATATTATAGTGATGTTTTAGCATAGAAAAGTGCATGCGAATGGAGTAAAATAATTCTGAAAAATATTGTACGGCATGTATACTTTAATTTAAAAGCATCAGTTTGGTATATTTAATGCAAATATTACAGATTTGTACATAGCAACCAGAAATAAGAAAACCAGACTCTGCGCGAATATTGAAGTTTTTTGCATCTTTTTGCGACGTCATGATATTTTATTTAATCTCTCATATATTTGAAACCATAGGTTGCACATTTAAAGTGTAGATATTTTCTACTTTTACCTTTACTACTGATCAGTGTGACATAAATCTTAATTCATTATATTATATATTTGGTACTTTTTATAGTCTTAAAGGTACATGTGCCATTCCTAAGAAAAAAGCTTTTTCCATATTTTTCTCAACTCAGCTATAACTTAGTTCACATAATACTAGGGACAAAATATATTTCAAGTAACTTTAGTCATGCTTATTTCATAGTTTTTATTCTATTTATTCAAAAGAAACCCTATTTTATGAATTATTTTCTTTGTAAAACTGATGAAAATGAGATACAGGAAATGTTTGGAATTAGCTGGTTTAACTGTTTGCCACTGGCCAATATGTCAGTACTACGCGACATGAGAAAAGAGCTGTATTATCACTATTCGTGGTCACAATCCTTAAAGTAAGACATCATTTTAATCGGTATAGTGTACAGATTCAGAAAAGCTAAGAAATGTTAATATATTGAATATAAAGTTTTGCCTTAAGGGTGCTATAAACAGTTTCGTATAAAAAAACTAGGGGTTATTCCCTGACTAAAAATAACCATGGAGGGAAACCCCTGTTTATTAACTCAATTGGTGCAAAAGTATCATGTTTTTTGTGTTTGATTGTAAAAAATAGTTAATTAGCTTTCAATTAAAACAGGTTTTAAAAATTAAATTAACTTTACATGTTTTGAGGGGAGACAACTTTGTAAACATCCTGTTTTTTTGGCAGTGAAAATTGAAAACTTATTTGCAGCCACTGTAGCTCTTTTCGGAGCAGGAAACCGTACCCTGAAACAAGATTTTTTTGAAAGGCCAGGTAAAAACCTACAAATTTCATACAGTTTTGATTATGAAAAATGTGCATGGATCATGTCTTCATGTCTGTGCACATGACCTGGTTTCAATTTTTTTCTGTAAAAATTAGAGCTTTTATCCCCCATGTTCATTGGATGGAATGTTTTTAATATATTAAAAGTACACATTATTTTTATTTCATTATAAACTAGAGAACATTCTGATTCCAGTGATATCAAGTTTTATACAAGTATCTTTATTAATCAGTCCACCACTAAGGGTCACTTATGCATGGTCCCTAAAAATGTGACGTCATAGAAAAAAACTGTTTATTGCACCCTTAAAGGGACAAATATATATTATAGTGATGTTTTAGCATAGAAAAGTGCATGCGAATGGAGTAAAATAATTCTGAAAAATATTGTACGGCATGTATACTTTAATTTAAAAGCATCAGTTTGGTATATTTAATGCAAATATTACAGATTTGTACATAGCAACCAGAAATAAGAAAACCAGACTCTGCGCGAATATTGAAGTTTTTTGCATCTTTTTGCGACGTCATGATATTTTATTTAATCTCTCATATATTTGAAACCATAGGTTGCACATTTAAAGTGTAGATATTTTCTACTTTTACCTTTACTACTGATCAGTGTGACATAAATCTTAATTCATTATATTATATATTTGGTACTTTTTATAGTCTTAAAGGTACATGTGCCATTCCTAAGAAAAAAGCTTTTTCCATATTTTTCTCAACTCAGCTATAACTTAGTTCACATAATACTAGGGACAAAATATATTTCAAGTAACTTTAGTCATGCTTATTTCATAGTTTTTATTCTATTTATTCAAAAGAAACCCTATTTTATGAATTATTTTCTTTGTAAAACTGATGAAAATGAGATACAGGAAATGTTTGGAATTAGCTGGTTTAACTGTTTGCCACTGGCCAATATGTCAGTACTACGCGACATGAGAAAAGAGCTGTATTATCACTATTCGTGGTCACAATCCTTAAAGTAAGACATCATTTTAATCGGTATAGTGTACAGATTCAGAAAAGCTAAGAAATGTTAATATATTGAATATAAAGTTTTGCCTTAAGGGTGCTATAAACAGTTTCGTATAAAAAAACTAGGGGTTATTCCCTGACTAAAAATAACCATGGAGGGAAACCCCTGTTTATTAACTCAATTGGTGCAAAAGTATCATGTTTTTTGTGTTTGATTGTAAAAAATAGTTAATTAGCTTTCAATTAAAACAGGTTTTAAAAATTAAATTAACTTTACATGTTTTGAGGGGAGACAACTTTGTAAACATCCTGTTTTTTTGGCAGTGAAAATTGAAAACTTATTTGCAGCCACTGTAGCTCTTTTCGGAGCAGGAAACCGTACCCTGAAACAAGATTTTTTTGAAAGGCCAGGTAAAAACCTACAAATTTCATACAGTTTTGATTATGAAAAATGTGCATGGATCATGTCTTCATGTCTGTGCACATGACCTGGTTTCAATTTTTTTCTGTCAAAATTAGAGCTTTTATCCCCCATGTTCATTGGATGGAATGTTTTTAATATATTAAAAGTACACATTATTTTTATTTCATTATAAACTAGAGAACATTCTGATTCCAGTGATATCAAGTTTTATACAAGTATCTTTATTAATCAGTCCACCACTAAGGGTCACTTATGCATGGTCCCTAAAAATGTGACGTCATAGAAAAAAACTGTTTATTGCACCCTTAAAGGGACAAATATATATTATAGTGATGTTTTAGCATAGAAAAGTGCATGCGAATGGAGTAAAATAATTCTGAAAAATATTGTACGGCATGTATACTTTAATTTAAAAGCATCAGTTTGGTATATTTAATGCAAATATTACAGATTTGTACATAGCAACCAGAAATAAGAAAACCAGACTCTGCGCGAATATTGAAGTTTTTTGCATCTTTTTGCGACGTCATGATATTTTATTTAATCTCTCATATATTTGAAACCATAGGTTGCACATTTAAAGTGTAGATATTTTCTACTTTTACCTTTACTACTGATCAGTGTGACATAAATCTTAATTCATTATATTATATATTTGGTACTTTTTATAGTCTTAAAGGTACATGTGCCATTCCTAAGAAAAAAGCTTTTTCCATATTTTTCTCAACTCAGCTATAACTTAGTTCACATAATACTAGGGACAAAATATATTTCAAGTAACTTTAGTCATGCTTATTTCATAGTTTTTATTCTATTTATTCAAAAGAAACCCTATTTTATGAATTATTTTCTTTGTAAAACTGATGAAAATGAGATACAGGAAATGTTTGGAATTAGCTGGTTTAACTGTTTGCCACTGGCCAATATGTCAGTACTACGCGACATGAGAAAAGAGCTGTATTATCACTATTCGTGGTCACAATCCTTAAAGTAAGACATCATTTTAATCGGTATAGTGTACAGATTCAGAAAAGCTAAGAAATGTTAATATATTGAATATAAAGTTTTGCCTTAAGGGTGCTATAAACAGTTTCGTATAAAAAAACTAGGGGTTATTCCCTGACTAAAAATAACCATGGAGGGAAACCCCTGTTTATTAACTCAATTGGTGCAAAAGTATCATGTTTTTTGTGTTTGATTGTAAAAAATAGTTAATTAGCTTTCAATTAAAACAGGTTTTAAAAATTAAATTAACTTTACATGTTTTGAGGGGAGACAACTTTGTAAACATCCTGTTTTTTTGGCAGTGAAAATTGAAAACTTATTTGCAGCCACTGTAGCTCTTTTCGGAGCAGGAAACCGTACCCTGAAACAAGATTTTTTTGAAAGGCCAGGTAAAAACCTACAAATTTCATACAGTTTTGATTATGAAAAATGTGCATGGATCATGTCTTCATGTCTGTGCACATGACCTGGTTTCAATTTTTTTCTGTCAAAATTAGAGCTTTTATCCCCCATGTTCATTGGATGGAATGTTTTTAATATATTAAAAGTACACATTATTTTTATTTCATTATAAACTAGAGAACATTCTGATTCCAGTGATATCAAGTTTTATACAAGTATCTTTATTAATCAGTCCACCACTAAGGGTCACTTATGCATGGTCCCTAAAAATGTGACGTCATAGAAAAAAACTGTTTATTGCACCCTTAAAGGGACAAATATATATTATAGTGATGTTTTAGCATAGAAAAGTGCATGCGAATGGAGTAAAATAATTCTGAAAAATATTGTACGGCATGTATACTTTAATTTAAAAGCATCAGTTTGGTATATTTAATGCAAATATTACAGATTTGTACATAGCAACCAGAAATAAGAAAACCAGACTCTGCGCGAATATTGAAGTTTTTTGCATCTTTTTGCGACGTCATGATATTTTATTTAATCTCTCATATATTTGAAACCATAGGTTGCACATTTAAAGTGTAGATATTTTCTACTTTTACCTTTACTACTGATCAGTGTGACATAAATCTTAATTCATTATATTATATATTTGGTACTTTTTATAGTCTTAAAGGTACATGTGCCATTCCTAAGAAAAAAGCTTTTTCCATATTTTTCTCAACTCAGCTATAACTTAGTTCACATAATACTAGGGACAAAATATATTTCAAGTAACTTTAGTCATGCTTATTTCATAGTTTTTATTCTATTTATTCAAAAGAAACCCTATTTTATGAATTATTTTCTTTGTAAAACTGATGAAAATGAGATACAGGAAATGTTTGGAATTAGCTGGTTTAACTGTTTGCCACTGGCCAATATGTCAGTACTACGCGACATGAGAAAAGAGCTGTATTATCACTATTCGTGGTCACAATCCTTAAAGTAAGACATCATTTTAATCGGTATAGTGTACAGATTCAGAAAAGCTAAGAAATGTTAATATATTGAATATAAAGTTTTGCCTTAAGGGTGCTATAAACAGTTTCGTATAAAAAAAACTAGGGGTTATTCCCTGACTAAAAATAACCATGGAGGGAAACCCCTGTTTATTAACTCAATTGGTGCAAAAGTATCATGTTTTTTGTGTTTGATTGTAAAAAATAGTTAATTAGCTTTCAATTAAAACAGGTTTTAAAAATTAAATTAACTTTACATGTTTTGAGGGGAGACAACTTTGTAAACATCCTGTTTTTTTGGCAGTGAAAATTGAAAACTTATTTGCAGCCACTGTAGCTCTTTTCGGAGCAGGAAACCGTACCCTGAAACAAGATTTTTTTGAAAGGCCAGGTAAAAACCTACAAATTTCATACAGTTTTGATTATGAAAAATGTGCATGGATCATGTCTTCATGTCTGTGCACATGACCTGGTTTCAATTTTTTTCTGTCAAAATTAGAGCTTTTATCCCCCATGTTCATTGGATGGAATGTTTTTAATATATTAAAAGTACACATTATTTTTATTTCATTATAAACTAGAGAACATTCTGATTCCAGTGATATCAAGTTTTATACAAGTATCTTTATTAATCAGTCCACCACTAAGGGTCACTTATGCATGGTCCCTAAAAATGTGACGTCATAGAAAAAAACTGTTTATTGCACCCTTAAAGGGACAAATATATATTATAGTGATGTTTTAGCATAGAAAAGTGCATGCGAATGGAGTAAAATAATTCTGAAAAATATTGTACGGCATGTATACTTTAATTTAAAAGCATCAGTTTGGTATATTTAATGCAAATATTACAGATTTGTACATAGCAACCAGAAATAAGAAAACCAGACTCTGCGCGAATATTGAAGTTTTTTGCATCTTTTTGCGACGTCATGATATTTTATTTAATCTCTCATATATTTGAAACCATAGGTTGCACATTTAAAGTGTAGATATTTTCTACTTTTACCTTTACTACTGATCAGTGTGACATAAATCTTAATTCATTATATTATATATTTGGTACTTTTTATAGTCTTAAAGGTACATGTGCCATTCCTAAGAAAAAAGCTTTTTCCATATTTTTCTCAACTCAGCTATAACTTAGTTCACATAATACTAGGGACAAAATATATTTCAAGTAACTTTAGTCATGCTTATTTCATAGTTTTTATTCTATTTATTCAAAAGAAACCCTATTTTATGAATTATTTTCTTTGTAAAACTGATGAAAATGAGATACAGGAAATGTTTGGAATTAGCTGGTTTAACTGTTTGCCACTGGCCAATATGTCAGTACTACGCGACATGAGAAAAGAGCTGTATTATCACTATTCGTGGTCACAATCCTTAAAGTAAGACATCATTTTAATCGGTATAGTGTACAGATTCAGAAAAGCTAAGAAATGTTAATATATTGAATATAAAGTTTTGCCTTAAGGGTGCTATAAACAGTTTCGTATAAAAAAACTAGGGGTTATTCCCTGACTAAAAATAACCATGGAGGGAAACCCCTGTTTATTAACTCAATTGGTGCAAAAGTATCATGTTTTTTGTGTTTGATTGTAAAAAATAGTTAATTAGCTTTCAATTAAAACAGGTTTTAAAAATTAAATTAACTTTACATGTTTTGAGGGGAGACAACTTTGTAAACATCCTGTTTTTTTGGCAGTGAAAATTGAAAACTTATTTGCAGCCACTGTAGCTCTTTTCGGAGCAGGAAACCGTACCCTGAAACAAGATTTTTTTGAAAGGCCAGGTAAAAACCTACAAATTTCATACAGTTTTGATTATGAAAAATGTGCATGGATCATGTCTTCATGTCTGTGCACATGACCTGGTTTCAATTTTTTTCTGTCAAAATTAGAGCTTTTATCCCCCATGTTCATTGGATGGAATGTTTTTAATATATTAAAAGTACACATTATTTTTATTTCATTATAAACTAGAGAACATTCTGATTCCAGTGATATCAAGTTTTATACAAGTATCTTTATTAATCAGTCCACCACTAAGGGTCACTTATGCATGGTCCCTAAAAATGTGACGTCATAGAAAAAAACTGTTTATTGCACCCTTAAAGGAACAAATATATATTATAGTGATGTTTTAGCATAGAAAAGTGCATGCGAATGGAGTAAAATAATTCTGAAAAATATTGTACGGCATGTATACTTTAATTTAAAAGCATCAGTTTGGTATATTTAATGCAAATATTACAGATTTGTACATAGCAACCAGAAATAAGAAAACCAGACTCTGCGCGAATATTGAAGTTTTTTGCATCTTTTTGCGACGTCATGATATTTTATTTAATCTCTCATATATTTGAAACCATAGGTTGCACATTTAAAGTGTAGATATTTTCTACTTTTACCTTTACTACTGATCAGTGTGACATAAATCTTAATTCATTATATTATATATTTGGTACTTTTTATAGTCTTAAAGGTACATGTGCCATTCCTAAGAAAAAAGCTTTTTCCATATTTTTCTCAACTCAGCTATAACTTAGTTCACATAATACTAGGGACAAAATATATTTCAAGTAACTTTAGTCATGCTTATTTCATAGTTTTTATTCTATTTATTCAAAAGAAACCCTATTTTATGAATTATTTTCTTTGTAAAACTGATGAAAATGAGATACAGGAAATGTTTGGAATTAGCTGGTTTAACTGTTTGCCACTGGCCAATATGTCAGTACTACGCGACATGAGAAAAGAGCTGTATTATCACTATTCGTGGTCACAATCCTTAAAGTAAGACATCATTTTAATCGGTATAGTGTACAGATTCAGAAAAGCTAAGAAATGTTAATATATTGAATATAAAGTTTTGCCTTAAGGGTGCTATAAACAGTTTCGTATAAAAAAACTAGGGGTTATTCCCTGACTAAAAATAACCATGGAGGGAAACCCCTGTTTATTAACTCAATTGGTGCAAAAGTATCATGTTTTTTGTGTTTGATTGTAAAAAATAGTTAATTAGCTTTCAATTAAAACAGGTTTTAAAAATTAAATTAACTTTACATGTTTTGAGGGGAGACAACTTTGTAAACATCCTGTTTTTTTGGCAGTGAAAATTGAAAACTTATTTGCAGCCACTGTAGCTCTTTTCGGAGCAGGAAACCGTACCCTGAAACAAGATTTTTTTGAAAGGCCAGGTAAAAACCTACAAATTTCATACAGTTTTGATTATGAAAAATGTGCATGGATCATGTCTTCATGTCTGTGCACATGACCTGGTTTCAATTTTTTTCTGTCAAAATTAGAGCTTTTATCCCCCATGTTCATTGGATGGAATGTTTTTAATATATTAAAAGTACACATTATTTTTATTTCATTATAAACTAGAGAACATTCTGATTCCAGTGATATCAAGTTTTATACAAGTATCTTTATTAATCAGTCCACCACTAAGGGTCACTTATGCATGGTCCCTAAAAATGTGACGTCATAGAAAAAAACTGTTTATTGCACCCTTAAAGGGACAAATATATATTATAGTGATGTTTTAGCATAGAAAAGTGCATGCGAATGGAGTAAAATAATTCTGAAAAATATTGTACGGCATGTATACTTTAATTTAAAAGCATCAGTTTGGTATATTTAATGCAAATATTACAGATTTGTACATAGCAACCAGAAATAAGAAAACCAGACTCTGCGCGAATATTGAAGTTTTTTGCATCTTTTTGCGACGTCATGATATTTTATTTAATCTCTCATATATTTGAAACCATAGGTTGCACATTTAAAGTGTAGATATTTTCTACTTTTACCTTTACTACTGATCAGTGTGACATAAATCTTAATTCATTATATTATATATTTGGTACTTTTTATAGTCTTAAAGGTACATGTGCCATTCCTAAGAAAAAAGCTTTTTCCATATTTTTCTCAACTCAGCTATAACTTAGTTCACATAATACTAGGGACAAAATATATTTCAAGTAACTTTAGTCATGCTTATTTCATAGTTTTTATTCTATTTATTCAAAAGAAACCCTATTTTATGAATTATTTTCTTTGTAAAACTGATGAAAATGAGATACAGGAAATGTTTGGAATTAGCTGGTTTAACTGTTTGCCACTGGCCAATATGTCAGTACTACGCGACATGAGAAAAGAGCTGTATTATCACTATTCGTGGTCACAATCCTTAAAGTAAGACATCATTTTAATCGGTATAGTGTACAGATTCAGAAAAGCTAAGAAATGTTAATATATTGAATATAAAGTTTTGCCTTAAGGGTGCTATAAACAGTTTCGTATAAAAAAACTAGGGGTTATTCCCTGACTAAAAATAACCATGGAGGGAAACCCCTGTTTATTAACTCAATTGGTGCAAAAGTATCATGTTTTTTGTGTTTGATTGTAAAAAATAGTTAATTAGCTTTCAATTAAAACAGGTTTTAAAAATTAAATTAACTTTACATGTTTTGAGGGGAGACAACTTTGTAAACATCCTGTTTTTTTGGCAGTGAAAATTGAAAACTTATTTGCAGCCACTGTAGCTCTTTTCGGAGCAGGAAACCGTACCCTGAAACAAGATTTTTTTGAAAGGCCAGGTAAAAACCTACAAATTTCATACAGTTTTGATTATGAAAAATGTGCATGGATCATGTCTTCATGTCTGTGCACATGACCTGGTTTCAATTTTTTTCTGTCAAAATTAGAGCTTTTATCCCCCATGTTCATTGGATGGAATGTTTTTAATATATTAAAAGTACACATTATTTTTATTTCATTATAAACTAGAGAACATTCTGATTCCAGTGATATCAAGTTTTATACAAGTATCTTTATTAATCAGTCCACCACTAAGGGTCACTTATGCATGGTCCCTAAAAATGTGACGTCATAGAAAAAAACTGTTTATTGCACCCTTAAAGGAACAAATATATATTATAGTGATGTTTTAGCATAGAAAAGTGCATGCGAATGGAGTAAAATAATTCTGAAAAATATTGTACGGCATGTATACTTTAATTTAAAAGCATCAGTTTGGTATATTTAATGCAAATATTACAGATTTGTACATAGCAACCAGAAATAAGAAAACCAGACTCTGCGCGAATATTGAAGTTTTTTGCATCTTTTTGCGACGTCATGATATTTTATTTAATCTCTCATATATTTGAAACCATAGGTTGCACATTTAAAGTGTAGATATTTTCTACTTTTACCTTTACTACTGATCAGTGTGACATAAATCTTAATTCATTATATTATATATTTGGTACTTTTTATAGTCTTAAAGGTACATGTGCCATTCCTAAGAAAAAAGCTTTTTCCATATTTTTCTCAACTCAGCTATAACTTAGTTCACATAATACTAGGGACAAAATATATTTCAAGTAACTTTAGTCATGCTTATTTCATAGTTTTTATTCTATTTATTCAAAAGAAACCCTATTTTATGAATTATTTTCTTTGTAAAACTGATGAAAATGAGATACAGGAAATGTTTGGAATTAGCTGGTTTAACTGTTTGCCACTGGCCAATATGTCAGTACTACGCGACATGAGAAAAGAGCTGTATTATCACTATTCGTGGTCACAATCCTTAAAGTAAGACATCATTTTAATCGGTATAGTGTACAGATTCAGAAAAGCTAAGAAATGTTAATATATTGAATATAAAGTTTTGCCTTAAGGGTGCTATAAACAGTTTCGTATAAAAAAAACTAGGGGTTATTCCCTGACTAAAAATAACCATGGAGGGAAACCCCTGTTTATTAACTCAATTGGTGCAAAAGTATCATGTTTTTTGTGTTTGATTGTAAAAAATAGTTAATTAGCTTTCAATTAAAACAGGTTTTAAAAATTAAATTAACTTTACATGTTTTGAGGGGAGACAACTTTGTAAACATCCTGTTTTTTTGGCAGTGAAAATTGAAAACTTATTTGCAGCCACTGTAGCTCTTTTCGGAGCAGGAAACCGTACCCTGAAACAAGATTTTTTTGAAAGGCCAGGTAAAAACCTACAAATTTCATACAGTTTTGATTATGAAAAATGTGCATGGATCATGTCTTCATGTCTGTGCACATGACCTGGTTTCAATTTTTTTCTGTCAAAATTAGAGCTTTTATCCCCCATGTTCATTGGATGGAATGTTTTTAATATATTAAAAGTACACATTATTTTTATTTCATTATAAACTAGAGAACATTCTGATTCCAGTGATATCAAGTTTTATACAAGTATCTTTATTAATCAGTCCACCACTAAGGGTCACTTATGCATGGTCCCTAAAAATGTGACGTCATAGAAAAAAACTGTTTATTGCACCCTTAAAGGGACAAATATATATTATAGTGATGTTTTAGCATAGAAAAGTGCATGCGAATGGAGTAAAATAATTCTGAAAAATATTGTACGGTATGTATACTTTAATTTAAAAGCATCAGTTTGGTATATTTAATGCAAATATTACAGATTTGTACATAGCAACCAGAAATAAGAAAACCAGACTCTGCGCGAATATTGAAGTTTTTTGCATCTTTTTGCGACGTCATGATATTTTATTTAATCTCTCATATATTTGAAACCATAGGTTGCACATTTAAAGTGTAGATATTTTCTACTTTTACCTTTACTACTGATCAGTGTGACATAAATCTTAATTCATTATATTATATATTTGGTACTTTTTATAGTCTTAAAGGTACATGTGCCATTCCTAAGAAAAAAGCTTTTTCCATATTTTTCTCAACTCAGCTATAACTTAGTTCACATAATACTAGGGACAAAATATATTTCAAGTAACTTTAGTCATGCTTATTTCATAGTTTTTATTCTATTTATTCAAAAGAAACCCTATTTTATGAATTATTTTCTTTGTAAAACTGATGAAAATGAGATACAGGAAATGTTTGGAATTAGCTGGTTTAACTGTTTGCCACTGGCCAATATGTCAGTACTACGCGACATGAGAAAAGAGCTGTATTATCACTATTCGTGGTCACAATCCTTAAAGTAAGACATCATTTTAATCGGTATAGTGTACAGATTCAGAAAAGCTAAGAAATGTTAATATATTGAATATAAAGTTTTGCCTTAAGGGTGCTATAAACAGTTTCGTATAAAAAACTAGGGGTTATTCCCTGACTAAAAATAACCATGGAGGGAAACCCCTGTTTATTAACTCAATTGGTGCAAAAGTATCATGTTTTTTGTGTTTGATTGTAAAAAATAGTTAATTAGCTTTCAATTAAAACAGGTTTTAAAAATTAAATTAACTTTACATGTTTTGAGGGGAGACAACTTTGTAAACATCCTGTTTTTTTGGCAGTGAAAATTGAAAACTTATTTGCAGCCACTGTAGCTCTTTTCGGAGCAGGAAACCGTACCCTGAAACAAGATTTTTTTGAAAGGCCAGGTAAAAACCTACAAATTTCATACAGTTTTGATTATGAAAAATGTGCATGGATCATGTCTTCATGTCTGTGCACATGACCTGGTTTCAATTTTTTTCTGTCAAAATTAGAGCTTTTATCCCCCATGTTCATTGGATGGAATGTTTTTAATATATTAAAAGTACACATTATTTTTATTTCATTATAAACTAGAGAACATTCTGATTCCAGTGATATCAAGTTTTATACAAGTATCTTTATTAATCAGTCCACCACTAAGGGTCACTTATGCATGGTCCCTAAAAATGTGACGTCATAGAAAAAAACTGTTGATTGCACCCATAATACATGAGTTGCTTCTGGAAAACTTTTGACAATGGCTTTAACTAAAGATCCTTCTTGATCGGAACCAATGACCAATTCCGAGGTGTCCACATCCGCGAGTTTGGTCTTAAGATGCGAGAAAAATATACTATACGTATCAAAATGCGAACAGTCGTGTAAAAACATGGGTCCGATTTATATCATACCTTTCATTGTTGTATGTAGCATCAGTACTGTCGACAGTATCACTGTCTTTGTTGTGCTGTTGGCTGCTGTTGTCTCTGTTGTGGGGGTCTATGCTTGTCTCGTAGTCTTGGTTAGTGCCTTCTTTGTTGCATTTGTTGTTTTTGGCATTCCTTTGGTTGCTTGTATGGTCCTGATCACTACTGTCGTCCAGATCCACGAACTGTGAAGTCGGTGTATGTAATCTCAAAATAGGTACAAAGTGGTTTGGATCAAACACTGCGAATGGTTGTGGTCTTACTTTCATAGTCCACATTATTGTTACTGCAGCCTCTTCACATTCATTAACAGTTCTCCCAACTATTTTTCTGTGATATGGCTCTGTATGGTAGTTTGAAGATACCAAAGGTGGATAATATGATTGAAGTGGCTTGTTTATAACAGCACTCAACCCATACATATGTTGCATGTCGGAATATGCTCCTATGACTATGGCATTCCTGGCAAGCTGTTCATATGGACTGGTTACTACACGGTTATCCCTAATCCTGTCGGTGTACCCTTTAGATGAGGTATCGTATTGCTGTTTATTGTTTATGATTTCCAATGCAGTCAGGAGTCTGAGGTGATGATGGTAAATTTGCGTTCCAAAAAGTCCAGTTGATACAGAGCGATAAAGACAGTTGCCGTCGCCTATAGTTTCTATTGGTGTTCTGGTTTCCAATACCGCTGGCGCAAAACCGCGTAAAATATTTGCAGAGACTTCATCGACATTTTCCAGACAAATTTGATTGGATTGTTCCGGTAGTTTGATATCGTACGTCTTCAATAAAAGTGATTCAGATGTAGCAGTATTGGTTATTTGTGAGGTGTTTCCATCTTTCAATGTAGATTCTAACCTGAAATATGCCAAAAAATTAACATCAGCACAAATTAGTATCAATTTTCTCGTCCTTTTTATATATACTTGAACTTGAAAAGTGAGATAATTAACGGTCTCGAAATGCGGTAATATGATTGATTGTTGGTTGCTTAACGTCCAGTGGCAAATATTTTTTGCAAATTCAGGACATTTTATACTTGTTTTATAATTTATACATATATAATTCATGTAGAACGAAATGCGGTAATATCATTCATTTTCTTCTTTTTTTTTTTTTATCAAAAAGACATACCTTCATCAGTGACATATTATATGGTTCTGTTAAATGTACATGTATTACCTTATAATATAGCAAGATAAAATTGTCATTGTCGATATACAAGTGAATAAGAAATATTAATTTATGACTGTCAAACAATTGTTCTACATGAATTAAATTTTATAAATTATAATACATGCACTGTTTTGTTCAATCTCGGTCGCTAATTTAATTAGTTGGAACATTTCAACAATTCCTTATAAAGTTTTTCGAATGAGTAAATATGAGTAAATATATTATATGCATATCACGTAAAATAGAAAATATCATATAAAACATGAAGGAAATTTAACAGGAATTATTGAATAAATACTAATAAGTTTGAGTACTTTGTGCCTTTGTTTGTGTTGTGTGTGTGTGAGTGTGTTACATGTTAAATTAATACACATTAATTATGACTTTGACACGTTAAACTTGTCTATGGTTTGAAATCGTTAAAAAAAGGTCCCGTTATCTCCATGAACAAGCTTATCTATAATAGATACATGTAGCGCAGGCAAATATTTATCACCATCGGACATCGTTTCGCTAATCTACATATATAAGTGGTTTATTAGATAAAATAAATAGAAATCAACAGGCCATTAATTTAAAAAAAATAAAAATAAAGCATACATGTATTAAACAAAATTTAACTAGAAAAACATGTTAAATTGTTTCTTTTTTGTAAATTCACATATTCTTATAAATGCACAATCTAAATTTTTAATTATGCATTTAATTTTATTATAACGAAGAATTGTTAACAATATAAAAAAAATATAATACATTGTTTTAACTTTATTCAATAAATATATATGTATCCTCTTTTCGGTTCTTTTCGGTCCTTTTCGGTTCTTTTCGGTTCTTTTCTGTAATTCGTCGCTCTTTTCTGTAAATCGTTGGACCGGTAAATATATATATATATATATATATATATGTGTGTGTGTGTGTGTGTTGAAAAATTAAGGCATAGCAGGGCACCAAGCAATTCAAATTTTAATACTCTGACAAACTATGTACAAATGAAATGTTTTTTTTTTTAAAAGCACAATAAATTCATCAACTTCAAAAGTTTCAGAACTATTTGATGAAATAATCAAACTAGATGTTAAGACATCTTCTGGTTTTTAGGTCCAAAGATTTTAAAACTGAGTGTTCCTTTCATAGCATCTTCCTTGACATACATTTTTAATGAATGATTGATACTTACGGAAGCTGATAAGGGCCAATCAAAAACAAAATTATGTCGTATAATTACGACATCGCTATGTTGTAATTTCGACATAACATGTCGTTACAACGACATTGCTATGTCGTAATTTCGACATATCATGTCGTAATAACGACATCACTATGTCGTTAAACGACATAGCTATGTCGTAATAACGACATCGCTATATATAAAAGAATATGTATTATGATTGACAAGAAACTAAATGACACAGAAATTATCAACTATAGGTCATCATAATGCCCCCATTTAATTAGAAAAGCCCCCGCATAGTCAGCTATAAAAGAGGGAGGAAAGATACAAGAGGAAGAGTCGCCGAAATGCTGTTATTAATTAATTATAAGCTCCCTTGGTAAAACTCCAAATTTCATATTTAATGTATTTCATTGTTAAATAATTTACACGAAGCTTAATAAGTATATATTTGTTAATTGCATAGCTTTTGCTATTGAATTCATTGATTTAAGATTTTTATTTATATTGTAAAATTTAAAATTTGCATCGTCGCAAAATCTTTGAATACCTTCAGTGAGAAACTTATATATTTATTGATCCGAATTTAGTGTAGCAAGATGTAGACCGGGCGAGGGCTGTATAGGCAGTCAAGGTCGTTAAACACTTCCATTTGAGTTATGGCAGACTGTGGAAGGACTATAGAGCCAGGGAAGAATAAACAAGATGCCTTCACTAAAAAATAGAAAAGCAATACATGAACCTAAGACTGCTGACTGCCGGCTCACCAAGAGATTGCTGCTGAAATTGTGTTTGCTTTCGAACTGAAATAATTGACTGTGAATAGAAGAAGCCAGTTGAAAGTATATATTTACAGCTTATATTTGAATAGTTATTTTAAAGCTCGACTATCATATTTATTACTTGGTAATGTACATTTTTTTTCCTATTATAACCCTTTGGCAAATCCTATTTTCTACTTACCGGATGACTTATGCACATGACACAAACCTATCGCATTATAATATTTTTGCCCTCAGTTTTCTTTATAATCTGGAATTCTGGATGCATTTATTTTATCTATCATATCTTTATATTTTGTTACCGACATGAATGCCTTTATATTCTTAACTCGTATTTGAAGCTGTCTTTACTCATGTTAGATGTTGTATGTGGTGAAACCTGTGACATGCAATTGATTGGGACCTCTTATGAAGAGACTTATTTTGGTCTCATAAAACATCTCAAATTTTAAGGATTTCCTGATTTTACTTAAATCAATTCAAACATCCTACAGGGAAACCTAGTTTTGCAGAAGAGTTTCTTAATTCAGAAGTTTATAAATACCTTTACACACTTTTAAAATAACCAATTTATATTAAAAGGTATGTAGATATAAACAGATACCAAAATTAAAATGATGTACGCCAGACACGAGTTAAGTCTACAAAAAGCATCAGTGAAGCTTGAATGAAAAAAGTTAAAAGGCTAAAAAAAAAAAAAAAGTTACGGTATCTATTCCTTGGGTAGACAATCCTTAGCTTTTCGAAAAGGTCAAAGTCTATAATAGGACAGTGACTCATAAAAGAAACAAAAGAAAATAACTCGAGGTCAGAATACCGTTAGTAATGATGAAAGTCACATGTAAAGCTCTTTCTGTCGTGTCCTGAATTTAGATAACAAAAACGAAAATAAGCTTTCACGAGTGAATTTAATTGTATTGCATGCAAGTAGTTTTAGCGGACGAAAAAGTAAATAGAAAGCATCTCACTGATACTCAGGAAAAGAATACGCATTTGTGTCAGCACATATCATAATCTAATAGTCGAATGTCAAACGGCCTACATTAAATGTTTTGACTTCGGATTCATTGACATTTAATCCGGAATTTTTGAGAACGCAAACCGATAGTGTGCTTTTGAAATATAATGTGAATGAATCAAGACGTGTAGGATAGTTGGTCAACACAATGAATACAATTTTCAAAACCGTACCATAGTACAAATATGTAGATGCTATAACTATTAAAACAAACAAACAAAAATTGAATTCAAATTTTATAATAAACTAACGGTCCTGTTAGTATTTTTTTTTGAATATATATAATATCAATAAACACGAACGTCAAGTATTTACGGATGAACATTTTATTCATCGAATGAATCTATTTTTAAATTCTAACATTCCACTATGTGAATATATTACTATACAAAATATAAGCAAAGACTTCTAAATCCATACTAAAACAGTATAAAACCATCAACATTATGGTTGTAATTACATTTTGTTGTGATTATTGTAAATTATTTTTACGGTTGTTGTTAGTTTAAAAAGTAAAATCACAAAAATACTGAACTCAGAGGAAAATCAATTCGGAAAGTCCATAATCACATGGCAAAATCAAATAACAAAACGTATCAAAAACGAATGGACATGAACTGTCATATTCCTGACTTGGTACAGGCATTTTCAAATGTAGAAAATGGTGGATTGAACCTGGTTTTATAGCTAGCTAAACCTCTCACTTGTATGACAGTCCCATCAAATTGCATTATATTGTCACCGATGCGTGATAAAATCATGCTTTATGAATTGAAAACACTGAAGTATTTTTTTATTCACGACCGTTTAAAATTTTAATATTAATTTTAATAAATTTATCTTACTTTCCGTTTGATGGATATATTACATTACAAAAAAAAAAAAAAAAAAAAATTACTCATAAAACCTAAATACTAAAATGGTATGAAATAATTAACGTAGAAATATAATGATTATTGTTTATAAACATCTTTTTTTTTTGTATGATGCAAGAATTTATTTAGATTTAATTTTTATGTTTCCTTTACAAATGAATATTTAAAAATACTAAAAAGCAGAGAATCTTTACCTACAAAATACTTATTTCTTAATTGCAACCGGTCTAAAAATATTCTGATTTCAATTATTGTTAGTTTCTTCAGAAACATAAAGAACAGTTTATATTTTGTATATATTTCTTTGATTTCTCTTGAATTAAATACTTTTGATAAGAATATTATCTTTCTGTTTTCCGATCTAATATTAATATTTTAACCAGAATTTTCTCTCCCGTAAGTCTATGATGAAATACACAGTATCCCGTGGTTAAATCTTCAAACATAATCAGTTTACATGTTTACATGAAACAACAGACAATACCACCTTATAATTGACCCAGATACACACAGTGTACAGTGGTCGTTTTTTAATATAATTGCGTCGTCAAGGGCCATCAAGGGACCATTTTAAAGACGTAGATAACAACCTGTTAAGACCTGTATAAATGACAGAAAACTTTCGAGACGTTCCGAGAATTTTATTCTGACTTCCGGCCGAGAGATATCGAGTGACCCATAGACACATCCAAAACTCGCCAATATATAAGCATGAACCCCTCAGGAGGTTCATGCAAAACATGGAATTATATGAGGACTGACACTGCAAGTCAAGCACGAAAGATACCAAAGGGACAGTCAAACTCATAAATCTAAAACAAACTGACAACGCAATGGCTAAAAATGAAAAAAGACAAACAAACAACAGCACATATCACAACATAGAAAACTAAAGAATAAACAACACGAACCCTACCAAAAAACTAGGGGTGATCTCAGGTGCTCCGGAAAGGTAAGCAGATCCTGTTCCACATTTGGCACCCATCGTGTTGCTTATGTGATAACAAATCCGGTAAATAGTCTAATTCGGTAGGTCACATTCAAGAAAAGAAAGGGGATTGTAGTTACGACGTAAGGAACATATCCGATATCATTTGTGAAACGGTCAACCAAAAGCGCAAACTACATTGCTTCTTGTAAAAAGGGTTAAGTGCAATACTGATTGCTCTATTTTGACATCGATTAATTTTTGCAAGTTTAATTCGGTTTTATATATTGTTGGTTGATTCTGGTTCTATTCGTTTTGTGATGTCAATTTATCAAAAATTATCTCGAGTTGTGACAATCGATTTAATAATGTTAACCCTTTAAGTTATTAAAATGCAGTACTGTCGCAACTAATGTAGGAAAGGAAGATGGGACGGAAGTACATGTATACGGTTTTCCATTATTTTTGTATCATAGGATGTTTAACTTTCAAGGTGCATATCATCTGTCATTGTAAAATTTTTATTTCTTAATTCAACCCCAATACAAATATATCTGACACTCTGCAAGTACATCAAACATTTTTACCCTTGGTTAAATTTGAATAGAATTGTATTTTCCCTGGCAAATAAGTTGTCGAAATACAGTCCTTCAATTACTTGAACCTTGGCTTGAGAATTATTTCCCAAGTCATCTATTATAGTGTTTAACTTCTGATATACATTTTAAAATAAAGTAATCTACTCCTGGATCGTCCGCGAAAACGGCAAATATAATCCCGGTTTTTTTTTTATTAAATTGATGAAATGGTTTTCGTCGCTGTTTGGGATTCGTCTTTCAATTACCTCCATTTCATGCACAAGTTTATATTGACGTAAAGTTCCGGCTTCGCTAGTACAGGAATTACTTTCATCACGACAGTTATAACATGAATAGTCGGACAAATCGCGAAGCAAAACATTCCTTGAACTGGTATTAAGTCTTTTAATATTGGTGATTGCACCTTACTGAAGTGACGACTTTAAATGATCTACTTCGGAGTACTTCCGTAACATAAATTTCAATTCGCATTTTACATTTAGAGGACTGTCTTGGTGTCTCCAATTTGTCTTTGCAAAAGTTGGACGAAGTTCATGTAATGGGATGTTTTCCTAATTTCCCAATACTTTTAAATAAATCGTTAAAAGCTATAAACGATTAATAAAAATTGCAAAATTTAACCTGTGTCGAACCTATGTCCCCGGGCGGAGTCTATAGCAACATGCACTATTCTATTTTTCGGCAGCAATCATCTCACCTTTGTTTCCAAATTTCATAACACGATTTGTTTTAGTTATCATGAACATCTATAATACTAAAATTACGAGGTCCAATTTGTCAGCCGTCATCACGTAAAAACGACGAATCACAGAATTCAACTTTATATATAACTAAATTATAGTATAAAGGTGTAGATTAAAAATTACACCACTCCAGGTCCTTTTGTTTTCCACGTAATTAATATTGCCAATAAATAAGAAGTTCCGGGTCGAGTCCGCTACCGATACCAATAGTATATTCACCTGTTACCTATTACCTTATCTGTACGTTCCGCATCTGACAGGCGCACAACCAAACGTTGTATTCAGGATTAATATGCTATATACACGGGTCATAACCACAGGGTTGACACTACTAAATTGTCAAATTGTTGTAGTATTTTAATTAGTAAGACTTTCTAAGATAACAATACGAATACTAAAAATCTGGACTAAAAATAAGGCGTATAGGTACAGTTTGCAATTTGTTAGTGGGCATGACATAAAACAGCGAAGCAAAGAATTCAACTTTATTTATAACTTATATAGGACAATGCTGTTGATTAAAAAATACTCCATTCCAGGACCTTTTGTTTTCCAAATAATTAATATTATTGTTTCAGTTCGACGGGTTCAAACAGAAAGACTTGAAAGCAGAGAAAAACTGTGTATCTTATAATCGGCATTACTTTATCTGATGACAATACTAATACTAAAATAAGGCTTGCGCATAGTTATATACTTTAATTCAGTCACGGACCCGTGATATCACGGATGTGTTCTAGTCTATACTATTAAACGAGAAGACCTCATTTTGTGTGTCGCTTCTCTTCCTTCCACGATTTATTAATCACCATGCCTCTGTGTTCTATAGGTAACATGCATAGTCACATTTGTCATCCATTGTTATGATTATTCAGATTGAGTTATTTTTGGAGAAAAACGACAAAAAAGGAGTCCGGATATTGATTCCGTCATCAGACTGATTTTAGTCATAGATAAGATTTCCGGTTTAAACAACCAATCGTATGATAGATAACGGAAATCGAAAAATAAATAAGCCAATCAGAGCGTTCTCCATATCATGGTGTTTAGATCGCAAAAACCAAAACTATTATACCTCCTTAGAGAGGCCAACTATTTTACGTGTTTTATCTACATGTAAACTAAGATTATGCTACATAATATATAGATCCTCTCTGTATACTGTCTACTGTTTTCTTTTAAATGTTTACTATTTAAGGGGTCATACTAGTTGCATATATATTAAGTTAAATATGTGGAAACAAGAATGTGTCCATAGTACACCGATGCCACCTCGGCACTATATTTACTAAGTTTCGAGTTCATTGGACTTCAACTTCATCAAACTTGAACTACCTCGACCAAAAACTTTAACCTGAAGCGGACAGACGGACGGACGTCACGAACGAACGCACAGATGTACAGACTAGAAAACATAATGCACATAAATGGGGCATACAAATTTATTGTAGAAAGTGAAAGTAGTCATTTTGCAAAAATGAAAGTAGGATAGAGACTAGAGGGAGACGAGACCTTTTTCGGGACTTCGGGGTCGGTTGTTTATAAGCTCGGAATCTTGGGATTGATCAATACGGGATCCGGGAATATATTTTTCGATTTCGGTATCTCGGGATATGAATTTCTTTAAATTCTGCATCTCGGGATTTCATGTTTTTAAGACCCGGATTTCGGGATCAGGACCCCTCCGACCTTCCCTCAAATTAGCCTTAGTCGGCCTTAGGTACATGTAGCAATAAACAGTTAGGAATAAATACTAAAATTTGCCCTTATGAATTTTACCATCCCCTGTTAATTGCTTTCTTGCAATATCTAGCTTACTGTTTGTGTCATATATATGGACATATGTATGTAATAGATTTTACATATGTATTCCATAGATTTTATATCCAGTATATAAAATGGTAAAATATAATTTCTTTTTTTGGTGTATCCATGGCAACAATCTGCATTTATTTGTTATAAAATATTGCAAAAAGGGGGGAAAGATGTCATATATTTCCCCAAAATTTGGCTAAAAGTAGAATTGCAATCGCTTGAAGTAATACCTTTTCTGAAACTGTGTACATATATCATTCAGCAAATCCAATGAAAATCATATGTCTTTCGTCTCATTTTTTTTTTTGTAAAATTGCGTCAAAAACTTCGTGTAGAAAAAGAGTGTTTGTAAACATTAATTTCTGGACCCATGGCCGGGCTAGCCATGAAAATACGGATTGTCAAACAGAAAACAGCCCATAAAACATGTAAAATGTCATCTTGATGCACTTATAAACCATCTTTGAAGGCTAAATTAGCACTTATCTGTCTAAAAATGAATTTTATTACACAATAACTTTCCTATTTGAAATATCCAAGGGGCCAAAATGCGAAACTAAACTCCTAACTGTGTATTGCTACCTTAGTCATTTATACAAGATTCGGTATCCTACCATTGGCATGTTAATAAGGCTCTCAAAAGAAAAAATCACTGATGGATCCGATCACTGTCCTAGAAGCATATTTTATTAGACTAATAATGGTCTATATATAAGTAGTTACATTTATTTCATTTTTTAAAGCGGTGCAAATTTTTAACTTATTTGACTTTTACCAAAAGATGCATTGTAGCAAAGGAGAAGAATAATTGTGGTCTGAGGCCAGAAACACGAACATAGTTGAATTTAACAGAAAGGAAACAAATATCGAACTTTGGAAAAAGGGAGAGGGCTTTTGATACCTTTTCTGAAATTCTCCAGTTTACATAATTATCTTTTACAAACATCATCTTACAACAGTTCACAAGCTGTATATGCCCGCGATTTCGCGGGTGTGTTCTAGTTTAATTGAAACTTTAGCACATGTAACGTCGGAAATTAGCGTCTGTAAGATTTTAGACTTTTTCAGACGTTTGGACAAATTGGCTACCGTTTTGTAATGTGAGGAATTTTATTCCTTTAAAACCAAAATATGTAGTTGATAAGAAAAAATCTTGGAATTTTTTACTCTTCGTGTTTTATTTTTTTATTTTGATCAAATATTATAAATACGCGTTAACTGCTCTGAAAAATGAAATATCAACTTGGACAAAATGGCTACCGTTTGAAAAACGACCGTGTAGAGAAGAATTTATTGAATCAGCAAATATTTGTACTTTTGTTAGATATTATTATTGTTTTACTCTTTTTATTCATTTTCTGCTACATGCATATCAATTTATAAAATTCACTTGCAGTCGTTGAGTTAACGAAAAACGTCGTTGGACATTTGCTAAAATAACGGCTTTAACGCCACAGAGAACCGACACATGTCGTTGTTCCTGTCAAGAATCAAGAAGATCAGAAAATAAGAAATAGAATCGCTATACATAAGAGTTAAAACAATTTTTCATAAATGTAACTTTGGACATCCGTTTTTTTTTTTCACATAGCTTTCTTATTTTAATCCCCAAATATACTAGATATTACTTAGTATATGATCAATATGAGCTGTGAAAACATAATTTAAAACAAACCTTTTTATTTTGTTTTGCGGATGAAATTTCGAAGATTCTGTTTTAAACCTTAGGGGTTGTAGGAACATCGTGCCCAACGTTTGAAAGTAGAAATAGAGCAATCAATAATACTTCAATTCACCTTTATTACAAAAAGCCATGTAGTATGCGGTTATTATATATAGGGAGATGGGGAGCTTGGCTGGCTTTGGTAGGACTTAATCTCAGTCCTCTCTACATTCCATATATTATACATCCAACAAGTAGACGTATGAGGTGCTTGTCTGGCTGTAACGCCCTGCTACAGCCGGAAACTTTAAAGTGATGATGGGATCTATAAAATATATAAGTTTCTTACTGAAGGAATCCAAAGAAGGTAACCAAAGATTTTTGCGACGATGCAATTATTAAACTTTACAATATGAATAAATATCTTTAACCAATGAATTCAAACAACAAAAGTTATGCAATTAACATATATATACTTATTAGGCTTCATGTAAATTATTTAACAATGAAATACAGTAAAAATGAAATTTGGAGTTTTATCAAGGGAGCTAATAATTAATTAAGAACAGCATTTCGAGGACTCTACCTCTGGTATCTTTCCTCCCTCTTTTATAGCTGACTATGCGGGGGATTTTCTAATTATAGGGGAATTATGATGACCTATAGTTGTTAATTTCTGTGTCATTTGGTCTCTTGGCAATCATAAGACATATTCTTTTAGATATAGCGATGTCGTTACGACATCCTATGTCGTTATTTCGACATAATTTATTTTTTGAATGGCCCTTATCGGCTTCCGTAGTTACTCGTATTTTTCAATCTGTTTTAAAAAATGCAAAGGTAGCTCCAATTTTTAAATATGGTAAAAAAAAAGGTAGATAGCAATTACAGACAAATATCTGTTCTGCCAACATTATCAAAATAGATAGAGATATGTATCTAAACATCTGTATAATTATTTGACAAAGTTTCAAATTTTACACCCTTTCCAGTCTGGGTTTAGACCAAACCATTCATGTCAAACTGCCCTCATTAATATCATTGATAAATGGCTACATGAAACGAATAATGGAAATATCAATTTGGCAGTCCTTCTGGATTTTAAAAAAGGCCTTTGATGTTGTTGATTATGAAATTTTAAGTAAAAAACTTCAAATCTATTTCATATTTGAAAGAAAAAACATAGCAAGTCCATATAAGTAATCAGTATTTTCTGATAAAAAGTTTATAAATTTCAGTGTTCAACAGGGCTCAATACTTGGTCCCATTTTGTTTGTTTTGTACATAAATGACCTTCCATTACACATCAAAAACTGCCACACAGACTTGTATGCTGATGACACAATTATGCATACATCAGGAAAGAGTATTGGTGATATGTAATTAAAAGTACAAATCTCCAATGTGTTGAAAAATAGTGTAATGAAAATAACATGTTCATAAATTCGGATAAAACAAAATGGATGGTTAAAGGTATAAGACAAAGGCTGCGTTTAAATCAAGCAGAACCAGTTCTAACTATTGAAAATAAAAATCATGAATTGAAAAACTTTTAGGTGTTAGAATTGACTCTTGTCTGTCATGGACAGATCAGGTTAATTTCTTTTCATCAATATCATTTAGACTTCATTTACTGTCTAAGATCAAGAAACTTCTAAATATTGATTCAAGAAAATTATTTTATTTTTTATATTCTCCCACTGATAGATTATTGTTGTATTATTTGGAATGGTTGTGCTAAAAATGAGCTAGTCAGAATAATAAAATTTCAGAAAAGGGCTGTGGGACTAATTTTAGATGCTGATCCACTTTCATCATCGGCACCTTTATCAAACAGCTTGGGTGGATTACAATAGAAAACAGAATCTCATACCATTAATCTCTTTTGATGCAGACATGCCTTAAGAATGAAACCCCTGTATATTTAACTGAAACATTTAAAGAAATGCCAAAAATAAACCAATATTGTTTGAGGAATGCGTCTTGCAAAAAAATTCAAGTTCCAAAAACCAAAACAGAGCTGTATAAGAAATCTTTTATATACTCAGGATCTATTTTATTGAATAACTTAAAAATATCCATGAAAAAAACAGAGCTGTATAATAAATCTTACTCGGGATCTATTTTATGGAATAACTTACAAATATCCATGAAACAAGAATGTGTCCATAGTACACGAATGCCCCACTCGCACTATCATTTTCTATGTGCAGTGGACCGTGAAATTGGGGTCAAAACTTTAATTTGGAATTAAAATTAGAAAGATCATATCATAGGGAACATGTGTACTAAGTTTCAAGTTGATGTAACTTTAACTTCATCAAAAACTACCTTGTCCAAAAACTTTAACCTAAACTTCACACTATCATTTTCTATGTTCAGTGGACCATGAAATTGGGGTCAAAACTTTAATTTGGAATTAAAATTAGAAAGATCATATCATGGGGAACAAGTGTACTAAGTTTCAAGTTGATTGGACTTCAACTTCTTCAAAAACTACCTTGACCAAAAACTTTAACCTGAAGCGGACGGACGAACGGAGGCACAGATGGACGGACGGACGGACGGAGGAACAGACCAGAAAACATAATGCCCCTCTACTATCGTAGGTGGGGCATAAAAATTAACCTCATGTACAATCTCATTCAAAAAAGATTTTAAAAATTACTTGTTATTTCGAATAGACAGAAAAAAATGTTGCAGTCATTTCTTATAATTTAATTCTAAATTCCATTTTAAACCGTAGAAAACCATGAAAAAACGTTGATGACGTCACGGTCACATGACTAAATTATGTCTTTGGGCTCACAACAAAATAACGTCAGCCAATCAGAAGACGCGTTACATCCAAAATTAAATTATTAACGAAAGAACGCTATGAAAAAGATGTTTTTTGCTTAACGTCCAGTGGCAAATTGTTCATGTCATGCATGTTCAGGACGAAAACAAATAAACAATAAAAAATTGAGCCTTTCAAGTTTGGTAGGCGTCGAACAGAATGAAGTGCGGTAAATTTGGGCTGCCACTGAAAAATTACAGTACCAAAAATTTAGCCTTGAAACAGGCCAACGTTTGGCCTAAGAAAAGAGTTGTTGCATTGTTTTTACCATGCAGAGAGCTTGGTACTCTTTGTACACGAAGCATAAGATTAAACATCCACTTTCTGTCCGGACATGGTAGTCAAACGAACGTCCCATTTCGGCAAGGGTTTTACCGCCAGTCGAGAAAAAACCAAGGCATGACTATATTTCTATACCCCATAGATCTAAAACTTAAGGAAATCGTGGACTTAATACTTAATTATTTTAAAACGGTAGGATGTCGCTGACGGAATCTCTTTTTATTCTTATGTAATTATGAAGTCTCTGATCCTTTTTATGTTGTTGTTATATAAAAATAAGAAGACGTGGTATGCTTGTTGTCGATAGAAATCCTTTAAACTTCGAACAAAAACATGTTAATTTTCTAGCAACACGGATCTTTCATTTATAATATCACTAACATAAGTATCATCATTAACGATTATGTACGACAGGATTTCATGAATTATTTTTAAATTAAACATATTTGCAATGTTTTCTTTTGCTGTGTGTTTGGTTTTTTTTCTACATTGTACAGAGGTATAGGGTGAGTGTTGAGATCGCACTAAACATGTTTAACCCCGCCGCATTTTTGCGCCTGTCCCAAGTCAGGAGCCTTAATTAATATGACGTCCATTTTCACTGAACTAGTAAACATTCTTGTTTAGGGGTCAGCTGAAGCCCACCTCCGGGTGAGGGATTTTCTCGCTGTGTTGAAGACCCATTGGTTGTCTTCTGCTCTTTGTTCGGGTTGTTCAACTTGTCTCTTTGACACATTCCCCATTTTCATTCTCGATTTTACAGAACATTTTTTTTATATCTTGTGGTCAATATAGAGATATAACGCCAACTTTTTTCCAATTTTATGGTTTAGATTTGAAAGATTCACACACTCATTATTTTTCAGTTTCTAAACTTTTAAATCCACAAAATATTATTAAAAGTAATTACTTAAACAACTGGTGTAATAAAAAATGAGACTCGCCGTATAACGACATTTCCATTGGCTATTCGTTATGTCATTGATAACTTTCAACGGTTAAAACGATGCACAGTTCATCTATGGCAACAGACATAATTATGTGATTGATGTTTTCAAAAATATGTACAAAATACTTTTCACCTGGAGATCTTCTTTTCGTCAAATTTTATTGCATTCTGAAGCTTACAAAATTTTTAAAATGTCTTATGTTAAAGTTTGACGCCGGAAAAGGACATAAATTTTAATGACGTAACTCATGGTTTGTGCAAAAGACTAGATCAACGATTCACGGATTTTCAATTTCAAACACGTTATTATACATTATACTGTTGAATACTGTATCATTTGTTATTGTTTTACTTGTACATGTCTTCACATCATTTTACTATACTATTAATTTTGGGTGTCCTTAACGAACGTATCCTTCAAAGTTTAACATACTGAATTGACACTATTTTTCGTGAGAAACCAGTCATATGTAATACAGTAACACGGTATGGTCTTAATGCAGATGGAGCTGTCATAGATGACACTAACAGCCCGTGCAGTAACACGGTGTGGTCCTAATGCAGTTGGAGCTGTCATAGATGAGACTAACAGCCCGTGCAGTAATACGGTGTGGGCATAATGCAGATGGAGCTGTCATAGATGAGACTAACAGTCCGTGCAGTAACACGGTGTGGTCCTAATGCAGATGGAGCTGTCATAGATGACACTAACAGCCCGTGCAGTAACACGGTGTGGTCCTAATGCAGATGGAGCTGTCATAGATGACACTAACAGCCCGTGCAGTAACACGGTGTGGTCCTAATTCAGATGGAGCTTTAACGTTACTACATGAGAAGAACCCTACAACTGCACTCCATTCTGTCTTTTATACCGCCTTTTGCTTAAGCAACACATCATGTTATTGCATTGGTAATTTGTCTCATCAATGACAGATCCATTTTGTTCCTACTGCAGATGGAGCTGTAATAGATTCATGAAACATATATTTAACTCATGCAGTAACACGATATGTTACTTATGCAGAAGAAGGTGTCATGTATTTGCGAGACTAGCAACCCATACAATTGCACAATGGGTTGCTAAAGTAGATGCAGTTGTCGTAGGTTTATGAGACAAATAATCCATACAGTAATACGATGTGTTCCTTATGCAGATGAACCTGTCATGGTTGAGACATACAACCAAATCAGTAACACAACCAAATAAGTACCACAATGTTCTCATAATGCAGATGGAGATTCTAATGCTTACATGTTTAACACTGCCACATTCGGTATGTGCCTGTCCAAAGTCAGAGCCTGTAATTCAGTAGTTGTCGTTTGTTGCTGTGTAACATATTTGTTTTTTGTTCATTATTTTGTACATAAATACGGCCGTAAGTTTTTTCGTTTGAAATGTCATTTATAGCTGACTATATGCGGTATGGGATTTGCTCATTGTTGAAGGCCGTACGGGGACCTATAGTTGTGAATTTCTGTGTCATTTGGTCTCTTGTGGAGAGTTTTCTCATTGGCAATTATACCACATCCTCTTGTTTATATTGTCACGTATGAAACAAACAACCAATACAGATACTGAAGATATTTTCCCATCTTTTTTTTATTAAATGGTTGTTCGTAGTTACACGTCCAGTAGCAAATATTTCATACATATTCAGTAAGAGAACAAATTAACAATTACTTTAATAGAGTCTAAGTCAGCGACTCTTTTCACAAAACATATTACGATTAAAATTGATTGTAAGTTATACTGAATTTGAAGGACTTACGAGTATTTTACTCTTAAGATTTTTTGTGAAAAGAACCACTGATTCTTTAGCAGTCGCAGAAAGCCAATACCAAGACAAACAAAAAACGACGACTAGACAACCAGTGGCGGATCCAGAACTTTTCCTAAGGGGGGGGGGGGGGGGGGGGGGGGCGCTGACTGACCTAAGAGGGGGCCCGCTCCAGTCATGCTTCAATGATTCCCTATATAATCAACCAAATTTTTCGCACGAAAAGGGGGACCCGGGCCCCCCAGCCCCCCCCCCCCCCTGGATCCGCCTATGACAACAACTGTCCATATGCACAGAATTAACAATTACTAATTTTCAGATCTGGTTTCACGAGATCACCTAGGAGGTTTGTCTACTGGAGATCAAATCTACAATCTGTCGAACTCAAGGTGAACATCTACCACGAGATCACCTAGGACGTTCACGCACTGCTACTGGAGATCAAATCTACAATCTCTCGCAGACTCGCACTCAAGGTGAACATCTACCACGAGATCACCTAGGACGTTCGCACACTGCTACTGGAGATCAAATCTACAATCTCTCGCACTCAAGGTGAACATCTACCACGAGATCACCTAGGACGTTCGTGCACTGCTACTGGAGATCAAATCTACAATCTCTCGCACGCAAGGTGAACATCTACCACGAGATCACCTAGGACGTTCGCGCACTGCTACTGGAGATCAAATCTACAATCTCTCGCAGACTCGCACTCAAGGTGAACATCTACCACGAGATCACCAAGGACGTTCGCGCACTGCTACTGGAGATCAAATCTACAATCTCTCGCAGACTCGCACTCAAGGTGAACATCTACCACGAGATCACCTAGGAGGTTTGTCTACTGGAGATCAAATCTACAATCTGTCGAACTCAAGGTGAACATCTACCACGAGATCACCTAGGACGTTCACGCACTGCTACTGGAGATAAAATCTACAATCTCTCGCAGACTCGCACTCAAGGTGAACATCTACCACGAGATCACCTAGGACGTTCGTGCACTGCTACTGGAGATCAAATCTACAATCTGTCGAACTCAAGGTGAACATCTACCACGAGATCACCTAGGACGTTCACGCACTGCTACTGGAGATAAAATCTACAATCTCTCGCAGACTCGCACTCAAGGTGAACATCTACCACGAGATCACCAAGGACGTTCGCGCACTGCTACTGGAGATCAAATCTACAATCTCTCGCAGACTCGCACTCAAGGTGAACATCTACCACGAGATCACCTAGGACGTTCGTGCACTGCTACTGGAGATCAAATCTACAATCTCTCGCAGACTCGCACTCAAGGTGAACATCTACCACGAGATCACCTAGGAGGTTTGTCTACTGGAGATCAAATCTACAATCTGTCGAACTCAAGGTGAACATCTACCACGAGATCACCTAGGACGTTCACGCACTGCTACTGGAGATAAAATCTACAATCTGTCGAACTCAAGGTGAACATCTACCACGAGATCACCTAGGACGTTCACGCACTGCTACTGGAGATAAAATCTACAATCTCTCGCAGACTCGCACTCAAGGTGAACATCTACCACGAGATCACCAAGGACGTTCGCGCACTGCTACTGGAGATCAAATCTACAATCTCTCGCAGACTCGCACTCAAGGTGAACATCTACCACGAGATCACCAAGGACGTTCGCGCACTGCTACTGGAGATCAAATCTACAATCTCTCGCAGACTCGCACTCAAGGTGAACATCTACCACGAGATCACCTAGGAGGTTTGTCTACTGGAGATCAAATCTACAATCTGTCGAACTCAAGGTGAACATCTACCACGAGATCACCTAGGACGTTCACGCACTGCTACTGGAGATAAAATCTACAATCTCTCGCAGACTCGCACTCAAGGTGAACATCTACCACGAGATCACCAAGGACGTTCGCGCACTGCTACTGGAGATCAAATCTACAATCTCTCGCAGACTCGCACTCAAGGTGAACATCTACCACGAGATCACCTAGGACGTTCACGCACTGCTACTGGAGATAAAATCTACAATCTCTCGCAGACTCGCACTCAAGGTGAACATCTACCACGAGATCACCTAGGACGTTCGTGCACTGCTACTGGAGATCAAATCTACAATCTGTCGCACTCAAGGTGAACATCTACCACGAGATCACCTAGGACGTTCACGCACTGCTACTGGAGATCAAATCTACAATCTGTCACACTCAAGGTGAACATCTACCACGAGATCACCTAGGACGTTCACGCACTGCTACTGGAGATCAAATCTACAATCTGTCACACTCAAGGTGAACATCTACCACGAGATCACCTAGGACGTTCACGCACTGCTACTGGAGATCAAATCTACAATCTCTCGCACTCAAGGTGAACATCTACCACGAGATCACCTAGGACGTTCACGCACTGCTACTGGAGATCAAATCTACAATCTCTCGCACTCAAGGTGAACATCTACCACGAGATCACCTAGGACGTTCACGCACTGCTACTGGAGATCAAATCTACAATATGTCGCCCTCAAGGTGAACATCTACCACGAGATCACCTAGGACGTTCGTGCACTGCTACTGGAGATCAAATCTACAACCTCTCGCACTCAAGGTGAACATCTACCACGAGATCACCTAGGACGTTCGCGCACTGCTACTGGAGATCAAATCTACAATCTCTCGCAGACTCGCACTCAAGGTGAACATCTACCACGAGATCACCTAGGACGTTCGTGCACTGCTACTGGAGATCAAATCTACAATCTGTCGCACTCAAGGTGAACATCTACCACGAGATCACCTAGGACGTTTGTCATAATCGCGGGAAATATGGGGCCATTGATAAGTGAACATTTCAATGGTCATTTTGTTTTATAACGGTTAACCATATCATGGTGTTGTCCGTAAACCTTTCCAAGGACTCATATCAAATCTTCCATTTGAAAAACCTTGTCCTGGTAAACATTAACTTATACCATTGCACTTTCAAGACCAATTTTGGTTATATTTTATATATTACCATTCATCGATAAAAAAAAAAAAACAACATTAAACACTGATTAGTTTTTAAAATGCTGGGATTATACTTTTTGCTGGTCTTAACCGTTCTTGACTGAATGGTTTTACACTAGTAATTTTTTGGGGCCCTTTATAGCTTGTTGTTCGGCGTGAGTCAAGGCTCCGTGTTGAAGACCGTACCTTGACCTATAATGGTTTACTTTTATAAATTGTGACTTGAATGGAGAGTTGTCTCATTGGCACTCATACCACATCTTCTAATATCTATTCATATCAAATCTTCCATTTGAAAACATTGTCCTGATAAATATCAACTTATACCACAGAAATAATACAAGAAACACTTGAATATCAATTCAACTTGTTAAAAATGAGATAAATTTTCCAAATTTGACCTTTATCTGGGTGAAATGAAAACACGACCAGGTTTGAGAACACAATCCGATTACTGAATGAAAAGACGACCAGGTCTTAGAACACACGTCTGTTTAGTTAACGCATCAATGTAAATATAACGGAATTTGATGAAACTGTCATCAAAGTGGGAGGGTTAGCGCTATAAAACCAGATTTAATCCACCCTTTTCTACATTTGAAAATGCATGTACCTAGTCAGTATTATGACAGTTCTTGTCCATTCGTTTTCATGCGTTTTGTAATTTGATTTTGCCATGTGATTATGGACTTTCCGTATTGATTTTCCTCTAAGTTCAGTATTTTTGTGATTTTACTTTTTACTGAATGAAAACACGCCCAGGTCTGACAACACACTTAACATTACTGAATGAAAACACGACTAGGTCTGAGAACACTCTTAACATTACTGAATGAAAACACGACCAGGTCTGAGAACACTCTTAACATTACTAAATGAAAACACGACCAGGTCTGAGAACACTCTTAACATTACTGAATGAAAACACGACCAGGTCTAAGAACACTTTTAACATTACTGAATGAAAACACGACTAGGTCTGAGAACACTCTTAACATTACTGAATGAAAACACGCCCAGGTCTGATAACACTCTTAACATTACAATACTCTTAACATTACTGAATGAAAACACGACTAGGTCTGAGAACACTCTTAACATTACTGAATGAAAACACGCCCAGGTCTTATAACACTCTTAACATTACAATACTCTTAACATTACTGAATGAAAACCTGTCTAGGTCTGAGAACACTCTTAACATTACTGAATGAAAACACGACTAGGTCTGAGAACACTCTTAACATTACTGAATGAAAACACGACTAGATCTGAGAACACTTTTAACATTACTGAATGAAAACACGCCCAAGTCTGAGAACACACTTAACATTACTGAATGAAACACGACTAGGTCTGAGAACACTCTTAACATTACTGAATGAAAACACGCCCAGGTCTGAGAACACTCTTAACATTACTGAATGAAAACACGACTAGGTCTGAGAACACTCTTAACATTACTGAATGAAAACACGACCAGGTCTGAGAACACTCTTAACATTACTGAATGAAAACACGACTAGGTCTGAGAACACTGTTAACATTACTGAATGAAAACACGCCCAGGTCTAAGAACACACTTAACATTACTGAATGAAAACACGACCAGGTCTGAGAACACTAGGTCTGAGAACACACTTAACATTACTGAATGAAACACGACTAGGTCTGATAACACTCTTAACATAACTGAATAAAAACACGACCAGGTCTGAGAACACTCTTAACATTACTGAATGAAAACACGACCAGGTCTTAGAACACTCTTAACATTACTGAATGAAAACACGCCCAGGTCTGAGAACATTCTTAACAATACTGAATGAAAACACGACCAGGTCTGAGAACACTCTTAACATTACTGAATGAAAACACGACTAGGTCTTAGAACACTCTTAACATTACTGAATGAAAACACGACCAGGTCTTAGAACACTCTTAACATTACTGAATGAAAACACGACTAGGTCTTAGAACACTCTTAACATTACTGAATGAAAACACGCCCAGGTCGGAGATCACTCTAAACATTACTGAATGAAAACACGACCAGGTCTTAGAACACTCTTTACATTACTGAATGAAAACACGACTAGGTCTTAGAACACTCTTAACATAACTGAATGAAAACACGACCAGGTCTTAGAACACTCTTAACATTACTGAATGAAAACACGACTAGGTCTTAGAACACTCTTAACATTACTGAATGAAAACACGCCCAGGTCTGAGATCACTCTAAACATTACTGAATGAAAACACGACTAGGTCTTAGAACACTCTTAACATTACTGAATGAAAACACGACCAGGTCTTAGAACACTCTTAACATTACTGAATGAAAACACGACTAGGTCTTAGAACACTGTTAACATTACTGAATGAATACACGCCCAGGTCTAAGAACACTCTTAACATTACTGAATGAAAACACGACCAGGTCTGAGAACACTAGGTCTGAGAACACACTTAACATTACTGAATGAAACACGACTAGGTCTGATAACACTCTTAACATAACTGAATAAAAACACGACCAGGTCTGAGAACACTCTTAACATTACTGAATGAAAACACGACCAGGTCTTAGAACACTCTTAACATTACTGAATGAAAACACGCCCAGGTCTGAGAACATTCTTAACAATACTGAATGAAAACACGACCAGGTCTGAGAACACTCTTAACATTACTGAATGAAAACACGACTAGGTCTTAGAACACTCTTAACATTACTGAATGAAAACACGACCAGGTCTTAGAACACTCTTAACATTACTGAATGAGAACACGACTAGGTCTTAGAACACTCTTAACATTACTGAATGAAAACACGCCCAGGTCTGAGATCACTCTAAACATTACTGAATGAAAACACGACCAGGTCTTAGAACACTCTTTACATTACTGAATGAAAACACGACTAGGTCTTAGAACACTCTTCACATTACTGAATGAAAACACGACCAGGTCTTAGAACACTCTTAACATTACTGAATGAAAACACGACTAGGTCTTAGAACACTCTTAACATTACTGAATAAAAACACGCCCAGGTCTGAGATCACTCTAAACATTACTGAATGAAAACACGACTAGGTCTTAGAACACTCTTAACATTACTGAATGAAAACACGACCAGGTCTTAGAACACTCTTAACATTACTGAATGAAAACACGACTAGGTCTTAGAACACTGTTAACATTACTGAATGAAAACACGCCCAGGTCTAAGAACACTATTAACATTACTGAATGAAAACACGACCAGGTCTGAGAACACTAGGTCTGAGAACACACTTAACATTACTGAATGAAACACGACTAGGTCTGATAACACTCTTAACATAACTGAATAAAAACACGACCAGGTCTGAGAACACTCTTAACATTACTGAATGAAAACACGACCAGGTCTTAGAACACTCTTAACATTACTGAATGAAAACACGCCCAGGTCTGAGAACATTCTTAACAATACTGAATGAAAACACGACCAGGTCTGAGAACACTCTTAACATTACTGAATGAAAACACGACTAGGTCTTAGAACACTCTTAACATTACTGAATGAAAACACGACCAGGTCTTAGAACACTCTTAACATTACTGAATGAAAACACGACTAGGTCTTAGAACACTCTTAACATTACTGAATGAAAACACGCCCAGGTCTGAGATCACTCTAAACATTACTGAATGAAAACACGACCAGGTCTTAGAACACTCTTTACATTACTGAATGAAAACACGACTAGGTCTTAGAACACTCTTAACATTACTGAATGAAAACACGACCAGGTCTTAGAACACTCTTAACATTACTGAATGAAAACACGACTAGGTCTTAGAACACTCTTAACATTACTGAATGAAAACACGCCCAGGTCTGAGATCACTCTAAACATTACTGAATGAAAACACGACTAGGTCTTAGAACACTCTTAACATTACTGAATGAAAACACGCCCAGGTCTGAGAACACACTTAACATTACTGAATGAAAACACGACTAGGTCTGAGAACACTCTTAACATTACTGAATGAAAACACGACTAGGTCTTAGAACACTCTTAACATTACTGAATGAAAACACGCCCAGGTCTGAGATCACTCTAAACATTACTGAATGAAAACACGACCAGGTCTTAGAACACTCTTTACATTACTGAATGAAAACACGACTAGGTCTTAGAACACTCTTAACATAACTGAATGAAAACACGACCAGGTCTTAGAACACTCTTAACATTACTGAATGAAAACACGACTAGGTCTTAGAACACTCTTAACATTACTGAATGAAAACACGCCCAGGTCTGAGATCACTCTAAACATTACTGAATGAAAACACGACTAGGTCTTAGAACACTCTTAACATTACTGAATGAAAACACGACCAGGTCTTAGAACACTCTTAACATTACTGAATGAAAACACGACTAGGTCTTAGAACACTGTTAACATTACTGAATGAAAACACGCCCAGGTCTAAGAACACTCTTAACATTACTGAATGAAAACACGACCAGGTCTGAGAACACTAGGTCTGAGAACACACTTAACATTACTGAATGAAACACGACTAGGTCTGATAACACTCTGAACATAACTGAATAAAAACACGACCAGGTCTGAGAACACTCTTAACATTACTGAATGAAAACACGACCAGGTCTTAGAACACTCTTAACATTACTGAATGAAAACACGCCCAGGTCTGAGAACATTCTTAACAATACTGAATGAAAACACGACCAGGTCTGAGAACACTCTTAACATTACTGAATGAAAACACGACCAGGTCTTAGAACACTCTTAACATTACTGAATGAAAACACGACCAGGTCTTAGAACACTCCTAACATTACTGAATGAAAACACGACTAGGTCTTAGAACACTCTTAACATTACTGAATGAAAACACGCCCAGGTCTGAGATCACTCTAAACATTACTGAATGAAAACACGACCAGGTCTTAGAACACTCTTTACATTACTGAATGAAAACACGACTAGGTCTTAGAACACTCTTCACATTACTGAATGAAAACACGACCAGGTCTTAGAACACTCTTAACATTACTGAATGAAAACACGACTAGGTCTTAGAACACTCTTAACATTACTGAATAAAAACACGCCCAGGTCTGAGATCACTCTAAACATTACTGAATGAAAACACGACTAGGTCTTAGAACACTCTTAACATTACTGAATGAAAACACGACCAGGTCTTAGAACACTCTTAACATTACTGAATGAAAACACGACCAGGTCTTAGAACACTGTTAACATTACTGAATGAAAACACGCCCAGGTCTAAGAACACTATTAACATTACTGAATGAAAACACGACCAGGTCTGAGAACACTAGGTCTGAGAACACACTTAACATTACTGAATGAAACACGACTAGGTCTGATAACACTCTTAACATAACTGAATAAAAACACGACCAGGTCTGAGAACACTCTTAACATTACTGAATGAAAACACGACCAGGTCTTAGAACACTCTTAACATTACTGAATGAAAACACGCCCAGGTCTGAGAACATTCTTAACAATACTGAATGAAAACACGACCAGGTCTGAGAACACTCTTAACATTACTGAATGAAAACACGACTAGGTCTTAGAACACTCTTAACATTACTGAATGAAAACACGACCAGGTCTTAGAACACTCTTAACATTACTGAATGAAAACACGACTAGGTCTTAGAACACTCTTAACATTACTGAATGAAAACACGCCCAGGTCTGAGATCACTCTAAACATTACTGAATGAAAACACGACCAGGTCTTAGAACACTCTTTACATTACTGAATGAAAACACGACTAGGTCTTAGAACACTCTTAACATTACTGAATGAAAACACGACCAGGTCTTAGAACACTCTTAACATTACTGAATGAAAACACGACTAGGTCTTAGAACACTCTTAACATTACTGAATGAAAACACGCCCAGGTCTGAGATCACTCTAAACATTACTGAATGAAAACACGACTAGGTCTTAGAACACTCTTAACATTACTGAATGAAAACACGCCCAGGTCTGAGAACACACTTAACATTACTGAATGAAAACACGACTAGGTCTGAGAACACTCTTAACATTACTGAATGAAAACACGACTAGGTTTGAGATCACTCGAAACATTACTGAATGAAAACACGACTAGGTCTGAGAACACTCTTAACATTACTGAATGAAAACACGACTAGGTTTGAGATCACTCTAAACATTACTGAATGAAAACACGACTAGGTTTGAGATCACTCTAAACATTACTGAATGAAAACACGACTAGGTCTGAGAACACTCTTAACATTACTGAATGAAAACACGACTAGGTTTGAGATCACTCTAAACATTACTGAATGAAAACACGACTAGGTCTGAGAACACTCTTAACATTACTGAATGAAAACTCGACTAGGTTTGAGATCACTCTAAACATTACTGAATGAAAACACGACTAGGTCTGAGAACACTCTTAACATTACTGAATGAAAACACGACTAGGTTTGAGATCACTCTAAACATTACTGAATGAAAACACGACTAGGTCTGAGAACACTCTTAACATTACTGAATGAAAACACGACTAGGTCTGAGAACACTCTTAACATTACTGAATGAAAACACGACCAGGTCTGAGAACACTCTTAACATTACTGAATGAAAACACGAATAGGTTTGAGAACACTCTTAACATTACTGAATGAAAACACGACTAGGTCTGAGAACACTCTTAACATTAGTGAATGAAAACACGCCCAGGTCTGAGAGCACACTCAACTTTACTGAATGTGTTTATTTTTCACGTCATGGCTTTTTATAGCCGACTATGCGGTATGCGTTTCCGTCATTGTTGAAGGCTGTACAGGTGCCTATAATTACTTACATCCACTTCGTTTGAACTTTGGTAGATAGTTCTCTCATTGACAATCAAATCACATCTCCTTAATTTTATATTCATTTATCATAATATCACATTCATTGATAAAAAATAACAACATGAAACACTGATTAGTTTTTTAGACACAAGTCTTTGTTGGACATATGTCTTTGTTGGACAGAAATCTTTGTTAGACTGATGTCTTCGTAGGAAAGATTCTTTTGTTGGTTAGATGTCTCTGGTTGACAGATGACTTTGTCGGACAAATATCTTTGATGAACAGATGTCTTTCTTGGAACTATTCTTTTGTTGTTTAGATGTCTTTCTTAGACACAAGTCTTTGTTGGACATATGTCTTTGTTGGACATGTGGCTTTGTTGTAAGATTCTTTTGCTCGTCAGATGTCTCTGGTTGACAGATGCTTTGTTGAACAGATATCTTTGTTAAACAGAAGGCTTTGGTAACAGATATCTTTGTTCGACATATGTCTTTGTTGGAAAGATTCTTTTGTTGACAGATGTTTTTATTGGACATATGTCTTTGTTGGAAAGATTCTCTTGTTAACAGATATTTTTGTTTGATATATGTCTTTGTTGGACATTTCTTTGTCAGACTATATTTCGATTTTGGACAGACTATGAATATTTATTGTTGTACAAATCATTGTTGGACGACAGACTTTAAAATTGAGAATGGAAATGGGGAATGTGTCAAAGAGACAACAACCCGACCATAGAGCAGACAAAAGCCGAAGGCCATCGATGGGTCTTCAACGCAGCGAGACAATCCCGCACCCGGAGGTGGTTCTCAGCTGGCCACTAAATAAAAATATGTACTAGTTCAGTGAAAATGGACGTCATACTTAACTCCAAAGCATATAATTGAACTTAAATTAAAAAGCATACAAGACTTACAAAGGCTAGAGGCTCCTGACTTTTTGTGAGATCTCAACCCTCCCCCTATACCTATATATAATCGTACTTAATTAAATTATTTTAAAACTAACTGCTCTTTAAATTAGACGATATTTGGTGGTATATACTCACACTGAATTGTTTTTTTCTGATCGTGATTGAATTTATGTTAAAAGTCTGTAACATGAAAGTTTTACTGCAAGCACACGTATCACATGAACTTAACATTATCAGTGATCGATGCGAATGGGGTCTGCTTGACCCTACCAGACAGACAGACAGTTTTTCAATCATACCGTACACCATACAAGTATATAAATAGCGTACAGTATCAGACAGTTTTACAATCATACCGTACACCATACAAGTATATAAATAGCTTACAGTATCCGAGAAACCGTACACCATACAAGTATATAAATAGCTTACAGTATCGGAGAAACCGTACACCATACACGTATATAAATAGCTTACAGTATCGGAGAAACCGTACACCATACAAGTCTATAAATAGCTTACAGTATCGGAGAAACCGTACACCATACAAGTCTATAAATAGCTTACAGTATCGGAGAAACCGTACACCATACAAGTATATAAATAGCTTACAGTATCGGAGAAAAAGATCTAATTACAAAATTTCACATTAGCAATGAACAATAAAAATGGTACATGAAATGATTCCAATGTATATGTCAGTCTGACAGGATTAACCTGACCTAAATATAAAAAATAAAGCGATGTGGCTTGCTGTGGGGTATGATTGCCTATGAGACATCTCTACATAAGAGACAAAATGACGTAGAATTCAAACAACTATGAGAGAATGAGAAAAACCCACATCATATTTACGTTAAGCACGATATTGTGTCTCAAATGGTAACGTCAAATTTTTACGTTTTACGGCGATAATTGATAATTTGAAATATTTTGTTTTTATTTCGCTGGCAATTTTTGTTTTGCACATCAATATGGATACTTCTTAATGTTTGGATGTGTATGGAATATTTCCCGCTGAAAGTAACTTTAGCAACAAACAACAAAATATAGTGTATTTGGGCAATGCATAGGTCTATAGTTGATGATATATACGGTATGATGAGTGCCAATGAGACAACTCTCTACCAGAGACCAATTGACATAAAACGTAATAAATGCAATGTTTCCCCAATTTAGATCTGAAATGGAGGAAGATATATATTTTGCTTTAATATAAAAAGTTTGTCGGGAATTACAAATTAAACGGGTCTTGCTTATAAAATTCACTTTACTTTCTTTAATAAAGGTACAATTAGATTAAGAAATGAAACGGTTGTCAGAAAAACAAAGTTAATTAAAACTCATCTCATATGTTTACAAGCTTAGCGACAGTGTGATGTGGAGAGGTATATAGCCACGCTTCAGGCCAAATTTTTATTCACTTTCAAGTTCTACACATATGAATCTTATTGCAGAGAAATAAAAAAAAATCGCAGTTTTAGTTTTACGCTTCCCTAATTTGAAAAAGACTACTTTTGATCGTCTCTTGATACAAAACTGTTTCACAACTTAAGAACCTCATCTAAACGAACAACTCTAGTCATCGGAATTTCTTTTTTTACTTTGTGGTCTTGTTGATAGCAACTGACTATCAAAAAAAATTTATCTGAGGAAATATATACAGATGATCCACCATAAATAGCGTACCCCGAATCGACAATTTAACGTTGAAAACGTATGAAAATCGTCCAGTGTACAAACTTGCAAAACATTTCATTTCTTTGAAAACGAAGTCGTTTTGACTACGCAAATTATCTAAAAGTATGTAGCTGTATTGTAAAGTTAAAGTACAATTACGTAAAAGCACTATTTAGCCTGCAACAAATCTAAATTTTCAATAAATAACGTCGCAAATGACAATTTATTTGTAAAAAGCGGCAAAATACAACATTGGACATCTTGCAAGACATTTGCCATAAGACATAAGACATAAGACATAAAGCTTTATTTAGAGTTGGTATAAGCAAGCAATTACAAACATAAGCTCTGAAGAGCTTTTAAAACCGACATAACAACAAGTAAAACAAAACATACATATCGAGTCATGCACACAACATTAAACATATAAAGCAAGAGTTCAATCAGTATATAAACATGCAGCACAAAAGTTCTTTAAGCATCTTACAAGTTTAACACATACTGATACACGCAATTGCGAGATATAAACAAGAGCACAAATAAAATGGTTTGCACATAGAAAGCACATTAAAAGGACATAAAAGTTTCTAAAATTAGCACAAAGCAGCAGAAGCACTATAGTAAAGATAATAAAATAAATTTGCCATGCTGAAAATAAAGCAACAAACCAAAAATATAATGAACATGGATTAAGTGGTTTTGCAGGCAAAGCATTGGCATGATCTGCCAGAGCAAGAATTTATCAAGTTCTTGAATTGATTTAAAGATGATTGCTTTCAAAGCTCATCTGGCAGCTCATTCCAAAGCCTAGCACCTGCATACCTGAAGGATTATAGGACATATGCAGTTGTTCTTACATGTGGTAGATCTGCTGTATTCTGGTATCTGAAATAGTAAGTGTTTTCCTTTAAGTGAATCAAATCATGGAGATATACAGGACAATCTTTATTTATAATTTTGAAAACTTCAATCGCCAAAGATCGCATTCTTCTTATTTTTAAAGATGGTAATTTTGATTTGCAGAGTAGATCTTCATAACTTGCTGAATGGTCTTCATAGATAAACCTTAGTGCTCTCTCTTGAATTTTCTCTATCTTTTTTGTATTTACAACAGAAGTGCCAAACTAGTGGGCAGTAGTTAAAGTTGGACATTATGAAAGAATAATAAATTGTTAATTTTCCAAGTTTAGTCAGGTGTTTACCTATTCTTTTTAATACATTTAATTGTTTGGATCCTTTTTTACATATTATAGAGACATGTTCATTGAAATTTAGTTTAAAATCTATTGTTAAACATAGAAAATTAACGTTATCTTCACACTCTATTTCATTACCTTCTAATTTAAATTTTAGGTTTTTGTCTTTAGTTTTTTTACCTACAGCTATAATAATTGCTTGAAATTTTTCTGGATTTGTTTTCATTTTATTTATTGAGAACCAGTTTATCAAAATTTTACTTTCATCTTCTAAAAATTTAATTAATTTATCTAAATCGTTATCTGCGTATGAAAGGGTGTTGTCATCTGCATAATTATAGAGTTCACTTTTATGAATAAAATAGAAAAATGTCATTTAAAAAAATATTAAATAATGTTGGCCCTAATATTGACCCTTGTGGCACCCCTTTAAACATTGTTTGCCAATAGCTTGAATTAGTACCTACTTTAACACACTGTTTTCTATTAGAAGCCAGAAGCCGTTGCATTTTTATATAAGGTGCGAGTGCTGTAAAAATTCGATTTTAATATGGTCTATGTATGTACTTTTGTGAGCATAATTTATACAAACGAAATATCATATAATCTTATATTTTTAAACCTATAAATTTTAATGACTTAACATTTTTCAAAATCTGACCATAATGAACACTATTTGTTTTTGCCAAAAAATAGCGTTGGTCGTTACAGGAACGCAAATTCAGTAATATTGTAACATTTTATATATGTTACAGTAAATAGGTGAAATTAGGAATTACATGTAATTACTAAAATTTAGGAATTCATTTACAGGTAATTCCCGGTGCACTTAGTTAATACAAGTAATTCCTGAAACAACCCAGTTATTACCAGTAATTCCTAACTTTAAAATGAATTTTTACACCTATTTACTGACTGCTTAAACAATTTTGTATTATGGTCAGGTGATCAAAAGTTAAGGTAATAATAACTAGAAGATCAGTTAGTACTCTTAAATTAGAACATACTCACCCCTTCTCGTCCAATGAAAAGTCAGTTTTCCCCCCCTCTAATTTTCATAGTACATGGTTTTCCATGCACTATGAAATGCTATACATGAATGACTTTTCATTGTCAGTTAATTATGAAAGTGAACTCTTAATAACTGCACTAAAAAAGTATACAATTCCCTGAGGCATTTTCCTGGGAAAAAATGTCTACTGATAAAAGGTGATAGAGCAAAGATTAAAACAAAACATTTTTAATTTTGCAAATTTTCATACATTTTCTAATGTTACACATACATGTATATAGAATTATAAACAAAAATAATTGGGGTAACTTAAGGATATAGGTAAAATAGTATTTATTTACTTTATATACCTGACATTTGAGGGATTTTTCTTTCTTTCAAGAAAACAATGTCAGACTGCTGATTTATACAGCAAAGGATCTTTTTCAAAGAAACACATGTACAATACATGTAAATTTATCTATAAAAAGTAAGCATTTAATGTTGAATGGTCCGAAATCAAATATTTATATGGAGAGTTTTATATTTATAAAAAAAAATCAAATTTCAAAAAGGGAATTTTTATAATATTATGTTGCTTTTTAAAAGAAAAAAAATCTCAAGATAAATAAGTATTAAACTTTACCTTAAGCAGAAGAAAAACAATTCATCCATTTGGTCCTGACAAACTATGTCAGAGCTATTTCATTCCATTCATTGTAATGATGATTACCTATGTTTTACATTTAGTTCATTATAAAAAGTGAACTCTTATTCAGGTTTGACTATTACAATGGGAAAGGATCATTTTGTAAGGTCACTCGAAAGTATGAATATGTTCTAAATTGGTCAGACAATACTTGGTCATGTTTTATGAAGATTTAAGCCCTCGGCTTCGCCTTGGGCTTAAATCTTCATAAAAGATTCGCCTTGGGCTTAAATCTTCATAAAACATGACCAAGTATAGTCTAACCTATAAATATTGAATGGTTGATTTGTATTCAAAATATCTTGAATAAGTATGGACTTTCAAATATTTGGTTAACAGAGTAACTTTCGTTTTAATCCAAAATGGTTAAAGTTGAGCATTATACAGATAAATTTTGACCAATTTCAGCAGACATGGAAATCAGAAATGGAAAATTCTCCCAAAGCATTAAGTTTTTAACTTTTTTCAAAAAAACTTTGAGTTTGAAGAATATTTGGACTTATTACCTTATAAAGATCAGATAACGTTGTGAAGATTAAGAACTAAAATGAGCTGTTATGTGCATTAGCTTCGAGAGATAAAAAAATTAAATATATATTTTTTTGTTGTTAAATCATTATTAAAAATGATATAGTGACATTATAATTCACTGTTAGTAGCCAATCTAGTTCTATTTTGTTAAATTAGCTGAGAGACAATGATGTTGAATTGTGCACTTGCGAGTGAATATTTGGACCTCATAGAATACGTATTCATGTGACCTTCAATTCAAACCCTAGCTGAAGATGGGTTATCGATGTATTAAGCTATTAAAATTGTAATGGTTTTGCAGAAAAAATAGTCTCGCCTACTTTTGCTGTTAATCGTAGGCTCAACAAAAATGAGGAAAAAATATTAAAATTTTCCTCTAGATACTATCTTTTGACTAGTACTATAAGAAGCTTCTGTCAAAATTGGGTAAAAAACCAGGATGGTTTATAAAATCTAATGTTTTAAAAACTTTAACTGCAGAGTGTATGTATAAATGTTAACTGGGGAAAAACTAGTCCATTTATCATGTTTACAAGTAATAAAGGAAAAAAAGGATTTTTTTACAATCTTTACTTTCGGATATTATCTTATGAGCTTCTGTCCAAGTTTGATAGAAATCCAACATATTTGGAGAAGGTTATTTCAAAGTTTTAAACCACAGTGCATGATTGAGATTTTAGTTTAACAAAATTATGAAAATCAATTTTGGATTTATATCATTGTCTTGCATGCATATATTTACGGAGTTTCAAGACCTATAAAACAACCATTTTCCAGTTTCAATTCACAAACACTAATAAAGAGTATGCACTTTTGATGTGCCTTATATTCCTACATTCTTCAATATATACCCCTTTACTTTCTTATTTGGTATCTTGAGTTATCTTTTTAATTTTAAAACAAAAACATCAAGTTAGTAAATAGCTGTAAAAATGACCAAAAAAAATCAGTAATTACAAGTAATCACTGAAACAACTAGTAAATACATGTAATTACTAAATAAGCTAGTAATTACAGGTATTTACTGAAATGTTTAGTAATTACATGTAATTCCTAATTTCACCTATTTACTGTAACATATATAAAGCATATCATTCAATCGAATTTTCGTGGATATAACACTGTTTTGAAGAACACTGTCAATAAGCCAGCCACCCAACGAGAACGAGGGTATACGTCAATAAAACAGCCACCAAACGAGAACGAGGCTAGACGTCAATAAGACAGCAACCCAACGAGAACGAGGGTATACGTCAATAAGCCAGCCACCAAACGAGAACGAGGCTAGACGTCAATAAGACAGCAACCCAACGAGAACGAGGGTATACGTCAATAAGCCAGCAACCCAACGAGAACGTGGGTATACGTCAATAAGACAGCCACCAAACGAGAACGAGGCTAAACGTCAATAAGACAGCCACCCAACGAGAACGAGGGTATACGTCAATAAGACAGCCACCCAATGAAAACGAGGCTAGACGTCAATAGAAAATTGTCAATACAATACTGGAAGTTTTGTTTCCCGTTCTGGTGTTCATTGTTCCGGTTGTCTTCATATCTAGTTATACATGGACCTGTTTCCTATCTATTATATTTATATTTATATATCTATATATTATCTGTTTTAATATCTACTGAAAGCACAAAGTCAGTAAAATACTTACGATTACATGGTTGTTCTGGTGTAAAAATCAATACAACCCAACGACACATATATCTAAAGACACCAGCAACCCACCGACACATACACCTAAAGACACCAGCAACCCAACAACACATATATCTAAAGACACCAGCAACCCAAAGACAGATACATCTAAAGACACCAGCAACTCAACGACACATACATCTAAAGACACCAGCAACCCACCGGCAGATACATCTAAAGACACCAGCAACCCAACGACACATATATCTAAAGACACCAGCAACCCAACGACACATACATCTCAAGACACCAGCAACCCAACGACACATATATCTAAAGACAACAGCAACCCAACGACACATATATCTCAAGACACCAGCAACCCAACAACACATATATCTAAAGACACCAGCAACCCAACGACACATATATCTGAAGACACCAGCAACCCAACGACACATATATCCAAAGACACCAGCAACCCACCGGCAGATACATCTAAAGACACCAGCAACCCAACGACACATATATCTAAAGACACCAGCAACCCAACGACACATACATCTAAAGACACCAGCAACCCAACGACACATATATCTAAAGACACCAGCAGAGCCAAAAAGATGTAAAAAATCTCTAAATCGTTCCGAGTGAAATAAAGAGGTCAACATACAGTCTTAAACAATACACAAGAGTCTATAAAAAAACCATCTAAAGACACCAGCAACCCAACTACACATACATCTAGAGACACCAGCAACCCAACGACACATACATCTAAAGACACCAGCAACCCAACGACACATACATCTAAAGACACCAGCAATCCAACAACACATATATCTAAGGTAGCAATACACAGTTAGAAGTTTAGTTTCGCATTATGGCCCCTGTGATTTTTTTAAATATGAAAGTTTTTGTACAATAAAATTGATTTTTAGATAATTGAAGAATAATATAGCCTTCTTAGTGGGTTTATATGAACATTTAGATTGATTTTAACATGTTTTATAGGCCATTTCTATGATTGACAGTCCGTATTTTCCTATCCGTACCGTTCATAGGTCCATAAATTATTGTAGTGTTTATCAACAAAGATTTTGCGCTCGATCTTTTCGATTCAATTTTATGGAAAAACGAGCAGGAAATCATATGATTTTTTTTGGACCACTTGATAGATATAAACCTATGGATTCAGGAAAGGTATCACTGTAATTCATTGAAATTTTCCTTTAGACCAAATTTTGGAGACTTTTGTGACATGTTCACCCCCCTTTTTTGCTATATTTTGTATCAAAGAAATGCAGATTGTTGCCATGGTTACACCCAAAAGGGATTATATTTCACCCTTATGACCATTAGAAATAAAATCTATGGAAGATTTTCTTTCTAAAAGTATATACATGCATAACACACATATAAAGCCTTCTTTGTTAGACAGGAAGGGAAAGAGGGTGTTTAAAAATTATGAGTGTCAATTTTAAGTTTTTTTCCTAACAGTGTATTGCTACCTAAATACACCAGCAACCCAAAGACAAATACATCTAAAAACACCAGCAACCCAACGACACATATATCTAAAGACACCAGCAACCCAACGATGCACGACACATATATCTAAAGATACCAGCAACCCAACGACACATACATCTAAAGATACCATCAACCCAACGACACATATATCTAAAGACTAAAGACACCAGCAGAGCCAAAAAGATGTCATAATCTCTAAATCGTTCCGAGTCAAATAAAGAGGTCAACATACAGTCTTAAACAATACACAAGCGTCTATAAAAAATATCAAGCTCTTAATCGTTCTTAATCTAAATAAAGAGGGCAACATACAGCCTTAAACAACAGACAAGCGCCTATACAAAATGTCTAAGGCAGCAACCATTTGATTTTCTGGGGGGGGGGGGGGGGGGGGGCTATGGTTTTTTTTTCTGGACATTTTTTTTTTTTCGCCTGCGGCGAAAAACAATCTATTTTTTTCGCGACAAGTCGAAAACATTTTTTTTCTTTCAATTTTAGCATAACATATAGTGGCAGCTGTTGGTGAAACAAACAATTTTTTTTCTCAGAATCAAAAACAAATTATTTTTTTCTCCAAAAACTGGAAACAAACTTTTTTTTCCAAAAAAAAACCATAGCGTCTACACAAAATGTCATGTTCTTAATCGTTCTGAATCTAAATAAAGAGGTCAACATACAGTCTTAAGCAATAGACAAGCGTCTACACAAAATGTCAAGTTCTTAATCGTTCTGAATCTTAAAAAAGGGGTCAACATACAGTCTTAAACAATAGAAAAGCGTTTATACAAAATGTCAAGTTCTTAATCGTTCTGAATCTAAATAAAGAGGTCAACATACAGTCTTAAACAATAGAAAAATAAAGGCAACAGTAGTATACCGCTGTTCAAAACTCATAAATCCATGGACAAATAACAAAATCGGGGCAACAAACCAAAACCGAGGAAAACGCATCAAATATAAGAGGAGAACAACGACACAACACCGAAACTCAACAGCACACAGAAACGGACCAAGCAACAGACAATACACCACGAGAATAACAAATATAACATCAAAACCAAATACATGAATATGGGATAGACAAGTACCGTGCCACGTCTTATCTCAAAAATAAGAGAAAACAGAAACGACTCAACGTTAAAATGCAACACACACAGAAACGAACAATATTATAACAATGGCCATTTTCCTGACTTGGTACAGGACACTTTTAAAGGGGAATAAAAGTGGTGGGTTGAACCTGGTTTTAAGGCATGCCAAACCTCGCACTTTAATGGCACAGTAAAATATAACATTGAAATGAAAACAAAATATTACAGGACTACAATACAAATAAAAAGCAGAACATATTAGACAAAGAAAAGCATGATTATTAGATAACAAAAAGCATCAGGTTTAAAATTCAATACGCCAAAAACGCGTCTAGTCCACACGAGACTCACCAGTGACGAAAAAAATACAAAATTGTACAGCACTGAAGATCAAAAGTTGAAAAGGTTTTGCCAAATACGGCATTGAGTGTATGCCCAGGATAAGAACATAAAGCGTTTATACAAAATGTCAAGTTCTTAATCGTTCTGAATCTAAATAAAGAGGTCAACATACAGTCTTAAACAATAGACAAACGTCTATACAAAATGTCAAGCTTTGAACGACAAATTTATGTGACGTATAAAATTTTCTGACGTCAGACACTCAAATCAATAAATGTGTTCGTATATAGTAGATGTTTTTGTGTTCTGTTAAATTGTTTCTTTTAAAATTGTTAAACGATGATGACTGATGTACCCATATTTTGACTATTATATTATTGTGTCTGTTTATTTAACGCATCAATGTAAAAATATCGGAAATTGATGAGAATGTCATTAAAGTGAGAGGGATAGCGCTATAGAACCAGGTTTAATCCACCATTTTCTACATTTGAAAATGCCTGTACCAAGTCAGGAATATGACAGTTTTTGTCCATTCGTTTTTGATGCGTTTTGTTATTTGATTTTGCTATGTGGTTATGGACTTTCCCAATTGATCTTCCTCTAAGTTCAGTATTTTTGTGATTTGACTTTTTAATCGTTCTGAATCTAAATAAAGAGGTCAACATACAGTCTTAAACAATAGACAAACGTCTATACAAAATATTAAGTTCTAAATCGTTCTGAGTCTACATAAAGAGGTCAACATACAGTCTTAAACAATAGACAAACGTCTCTACAAAATGTCAATCTCTGTTATATGTAATCGTCCCTAGTCTGAATAAAGATGTCAACATACTGTCTTAATTTAGATCAGAAGTAAATATTTTTTTAGACAGAATTTTCTTACACTTAGCCAGACTGAAGATTTTAATATGCTCTTTTCAAAAATATAATAAAAAGGAGGGGTCACCGTGCTATTTTTCAAGCGATGAGTCGTTGAAAATTGCCTAAATTTGGTTAGATTGTTCATGGAAAAACACATTTGTTTGCATAAAAAAAATTTATGCGATAGAATTTTGAAATAAATTGTGAAAAGATAGGTTTTGTAATATGCTTTAAGAAAATAAAAAAAATAAAATGGTGTCACCGAACTTGTTTTCTTGCTACAAGTAAAAAGAAAAAAATCCCTTTCTGTCCAGTATAATATTTTTACTAAAAGAGTTATCTTCCCTTAAATGGCTCGTTTGGAAAAAAATGATTCTTAAAGCAAGAAAAATGATATTTGTTTAAATATTTTTTTTATATTTATTTTATTTTATCAAAACACAATAAATGATCATGATAATATACAAAAGTATATAAATTATTCTTTACAATGCAGGTAATACAATTACAGATAATTATAATTAAGTTAATTTTAATAATTCTTACAATTACTAATTCTAAAGAACAGTTTGAGTTTTCTGCTGCAAACTAATTTGTCTATGTTTTGTTTTATTTTCTATAGTAAAATTTTGAAGAAGAAAAAAAATGGATAGAGAAAAATAAAAGAAAAAAAATCAAAAGTTTGTCAAAAAAGTAACAAAAAAATATCTAACAAAAGAACAAATACAAGTTTGAAATTTTTAGAAAAAAAAAGAAAAAAAAGAAGAATTGGTAATCTGTGGTTTGATCTATATATTACTGCCCTTATATGGTTTCTGATTCAAGAAAGGAGGAAAGTAAAGAGCCAGATTTATAGGTTTTCATTAGCAAATTTAAAAATAAAAGTCTCATGTATTTGTGTGATTGTTCTCAGTATAAACACAGAAAGTGCCAGCTATTCCATTCTTTCTCAAACTGTTCTTGGTTTTGTTTGTAAATAGCTACATTTTTTTCAGTACAATACAGATCATTTAACTTATGCTTGAGTGCCTGAAGTGATAAAACTTTTTTCAAACATCGACTTGATTAAATATAATACTTAATACAGAGCAATATCTTATTTTGTACAATACAGTTTCTAACATCAAAAATACCAAATACAATTATAGTTAAGTGTTACGTGTGCTGTAGATGAAGTCCATGTATCAAAATTTTCTAACAAAATTTGTACTTCTTCACATTCCCACAATAAGTGTATAATGGTTTCTGGTTGTATATTACAAAAAGTACAAAGAGGGCTTTGTACAAGTTTTATTTTTTCCAGAAAATAATTAGTAGTCAAAACTAAGTGGTTAATCCTGTATTGAAACCACTGTGCTCTACTATTTGTAGTAGTTTTAAATGGAAGTGTATAAATGAGTTTCATTTCATCATTAGTGACACCAAACTTTTCCATAATTTTCATTTTATTTGTTGGTTCCGTAAGATTTTTTCTCAATATGAGGTACATATCTTTGGAACCTTATTTTATGTTTAAAAAAAATCTTGATATTATTAGGAATGCTTGGGTAACAATTCTTAATTGGCGATGTAGCATTTTTAACAAACTGTTGTGAATACTGTTTAACACAATTTATTAAGCCATAATATTTCAGAAAATCTGTACGTATTTGATACACCTTCTGGAATTCAGTCAGAGAAAAAAATTCTCCGGCTTCATCTAATAAATCATTTACAATGTGTACACCTTTGTCATACCAGTCTTTGTAGAAAACAACATCATTTTCTATTTCAATTTTCTCATTAAACCATAAAGGCATATTCAAAAAATATTCCCATGTATATTCAATATTTAATGAAACAATTTTTTTCCAGGCACTCAAAACATCTTTCCAAAATGGATTTGTGCATACATTCATACTTTTTTCTATGTTTTTGACACTTGTATTTTCTAATAAGTCAGAATCAATCCCATAGAAAGCAAGAGTGTCCTGTAATTTTTTATTATTGATCAATCTTCTAACCATGTACATTTTTGTGATTTTATGAAAGGTTTCAAACAAATCATTTTTAGACCCCCTTCAAAATAATCTTTAACTAATGTTTCTCTCTTAACTTTACCAACTGGTTTTTGCCAAACAAAACTATAAAACAAGTTATCAAGTTTTTTAATAAATCTAGAGTCTGGATTTGGCAATGATGAAAACAGATGGATTAGCTTTGGTAATGCCAATGTTTTAACCACTGTAATACGCCCAATTGGAGTTAAGTTTCTCTTGCTCCATTGCTTTAAAAGAGATTCAATCTCCAATATTTTTTTATCATAATTTAATCGTATCATCTTTGATAAATCTACATCAAAGTCTATTCCAAGGTACGAAAAATTATGTTTACCCCATGATAAGTTTAAGCTAGTACAAAGTTCATTCTGACTGTATTTCATACTGCCAATCCATACAACCAGCTGGGTTTTACTGTAGTTAATTTTTAAACCTGAGATTTCCTAAAAATAATTAAGGTCTTTCATGCTTTCCATTAGAGATTCTTCAGATCCATCCAAAATAATAGCAGTATCATCAGCAAATTGAGACAATTTATTTTCAATACTAACAGATTTTAACCCTTTTATTTTCTTATTATTGCGAAGCTAAATAGCTAGTATATCAGCACACAATATAAACAAATAAGGAGAAAGCGGATCGCCTTGTCTACAACCCCGTTCAATGTTAAAAAAATCTGATAAATTACCCCCTTGGTTTACAGCTGAATTAATATTAGAGTAGAAAATTCTCACCCAATTACAAATAGATTGTCCAAAATTGAAAAATTTTAATACTTCTTGTAGAAAATCCCATGATAATGAGTCGAACGCTTTTTCGAAGTCGACAAATAGGAGAAGTCCTGGTAGGTTTTTTTCTTCTGCAATTTGCATCAAGTCATATAACAATCTTGTGTTTTCTCCTATAAATCGACCTAGTACAAAGCCAGTTTGATCAGGATCAATCAAACTTTTTTAAATCTATTAGCAATAACCCCTGATGCAATTTTGTAAGAAGTATTTAGGAGCGTAATTGGTCTCCAGTTTTTAAGAAACTGTCGTGGTTTGTCTCCTTTAGGTATACATGTAATTATACCTTGTCTCTGTGTAACAGAGAGTTGACCTTTTTCAAAACCATAATTTATGGATCTTACTACAAATGGACCAATTTTTCCCCAAAAAACTTTGAAAAATTCAGCTGTAAAACCAGATGATCCTGGACTTTTATCATTTTTCATTGCTTTTAAAACATTTGATGCCTCATGTAGACAGATTGGACCCTCTAGATCACCTGACTCCTCATTTGTTAATTTGTTAACATTGTATTTATCAAAAACAGTATCAAAATTCTTAATCTTATCTGTAACAATATTTTTTTTTGAGTACAACTCTTGATAAAAATTTTTTACCTCTTTGAGAATATCATTTTGATTATTAATCATTTCTCCATCATCTTTTTGCACTTTAGGGATAATTTTATTCGTAAAATTTCTAGATTCCAAATTACAAAAATATTTACTAGGTTTTTCACCTTCTGAGATCCATATTGCCTTGGATCTTAGTACACTCCCTCTTATTTTTTTCCCTCTAATGTCTTTAAGCTCTTGTTTTTTTTCCTCAAGACTCTGAAAGTCAGTATTGCTGTTAATATTTTCTTCTGCCCTTTGAATCTCTTTTGTAATATTTTCTTCTTTGTCCCTCTCTTTTCTTTTCTTGTAGCTACTAAATGCTATAGTTTTACCTCTTATTTCCATTAATAAGGTTTCCAAAAATAATTGATCATCAATATTTAATAAAAAATCTGAATTCATAATGTTCTGCTTTTCTGAAAGTGGTATTGCAGAATACTGATTTTTTATATCTTCAATTTTTACATTTATTGTGTCTAAATATTCTTGGTCAGATAGCAATGAGTTATTAAACTTCCAGAGTCCTTTTCCCCTTTTGAAATCATTAAATACTAAATGCAAAACTATGATGGAGTGATCTGATCGATAGCTTGATTCTATATATGAATCTTTTAAAGAAGGTAATAACACATCAGATATGAGAAAAAAGTCTAGCCTTGACTGTTTCAGTGGTGACTTTTTTCTCCAAGTATAACGTCTTTTATCTGGATATAGTTCTCTGTATGGGTCAACCATACTTTGATTATCTATAATTTCCAATAATTTTAACCTGGCTTTTGGATTGTTTACATGTAAGTAATTGTAATAATCTATTTCAGGATTAAGCACAAGATTAAAATCACCACAGATTACAAAATACTGATTCTCAAAATCTTCAATGATATCTGATATTTTTTCATAAAAACCTGGATCGTCCATATTTGGACCATAAATAGCAATTAAGGTTATCTTATGATTTTCAATTGTTACGTCTAATGCAAGATAATTTCCATATAAATCTCTTCTTTCTCTATGAACTTGAAACTCAAAATTATTTTTGAAAAAAATTGCTACTCCTCTGGAGTTTGATGAAAATGAGCTAAAATAGCATTTGTATCCCCATAGCTATATAGGTTTTCAATATCATTTTCTTGTGATGGAGTAAAATGAGTATCTTCTAAACAATATATATTACAATTTTTATCTCGCAAGTAATCAAAAATATCTCTTCTTTTACCAATATCGCCTAAACCCTGGCAATTTACTGACAAAATTTTAATACCTTCCATAATTCTTATACATTGTCAAACATATAATATAGAGCAAACATAGAGACCAAATATATATTAATATAAAAATTAAGACTAAAGGCTGAAAAGTAAGACAAGATACACAGTATCTTGTATAACCAGAATTAAAATCAAAAAAATTGTCCGACATGGTCACCACTGTATTGTTACACATTTGGTGTTTTGAACCTTTTTCACTAATTATATACAAAGATTTTAAGGCTGTGTAACAAGTCTTTGTTTTAAATTGTGTAGTACACAGTTTTGTTATAAAATAATTGGCATGATTTTTTTAACCATATCTTAAACAGTCTTTCCCTTTGGTTACCTAAGGGAGATAACCACAATATTGTTATATACACATATTGCATATTTTATAGTCTATTTTAAATCAATCTAGCGTTTTAGATAAAATATTGGTTTTAAATTAAACACAAAATATCTTTGTAAGTATATAGACATGATGTAATAGAAAAAAAAACACCAAAAGACCCATATGATAATGATATGACATATTTAAGACAAAAGTGTAATATTGAAATGTTTATATCAATAGTTTCACGGTTAAAGTTGAAGATATCGAACTTTCACCATTTGCATTGTTCACATCTTTGGTTCTTTCATATTCAATTCTGTAGCTTATATCATCAAAAATGTCAAAAATAATTTGGAGACCATCTTTTGTCTTCCCAAATACAGATCCATTGTAATAGTATGCCACATCAATGTCTTTATGGTGTCGTAGTCCCTTCAGTAGGTCTCTATTTTTTATGGTAATGTCATCATACAATTTCACATGGTTCTTCATTTGTTTCTTTCTTCTCATAATTGCTGTTTTCACCTCACTATTCACCACTTTAACAATCACTGGTGGTACTCCAGATTTGTAAGACCTCAGCCTGTGTATTGCCACTATATCTCTCTTTTCCAGCTTTAAATCTAGGTCATCTTTCACTGTTTTTAAAAAAGACTCTCTAAGATTTTCATCATTTTCTATCTGGAAGTTTACCATCTTGATGTTAAATTTTCGAGAATATTGCTCATTGTAATTAGCCATTGACAATGCTGAATATGATTTGTTCATAGTATCCTCCATTTCTATTGTTAAACTATTTAATCTAGTATTTTGTTCCTCTAACTGATTACTTAAAGTACTATTTTGGGATTTCAATAGCTGAATTTCTGTGTTTTGTTTGTTAGTTATTTCTGTTACTTTGTCATTGACTTCTTTTTTAATCTCATTCTTTAGAGTTCCTAAAAGTTTTTCTACAATATTTGTAACAATCTGTTCAATGTCTGATTGTTTAACAAGATTTTCCAAGGCTTTTGTTAAATCATCTTTCTTTATGTTATCCTTCAAAGGATCCTTGTTTAAATATTTTGGATTATACAAGAAATTGCCAGGTTTTCTTTATATTATTAGACAGTCTAACCATTAAATTGCAAATCTGTCTTCAAATTTGCAGATTGAGGCAAATAACTAGAGCGAATTTTTACTGTGATTGTTCAATTCAGGATGGCGGTATACCATGAATCTACCTTAAACAATAGACAAGCGTCTATACACAATATCAAGCTCTAAATCGTTCCGAGTCTGAATAAAGATGTCAACATCCAGTCTTAAACAATAGACAAACGTCTATACAAAATATCAAGCTCTTAATCGTCTCAAGTCTAAATAAAGATGTCAACATACTGTCTTAATCAATAGACAAGCGTCTATACGCAATGTCAAGCTCTAAATCGTCCCGAGTCTAAATAAAGAGGTCGACATACAGTCTTAAACAATAGACAAACGTCTATACAAAATGTCAACCTCTTACATGTAATCATCCCGAGTCTGAATAAAGATGTCAACATACTGTCTTAATCAATAGACAAGCGTCTATACGCAATATCAAGCTCTAAATCGTCCCGAGTGTAAATAAAAAGGTGAACAAACAGTCTTTAACAATAGACAAGCGTCTATACAAAATGTCAAGCTTTAATTCGTTCCGAGTCTAAAATAAGAGGTCAAAAGACAGTCTTCAACAATAGACAATCGTCTATACAAAATGTAAACCTCTAAAATCTAGGTAAAGATGTCACCATACAATCTTCATCAATACACTCTCTCTCACGTCTACTAGTATACAAAAAGGCTCTTATAATGGCTTAAACAATAGACAATCGTCTATACCAAATGTAAACCTCTAAAGGTCTAGGTAAAGATGTCAACATACAATCTTCATCAATACACTCTCTCTCACGTCTACTAGTATACAAACAGGCTCTTATAATGACTTAAACAATAGACAGACGTCTATACCAAATGTAAACCTCTAAAGGTCTAGGTAAAGATGTCAACATACAATCTTCATCAATACACTCTGTCTCACGTCTACTAGTATACAAACAGGCTCTTATAATGGCTTAAACAATAGACAGACGTCTATACCAAATGTAAACCTCTAAAGGTCTAGGTAAAGATGTCAACATACAATCTTCATCAATACACTCTGTCTCACGGCTACTAGTATACAAACAGGCTCTTATAATGGCTTAAACAATAGACAGACGTCTATACCAAATGTAAACCTCTAAAGGTCTAGGTAAAGATGTCAACATACAATCTTCATCAATACACTCTGTCTCACGTCTACTAGTATACAAACAGGCTCTTATAATGGCTAAAACAATAGACAATCGTCTATACAAAATGTAAACCTCTAAAGGTCTAGGTAAAGATGTCAACATACAATCTTCATCAATACACTCTCTCTCACGTCTACTAGTATACAAACAGGCTCTTATAATGACTTAAACAATAGACAGACGTCTATACCAAATGTAAACCTCTAAAGGTCTAGGTAAAGATGTCAACATACAATCTTCATCAATACACTCTCTCTCACGTCTACAAGTATACATACAGGCTCTTATAATGGCTTAAACAATAGACAATCGTCTATACAAAATGTAAACCTCTAAAGGTCTAGGTAAAGATGTCAACATACAATCTTCATCAATACACTCTCTCTCACGTCTACTAGTATACAAACAGGCTCTTATAATGACTTAAACAATAGACAGACGTCTATACCAAATGTAAACCTCAAAAGGTCTAGGAAAAGATGTCAACATACAATCTTCATCAATACACTCTCTCTCACGTCTACTAGTATACAAACAGGCTCTTATAATGGCTTAAACAATAGACAGACGTCTATACCAAATGTAAACCTCTAAAGGTCTAGGTAAAGATGTCAACATACAATCTTCATCAATACACTCCCTCTCACGTCTACTAGTATACAAACAGGCTCTTATAATGGCTTAAACAATAGACAGACGTCTATACCAAATGTAAACCTCTAAAGGTCTAGGTAAAGATGTCAACATACAATCTTCATCAATACACTCTGTCTCACGTCTACTAGTATACAAACAGGCTCTTATAATGGCTTAAACAATAGACAATCGTCTATACAAAATGTAAACCTCTAAAGGTCTAGGTAAAGATGTCAATATACAATCTTCATCAATACACTCTCTCTCACGTCTACTAGTATACAAACAGGCTCTTATAATGGCTTAAACAATAGACAGACGTCTATACCAAATGTAAACCTCTAAAGGTCTAGGTAAAGATGTCAGCATACAATCTTCATCAATACACTCTGTCTCACGTCTACTAGTATACAAACAGGCTCTTATAATGGCTTAAACAATAGACAGACGTCTATACCAAATGTAAACCTCTAAAAGTCTAGGTAAAGATGTCAACATACAATCTTTATCCATACACTCTCTCTCACGTCTACTAGTATACAAACAGGCTCTTATAATGACTTAAACAATAGACAGACGTATATACCAAATGTAAACCTCTAAAAGTCTAGGTAAAGATGTCAACATACAATCTTCATCCATACACTCTCTCTCACGTCTACTAGTATACAAACAGGCTCTTATAATGGCTTAAACAATAGACAATCGTCTATACAAAATTTCAAGCTTTTTATCGTCCCCACTCTGTATAAAGAGTCAATATAGTGTTTCTAATTGGCAATTGAATAATTGTATTTTTTCTCAATCAAATTCAACATTGAAGACTGCACGTGACGTCAATGACAACGCCAGAACAATGCACAGGAAAAACAAACGAAAAGCTTGATATAACTCCTTGTAATGGCCTGACCATTAAGTTTAACCGACGATTGGGCTCAAACAACAAGACTATCAGGTGCTGATAATTTATTCTCAAACCAATCTAACAAATGGTAAAAAGCTGAAAATACAAATAAAATACAATTTTACAATGTGTTCAATAAATGTTATTAAAACGAAATGTCAAAAATAATATATAGCACAGTCCGTTGAATGCGAGAAAATGTTGTACTTTCAAGAACAGTTAAATTTCAGGTATTTCACGGAGAAAACTTAAGGTTCAAATATGTAGAGAGCAATTTGAAGGGTTCAAATACAATGTTGTAGAATTAACTCACTCTGTGGTTAGCCACGAATTGTGTCCAAGATGACATTTAGTATGCAGCACTTTCTCATACAAAAAGTGCTTCAGTAAAGAACAAAATAGTTCCCAGAAAATTAACTTTGAGTACGGCATTGCTCAATTATTTAACGCCACTTTAAGTACTATGGACTATTTCGCGGAGGTATTTTTTTATTGGTAGAGGCAGCTTTTATTGCTTTTAGGAAAACTGACATTTTGTGTTACTAGTAATTCCGATTTGAGTCGAATGTATCCGTAATCGTGTTACTCTTAAAATACAATGATGAGTCAAATCTACAATAATAGTGATTTGATAATGTCTCTTAATTTGTTTAACCTTTATAGACGTCAACAAATACAAAAGCTTTGGTAAATGTTAATTTTTCATTTCAAAGACTTGAACGCAAGTTTTTGAGGTCGAATGATTCACGAAACTTTAACGGATAGGAAACATAGAAATTGAAAAATAAATTAGCATAAAATACAACACAAAACAAATACATAAAATTCTCTAACCCTAAGACTTATCCGAATGTGACGTTAGAAATGAAGACAAGGTTTCGTGGACGAAGGACAGTAGATAATGTAGTGGAAAACATTCCTTAAACGCTGGGAAATTAAATTCTTCAATGTTTTACTCTTTCTCCACGGGGACGCTACTGGTCATACATGCACAAGAAAACGTTCTGGTATATCGTAAAAATGAAAAGAAAAATTAAATTTCCTATATATCATGTTATCATTTCCCTCTTAATGTAGCAATCAATTAGGACATATACGATAGGAGTTTTGTGTTAAATTGATTTGAAATGGCGCTATGGGAATACATTCATTGTGTACATTGTGTATATAAACCTCAATCTATGAGTCAACAGTACGTCAGTACTTTTATGATTGTCTCGTTTTCACTACATATCTTCACTTCCTGTGTTCATTACTAAACGAACTCTTCCTTCAAACTGAGACCTTTCAAGACAACAAGGCGTGTCTTTTCTAACGAACTGCCCAATCGGTAAGTATGAGTAATTACATTGTATATGACTACTTTCAGATTTTATTTCAATATTAAAGAAAGATAATTAAATTAGGCCTTTTCAAGCTATGGGAAAAAAGGAAATAAGGAAATGTGTTATTTCAAATTTTTTAAAGAAAGACTAAACATAGGAAGGATCATACAACGGATTTTGTAAAGCAAATACATGAATCAAATAAATATTATAATGATTTTTAAAATACACAATCACAATGAAAGGACAACCGGAAGATTTCATTGACGACAATATGTCAGGAAAAGAATGAATTATTTTTTAGGCCTATAAGGTGGAAATCAAACCTTAAGATTATCATGCTTATGGTTCTGAAATATTTCTAACCGCTGTCAAAAACTGTAGAGTTACATGATTGTCAAAAGAATTTTTAAGTTATCAAAATTTGTTTTACTTCAATTCATGAAAAAAGAGCTAATTCATAGAAAACGGAAACCTCTTATCATACATGTAGTAACATTGAGGAAGACGGAAATTCGAAATTGAAATTTAAACTTTGAACTGTGCTATAATTTTACATCATCAAAACGGAAATATATGTACCAACAAAATATCAATTTTGAGAAAAATCTATTCATTGGTGATTGGCGATTTGATAATTTTTTGACAAACTTAAGTACGTTTTCGCCTATTTAATGTGGTTTCTACACGAATGTGTATCTCTTTTAAAAGATCACTTTAAATTAGTTATATTTCAGAAAATTAAACATAAATCCATAACTTTTTTTCCATTTTTAGTTATAGTTTAACGAGCCAAAGTTTTATGCAAAATGTTACCAAAATCTGTGACATACATGTACCTCATTTTAAATACTAGTACTGTATACCATCAGTATTAATTGAATGTGTTATATTAAAATTTTGTCTTTGGCAATTCATAATTTTTCTAACCCGCCACAGACCAAAACTTAAGTGAAAATTATTCAATTTTTACAATTTGAGTTAAAGTATTTTGAAGTTTAAATTTTTATTTTATTTTCTAAAATTTCTCCTTACATAAGTTACATTATTTTTGGAATGTTAATTTTTGATAAAGAAGAATGACATACAACTTTAATATTTAGATTACGTAATTAAGACGGATAACAAAGAGACATGTAAGCGCTAAATTATTTACTTTGGATTATGTACCTTACATGTAAATTAAGGCTTTTGTTAAACAACCTTTTCCTATGACTCATGTGAAATTGTTTATAACACCTGTCACCCATGACTGGATTATTGACCAACCAGTGAAAATAGGTTGTGGTCAAGGGAACTTTACAAGGTAATTTTTGATTGGTGAAAACGGGAGAAAGTTAAGAAATCAGTGATCATGTGACCACGCCCGCATGGAAACAATTTATGTTTTCAACGGTCACTTTGATTACTGATTTCAAGAAATACTAGAACTTTCTCTTGTTTTACACCAGGTAAGCTAAATTATATTTTTTTGTATTTTTGTTATATTTAGATTAAAGAGTTTGAATTACTTTATATTTTGGAAAAAGCTTACTAAAGTTAAAATTTATTTAATGATATTCACTTAAATTAATTGTATATATTTTGTATAGATTTTATTTGTTTCCATTGAGATTAATTATTTTATGTTGGATACGCTTGGGACGCGATACTTTTTATTTATGTAAACAATTGAGATATGTTTCAAGAATTTATTTAATTCAAATCTATTCCATGTTTAGAAACATTTAGTTAATTTATAAAAGTTATTTTTAAAAAGTTTATTCAAAGTCCGGAAATATTTCATATTGTATCCGTAGTAACTTTTAAGTATTACAATGTCCAGGGGAGATAATTTGTAATTTTTATTTGCCGGGTGAAATGTCTTTTGTTGATAAAGCAATGATTATAGAGTTAGATCGAAAGCTAAATAACATAGACATGAAACCTTATTTCCTCCTTTATTATTCTGTAAGTTGTGTTTTTATATTTTGTATATAGATTGCATATTAAGTCATTACTTAGGTTTTACAAAGCGACACTTGTCCGCAAGATTTTAGTTTGTTTACAAAATTGTTTGAACATTTTGAATTGACTTTAGAACTTATATTTAAAATTGAATTTAGTTAATTTTATTGTATTACACACATATACGGAACTAGTGACCGAAGTACATGTTTGTTGCTAAGCAACATTGGTATATTGTTATTTTAATATTTTGCAAAAACAGTTAATACTGTTTAAGAATTATACAAAGTTATTTTACATACCAATTTATTCAGAAATAAATTGTATTTGGTATTAGATTTTATGCGATTAAATATAGAAATAGTTTGGCAAAGATTTTATTAATTTTAAAGGTTTATTATTTCCATAGCAACAAGTTATTATACGAAACGTTTTAAATTAAGTATTCTTTCTAGTTGAAATGATTCGGTTTATTTTACATATTGTATTATGTATTATTCTGTACGTTAAGTTTTGTAAAGCGGTTTCACTTGATAAAATATAGTTTGGGCAAGTTTTATTTAATTAGTTAAAATTTGCATAGAGTTATGTCCCTTAATTTAGTTCATTTGTGAAATTCTAAATTTATTATCAAGTGAGACTTGCTATTTTATTGTGTAAAATCTGTAGCACTTTGATTACTGATTTCAAGAAATAAACATCTATATTTACTAGAACTTTCTCTTGTTTTACACCAGGTGCTAAAAGTCATCAGACACAGCACGAGAAGTCGGTACAACATTTGGTGGAGAGACTGAAAGATCCAAAGCTAGTCCCAAAATCAGTAAGAAGATAACATCAGCAACATACAAATGCCAGCACCACTGAATAGCTACCTTCTCCGAAGCCAAGACACAATAAGACCAGAAGCAAGGGTGCATCAACAAGCATCAGAGACAACAACTTCAACATCAACAGCTTCAACTTCAACATCAACAGGTTCTGTCCTATCAACAGAATCAACTGCATCAACAGCATCAGCAACATCAACTGCACCAACAGCATCAACACCTGCAGTAGTCCAAGTGATAAGAGAAGTGATGTGAACATGCCGTCAGGAATAAACCTAAACAATTATGATGGGAAATCATCTGCATCACAATGGTGGGGATATTTTATACGTTGGACCCTCATACAAAAAATGTGCGAACAACAACAGTGTAATTCCTTCCCATTCTTTATGGCAGATGGTATTCCAAAACAATGGTTTGCAACACTTTCAGATACTGTGCATAATTCATTACAGCTATTGAAGGATGAATTTTTCAAACGCTTTGAAAAATCACAAGGGCTGTTTGATGTTAACATTCTCCAATTAAAACAAGGCCAAAATGAAAGAGTGGACGAGTTTATGGCGAGATTACAGGAAAACACCATAGGACAGAACATTCCTGACAACATAAAGATAGGCATTGCAATCCAAGGTTTCAGAGGGGAGATAGGAAAAACAGTCCACAACACTTTTCCAAAACCAGTTACCTTGGAACAATTAAGGGCCATTGCAGAAAATGCAGAGAAATCGGAACAACTTGTACCAGCATCGTCAATAACTGCTGATACGATTGCAGCAATACTGGAGGCCAAGATGCAGGAACCATTGGAGGAAATTAGAAGACTGCATACCTCGATCAACATGGCAAAACCAAACCAGCCTCAACAACAGAACAAACCCAGGTACAACAAACCAAGACCAAACTATCAACAAAGACAGGGTTATCAACAACAACATGCTTTTGTACCGCAACAACAGTACATTCAACAACAGCCAGTAGTGTATAATGGACAACAGTACAGCCAACCGATGCCAGCAGCAGTACAGAATCCATATCACCAGCAGCAGCAACAACAACAACAAGATGATGGTTCATGTGAAAATTGTGGTATGTTTTGTGGTACTAATTGCCCAGCAAGAAATAAAGAGTGTTTTAATTGTCATAAGATAGGGCATTATGGTCGTAAATGCAGAGGTTCTCAAAAATCTGGCCAAAACCCCCCTTTTCACCGCTAGGGATTCGCGCCTGTCCCTAGGCATTTGTCAAAGGATAGGCACAGAGGTAGAAATTCTTTTGCAGAGGTAAATTTGGTATTGCCTATGCAGAAAAATACTTCAATTATTGATATCAATGGCAGAAAAACACATGCATTGATTGATACTGGTGCAGAAATTACTTGCTGTAGTTTTGATTTTTATAGCAAGTTAGCCCTTTCTGATAAACTTTCACAATCAGATATTCCATCAATTAAAGGTGTAAGTGGACATAGGTTACAAGTGCTAGGAAAAGTTAATTTACCAATTTCATTTAAAGGTGCTGTTTTTAATTATCATGTTTATGTTATAGATGGGCTACATCATTCTTTTATAGTAGGTTGGGATTTTTTACATGCAAACAAGATTAATATTGATTTTTCTAAAAGTGTATTACAGGTACCAGATAAGGAAAATGCAGATATTCCTAAAGTATGTATGATACAGACGTCTAGTACTGGCCTTGCTAGAACGTATTACCCTGTCACTATTTCTCCATTTTGTGAAATGAATGTTGGTGTCAAAATTTCAAAAAGAAATTCAGGAGAAATAGTTCTTTTGGAACCAGTAAGTAATTTAGCGGATTCCAATCTTACGAGTGCTAAATGTTTGGTCAAAATAATAAAGAAAAGAGCAGTTATAAGATTGATGAATCCTACAAATCAGAAAATACATATTCCCGCAACAAAAGTGCTTGCTTCTGTATCAGACATTGATTCAAATTTTATTCATGATTTAGATAATAACATGCCATCTGTTGCTAGTTTACAGCAAACTAAGGAAGCCAAGGAACCTATTAATTTTGATTTCAGCACATCTGATTTGAATTCTGAGCAGAGACAGAAAATGCAGACATTTCTAGCTTCTTATAGAGATATTTTTGCTACTAATTTATCTGAATTAGGTTTTACTAATAGGTACAAGCACAGAATTGAAACTTTTAGGGATTCCAGGCCAGTCAAAATGGGATTTTATAACCAGTCTCCTCATATGCATAAAGAAACTGAAAAGCATTTGGTAGAGATGAAGAAAAACAACATCATCAAAGAATCAACCAGTGAGTATCATTCACCTGTTATATTAGTGAAAAAGAAAACTGCATCGGGTCAGCCTCAGCAGTACAGATTTTGTGTGGACTTTAGAAAATTGAACCTTCAAACAAAAAATTCATCATTTCCAATTCCACGGCTAGAAAACGTATTTGACACGATTGGTGAAGTGCAGCCGCAAATTCTGAGTTGTCTCGACCTTCACAGTGGATTTTGGCAAGTCGAGATGGATGAGGAAACAAGACATAAATCTGCTTTTATTACTCGCAATGGTGTCTATGAATTTCTCAGAATGCCTTTTGGTCTTAAAAATGCTCCTATTAGTTTTCAACAGCTCATGTCTAATGTTTTACGTGGTCTCAATTGGCAATTTGTCTTAGTTTATGTGGATGATATTTTGGTATTTAGTAGGAGTTTTGAAGAGCATCTTTCGCATCTAGAACAAGTTTTCACTCGTCTTCGTGATGCAAATCTCACATTGAAACCAAGCAAATGTGTGTTTGCAGCAAAAGAGGTGAAATACTTAGGGCACATCATTTCAAAAGAAGGTATTAAGGTGGATCCTGAAAAGACAAAAGCTATTAGTACTTTTCCTGTTCCTACAAGACAAAAACAGGTTCGCTCATTTTTGGGAATGTGCAATTATTATCGACGCTTTGTTGATTCATATTCTAAGATTGCCACTCCTTTGAATGGGTTGTTAAAGAAGGAAAGAGAAAGAAGTTTTAAATGGAATAGGGAATGTCAAGTAGCTTTTGACAATTTAAAACAAGCTTTACTAACACCCCCTGTCCTGGCTTACCCTGACATGAATAAACCCTTTATGCTGACTTGTGATGCTTCAAATTCAGCTATAGGTTTTGTTCTAGGTCAATTAGACAGTCAGAGAAAAGAGCGTGTCATTGCTTTTGGTGGTAAAAGTTTATCCAAAACTGAACAGGTTTGGAATACAACTGAAAAAGAGTGTTATGCAGTAGTTCAAGGTGTAAAAACATTTAACACTTATCTTGCTACTGGCAAATTCACTATATATACTGATCACAAAGCATTGACATATCTCATGAATCAGAAGGCAAATACAGGTAAACTTACAAGATGGGCAATGGACTTGCAGCATTACAATTTTGAGATTAAGTATAGAAAGGGTTGTAACAATCAAGTAGCTGATGCTCTTAGTAGACGCTCATATCCTGAACAGCCTGACGATGAAAATGAAGTCGCAGCTGTAAAGGTATCTGGAGTGAATACTAGAAAAGAAGCTAGTGGCAATGATAAGACTTTTGAGAGTATCCAAGTGGAATTCTTTTATGATGATTACACTATGGTTGCTCCATTAGATCCCGTTATTGCCAGACCAGAATTGTCAAACCTTCCTGCTATTGCAAAGTTGCAACAAAATTGTCATGATTTTGGAAATATGTACAAATTTCTTACTCAGGGTATTCTTCCTGCAGACAATGATCAGAGTTCAAAAGTTCAGAAATCTGCTCAAGATTACTCCATCTGTAATAATGTTCTGTATAAATGGTTTCAGAAGAGAGTCAGAGTTGATAATGGTGAAAAATGGATCAAACAATTATGTCTCCCTCAAGCTCTAAGAGAGGATGCTCTTTTAAGTTATCATGATAGTTTCGTAGGTGGTGCACATCTTGGGATTGAACGTGTTTATCATGCTTTGAGTCTTAAGTACTTTTGGCCTAGAATGCACCAAAGTATTGAAAACTACATTCGATCATGTGATCGCTGTCAGAGAATTAAAAGAGATACAAAGGGTAAGAAACCACCTCTTAATCCTCTGCCAGTTGACACAACTTTTGAAAGATGGCATATGGATTTTCTGAAACTCAGTAAAACTAATGAAGGTTATTCTTATGTTTTGCTTTTAGTAGATTCTTTTTCAAAATGGAGTGAGGCCTTTCCTATGAAAACTCAAGAAGCTTCTGAGGTTGCAAAGGTTTTGTTTCGTGAGATTATTAGTCGTTATGGTGCAATGAAGTGTTTAGTCACAGATCTTGGTAGAAATTTTGTATCGAATTTGGTAAATGCTTTGTGTGAAATGTTGAATATTACAAGGCATCATACAAGTTCCTACCATCCTCAGACAAATGGATTAGTGGAAAGGACCAATAGCACATTAATACAGGCAGTCAGAGCGTATAGTGATAAGGACCAAAACAATTGGCCAAATAAACTCCCAGGTATTTTAATGGCTTTTAGAAATTCTCCATCTACTCAATCAACAGAGTATTCTCCCTTCTCAATGGTGTTCGGCAAGGAGATGAACTTACCTTTTGACGCATCTGTTTTGCCAAAAGACAATCTGTCAAAAGATGCAAAACACCATTTAGAAGAAATAATTTCAAACCTAAAAATTACCCAAGATTTGGCTGCTGAAAATATTAAGCTTAAACAAGCAAAAATGAAAGAACGATACGACAAAAATACCAAAATTCCTCAATTTAGGCTTAGAGATAAAGTTTTACTTAAAGAACATGTAGTCCCAGTCGGTCGTTCACCAAAATTAGTTGATAAATTTAATGGTCCTTATTACATAACTGACTGTGGGCCGAATTTCACATATAAATTAAGACGCTGCAGTGACCAGAAGGAAGTTAAAGCTATGGTCAATGCGAGCAATCTTAGACAATATGTAGATCCCACTGATTTCCGTGACCCGCCACAAGCTCCAGAACGTCCAGTTCCAGATGATCCACCCGATGTGCAAAATAACCAACCTGCAGATAATGTTCAAGATGAACAAATTGCAGACGACGAGAGTACAGATTCAGATACTAACAGTGATAATGGAGATGAACCAAACAATGTTATAGATGATACGTTTCATGAGGTTGAGACACTACTTAATAACAGGAAAACAAGAGGAATACAGTATTTTCTTGTGAAATGGAAAGATGGTTCCAAACCGACATGGGAACCAAAACAGAATATTGGAGAGGGATTGATACAAGAATATTATACAAGGAAAACTAAGAGAGGAAGGAGGAGAAAACAGAGGAAATATTTTACGAGGCCATAGGTGAAAACAAATTACTGTACAAAATTTCACTGGAATAACACAGATAAAGCTTTGATGGCGAATAAATCACTTACATTCAAATAATCTGGATTGAACTCAAGTTTCGAATCTGCGCAGTGGACCATTCTTTTTTTATTTGACCCTTTGATTAAACTTTTTTTCTAATTTCAGAAATATGATAGGCAAATTATGATGTGAAGTCAAACCTAACAGAATGCATATGTGTTTTGTTGTCAGTAGTGCTAGAGTACGGCCGTGCTCATTCGACTAATCATCACTTTTTTTTTATTTTAGCAATTTAGTGTCCTGAGAAACTAGAATCCATTCCAATGTTATAGTTATGTATGATGAAGTTAAGTGTTCAGTGAAATGTTACCGAGAGCCAAAGTGGAGGAGTTAGAGTGTGTTAATGTTTAGTTTATTTCTTTTTGTAGGATTTAGAACACAGTTATATTAAACATATTTTTAGATTACATTATGTCATAGAGATTGCAGATCATTAGATTGCAGATCTAGATATTGTAGATCGTGAGATTGCAGATCATGCGCTTACGAGGAGTGAGCATATAAGAAATCATTCATTTTCATGTTTTATATTTGAATTTTATATTGTTATATTGTCTTTTAATATGAAAATTTATTGGTACTTTGACTTTTCTGTTGCACTAGCACCTGGTTTACTTGATTTTTCATTATTGGAAAACTGCATCAGTACTATATAAACACACATATTTAAGTGTTAATCTTCCTCCACATATGCAAAATGATAATATTAAGTGAATGCATATTTGCAAACAAGCAATACCTCAGTGCCTCCCCGTTACAAGTGTATTAACATACATCCTTTGAAATTTTGGAAGTGTCTTATTGAATATCTGCAATTATGACCATACATATCTGTATTTTTATTTTTTTTAACTTAAGTATTTTATGGGCATTAGATCACAAAACTACATTCACATGATTGTGATATATAAACATTGACTCTATATGAACTTTTACATTATGTTTATCATACTTTTATTCTTTTTACATGTATATATATATAATTATTATTCTTATTTTATCAGTTCAGATGATGTTTCAAATTCAAGCTTTGGGACAAAGCTTACTGAGGTTGAGGAAGAGTTGTTATAGAAAAATTATGAATTGCCAAAGACAAAATTTTAATATAACAGACCAAAACTTAAGTGAAAATTATTCAATTTTTACAATTTGAGTTAAAGTATTTTGAAGTTTAAATTTTTATTTTATTTTCTAAAATTTCTCCTTACATAAGTTACATTATTTTTGGAATGTTAATTTTTGATAAAGAAGAATGACATACAACTTTAATATTTAGATTACGTAATTAAGACGGATAACAAAGAGACATGTAAGCGCTAAATTATTTACTTTGGATTATGTACCTTACATGTAAATTAAGGCTTTTGTTAAACAACCTTTTCCTATGACTCATGTGAAATTGTTTATAACACCTGTCACCCATGACTGGATTATTGACCAACCAGTGAAAATAGGTTGTGGTCAAGGGAACTTTACAAGGTAATTTTTGATTGGTGAAAACGGGAGAAAGTTAAGAAATCAGTGATCATGTGACCACGCCCGCATGGAAACAATTTATGTTTTCAACGGTCACTTTGATTACTGATTTCAAGAAATACTAGAACTTTCTCTTGTTTTACACCAGGTAAGCTAAATTATATTTTTTTGTATTTTTGTTATATTTAGATTAAAGAGTTTGAATTACTTTATATTTTGGAAAAAGCTTACTAAAGTTAAAATTTATTTAATGATATTCACTTAAATTAATTGTATATATTTTGTATAGATTTTATTTGTTTCCATTGAGATTAATTATTTTATGTTGGATACGCTTGGGACGCGATACTTTTTATTTATGTAAACAATTGAGATATGTTTCAAGAATTTATTTAATTCAAATCTATTCCATGTTTAGAAACATTTAGTTAATTTATAAAAGTTATTTTTAAAAAGTTTATTCAAAGTCCGGAAATATTTCATATTGTATCCGTAGTAACTTTTAAGTATTACAATGTCCAGGGGAGATAATTTGTAATTTTTATTTGCCGGGTGAAATGTCTTTTGTTGATAAAGCAATGATTATAGAGTTAGATCGAAAGCTAAATAACATAGACATGAAACCTTATTTCCTCCTTTATTATTCTGTAAGTTGTGTTTTTATATTTTGTATATAGATTGCATATTAAGTCATTACTTAGGTTTTACAAAGCGACACTTGTCCGCAAGATTTTAGTTTGTTTACAAAATTGTTTGAACATTTTGAATTGACTTTAGAACTTATATTTAAAATTGAATTTAGTTAATTTTATTGTATTACACACATATACGGAACTAGTGACCGAAGTACATGTTTGTTGCTAAGCAACATTGGTATATTGTTATTTTAATATTTTGCAAAAACAGTTAATACTGTTTAAGAATTATACAAAGTTATTTTACATACCAATTTATTCAGAAATAAATTGTATTTGGTATTAGATTTTATGCGATTAAATATAGAAATAGTTTGGCAAAGATTTTATTAATTTTAAAGGTTTATTATTTCCATAGCAACAAGTTATTATACGAAACGTTTTAAATTAAGTATTCTTTCTAGTTGAAATGATTCGGTTTATTTTACATATTGTATTATGTATTATTCTGTACGTTAAGTTTTGTAAAGCGGTTTCACTTGATAAAATATAGTTTGGGCAAGTTTTATTTAATTAGTTAAAATTTGCATAGAGTTATGTCCCTTAATTTAGTTCATTTGTGAAATTCTAAATTTATTATCAAGTGAGACTTGCTATTTTATTGTGTAAAATCTGTAGCACTTTGATTACTGATTTCAAGAAATAAACATCTATATTTACTAGAACTTTCTCTTGTTTTACACCAGGTGCTAAAAGTCATCAGACACAGCACAGAAAGTCGGTACAACAAATGTATTGTTTATAAGAACTACCGACAGAGTGTTATGTATTAGTATTTGTATTGTGCATTGCATAACAATGTATTTTCAACATACTATTCAGTAGGTAAACAAGAACTGAATGTTAAAAGATATTTACAATGAAATAAAAAATAAACGCAGTATTTCGCTAGACAAACTAGCTTCACCGAGCGTGCATCTATCCATGCAGGTGAAATCGGATGCAGATAAGAAACTGTTGTAGCTCATTGTACATGAATTTTGCTGCCTTGTAAATAATTCAAATTAAGGTTGGACGAAGTTCTTGTATGAAGTATTTGTATTGTGCTACACATATATCCAGAAAGGAGTAGGTACAGTAAGACCCCTTTTTGACCCCGAAATATAGCAGTTTTACAAAATTGTTAAAATGTAAACTTTTAGCTATTTTTTGGAAAGAAGAATACTTCTGCTACATAAATATGGGCTGTTTTTGATAGTACAATGCACATATATCGGGTACTAGCATCATTAAGTCATGCTAAATTACTGAAATCTTCACAATTTTAGTATTTGAGTTAAATTTTAGACGGTTTCCGTCTTAAATGAAAGTGGCCGCATTCGTGTTCATTCTTAATATTTAAATGTAAGTTGTATTTGATGATAATAAATAACATATATAAAGGTTGAGAGTGAACACGGATGCGGCCACTTTCATCTTGACAAAAACCATCTGAAAAGTGACATATTATGGCATATTTGAAAGATTTTTTTATATCTAAGCTTGAATTTGGGCGTCTTTAATAACTAAATCAGTTCAAATCTTTCACATAAACTAATTGAATCGACTGAAGTAGACACTTAAGTGTTTAAAAAGTGTCCAAAATCTTTCATCAGATGAACCTGAAATTTGAGGCCAAAATCGGCCCTTACCGGACCTACTCCTTTGCATAAAAGGGGGGCACTGACTGCCTAAGAGGGGGCCCGCTCCAGTCATGCTTCGGAGATTCACTGTATAATCAACCAAATTTTTACAACAAAAGAGGGGGCAGGGCATATCGCCTCTGATATAGTTTATTTTCAAAACCCTTACTTGAAGTGCAACGAAAATAGTATCGTAATATATAACTGATGCGCTCGATTTTGCACTTTTAAAAGAAGAACGGTTCCTCAGTATGGTGTCACACCACCAAATCATCCAATGAGAATTAAGAACAAGTAAAACCTACTCTGACAAAACTTGTTCAGTAGAACAGTTCCTCATTTTGGTGTCACACCACCAAATCATCCAATGAGCATTACGAACAAGTAAAACCTACTCTGACAAAACTTGTTCAGTAGAACAGTTCCTCAGTTTGGTGTCATACCACCAAATCATCCAATGAGCATTACGAACAAGTAAAACCTACTCTGACAAAACTTGTTCATTAGAACAGTTCCTCAGTTTGGTGTCACGCCACCAAATCAGCATTAAGAATTGTAAAACCTACTCTGACAAAACTTGTTCAGTAGAACAGTTCCTCAGTTTGGTGTCACACCACCAAATCATCCAATGAGAATTAAAAACATGTAAAACCTACTCTGACAAAACTTGTTCAGTAGAACAGTTCCTCAGTATGGTGTCACACCACCAAATCATCCAATGAGAATTAAGAACATGTAAAACATAGTTTCACAAAACCAATGAAAACATAGTGCTTTGGACGTTGTTGTTAACTAAAGCTAGCAATAAGAGGGACATCAATGAATCTTTACTGAATGAGAATTTTGGAGGCCAAATTTACTTTTCTACGAATACGAATGACATGCAGCTTTAGGGTAAATATGTATTTAATAATTTGCTAACATGTAGTCGAGATTTTTATTTAGTATGTCAAAAAAATAGAAGTTCCTTCATAATATACGTTCCAAGTGGAAGAAATATTCTATAGTAATATTTCCACTGGAACAATTTTTACAGTATTTGTTCCTTACGAAATAAGGGTATATATAGACAATTGTTCCCACAGGAACTTATATTATGACATTGTTTATAACAAAGTTTCCAGGAGAACTTATTTATTAAGGTGGAACAATAATACATGTACGTTGAGGTGTCAGACCACCAATTACTCCCTCCAATTTAGAACATAGCCCTACTCTGACACAAAATAGTGCTTTTGATGTTCTTGTTTACTTAAACTAACCAACAAATTTGCAGAAATGAGACTTTTGGTAAAAGAAAAATATATCTAGACCATTTTGAGCCAACATTTTCTATGAGTTTGAATGATTAAAAATTGAGGATTCATGCGCTCCATAGTATACTAACTTAAGATTTCCAGAAAACCAGGGGTGTTTTTTGGAGTATCTCTCTTTGAAGGTCATTTATTTTGTTAGAAGGCTTTAAAGGTATGCTGAAAATTGGCATGTAGAAAGCTGGTACATGTACAATTTAGCATATACATGTACCTGGTTTCTATGAAGTTAAACTTAAGGTAAAAAATTTAGAAAGCTGTGAAAATTGCATAATTTGGTTAAACAGATACGGATTTTTAATTGGTGGTCTAACACCTTGACTAAAGACGACTTGGGGAATGTTATTGAACTGAATTACCTCTCCCAAAATATGTGAAAGTCTACACATTTATATACTTTATGAAAATAAGATGAATGTTCATGATGCAAAGTTATTATAAACCAGATAAAGTATAAAATTAGCTGTACTCTACTGTACTGATTCTTTCGCGACCATTCTGAATAAGTCTGAATTTTACTGAAAATCACTTGGTCCCAATCTTGACCACACTTAACTGTATTGATTTGTACTCGACCATGATCTTGACCATACTTAAAAATCTGATTTAGTTCTCGACCAGTCTGAAACATTTGTAATTTCGGGAGCCTGTATAGCTTGCTATGTGGTATGCTGGGGTTTTACTCTTTGTCATAGGCCTTACGGTAAATATAGTTGCTACCTCCTTCGTATTTTGTCTCTGATGGAGAGTTCTCTCTTTGACAATACCTCATCTTCGCAGTATTTTCATAATTATGCCATGCAATTATCTAAAGTCATGAAAAAATGATTGATTGTTTCTCCTAAACCTGTCGGATTTGTTTTTACCTTCCGGTCATTTTTTTTTCAAAAATGATAATTATAAATAATAATAAATTTCAGGGCCGTATCTCACTGACATGGGGGCTAATAAGGCAAATGTCTCAGGCGGGAAATTAAAAAAAAATAATAAGTCGAGACAAAAGCTTGTCTTCATATCAAATTGTTTTCACGGCGAGTGTCTTGCAGGAAGCAGCGTTGAATTTCATTAGTATTAGTAATTTAAATTTTAAACGTGAGTTTTATTATATTTAAGGACCTTTTGTCTAATTTTAAATTGTAAAAATATTAGAAATTCGTACACTTAAGACTTGGAAAAGATCTCCAATGACGGGTGAACGGTTGTGTGGTTTGACAATTTAACATGTCCACCGATGTCCAATGCTGTTTTGAAAAGATACGAAGCTACCGGACATAGACAAATTGGTCGTTTTCTCATGGAAAATTAAACTTTATGTTAAAGAATACAAACCGGCTCTCTTTTCTGTAAATAAAACTAAAAGTCTGAATAAGTTAAATTAAAGTGAGACAACCAATCTCCCGGAATCCAATCATTTAAAAAATAGAAAAATAATGTATTGCCATATTACTTTTTACATTGAAGGATTAAACTTGCATTAAGCCGTGTACAGGACCTTAATAGAAAATAAACGGGGATATATGATGAAGACATAAACTTTCAGTCAGTTTAATTCAGGTCTGAAGCTGGCATGTCAGTAACTGCTATAGTAGTCCTTATATAGTAGTCTGTGTCATTTTAGTCTTTTGTGGATAGTTGTCTCATTGGCAATCCTACCACATTTTCTTACTTACTTTAACCCGCCTCATGTTTGCGCCTATCCCAAGTCAGGAGTCTCTGGTCTTTGTTAGTCTTGTATGTTTTTTAAATTTTGGTTCATTTATATCTTTCGGAGTTAAGTATGACGTCCATTATCACTGAACTAGTACACATTTTTGTGCAGTGGCCAGCTGAAGCCCCACCGGGTCACACGGCGAGATTTTCTTCTGTGTTGGAGAACCATTGGTGAATTGTCTGCACTTTGGTCGGGTTGTTGCCTCATTGGCATATATATTCCCAATTTCCATTCTCAATTTGATATGGTGTAAATGTGCTTGGGACAAAATCGCACACAATTCATTGAAAAAATACAAATAATTCCTGTTCTTCATCTTGACAGGTGCTGGAGGGTCTTCATCAATGATCGAATTATTCATACCCTACAAAAGGGTTAACACGGCCCCATGCCAGTGGCTGATCCAGAGGGGGCGTAGAGGGCGTACGCTCCCCTTTTGCTTGGACTTTTTTTTTTTTTTGTAGAAGTTTAATGATTAATCAGACTAGACGACGTGAACTTTGCCATTTCCCGTGTATTTATTTTATGGGACAATTCTTTACTTATAAAGATATTTTTCGCTAGTATACTAACTGAAAGTCATGTGATTTACTATGGTGGAGTTGACCAGTGCGTCGAAAAAACGTCACTCAAGTCATTTTAAAATTTAAATTACTGTCACAACTTGCTTAGGATGAGCATGACAATCTTAACACCTTCAAGGCGACACTGAATTGAGCAAGAACATATTGACTTCTATTTCATTAGTCCACAAAACAGTAATACTAGTTATATTAGTACACTCTTACCTACGAAAACATGTTTAACTCGTAACGCCCCATGATCGGCATTCTATTTTAAAATAACAGCTGAATAATGATCCCCAGTCAGTATCATCTCTAGATAGATTTAAATTCTAAGGTACGAACCATTTGATTTGAGGAGGCAGTCTGAGATTTTTGAGAGATAAAAGAATGACTCTTATTTTTGCATTAAACAAAAATTCTGGCCGTATCTGGATTGAAATCAATAATCTTGTCCATTTTTTTGATATTAGAAACGAATATCCAACAAACTTATTAAGCATTAAATGAACATAATAGATACAAACGGGCGTCTTTTTTGGCCGGGGTTTGCATGTCTGATCTGAATGACTATTTCGCCGAACTGATATATTGAATACTTTTTTCAAGACCAGACTACAACCTGCTGCTGGAAGTAGCCTTAGTGTCTACATGTTTCGACCGTCATTCATATATTCGTTGTCTTCTGATTTCAGGCTCATTCGTAGCTTTTGGTAGATTTGGAATCCGTCAGATCCCTTAATTTTGTTGTGTAAAATATATCAACCAACAGGGGCGTAGCTTGGTTTCAGATTAACTGTAGGCACAAATCGGCAGGGGGTCTGGGGGCCGCTAAAGGCCCCCTGCAGGTCCAGGGCGGAGCCATGGTAGGGGGTTCAGGGGGGGGGGGGCGAAGCCCCACGACAGAAAACTGTTTTCTACATTTTAGTTGCATAATTTTGTGTACAAATATATCATATTTACTGGTTTTTATCATGATAATATTCATGAAGAAAAGTTCGAAGAATTATGAATAATATAACATTAACACATGAATTAACTTAGTACAAACAAAAATCTGAAAAACAAAATTAAATATTTACAATATGAGGGTCTGGATGGGGGTCTGTTATTCTGTAAACATTTAATTTCCACCCCTTTTTTCTCTAATCATTAAAAAATTAACCCCTTTTTTTTCTCTAATCTCCATATTTTTTTCCCGTTATTCTCTAATCTTCATTTTTTAAGGGCATTATTCTGTATTCATTTAACCCCATCCAAACCCTCCAAGTGTAGATCAGACTAGCTTTAAATAAAGGCCCACAGAGGGTCAAAGGAAACGATTTGGTTTAACAAATTGTATATTTCTGAACTTTTATGAATAACTTTCAGATACACGTAACAGTTTCATACACAAAGACAATGATACATTTACTCAAAGTCAAGTCGACGGTTTTTTTCTGCCGATAAAATCAGTTATACTCGCATCAACATCAACATTGAGATGTCGTTGGATATAAAAAAGAAAGATTTGAAAGTCGCTCGTCTACCATTGTCGATCTCAGGAAGGATCTGACGCGTCTCATCGCGCTGAAGGATCTTTCACTAGTTGCCGATGAAACAGGCATTGTCAATAAAATCCAAATAATCCTATACACTGAAGGGTACAAGTCGGAGTTTGTTACGTTAAGGACACAAAGAAATCTATCATAATCTGGTCTGTTGTCTTCAATACGCCAACGGGCTTTCCATCATGCTATCTCATCTTCAAATTTTGTTTTTTTTCACCTAAATCCGGCGAACGGTAAGAGTTGTTATTTTTTTCTGCTATTTCTGGAGTCAAGTTCCCTAATTTGGCAATAATACGCATTAAAATTCAAATGTTTATCTTTTTTATTATTTTTTTCCAAAGGGTGTATAATCGGCAAATTTATGTATAGGCACGTGCATGCCTAGTCGAGCCTTAGGTAGCTACGCCCCTGACCAAACATTTGGATACATATTGCTTGTTTGTCTTTTTTAGCTCGTCACGTCGTATTGTAAATTTTATCGAATAGCCCGGCTTATATATTGTTTACAACAAGAAATCTGTGAGGTTATGATAACTTAACTTACAGCAAACCAGCGAGAATTTTCCATGTCTTATTTAACTGAAAAGTCCCACATCAAATTTATCAGTAAATAGCTTGAAATCTGTACTATCATTTTATAATAGACAATTAATAGGGAGAATACAGTATCGAAAATGTCCAACCCTTACACCTTTCAGGAACTACAAAATATACATGCACCACGCCAGGAATCGTTTTAAAAGTACATATTATACTTATTTCATGTTTTTTAGCCAAAAAAGGGTCCCAAAAATTTTTCGCATCGCTCCTCTCGCCGAATTTAAAAACTTCGCCCCCTTTCCAAAATCATGGATCCGCCCCTGCATGCGTCGATTTAAGCAGTACTCAAAGTATTGTGCTGTGAAAAAAAGTCAATGGTGTATACATCAAAATCAGGGCCGTAACTAGGATTTGAAGTCAGGGGAGGCAGGTGTATGGGGGCCGCCGATTTTTTTCCCTCAGTCATTGGCTAAAAATGACCCGTTTCTCTTCGATTTCCTTACTTTAAGGGGGCTCGCGGGTCTAAATGATTTTTTTTATTTAATATAGGATTTCTCTATATTTTTCTATAAATGAACTTTATCGTATACTTAATAGAAAAATGAAATAAAAAAAATGGGTCACCGTTCATTTACGCTCCTTTGAAAGAAGCACACATTTTTGTTGATGTCCTTTTTTTCTGTTGAACTAATAGGAGAAAAAACGGTAATATCGAAATAAAAAAAGAACTAAATTACAGAAATCGCTCAAATTTTACAATTATTTAGTTTATGTACAGCTTATTTGAAAACAACAATAAAAAATATAGGTCACCGATAAGTTAAAAAAGATATTTCAATTTTTATGCCAAAAAATGGCATTTTTGCACCAAAGGGAGATAATTTGGAGCTTTTTCAATGATATCTACATTTTAAAAGTCACCTGGGGTCATAACAAATTGATTTTTTGGAACGATTTTTGTACCAAATGATAAAGTAACAACTACTAAAGGTTATAAATAAAATATGTATTGAAAAATTAATGTTTATTTTTTTTCTGAAAATCTTATACCCGCGAGCCTCCATCAGTATTTCTTGAACCTGGAAGCAACTAAAACTTATGCAAAAACAAGCTGAGAATTGCTATTTTGGGTGAGCCATGGCTCCGTCGTGAAGGCCGTACTTTGACCTATAATTGTTAACATTTAATACATTGTGACCGCGGATTTTTTTTCTCAAATGATATGGCTAAAAATTACCCGTTTTCCTTCGATTTCCTTACTTTAGAAAGATCAGTTTTGCTGGATCCTTGGAGCAATTTTCATGCAAACAATTATTATCTGTATTTAAAGATATTTTTTTTAGAAACTGGTAAGTTAAAAAAACATATTTATAAAGCAAGATAATAGAACGCAAGATAATTTTGTTTTATCGAGGATCTTGAATTTCATTATTGTTGAAAGCTGAACAGACATGTATATAACTCCAACCAGGGACTTTCTATACTAGTCTAGTATATACTTAGTATAGAAAGTCCCTGCTATACAACGAATGGGAGTGTTTACCTACTAAGGCATTGACCATAAATTATGTTCTCGTACGATCGGGAGACTTAAAAAAACAATCAAACAGCTGATTCAGCTGGTAATAAATTTCCGATATCTTAAAAGATTTACAATACAAAAGGAACTTCCTCTGCTTAAGTGAGCCCCCAAAGAAATGTGAATAGTTAAGTTTTTATTTCAAAATTATCGAAAGCAAAGTTTCATATGACTGTGTTCTCGTACGAATACTGACCCCCTCAATACTGAATAACAGAATGACGGCCTCACGAAAAAAAAAGTAACTCACGGAAACAGTTCACTTTCGATCAAAAATAAAAAAAATGACAGACATACCACGTACATGTATCATGATAACACTGTTAAAACTGTAAACTTAATTGTTTTGTTTATAATATAAATTCAATTTCTTCGTGTACATATTGTCAATATTTTATTTTATTACTTAAAAAAACTATTGGTGTAGAAAATTCAGGGGAGGCAGTTGCCTCCCCTGAACTGCCTCCCCTGCCTCATAGGTAGTTACGGCCCTGAAAATTACGATCATCTACAGAAGGTCATATAACTCAAATAATTAGTCATTCATTTTACCAGCAAATAACTTTCTTAAAATTATATAAAACTAAAGTACTTGTTACAGAATAGGTGGTCGATATATACAGTAAAATTCATTACAGTTCAAAAATGTATCTGATATTTCAGTTTTCTATCTCATCTTTAGATTTTCCGGAAAAAAGTCCCGAATCGAGTTGTATATTATGCTCACTAGTTTCGCGCCCCCTGTCAAAATAGGTTTGTGAAAGAAATGGCAAAGCAGACGGTTTTGGTCAAACATACTCAAAGATATGACCAAGATATTGTGAGAATGCATAGAAGTAAGTTATTAAGGTAAGACGTGCATTTTTAAAATGTTGAAAATGCATCTGAACGAGGGGTACAAGTCAAATCGGCACCTGCCACCTGGTCAAATCGGCACCTTCTTCTTCTTTATTCTTTCCAGTCCACTAGTCTTTAGTCTTTAGTCTTTAGAAGTGTCAACTTGACACTATAATCTCTCTGTAATTTGAATCACACTGGTAAATTTACGTCACTTTTGTATAAAACTCATTGGTACATTTGTATTTATAATGTGGCACTGCAGAAAAAAATATGTAACTAAATAAATAATTAAATAATTAATTACCCAAAAAAATTAAATTAAAATTGAATAACTAATTAACCCTTATAAAACCTTAACTATCTATTTTGTGAACCTTCCAGTATCTTTAATAAAGACCCCTAACAATTGTTGAATATCTTCTATGTGATGTTTGTAAATATCATTTTCTGTTGTTGCTAACAATACTTCAGATTCAAGTGTTAGTTTTGCTGTTATGAAGTAGAGTGCTGAGCGGAGTTTTTCTCTAGCCTCCTCATAATTTTCACAATCCAGTAAGTACAATGAAGTAATGGTCAACTGTTTCTACTTGTCCACAGCTGCATTTGTCGATGAGTGCTGGGCATATTGTTGATTTGTAAAAGTTTAAATTGCAATATCCTGTTCTTAGACTAGTAGTTATTCTATATATTTCAGTTGACGGCTTGTCTTTTGGAAGTGTATTTTTTACATTTTGTTGAAAGGCATAATATCTTCTTCCTTTATCACTGGTGTCCCATCGGTTTTGCCATTTTACCATAACACTGTCTTTTGCTCCTTTTTGTATATCTTGTTTTGTAAATATTGGAATGCTTTGTATTTTTTCTGCCTCCTGTGCTGCTTTTTTAGCTAGTTGGTCTGCTAGTTCATTACCTTGTATGTCAGCGTGTCCAGGGGTCCATTCAATGGAAACAATGATTCCTTCAGATTTAAGTGCCAATATACCAATTTTAATATCATGAATAGTTTTGCCATAATTATCAGATTTCCAATTTAAAGTTAAAATTCCAATTGCTGATTGGCTGTCTGAGAAAATTTGGATGGATTCAGTGTTTTTTCTGTTGTTTGGAATTATAAGAAAATCTATTACTAGCTTGATAGCTACTAATTCCCCTAATAAAATAGATCCTCTATTGGAAACTGGCTGGGTTAACTCCACATGTTCTGTGCTGTTTGATATTAAAATAGCTGCCCCAGCACCACATGGACCTGGATTTCCTTTGCAGGAGCCATCAGTGAAAGCTAATGTTGTATTATTTTTAAGTTGATGTATTTTTTCCAAAATAATATTTTTTCCCTGAAATGCTTGTTCCTCTGATCTAGACTTTGAACTTCCGAGATTTTTCCAATACTCTGGTGGTGATTTTGAGGCTGCTAACCCTTGGAATTCAAATTGAGACTCTATACAGTCAGAATCAATCTCTGTTGCCCTTTTCATGTCTTCAGCCTGTAATACCATTCTTCCAATTGGTGAGATTATTTTTTCAGGTTTATTTATATTTTTCCAATCTTCAAAAATTTGTTTAATAGGGATAGTGATTTTATATGATTTTATTTTTGCAATTTGTCTGATACCTGCTTCTTCTCTTTTGAGGTCCAGTGGTAGTATTCCTGCTACTACTTCTAAGGCTTCTATACTAGCTGTTGTTGGTTGGTTGAGACATAAGGCTAGTCCTTTTCTTTGAATAGCATTTAATTTATTTATATGGGTGTTGTTGTTGATTTGCCATACACTGCTAGCATATAACATTGTAGATAGCACTATACTTTGATATATTTGTATTAAAATTTTTGTAGATACCTTTGCTATTCCTTTGATGTTTCTGATTATCCCTAAGGATTTTTGTGCTTTTTGCACAACAGTGTCTATGTGTTTGTACCACTACTTTTGTAGTGTAGCACGATAAGCAACTGTGTGCATGTGCAGACAGGGCCGTAAATTACATAGAGGCATGTAGGCAGTTGCCTCCTATTGCGGGCTCATTGACAAAAAAATAAAAATAGAGGAAAAAAACACTGAAAAAAATAGAGGTATTTACACTTGTATGCAAATTTGTCCGCCATTACGTAAAATCACACAGGTTCCGGTAAACTTTGACATCATAATTTGAATTATATGACGTCACAATTTAAAAGTGATTGTTGCTTGACGTCAAAAGGTGATTCGGTGTAGATCTAAGGTCATTCGGAGGCAAGATTCAGCTAAATACCAAAAGTGTAAATACGTTTATGGTTAAGATCATGCATAATTTGTATAGCACTGGTTGTTAGTAAAACAACAATGATGTAAATAGCACATAGTTTTAAACATTATTGTCCTTAAAGATTCACTTGTTGTCGAGTATCGAGTTGCAAGTTACAAAAGTCGAGTTGCAAAAGTTGAGTTGCGGCAGCGAGTTTAGAAAGTCGAGTTGCGAGTTACGAAAGTTGAGTTGCAAGTTAAGAAAGTCGAGTTGCGAGTAAAATAACTAGATTAAAACAATTGACACAAGCTCGAACTTGTTAGATTTTTGAGATAAATTGAGTTCAAAAAGTCCGCAAACATACATTTTGTAGATTTATCCTGGGAACAGTATATCTAACATATATATAATATATATGTTCCTGATTTATCCATGTTTTTTTGTTCAGAAACAGCAAACAATCTCTGCCCCAATACATGTAGAACAGTGTTTGCCAATCAGAGATATTAATTTTAAGAATTTGAAAAATCATGTACGATTCCTTGTACATATATACCTGCTAGAAGCTTATTATTACTCTTGCATATATGAAGGAAACGTCACAAGATGGTTTGATATGAAATAAAAAATAAAATCCTCCCACCCGCTCCATTTTTTTCAAAAATTTGGATGAAAATCTACTAATTAAATTTTGTTGGCCTAAGCCTAAGGTATATATTGTTAATGATTAATACCGGTAATGGTAAGATGTACTTGTCTGTCTGACAGGATTATCTGACCTTGACCTCATTGCCATGGGTATTTAGAATGTTAAGTTTATGTGATATTTGTAGTAAAACCTTTAAGAAAGACTTTCTACATAAAATCAATGGTCAGTACAGCAGGTGAGACATTTCATCGTGTGCGCTCTTGTGTTTACTCTTTCTCAAAATTGTGATAACACAGAAATTGTAATATCATTAGACCAAATCATGAGTTGTCTACCCTTAATTTAAACTATTGATTAATAGTCTTTAGAAAAGTCTTTCTCACTAGTTAGCAACAAAGAGACTAATTTAGCGCCAAGAAACAACTAGAAAACAAATATCAAGTCAAGAAAATTTCCAATTAAATACTTAAAATAAACAAATTATTTAGAAACATTCATTAAAGTCATTCTTTAACATTGTTTAAAGTGGCATTGTTTAACTTAACCTTGTTAACTGAAGGTTTAAACGTAGACTAGTTGAGTTAGGGAAAATTTTCTTTGGCTCAGTTGATTGCGCTGCCTTTGGATCCAAAGATTGAGGTTAGGAATCCTGCTGGTACCATCCATGTATTTTCACTATTACAGGTTGGGGAGGACCCTCATAAATTGGTATTATACATGTACCCCAAAACGGGTATCAATTTTCAGTGACAAAAATATAAGCTTTGGATTTCTGTCATGGTGAAAATATTTAGGTAAAGCCTAAAAGACCAGAAATGGGTCTGATTACTTTCAATGTATTTAATTAAATTACAATTTGTTTGTCAAATTAAGATGGCTGACATGGCTCAAAAGGACTCTTTATTGGAGTTATTGCCCTTTAAATGACAATTTTTTACCAATTTTTTGTGCGTATGCCCAAAATCTGAAAAAAACTTTATTAGATAGATATTCATATAAACTTAAATAAGCAAAAATTATCAGCAAGACAAGATCTACAAAAAAGTCTACATGGTTGAAATTGTCTGATGACCCCTTTATTCAAATGGCCCACTGGCACTCATTTGACAACATGGCCCCTTATCTTTTAAAATGGCCAATTGAATTTATTGTTGAGGGGCCCTGGGCTCATAGTGAAAAAAACATTCCAGGTCACTGCTTTTTCGAGTTACATGTATTGCCCTTTATGAAGATTTTTATATTTTTTTTGCGTTTTTGCCAAATATCTGAAAAATCATAATACTATATATCATGTACATGTATATAGCTAGTACATAATTAGCAAAAATGATCAGCATGTCATAGGACACAGTTATCGTCCTTAAACTCCTTTACAAATATAGTACTTAGCTATAGTACTAGTGTGGACAGTGTATAAATTTTTAATATTTAATTTTTTCATACACTTAGCTTTCCAGTTTTATTTCTTTATATTTTATGCATAAGTATTTAGTAGGGGATGGAATAACATGTTAAAAAATGTTGGTGATAAATTTTTATGAAAATTAGCTATAGTGATTTGGTCCGGTTAAAAACAGTCAAAAATTAATTAGTGTGTCTGAACATGCTGAAACTGTCAAACTGAGTTATACAATGTAGCTCCCTTTTATACATAGAATTGTCCATATTTTGAGTAACAGCTGGTAGACTTTTTTTTTATAATTTTGATATTATTTGTCCATAAAGTAATAAACTACAGTGTAAAAATGTTTTTGAGAAAGAGCAGGTGCAATTTTTATACGACCTCAAAAAAAAAAATTGGGATCGTATAATGGTATGTTGTCTTTATCTGCATCTGTGTCCAAAGACACATTTGGTTTCCGTACAATAACTTAAATTAAAGTGAATGGATCTCTATGAAATTTTTTAAGAAGCTTCAATATTACAAAAGGAAGATTGGGATTGATTTTGGGGATGATGGTCTCAACTGTTTAGGAATTAGGGGTCCAAAAGGGGCCCTAAAACAATCATTTAACTAGTTTCAGGGTAATAACTTGTGTATAAGTATTTTGATTGCTCTGAAATTGTACCACAATGTTTAATACCACAAGTAGAAGGTTGGTATTTATTTTGGGGGTTATGATGCCAACAGTTTATGAATTAAGGGCCAAAAAGGGACCAAAACAAGCATTTTTGTAGTTTCTGAACAGTAACTTGTGTGTGAGTGTATAGATCTCTCTGACATACAGTATATATGCATTGTACCACAAGGTTCCATATTACAAAGGGAAGTCTGAGATTGAGTTTGGGGTAATTGCCCCAAACATGGAGGAATAAGGGGCCAAAAACAAGCATTTTTCTAGTTTCCAGACAACAACTTGTGTTTAAGTAGAGAGGCCAGGCCCATTTATTTACAGGGAATATATTTCAAATTTTGTGTTTCATTGGATACGAACATTTTGGACTATTTTTTTTCTAAATCCGACCTCTGGTTCAAAAGTTATGAGTGTTCAAAATTTCCAATTCATCCCCCCTTTTTTATCCAAGATGGCCGCCATTTTAAAGGCATTGTAGTCCATCTTTAAAGGCTAATATTAACTAAGATAGACATATCTTCAACCCTTTTTGCTTGTTTTCTGACAGAGTGTACCACAGTTTATTATAATACTGCATAGTGGTGTACATGTTTTGCTCTAATAAAAAAATTGCCATACACAAATTTCCATTAAAAGCTATTCTATGTTTTGCATAATAGGCCACGATAGAGCTGTATTGCTCCATCAATAGACCAAAAATATGCAATGTATAACACATTCTAGATTAATTTTATGGGTTAACTCATTACAGATGGTACAAATATGAAAATTTGAACCAGCATGTAGAAGAACAAAAAAAAAAATAGGCTCTCTGTTTGCTCTCTCCGTCTGTTTGATATAAGAATGATGAATGGCACTGCAGCCAATATTACAACAATAAGTAATGTCTTGTACAATAGTGACACTAAAATGGGCATATCTCAGAAACCTTTTAAGATTCATTCATGAAATTGTGCATGCTATTGAAGCAGTTATCAAAGCGTGTTGTGATTTTCAATTATCCCGGTTAAGAGTCAAAATGGCGGCCATTTTGGATTCAAAATGGCCACCATTTCATAATTTTTGTATAAAATTTACACCTTCTTTGGTCCTGCATTTTTATCGTTCAACTGATTTTAGCAATGTTTGCATCAAATTATTTGTCTCAACACAGGGTTCTCTTTTGTAAATGAATTGTGACAATACAGTTCATTATGGCAGCCTTTTTGATTCAAAATGGCTCCCATTTTCGGAGTTTTTCTCTCCCGATTAAATGTTTTTCCATCATAACTTGGTCATTTCTCAACTGATTTTCAAAATGTTGGTATCAAATTGTTTGTCTTGACACAAGCTATCAATTTGTGAATGTCTTGTGACAGAAAATCTAACTATGGTGGCCATTTTGAATCAAAATGGCTCCCATTTGATGGCATTTCCGAGTTTTTCTCCTTCGATTGAATGTTTTTCATCATTATTTGGTTATCTCCCAACTGATTTTTGCAAAATTGGTATCAAATTGTTTGTCTTAAAGGGGCACTAGCTGTCAAATTCATTGTAACCGATTTGACTCAAATTCTCATATTTGGTTTATAACAATGTAAAACATTTATCCAAACTATCAAAAGTCTAAAATAAACAGTTTACAGAGCATGGGGTAGATAATATATAGGTTCGTTTCGTGTGTATTTTAGTCCAGACGCCATCTAATTAACTATCGATTTGACCTCAGATGACCATATAAGCGATGTAAACAAAAATAAAGATACGAATAGATTAAAACAACACGTGCAATTGCATTTTTATAGGTCTGTTTGATTTTATTTTATAGATTAAAAATAGATGTTTCTAATTGTTTTTAACAATATAAGAATGATTTTATGTGCATCCAATTAGTAATCAAATGATTTACCGTAGTTTCACTTTCATTGTTGACATTCTTTTTATTTAAATAACCAGTACACGTACAATGCATGCGTTGTCAATCTCTAGCTAGGGGTTAACTTGAAGTTCACATGAATACCGGTTAGAATGATGATGACGTTTTCACTTGCAAGCGAATCAGTCAAAAATTATGTTTAATCGCTTATTTCAACAAAATTAAAGGAAATTGATTGCTAAAAGCAAATTATTATTTCATTATTCCAATTTGATTAATGGTTGATCTAAAAAAAATCATACTTTATTTTTTTATATATATCGTAGCTAGTGCCCCTTTAAAGGGAAACTTCGCAAAAAAATCAAAAAATTGATATTATGTCCATTCTGTATAAAAATTCTCAAATTTATAGATATTAAAGTTTTATTCCGCTAGATAAGAGATCACCAATGATTTTAAATTTTGAGTATCAATTCTCTGCGTTCCGCCATTTTGTCATCTTCTACGATTAAAAATCACGATATGTCTATAAACCACAAAGGACCAAAACTACAGTAACCGATGTAGTCGTAATTGCGTGTCGATATCTTGTCAATCGTACGGTTGTTTTATCTAACTTCTAACTTGATACAGAAAATGTTCTTATTTTTTTTAAATAATCATGATCTGTTATTTTTAAACTGTTAATATTGGAATTAGTTAAAAAGTGTAAGTTCAAATCTTAAATACGTGTTCCGTGAAAATTGTTTTCGAAAATCTAATTCGTTCATAATTCTTTAAAGTAATAAACTTTATTCAAATAAATTCGGATCTTCCCTCATCTGATCACTAGCATGGCTAAAGGTATTACTCCCAAAGGTATTGTGAGGGATGTGAGGTGACACGTCCAGGTATTCAAGCGATTTTCTGTCGGGCTTGCAAGTTCATGCATTGTTTCACTTCTGTAGGTATTGACCAGTGTACACGGCCGATAACTTATAACTTTCCATTTTGAACTATCAGGTGTATAATATACATCTCTGTCTTGCGTGTCCGAAAGTGATATAATATACTAGTCATTAACTCATACGCTTGTTTAATTTATAAATAACATTTCTTGTGTAAAGAATATTATTTATAAAAATATAAATATTAAATACCCAAAAAAAAAGATTTGAAGAAAGAAAAATCTATTTACATATTTTTTCCAAGGGTTAATTTGGGAAAATGTAATATATATTCGTTGTCAATAGTAAAGGACAGATTGGAACATACCAGAAATATTGATTTAAAAAATGTACGCTCTTGTCGACGATTCGTTTGTACGCCTGGATAGAAAGTTACGGAACTATAGCGCAATTTAAAATATATACATGTATACATTGAACATAAGAAAGAAACATACATTTTATGTAAATTGGGGTAAAAGTTTTGTAAATAGAATAGTCCACGTATGCCAACAGTATGTAATCAACGAATTCTATAGACTAAATTGTAAACCAAAAAAAAAGAAGAAGATGAAGAGAACCAATTTGATTTAAATACAGGTCGATATATAACATGTATAACTTGCTTTAGTTCATCAAAGTTATGAACATAGTAAAATCACAGATTTATATATTTTTATATAGCGACAAACTGACGATAAGCCATTAGTCGGCTTTGGCTGTGAGTTAGTATGTCTGGAGCTCTCCCTCTGGCGCTTGTACCTCAAAAAACTTATATAGCTGGTTTCAAGAACAACCGGGTTCAGACAAACTGTTCTGAAAATGGTAGTGTCACTAATGCATTCACCCAATTCAATATATTACCATCAAAGAGAGTAAATTCGTGGCAACAAAGACATTCCGTCATTAACAGCATAACTATGCATTTAGTACACGAACACCAATCTGTGTTAAACTGGCGAGGGTTGCTAAGGATATCTTGATTTCGGGAACTTTCTGCAGCTTCCATTTTATGGAGCTCTTCTTCTGTATACTCTGGCTCTAGTGCGTACCCAAATTGACCATACTCGTCAAAATCTGCCTCTCTTGACAGACTGGAACCACAGTTAGTACTATCATTCTCCGAACAAGACATTTTTAGTTATGATTTTATGATTAATTTTTGGACCATATATACACTGTCCTATAGAAACAAGCACGCACAAATCATAAGAGAAAAATATGTGAGTAAAAGTTAATTGAATTATCAAAGTTAATATCTTTTGGTCTCAAATGTATGTTAACTAATTAATGTGTTTTTATAGGCTAGCTCAAATCCTCACCCAAATAATATAATCTATATGTAATAATCGTTTCCTACCACACCGAGATTTAATGCCAAGCGTTAGACACATTTTAGGTACTAATTAAGTAATTTAATGAACAAAAGATAACAATAATTAATCATAAATGTGCAAAGATTTAAAAAAAAAAAAAAAAAAAGGTATTTTTTCTTATTCGTTCATATTATATTCCGCTTTGGTAGAGTTATCTTCAGATAGTTTCAGATATTAATTAATACCTGGGTTTCAAAAGTCTAAATGTAAGTGTTTTCGTACACTTTTTTGCCTAATAAAGACAATCAAAATGCTTTGGTAAAGCTATTTCTAACTTCTAAGTTTCCCTTTTTTATGAGACATAAATCAAGGACAAGAGGTGTATATCATTTCATTCTGACACATGAATTAAGTTTCCCCGTCTTTAACCGATTTTTTTTTTTATTTCTTAGTAAATTAATTTATTTGAATTCAAATAAATAATAGCACCAAATATAATTAAATAATTTAACGGCGATCTATTTTCGTCTGTCACCAACTTGAATATGTATTTTAAATGTGTGTATTAAATGCTCCCTTGTTTTATAATCCACTGATCAAAATAGACAGTCACACCTGGTAATGTGTGCCCTAGAGGCGTGGTTAAATACCGAAGTGCAAATAACAATTTACCTTTCAACAAGCCATCTACGAGTATTGCCACAGAACCGTGAATACACACATCGTATAAACCTAGTCATAGCAGAGACATTAAAAGGTCAATAAGAGTACACCAACATATTGTCTTTACAGATTATTGTACTCTAATAATTTGTTCACCTTATCAGTCTGAAAGTGCATTAATTAACAATAAATTTATAACTTTTTGTGTTGTCTGAAAAAACAATTCGAATATATACGTTTAACATAGAAAATGTATCTCATGAATGTGTACAATTGCACGTCTGTGCGTTTTATCTTCTTATTATTGGCTGGTTATTAGATAAAGCATAAGTCATCGGCACGCTTACGATTACGTTAAAATATGATTAAAAACCAAGACTTTTAATGATTGTATTTTAAATCCCGGCATGCAAAAACCAGGAGAAAACGTCACGACCTACAGGAACTTTTACCGAAGTTGTTAATATTTTTTCATTAATTATTAAATTTCTCCTTTATTACTGCACATATAGCGATAAAACTTTGTGAATATATATATTATGTCATAATGAACATATTTAAACCATAAGTAAAAAAATCACGAATTTTCCCTTTAACACAAGCTATCAATTTTTGAATGTATTTTAACAGAACATCTCACTATGGGGGCAATAATGAGTCAAAAAGGTTCCCATTTGATGGCATTAGCAAGTTTTTTCTCTTTTGATTATATTGTTTTTTATTCCTCCGTCATTTCTAATTGATTTTTGAAATGTTGGTACTAGTATCATCTTGTTTGTTTTAACACAAGAGCAAGTTTGAAATGAATTTTTGTGGGTTATTGTTCATGTTTGTTTTGTGGTTGTGGTTTTTGATTGACAGACCCTTCAGCTTTACATTTTCTTTTTGTAACAAAGATACATAATTCATACATTTTATTTTGTATATTCAGATATATTTTGACTTATACAGTGCATATTTAGATGAAATAGAGTTGACATCTGATATTTTCCATGTTCTGCAACTACTATCATTTGGTATAAATTCAAAACCTTTTGAAAATACAAAAATATTTTCAACCCTTATGATGTCATCTTTAACAGACCAACGAAAAATAGATTTCTTGGAATTAATAGGATGTAGGCACTTCACGGTAGCAAAATTATTGTCTAAAACTTCTTCAACCTGTCCTGGATACCACCCATCTGAATATGCTATTGCAACAGTTTCACCCTTACAAAAAATGTGATCTGCCAAATGATCAGGTTCTGACACAATAGCCTGAATAGGTTTCGGAGTTTTACTTTTAATACATTTTCTTTTACATGGTTTTGATTCATCAGATTCATTAATGCCTTTTCTTTTTTTGCTTTCCGACTTCTTTGTTTTAACACATTTCCTGACTTTTTTGGTTTTAACACATTATCTGTTTTTGATTTTAATTCTTGTATTTTTTTAAGTATTTTCTCCCTTTATAGCATCATGAAATTTTCTCATTCCTCAATAGTTTTAATTGTCATTAATGTTTCATTTGTTACTGTTCTACATGCACTATCTGCTACCGATGCAGTGTCCTCTGAAAATGTGACACCAGAAATAGTTAAATTAGCTAATTTTCTCTAATTCACCAGCAGTTGATTAAGAGAGAATTTGTTTCCTTCAACTGAAAATTTAAATTAGTTTTTGTCTTCAGGATTTTTGTTCAAAACAACTTTTTGATATTTAATTTGACCTTTTACGGCGTCAACTTTTTGTGACATGCTAAGATTTTCCAAAGCCCTTTCCATGTCTTTCTCTAAAACCCACTGCCCTCCATAATTGTCAATATCTCCTTTTATTTTTATGATTTCATTATTTTTGCGTTGCTGTTTTGAAATAGCTTCATCTTTCTTTTTCTGTAAAATTTCTATACGTTTTTGTTGTAAAATATGTTTTTGTTCTTTATAATGTTGAAGCATTTTTGGTGCATTTTCTCTCGCCATCTTGAACACCGCAGTTTTTTTTTCTGCATCCAAATTATCAAGCCAATTTAATGTTTTATTGTTTGTGAAAAGTATGATGCCTTCCAAAGCGATTGTATTTGCATTCGGTTTTTCAAGCCTAAGCCGATCTAGATTCGCAAAATCTCTTTCTGAAACTATGTTGGTTGGGGAACAAGTAATCGAGTTGTCTTTTAATTTTTCAAAATTTGGGGAACCGTCAACACTAAATTTCCCACCTGGCAGATAGTCTACTAACTGACGGCTTACTATAATCATAAAATTTGTGCATAATATTCACAATGCCTCAGCTGTTAAAATATTTAATTGTTCATCTTGAACAGAAAATAATCGGTTAAATATTTCATCCTGTTTTGTAAATTCAGGAAATAAAATTGTTCCTTTTAATAAATCAGAGGAATCCCTTGAAAATGTATTTTAAAAAATTACCAAAAGTTAGCCACATATTATTAAGGTCAAGGATATGCTTTGCACTTTCAATTTGTTTCCATAAAGGATCAGTCAGTAACTTGTCAATAATACCCAATGCCCTGCAACAAGCCAAATAGACTTTGTTATTCACATAATGATAGACACAGAACACAAGCTTGTTACTAGATTTTTCTTCAAAATATGTCGACAAAAAATCTTTGATCTAATCATTATGGTAATAGACTGCTGCTGCCATGGAGAATAAAATATTAATTCGATGCCCATAAAATGTGGACATGTGTAACTTTACAGGCGGAACGCAACTTTTTAAATATGTTTCAAACAAGAAACCGTATCCAGATTTTTGATCTGCCCCTGGTACACACAGCTTCGTTGTCGCACGTATAAAATCAGGAGTGCTTGCCACTCCCCAGTCAAAGGTATCTCTCAAGATTGTAGTTTTCGCCCATTCCTTAAGTGCTATTTCGGCTTGTGAGCCAAGATTAACCAAAACATGCAAATTACACTTAAAATGATTAATGTCTATGATAGATGCTTTGAGATCACCACTAAATGTGTTAAAATTATCAATTATAAGTGGAAGACAATCTGCCCGCCATTTTTCCAGCATATTTTTGAGACAGTTATTTACGACATGTCTGTCTGTCATCATGTTCTCAACCTTCATAAGAATTTCAGCTGACTTTTTGTCTTTATCATTATTATCCGCCCCTGCTAAGTCTCCTAAGTTATCAAATATTTCTTTGATCATAGTGAAAAAAAGTCTGCGTTCCCTTGAACTAATTCAGATATCCCTACACTGTATTGCCCTGTGCTAGTACCTATTTGCAAACCACCATACTCGCGACCCTTACGTTTTGTTCCGTCCGTATGAATAGTACATAAATCATTTGATGTGAGAATAGCATCAACGCTTTGGATTTGTGCCAAAGCCTTTGCTTCGATAAGCATTACTTCAGAGAATGTTTTTTTTCGGTAGACGACCAACTTTAACACCAGCAAGTTTATTTAAGACTGTACGGACGATATATTCTACATTCTTAACCCCGACATTGGCTGACAGCAGAACAGCGTAAACTTCGCGCACGGTATCATTATATTTTCCGTTTTCATAGGTAGAAATTTCTTTATTTTTCATTAACTCCTCTATAATTTCTTTCATTTCTTCATTTTCATTTTCAAGGACGCGTAAGTTTTGTTTTAGTAAACTATTTTCTTTGCGAATCTGATCTTGGAAATGTTCATTATGTATTGTTAATGTCATGGCCTGGTTTTGTTGTTTTGATTTGCTGAAAATTACTTGTATTGTTATGTTTCATAATGTTTACTCTTCGGTTATAGTAACTAAGTAAAGAAGTTCTTTGTTTATTTTTTTTTGTCTAATGTGACAAACCAACTTTTGAAAATACTTTTGACGGCCAAATAACTGTTTGTTCTGTTCAGTAAGTTTTAGAATCTTGACATTTCGGAGTTTTATTCTTTTGTTCACATTTCTTGTGTTTATATATTTTTAGTCTACCTAACTTTTCGCGATGTTCGTCCAACTTTTTTGTAAGATTTTCATTTTCTCTCTTTAAGTTATAGATTTCAAGATTTGCGCTCATTTTCTCTTTTCTAAGTTTCATGTAGGATTTATTTATCTTTGACTTTGAGTTTTGTGAAGATTTAGTGAAAATTATGTTATTTTCTACTTTGCTGCTATTGCAAACGTTGCAACTGAGTTTATTTTCTTTTTCAGTCAGGTTCGGTAGAGTAAAAAAACTATTCAAATATTTGTCTTTTTCTTCATTTTTCAATTTATTTTTCGTGTTAAATGTTCTATCAATGTAGATCCACAGTCTGCCTAAATGAGGCAGGGTCTGGAGCTTACAAAGATACAAGAACCAAAGAGCACATGTCTTGTCGGGTATTTCATTTCTTTTTTTGTATGATCTGAGCTCGAGTGCCATTTTACGATTTACAAAATCTACCGTTATTTCTGACGGTTTTAGTAACCACGCCTCTGTTATTCCTTGCTTTTTACATTCTTCGCCTATATTTTGAACTTTTATACAATCTAGATGCGTGTTTGCAATGCCATTTAGAATACTGTATTTGTATGTGAAAGGATCTCTCTGAAATTGTACTACAAGGTACCATACTACAAAGGAAAGTCTGGGATTGAGTTTGGGGGGGGGGAATTGCTCTAAAGAGGGATTCAAAAAGTTTGGGGGGGATTTTTTCCCATTTTTTTTTGGGGTTGATATTTTGCACAATAGATTAGTAAGATCTTTGACCACATTTATTTTTGTGTTGGAAGCCTATATTATGTAAAAAATGTGATCCCAATCCAAATTCAGACAGTATCAAGTTTGAATATTGTATCCAAATTTGCCCCCACTGTATAATACATCAGGCTGCACTCAGCGAAGCATTTAATTTTAATTTTAAGGTTTAAAGAAATGCACTACGAAATAACTGTGTTCTCATGCCAGCAAGACATGATCTACAAATTATTCATCATGGTTGAAATTGTCGGACAATCCCTTATTGAAGTTATTGCCCTTTAATGATGATTTTTCACCAATGTTTTGCGTTTTTGCCTGAAATCTGAAAAAACTATATTAGATGTAAAGAAATTTCAATCAGCAAAAATGATCAGCAATTGACGAGATCTCAGTATTACCTCCAGATATTTCATTTAGCATCCTGGTAAACAGGGACGTTTGAAATACCATCTTGTTTCTTAAAATTATTGGATTACATTCATAACATAACCTATATATATATAAAAAAAAACCAATTTAGATAGCCTCACTTTCAAGAAATATAGCATCACATTACCATGACATGCATGATGCTAAAAGGCCTGGGGGAGAACATTGGATCTGACAATCCTTATTGGAGTTTTCTTTTTAATGAGGATTTTTGGTATTTTTTAAATTTGGCCTATTACTATCTTAAAAACTATATTAGATAAATAGAATCTTAAATGACCAAAAACGATCAGCAAGACTAGATCAACAAAGATTTCTATTCTAGTCAACAACATGGAGAGAGTCCATTGTTGAAGATGCACATAGACCTAGGTAAGCGAAGAGGCTCATTAGTTATTATTTTCTGAAAATCATAAAATTATGGTCTGCAGATCTGTAAACCAAAAAATTTAAAAACTCTCCTTATTGAAACTGAAATATTATTTCTCTTTTTACATGTTCAGGTAAGCTTTTGACATGACTTTGTGTCTGTCCATCTGTTTTCTGTGAACTTTTCTTTAAACATTGTTCAAATCTTTTCTGAATCAATGAGTTGAAACCAAAATTTGTCTGCTTCATCTATAGCAGGTCTCACGCTAGCCGGTGACTGGGGCTAAGAAAATGCTTTCTTGTCCATCACGTAGCTTTGGCAAACAGTCAAAAGTGATATCCAGTCGCCCGTTCACAATATCGCTTTTAGTCGCCCAGGTGTTCACAATATGGCTTTCAGTCGCCCAGGTGTTCACAATATTGCTTTCAGTCGCCCAGGTGTTCACAATATCACTTTCAGTCGCCCAGGTGTTCACAATATGGCTTTCAGACACCCAGGTGTTCACAATATCGCTTTCAGTCTCCCAGGTGTTCACAATATCGCTTTCAGTCGCCCAGGTGTTCACAATATGGCTTTCAGTCGCCCAGGTGTTCACAATATTGCTTTCAGTCGCCCAGGTGTTCACAATATGGCTTTCAGTCGCCCAGGTGTTCACAATATTGCTTTCAGTCGCCCAGGGGTTCACAATATGGCTTTCAGTCGCCCAGGGGTTCACAATATCGCTTTCAGTCGCCCAGGTGTTCACAATATGGCTTTTAGTCACCCAGGTGTTCACAATATCGCTTTCAGTCGCCCAGGTGTTCACAATATGGCTTTCAGTCGCTCAGGTGTTCACAATATCGCTTTCAGTCGCCCAGGTGTTACAATATCTTTTTCTGTTGCGTTCGTCATCAGCAATTTTTCATTTTTACCAAGTTGATAAAACAGCAATTTTTCATTTTTACCAAGTTGATAAAACAGCAATTTTTCATTTTTACCAAGTTGATAAAACAGCAATTTTTCATATTTAAGTAATGAAATTCAAAGTCTTAAACGATTTATTTCTTTAGAAAAGAGGTGAAAGCATAGACTTTATAGATTGGCCGTATGTCATTTCAAACAAACAACTTTGTAGGAAGTATTTTCTTTCCCTTCCGATACTTGTTGCTCGAGAGCGTACATTAAAACATTCTAATTATCAGCAAAATAAGTTTATAACTTCATAAAAAACGTGATGAATATTGCCTTTAGTTCATGTTCCATCCATTTATTGCATTAAAAGATCTCCGTGCTTGATGTATGTATTTCATGTAAATGCTTTCTTTCAATTTATTGATTAAAGTTGCTTAACTTTCACGACTTATATTTATCATGTTTATTATACATAATACATTGTATATATCTTTTTAATCAGAAACAATGAATTTCATTAACATTATAAACAGAATAGTTTTTAAATTGAATTTAATTTCCTGTTTAACATGTTTAATATAAAAAGAAAATTTAGTGCTAGATTTTTAGTTGGTACCTTCTTACAAGAGGAAAAATATAATTGTCTAACTATAACATGTATAATTAATGAAACCTTGTAGTGCCAAGAAATATCAAACACTTCATGCACTTTTCTTTTCAAGTCTCACTACGTCTTTCATTTTCAATTTCAGTTTTAAAAATAGAAGTCACTTCTCTCTATGATTCTAAAGTAGTGTGAGCCCTACAACTACAACATTTGTGGTTTTTCTCCAGATTGATCAACCAATACGGCCTCCTAGTCTAAAATAGAACATAGAGCATATAGAGGTCAAACTAATATTTCTAAAATAATAACATACCACACCGGTAGCAAAGGAAGTTCCCCTTTTGTGGAGACCAAAAGTATAATTAAAAGACTTATAAAGTTGAGATTCAGATTAAAAAAGTTGACGATTAACATTACAGTGACACAACACTAAAATAACTCCCATTAGACAGCCTTGCTAATAATACAGGGACACAACACAGTTTAAAGATCTACTGTTCGTTTTATTTGATTCAAGTCCAGTCAATTTATTACTTAGTAAAGGTAATTTAATATTATAGTCAAATTGTATTGGATCGTTAAGTTTTTTATTTTATCGAATGAAATTCAGGAATATATTTCAATTGTAAATGTTAAAATTATTAAAGGAGAGATAATCAAGAGCTAGCTGGTTAATTCTAAGTAGTATTTGACCAGTGCTTTTTTTTAAATTCTTTTTAAGGTGGTACCTAACACTTTAACTAAATTTAATTTGGCTCATTTAATTTTCTTAATATTTTGACAAATTATTTACTTTGACCCTTTGACAAAAATATAAAAATTTCAAAAAATTTGAACCAACAGTTTAATCAGAAAAATTACACTGGTTATATATATAGCAGTTTGACAAACACTTATTTTGATCATTGAGAAGCTTGATACTCCCTTATAAACACAACGTCATTAAAACATTCTGCTGATTTTACAGAGTTATCTCCCTGTAGTATCAGGTACCACCTTAAACAGGATTAACATTTTGCACTCATCTACTTTTGTTAAATAAATTGGAAATAAAAAATAACCTGACATAATTTATACAAAATGAAGTGCATTTGTTAGTGAAAACTAAACAAAACATTACAATCAATTCATTACAATGTGAGTTGCTTAAAGAGTAAGAATTTTTAAGAAGTCACTTGTGGTGTAGGAATGACAGATTGGATGTTAATGTCAATGAGACAGCAACCATTCAATGAAAGAGGTCAACATTGTATTCAACCATTGGAAACTATCTTTAAATTAGAACTATCACTGAGTTTGTACTTACAATAATGAGCAACACAAGTGCCACATGTGGAGCACCTGAGATAACCCCTATTTTTTATGGGTTTCCTGTCACTCAGTCTTTAATTTTAACTCACCTGGCTCTTCGGGCCAAGTGAGCTTTTCTCATCACTTGTCGTCCGTCATCCGTCGACGTTAACTTTTTACATTTTGAACTTCTTTTAGAGGACCACTGAATGGAATGAAACCAAACATAGCATGCATGTTCCATATGAGGTGCTGACCAAGTGTTGTTACTTTGTAGCCGATCCATCATCCAAGATGGCCGCCAGCGGGGGACTTAGTTTAACATAGGACCCTATGGGAAATGCATACAAATGACTTCTTTAAGAGAACCACTGAATGGAATGAAACCAAACATGGCATGAATGTTCCTTATGAGGTGCTGAACAAGTGTTGTTACTTTGTAGCCGATCCATTATCTAAGATGGCTGCCAGCGGGGGACTTAGTATAACATAGGACCCTATGGGAAATGCATACAAATGACTTCTTTATATAAGAGAACCACTGAATGGAATGAAACCAAACATGTCATGAATGTTCTTTATGAGGTGGTGACCAAATGTTGTTACTTTTTAGCCGATCCATCATCCAAGATGGCCTCCAGCGGGGGACTTAGTTTAACATAGGACCCTACGGGAAATGCATACAAATGACTTCTTTTAGAGAACCACTGAATGGAATGAAACCAAACATGACATGAATGTTCCATATGAGGTGCTGACCAAGTGTTGTTATTTTGTAGCCGATCCATTATCTAAGATGGCCGCCTGCGGTAGACTTAGTTTAACATAGGACCCTATGGGAAATGCATACAAATGACTTCTTTTAGAGAACCACTGAATGGAATGAAACCAAACATGACATGAATGTTCCATATGAGGTGCTGACTAAGTGTTGTTACTTTGTAGCCGATCCATTATCTAAGATGGCCGCCTGCGGTGGACTTAGTTTAACATAGGACCCTATGGGAAATGCATACAAATGACTTCTTTCAGAGAACCACTGAATGGATTGAAACCAAACATGTCATGAATGTTCCTTATGAGGTGCTGACCAAATGTTGTTACTTTGTAGCCGATCCATCATCCAAGATGGCCGCCAGCGGGTGACTTACTTTAACATTATGGACCCTATGGGAAATGCATACAAATGACTTCTTTTAGAGAACCACTAAATGGAATGAAACCAAACATGACATGAATGTTCCTTATGAGGTGCTGACCAAGTGTTGTTACTTTGTAGCCGATCCATTATATTAGATGGCCGCCAGCGGGGGACTTAGTTTAACATAGGATCCTATGGGAAATGCATACAAATGACTTCTTTTAGAGAACCACTAAATGGTATAAAACAAAACATGAGGTGCTGACCAAGTGTTGTTACTTTATCGCAATTGCAACATCCAAGATGGCTGCCATAGGACCCTATATATGGGAAATGCATACAAGTCTTTTTCTAAAGAACCACTGAATTGAATGAAATCAAACATAGCATGAATGTTCCTTTCCTTATGAGGTGCCGGCCAAGTGTTGTTACTTTTAGCCAAATTTTATATTTTTTTATATGATTTCAAAAACCCAAGTAGAATCAGGTGAGTGATACAGGCTCTTGATGAGAGGCCGTAGTTAATTTTGTGTTTTGTGTACTGTTGTTTGCCTTTTTCTTTTTTAGCCATATTTTTATTTTGAACATCTATTATTTGTATTTATTAGATCCTTGTCCAGTCAATGTGATCCTTGTACAGTCAAGTTGTTATTATAGTCAATGTGATCCTTGTACAGTCAAGTTGTTATTATAGTCAATGTGATCATTGTACAGTCAAGTTACTATCATAGGTAAGTGTACATTATATGTGAACTATATAGGATCAATTACTATTGAAATTTGTTTCAAATGTAAAATGTTCAAACTCTATCATGTCTATAGGGGAGATAATGTAAAATGTTCAAACTCTATAAGCATGGTAAGGGGAGATAATGTAAAATGTTCAAACTCTATAGGGGGAGATAATGTAAAATGTTCAAACTCTATAAGCATGGTAAGGGGAGATAATGTTAAATGTTCAAACTCTATAGGGGGAGATAATGTAAAATATTCAAACTCTATAAGGGGAGATAATGTTAAATGTTCAAACTCTATAAGGCATTGTAAGGGGAGATCAGGTTACTGTAAAATGTTTAAACTCTATATGGGGAGATAATGTAAAATGTTCAAACTCTATAAGGGGAGATAATCAACATATAGTTTCTACATTCAAAATACAACCAATGTTTTTTTTATAGTAAACAAGACACAAAGAATGTGATGACATCATTACAATTTTATTTGTCTTCAAATATAAGAGCATTGAACTAGTGCTATAGAAAAATAAATTGAGATATATATAATGAGCAACCCAACAAAGCAAGAATGGAGATGTGTACAGGTTAATATATAGTCAACGATTCAAAAATAACCTCATATGATAAGGTCTTCATTTTTATTAAGCAGGCCATTAAATTTTGGATTTAATTGCACATTATACCTTATTTTTTTGGGGGGGGGTTTGGTTTGGTTTAACGCTGTCACATGTTGACCCCCTATGGATTTGGTTAGTGAATTTCATATGGGTTCTTGACCTCTGTCTAATGTTAATAGTGACGTCATCTATTGGTGTTGTTGTATTTCGTTGTTTATTTTTGGAAAGTTTGCTATAGCTTGCTATTGCTACTTTCCTTAAGCATCGGCCTCGAACTTCCTGTTGACAGATTATCGCAATATATTCTGCTACGAGATGGTGTAGTACTAGTGTTTGAGTACTGATTCTTGGAAGATTCTTTTAAAATTTTGAGTAACTACTGTTTTGAATAAAAATATTACAGCTTGAATAAAAAAGAAATGAATGTTCACCGACGATTCAGATGAATTTAACTTCATTTTTAAAAATGAGTATCACAAACACTACTTCGCGGATCTGCCATGTGCTGAAGAGAAATCTACGCGAGATTACGTTTTCATTCATTCAAGAATATTTCATGAATGAACATTTTCCCGCTCTACTTTTACCTGTTTACTATATGTACGTACGTAAACGTGGTAAAATCCCGAGTGTATCGAAAGAATCGGGAATGACTGATTAAAATGCGAGAACAAGTTGACATTTTGACCAAGCTGTCGGATAATTGAAAAGTGATAACGGTTTGTTTAAACAGACATATATATGTATATATGTCTCTGGTTTAAACAAAACACAGGTGAAAGAATATAAAATACTAGATAATTATATCATATGTCTAACGTCTCACGCCAAGGTCGAGTAAAGGTAATTACTCACTTTGATTAAAAAAAAATTTAACTGCTCTAGGGTTGTGCCTTGTTACAAATGGAACCAGATGCTTCGCTTGACACATCTTTATACGACCGCAGAGGTCGAGACCCTGAACAGTTGGGGCAAGTATGGACACAACATTCGAGCTTGATATAGCTCTGAATTTTGATTGGGATCAAATTTTTGACTTAATATATAGGTTTCTGACACAAATCAAATGTCAATATCTTACAAATCTATTGCCCAATACTGTGTAATTAGAATGTATACACAATGCTTATTACCCCATAACTCAGATCAAGTACACATTTTGGTAGTGTCACATTTTACAGTTCTTGAGTTGTGACCCTTTATAACATTAATGCTAGCGGGGGCATCATTTGTGTCCCATGGACATGTTCCCTATTTTTGATAAAAGCCTTTAATATAAATTCGCTTTCATTACAGTTGTATTGATTTAAGTTATTGTTACTGTCTTATTTATAAAAAAGGATGCGGTATTTTTTGCAAAGAACCAATGCTATCCAAAAGAGTTCAAAGGAGGAAAATGTATTGATAACTATAGGCCACCATATGGTCGTCAATAATGAGAAATATTTGTACCATATACATGTAGAAAAATATAAAAGGCCCCGATAGGAAATATGTAGAGCAATTCAAACAAAAAACTTACGTGTTAATTTACTAAAAACAAATATGAAGGATCTAAACCAATAGAAAAATACTAATTCACAGGCCCTTGATGTTGACATGGCATGGGTACTTAAAAAAGAAATTAACAGAGCTTTCTGTATATTTCAATATTTCAGATCTACTGTTTTTAGGTTGCAATAGAAAATATCAAAACTTTTTATGACAAACATGAAAAAAAGTTATTTTTGATAATTACTGACGAGACAATGGTTTAGTTTAAAACATCCAAGCTGTGATGAAATACATTTTTGAAATAATACACGTCTATAACCTTTTTGGAATAATATGCAGCTACAGTTGCAAACTTTCCAGAGGTGCTATCCAGCACTTTGATTATACAAAACGCAGCAGGAGAAGTCCCATGTGCGATAAATTCGTTATATCATATATGGTTCACTACTTACCCCCTTCGGCCTCAGCCCCTATGGATTTTACTAACCCTCTATGGATCTGTAGGGGGTCAATAGCGAAGCATATAACTTATAACTGTAAGTTTATTTTATTGAAACAGGGAGATAACACACACACATTGATATGTTTATAAGAAACATTCATAACAAGTACGAATGAAGTATTTTTTAGTCATACTGCAATTTTACATATATATCGAGCTTAAACAAGTAAATATGATTTACAGTTATTTTTCACAGATGCTTTAGATGACGACACATTGTTACTTATAAATTAGGCTGACCTCAGAAGTACATTCATCAGTATTTATTTATTAGTATGTATTGTATAATATATGTCAATCCATAAAGACTGCCTCGATGATCTTCATGGTGTTGTGGTATTGTGTTAACTTTTAGTGTGGGAGGTGGTCGGTTTGAACCCTGGACATTTCAACCAAAGATCTTCACGGTGTTGTGGTATTGTGTTAACTTTTAGTGTGGGAGGTGGTGGGTTTAAACCCTGGACAGTTCAACCAAAGATCTTCATGGTGTTGTGGTATGGTGTTAACTTTTAGTGTGGGAGGTGGTGGGTTTGAACCCTAGACAGTTCAACCAAAGATCTTCACGGTGTTGTAGTATTGTGTTAACTTTTAGTGTGGGAGATGGTGGGTTGGAACCCTGGACAGTTAAACCAAAGATCTTCATGGTGTTGTGGTATTGTGTTAACTTTTAGTGTTGGAGGTGGTGGGTTTAAACCCTGGACAGTTAAACCAAAGATCTTCATGGTGTTGTAGTATTGTGTTAACTTTAAGGGTGGGAGGTGGTGGGTTTAAACCCTGGACAGTTAAACCAAAGATCTTCATGGTGTTGTAGTATTGTGTTAACTTTAAGGGTGGGAGGTGGTGGGTTTAAACCCTGGACAGTTAAACCAAAGATCTTCACAGTGTTGTGGTATTGTGTTAACTTTAGTGTGGTAGGTGGTGGGTTTGAACACTGGACAGTTAAACCAAAGATATTCATGGTGTTGTAGTATTGTGTTAACTTTTAGTGTGGGAGGTGGTGGGTTGGAACCCTGGACAGTTAAACCAAAGATCTTCATGGTGTTGTGGTATTGTGTTAACTTTTAGTGTGGGAGGTGGTGGGTTTAAACCCTGGACAGTTAAACCAAAGATCTTCATGGTGTTGTAGTATTGTGTTAACTTTAAGGGTGGGAGGTGGTGGGTTTAAACCCTGGACAGTTAAACCAAAGATCTTCATGGTGTTGTAGTATTGTGTTAACTTTTAGTGTGGGAGGTGGTGGGTTGGAACCCTGGACAGTTAAACCAAAGATCTTCATGGTGTTGTGGTATTGTGTTAACTTTTAGTGTGGGAGGTGGTGGGTTTGAACCCTGGACAGTTCAACCAAAGATCTTCATGGTGTTGTGGTATTGTGTTAACTTTTAGTGTGGGAGGTGGTGGGTTTAAACCCTGGACAGTTAAACCAAAGATCTTCATGGTGTTGTAGTATTGTGTTAACTTTAAGGGTGGGAGGTGGTGGGTTTAAACCCTGGACAGTTAAACCAAAGATCTTCATGGTGTTGTAGTATTGTGTTAACTTTTAGTGTGGGAGGTGGTGGGTTGGAACCCTGGACAGTTAAACCAAAGATCTTCATGGTGTTGTGGTATTGTGTTAACTTTTAGTGTGGGAGGTGGTGGGTTTGAACCCTGGACAGTTCAACCAAAGATCTTCACGGTGTTGTAGTATTGTGTTAACTTTAAGTGTGGGAGATGGTGGGTTTAAACCCTGGACAGTTCAACCAAAGATCTTCATGGTGTTGTGGTATTGTGTTAACTTTTAGTGTGGGAGGTGGTGGGTTTAAACCCTGGACAGTTAAACCAAAGATCTTCATGGTGTTGTAGTATTGTGTTAACTTTAAGGGTGGGAGGTGGTGGGTTTAAACCCTGGACAGTTCAACCAAAGATCTTCATGGTGTTGTAGTATTGTGTTAACTTTTAGTGTGGGAGGTGGTGGGTTGGAACCCTGGACAGTTAAACCAAAGATCTTCATGGTGTTGTGGTATTGTGTTAACTTTTAGTGTGGGAGGTGGTGGGTTTGAACCCTGGACAGTTAAACCAAAGATCTTCATGGTATTGTGGTATTGTGTTAACTTTTAGTGTGGGAGGTGGTGGGTTTAAACCCTGGACAGTTAAACCAAAGATCTTCATGGTGTTGTGGTATTGTGTTAACTTTAAGGGTGGGAGGTGGTGGGTTTAAACCCTGGACAGTTAAACCAAAGATCTTCACAGTGTTGTAGTATTGTGTTAACTTTTAGTGTGGGAGGTGGTGGGTTTAAACCCTGGACAGTTAAACCAAAGATCTTCATGGTGTTGTAGTATTGTGTTAACTTTTAGTGTGGGAGGTGGTGGGTTGGAACCCTGGACAGTTAAACCAAAGATCTTCATGGTGTTGTAGTATTGTGTTAACTTTTAGTGTGGGAGGTGGTGGGTTGGAACTCTGGACAGTTCAACCAAAGATCTTCATGGTGTTGTGGTATTGTGTTCACCTTTAGTGTGGGAGGTGGTGGGTTGGAACCCTGGACAGTTAAACCAAAGACTTGAAAATTAATATTTGCTGCTTCTCCAAAATGAGGTAAATCAATACAGAGTCAGAGTAAGTAGTTTTCACATATGCCATACAGCCACTTCCTTTTTTTCACATCTGCTGTACAGTCACTTCCTGTTTTCCCTTTTTTTCACATCTGCTGCACAGTCACTTCCTGTTTTCACATCTGCCATACAGCCACTTCCTGTTTTCACATCTGTAATACATCCACTTCCTGGTTTCGCATCTGTCATACATCCGCTTCCTGTTTTCATATCTGTCATACAGCCACTTCATGTTTTCACATCTGTCGTACAGCCACATTGATAGTTTGAAATTATACAACACTCATTGTACAATGAAAATTTCTTTTTCTTGGCTTCTATGGAATGATTTTATATTTGATGAACAGCTTGAAAATGTTGATTTGTAGAATGTTAGCAATTTTTATGCCCCATTTATGGGCATTATGTTTTTTGATCTGTGGGTCCGTCTGTTCGTCTGATCTTCCGTCCGTTGGTCCCTCTGTCCTGCTTCAAGTTAAAGTTTTTGATGAAATTGAAGTCTAATCAACTTGAAACTTAGTATACATGTTCCTTATGATATGATCTTTCTAAATTAGAGATTACTCCCAGTTCACGGTCCACTGAACATAGAACATTATAATGCGGAATGGGCATCCGTGTACTTAGGACACATTCTTGTTGTTTATGCTGTGCAACTTCTTTCTGTTACCCAATAGTTTAAAATTATTCAAATTCATTGTATAAAGAAAGTTCATGTGATGAATAATATTGATACACGTATCACTAGACTAAAGAATAATGATATAAACAATTACAGTTTGTCCAACAGCCTGTAACAATGAGCAAAACCCATACCATATAATCATCTATAAAAAGCCTTGCTATGATAAAATGTGAAACATTTCAAAAGAAAAAATCAACAGCCTACTACAACAATGAAGGAAAAACAAATATGGTACACAGCTTCTAACTACAGCCACTACGTTAGATAGGTCCTGTCTGTGGAAAGAGTCACACCCTATATGTAGAATACACTACTTCTAACTACAGCCACTACGTTATATAGGTCCTGTCTGTGGCAAGAGTCACACCCTGTATGTAGAATACACAACTTCTAACTACAGCCACTACGTTATATAGGTCCTGTCTGTGGCAAGAGTCACACCCTGTATGTAGAATACACAGCTTCTAACTACAGCCACTACGTTATATAGGTCCTGTCTGTGGAAAGAGTCACACCCTGTATGTAGAATACACAGCTTTTAACTACAGCCACTATGTTATAGGTACTGGCTGTAGACAGGCACATACAGAATAAAAAAAACATGATTAAATTTAATGTGACTGGTCTAGTTTATTATTGATAATGTTTTAAGAAACTGTTTATACTTGATATTTTTTATGTGTTTCTTAAATGCCGACCTTTTTATAAAACCCAAATCTTGAAACGATCTCAAAATAAGGAGTTGTGGTATGATTAACAATGAAGCAATTAATCCTAGACCATAGGACAAAGATATAAACAATTACAGGTAGTTCAACAGCCTTCCACGATGAGCAAAACTCATACCATATAATAATTAGGAGATGTGGTATGATTAACAATGAAGCAATTAATCCTAGACCATAGGACAAAGAAATAAACAATTACAAGTCGTTCAACCGCCTTCCACAATGAGCAAAACTCATACCATATAATAATTAGATGTGGTATGATTAACAATGATACAATTATTCCTAGACCATAGGACAAAGATATAAACAATTACAGGTCGTCTAAAAGCCTTCAACAATGAGCAAAACCCATACCACAGGGGTTAAGAAATGTTGTTACAGCTAACTAGCCCAGGACTTATTGGCAGCAGGATTTTACTAGCCCTGTTTGAAGAACTGCTAGCCCATCAAAACCGACCTGCTAGGCCATGTGTGCCTTACAAATCAGAGTTTGCTGCATAATACAGGGTGGGTGTCATGTTTTGAAGGGGACATTATACACTGTATTAAACTAGTTCATTTTTATACGACCGCAAAAAATTTAATTTTTTGGTCGTATATTGCTATCACGTTGGCGTCGGCGTCGTCGTCGTCGTTCTCATCCTCGTCGTCATCGTCCAAATACTTTTAGTTTTCGCACTCTAACTATAGTAAAAGTAAATAGAAATCAATGAAATTTTAACACAAGGTTTATGACCACAAAAGGAAGGATTGGATTGATTTTGGGAGTTTTGGTTCCAACATTTTAGGAATAAGGGGCCAAAAATGGCACAAATAAGCATTTTCTTGGTTTTCGCACTATTACTTTAGTTTAAGTGAATAGGAATCTATGAAATTTTGACACAAGGTTTATGACCACAAAAGGACGGTTGGGATTGATTTTGGGAGTTTTGGTTCTAACAGTTTAGGAATAAAGGGCCAAAAAAGGGCCCAAATAAGCATTATTCTTGGTTTTCGCACAATAACTTTAGTATAAGTAAATAGAAATCAATGAAATTAAAACACAAGGTTTATGACCACAAAAGGAAGGTTGGGATAGATTTTTGGAGTTGAGGTCACAACAGTTTATGAATTAGGGGCCAAAAAGGGGCCCAAATAAGCATAATTTTTGGTTTTTGCACCATAACTTTAGTATAAGTAAATAGAAATCTATGAAATTGAAACACAAGGTTTATGACCATAAAAGGAAGGTTGGGTTTGATTTTTGGAGTTTTGGTTCGGACAGTTTAGGAATAAGGGGCCCAAAGGGTCCAAAATTGAACTTTGTGTGATTTCATCAAAAATTGAATAATTGGGGTTCTTTGATATGCCGAATCTAACTATGTATGTAGATTCTTAATTTTTGGTTTCGTTTTCAAATTGGTCTACATTAAGGTCCAAAGGGTCCAAAATTAAACTTAGTTTGATTTTAACAAAAATTGAATCCTTGGGGTTCTTTGATATGCTGAATTTAAAAATGTACTTAGATTTTTAATTATTGGCCTAGTTTTCAAGTTAGTCCAAATGGGAGTCCAAAATTAAACTTTGTTTGATTTCATCAAAAATTGAATAAATGGGTTCTTTGATATGCCAAATCTAACTGTGTATGTAGATTCTTAATTTTTGGTCCAGTTTTCAAATTGGTCTACATTAAGGTCCAAAGGGTCCAAAATTAAACTAAGTTTGATTTTAACAAAAATAAAATTCTTGGGCTTATTTGATATGCTTTATCTAAACATGTACTTTGATTTTTGATTATGGGCCCAGTTTTCAAGTTGGTGCAAATCAGGATTCCATATCAAGTATATAGCAATTAATTTTCAATTGGAGTTATCTTTCTTTGTATAGAATAGTAGTTGATAATATATGTTGGAAATGTGCCAGACATGACTATGATGTCATTTTCTATTTTTATTTGCCAATAACTTTATGTAAATAACTTCATTGGAAATTTGCCAATATAAAATGTTGCTGATGAAGCTTTTTTTCCTTATCTTATCTAAAATGTATTTAGATAATGTATGTTGGACATTTGCCAGACATGACTATGATGTCATTTTCTATTTTTATTTGCCAATAACTTTATGTAAATAACTTCATTGGAAATTTGCCAATATAAAATGAAAAGATTCCTCTAGGTAAGGTTGGCTGTGGCGCTGGGATAAAAATCCGAGACCATGTTCTGCGAATATTGCCAGTGTTTCCCCGAGCACGTCAATAAAAGGTCTCCCTTGTATGTGTGGACAACAAATATAATAATAAAACCACTTGTTTCACACGATAAAACCAATGAACATGTTTTCTCTGCCAGAAAATATTTAATGACCCATAGTAATACAACAGATAAAAATGAACTAGTTTAATACAGTGTATAATGTCCCCTTCAAAACATGACGCCCATCCTGTATTATGCAGCAAACTCTGATTTGTAAGGCACACATGGGCTAGCAGGTCGGTTTTGATGGGCTAGCAGTTCTTCAAACAGGGCAAGTAAAATCCAGCTGCCAATAAGTCCTGGGCTAGTTAGCTGTAACAACATTTTTTAACCCCTGACTTCAACAATGAGCAAAACTCATACCATATAATAATTAGGAGATGTGGTATGATTAACAATGATACAATTATTCCTAGACTATAGGACAAAGATATAAACAATTACAGGTCGTCTAAAAGCCTTCAACAATGAGCAATTATAATCATCTATAAAAAGCCTTGCTATGATAAAGTGTGAAACTTTTTTAAAAGAAAAACGAACAGCCTACTACAACAATGAAGGAAACACAAATATGGTACACAGCTTCTAACTACAGCCACTACGTTATATAGATCCTGTCTGTGGAAAGAGTCACACCCTGAATGTAGAATACACAGCTTCTAACTACAGCCACTACCTTATAGGTCCTGTCTGTAGAAAGAGTCACACCCTGTATGTAGAATACACAGCTTCTAAATACAGCCACTACGTTATAGGTCCTGTCTTTCAACGGGCACATACAGAATAACAAATGATTGAATTTAATGTGACTGATCTAGATGATTATAGACAGTGTTTCGAGAAGCTGCAATATGATATTTAATATTGTTCTTTATGTGTGTCTTAATGCTGGTAAATAAAACTTTTGACATTCTTAGACCTGGGAAAGTGCAATAGCTGTTCTGGTGTTTGATGGAAAAAGTCACACCCTGCTTGTAGAATACATTTGTACCTCATTCAGTCACACCCTGCTTGTAGATTACATTTGTACCTCATTCAGTCACACCCTGCTTGTAGAATACATTTGTACCTCATTCAGGTATGTGATTAGATCTTCAAGGTTTTGAGTTCAGTTCATTATTAAACTTTAAATAGTGCAGAAGTTGAGATAAATGACTGTTTCAATGCTATTATATATTATTTGAATGAAATAAGAAGATGAAAATATTAGGTCAGTATTTTACCACCCATAGTGATCATGTTTTTTTCAATTGGCAACAACACAAATACCTCAATTAAAACTCAACAGTATACATTAAATATAACTTTTCTTTTCTATTTTAAGGCTATAATGGAAAGTTGGAATGTGGTAAGATTTACTTAATAGTCTCCTTGTCATTTGTAGTTTTGTTCCCCATTAGTGTACATTTAGATACAAGTATGTGATAACTTGAGATAAAAACTAGTAGAATTCTAAGTGAACTACCAAACTACTTATTCCAAAAACAAAAAAATCAAAACTGGGACAAAGCAAGGTGCAAGGTGAATAAAAGATTCTAAAAGTAGGTGGTGGGAGATAGTGTATTATTTATGTAGTAACTTCAGAATCCTTGTTTATTTGTAACTCTAAGTAGGTCTGTACAGTTATTTGAAAAAAATATTGGGACAATTTTTCTACATTAAAAAAAAAATACAGAAGTTATCTCCCCTTGCCATTGTTAAGTTCATGTGAGTTGAATAAGACCAATCTATTTTATGGTATAAGAGCCAACTGATACAACACACTTTATTTCTTGTTAGGTTACATTCTCGTTGCTTTATTATATCCCACATCTACATTTATTCAGTCTACATACATTTATATATGTATCTCTTTAAGTTAGTCAATAGAGAGATTTCTACTAGCTGATATGAAAAAGGATGAGAAAGTACATAGGGGCAATTAAAGGACTAAGTGAATGAAACACAACTACATGTCTTCAAAAGGCAATTAAAGGACTTAGTGAATGAAAAACACAACTACATGTCTTAAAAAGGACAAAAGTAGGGGCAACTAAAGGACTAAGTGTATTACATGTCTTTAAAAGGACAAAAGTCAAAGTCCAGAAAATACTACAAGAAAGAAAATTCAAGGATATGCGAAATCTATTCCATGATTTTATAAAAAAAAAAAAATTTGAAGGTTAACAATTTTGTCAAGCCTGCGACTTAAGTCGCAGAAAGCTCGACATAGGGGTAGTGATCCGATGGCGGCTAACGTCTTAAAAGCTTTATATTTTAGAAGGTTGAAGAACTGGATGCTTCATACTTTGTTACAGATGCCTCATGTTATTAAGTTTCCGTCAGTCACATGTCCAATGTCCTTGACCTCATTTCCATATGGTTCATTTGGTATGTGTGTACCTTGCAAGGTCTTCATGCCCGTTAGACAGTTTTCACTTGACCTCGACCTCATTTCATGAATCAGTGAACAAGGTTAAGTTTTGGTGGTCAGGTCCATATCTCAGATACTATAAGCACATGAAGCAATAGATCTAGTATATTCAGTGTATCAAAGGACCGTCAAGTGTATATGTCCAACTGGCAGGTGTCATCTGACCTTGAACTCATTTTCATGGTTCAGTGGTTACAGTAAGGTTTTTGTGTTTTGGTCTGTTTTTCTTATACTGTATGCAATAGGTCTACCATATTTGGTGTATGGAATGATTGTAAGGTGTACATGTCTAGCTGGCAGTTGTCATCTGACCATGACCTCATTTTCATGGTTCGGTGGTCAAAGTTCAGTTTTTGAGTTTTGGTCTTTTTATTTAATACTTTATGCAATATGTCATGTATGTCAACTATATTTGTTGTATGGAAATATTTTATGATGTATATGTCAATCGCACAGGTTTTATTAACCGGATTTTTGTGACAAAAATGTCGGTTATTGGTCCGAGTACACAGTTATCGTCCTTTGATTTTCGTTGTTCACGAATATAGTCCTTAATGTGGACAGTGTGTTACTTGCCAATTTTTGTTATACCCCTTCCAAATTTAATTCTCCATGTTTTATGCCTCATATAGCAAGTTGGTGGGTGAAATGACACTGTAAAAAAATTTGGGTCATAAATATTTAGGTAAAGTAGTGATTAGGTCCAGCTGAAAAAGGTCAAAAATTAGCACTTCGGAAGCTGTCAAAAGATTTCAAGACCCCCTTAACACAAAATTGTCCATATTTTGAGTTAGAGCTGATGAAGTTTTCTATAATTTTGATATAATTTGTCCCAAAAGTAGTACAACACACTGTAAAAATGTTATTGAGAAAGCGCAGGTGGGATTTTTTTTATTTACATTTATTGTCTAAAAGAAATGCACTACGAAATAACTGTGTACTCGGACCTATTGATTTGGGGATGTATGGCGGGCGGCCGGGCGGTCGGGAGGGTGGGCGGGCGTCAATCAAATGTTGTCCGTGCATTAACTCATGAACCGTTCCACCAAAGCTTATAAAATTTTAATATGTTGTTACTGACAACTAAATCAAGGTCAAGTTTAATAATGGCGATTTTGACTTTTACCGTTCAGGAGTTATGGTTCTTGAAAGATTGAAAAATGGAGTGTCCAGTTGTGTCCGTGCATTTACGCATGAACTGTTCTACCAAAGCTTCCCAAATTTTAATATGTTGTTACAGTTGACAAAATGGAGGTCAGGTTTAATAATGACGATTTTGACTTTTACGGTTCAGGAGTTATGGTTCTTGAAAGATTGAAAAATGGAGTTTCCAGTCGTGTCCGTGCATTTACGCATGAACTGATTTACCAAAGCTTCCCAAATTATAATATATTGTTACTGATGACAAAATGGAGGTCAAGTTCAATAATGGCGATTTTGACTTTTACCATTCAGGAGTTATGGTTCTTGAAAGATTGAAAAATGGTGTTTCCAATCGTGTCCGTGCCTTTTCTCATAAACCATTCAACCAAAGCTTTTGAAATTTTTATATGTTGTTTCTGATGACAAAATAGAGGTCAAGTTCAATAATGACGATTTTGACTTTTACCGTTCAGGAGTTATGGTTCTTGAAAGATCGTAAAAGGGCGTTTCCATTCACGTTGTTGCATTTACTAATAAACCATTCAATCTAAGCTTTTCAAATTTTAATATGTTGATACTGACTACAAAATGGAGGTCAATTTGATATTGACGATTTTCACTTTCAGCATTCATCAGTTATGGTTCTTGTGATATTGCCAGGACACAAATAAATGTTAATAAATCCGGTTTGCTGTCGTTGTGACAGCCTCTTGTTTGACCTTGACATCATTTTCACAGTTCATTGCTCAGTGTTAAGTTTTTTGTGTTTTGGTCTGGTTTTCTTAAACTATAACCAATAGTTCAACTATATCTGTTGTTTGGAAGAATTGTTAGCTGTACATGCCTTGACCTCATTTTCATGGTTCATTGGTCAATGTTTAGTTTTCTTGGTTAATGTTAAGTTTATGTGACAGTTGTGATGAAGCTTTTTATTTAGGACTATCAACATAATATCAATGATTAGTAAAGAAGGCGAGACATTTTAGTGTGTGCACTCTTGGTGTTTTTCTTGATAATATAAAATGCATAAATCCCAACAATTTTATGCTATAAAAAGAATTCCTCTCTGTCTGTTATTTAAAGGAAGGATACTACTGATTTATGTAGTCATTGCTAAACAGAAAAAAACATAATTATTACCTAATTTAACAGTAAGGACATTGATTACAATATATTTTTATTACGGTTTACTTACAGAAACTTACTACAGCTGCTGGAAATAGAGATATAGAAGCCTTAAAATTATGTCTACAGAATGGTGCAGACATTGATTATCAAGATTAAATGTAATTTCTATCTTATACTTACAGAAACGTACTACAGCTGCTTGGAAGGGAGATGTAGAAGCCTTAAAATTATGTCTACAGAATGGTGCAGACATTGATTATCAAGATTTAATGTAATTTCTATGTTATACTTACAGAAACTTACTACAGCTGCTAGGAAAGGAGAAATAGAAGCCTTAAAATTATGTCTACAGAATGGTGCAGACATCAATTGTCGAGATGTAAGTAAAATAGTCACATTCAAAACTACCTTATTTTAATAATTCATAGAAAAATCATTTGAAGATACAGCCTTTTATGGTACATGAACAAAAAAAGACACAAAACTACATGTTACTTAAAATTAAAGCACAGTGAAACAGTGAAAACTACAAGTAACTTCAAAATGTTGAATATTGTACATAAACACACGACAACAATTTACTTTAGAACTATAATAACAGAAGTATAAAAAATAAAAAACAAGTTGCTTCAGAACATAACAGATTGTACATAAGCACTATAAAACAAACAAAGTTCTACAAATTTATTCACTTCAGAACAAAACAAATTGTACACCAGCAATATAAAACTCACAACTACAAGTTACTTCAGAACATAACAAATTGTACATAAGCAGTAAAAAAACACAAAACTACAAGTTACTTCAGTACAGAACAAATTGTACATAAGAAATATAAAACACACAACTACAAATTACTTCAGAACAGAACAAATTGTACATAAGAAATATAAAACACACAACTACAAGTTACTTCAGAACATAAAAGATTGTACACCAGCAGTATAAAACACACAACTACAAGTTAATTCAGAACAGAACAAATTGTACATAAGAAATATAAAACACACAACTACAAATTTCTTCAGAACAGAACAAATTGTACATCAGCAGTATAAAACACACAACTACAAGTTAATTCAGAACAGAACAAATTGTACATCAGAAATATAAAACACACAACAACAAATTACTTCAGAACAGAACAAATTGTACATAAGCAGTATAAAACACACAACTACAAGTTAATTCAGAACAGAACAAATTGTACATAAGAAATATAAAACACACAATTACAAATTACTTCACAACATAACAGATTGTACACCAGCAGTATAAAACATACAAGTTACTTCAGAACAGAACAAATTGTACATAAGAAATATAAAACACATAACTACAAGTTACTTCTGAATATAATATAATAATATATCTGTATGGAAACTGATATTTATATCATTATACTGAATTCGATATTAAATCAAAATCTGTTTTTAATTTAACAGTTTAAAAGAGAGAAAAAAAAGTACGAAAGATATTTTTTTTCTCTCATTAATTGTTTTTGTTTGTTTTGAATTATAGTTGATAAAGTTCTTAATTTGAATATTTACAAGAACATTTTTTACACCAAGGTTTTACAGCGGGTGTAAAACAAATATCACACATGTATGTTATTGCTTCACTTCGACCACATTCCTTAATATATACAAAATTGTGTTGTTAATTAAACAGGTTGAATGGACAACAAATAATTGTAAGAATCATATAAAGTGGGGTCTCATTTTGTTTGTCTCCTAGTGCTAAATCAGGAAATGTAACTATTTTTCATATTTCTTTGAAAAAGTTACTTTTTAAAAAATTGATCATTATTCTGAATCATGTTAATCAGACAGATTTAATCATTATATTAACAAATACTTGTTAGAATTATATAAAGTGAGATGTCATTTTACTCAGAGAATTGTAGTGAAACCATTGATATAAATATTTTGTTCATTTCTTAAAAAAAACCAAAAAAAAAATTAACATGACAGTTCTGATGGAAGTTTTGACATCTCACAAAAAAAACCAGTTGTTTATTTGTTGTTTATGATCAATATAAATACAGGTGTGACTGTTCATTGTATTCAGTTTTGACCACTGATTCATGTGATATATATTTTGTTTATATTTATTACACAACATTGTCCAGTTTATCAGACAAGTTTTGATGTCAGTTGTATTATTCCAGGAGGAAGGATGGACAGCATTAATGTTGGCTGCCTGGGTAGGACACCTGGAGATCTGTAGACTCCTCATTGATACAGGATGTAAGATCGACATCACAAATGTATGTATCTACTTAGTCTGATCACATTACTATTAATCTACACTAAATCATGTTGTTAATTAGACAAGTTTAATGAACAAATATTTGTAATAATTAAAAACCAATTGTTCAGAGAACAATTGAAGGTCTTTCCTCCAAAACAATGTATTTTAATATGAATGGTGTAAAAATAGGTTTAAAATGTCATATCAATCGTCAAATGATAGCTTATTGTACGCTGATTCCAAAAATATATGGTTTCTGAACAATATTTTTTTAGATAAGGGAGATAATTTCTTACTTCCGGTTTGAAAAACTCTATTTCCGATAATATTTGACTATTTACTTGACACTGATTCCAAAATTATCTTGTTCTATATACTTTTATATAATAAAGTACAATAAATGGCTACTTCCGGTTTACACAAGGTCACTTCCGGTTGTTTTTTCAAGGTTAAATGGTTTGATACCGTTTGTCAAAAGTCTCATGACTTTATTATGTATACACATGAGGTAAAAGCAAAGGTCAAAATCTAGAACGTCAAATTAAGCTATGACCTTGAGATCAATTTTAAGGTCATTAACCAAGAACCTCATATCAAAAGACTATAGGTCTTAATTATGTTTAGTTAATGAGTTATATCACAATACGCGTAATTTTAAATACCAAAGGGGAGAAAACTCCCTTTTACATTCAACGTACCCTTGCAATCAAAATTTACGTGTTACGACATGTCGCAACAAACAATTTAGAAAAAATAATTTGTCGATATCTTATACGTTTTCAGGAAATGAGTGGAAATGAGCCATATTCAAAAATTAGAATATGACCTTGACCTTTGACCTTGACCTAATTTTCATTTTTTTGGACCAAGGACCTCAAATCAAAAGATCCTAGGTCTCTATCAATTATGGTTTACCAGTTAGAAATGCAATTCACTTATATTAAATGAATTAGGGGAAATAACTCTCATATGGAGCGTTCATATCACTTCGGTCAAAATAGGACAAATCATGCGAAGGATATAACGAGCAATTTTGTAAAATAAATTTGTCATAATATTTTACGGTTGCGAAGGAGTTGCGCTAACAAGGAAAACAGTGTTTGGGGAGATAACTCCTACAAAGAAAAGTTTTCGGTTACGCAGGGTAAATTTCAAAAGCGCATCAATTGTTCGATATCATATACCAAATATCTAAGCGACATATTGCAAAACAAATGTTTATCGCAAGAACAAAATTAGGCGGAAGAAAAAAAAAAAAAAAAAAAAAATAATCAGAAGAAAAACAATAGGTCTTTCCACAGAAAAGTGGAAAGACCTAATTATATCAAGTGGGGTCTTATTTTACTCGTATTATTGTTTTGAATTAGAAAATATTACTCCTTTTCATGTTTCTTAAAAAAATATTTTATTAAAATGAACAATTATACTGAATCTACACTAATTCCTGTTGTTAATCAGACAGTTTTAAAGAACAAATATGTGTAATAATCATATAAAGTGGGGTCTCATTTTACTTGTTTTGTTCTACTGAATCCATTGATATAATTATTTTACACATTTCTTGAAAAAATTTTTTTTTTAAGATATCAGGTTTAATGGAAGTTTTGACATTTTACAACAAAACATGTTTATTGTTTGTTTATATACAATATAAATACAAGTGTGACTGGTCATTTTATTCAGTTTTGACCACTGATTCATGTGATATATATTTTGTTTATATTTGTTACACAACATTGTCCAGTTTATCAGACAAGTTTTGATGTCAGTTGTATTATTCCAGGTGTATGATGGAGTGACAGCATTAATGTGGGCTGCCATGTTTGGACACCTGGAGATCTGTAGACTCCTCATTGATAGAGGATGTAAGATCGACATCACATCAGTATGTTATCTACTTAGTCTGATCACATTACTATTAATCTATACTAAGTCATGTTGTTAATCAGACAGGTTTAATGAACAAATATTTGTAAGAATCATATAAAGTGGGGTCTCATTTTACTTGTTTTGTTCTACTGAATCCATTGATATAATTATTTTACACATTTCTTGAAAAAAATTGTTTTTTTAAGATATCAGGTTTAATGGAAGTTTTGACATTTCACAACAAAACATGTCTATTTATTGTTTTTATACAATATAAATACAAAGTGTGACTGGTCATTTTATTTAGTTTTGACCATTGGTTCATGTGATATATATTTTGTTTATATTTATTACACAACAATGTCCAGTTTATCAGACAAGTTTTAATGTCAGTTGTAGGATATGTTGTATATTATTGATATTGACAACAAAGTATTGTCCATAATATTTTCATGTTATTTGGTTATATTATAGAGAGATGGATACACAGCTTTACATTATGCTGCTAGGGAGGGATATCTACAGATCACAAGATGTCTGGTAGAACAAGGAGGTGCAAGTCCCTTGGTTACAACACATAAGGTAATATTTTATAGTATATGACCAGTGTTCAACTATTAGGCCAGACTTTTTATTTTATCTGTTTAACGAGAACATTTGTAAAAAATTAGGGTCGAGGGGGCGAAATAAAAAAAAAAATAAAAGTGCAAAATTGGTCGAGTCGACACTAAAAATAAAAATAAAACCATTATAAGTGACTTTTATTAGCTCACCTGGCCCGAAGGGCCAAGTGAGCTTTTCCCATCACTTTGCGTCCGTCGTCCGTCGTCCGTCGTCGTTGTTAACTTTTACAAAAATCTTCTCCTCTGAAACTACTGGGCCAAATTAAACCAAACTTGGCCACAATCATCATTGGGGTATCTAGTTTAAAAAATGTGTCCGGTGACCTGGCCAACCAACCAAGATGGCTGCCATGGCTACAAATAGAACATAGGGGTAAAATGCAGTTTTTGGCTTATACCTCAAAAACCAAAGCATTTAGAGCAAATCTGACATGGGGTAAAATTGTTTATCGGGTCAAGATCTATCTGCCCTCAAATTTGCAGATGAATTCGACAACCCATTGTTGGGTTACTGCCCCTGAATTGGTAATTTTAGGGAATTTTTGCTGTTTTTGGTTATTATCTTGAATATTATTGTAGATAGAGATAAACTGTACACAGCAATAATGTTCAGCAAAGTAAGATTTACAAATAAGTCAAAATGACCAAAATGGTCAGTTGACCCCTTTAGGAGTTATTGCCCTTTATAGTCAATTTTTAACCATTTTTCGTAAATCTTAGTAATCTTTTACAAAAATCTTCTCCTCTGAAACTACTGGGCCAAATTAACCCAAACTTGGCCACAATCATCTTTGGGGTATCTAGTTTAAAAAATGTGTGGCGTGACCCCGCCAACCAACCAAGATGGCTGCCATGGCTAAAAATAGAACACAGGGGTAAAATGCAGTTTTTGGCTTATGACTCAAAAACCAAAGCATTTAGAGTAAATCTGACAGGAAGTAAAATTGTTTATCAGGTCAAGATCTATCTGCCCTGAAATTTGCAGATACATCGGACAACCTGTTGTTGGGTTGCTGCCACTGAATTGGTAATTTTACGGAAATTTTGCTGTTTTTGGTTATTATCTTGAATATTATTATAGATAGAGATAAACTGAACACAGCAATAATGTTCAGCGAAGTAAGATTTACAAATAAGTCAACATGACCGAAATGGTCAGTTGACCCCTTTAGGAGTTATTGCCCTTTATAGTCAATTTTTAACCATTTTTCGTAAATCTTAGTAATCTTTTACAAAAATCTTCTCCTCTGAAACTACTGGGCCAAATTAATCCAAACTTATCCACAATCATCTTTGGGGTATTTAGTTTTAAAAATGTGTCTGATGACCCGGCCATCCAACCAAGATGGCCGCCCATGCCTAATAATAGAACATAGGGGTAAAATTCAGTTTTTGGCTTATAACTCAAAAACCAAAGCGTTTAGAGCAAATCTGACATGGGGTTAAATTGTTTTTCAGGTCAAGATCTATCTGCCCTGAAATTTTCAGATAAATCGGACAACCCGTTGTTGGGTTCCTGCCCCTGAATTGGTAATTTTAAGGAAATTTTACTGTTTTTATGCCCCACCTACGATAGTAGAGGGGCATTATGTTTTCTGGTCTGTGCCTCCGTTCGTCTGTGCGTCTGTCTTTGCGTCCGTCCGTTCAGGTTAAAGTTTTTGGTCAAGGTAGTTTTTGATGAAGCTGAAGTCCAATCAACTTGAAACTTAGTACACTTGTTGCTTATGATATGATCTTTCTAACTTTAAAGCCAAATTAGACTTTTGACCCCAATTTCACGGTCCACTGAACATAGAAAATGAAAGTAGGAGTTTCAGGTTAAAGTTTTTGGTCCAGGTAGTTTTTGATGAAGCTGAAGTCCAATCAACTTGAAACTTAGTACACTTGTTGCTTATGATATGATCTTTATAATTTTTATGCCAAATTAGATTTTTATGCAGTTAAGCTGCATTATGCCAGCACCCTAGATTTATGTTCTACCCAATAAATCCTGAAATACTTGCCATTGTTATTATCTAGCTTGCTACTATGTTATATATAACTAATTGAACACTTTTTTAATACTTTTTATTCTGGATTACAAAAAAAATGACCAGAAAAACCTTAAATGATCGTCTATTTATCCAAAAGTTTTAAAGTTACACATAGGAAGTAGTGCTTATTAAGAATCCTTGTGTAGTTCATTATGACTTGTGCTTTTAGCTAAGATGTCAAAGAACAATAGTATGAAATATTTAATCGCCGAAAATCTCTTAAGACAAGTAGTTTAGATTTCCCAAATGACAAAAGTCGTAGGAATATTGTTTGTCATCAATACGTAGTACAACTACATCAGTAGTCTATTATATAATAAGTTCAACTGTTCATGCTGTTGGCGGCAATTTCAAATTAGAAAAAGAAATTTTCGTAGCTTTTCAATTTGGAGGCAGGTGTGCAAATTAGCGGTGGTCCGAGGTCCGCGACCTCTCACTTTTGCAAGCGGAATTTCGACTAGGATAGTTCGTTTCTAGCTACGCCCGACGTAGCCTTACATTTGAAAGAAAATAAGAAATTACTTTGCAAACCTTTTCACCATGTTCACCAAAGTCTCCAATTAAACAAGCTTAAAACTTATTTTTATCATTATTATTCATGACGGCGATGTTCATTTTGTTCAACCGCTAGCTTTATACAGAAAATCGCCGACAAATATTGTATAAATTCGAGTAAAATCGTATCTGATTGACAAAAACAACAGTGTAAACACATAACAATGGCGGCCGTGAAGACAAAATTCTACAAAATCGGATCCGATTCCGGAAGCGGATAAGGTTAATTCCGGGTTTGGCGATCATTTACAAAATAAATCCAAGCAGGTGAAAAAATACATCTATGCATGGTAAATGAATATAAACACTAGTATTGTAAACCAAAAGATATATGTAAAAGAAAGAAAAAGCAGATTTTTTTTTTATTCAGAAACTCAGAATTACTTTTTGACAAATTTTAATTTAAAAATCCAATACAACGTGACAGCTGGGAACAGTATATCTAACAATATTAGTGTTGGATAATCGGTTGAAATTACCAACCGATTATCTATTACAATCGGTTGACAGCAACCAACCGACTATCGGTTATAATCGGATCATAATACCTTGCCCTTTTTTTTAAAGGAAATCATGTATTTCGTCTCATTGTCTATTGTCTATTGTGTACATTCAATATCATTGCAGAGTTTATATATTCATATTTGATCTTTTGTTTCCTTTTCATATTCTTGTGTACTAAATTATAATCCTGGTACCTTTGATAATTATCTATTCAGTAGTTAAAACAATGAAATGTCTTGATAAGAATCAAGATTCATATTGAACATATTTTATCTCATAATTACAACATTTATTACCAACAGTGACACTAACATTTCTAAATTTCAATGGTGTAACTCACAAAACAATTTCAATAACATAGCTGTATGAACATTTGAATGCTTCTAATTAGGAAAAGATATATAAAGTTTTTAATTTTTAGAAATTTAAAATTAACACAAAAAAATAAAATAATGCATTTGCATTATAAGATATACATTATACAAAGGGTATTAAGCCATTGTCTGTTAATTCGTGAAGAACGCTTTTTTTCACTCTTGTGATCATTAATTTCTGTCAATTGTGTCATTCGTACGTCTGAACTTATAATTGTAAGAATGCGGAATTATTACATAGTTGAACCGTATCCGATTCGTGATTCTTATATTTTTATAAATGGCGGACAAATTTCGGAAAATTTACAACAATAAACGATGTTTGGCAAACAATTTGGAAAGGAATATGACGTTTTTGATGCAACACATGGATAAACATTTCTAAAAGGCAATTTGCAACACGTTCTAATGAAGCAACGAAATTATTTTGTCTAAAATCAAAATGATTTGTACCGCTCTCAAGTAACAAGTACCGGTAATGAAAGAAAGTATTTCATACAAAGTTATTAATGTTAAATAACCTTCCATCAATCTGCAAATGCTTTTGTCACGTTTATAAAGAAGGAAATTGGTTTATTCTTTAATTATTGGATGTTTGACATTGTTACTGTCATCGACTGGTTAATATTGTTTGACTGCGCATATAAAATGCAAACCGTAAAACAGACCGGAAGTTGACAACCTAAAGGTCCGGAAATTTAAAACGACAATCGATTGAACAAAATCCCAATCGATTATCGACATCGCAAGGCCCAACCAACTGATTTCCGACTTATTCCGATCATCGGAACAACACTAAACAATATACATGTTCATGGTCACAGTCTAAATTTTCTTTATAAATGAAAAATGATGATAATGCATGTGAGATGCTTTTAAAGTGTAAACATATTACTGCAATTTCGAGGGGTTATTTGTTTTTTTCTCAATTTTGAAGGGTCAATTTAAGTAGCTGAAAGTTTCATTCTTTAATTTCACAAATAATGCAACTACATTATATATACCTTAATGTAAGTAAATCATATGATATATAGGTGGCATTCTTTGGGCCACTCTACCCCCTCCTGTTTGATAACTAGGAAACGGTCGAGCTCCCCACCCCTAAACCATATGAGGGACAGATCCAGGATTTTAGGTTAGGAGGAAGCAAACTTAAATTTTCGCCGAGCAGAGCGAGGCTAAAAAAAAATTGATGTAAAATTATCGGAATATTCTTTATTAAGCTGAGAACAACCCATGCTTTGCAAATTTAAGGGGGGTGCAAGCCGGCAACCCTCCCCCGTCTGAATCCGCCCCTGCATATATTCAAGTATAGGACAATATAATAAATAAAAAATGAAATATAGGGGGAGTCCCTGGAGTTACCCCACCCGCTCCTGTTTGAGAACTTGGAAACGGTCGAGATCCACACCCCTTAACCATATATATTCATGTTTGTGACAATATGAAAAATCAAATGAAAAATAGGAAGAGTCGCTAGGGGTCACCCCACCCCTCCTGTTTTAGAATTTAAAAATGGTCGAGATCCCCATCCCTAAACCATATAATATACTCATGTATGGGACAATATAACAAATCAGATGAAAGATAGGGGGAGTCCCTGAGGTCACTGTTCACCCTCCTGTTTGAGAACTTGGAAATGGTCAAGATCCTTACCCCTAAACCATATATACTCATGTATGGGACAATATAACAAATTAAATGAAATTTAGGGGAAGTCCCTGTGGTCATCCCAAACCTCCTGTTTGAGAACTTGGAAACAGTCGAGATCCTCACACCAAAACAATAAATATTCATGTATGGATCAATATAACTAATTAAATGAAATATAGGGAGAGTCCCTTGGGTCACCCTACCCCTCCTGTTTGAGAACTTGGAAACCAATGATATCCCCACCCCTAAACCATATATATTCATGTATGGGACAATATAACAAATAAAATGAAATGTAGGGGAAGTCCCTAGGGTCACCCTATCCCCAGTGGCGGATCCAGAAATTTTCATAAGTGGGGCCCACTGACTGACCTAAGAGGGGCCCGCTCCAGTCACGCTTCAGTGATTCCCTATATAAGCAACCAAATTTTTCCCAAAAAGGGGGGCCGGGCCCCCTGCCCCCCTAAATCCTCTGCCTACCCTTACCTGTTTGAGAACTTGAAAACAGTTGAGATCCCCACCCCTAAATTATATATATATTCATATGTATGGGACAAAATAACAAATCATTTACATTTACTATGGGCAAGTCAGTCAGACCTCACCTTTGATCCCTGTTGTAGTGAACATTTGTCTGATTCGTGTCTCATTACTTTTGTACTATAGAACACAAACTCAGTTTTCTTTCCAGGGAAACCAGTCCATTCATACTATAACATGTTCATACTAAGTCAAATTGAACTTCTAGCAGTCAAATAAAACCAAGGTTAACTACCAAGTAGAACAACTGCAATCATTAGGAACTTGTACCACTGCAGACTCACCATAAAAAATATACATTGATATATGCATTGCTTTTGAAACCTTGATAACATATGAATTATTTGCCTTAATAAATAAATCATTAGATAAACATGAATGTACTATATATGAATGTTTAATGTTGAGGCAACATTGCCACATTTTCATAATTATGGTTGCCTTGGTTTTTGGTTAACTGCCTTCAGCGCTTACAGCGCTTTGATTTACCCAATTTAACGGTCCATTGAACATGAAAAATGATAGTGCGAGTGGGGCATCCGTGTACTTTGGACACATTCTTGTTGGTTATTATCTGATAAACTGTAAACAGTATTAATGTTTAGCAAAGTAAGATTTACAAATAAGTCAACATGACCGAAATGGTCAGTTGACCCATATAGGAGTTATTGCCCTTTATAGTCAATTTTTAACCATTTTTCGTAAATCTTAGTAATCTTTTACAAAAATCTTCTCCTCTGAAACTACTGGGCCAAATTAAACCAAACTTGGCCACAATCATTATTAGGGTATCTTGTTTTAAAAATGTGTCCGATGACCCGGCCATCCAACCAAGATGGCCGCCCATGCCTAATAATAGAACATAGGGGTAAAATTCAGTTTTTGGCTTATAACTCAAAAACCAAAGCGTTTAGAGCAAATCTGACATGGGGTTAAATTGTTTTTCAGGTCAAGATCTATCTGCCCTGAAATTTTCAGATAAATCGGACAACCCGTTGTTGGGTTCCTGTCCCTGAATTGGTAATTTTAAGGAAATTTTACTGTTTTTATGCCCCACCTACGATAGTAGAGGGGCATTATGTTTTCTGGTCTGTGCCTCCGTTCGTCTGTGCGTCTGTCTGTGCGTCCGTCTGTTCAGGTTAAAGTTTTTGGTCAAGGTAGTTTTTGATGAAGCTGAAGTCCAATCAACTTGAAACTTAGTACACTTGTTGCTTATGATATGATCTTTCTAATTTTAAAGCCAAATTAGACTTTTGACCCCAATTTCACGGTCCACTGAACATAGAAAATGAAAGTAGGAGTTTCAGGTTAAAGTTTTTGGTCAAGGTAGTTTTTGATGAAGCTGAAGTCCAATCAACTTGAAACTTAGTACACTTGTTGCTTATGATATGATCTTTATAATTTTAATGCCAAATTAGATTTTTTACCCAATTTAACGGTCCATTGAACATGAAAAATGATAGTGCGAGTGGGGCATCCGTGTACTTTGGACACATTCTTGTTGGTTATTATATGATAAACTGTAAACAGCAATAATGTTCAGCAAAGTAAGATTTACAAATAAGTCAACATGACCGAAATGGTCAGTTGACCCATATAGGAGTTATTGCCCTTTATAGTCAATTTTTAACCATTTTTCGTAAATCTTAGTAATCTTTTACAAAAATCTTCTCCTCTGAAACTACTGGGCCAAATTAAACCAAACTTGGCCACAATCATTATTAGGGTATCTTGTTTTAAAAATGTGTCCGATGACCCGGCCATCCAACCAAGATGGCCGCCATGGCTAAAAATAGAACATAGGGGTAAAATTCAGTTTTTGGCTTATAACTCAAAAACCAAAGCCTTGTGAGCAAATCTGACATGGGGTTAAATTGTTTATCAGGTCAAGATCTATCTGCCCGGAAATTTTCAAATGAATCGGACAACCTGTTGTTGGATTGCTGCCCCTGAATTGGTAATTTTAAGGAAATTTTGCTGTTTTTATACGACCGCAAAAATTTTAATTTTTTGGTCGTATATTGCTATCACGTTGGCGTCGTCGTCGTCGTCCGAATACTTTTAGTTTTCGCACTCTAACTTTAGTAAAAGTGAATAGAAATCAATGAAATTTTAACACAAGGTTTATGACCACAAAAGGAAGGTTGGGATTGATTTTGGGAGTTTTGGTCCCAACATTTTAGGAATTAGGGACCAAAAAGGGCCCAAATAAGCATTTTCTTGGTTTTCGCACTATAACTTTAGTTTAAGTGAATAGAAATCTATGAAATTTTGACACAATGATTATGACCACAAAAGGAAGGTTGGGATTGATTTTGGGAGTTTTGGTTTCAACAGTTTAGGAAATAAGGGCCAAAAAAGGGCCCAAATAAGCATTATTCTTGGTTTTCGCACAATAACTTTAGTATAAGTAAATAGAAATCAATGAAATTTTAACACAAGGTTTATGACCACAAAAGGAAGGTTGTGATTGATTTTTGGAGTTGAGGTCCCAACAGTTTATGAATTAGGGGCCAAAAAGGGGCCCAAATAAGCGATTGATGTAGCAAATAACTAATCCTTAATTTAGGATTGATATTGTTTTTGCACCATAACTTTAGTATTTATTAAGTAAATAGAAATCTATGAAATTTAAACACAAGGTTTATGACCATAAAAGGAAGGTTGGGTTTGAATTTAAGAGTTTTGGTCCTAACAGTTTAGGAATAAGGGGCCCAAAGAGCCAAAATTGAACTTAGTTTGATTTTAACAAAAATTTAATCCTTGGGGTTCTTTAATATGCTGAATTTAAAAATGTACTTAGATTTTTAATTATTGGCCTAGTTTTCAAGTTGGTCCAAATGGGGGTCCAAAATTAAACTTTGTTTGATTTCATCAAAAATTGAATAAATGGGTTCTTTGATATGCCAAATCTAACTGTGTATGTAGATTCTTAATTTTTGGTCCAGTTTTCAAATTGGTCTACATTAAGGTCCAAAGGGTCCAAAATTAAACTAAGTTTCATTTTAACAAAAATTAAATTCTTGGGCTTATTTGATATGCTTTATCTAAATATGTACTTTGATTTTTGATTATGGGCCCAGTTTTCAAGTTGGTCCAAATCAGGATTCCATATCAAGTATTGTGCAATAGCAAGAAATTTTCAATTGCACAATATTGTGCAATAGCAATTAATTTTCAATTGGAGTTATCTTTCTTTGTATAGAATAGTAGTTGATAATATATGTTGGAAATTTGCCAGACATGACTATGATGTCATTTTCTATTTTTATTTGCCAATAACTTTATGAAATAACTTCATTGGAAATTTGCCAATATAAAATGTTGCTGATGAAGCTTTTTTTCCTTATCTTATCTAAAATGTTTTTAGATAATGTATGTTGGACATTTGCCAGACATGACTATGATGTCATTTTCTATTTTTATTTGCCAATAACTTTATGTAAATAACTTCATTGGAAATTTGCCAATATAAAATGTTGCTTATGAAGTTTTTTTTATTGTTTTATACAATAAACAATGTATATTCACTTTTACTACCAACCAATCTTTACCATTCAGTGATAACAAGCACTTTATTTTACATTTTAATATTTTATGATGTATTTAAAAGAGTAGTTATTGTTGCAAACTCCATTAGAAATTTGAATTGATATCAGTTTTGGAAAAAGGGAAACGGGGATGTGAAAAAAAAGGGGGGGGGGGGTTTCTCATTTCAGATTTCATAAATAAAAAGAAAATTTCTTCAAACATTTTTTTGAGAGGATTAATATTCAACAGCATAGTGAATTGCTCAAAGGCAAAAAAAAACTTTTAAGTTCATTAGACCACATTCGTTCTGTGTCAGAAACCTATGCTGTGTCATGATCAACTATTTAATTTTAGATTTAAAAAGTTTGAAGAAGAAATCTTTAATTGATTTGTAAAATCTTGACATTTGTTTTGTGTAAAAAAAAACATGTAATGTCAAAAATTTGATCACAATCCAAATTCAGAGCTGTATCACGCTTGAATGTTATGTCCATACTTGCCCCAACTGTTCAGGGTTCGACCTCTGCGGTCGTATAAAGCTGGGCCCTGCGGAGCACCTAGTTGGTTATTGTCTTGAATATTATTATAGATAGAGATAAACTGTAAACAGCAATAATGTTCAGCAAAGTAAGATTTACAAATAAGTCAAGATGACCGAAATGGTCAATTGACCCCCAAAGGAGTTATTGTCCTTTATAGTCAATTTTCAACAATTTTTATAAAATTTGTAAATTTTTACTAACATTTTCCACTGAAACTACTGGGCCAAGTTCATCATAGATAGAGATAATTGTAAGCAGCAAGGATGTTCAGTAAAGTAAGATGTACAAACACATCCCCATCACCAAAATACAATTTTGTCATGAATCCATCTGCTTCCTTTGTTTAATAGTCACATAGACCAAGGTGAGCGACACAGGCTCTTTAGAAGCTGTAGTTTTTTTTTTTTTTTTTTAGAATTTATCAAAATACGAGAACAATGAAATGAGAACAGACAAGCATATTAACCCAGAAGGGTTAACCAGAGACATATATAAACTATATATGTCTCTGGTTAACCCTTCTATTAATATAAACTTAAAAACTATGTTTTGATTCTGTATTTCCACTAATATAGATCCATGGCACCACTCAAATATATCAACCTCGCTGCATATACCCTATATATGTATATACCAGTCACCCAGTCAGGAACCTCTTAGTGTATGCAGAGACATATATATACACATGGGTATATATGTCTATATACACATGTGTATATGTCGACGTGTATATATATATATGTCTCTGGTGTAATCGTCCCAGAGTTAAGCAACTTTAACCTTTAAATTGAAACAATGCTTATACATGGAAATATATACATTAATCAAGAAGATCTAACCAAAAGTATGTTAATGCGTGTGGAATGCGTAATTTTCCCTTTTGGGATCAATTTTTGTCTGTCAGCAGTGCCATTCATGCGTCTGTAGTCATTATCGCAAGAATCCGGATCTCAGTCATAGCGGGTCCGTTTCCGATGAAATCCCGATTCCGATCCGTAGTTCTACAAATTTAAATGTCGGACGAAGAAAAATTTACAAAAATAAATGATGTTTGATACGCTATTTGGAAAGGAATATGACGTTTCTAATGCAATACATGCATATGCATGACAAGTTTACTTGAGGCTAATTTCATCAAGTTCTGATGAAGTAATAACTGATTTTGCCGAAAGTTAAAATGATTTGATGTACCGTCGCTCTCGTGTAACTTGTAAGAAAAGCATGCCACCAGCTTAAAAATCTTTTAGAAGAAAATATATCGTTTATGCCTTGAATTTCTTTACTTTTAAATGAAAATTGCTGTTTCATTGACTTGGTAAAAATTAAATATTACCGATAACGAAATTGTGAACAACACATTTTATTTTTTTCTGAGGATTTCGTAACAGTCGGCGGGAAAAATAATAATAAAAGTAAGAATCACTACTTTTATTTTTATTCTAAAATAGGGAAAGGTAAGAGTCGGCGGATCTCGTTAAACAGATAATAAAAAAAGTCTGGCCTTAAGTAATTAATCACTAAAATGATGTATAAGATATGGTTGGATTCTATTTAAAGGCTATATAGTTAAAAGTCATATGATTATTTAAATTGGACTTAAAATATGAAAAAGTTATATAGACTTGAATGTCTAAATTTTACTATAAAACACAAGAACATAGACTATCATACTGGCTGTAATTAAAGTCATTGTAAACAAACAAATTGTCAAACAAAACTTTAGTTTAAGTAAATAGAAATGTATGAAATTTAAACACAAAGTTTATGACCACAAAAGGAAGGTTGGGATTGATTTTTGGAGATGAGATCCCAACAGTTTAGGAATTAGGACCAAAAAGGGGCCCAAATAAGTATTTTTCTTGTTTTTTGCACCATAACTTCAGTATAAGTAAATAGAAATCTATGAAATTAAAACACAAGGTTTATGACCATAAAAGGAAGGTTGGGATTGATTTTGGGAGTTTTGGTCCCAACAGATTAGGAATAAGGGAAGGAAATTTTTATATGTTGCTAGTGATGACAGAATAGAGGTCAAGTTCAATAATGACGATTTTTACCGTTCAGGAGTTATGGTTCTTGAAAGATCATAAAATGGCGTTTCCATTGACGTTGTTGCATTTACTCATGAACCATTCAATCTAAGCTTTTCAAATTTTGATATGTTGATACTGATTACAAAATGGAGGTCAAATTTGATATTGACGATTTTCACTTTCACCATTTATCAGTAATGATTCTTGTGATATTGCCAGGACACAAATAAATGTTAATAAATCCAGTTTACTGTCGTTGTGACAACCTCTTGTTTGTAAATATTATAAAAAGATCTCAACATTTGTTTTTAAAATCACAGTTTAGCCTTTATATAATGATTTTAAACCTATAAGCACCCCACAACACTAAATATCTGTGAGAATATTTGTTTCAGCATGAAATCAATTTATTCCAAGTAGGAGTGCTCCGATATAAATATAACAGCGGAAATACCTGTACAGAACAAAACATTGGTTTCTTTCCCCCTGACTTATATTCCCTATCAAAAATTGTTCGTTGTTGAAATAAAGTATAAAGAACTTTTGAAGGATTTGCCTTCAACTGCAATTATAATGTACTAGTATGCTGACGGTCATACCTGCTGCAGGTTTGTGCACCTGTCCTGATTGATTCAGGGACCTATCGTTCAGCAGTTATCGTTTGTTGTTGTGGTTCATTGATATTTTCCCGTTTGGAAATATAAATTAGACCGTTGGGTTTCCTGTTCGAATTGTGTACAATACTAAGTTGTGGTCCCTTATAGCTTGCTGTTTGGTCTGGATCAAAGCTCTGTGTAAAAGGCCGTACTTTGACCTATGTTTGTTAAATTATCAGGTTATCCCTCAGACAAGGGCCTTGAAGGGGTCATTTTACCATGTTTACTGTTGTAGAAAAGAAAACAGAAATACTAAGGATTTGTATAGTGCTACTATACAAAACCTTTGAAAACTTAGAATTCTTTACTCAAAAAGAGGAGAAATACATTATATTTCAAACAACTTTTCTAAAAGAGGGGTCCACTTATTTTGAATAATATTAAACTGTTCAAGTAAATGTGTTAACATGGTTAAAGTCCAGGAATATTACAAAATTCTTGGACATGTTTTGACCATTTAATACCATACATAGATATTATAGTTCTTTGGGAAAATATTAGCTCTTTTGTACTAAAAGTGTTTTTCCAAAAAAAAAAAATATTATAACTTATATTGACTCCTCATAAAAGGGATATTCATAACATTAAGGTGTTGTTCTGAACCTGATTATGACTTGGATGGAGAATTGTCTCATTGTCAGTCACACATACATAGACTAGATTTAATTATTCAGTTATTTCTTTTTGAACAGGGAAAAAATACTTCATAAATTAAAGAAACGTCAAGGTACAAGTGATAAATCAAGTTTTAATATATTCAAAACCTACTATTTTATGTTTTATACCCAAAAAATAAATGTAATTGCTGGCCTTTACTTTTTACAGAGCTTCGCCTCAAAAATTTGCAAATTAAATATTTTTTTATTAAAATTTTCAAATCGCTTGCTCGCCCCAATTTTTTTAGTCCAAAAATCTGTAGAACAAGAAATTAAATTGGTGTGGCCTTATCAGATGAAAACAATATAAAGATTTGATTGTATTTTAGGGTCAGACTCCATATGATGTAGCAGCATTAGGACAAAGTAGGCAATATAAAGAAGTGATGGAATACTTACAGGTATATATAGTGGTAGATATGGTGTTGAATTGCAAATGCTTAACAAAAATATTTTTTGTTGAAAAATGAGCTGTAATGGCGGATACCGACTGTAGTGACAGAACAAATTAATGAATTCTTCAATGATGGCGATAGTTAAGACAATTTTGAGGGATTTGGTCCTGAATGTTTTTACAATATTAATCGTAACATACTTGCAAACCTGCCAATATTTAACTTTTCACCAGAGAATGACAGGGAATTCCCAGACGATCTCCAAAATGGATGGTCATGTCAGGACAGTGATGTAATTATTGCCCCGTTTACCGATGAATCTAAATTAAACAATGGTATGCAAAGCAATGAACCTTTGGATTTTTAAAAATTATTTATAAATGATGATATATATAAATGAACTTGTATTTCAAACCAATAAATTTGCCAAGGTAAAAACCAATGACGATGAAGGTCTGAAAGTAAAAAGCCGCATTAAAAAAATGGCAACTGGTCACTCTAGACGAAATGTATTACTGGATTTGACGGCAGATTTCTAAACAAGCTGACTTTATTCTTAGTGAAAATAAATGCAATACAACCTGTACAAAAGTGGTTATTGGTTTGTTGAGCCAGTATGGACTTTTGGAAAATGGTCATCATGTGTACATGGACAATTATTACATGTCGCCAGAACTATTTACAGAACTTGGAGTATTAAAAACTTATTCCTGTGGCACATGAGAAAAAATTGTTTGGGGGTACCCGATGCCCTGAAAAAAACCCAATCTGAAGCTGAACTTATGTGTTATCAATGCTTTTATTTTGATCAAAAAGTATCCACCAGTAAATAAAACCAGAAAAGAACATTACATTTCAGGACATCTGTAGTAAATGCTCTCATTCAGAACATGCAGAAGGCTGTGAGTACTCCCAGACCGCAAAGTTGCATTGTGTGTACCAAAATGTTTTCAGGTGTACCATACACGCCAGAACTATTGAGTAATCCTCTTGCCTGCTGGTAAAAATTCTGCAGGTTCTGGATAAACAGTTGTTATAGTTGCTTGATCAACAATTTTGAACATTTAATGTAGTAACATTCATTGTGTTATGTTCATACTGTTTATTACAATTTAACGTGTTTTTTGTCCTTAATGAGTTTTTTTGACTCACCTGTGTAATACCTGCAGTATTACATGTACCTGTGACTTTTACAAGTTTTTTGCCAAATATTTTTTTTACAAATATCTATTAATTACAAAAGTTCTTGTTTTACAAAGTTTTATGTTTATTGAATTGTTGAAATATATTAAATCATAAAACTTTATCTTTGTATATCGTTATTTGCACCTGTACAGGTAAAAAATAACTGCAGACACAAACAAACACAAAAAATGAAAAATCTGAGTCAATTGCACAAATAATTCATATTTTGTTCAGCATTGCACAATGACACAATAAAATCAATGCAGCAGTCTCAGGGTTAAACACCAAGAAGCAATACATCCAATTTAGTTTTGGCAAAATTGCCGCAGTTCACGAGTGATACGTTCTTGTTTGAGTCTCTTGTTTGTTTTTCATTTCTGCTTTTCCTTTTTAAAACTATAAAACTTGGTTGAGCCAAAGTGATCAGCAAGACAGGTTTTGGCACACAGTTTCCATTAAACACAAATATTCTTGTTGCACTGCAAATTTTTTTTAAATTTAATAGTTCTACAAGTGACATGAGTCAAGATATATTCACAGTGCATATTCCTCATTTTTCAGACTGTCATGTCAGAGAATTCTTCAGGTGTTAGTGCTAAACTAAGAATAGAAGGTATTTTTTTTTTAACTTTATATCATTATTATATACATAGTCGCTGGGCTTCCAAAATGTTGTATATGGCTTTTGTTGTTGTTGCTCAAACCTACATTTTCACACAATCCGGCTTGATGGTAGGAAATCTCTGATGTTCCAAAATATCATACAGTTGAACCAATAAACACATTGGAAATAAGATTAATAACTATAATAGATAATAAACTATGGAGCTATACATTTAGCACCTTTCAAATATATGATATACACAACATAGTAAGTACCACCAAATATATGATATACACGACATAGTAAGTACCACCAAATATATGATATACACGACATAGTAAGTACCATCATATATATGATATACACGACATAGTAAGTACCACCAAATATATGATATACACGACATAGTAAGTACCACCAAATATATGATATACAAGACATAGTATGTACCACCAAATATATGACATACACGACATAGTAAGAACCACCAATAGTACAAGCAATATTCTACTTTGCTAGAATTATTTCACCAAGAATAAGGTAGCCATTGTGTAGATGACATGCTGACATAATTGCTGTTAGAAATCAATAATTTTGTCTCGCGTGCGACTAAAGTCTAAGAATGTGAGATATAAGGATCACACTCCAATCATGGCATGACTCGGTGATCAAGGTCAAGTGGTCGATGTCAAGTCAGTATCTTAGATGCTATAAACAGTAGGTCAACTATATTTGATGTATACAATGATTGTAAGGTGAACATGTCTGTCTGGCAGTTTTCATCTGACCTTGACCTCATTATCATTGTTTATTGGTCAATGTTGAGTTGTTGTGTTAAGTCTGTTTCTCGAATCATGTACCAACTAGGTCAATTATATATGATTTATAGAATAGTTGTAAGGTGAAAATGTTTGTCAGGCAGTTTTCAACTGACCTTTCCTCATTTTCATGGTTCGTTGGTCAATGTTAAGTTGTGTTTTGTCTGTTTATTTGATCCTGTAAACAAAAAGTCAACTATATTTTTTTATATTGGATGATTGTTAGAGGTACAAGTCTGTCTGGCAGGATTTATCTGACCTTGACCTCATATATATGGTTCTTTTATCGATGTTTTTTTCATTCTAAGGTATGTTTCCGGGTACTATAAGCATTAAGTCATCTATATTTGATACAATGTATTTAGAATAAGGTATGTTGAGCATGTCTGTCTGGCAGACTTCATGTAAACTTTTCATGTCAGGGTGTTTTGTGCCCAATTATATATGGTGTGTGCTTTTCTCATCGTTGAATGCCTTGCAGTGACCAATCGTTTCTTTTCTCCACTTATTTGAACTCTGGCAGATAGTTGTCTCATAGACAATCCAACCACATCTCCTTTATTTTATATTGACCTCAATTTTCATTGTTCATTGGTTCAAGTTTAGTATTCTTGGTAAGGTCTATTTCACAGATACTTTTAGTAAAAGGTTAACTATATATTTTAATGGAATGATTGTAAGGCTTACATGACAGATATTTACTACCTGCTTGCAGATACTTGATTTTTCAATATTTTGAATGAACTTAATGAACTCAAATAATATTTCTCTCAAATACTGCAAAACAGAATGACTCTTTATTTGGTCAGCTGCTTGTTATTTCTGAGTATTAATGTGTTTGCACTTTTCTGATCGTCAGACACCTACTTCTTGTTTTCCAATACTTTGAGTTAAGAGTGGAGGTATGCTCAGTCAGAAAGCAAGCCCTTACAAACGACTGTTGTTGCTACTTTTTAAAGACAACAATGGGACTGATATTAAAGGGTCTTCATTAAAATTCATAGAATTTTTTAATAATTTGTCAAAATGTAGTTTTTAATCAGGCCTAAATTAAAATATTGTTTGTTTGCTCTTTTCCGAACCTATGTTTTGAAACAGGGTAGGTAGGTAGGTAAAATATTTTATTTTTTTCCCCAAATAAATAACTTGGCTCGGTATATTACTTGTCATGGGTAGGCAGGTAGGTATAATATTTTATTTTAGATACAAACTCTGCATAATGACATTATTATGTCATTTGTGTCCGTTTTGTTTTTGCAAATAAGTTTTCTGGTACTATTAGTTTTTAAAAAAATATCACGTAGAATGTGAAGCTAATTCATATATGCACAGTACTATTTTGTTTTCAAAATATCAAAATATAGAGCTGTGCCGCATATCTGTAACGTTTATATGCCTGCAACTTTGAAGAGTTTGAACTTGCACTTATATTCTGTACTACGTACCTTGTATGCTTACCTTAAGATTTTCTGTAAAAGGTAACTTTGTACTGATAAGATATGTCCGGGCAGACATACATTACTAGCAGAAAAGTCCCTAGAGTGTTAAAAACATCGTGTGTGCCTTTGTTTCCAATTAAAATGCTACAAAACTTAAAACTCTGACAATTGTCACGTATTTTACATCGCATTTATAAGTGATCTGTATGGACAACTTGGCGATTTTACTGCCAGATATTCTCCACTTTACAGGGTTTTGTCACTTTTGATTGATATCAGATATAAATAATATAGCGGCATCGTTAACATAATCATCCTGATCTGCGGATTACAAAAGGCCATTCCTACATAGAATACAACATCCGTTTACAAACTAGTTTGTACACACGTTAATAATTTTGTATCAAACGAACTTATTTGTAAATGAACCCTGCTCTAATAAAGGTACAGAGTAGCGTACATGATTTCAGGAAGCGTTCAAATGCTGAACATCGATTTTAAACAAATGTTTTGAAACTTCAAATGCAAGTGTTCATGTCAAACGCTCAGGTGATACCAAACGGACTGGACCTTATACGTTAAAGATAAAACCCGAGAATTCCGGATAAAATAGTTTTGAGCGGGAAATACAAATATAAGATTTTTGGTAGGAACGAAAAAATAAAATAAATAAAATCTTGCTGGTAAATACAAATAAAAGATTTCCAGGCGCAACGAATTTATAGGGTCGGTCGGTAAAGGGCAAACAATCAATATTTTAATTTAAGCCTCATTATCATCCGAATAATACTTGTAAATAACGGCATATGGTGCTAAGATGAAAAATATTCTTTTTTGTTTGAAGTATCAATAAAGGGATGTAACTCGTAAATTACTATTACAACCGCTTTGTCAGAAATTTTGACTGATTGAAGTGGCACATTTGCCTATTACATCGTATTAAGTGGCACTTTGACACTGGCCAGTTCAGAAAAAGTCTCACCACATAATTTAAATTCAGCATAGCTCAGAAGTTAAGAAAGAAATTTCAACTTCTTTGTAGAAAAAAAATTGCCTCGACGGGTGTCAACCTCGTGTTTAAAGGCGTCGTATTCTAATCATTACATTTTATCAAAACAATTTTTATGTTAGAACTTATAAAAATACGCAGTTGTCATTTATAGCGTACATCATGTTTTGGTTTCATTTGATATGACTTTTTTAATGAAACCAACCGGGGTCAGCTTTCCGACTGTGCTTAGCACAACATTGTGTGCTTTCTTGTTGTTTTTTTTTAAACCCACGTTCTCTCTTTTTTAAAGGACTCAAGTATTTGGTTTTGTAGAAATGTAAATTGTTATCAGATCAACATTTATTATTATATCTTTAAATATGAAAACAATCTATTCTGAAGTGAGAAAAGATCATATTTACTTTTTGTTTTAGCCTTGGCAAAGTCAAGGCGTTGAGACTTGGGCCTGCTATTGGTGGTGTCAACAATTTACAAAAAAACGTGATTATTATAACAATACGAAGATGTGGTATTACCTTATAATTCCAGCAGTCCATTCATACTGTTGCTGTTGCATAATAGTTGATATATAGATGTGGTATGATTACCAGAAAACAAATGACGTAAAAGTAAAAGAACTACAGCTAGGTCACCTTACAGCCTTCAAAAATAAGCAAAACCATACCACACATTTTGCTATTAAAGGTCCTGAAATGACAAATGTTAAATAATTCAAAGGAGAAAACTAATGGCCTGATTTATGTACAGAAAAATCAACCAAAAAAATCCAAATATGATATACAGCAATAAAGGAAAACCACTGAACTATATGCTCCTGACTTGGTGACAGGCACATGCAGAAAGATTACAAGGACACGGGGGTCACTTTCTATATATAGGTATACACAGATATAATGCTGGTATGGGTCGCCTTTTTTGGAATGTCAAATATATCAATGGTGTGTTATTTAAAAATGTATATAAATGGGTTGTGATTTTCTGATGATGCATGAATGGGTAGGGATTTTAGCATAAACCTATAAATGAATTGGGTGTGTTAATCAAACCCCAGCCGCACGTCTGTACCCAAATTTATAGATTGTCAAAAACAGTTGTCCCTTTTAGGTGGTATAGAAAGAAAAAAAAAACAGGTGAGGAAAAGGATAAATCGTGTAAGAATTAGAGAAATGTGTAAACTTAATTTTAAAAATAGAGTGAAGTTATAATGTTCTCCTATATGAAAAAAACTCTTTACGATAAAATATCTTTATAGATGAAATGGTTCCAACTGAAATAAAATTAATGGCTGACAAAAGATCTATTGATTTGTACCTCAAATTACTTGAGTCAGGCTCTGAGAAAAAGAGAGACATACGTTTAGTAGTTGTTGGGAAGAAAGGTGCTGGGAAGACATCATTGATTAGACGATTGTTTGGTGAAGACATTACAGATGTTACCAGTACAAATGGAATCGAAATTCACAAAATAAAATGCAAAGCAATGTCTGATGATGGCATATGGAATAAGTTAGATGGTATGATGCATAAGCTTAAATATGTTTCTCTTTTCTTAAGAAAGTAATTTATAACAGTTTTAGTTTCTAGTTTACATAACATATTTTTGAGCAATAATTTGGGTTGGTTTGGGGATGTTCAGTTCTGGAGGCATAGGTCTAACAAGATCTGATTCAAAGTTCCATTTCGATGATTTCAGGTCTTGAATATTCACAATTAGTTCGACGTGTTGGAAAATAGATGACAGGCATTAATTGGCCAAATGCAAATCTAGTGCATTAATAAGTTGGCAACATTAATTATGTTAGCTTTTACGCAGTATAAGCAAAGGTGAACAACATCAAATAGATAATTTCCCCCCCTTTTAAGCATAATTAGATGTTATTTGAATAAGATAGGAAAACTGTTATACATACAAAAAATGTAGGGATGCAGATTGTCAAAGGACTTCCTATAACTCTTTATCTACCACTGACGGATATATACATGGTTTTCATCATCGTTCTGTCCGCAGTGACTGATAAATCTGCTTGCATAATCTATCGTGTTTTTGCAGTGACTGATAGATCCGTTGTAACATACACTAGCGCAGTCCCGGTGACGGATATTTCCGGAAAATATACCACTATTAAAACCCTTTAGATTGGACACACCTGTTGGGGAATCCCGAAATGAACCAATGAAATTCGGTTTAACAAATGAATAATCTTTCAACTCGTACATTCCTTTTTAACAAATTATGATGAATTTTACACGTGTTCGGAATGCGATTAAAACAATGGCGGACGAATGGGCTATCAAATTGGATAGCGAAAGTGAAGAATTTGAAGGATTTATGCAATTAGAAAGCAAAATTAGAAGTATCGTAAGGAATAGTTTAGTTTGTCGGAACAAGATTGGGAGTCTTCCGAGGCTGAAGAAGCCAAACATGGACAAATAATTTGAAAACTTTTTTCGTCCTTGAACAACAGCTTTCATGTTTGATAAGGAAAAGAAAGAAATTGATTTGGTATTTGTTTCATTTTTCAATAAATATACAATAAATACTGATTAATTAAACATTTTATTATAGTACTCATAACACAGCCTTAACAATTTGTGAAAAATTCTCTCACTGCAAATTTTCTCTAGTAGTTAACCTACAATTCAGCTGCAGTAGCTAACTAATCAGCAGTGTGTAGTAGTGAACTTAAAAGGAACCTGTGGTAGATAAGAAAATATTGCACTTTAAAATGATGATTATTAAATTTTTTCTATATTATCTTTAGTTAACAAAGTTCTATAAGTTTTACAGAGGAACGGGATCAGCCTTTCAACATAGCTAAAATGTTAAGTCCCCCCTTATAGGAGTTATTGCCCTTTAATGATAATTGTAACTATTGTTTTACGCTTCTGGCTATAATCATGACACTATAGTAGTTATAGAGTACCTGGAAATAGCAAAATTATCAGCTAAAGATCTTCAAACAAGTTGACATGTCTGAAATTTTTATACCCCCGCTTTGAAAAAAAGGGGGGTATGCTGTTTTACCTCTGTCTGTCCTTCCGTCAGTCCATCAGTCCGTCAGTCCCTCCGTCCCATGAATATTTTTCGTCGCATTTTTCTCAGGAACTACAATATAAGGATTTCTGAAATTTGGTTTCAGGGTTTATATAAGTCTGCTACGCCGTTTGATGCATTTTCAGATTCATCACTCGACAACTTCCTGTTTACCGAACACTTGTATTATTTTACACATGATAACCAAGTTGAAAATTTTCGTCACATTTTTCTCAGGAACTACAATACAAGGATTTCTGAAATTTTGTTTCAAGGTTTATATAAGTATGCTATACCGTGTGATGCGTTTTCAGATTCATCACTCAACAACTTCCTGTTTACCGAACACTTGTACTATTTTACACATGATAACCAAGTTGAAAATTTCCGTCACATTTTTCTCAGGAACTACAATACAAGGATTTCTGAAATCTGGTTTCAGGATTTATACAAGTCAGCTATACGGTGTGATGCGTTTTCAGATTCATCACTCAACAACTTCCTGTTTACCCAACACTTGCATATTTTTACACTATTAAAATTATCCACTTGCTTGTTCATCCTACTGCTTAAAGGAGTTGTTGCTTTTTCAGTGAAATATTTACTTATTTATGTTTTATGACAATATTCATAATAGATAGAAAGAAAATGTTTATCAAAAATTATCAGCAAAAAGATTTATAAATAAGTTAAAAAAATCATCGATCACTCCTTATATGAGCTATTGGACATGCCCTTTATTGAAGATTTTTATACACAAAAAAAAGATGAATCCACCAGAGACCAATGGCGTAGATTTAAGAAACTATAGGTCACCGTACAGCCTCCAACAATGAGCAAAACCAATATTGTATAGTCAGCTACCCATGTTGTTAGTTTTTGGCTTGAAAACCTTGAAAATTGTAATGAATAGAAAAAACACTAACCATGCTGATCAGCTACAATGACGATATGATCTACAAATAAGACAACATGACTGCAATCAACATTTGACTCATTAGATAATCATCTGTTGACACTTTGTAGTTGTTGTGACAATTTTTACTTTTTTTTTCTTTTTTGGGTGAGCTATAATCATGAAACAGTGTAATGATAGGGATGTGGAAATGCTATGCTGGACTTTCTTGGCTCGTACATATTTGAATACAAGGACAAGTAATTTTTTGGTCTGGATTGCCTGTGGACAAGTAAAAACATACACTGAAGAAAAAATTCAAATATTTCACAACTTATTAAGATGTATTATTTTTTGTAAAAGAAACCAATGTTCAACACATGAAAAACATATATTTTTTTTAAGTCAAAACATCAATGTTCATGACGAGAAGTATTCTGGTTTGTATAGAAGAACTATACAAATCCTAGGTATTTCTTTTTTCTTTTCTACATCAGTAAAATTACCCCTTGTCTGAGGGAGGGTTGTTCTCAACCTGATAATAACAAACACAGGTCAAAGTACGGCCTTTTACACAGGGCTTTGATACAGACCAAACAGCAGGCTATAAAGGACCCCAAAATTATTAGCGTACACAATTCGAACAGGAAAACCAACGATATAATTTATATATTATGCATATCCAAACAGGAAAATATCAATGAACAACATCAACAAACGATAACTGCTAAACGACAGGCCCCTCAATCAATCAGGACAGGTGCATAAACATGCAGCGGCTATGGATAGTTTTGTTTCGCCAGCATACAATATAATTGCAGGTGAAGGCAAATCCTTCAGAAGTTCTTTGTACTTTATTCCAACAACGAAAACTTTGATAGGGAATATAAGTAAGGGGGAAAAAAACTAATTTTTTGTTCTTAACAGGTAGTATAAATTTATATCGGAGCACTCCCGCTTTGGGTAAATAGGTTTCTTGTTGAAACAAATATTCTCACAGATATTTACAAAGTGTGGTTGGGTGCTTTTATGTTTAAAATCGTTATATACAGGTTAGACTGTGATTTTAAAAACAAATGTTGATATTTTTTTATAATATTTACAAATAAAAACGGTTCGGGAAATGGACATGATTACATTTCCGGATGCGGGAAGCGGAAATATAAAAAAAATAAAAAAATTATGTTTTGAAAAAAATAGGTGCGAGCGGGTCCGTCGAACAAGGAATCAAATTGGTGTGGCCTTATGTAGTTGTGCATATCGACTGGAAATTACGATTCAATTTTACTTCTAGGAGTTATGCCCCTTTGAACTTATTTGCTTCAATGTACTACTGCAACAGTTTGTCATCGAAACTCCTCTCAAACCACACAAAAGAATTTCACGAAATCTTTTTATATGAAAAGGACATATTATGTAGTTGTGCATATCGACAGGAAATTACGATTCAATTTTACTTCTAGGAGTTACGCCCCTTTGAACTTATTTGCTTCAATGTACTACTGCAACAGTTTGTCATCGCAACTCCTCTGAAACTACATAACAGAATTTCATGAAACCTTTTCAGATAATAAGGACATACTATGTAGATGTGCATATCGACAGGAAATCATGATTCAATTTGTTTTCTAGGAGTTATTCCTCTTTGAACTTATTTGCTTTAAGGTACTACTTCAACAGTTTGTCATCTCAACTCCTCTCAAACCACACAACAGAATTTCATGAAATCTTTTTATATGAAAAGGACATATTATGTAGTTGTGCATATCGACAGGAAATTACAATTCAATTTAATTTCTAGGAGTTACGCCCCTTTGAACTTATTTGCTTCAATGTACTACTGCAACAGTTTGTCATCGCAACTCCTCTGAAACTACATAACAGAATTTCATCTCAACTCTTCTGAAACCACAGGACAGAATTTCATGAAACTTTGTAGATAATAAGGACATACTACGTAGATGTGCATATCAACAGGAAATTACAATTCAATTTTTTTTCTAGGAGTTATGCCCCTTTGAATTTATTTGCTTCAATGTACTTCTGCAACAGTTTGTCATCTCAACTCCTCTGAAAACACACAACAGAATTTCATGAAATTTTGTAGATAATAAGGACATACTTTGTAGATGTGTATATTGACAGGAAATTATTATTCAGTATTTTTTCTTATACAATTTTTTTTTCTTATTTAATTCCTCCAATGACAATGTGGGGACGTGGGGTATGTGAGCGTGCTCACTAAGGTTCTTTTATTTATCTTTGATATGATATCTCACAGAATTAAGGAATATTATCATTACACTATTTCGTTTGTTATTTATAATAATCTTTTTAAATTGACATTTTGTCACATGCCTATCTTTGGATGTTATCTCGAATGCGAATTAGAGGTTTTCCAACAGCAAAATGTAGATCAATGCTTCATCAAAATTGTGTCTTTTTCGAAATTTTCTGTGAATTTTTGTAAAATTTTTGATATACATTTTAGTATAAATCAAACTAAGAGTTCCGGTCGAATCTGGTAGCTAATGCTGCTATATCATGTGAAGATATTGATATACAATGTTTTGTGATTTCCCACGAGACAGCTATCCACCAAAGACCAAAAGACGAGGGTTTAATTAAACAATTACAACTCACTGTTTGCCTTCAAAATGATACAAAAACCACACTGTCGCATGGTGGTTCAAGTTTATTTTATACTGGGATCTCACATTTTTTTAATATTATTGTAATTTTCTATTGATAGGAACCAATGGAGAAACTGAAATTCATGCAAGACTCTTGAAACCATTCAAAGGAACAATTGAAGCATCAGCAGAAGAAGCCCATAAAGCTGTGAAGGAAAACACACCATCAACAAGTTTTGATGAATCAGAGACAGTAACCCAGCAGCCTAAAATAATGTTACCTTCAGTTACCACTGAATCTCAAGTTGAACCTCCAGTAATCTTGCAGCAACGAAACCAAGCATTAGAACAAGCAAAAATGGAAATTGAAGCCATGCTTAAATCTAATGTTGATTTACATGACAAAGAGGAGTATGCCACATTATTGTTATGGGATTTTGCAGGAGATGAAGAATTTTACCACACACATCAAACTTTTTTATCACAAGATGCGATTTATCTTGTCGTAACAAAACTCAATGAGGCTGATGACAAAAAAGCAAAAGGTAATATATCATATACACTTATATGCGGTCAAGCTTAGCGAAATGTAGTGCGTGCGGGGTAATCAGTCAAACAAACTTTATTAGATTAACTCGTAAAGGAATGATCGTTTTCATTGGCCAATTCAAACCTTGGCCCTCACACCTGCGAAAATAGAACACGCGTACTATAAGTTGAATGGACTGATCAGTATTCACGTAGCCGGTCAAGGTTGTTATAACCTCCATCGTCATATGCACGTACATTATTGTGTTCTTGATTATCCCATAGCAATTTTAGCTTTTCAATGATACATGTATGTGCATGTAAAATTATATATTCACTCTGTGGACAAAGTTTTTAAAATTTTAATAACTTTCTTAAACTATCCTTGATTTCTACCAAACTATGACAGAAGCTTGTTAATGATCATAAGATAGTATCCAGAAATAAATTTTGTAAAAGACAAAATTCCTGTTTTTCAGTATTTTATTGATAAATGGACTTGGTTTTTCTGCCAGTTAACATTACATTCACTCTGTGGTTAACGTTTTTGTCGAGTGAGCCTATGACTTTTGTCGCATTATTGTAGGGTGTACATGTCTAGCTGGCAGGTGTCATCTGACTTTGACCTCATTTTCATGGTTTAGTGGTCAAAGTTAACTTTTTGAGTTTTGGTCTTTTTTTATAATACTATATGCAATAGGTCAACTATATTTGGTGTATGGAAATATTTTATGATCTATAAGTCAGTCGTGCAGGTTTGATTTGACCTTGACCTTATTTTCACGGTACATTGCTCAGTGTTAAGTGTTTGTGTTTTGGTCTGTTTTTGTTAAACTATAAGCAATAGGTTATATATAACTATATTTGTTGTATGGAAGAATTGTTAGCTGTACGTGCCTGCCTGGCATGGTTCATCTGACCTTGACCTCATTTTCATGGTTCATTGGTCAATGTTTAGTTTTCTTGGTTAATGTTAGGTTTATGTGACAGTTGTAATAAAGCTTTATATTTAGGACTATCAACATAATATCAATGATTAGTAAAGAAGGCGAGACATGTCAGCGTGTTAAAATTTTAATAACTTTCTTAAACTATCCTGGATTTCTACCAAATTTGGACAGAAGCTTGTTTATAATCAAAAGCTAGTCTCTAGAAGAAAATTTTGTAAAAATATATTTCCTGTTTTTTAGTATGTTACTTATAAATGGACTTAGTCTTTCTTCCAGTTAACATTACATACAATCTGCAGTTAAAGTTCTTAAAACATTTATAAGATTTATAAGGTAGGTGAGACACTAGGTTCCGCGGAACTCTTACAAATTTTTGTTAAACAAATTATCCATTCATTTCTATGCTAGTAAGTAATTTTGTTTACTTCGAAACAGTGACAAATCTGCTGAATCATATATTATGCTATATGAAAAATAAGGAAATCTGCTTACTGGTATTTTAGCATTATATTCTGCATTAATTTAGACATATTCAAAGCAGATATAATAAACGCATCCAATAAGTTCAATACATTTGTGCACAAGATAATGCAATGTTCACTGCGCTATGACAGAGTTTCAAATGACGTAATGTTGCTTGTGATTTGCCATGAATTGACTCGATAAAGTAGTTAATTATTTTGTTGTCTCTATTATTTAAGTGATTTTCATTTTTTTTAATAATTACAAAATAACTTTGGACTCAACTTATATTTAGACAATTGTATGTTGTTATATACAACCTGTACGATTAAGAGTCTGACACATTCAATTAGTGCAAAGAATCCAATAACCATGGCCAGTCCACTTCATAAAACAAAATAGGAATATATAAAGTAGGGAAAATATGGTAGATTTTTAATAATCACATCTCGCTAGAAAATAAAGAAAAAAAGACAGACATCATTCAAACTTTAACAATTTTATTTTTAAACCTATTTGTTTTTAAGGGCAATATTTTCTGATCTTTCCATTGGTATGATTAAGGCAACAGAAATTATGGGCATCATGGTCGATAAAAGTATTAAATCCATTCAGAAAACAATTTGATGAAAGAAAAATCTGCATAATTTCAAAGAAAAATTGGTTCTTAAAACATTAATAAAACTTCAACCTGACAACCTCAGTAGCAATGTCATAAGGTCTTTTCAAATGAACTTTGGTAAAACAAACATTTAAATTACCCACAAAATATATATAAATCACAATAATGAATGTGACCAGTCCATTATTAAGGACCATGAAACTGTCCACAAATAAGTCTTGGTTTCTTGTCATTCTATCGTCCACCGCCACTATGGTAGAACAAGCGTCTAAATTACTCACAAAATATTTTACTCACTATAATAAATGTGACCTGTCAGTTAGAAAAAAAAATATCTCTCTTATTTACCTAGCAGTCTGCTGATTGTAAATTCAACTTTTCATCATACTATCAAATGAGATGAATGTACCAAAGGGATCTGACAATTAGATGGCAAAAAAAAAAAAAAAAAACAATTACATAGAACTAAAGACAAAGCAACATGATCCCCACTAAAACCGGGGGGTGATATCAGGTGCCTTTGAAGGGTATGTAGTTCCTGCTTCACATGTTGCACCCGTCGTGTTGTTCACAGGAGTATACATTGTGTGTAAAATCTTATTAAGTGATGTCATAATCAGAGAAAAGAGGACAGGATTGTAGTTACGACTATTGGAACATATTTATCATCATTGGTGAAACAGACATTCCATAATAGATGACCAACTTGTGATGGAGTCCATAAAATGTTCCATGGGATAACTTTAACCTGAACACTTGGACCCCATGTTTCAAAGGTTATCATGATGGGAAATGCAAGCTCTGGCAAATCTTCATGACTGAGATACATTTACCCCATATGGAGACCCCCTGGACACAATATAATTAATCAAAGTGCTGAAGTACTGACATCGGATGACCACAAGTTCTTGTGGATGGTCACAAGCACTTGTCTCAGAAAACAATCTTTTTGTTCTACTAGTGCAGTGCAAGTGCATGATGGACACTCTTCTGTAATAATTCGATCTTATAGATTGGATTTGAGTAGGCATTCATATTTTCCTGCAAAACCTTCTTTTCTCGAGATATTCTTCCGCATGCGTTAACACAATTTTTATGTATGTCAGTGCATGTATATTAATGATTTTTTACTTATATATATATTTAAAATGACAAAACATTTTCATATTATTAATTTGTGTTCTAAAAAAATATTTTTATGAGTGTTCATTGAAGAAATGAATTTATAACAAGCGATAAGGAATGTTATTTTGCACTCAATAATGTCCGCTTATTTATACTATGGGTTACCAGTCAAAATCTAAAGTCAAATCTCTGTGGCAACAATACATCGGAATGCCCTTACCGTCATCGTGATGTAAAAAACGGTAAATATGACTTGAAGTGTAAGATAGATGTGCTGATGAAAAGTCTTTGCTTTGTAGAGATGTTTCAGTTGTGGATGAACTCAATACATTGCTACTGTAGTACCACTGAAGTTCTTGGAAGTATTGAAGAGAAGAATAAGTGTCTTTATCCACCAGTGGTTCTTGTTGGTACACATAAAGACAAAGTTGAGGCTTCTGAGGAAGTAAAGGTATATATTAGTATACATATTATGCACAGTTTGTCATCGCAACTTCTCTGAAACCACACAACAGAATTTCATAAAACTTTGTAGATGTGCATATCGACAGGAATTACGATTACACTTTTTTTTCTAGGAGTTATGCTCCTTCGCTTTGAACTTAAACTTTTTGCCATAAAGTACTAAACAGTCCATCTGTCAGTCCTGTTCTTGTCATCTAACCTCCTTTGAATTTTTATACCCCAAGCAACAAAGTTGCGGAGGGTATAATGTTTTTAACCCGTCCGTCCGTCTGTTTGTCTGTCCGTTTGTCAGTCCTGTTCTTGTCATCGCAACTCCTCTGAAACCACACAACATAATTTCATGAAACTTTGTAGATAATAAGGACATACTATGTAGATGTGCATATCGACAGGAAATTACGATTCAATTTTTTTTTCTAGGAGTTATGCTCCTCGCATTGATCTTAAACTTTTTGCCATAAAGTACTAAACAGTCCGTCTGTCAGTCCTGTTCTTGTCATCGCAACTCCTTTGAATTTTTATACCCTTAGTAACAAAGTTGAAAGGGTATACTGTTTTTGACCCGTCCGTCTGTCTGTCCGTTTGTCCGTCTGTCTGTCTGTCTGTCCGTTCGTCAGTCCTGTTCTTGTCATCGCAACTCATCTGAAACAATACAACAGAATTTCATGAAACTTTGTAGATAATTAGGACATACTATGTAGATGTGCATATCGACAGGAAATTACGATTGAATTTTTTTCTAGGAGTTATGCCTCTTTAACTTAGAACTTTGGCCTAAATATTCTACTGCAACAGTTTGTCATCACAACTCCTCTGAAACCACACAACAGCATTTTATGAATCTTTGTAGATAATAAGGACATACTATGAAGATGTGCATGTCGACAGGAAAAAAAAAATCTAGGAGTTATGCTCTTTGAACTTTGATACTATTGCAACAGTTTGTCATCGCAACTCCTCTGAAACCACACAACAGAATTTCATGAACCTTTGTAGTTAATGAGGACATAGTGTGTAAATGTGCATATCCACAAGAAAATGTTTATCAGTTGACTTTTGTAGAGTTATGAGTCTTTGAACTTAGGAATCTGGTGAGATTTTGTTGGTCCAGTGACAATGTGGGGGCGTGGGGTATGTGAGCGTGCTCACAAAGGTTCTTTAATTTAATTCCTTGTTTGATTCATTTCAAACTTTATAGAATGACAAATCATGATATGCAAACATTGCCATTGAAGAAATTTCGTTTTGTTTAGATAATCAGAATCATGACCATGTCACCTTACAAATGTTAACTTTTTTTAAAACCATCCTAATCGTCGCAACTCCTCCTACTTGATTTTTCTGGATCTACATGAAAATTTGTGTATTAATTTGTTAGATCCTAATATATAGATGTGCACGCAGGTATGGTTTTCTGACCCATTCAGGTGTTTTTTTTAACTATACACCTTTCAACTTAATTTTTTTTTACAAAACCGAACTTGTCATTGCAACTCCTCCTACATGGTTTATTGCGTCCGCTTTAAACTTACAACAATGACAGTTTTTTTTATACGCCCGTCAAAATTTTGACAGCACATATTATGGTATACAAATGTCTGTCTGTCCGGCGTAAACATGTCGCACCGTAACTTGAGAACGACTTATCCAATTATGAAACTTAACATAGTTGTTTCTTATGATGGTCAAATGATCTGTATACTTTTTGGTGAAAATAAGATTAAAACTTTTTGAGTTACGGCACTTTGTAACTAAAACAGGGGTGAGTTTTTTTCACATGTCGCACCGTATCTCAAAAACGATTCTTGCTTATGGCTTTAAACTTTAAACACTTCTTAGTTATATTAATCTTAATATCTGTATACTTTTTGGTAATGATTCAAAATTTTATTTTTAAGTTATTGAGTATTTTGTAAAAAAGGGGAGGGTTTTTTTTACATGTCGCACCATATCTCGAAAACGATTTATGATTATTGCTTAAAACTTTACACATGTCTTTTTTATATTAATCTAAAGATCTGTATACTTTTTGGTGATGATTCAAAATTTCATTTTTGAGTTATTGAGTATTTTGTAAAAAAGGGGGAGTTTTTTTTTACATGTTGTGCCGTATCTCAAAAACAATTTGATTATTGCTTAAAACTTTACACACTTCTTTGTTATATTAATATAAAGATCTGAATACTTTTTGGTGATGATTCAAAACTTTATTTTGGAGTTATTGAGTATTTTGTTAAACAGGGGAGGTTTTTTTTACATGTCGCGCCGTATCTCAAAAATAATTTATGATTATTGCTTAAAACTTTACACACTTCTTTGTTATATTAATCTAAAGATCTGTATACTTTTTGGTTTTGATTCAAAATTTTATTTTAGTGATATTTAGTTTTTTGTAAAAAAAAAAAAACAGGGTTGGGGGTTTCACATGTCCCGCCGTGTCTCAAAAACAATATATGGTTATTGCTTAAAACTTTCTCAGAATCTATTTATGATTATTGCATAAAACTTCCACACAAGACGTCGGGCGTGTCATGCGCTCATGGCGCAGCTGTTTATTTCACTTCTTCCATTGGTTGATAACATTTGATTGTGTCAGGTTTTATGTACTTTCAATATGAAACTTTCTTTCAGACTTATTTAGTTTATTCACAAAATATACTTTTTACGTAGTTACATCAAGAGTCCAAGATCCTCTTGATGTATCATGTACGGTTTCACTGATAACCAAGGTTCATAAATAGTTGTTCATATATATATACATTTCTTGAAATACAAAAAAATTATGCATTATGTTTTTATCTATTCAATTTTGGATACTTCTTATCACTGACTGCAGTAACGGATTTTATTTTATTATTTTGTTTTATTTCATCTTTTGATACATTCTTGAACCAAAATTTGGAAGACATTAACATTTTTCAATTTCTCATTAGATATATAATACGAATTGTATATAGAAAAACCTAAAATTGTTTTGAAATAATTCCGACCAAAATATTTTTTTCAAAAATTTTACATTCGAACACTAATTTTTTTAACGATATGCTAAAATCTACATTTGTTTTCTCATTAACTCTGACATAAATACTCTTCCAGAAATTTTCTAAACATTCACAAGTAATAACACAAGTGGTTATAATCATCTTTTTTCATTACATACATCACATATAGACTGTCGTTTGTTTGTTTCCATTTATATAATAAGTGTTTCGTTTGAAATATGAAATTTAAAAGTTTCCAAGTATATAGTTTTAGCTTATTCTCTTCTGAAAAATGAAAAATAAGGAAATACAATTTCAGTAATTTTTAAGATACATATACATTTGCTTACACCAATTGAGTGTTCAGTTTAAGCTTTACAAATGGATTTGTATAATATGTTAGCTGGACTATTTAAGGATGTACTTAGGTGAGGTTTTGGAATTTGTGTCAAATGTTCGGACTCCTTGGTGTTTTTCCATACAATACAATGTAAAATATTTTGCCCCATAACACCCATTTATTTTTTCATATAAGACTTAATAGCTCACGAAAGGTCATTTACCAAAATTTTAGAAGATTCTTGATTTTCTTTCTTTTGTTTTGAGACCCAAATAATACCAATGCAAATATAAGGTAAAAGTCCAAGTCAGCCTTTTCCCGCCATATTTTAAATTTCAAATATCTCGAAAAGGTGGTCCATGACCTATCAATATTTTTAGCTTATCTTTACCCTTAGTTTATGCTCTACCAGCTTATAGTTTTTTCAACATGTATATGACCCAAACTTCTAAGAGTTTAAACTTATACTTAAATGCTGTACTACCTGTCTCTTTACTTTGGGTCTTCCTTAGAATTCAATTTCACCACTATCCATGTGTATTCATACTGGTAAAATTCCCAAGTTCTGTTTCTACGAAATGAAACATATATAGATCATAGCCGTGAACCAGTAGGTAATCAAAACAAAATATCTATGAATATTATAAACTCCCCAAAAGAGGCGTGGTTTGTGAAACAGCTGTAATTACAAAATGCAACCTATAAAAGCATTTATTCAAAAAATCTTGAAAACACTTTTTCTCACAACAATAGTTTTTATGCCCCACCTACGATAGTAGAGGGGCATTATGTTTTCTGGTATGTGCCTCCGTTCGTCTGTGCGTCCGTCTGTGCCTCCGTCCGTTCGTCCCACTTCAGGTTAAAGTTTTTGGTCAAGGTAGTTTTTGATGAAGCTGAAGTCCAATCAACTTGAAACTTAGTACACATGTTCCTTATGATATGATCTTTCTTATTTTAAATCAAAATTTGACTTTTGACACCATTTTCATGGTCCACTGAACATAGAAATTAAAAGTATGAGTTTCAGGATAAAGTTTTTGGTCAAGGTAGTTTTTGATGAAGCTGAAGTCCAATCAACTTGAAACTTAGTACACATGTTCCTAATTAGTTGATCTTTTTACTTTTAAGGCCAAATTAGATTTTTTACCCAATTTCACGGTCCATTGAACATGGAAAATGATAATGCGAGTGAGGCATCCGTGTACTTTGGACACATTCTTGTTTTATTATGATCATAGCCTAAAATAAAACACTGGATATGCTATTACTGTATATTTTATACCCCAACCCCTGATTCAATTTTTAAACAATTCGAAAACAATTTAATTCTTTAATTAATGTCAGCTTACCCTACATGTATGTGCATGTTTTCTGACATAAAATGTATAGAACCTGTATGATAACAAATTGAAAGCATTTCAGAATTCAATAAATGGAAAGCTTAGTAGTTAATCATTACAACATTCAAGGTTACATAAAGTATCCAATCCACCTTTAGTATCCAGTTCACATCTAACTGTATCTATAAAAAGTCATAATATCTGCCTCAAATGGTCTGTTTAGGAATATGACAGTTTTTGTCCATTCGTTTGATGTGTTTTATCATTTGATTTTGCCATCTCATTAGGGACTTTCCGGTTGGAATTTTCCTCGGAGTTCAGTATTTTTGTGATTTTACTTTGTAGGGCTGCTAATGCTTAAATTACTTGTTTTATGACCCAGGGGTTAGAGCTTTTCCCCTAAGCCCTCATATTTGTTTAATAATTCTGCCGTTTCTGTGATTATGGAATATTTATTAGAATCTAAGGATAGAGTACACTATTGTTAGTTTAATTGAGGTATTTTTGTATCCTGAATATTTTAAACTCCTTAAAAGAGGCTTGGTTTGTGAAACAGCTGTATTTACAATGTCAACTTGTAGGCTAATTTCTACAAAAAAAAATATGCTGAAATAAAGCACTTGTGTCATCTTTAATATCATTGATAAAAAAAATATCAAGTTACTAGAACTCTTACCAATTTTCAAAAATAATGGTTCTATTTTCAAAATTAATCCATTTGTTTTCCCCCTAAACTATCTGTTTTCTTAAATCTGTCAAGGCGATATTTTTTTTTTTTTTTGGTGTATCCACCACCTGATATTACCCAACGGATTTTAATGAAAGTTGATATTAACTGACGTATCCTTATATTGTTCCTTGTGTCCAAAGGAGTAGTTTCAGTAAGACACCTTTTTGGCCCCAAAATATAGCAGTTTTACAAAATTGTTAAAATGTAAACCTTTAGTTATCTATTGGACAGTAAAATGCTTCTGCTACATAAATATGGGCTGTTTTTGACAATACAATGCACATAAATCCTGTACTAGCACCATTAAGTCATGCTAAAGTACTGAAATCCTCATAATTCTAGCATTTTAGTTAAATTTTAGACGGTTTTCGTGTAAAACGAAAGTGGCCGCATTCGTGTTCATCCTTAATATTGAAATGTAAGTTGTATTTTATGATAATACATAACATATATAAAGGTTGAGGATGAACACGGATGCAGCCACCTTCATTTTTTACCAAAAACCATCTGAAAAGTGACATTTTTCGGCATATTAGGTCGATTTTTCATATTTGAGCTTGAATCGGATCGTTTTTAATGACTAAATCTGTTAAAATCTTTCACATAAACTAATTGACTCAAATAAAATAGACACTTCAGTGTTTAAAAAGTGGTCAAAATATTTCGTCAGATGAACCTGAAATTTGAGGCCAAAATCGGTCCTTACTGGACCTACTCCTTTTCGACAATTGATACGTTGTAGATGATTGAAATTCACACTGTCTAATCGATCAACCTCATGCATTGCAATGATTATCTGGTATGGCCTTGCCTCTTCGTAGAAATCACAAAAACCATGTGAATAGAAAGCTTTTATTAATGTTCGTGACCTTTATTCATGATGTCACTGCACCGCTAATCCCAAATGGAATTGGGTGAAAGTAAACATTACTACAGAGTCGATACCTTTGGTAATACCAATATCTTTCTAAATTTATTTTCCACACGAAATACGGTTCAGACGCGCCTTTGTGAGATTTTTCATCAATCAATCAAGAAACAAATGTGAAAAGCTACGCGGGCATCTTTTCCAAAGAAGCACTGAACGAAGCTTCATAGGCAATAGGGTTATATTTTAATGAAACTTGATATTAACTGACGTATCCTTATATTGTTCCTTGTGTCCAAATTTTCGACAATTGATACGTTGTAGATGATTGAAATTCACACTGTCTAATCGATCAACCTCATGCATTGCAAATTATCCGACATACCTTGATGTAATTCTGAAAGTCTCAATTTTCCAGCGAGATCAATGGCAAATCCTTTGATAAGGTCAGAGCTAAACACTATAATTGAAACATTTTAGCCATGCTGCGTCTGAATTGTGATTAGAAGCAATAAGGACTTATTAATTTGCTCTGAAGTTTTGCAGGTGGAAAGGTATCGGAGTCACATGAGTCATTCCTGAGCAAAAGTGATCAGTATGTGTTGAGTATGTGCGATATAAAAAAAAAACTTCTTATGCAAGAATAGGGCGTCATTAACAGTCGTTATTAAAAATGTAAAAGCAAGTTCATGGCCTGATCAATCAGAGCTCAGACATAAACAGGTCCATTTCTGTATTTGACTTAAAGATGTCAAAATATGTATTTATTATAAAAAATTGTTTTCAATTTTAGACTTATCTAAGTCAGAAAATGACAGACTTGTTTAGGTCTATTTCTGTTGATGAAAAAACTTAATTTTAATTGGTGGCCAAAGTACACCACCTATGACAGCAAAAACCTGTCTGAGAGTTCACAAGGACTTGAGCTATCTATGTTTAATTATCTAATTGAACATCCTTACTAAACACAGATGTTTTACCTCATTATTAGTGTGATTCCAGGTGGTTGCATATTGTAAGGTTAATTAACATTATCTCCGATTTTTTAGACTCTCATTCATATTTTTCTTTAGAAGACAAAGCATTGTCTTTCAATGTAGTCATTATTTGATTTAGATGCATGAACTTTTTAGAAATATGCGTGGGTCTAGATCTTGAAGTTAACCAATTTTGGTATCTTATCAACTTGTAGGAGGCGACATTTGCAACTTTTTGATTCTGGTCAATTATTTCTTTTTATTTCTTGCTTAACAATATTTGACTTATTAAAGTCGTATTTTGTCTTGCTTTAAAGGGAGACAAATCCTAAAACTTACAAATTTAGACCTCTATGAGTCGAAAGCAGATTCAGACTTATTTATGTCTGAGCTCTGACTGCTGATTATTTGGTATTGCTTTATTTATTGCCTGATTGTGTTTACTTTAATTAATTCTTGGTCATGGATGCTAAATGGTAAACTGCTTTTCTGTTGAATCTAAATCTGTGTAATTATCTTTACCATTGATGCATCATTTCTTTCACGTACGCACCTCAATATTTGCAGTTTTTCTGTCTTTTTTTAAGGTTGACTCCAATCCTCTGTGAACTTCGATAACACTTTTTTGTACTGACTGCTCACATCCATTTTCCATTTATTTATTTTTCTGGTGACAAACATTGACACAAAATACATCTTTTCTACACAATAACAATCTTTCTTATTCCCGTGTTCATAGGAGTAGACTTTATAGGACTTTCAAAAACTAGCCATTATCCGGGATTTTTTTTTTTCCAAAGGATCTGTTTAACTATATGGTTAATCAAAACTCAAGTAACTTATATACAACCACGTTTATTTCACCATTTTCTACATATGAAAATGCCTGTACTAAGTCAGGAAAATGAAAGTTGTTATCCATTCGTTTGGTGTGTTTGAGCTTTTGATTTTGCCATTTGATTGTGGACTTTCCGTTTTCAATTTTCCCCGGAGTTCGGTATTTTTTTTATTTTACTTTTTGCAGCACAAAACTATTCCAAGTTGAAGTTCAACATCCCTGCTTGTGGACTAGATATTCGTGCTTACTGCAGGGGGCATCATCATTGTCTTGTGATGTATATCTAAACTCATTGTGAAACGGTAGTCTAATTTATAATAACCATTGACATATCTTTTATGTTTTTTTGTTCAAAGACTTATTGAAGAAAATGACTTTATTTTTTAGATTGAGGATGCATGTAGAGATTGCCTTGATAAATATGCTGAGGATGTTTCAGCTGTTGCACGAAGACACATTAGTGATAAGTACGAGTACTTTATTTCAAACACAGAAGATAATCCAAGTGTATTCCAGCTAATACGACAAAATCTCTTAAACTTAGCCACAACAATGAGAACATGGAATATAGACTATCCTATTAAATTCATTCAGTTGGAAAAATGTCTACGAGAGAAAAAGAAGGAGTTACCAATTATTTCCTTTAATGAAATTAAGCAAATATCTACTGAAATACCAAAACCATTAAATCATGAAGAACTTATGTTATATTTAAAATTTCATCATGAACTCAGAGCTTTGGTTTATTTTGAGGATCTTTCAGATTATATCATTTTAGATACTCAATGGTTGTCTGATGCTTTTAAATGTATAATAACAGCAGAGAAATTTCAATCAGGTGCCAGACGGCATCTTTTAATGGATGAATGGAATGATTTAAATATTAGAGGAATATTACATAGTATGGTTTTGGAAAATATATTAGAAACAAATAAAAAAATCTTTAAATTTGAGGAAAAGCAAAACTTGTTTCAACATAAAGATCATATATTGAAAGTCATGGAGAAATTTGATATTATAATATGTCCAACTGTATCAGACAGAGATGCCGCTGATACAAATCCTTGCTATTACATACCGTGCATGGTTAAAGATATACCTGACTGTCCTATACGCAAACAATTTAATGTGACAGAAAAAAACTGTACAAAATCCACTTGGTTATGTTTCAAATTTAAATTTCTACCAGGACATTTAATGAATCATTTGATTGCTTCACTGAGCCGGAAGTACGAAATTGCAGAAGTACCTGTCCGTGGACAAACAAAACGGCCAATAGCTCTTTTCAGAGGAGCTGTCGTCTTTAAGTTTCACAAGACTTCAAAATTACTTGTGATGACATATCCCAATGTGATTCAGATTCAGGTTTGGGATTTTGGGAAACATTGTAACATTGAAAGATGTCTTTTCAAGGACATTGATGATTTTGTTACAAGAGAAATAAACACTATAATATGTAAAAGATTCAAAATGACGACTGTAAAATTTGACAAAATGTTGGGATGTAGCGTTGCAGAACCAGACTGTGTGACAGGATTTTATGAGCAAGATGCAGATTATTTTTGTGAGATGTGTACAGAAACACATATCAATGAATGGTCTGATCATGCACCGATACAGGTAATATATTATTTTAATTGTTTGATAGGAAAGATTTCTTCTCATTCATGTTATTGCATCATTTTTAATATATTAGTCTAGAAGTCATTCTTGCATTTATAAAACATGTGTTGACCACTTGTTCTCACGCTTTTCCTTTGATTCATAAATATTATCCACAGGTACCCGTTTAGCAATTATAAAAAAAATCACTGTCATTTTATTTGGGGGTTTTTTGTGTATTATCTGTCTTTTTGTATTAAATTGGCACAAATATCTGAATGTCTACTATGTTTTTAAGAGTATATATGGATATGTCCCCTCAGTCAGGCTTCAGTTGATTTTAGGTTACTCTTATTGATTTGGTATAATTTTGAAGACTAACATACACTAGATAATTGATATTTAGTTTAAGGATGTTATAAAGTTTTCTTCATTTCCAATTTAACCGCAATATATATTGGGATGTACCTTTAGTCATGCTTGAATGACTTTTAAATTTTGTTTGTTTACTTATTGAAGTCACTTGTGTGATAACAGTTCACACAGGATCGACATACATATAGTCTATGAAGTCAAAAAAGAAAAGTACAAAGGGATATTAAATTCCTTGAGGCAGTTTTTACGCAGGGAAATCACAATTTATCAAATTCCTGTAGTTATAGATTATTGCTGCAACTAGATAACATTGTACATTGTTATGTATGTTTCATTAATTATTTATAAATTTAAGTAAAGTAATGAACATTCAATAGTGGTAACTATTTTTTTATTTTTTTTAGCTGACCAAGATTTCTGAAAAAACTCAACATGTTCCAGGATCTCATCTTTGGGTTGAAAACACCAGTCCAATGCAAAGTACATCCACAAAGGTAACACTCTACTGTTGAAAACATACAACATGTATATAAACTAGTATTATGTAAATATATGTAGTTTTGTATAACTAAATGTGTAGGATGTTTTAGATTAATCATAATTACATGGATAGCATTTATCACTGGTCAATTATTGTTACTATCAGTTATAACGGGTAATCAGATCCGTAATCTTTTTATGGGTTTGAAAACATTATAGAAGAAAAGAGAAAGAAAGAACACCAATAATGATCGACAAGTCAAGTTCTACAAATAATTTTAATGTCCGAAATAAACTGTCGACTTCGTACGCTTATAGAGCAGTTATTAGCTATAAACATGCTAAATATGGATGTTTACCCATTTTTTGTATGTTCGCTCATCATCATGAAAACTATAAAAGATAAGCAGAAACTGTTTACAGCTAAAATGATCATCAGGACAAGATCTACAAATTTGTCAATCTAGCATACATAATTAGTTGACCCCTTGTAGAAGCTAATTGTCCTTGAAGATGTTTAATGAGGTTTTGATGAGTTCAGGTATTTTTGTGCATTTTTGGCAAACACTTTTAGCTTTTAATAAACTACTCGGCAGTCTTCGTATATCTGTATATGGCCTTGCATGATGAATTTTACCATTATTTAGTTTTATTTGGGTTTTTTTCTTGTTTTTTTTCTTCATTGTATGCTAGTAGATTGAGATGTATATCATGTATATTAGAAATTCAAAATGGCCTGAACTCCGAGGAAAAGTTCAAAACGGAAAGTCTGTAATCAAATTATTAGTTTATTATTTATTGACAGAAATTTCTAAAATTGTCAGCTAATAAATTTTGAAATTTAAAAAAAATGTTATGTTTGAACTTCCTCAAAGTTGACTTCAGATAGATTTGGCTATTTTTAGATCCATTTTGGTCATATAGCTCTTCAACTGTTTAGATTCTTATTCATCCTTTGAAGGTAAATCCAGAAAAACGCATGAAATATATATGGTGTTGTTTTCAAATCTCATTGAAATTATATTATAGCTTAATATGCAGTATTAGTTTTGTTCAATTTTGAATGTCGTACGGCGACCAATAGTTGCTTACATCTACTCCATTTGGTGTCAGGTGGATAGTTACATTGGCCTTCATATCTCATGATTGTATGTCTAGTTAGCTCACCTCTTGTTCATTTGTTTATCGCCCAATACAAATTATTTTACTTATTTCAGAGTTACTATGAGTTTTCCAAACTTTGTTTGTTTTACATACCAGCCCTATACATGATTAATATAATGAAACCTGTATGTGAATTATAACTCCTAAGTCCAAACAAATAGAGTGAGCAGAAAGGATAAGTATCATCCACAATGCTTAGTTTTCTGTCAAAATTGAATAATTTCTCAAGGTTTACTAATTATTATATTATATTTTGTATAATTGAACATAATTTATTAATTGCAGGTGCGTGTAAGTGTCAAACGTGGTAAGAGAGATTATTCAAATATTTCTGAAGAGCCACCAAGTAAATGCAATTTGAGAGAGGTATATGATATCACAATAATGTATCCGAAACTATGTATAATAAACATTCTGACCGATATAACATTTAGAAGATTGGTATGATTGCCATTAAGGCAACTCTCGAAAACACATCAACGACACAGAAATTAACAACTATAGTTTACTGTATGGCATTCAGTAGAGAGGAAAACCCATACCACATAGTCAACTATAAAAGGCCCAGAAACGCCAAATGTAAAACAATTCAAACAAGAAAACTTACAGCCTGATTTATGTTCAAAATGATATTAACATGAAAAACAAAATAATATAATATACAACAACAAACGACAGCAACTGGATTACAGGCTCCTGACTTGGGAGAGGCAAACACAGAATGTGGCGGGGATAAACTAGTTCAAGGCACCAATCCTTCCCTAACCTTTTATGGACAAAGGTTTAACATGACAACATAAGAACAAAATATAAAAATCAGTTGAAATGGGCTTAACTCATCAGATGGATGCAAAGCAGAAAAAAACCATCTAGCTAAATCACAGAGTGGACGTGGCAGGGTGCTTTTACATCCCCAAAACAAAAAGAAACTAAGGATGGATATTGGAGTAGCCTTATTCACGATTACGCTGACCTTTTACATACTTTATATAACAATTATTTACTTTTATTATTTGTTTTCAGTTCACCGCAGAGCAGATCAATTTTACAAAGATGGGAATAATTGTGCTTAATATTCTTGCTGATGCTTCTTATGACCTGTTAAAACAAGATATACCAAATCTACGTCCAAGGAGCGATTGTGATATCACATACTTGTACCAGGAGCATTATAAATTAAAAAAGCATGTTCCATCTAAAGGATGGGGAGGGGACTGGCAAAAAATTCAGGTTACAAACATAGCTGTTGGAGATGATATTGAACGTATAAGACTTACAAGGAATGAACTACAACACTCACGGGCAGCTGAACTTGGGGATACACGTTTTAATGAGTTGTGTAAAATATTAACTGATCTCTTACAACGTTTTGATCAACTTAACAAACCAACAAGGCTTTATACTGATCACCTACATGAAATTTTGGCTAAAACTATTTCTACTGAGGACGTTCAATCAATTGAAAATGAAATATTAGGTAAGTTAGAAATCTTAGCCTTTTTAAAAACAGAATTTGTGCACAAAGTTCGTTATGATTGTATCCATTTATTTTTTTACAACAGTATGAAGGTATGCGAACATAAAACATAAGTATTTAGAGAACATTTTCCATTGCATGATAATCAATATAGCTTCTTTTTCTCCTGGTTTAAAAATTGGGTTTCTTTGAAAACTGTTAAAGTAGAACTTAAAACAGAAACTAAAGTTATCTGAGCAGTTGTGATTTATTTTGTTTTCATTTCAGAAATGGATATTGAAGTTGAAATTATTCCAACACAATAGAGAAATAAGCTCAGGCGTATGAATTAACCAGATGAAAAAGTCAAACAAACTGATTATTCATAGAGTTATGGAATGTGATTGCCAAGATGGAATAGAGAAGAAAACTGTCTGTTCATAGAGTTATGGAATGTGATTGCAAACATGGAATAGAGAACAAAGCTGTCTATTCATAGAGTTATGGAATGTAGACTTTTTCACTATAACTTTAGTATAGGTCAATAGAAATCTAGGAAATTTAAACACAAGGTTTATGACCAGAAAAGGAAGATTGTGATTGATTTTGGGAGTTTTGGTCCCAACAGTTTAGGGATTAGGGGCCAAAAAAGGGCCCAATCTTGCATTATTCTTGGTTTTCGCACAATAACTTTAGTATAAGCATTTTCTTGTTTTTTTCGCACTATAACTTTTATAGTTTAATTTAATAGAAATCAATAACTTTAGTATAAGTAGATAGAAATCAATGCAATTTTAACATAAGGTCTATGACCACAAAAGGAAGGTTGGGATTGATTTTTGGAGTTGAGGTCCCAACAGTTTAGGAGCCAAAAGGGGCCAAAATTAAACTTTGTTTGATTTCATCAAAAATTTAACTATTGGGGTTCTCTGATATACTGAATCTAACCGTGTATTTCGATTCTTAATTTTTGGTCTGGTTTTCAAATTGGTCTACATTAAGGTCCAAAGGGTCCAAAAATAAAGTTTGATTTTTAAAAACAAAAAATGAATTCTTGGGGTTCTTTGATATGCTGAATCTAAACATGTACTTAGTTTTTTTTATTATGGGCCCAGTTTTCAAGTTGGTCCAAATCAGGGTCCAAAATTAAACTTTGTTTGATTTCAACGAAAATTCAATATATGGGGTTCTTCAATATGCTGAATCTAACCATGCATTTAGATTTTTAATATTTAGGGCCGGTTATCAAATTGGTTCACATTGAGGTCTAAAGGGTCCAAAATTGAACTTTATTTGATTTCATCAAAAATTGAATTCTTGGGGTTCTTTGATATGATGAATCTAACCATGTATTCAGATTTTGGATATTGGAATACCACAAAGGGATGGTTAGAATTATCTTTGGGAGTTATGGCTCAAACCGTTAAGGAATCAGGTGCAAAAAAGGGGGAAAGGGTTTCCAGGTTATTGGACAATTACTTAAATACAAAACATAATTTAAAAGCAGTGTAAGGTTGGTAATTGAAACTCATTTTAATATCTCACCTAAACAGCTCTTAAATTATATATATTGGAAATTTGCCAAAAACTTTATAATTAATAAATTCCATTGGAAATTTGTCAAAAACTTAAGTTAAATGAACTTCATTGGAAATTTGCCAATATAAAATGTTGCATTGGAGATATCTTTCTTTGTCCAGAATAGTAGTTTTAAAAAATCAACTTAAATCATGACTGTATGACATTTCATATTCTATGTAGTATTTAAATGAGTAGTTATTGTTGAAAACTCCATAAGAAATTTGAATTGAGATCATTTTTGGAATAAGGGAAAGGGGGAGGTTAAAACAATTGGTGGGGTTCAATTTTTCTTATTTCAGATTTCAAAAATTGAAAAAGAAAATTTCTTCAAATATCAAAGGATTAATATTCAACGGCATACTGAATTGCTCAAAAGCAAAAAAAAGCAGTTTAAGTTCATAAGACCACATTCATTCTGTGTCAGAACCTATGCTGTGTCAACTTTTTAATCACAATCCAAATTCAGAGCTGTATCCAGTTTGAATGTTTGTGTCCATACTAGCCCCAACCGTTCAGGGTTTGACCTCTGCGGTCGTATAAAGCTGCGCCCTGCAGAGCATCTGGTTTAGTTTTGAAATATGTTGTAGGCCTTGTCGAGTTATGAAATAAAACACAAAATAAAACATAGGTCACCGTGCTTGTTTTCGAGAAAATTGAGGCTGAAAATTGGGGATTTGGGGATTTGTGCAATTTTGCAAAAGAGTTCAGCAATATTATAAAAATTTTGGAGCAAAAATTCTTCGTCCTAAATTATTAAAATCGGGTTCAATTTGAAGCTGGGATAAGTGACAATAAGGAAAAAAATAAATCCCTACACGAATTACTAAATACATTTTTTCAAGCTTTGCTTGAAATTGCAGACCAGATGCTCAAATTGGTATTTTTGTAATCCAAAAAATATGGAAATGAAGTGTTTCTGATAATGTAATTTTTATCATTTTTCTGCATAAACTGCATTTTGTCATGCTTTCTCCAAATATCAAATAAAAAATATATATGTCACCGTGCTGGATTTTATAATAAAATCGAATCGAAAGTGCACGACGTCCCTGGCAGACTTTTCAACGTAATCACTGCAACATAGTAAAGAAATTTATCCTGTTGAACTTACTTTAAATAAAGCTAATACTAACAATGACCACTGCCCTTTCCTCGATCTTGATATCTATATCACTAACGGAAAGCTGAATACTAAAATTTATGATAAAAGAGATGATTTTTCATTTCCTATCATTAATTATCAATTTTTAGATGGTGACGTTCCCTTGTCACCATCTTACGGTGTTTATATGTCTCAACTTGTACGATTCGCTCGTGTATGTAACAATGTTTTAGATTTTAACGAGAGAAATTTATGTATTACTGAAAAATTATTACACCAGGGTTTTCGATATCACAAACTAGTCAAAACATTTACTAAATTTTATCATCGGTATAAGGACATCATTCGTAAATATAGCTCAACATGCAGACTTCTTATACGTTCAGGTATTTCACATCCACTTTTTTATGGAAATATTCTTTATAAAGCACAAACTGAAAAGTGTCAGTATTCACCTCAAAAACTTACAAAACCTTTGAATAGACTTATTAAGAAGGGATATAGTTACGATACTGTTGTCAGGTCATTAAAGATTGCATATTTTGGCGTTAATATTGATTCACTTATAGGGTCTTTGCATCAGAACTAAACACATTTATTCAAAAAACAGTTGTTGGCATGACACGGGTTATGTTCTTCTCATATATATGTTATGATTGTATGATACTAAACCCCTAACGGGAAGGATTGTGCCTGATGTTCATATGATGAAATCATAATCTTTCCGTCAGTTTAATTGAAGTCGGAGCTGGCATGTCAGTTAACTGCTAGTAGTCTGTTGTTATTTATGTATTATTGTCATTTTGTTTATTTTCTTTGGTTACATCTTCTGACATCAGACTCGGACTTCTCTTGAACTGAATTTTAATGTGCGTATTGTTATGCGTTTACTTTTCTACATTGGCTAGAGGTATGGTGGGAGGGTTGAGATCTCACAAACATGTTTAACCCCGCCGCATTTTTGCGCCTGTCCCAAGTCAGGAGCCTCTGGCCTTTGTTAGTCTTGTATTAATTTAATTTTAGTTTCTTGTGTACAATTTGGAAATTAGTATGGCGTTTATTATCACTGAACTAGTATATATTTGTTTAGGGGCCAGCTGATGGACGCCTCCGGGTGCGGGAATTTTTAGCTACATTGTAGACCTGTTGGTGACCTTCAGCTGTTGTTTTTTTCTATGGTCAAGTTGTTGTCTCTTTGACACATTCCCCATTTCCATTCTCAATTTTATTATAATACATGTAATAATGATGAGATAATCAAATTTTGCTCTTACTCTTGTATAGTCTAGAGGAGAAGACAAGCATGTTAGCCTTGCAGATAATTTGTAGGTCAACTTTGGCGGTAAACAATGTCAATGGGGATACATGAGATTGGGGAGAGAAACGACAGTTTTTATTGTTTCTGTAAAGTTCTGTTTTTAGAATCTTCCTCCAATTCAGCAGCACCTCCATTGATGAGTAATTATACACTAAAATCAAAGTAAATGTTTCTGAACACTTAGAATGTGACATTTAGTATATGATAAGTAGTCTTCTATATAAAAAAAAATTGTGTACCAACATAATTATTGAAATGGTTAAAAAAAAAATTAAAAAAAATGTTGCTTTTTGTAGTTTATACCTATTGAGATTGGGGAGAGCAACTGCAGTTTTCATTCTTTCTGTAAAGTTATGTTTTTAGAATCTTTCTCCAATTAAGGAGCACCTCAATTGATGAGTAATTACCCACTAAAATGAAAGTTAATGTATATGAACACTAAAAATGTCACATTAAGTATATATATGATAAGTAGTCATCAAATAAAAAATAATTTTGCGTACTAACATAATTATTGTAGTGGTAATTTTTTTTTCATTTTTTTTTTTAAATATTGCTTTTTGTAGTTTAAAGCTATTTATTCATGAATTTTACAGATATATCAAAATGTGGGATCTGTAAACAAACTTCACACAGCTTATATCAATCATATTTGATTTTATAAGTACATGTATCCCTGTGATGAGAGTTGTAACTGGGAACTTTATCAATGGAAAATTAAAACTGAATAGATTTTTCAGTCCTCACTTTCTTGAGAATACTGTCACAAAAAATTGAGAATGGTCTTAGCCTGCCGTTCAGTTGTACATAATTAAAATTCTAAAATATATTGTAGTAGTTGTTAAATTCAATTGAATTTTAGATAATTAACTCCCAACTTTAATGAATTGTTTTGATTTAGAAAGTGCAGATCTCATTGCTCCAAATTGTCTCTATGATGAATTATTGACTAAGGAAATGAAATAACAATAAACAACAATTAGTTTCTTTATTGTTAGCCTTTCTATATCTTCTAGCTGTTCTTTTGCTCATTCTTTGTATGTAGACTATCAGAAGATACCCCCCTAAAAATTGAAACAATGGCCGTCTTTTCCCGCAGAGCTCTTCAGCTCTTTGATTTTAAGCTATGATCATAAAAACATGAATTTTATGATTGTTTTATTTAATTCACCTGTGCACTTTATTGTGGAACCTCGTGTTATCATGAATGATAAGTTTTATTGAGTGATACAATTGCTGAAGGAATAACACATGATATGCAGTTAGCCAATCAGAATAAAGTATTATAATGAAACATACATCTAATGTAATTATACTGATATATACCGTGACAGTAGTTTATATAGGCAGCAGTGACGCGATGCATGAACCTGCATTACGTTATTATATAATATATTAGTGTTTTTTAAAGTCCGACAGGAAATTGACAGAATACCTGGCCTTGTGATTGTCACTTTACAATAACTCTGGTAATAAACATGCTAAATGATATTTTGAAAACTGTTTTTACATGGATCACCGCTAGTTTGACTTTGAACTATGAAAGACTGACTATAGTTGTCAGGAGTCCTTTTGTGCTAGTTAATGTTTTTCATGGGTATCATTTGCGCCACTTTTTCTTTCAAATATATCAACTTTTTCCCGCCAGTTTACTTGTGACGCAGTTGTATCATACATACGATTAACAAATATTTGATACGATCCATAAGTGCTGAAATCCCATTTACCACAAGACGTACAACTAATGGAGCAGAGGCATTCTACAAATATTACAATGAACTTTTTATGGATCCCTATCCTTCAATATTTTTGTTTTTTTGACAAAATAGGCAAGTGACAAGCTACTACATATATTAAATTGCGAAATACTCATGCAGCAGCAGTTAGAAGAAAACGGAAAAGAAAAGATCGGAACTGTGTGGTTTTCTAACATTTTTGTCATTCGGGAGATTGTCAAGCATGGCTCCGACATTTGAAAAATAACAAGTTGATTGATGGAAACTTTGATTAACTCTAATATTACTTTATGACATTTCTGCTTCCAATTTTGGTAGGTAAATCATTCTGTCTGTAAATATGAACAAATTAAATAATAAAAAAACGATTTTCTTAGAATGGTAAAGCTCCGAGTCAAACAGAAAAAATTGAGTCCAGAAAAAAAATCAGGAAAAAATGGACTATTTTGTTTCCCTCCATGTTTTGACATGCACCGGAACCTGGAGTTGTAATACAAAACTGGTACCTTAAGGTACCGGACTTGTCTACTGGAGCATGGTCAACAGCTGATAAAAATTGGCAAGTGCCTTTTCTTTTTGCTCTTAGGGAGGTAACTCTTTCTATTTCTTGCGATCGGCTATCGTCGATTCGAACCGAACCTAATTTGACGTTTGCGTATCCAATAACCGATATACTAGAAATTTTAACATAACATAGAGGAATTTAGACTCTTTTATAGATTTTAAATTGAACCCATCATTTTTAGATTCCAGAAAGTTGTTGTGTTTTTTTTTTAAATGAACTGTTTGACAGAAAAATTCAACACCCCAAGTTTCGCCTTGAATTTCAACACGTTTGTACATTTAGATAAGCTTTTTAATAAAATTTCAAATCTTAAATATACTCATAAAACTATTTAAATATGTTTTTGGTACTGACATGCAAGATTAAACCTACATGACGCGATATTCTGTAGTGATTTTTTTTTGAAAAAATACACATTTTTTGGCAGGTCACGTGACTCCATTGTTGTATGTGAGCTTATTTAAAGGTGATGGATACTGTCGACATCAGCATAACAAGGCAGCAACAAATGACCAAAACGGTCTGAATCATTAGGTAATATAGCGTGGAGTACTCTAAAATTAAATCATTGGCAATAATCTTCCACCAATCAAACTTTACAGACTCCAATTCCACAGCAAAGTGACGAGGAAAACTGATAGTCATAGAAAACAAAAACAAAACGCAACACAACAAACGAGGGATTTTCTATTTGTCAGTTGGTTTTTCGTCCAAATTGGAAACATAATTGCAACAACCTTCTGTATTCCAAGACATGTTGTCAACATGTACGACATGGTATGGAATGTGACGGATAATATTGACAGATGTGTTGCAACTGTACAGTACGGGTATGTTAAACCACAGATGTGTAGCAACTGTACAGTACGGGTATGTTAAACCACAGATGTGTAGCAACTGTACAGTACGGGTATGTTAAACCACAGATGTGTAGCAACTGTACAGTACGGGTATGTTAAACCACAGATGTGTAGCAACTGTACAGTACGGGTATGTTAAACCACAGATGTGTAGCAACTGTACAGTACGGGTATGTTAAACCACAGATGTGTAGCAACTGTACAGTACGGGTATGTTAAACCACAGATGTGAAGCAACTGTACAGTACGGGTATGTTAAACCACAGATGTGTAGCAACTGTACAGTACGGGTATGTTAAACCACAGATGTGTAGCAACTGTACAGTACGGGTATGTTAAACCACAGATGTGTAGCAACTGTACAGTACGGGTATGTTAAACCACAGATGTGAAGCAACTGTACAGTACGGGTATGTTAAACCACAGATGTGTAGCAACTGTACAGTACGGGTATGTTAAACCACAGATGTGTAGCAACTGTACAGTACGGGTATGTTAAACCACAGATGTGTAGCAACTGTACAGTACGGGTATGTTAAACCACAGATGTGTAGCAACTGTACAGTACGGGTATGTTAAACCACAGATGTGTAGCAACTGTACAGTACGGGTATGTTAAACCACAGATGTGTAGCAACTGTACAGTACGGGTATGTTAAACCACAGATGTGTAGCAACTGTACAGTACGGGTATGTTAAACCACAGATGTGTATCAACTATACAGTACGGGTATGTTAAACCACAGATGTGAAGCAACTGTACAGTACGGGTATGTTAAACCACAGATGTGAAGCAACTGTACAGTACGGGTATGTTAAACCACAGATGTGAAGCAACTGTACAGTACGGGTATGTTAAACCACAGATGTGTAGCAACTGTACAGTACGGGTATGTTAAACCACAGATGTGTAGCAACTATACAGTACGGGTATGTTAAACCACAGATGTGTAGCAACTGTACAGTACGGGTATGTTAAACCACAGATGTGTATCAACTGTTCAGTACGGGTATGTTAAACCACAGATGTGAAGCAACTGTACAGTACGGGTATGTTAAACCACAGATGTGTACGAATTGTGTTATATTCTCAAAATAATGTCCTGTGCAATCCATTTGTGCCTGAAAAACTGGTTCTAGACCATACGATGAAAATGCTGTCAGAAAATCAGCCACTGATAGGCATTGCATAATAATCGAAGCGGGCGAGAATAGAGATTTACGCCACAGTATAACAAACACGAACAAGTTAAATATCATCGATACATAGCACGTAATCGTTCCGACGGTGGTAAGGTCTTGTAAATATTTATCTTTTCCAAAGTTGAAATATCTATAAAAATGAGGAAGATACATTTCCCGTTTATTTCATAAGATGAAAATTCACTTAATCCAATATTCAGAGACAAGTTTTTAATTCCTTATGTTATCATAATGTGTTTATTGCTACAGCTTCATTGCTTAAAATGCGAGCTATTTGTTCTAAAAATACAGAATTCAAAGGCAAATTCATATCATGATAAATGTATGTTTCTTATTAGATGAATTTTCACAAAGGATGAGTACACACATTTAAAAGATTAAAGTGAACCTTTAGAGAAAAACTGTTTATTTTAATTGCATATTTCTAGCTACACAATATCATTGGTTTTTGATTGATATCAAGATAAGCATTATATACTAGAAAAACAAGGCATTTTCAAAGATTAATTCTTCAGATTGTACATTTACGCTTTGCCGCTTCTATATTTAAAATCATCTCATTCGAATATTGCCCTAAAAATATGTCCATGTATGTTGATATTCGTCAGACAGATGACAGTGTGCAGCAAACCATCTTCGCTAGCCAAGGGTTACGATCCACTCCCGCTCTCTTCACCCTTGGCGGATTGAGATAATATTTCGGAGACACAAGGTAAGGATTTTTATTGGTTGCAGTAGAAACTCGCTGCATCCAATCAAAAAGCGCCTATAACATGATTACGTGTAAATGTAGAAAGTGTTTGTAAACAATTGCCACGTGTTTATTGTGCAACAAGTCTTTACATCACTAAACATACGACTATATTTAGTGACAACTTGAATGCTTTTAATCAACAAATAGTAGAAGTTCCTGTGTATGTTTCATGCACAAATGCATGGATGTTGACGTATATTTTCGTTTCCGGCTTTACCAAGTGGCTAGAATCTAGACACTACCGTGTTTTTACCTCCAAATTGAAGAATTCAAGTGCTACCATTGGTCAAGAATAATGTATTCGGAATGGGCGTGACTTTAATCTTCCGATAGATGGCGCGACATTGATATCACAAATGTTGGCTCAATCTGCCAAGGGTGAAGAGAGCGGGAGTGGATCGTAGCCCTTGGCTAGCGAAGATGGCAGCAAACCAAGTAAAGAAGATAATAACATAAATATGTAACTGTAATTCTGAAGCTAGATTATATTTCCTGATAGTACAATAAACTCATCATAGATACCAGGATTGAAATGTTGTATTCGCCCCAGACGTGCGTTGAGGCCTACAAAAAACTCATCAGTGACACTCGAATAAAAAAAAGTTAAAAAGGCAAAATAAAGTACGAATTTGAAGAGCATATGTCACTAATTTTGGAGAGTTGCTTCGTAGAGCCATAAACAGACCCAGTAAACGGTAATGAGTTTTTATAAATCTGGTTCATTCGAAGCGCTTTTCTTGATTTAGCTTGACCAGGTACACTCAACCCCAAAACTTTGGAAGACAGTTCTTGAAATGTCCTATACCAAGTCAGGAATATTGCAGTTGTTATCAAATAGTTCGTTTCTATGTATGTTGGAGTTTGTTTTGTTGCACTTCAGTGTTCCTGTCGTTCCTTTGTTTTCCTCCTATAGTTGATGTGTTTCCCTCGGATTTGTTTTCTATCAATCGATTTATGACTTTTGAAGACCGGTATACTACTGTTGCCTTTATTTTTTTGTATTATTACCTTAATACTTGAGGAGCTTTATATCGAAAAGGAACCTAAAATAATCATCTAAGGTCAACTTTGCCAGATAAAATTTGTTTTGCAAAAATATATAGTATGTTATGTAAGTATGAAGTACATTACATTACAGTACAAATTCTGCATTCTGTTGAAATTCCGAAAGGACGACTATAAAAGGGCCATGCTTAGGGTTTTTGTTTTCGTAAAATGTCATTGAAAAGATGTTGTCAATAACTTACTCACTTATGAAGCAGTTTAGATAGGTTGATATGCAAAAAAAACCTATATTAATTTGGGTTTTGTCTGCGATGGCAATAGAATATGTGTCACGGATGAATATGATCAACTGATTTTTTAAGACAAAAAGACCAAACAGATTAAAAAAACGTTGGCCTAAAGTGTATCAAACAATTCCGCTACGCACATATGCACTTTAATTTAAAGAAATTAATGAATTTGATTTAAGTACAAAAACTAGAGATATCACATACCATATATATAAACTCTTCCAATTGTAGCTGGGAAATTCACCTTTAAAATATGGGATGGGTACATAATATAAGAATTATAATTGCAAGTATTTAATTACCAATTAACTGAGTTCAGATCTTTTGAAGAACTTTTTATTTTTATTTATTGTTATGTAAAGATGGTAAATGAAAAAAAAATCATGTTTTCATTTGGAGACGTTTCCATGACTTGTGTTCCTCAAAATGAAATGTAGAAAAACAAAATATTGTTTTACGCCTTTTTCATGTTATCTTATCATTTTTGATCGAAAATGAACATAGACAAGAAAACAAATGTGATCTAAAATATTATGCATTTTAACGCAGTTTTTGCTTTTTTCATGTTAAAAAAAACATTTCTTCATATACTGGCTTTAAAACAGTTGCAGTTTGATCCTTTGTACTATGATATAATTTTTATGATTTAGCCTGAAATGCTTTATTTGGAAAATACACTTCTTTCTAGCCTGGAGACGGATAGACAGTTTCAGCTTTTTAACAAAAACTTTCACAGATCAAAAAAAAAGTTATGAGTCATTAATTTTCAGAGATGTGATGTAGCATTAATTAAACTGATTTCCAAATGGAATTATGTTTTGTAGACAAAAGCAGATAGTGAATAATGACTTGGGGGATAAACAGACGACTATTATTCAGAATAATTATTCTAATCTATTTTGTTTAAAAACAAATCGATACTGGATATAACGAATAAGTTGGGAAATGTATATCCAATATGCAGGTGAAGTTGGTATATTGATACTAAGGTGGGGGAAATTATAATTTCAAAATTAAAGATTCTGGTAATGAGATGACTGTGTAAGTCAAATTCGAGATATAAGTCTACAAATGAGGCGTAGGAAGCCGTGTCTGTTGTTCCTTTAATTTCTAGTTCCTGGAAAATATTGAAATAACTCGTTAAACGGTTGTTTGCCTTTTTGTGCTTCTTCGTTACATTTGTTGTTTTTATAGTGATTAAGATGATAACACAATGTTGACTGCTGTACCCCTATTTTTGACATTTTTACCTATTGTGTCTGTTTGTTTTGTTCACGCATCGGTGACAATATAATGGAATTTGATGCGACTGTCATGCAAGTGAGAGGTTTAGCTAGCTATAAAACCAGGTTCAATCCACCATTTTCTACATTTGAAAATGCCTGTACCAAGTCAGGAATATGACAGTTCTTGTCCATTTATTTTTGATGCGTTTTGTTATTTGATTTTGCCATGTGATTATGGACTTTCCGAATTGATTTTCCTCTGAGTTCAGTATTTTTGTGATTTTACTTTTTATAGTTTAGAAAATAATTCTGTAATATACTGGAGTGACAAATTATAAGCAATATGAAAGTTAATGTATGTGAAAAGGTTATGGTCACTTCCTCTTTTGCTATGTCATAAATGAAAAAAAATCAGAAGGCTCCAGATCAACGTCATTTTGTAAAGGCAGCTCTTAAAATAAATAGTCAAGTTCGGCATGTTAACATACTACAAGGCACGTGCTTAAAAATTGAACAGTTTTTGTAACATTCTAACAAATAAATATCAGAAAATTTCTCCTTTTTGTCCATGTAGTTGAAATATTGATATTTTTAGGCCTAACATTTGACCCAAATTTTACAAAAATGAGATCACTCTGGATGTGTACGACCAATGTTTTCTTGTTGTACACAATTTCTTCTTTCCATCGATATATAATTAAGGTGAGTGTTCTTACGGAACATTAAAGTTTCAAGAAATGAACTCTGGTTGCAGTACTAATATCTGGACTTCGGTGGACCTGTATGTAATATTGTCAATCCTCTCTTGACCGTTCACTGGCCATCGTAGATCTTTCCCAAGTTTTAAGTCTTCCCAAAGCAGAGAATGAACGTCCACAGCAAGGAATATTAGTTAGCTGAAACCATATAGTCATATATTTTGATTGATAGATTGATTGCCTATTTGGTGTTAGTTTAACGATGCCTGAGAGAAAAAAGGCGAGAGCTAATTTCAAATACTTTTATAATTCAAAGTACAAAAGGTCCATTAATATAAAAAAAAAAACTAAAGTTTAAAACAAAATTTCTTATGAAATTCAACACAAGGAAAATAGCCACAAAGAAGACCAACTAATGAAAAAAAGACAAACCTGGGAACTGATATCAATCCACTTTGACAAGCAATAGACAATCAACACTAAAAGTAAAAATAAATGACAAACATGGATCTCGAAAAAAACAGAGGCGACGTCAAGACAATTTGAAGCCACTAAACCCAAAACATTATTAAACAAAAAAGACAAAAAAAATCTCGATTGAAGAGAACGAAACTAGTTGCAAAAAACTCAAATTCAAGTAACGGTTCTTGGTAGGTTCATTGTTACTTTATATCATGCCATAGGAATATTGTTGCTCAATCTTAAGTTTATGTGTACATAGATTTTTGTGTTTTGTTTTGGTCCACATTGTGATTTTTTTTTCTTCCATTTTTTTTTTATAGAATCGTGATTGCTGTCTCTTCAGTCTTTTTCCTTGACGTAAACATCAATCTGTTTACATAGATTTGATATTAATCAATATTTGTAAAAAAGAAAATGAACAAATAAACCTTAAGAACAAATATTTGCAATTTAGAAAAAGTACGCTGACCTAACTATCCTATTTTAAAGTTATTCTCACTGTGAGTAAGAATAAGAGGTATTTCGGTTCTGCGTGTCTGGTTAAAATCACCACTGTGTGAATCTTACACTAAGGACTAGCTACACACGATATACCATTCTGCTGAAATTGATGTGTTTAATTATCTAAAGCAAAAGGGAATTTAATTTTGAAATGATTTTTATGAGTTTCATGTTGTTCAATTTATGTGTATTATTTTGCAATGTTGAGTTTTGTTGAACTTTTGTATGTCTTTTTCGTTTCTTTCTCTCAACAACAGAACCTTATTTTTTTTAGTAACTCAAACGTAGCATATTGAAGTTAGTCTGTGTTTGTGAAGTTTTTCTTTAGTCTAAATCACTAAAAATCGTAAATTCGGAAGAAATTGAGACGTCACATTAGCAAGATGAAGTCGTACCAAAGCCTAAATTTCAATAACATTGATACAGCAACATGCAATCATACACAAAGCAGAAAGTAATAACATTTTACTGCACTTTCTGCACAAATTGACAATTTTTACTGAATAATTAAAGATTGGTTAATATGTCCACTTTATCTATCTGCTCCCTCAAGGGTGACTGGGGAATAGAAATATGGTCACTTGGTTTCCTCCCGACCGGCAGTAAAACGCTTGCCGAAGTGGGGCGTCCGTTTGGCTGTGCGGGATGTATCAAGTTCGCAGTCACGTCCGGTCAGAATGGGGATGTTAAATTCGATGCCTCGAGTAAAGAGAGTGCCACGCTCTTTGCACGCTAAGAACCCTTGCAACAACTCTTTGAGGGGTCCGTAGGAGGTCTGTTGAAAGGCAAAATTTCTGTCCCTATCCCATATACCCTCATTTTCCAGTGGCAGTCCAAATTTCCCCGACCATCATCCCAATGACCTCTCTTGTGACAAGACCTACCTATTGTATTTATTGTGAACTTGTTCTCGTCCTGAATGTACATGAAATATTTGCCACTGGACGTTAAGCAACCATCAATCAATCATCTATCTGCAAAGATTTAAAATTAGGATACCATTCCCACTTATATCTTGACTTATTATTTTATCGAGGAATTATCAATGATGGTTGGTTGAGATCCTGACATTTATTCGAAAGATGAGGATAATTCAATTTTTCCCATTATGAGGCGCCCATTTCTGTGTAGCAATATTCGGACAGCTTATGTTTAGCGTTTTATTATCTCCATTTTCATCAGATATTCCAGAGATGCGTTTTATATCATGATTTTTATGGGAGTTTACTGCTAACAAGGTAGCTATACTATAAACAAAGGTCTAATAAATCTTGTTAAACAGAGTCACGCCTCTGAAAGTTTAAATCTGACATTGTCATGATTTGATTGACCATTATAGTGGAAGATATTTGTTGCAGATGAACACATATATGTTCCATATGTCGTAACGTTACCACAATCATGGGCTGTTATCTTCTTTGATTTCAACCTTTCTAAACACGACTTATCCTTGGAAATATACCCACGTGAACAAGTACTATATGTAGAACAGGAACTGTTTAACCTGTCAGAGCACCCATTTCATATTTTATTATGTTTTCGTCGTTTTAATTTTTTTATCCCTTTGTATTTGGTCCCTCCTTTTAATGTCTTTTCAGTAATAATCGGGAGATAAAATCAATATAAAGGTTCAAGATTTGATGCAACCAAGAACCAAAAAGAGTAAATACTATGACAGTGAACAGGGGAAATACATTATTTAGCTATAAATTACACTAAAACATTTAATTACAACAAATTTCAATGTAACATTTTTCCTAGACTGTCTTTCCTTGTTTTCATGAAAAACTTGACAAATTTCATAACAGCAAATTTCAATGAACTAACATTTTATTTTCAAAGTACTGGGCTTGTTAGTTCTTCTGTTTATGTATTGACCAATTTAGTTTATAGTATTAAAAACAATTCAAGCTGCACCTGATGCAGAATTCGGTTTTTCATACATGCCAAACTGACTAAGCTTTGACAATTTAATAAGAACCATAATAAGATATGTTTTTAAATTCAAAGGAGAATTTTCTTTTACCTATATCAGCAATAATGTAAATTTTCAAGTAAACTAGTTCATTTGACAAACATATTAAAGCTGTTATTATAATCCTATCAAGTTAAAGGTTTTGTTGGCTTGCTGGCTTTGTTTGTATAAATGTTTGCTCAATCATTACAATTAAAATTGATAGCTCATATCCATAGATAGGCGGGATTCAACTTGCATACTTTGCTAAACTTCTAATAACATTTATTATAGTATAATGTAAACCAGTTGAAGCCCCTTCTTGCAGTTAAAACAGTTATATAAACATTTTGGACACCGATTGTCCGTCAATAAAATCGGATTTAAATGTTTAATAAAGTTTCAAAAAATATTCAATTTACTAATATCTAAAAAAAAACTGCAATGGTGATTGAATGATAGCGGATAACAAATGAGGAAAACTTAAATTAATTTAAAGGGCAATATCTTTGTAGATGAGTTTATTTGTAGATGAGAAGTTACAGATCTCTTTTATTTCTTAATCTTAAAACCGAAATAATATGGTTTATTATACATTTAAAATTCAATAAGCCTCATTACGATTGACATTTCAATTTTCATTTATGTTATAATGCATATGTCGTCTAGATTGGATAGTTGTTCTAATTAAATTTTGCAATAGTTGCTTTCAAGCTATTGCACAAAGTTTCGACGTCCTCTGTTTCTGACCCTGTGGTTTCTTGGGAATTGCACCCATGTCCGAAGAGTGTTCAACAGTATTAAGATCAACATTCTTAAGAACTTCCTGTAAACAACGTGCTCCTCTCCCAATATTTACTAAAGCCTGTACCAGTACCCGTAGTGTAGGTTTCAATGTTCTGTCTTCTCGCCATGCGAATAATACCTCTCTATTCTGAGCTGCTAGATCTCTGGGATTATTACTCTTGATATTTTCCAGGGTTCCAATTGACAACCCAACTTCAGCGCCAAGTTGAAAAAATACCTGACCAATTTGTGGTGCTAATGCATCCAAGATACCTTCTGTTGGAATAAAATCTAGGTATTCCGAAGGAATTTCTGAAATGTCAGTATTGTAGATAATTTGAAAATTATTTTGAAATAAAGCCTAGCCCGAAACATTGTAAAAATACTATTTGTACTAAGGAACCAAATCCAACATCAGGAGACCTCGAAAAATTTGTCATTTGTTTTTTTTTTAAAGCTCATTGATTTCAAAATTTTCGCAACATAGATTTTTTAGCCTGAAATGACTGCAAGGTATAACAAATATCTCTAAGCTTTAAAAGTACTGTTTCAAACTCTAGCGATGTTTTCATTTTTGCTTAGCGTTTGTTAAGATTGCAAATTGCGTTGCTATACGACGCAGTATTTATTCATCCAGCATTCATGCATTTAGTTATGATGTTTCTTTTGTAAATATAAATAAGATGATGTGGATTGATTGCAAATTAGACAACTCTCCCCAAGAGATCAAATGACGTAGAAATTAACAACTATAGGTCACCGTACTGCCTTCAACAATATGCAATGCCCATACCGCATTATATAAATGACAAATGTAAAAACATTCAAACGGGAAAACTAACGACATAATCTATGTACAAAAAATGCACGAACCAAATACTACCATTTAACACAGCAACAAACGACAACCAATGAATTACAGGACAGACACAAACATACAAAAATGTATCTGGGTTAAATATGTTAGCGGGATCCCAGCCCTCCTCTAACATGGGACAGTGGTGTAACAATCCATAGTCAGAACGAATTATAAAGATCAGTTGAAAAAGGTTTAACTCATCAGAAAGACATACATCTTACAATAAACAAAGAGTGGACGTGGCCAGGTACTTTTACATTCCATCAACAAAAAGACACTACAAATCTGTGAGAATTCTTAGATATTGTGTTATATCTTATCGATTGTGGTGTAAATTCTGTATTTTTGTTACATTTCACATATGTCTTATTTGTCATTTTTGCGTTTGTTTGCACTGTTTGCCGATCACACGGTGTTGTCATTCTAACGATATTTTTAATATCGTCATATAAGTTGATGGTTTGGCCAGCAATATTTATATATTCAGGTTCTCAAATATGGAACAGTTTACCAAATGAAATAAAAATGAGTAATACACTTGTATCTTTTAAAACAAAATGTTACAAATTTTTCATCAATTGTGCAAATTAATATGTTTTTTCATTATTATTTAAATACAATTGTATATTGTGTACAATATAACTTTATAATACTCTATGTACTTATAAATATGTTATTATTATTTTGAGGACTCTCAGGAAGATTAGTTTTAACTTATGGGATCATCCTCTTGAAAGAAAGATTATTTATTTATTTTTATTTCTTTATTTTAATACAATCAGGTTCAACCCACTATTTCTTTAAACGTTCTTTACCAAGTCGAGAATATGTCAGTTGGTATGAAATAGCCCGGTTCTTCGTAAATTTTAGGCGGACACAATCACGAGTTAGTAAACCGTCGTGGAATATCCTTTTCACAGATGATATGGAATGTGTTCCTCATGTCGGAACTACAATCCGTTCCCTTTTAGCGAATGTGACTTTCTGAATCAGACTTTTTACCGTGTTTTATTCTGTAACCAAGATTCGTTTTCTCTAAATCAATTTATGACATTTGCACAGTAGTATACTTCTGTTGCCTTTATTTAATGTTATTGTTATGGTTTGTTTGACTGTTGATGTATCGTTAGTTTTTTAATGTTTTGTCACTGTCTGTTTTGTTTTGCGTGATTTGTTTTCCTATTGTTATAATACTAGTACCTGTTTTTGCTATCCTGACTCTTCTAACCTACAAAAATAATTATTAATCAGGAAATTTCATGAATAAATGTTATAACTTAAACATTTGGTGAAGATTTCAGAAACAAAGATCCATTTTTTTTAAATTTTTTAATTAAAAATTGAAGTTTTCCTCAATTTATATAACTGTTTCTCCCATGTATTTTGTATGGTAAATGGTATTCAAACAATGTCAATACATATAACGTATTTTCTAAGGATAAGAATCTTGACACAGTAGTTGTAAAACCTTACTTTGCACAAGATATGTGTTGATATATCCATATTTGTAAGAGCTTCTTCCAAGGCTTTTAAATTGCTTCCATCTTCCATCTCTCTCCATTTTGATAAAACCAAAAACTTAGCTACTTCAATATTTTCTGGGTAGTTTTGTGTGATATCATTCCATTTTTCAAACATGTTAAGATATGAAACTAATTGATACATTTGGTTTGATGGAAAATTAATGGAAAAACGCAACAATTCAATATCACTTGGTTTCTGGTTTAAAGCATCATCACTCAAACCTGAAAATAATCATTGTTACAAATCAAAGCAAAACACATACCTAGAAGCATACATTTAATCCCAGAATACTAAACCTTTTTTAGTAGTCAACACTACACTTCGGTGTTGACATGAATATCAATAATGTGGTCAGTTTTATAAATTTCCTGTTTACAAAACTTTGAATTTTTCGAAAAACGAAGGATTTTTTTTATCCCAACCATAGATTACCTTAGCTGTATTTGGCACAACGTTTTGGAATTTTGGATCCTCAATGCTCTTCTACTTTGTACTTGTTTGGCTTTATAAATATTTTAATATGAGCGTCTCTGATGAGTCTTATGTAAACGAAACGCGCGTCTGGCGTACTAAATTATAATCCAGGTACCTTTGACAAGTCACATAACATTGTTGTGTTTCTAAACTATTTCTTAACATGTCCACAACGTTGTCAGAATGTTGCAAAATGAACGAAGAGCCAATTAATAGATGGAATACAAATCAGCTTGACATAAAATAATACTCTGTTAATGTCACATGAATCTATACGAAATATATTTTTCATAGTTTTTACAAACAAACACATTTTCCTAGTGGATGCTCCACATCAGAAACATTTAAATCAGCGCATGTTGTTTGTTGCTGTCTTAAGTAGTCAATATTTTCGAATAACTTGTTGCCTGGCAAATAGACTTATCTTTTAGATTGCTTCACATTTCGTCATTTTATCCAATGGAATGACTGTGTTCATGTGTTAATGCCGTACGATAATCTGTAGTTTTTGTATCTTTATATGATTTTCATAATGTATTCATTATGCATCTCCTAATATCGACATATGTAAAAAGATTATACTGACATGGTTACTATTTTCTTCAGTGTTCTTTTATCCAATATTTTAAACATAGATAAAATTATGTACCACTTTTGAGATACATACAAATTATCAATTAATTATACTTACCTTGACATTTCTCATCACACTGATCGTTCTTCTGTAGAAATGAAATATATACAAATTATTGGAACTTTGAAAATCAATATGACAAAGTTGTGTAGTACAACATCAGATTATTAAAGTTTAAAATAAAACGTAAGGCATAAGTAAAAAGAAACCAACACAATGACAACAATTAAATAAAAACAAATATACAGTTTTAAACTGAGCAATATAGAATTTGAATCATAAAAAAAATCATATTACTAGTATATCTTAAAAAACTATCAATGATTAACACATGCTTGTCTAAGACACAGAACGCCCTTATCATGTAATACGGTGACCTATAATAGTTAATGTCTGTGTCAAATGCTCTTTTGTGGAGAATTGGCAAGCATACAAGAGAGGGGAAATATATCAGAGGAACATTCAAACTTTTAGGTACAAAATAAACTGACAACGCCAACGCAAAAAAAAAAACAGCACACTTATCACAACAACAACAAAAAAATGACTTAGCAAACTTTCCTTTGTTTATCTATATTTGGTTAAATTTCTTAGTTAATTCTAGTTCAAAACCGGGGTCTTCATTATTGTAATATTCTCTTGATTTATATGGAATTTGCTTAATTTCTGGAAATACTAATCATTTAATATATATAAATATATATATACGAGTCTAAATTGAAAACTACGTTCAAACCTATGATTGCGTAACCGCAATTTGTATACGTGTGCATGTAAAACAAATTTTGTTGTCTAAAAACAGCACAAACAACATTTTCCAAAAGACCAAAAAAGTGAAAAAGTATATGTAAACAAAACGCATTTGACTAACAGGTCGAACAACAGATGTTCTTTAACCCTGCTGACTGCCATTGGCGATTGCCAAATAAAATTGATCACAAGATGTAACAAAATGGATCTTAATATAAATTTAATACTAAACAGAAAAAAAACTTAACTGTGGCCACGATGTTATGCCACAAGCATACGGTGTCAATATCTTTTTAGTACACCAGATCCGGATTTCGACAATAAATGTCTCTTCAGTGATGTTAGGGATCGAAACGGTATTTGGGAGGCCATATACAAAGTACCCTTATTTTTTAGAAAAAGTACCCTCATTCTGAGATAGACTCTTAAATTTTAAGAGTAAATGTAGGATGAACGGATCATATAAACCGGAGGGAAAATATGATACAAACCCAAACGAAAAAATATAAACGAGTCTAAATTGAAAACTACGTTCAAACCTATGATTGCGTTGGATAAAAACCGCAATTTTATATAGGATTGGTCAAAGGACGACAGACTTTCTCGGGAAAGTTTTTGGATAAGAAAGCTCAGGACAGTTTCCCCAGAGGGCATTAATGAAAAACCATAGAAGAGTCACTCATTTTCCCTACCATTACTAATTTCCTGCCATCACTTGTGTCCAGTAACTCCGGCTTCCGTACTGGACTTTTACACTTTTCAGGAATGTTTGGATTATACTAGTTTTAATTACAGTTGGCAGGGATGTGTAAATACGCAGCTACGTTTTATTACTTAACCTCAGTAAAAATTTATTACTCATTTTTCTTATCATCAAATTACTATGTATTTTGGGATTTTTAAATACGCAGTCTCTGTTGCAATTGCTCTACCGTTGTCATATTATAAATATTATACCAGCTTAGATCTGTCAGGACTGTTTATTTGGACTGTATTTCCACCCAGTTGTTTAAATGTCACCACCTTTGGGAATTATGAGTTGTGCCAGTTCACATCGTAAATAACTTTTTTTTATTTTGGCAAATTTTTGTAGTCTTTGCGTCGTATTTGGAAATTTAAAATTGTACGAGCGTTCGCTTAAATTGTATAAATTTCAAGATTTTGATAGTCTTAATTTGAATTTACATGATTCATTTGACATCGTGCTATTACCGAGGAAGGATATCTGTTATCCGAAATATCTAACATATTGCTCGTTTTATTGTGTTTTTTGGTGATGTTGTACCCTTTTAGACTTGTTATATATTATATTTTGTCGTGTACTGAATCATAATTATATGATCCATCGCCCCGTAAGATTTATTGTTAACTATTTATTCAGTCATTTAATATATATATATATATATATATAAGAAAATTATTAAAAGATAATAACGGTTTCAATGCATCACTTTTTTACTAGTACTTTCACTGCTTCCGCAGATCTTCAGGTAATGTGACTTGTATATAAATAAAACAATTGATTGACGTTAACAATAGTATGACGTTAACAAATACAAGGGAGACTTATTAAAATCCATTTTGTTACATCTCGTGATCAATTGTATTTGGCAATCGCCAATGGCAGTCAGCAGGGTTTAAGAACATCAGTTGTTCGACCTGTTAGTCAAATGCGTTTTGTTTAAATATACTTTTTCACTTTTTATGCCATTAAAACATATGTATGGTCTTTAGGAAAATGTTGATTGTGCTGTATTTAGACCCTTCTACAACGAAATTAGTTTTACATGCACACGTATAAAAATTGCGGTTTTTATCCAACGCAATCATAGGTTTGAACGTAGTTTTCAATTTAGACTCGTTTATATATATATTATGTATGTATATGTATGTATGTATACCTTATCTTGGTTCCAAACAAACCAGTTTCCTGCTCTGTGTGTGAGTTTATGTTCGCCACAAACCCATTCACTGCTCTGCAAAGCTTCCTCTGCACTGATGAAGCATTTCAACTTGGAACATGAATATTCGATATGGAAAGGTAGTTGGTGACTTCTTTTTGCATCAATTGTGGACTGATAGAACTCTGAAATTCTTTCCATGAACGGACTGCAATAAATTTTGATACTCTGCAATATTCGTTCTCAAAATGGATTGTTTTGAATCTTTGCAAATTGGCTAAAATTCTAGGGTTTTTTGCCTGAAATCTAGGAGTTTTAACAACTTTATATCAATCTTAGAAAGAAAGGCAATTCTCAACATCCTTCAAATGCATCCTGCAATAAAAAAAGAAATGAATAATATACATACTAAAATTTTAGCATTCCTTTTTGTAAGTTATATTTTACATTTTAAATTATACAATAAACTAAATTTTTAGCCTACTGAAATTCAAAACTCAGTGCTAAATTTTTAGCTTTCAAAGATTCTCATTTCAATGATATTGGCTCGAGTTTTAACTGTTTGAGCAATTTGGACAAGAACAGTTAATACATGAACAAAAATGCTAAATTTTTAGAAAAAAAAAATATTACATTTTGCTCGAAAAATTGCAATTTGATTTTATTGTAATATACTTAATTGTAAATTATAAGCCTGGTACCTTTGAAAAGCACTTAAACGTACCGCATTTCTCACAAAATTCATAAATTGGCATCAACATGCTTAATAGTCTATCATCAAATTATACTAATCGACATTTTGTGGGATTTTATTGCTCTAATCTGTAGGTATGATGAGGTTTGAGAAGGTTTGGTATTCTTTTCGATATTTCACGTTTTTTGACACGGTATTGTCGATGTTTTCGCCAATTGAATTCTGAGTTTGCATTAGGTATCAGCAGCCTGTTACTATACAATGTACTATAACTATATTATATTCCCCATTTCCATTCTCAATTTTATTAGACAATCCCCTTTTTCCCCTTCTGATAATGGCTGGATCTGCCCCTGTATCTTGATTTCAGAATACTAAGTAACACAGGTACTTGTTTACATGAAAGTTTCAAAGAAACACAATAGCTGCATTTGCATATTTATGACACGGTATTATCGCTTAATCTTTGTTATCATCCTCCTTTTGTATACTTCAAATTCATATTGTATACCAGTACTGTTTATTTAATTTTGTGTCTACATATATGATACGTCGTTTGTTCTAATAACAATATGTAAACCATTAAGATTAAGTCAAGACAAGACAAACTTAAAGAGGGGTCAGTTTGGCTTTGGACAGGCGAGTGAAGATGTCCAACATATGAATAAAAAAATACTTGAATAAATGTATAACAAACAACAGTTGACTGTGCTGTTTGAACACATATATATCAGCTATAGAACTTCTACATGACCATATGGGTTCAGTAGATTTTTTGTTTACATTTTATCATACCTATAACAACTAGAAAAACAAGTCAAATATAAAGAAATACTCACGTCAAAGATTCCTGATGTTTCCTCCTGTTTTGGTATGATTCTTTCTCTAAATAAAATTCTTATTGCAATTTATAAAACAGAAAAAAATGATGTTTTTGCCATTTAACTATAAATAAAAAATAAATTTGCGCAATTTTGAAGTCTTCAAAATTCTTTATCTTTCAAACGCTTTAGACAAAGGATAAATCAAGGACTTTTCAAACGTTCAGGTGATTTCAGCATTTAAAGCGCTTTTATGTTTTGACTTTTGTCTCCTAAATGCTTGAATAAGTGTTTGACCTTTTATATTATTTGTTTTAAATGGTGTTTCAACAAAGGAAGCAATTATAATATATTTCTAATTTAATTTTAACTGCTCTGATGTTATTACCTGTCATCACGGACCAGTCCGTATATATACAGGTTTATGAGATAAATTCATTAATTAGTGTTCAACTATTTGTCCCATACTAGTATCATACCGTCAGTTCTTTTATGTATCCGCGTGGTGACACTGATAAGTGATTAGAATCAATAATAGTTGTAACGACAATTATCCCTATCACACACATGCTCAAATAGACTGTCCATATGCAAATTAAAGCGTAAGATCAGTTGAAATTACATTTGTTATAACAGATATTATTTCGATTTTTTTTTAAGAAACCATGCCAGCAAAAAAAGGAGTTTTTATTCTGCAATTTCTTTGATTCCCTAGAATTGTCCAATAATAAATATTTAAAGAAAAAAAAAACCTAATATTTCAGTCTACAAGTGCAGCTGACAGTCAACTTTGTTGTCTTATCTTTTTGCTCTTTTGGTCGAATAGCTCTTCAACTGTTTCTGTTGTTTTTCTTACATTCTCGTCTTTCAAATATCAGGTTCTGAGCGTAAATGATTAAGATCAACCCGGAAAAGCGCTTTGGACGCATGCAATATATATACCTTTTTTTCATTGTTTTGTTGTCAACAGTTATCTAAGTCTGACTTCAGTAACAAACTGTTTTCATAAGTGCTGTAATATGAAATGTATGACACAACGCAAGGAGGAGGATATAAGGTAAACTTTGTTTGCAAAAGAGGGGCGAAAGATACCAGAGGGTCATTCAAACTCATACATGTAGATCGAAAATAAACTGACAACGCCATGGCTAAAAAAGAAAACAAAAGACAAACAGACAAATGATAGTACTCATGAAACAACATAGAAAACTAAAGACTGAGCAACACAACCCCACCAAAAACTGGAGGTGATCTCATGTGCTCCGGAAGGGTAAGCAGATCCTGCTCCATATGTGGCACTCGTCGTGTTGTTTATGTTATTACACATCCGGTATATAGTCTACTTCGGTAGGTCATATTCATGCACAAATGAAAGGGGATTAATGTTACCACTGACGGAACATATACAATATCATCTGTGAAACTGTTATTCCATAACGGCCACCCGTCTCGTGATGGCGTCTGTTACATTAACGAAGGGATGATTTTAACTTCACCATTTGGAACTCTTGGTTTAATAACTTCCTTGTGAGCAGCAATCCTCTACCAAGAAAATCCTGTATTGATAGGAAATACAAGATCGGGAAAACCGTATCAATTTAGAGATATATACTCAGTATGCAGGCGCTGGCTGCTAGAATGTGCACTACTAAGACCCTCATTGTCAATGTTTAGATGTAAGTCAAGATAAAGGCCGACTTAACTGTATCTGTTTTATCCGTTATCTCATGCTCGATGGGATAGATGCGTTCAATATAGTCACAATAGCAATTGCGATAGTGGACAAAATGATACAGTAGTATTTGTTAACTCGTGCAAAGTTAGGATTTTTGGAAGGAAATACCTATGCTTCCGAATGTATATATAATATGCATGATTATTTATTTGTAACTCCGATTCTTCCACTTAAGCATGTTAAACTCACTTTCTCATTCATTGGTGTGGGAGGAATCAAACTTTAGAGATAAGTGCCAAAAAAAAAGTAGTCGACATTTCAAAATCTGTGCATAGACATTTGTTAACTCATTTAAGCTCTCCTGCTGAAGAAGCATTCATAAAAGTACTCCGGAGGCGCATTGTTTATGAAATGTAATGCGAGTTCTTAATGCTATCAATGCTAAAAAAAAACTTAAATTTTCGGAGAAAGCATATAATTTTTGTTTAGGTCTGTTAAGTGAGCTGATGTTTCATACTAGAATCATAAAACAGTGTGGTTCTGGCAATTGATTGACGACCTAAACTATCACATTGACTGGGACAGATTAGGAAGTCGGTAACAATCACTGCTCACTATGTACTTGTTAAGGACACTGAATCTGTGGGGTCACCAAAGGTTCTCAACACCTAAATAAAGCAATTCGAAAAACGAATCCGGATTAATACGATGTGTTGATTTATATCAATAATATAAATCAAAACATAAAGGTTATTCCTGTATAATTTTTTGAATTATTTTATTATTAAAGGTGTTAAGAACCTTTGGTGACCCCAAAGTTTAAATTATGTAAGAAGTAAGAAGTAAGCAATGGTCGTTACAGACAAACGTTCACCTAATCTGTCCCAGTCAATGGGACAATTTAGGTCGTCAATCAATGGCCAGGACCACACTGTTTTGAATATGATTCTAGTACCATATGGCTTATTTACTGGTTGAAATTGATCTTTTATCTGTAGATAACACTTGTATTGATGACAGAAATGATAGGGTCCTGATATTTTATATGCTTTAATATGCTAGAAGCTCAATCAACATTTACCCTAAACTTGGTCTCTGCTTTTGAATAATCTCTTTGAACTGTTTCTCTAGATGTTATTCCTGACAATACAGTTTCTATGTATGTTCAACTTGCCGTTTGTTTTCGTTGTAGTTCAGTGCTTTTGATGTTCTGTTTTCCTCTTATTAATTGATTGTTCGGTTTTGACTTGTAATTCGAATTTGTTTTATTGTTTGATTAGATTTAAATTTATGACTATTGAACAGCGGTATACTTCTGTTGCTTTAAAGACAATCAAAGAGTTTTTTCATGATGAAGGCTATACTGTAATATTCATATCCTTGTGTCTTTGGTTGGTGAGTAGACCATAAGCAATCATGAAACCTAATTACCTAACTAAAAAAGTTATTCCAGGTATGCATGTAGGATTAATGACTTTAAAGGAGGAAAATAAGAAATAAACCTGTCACGTTGAGAAACTTTAAAATACCCAATCAAGAGAGTCTAAGTTCCCTGTACAACAGTAATTGAAAAAGGACATTATTTTGTCAAATGAGCTACACAAGTAACAAAGTAACAAAGCCAAAAAATCAACAAGCTGAATGATACACAATAATACATTAAAACAATAACAAACAATAAAAACACATAAACCTGGTTGAACTAAAACATTTTTCTATTTGTTTTTAAATAATGGCCTGTACCAAGTCAATAATGTGACAGTTGTTTATTAGTTGGTCCGTATCTATAAGCTTTCGAGCGTTTCTTTTGGCCAGGCTATAAGGGATTGTTTTACATAGATATTTTGTTTGAAGTTTTGTATTTCGGTTGTTCCTTTATTTTCTTTTAGCGAGTGATGCGTTTCCCTTAGTTTTTGTTTGCAGCCTAGATTTGTTTCCTTTTTATCGAATTATGAATATTGAACATTGGTTGCCTTTATTTGGAAATTTAATGAGAAATTGTTTCATTAATACATAAAAAAACACACATTTCCGTGAACCAATAGACCTTGAGACCTTTGAAAATGCTACAAAAAATGAATGTTCATTCAAAATATGGCCTTTTCAAATCTTTTTTTCTGTTTATTGTTTTTCAGTGTGTTTTTTTTCTGTCAACAAATCAATAACTACTAGTAACTTATATATGATTAAAATAAAGACAAATGGTAATCAATTGTGTACTAATTATATATCATGACCTGTTGTAGTTCTACTAGTAAATCGGACAGACAGGACTATAATAGGAATATGGTAAGGTGTCGCATAAGTACATTCTGAACGCTGATTTAGTCCTTCATGTCTATATCCAGTGCATCTCAAACAAACTGGTAAAATGTGCACTAAATGATGAGCATGATAGGTTTTAAGTTCATGCAATAACCTCATAAAATCTTCTACACCTATATGTCCCTGTGAATTAAGTCCATTTGAATTAAGTAAATAAAACTCACTAATGACAGAACGATACATTGGTTTGATATAAAGTGGATGAATTGCAGCATCATTTTTTGCACTGAATTTTAGTGGCAGAAGCAGTTTAAAAAAGTCGGTTAGAACTTTTCAATCAGTGGAATAAGAAGAGCTGTTCTGCTCTCTCTGCATCTTTTTACTTCCCTATTTTAATTTACTAAGTGTTTTAGTAAAACGTCTAATGTAAAATTGCGTTTATATTATCTATTTAAGATACTAACCAAGTCATTTAAGAATAAGCTACTAAACCAGATACCCCCATGTGCTTCAAGAAAAAAGCTTAAAGTGACATGATGCACAACGATTCTGTTTACTTGAAATATTCAAAAGCTAATCAACAGAGCAACAAAAAGTATAAATTCAATATGTTCCGCAACGGCTATTAGAGGAGAAAGGAAGAACCTAAATGTCGAAATACGCATGAACATTAAGAAATAACTTATCTTAAATAATGAAATGGCCTGCTGGGACCCGCAAACCCTTTCTACAGAAAGTTTATTCACCCTTTTCAGATTGTTGAAAGAGGAATTAACAAAACAGATTTGAAGCTATATGTTCAAATCCGCATGAGCATGCCCCTAGATACTCTATTGGTAAGCTTTGAAATGAGGCATATAATATTTTAGTAATTAGGGGCAGCAGTCCATTGGATTATTCAAAATAAGCTATTTCTTAATGCTCATGCGTATTTCGACATTTAGGTTCTCCGTGACTCTCCTTATAGGCGTTGCGGGGCATATTAATTTTATGCCTTTGGTTCCTCTTTTGATTGGCTTTCGAATGAGGTCTAAGACATATAAGTAATAAGGGGCTGAAGAGTCGCAGCAGTCCATTCCATTAATCAAAAATGGCTCTTTCTTATTTAAATTTGGCATTCATGCTCTCCATAACCCCTAATATTGTTATTAAGTCACTTACTGTGTATACCCATTTTGTTCCATTATCAACAAGCTTTTAAAAAGTTTATTTACTGTTATGTATATAGGCGCTAGAGGCTCGCACCAGTCAATGCCATTAGTCAAAATAAGCAATTTCTTAATGTTTACGCGTATTTCGACATTTAGGTTCTCCGTTACTCCTCTAATATGCGTTGCGGAACAAATTTACTATATACAATTACACCTTGTGTACCTCTATTGATAAGCTTTCGAATGAGGTATAAAATACATCTGTAATTATGGCCCGAAGTGCCGCATCAGTCTTTTTTGTTATTCAAAGTTGGCTAATTCTAAATTTTCATGTGTATTTTGGTATTCATGACCTCTGTAACCTCTCTAATAGTCATTGCGGCACATATTTATCATAGCCATGCATGTTGTTCTTCTATCAACACGCTTTCTAAGGGTGTATAAACTTTTCTAACAAAGGGACTAGTGGGTCGCATCAGTCCATTTCATTATTTAAAAGAAGTTATTTCTGTTAATGTTCACGCGTATTTCAACATTTAGGTTTTCCGTGATTCCTCTAATTGTGGAAAATATTTACTATACACCTAAATGTATATATATTTTGCTCCTCTATTATTTAGCTTTCGAATGAGGTGTAAACACTATTTTTTTAATTATGGGATGAAGAGTCGCAACAGTCCATGCATTCTATTATTTAATATATCCATTCCATCATCCAAAATTGGATATTTTTGAATTTTCATGCGTAATTTTTGGCATATAGGTCCTCCGTAACCCCTTATTGACGTTGCGTCACATATTGTTTATACCCATTTTGTTCCTCTATCAACAACCTTTCAAAAGGTGTACGACATTTTCTGTATCTAGGGGCTGATGGGTCTGTTATATTATTAGAATAAGTTATTTCTTAATGTTCACGCGTATTTCGACATTTAGGTTCTCCGTTACTCCTCTAATAGGCGTTGCAGAACATATTTACAATTCACCTATTGTATCTCTATTGATGAGTTTTCGAATTGGGTATAATGTTTTTCTCTGTTTGTTTGTGACGTCTTTCCCCTAAATCCATTGTATGTTGGATGTGTACGGATTGATTGTTTAGTCTTAAAGGCATGATTTTTTTATTAGTTGTAAGTGGCTTTGAACTAGCTGTCAGAAAACTGCGAGTGCTCTCAGATCTGTTCATTGTGTCTTTTTGTGGCGGGATGTATAAGTACCCGGCCACGTCCACTTGTATGTTTTGTATGTTTTGGTCGATGCCACTGCTGGTGGACGTTTCGTCCCCGAGGGTATCACCAGCCCAGTAGTCAGCACTTCGGTGTTGACATGAATATCAATTATATGGTCATTTTTATAAATTTTCTGTTTTCAAAACTTTGAATTTTTCGAAAAAACTAAGGATTTTCTTACCCCAGGAGTAGATTACCGTAGCCATATTTGGAACAACTTTTTTGGAATTTTGGATCCTCAATACTCTTCAACTTTGTATTTATTTGGCTTTTTAACTATTTTGATCTGAGCGTCACTGATGAGTCTTATGTAGACGAAACGCGCGTCTGGCGTATAAAACTATAATCCTGGTACTTTTGATAACTATTGTCTATCTGATGAGTTAAGCCTTTTTCAACTGATTTTTAATAGTTCGTTCTTATGTTGTACTGTTATACCACTGTCCCAGGTCAGAGGGAGGTTTGGGATCCCGCTAACATGTTTTACCCCGTCACATTATTTAAGTATATGCCTGTCCCAAGTCTGGAGCCTGTAACTCGATGGTTTTCGTTTGTTTATGTGTTACATATTTGTTTTCCGTTCATATATTTACATAAATAAGGCCGTTAGTTTCCTCGTTTGAATTGTTTTACATTGTCTTATCGGGGCCCTTTATAGCTGACTATGCGGTATGGGCTTTGCTCATTGTTGAAGGCCGTACGGTGACCTATAGTTGTTAATGCTTGTTTCATTTTGGTCTGTTTGCGGGTAGTTGTCTCATTTGCAGTCATACCACATCTTCTTTTTTATATAATATATGTATGAAAATACAGGCTAACTGGTCGCAGCAATCCATTCTTTTCTTTAAAATAGTTTTTTTTTTTTTTAAATGCACGCGTGTTTTGACATTTATGTTCTCCGTGACTTCTCTAATATGCGTTGCGGAACATATTTACTATGTACCTTATGTTCCTCTATTGATAAGCTTGCGAATAAGGTATGAGACATATATGTAATTTTAAAGTGTCACAGCAATCCGTTCCTTTATCTTAAATGTCCATTCCATTATTCAAAATTGGCTATTTCTGAATTTTCAATCGAATTTTAGTATTTATGTCCTCCATAACCTATCTTACGTCATTGTGGCACATATTGTTTTATATCTATTTTGTTCTTCTATCAACAAGTTTTCAGAAGGTGTATAAAGTCTTCTGTCCGTAAGGAATGGCGGGTCGCAGCAGTCCATTATTCAAAATAAGCTATTTCTTAATGTTCACGCGTATTTCGACATTTAGGTTTTCCGTAACTCCTCTAATAGGCGTCGTGGAACATATTTATTATATACCTTTTATTACTCTTTTGGTGAGCTTCGAATGTGATATAAGATATATCTGTAAACTAAAAACAAGACAATGTATGATAATTTTTTTTTTCAATGTTTTGGTATATATGTAGGTCGTTTATATCGTTTATTATCATTTACAAAGAAAATTCTGTTAAAATAGATAGGGAAATCACCTCGTTTAAGCTCCGAAAGTAAAAAAAAATAGATAAAGAGGAAAATTTCAAAGAGTGACTTTTTTCTAGTATATTAGTTTGAATATTTGTTGGATAGCACCAAATCGACGAGTTCCAAAATACGGCATAAAGACTAAGTACTAGTGTTACAGTCATTTTTTATTTTATTTCATTAGGCATTTTTCAATTTGAATAATTAAATATAAACTATATCATTATTTATTATTCATGATTTAACATAGAATAGTGAATAATGAACTATTTCATTATTCATTATTGAATTCTTAATAATGAAAAATGAATAATGAACATACTTCAGCGCGGTAAATATTGCACATGCATTCAATGAATGTTCTCTCATTAACCTTGTTATAGTTTATCAATCATCAAAATTTATAAACCTCGAAAAAAATCTCAAAAACCGTGGACAATAAAAGTCGTCATATCAACTTAAGGTTTTTGTTCTTTATGAAATGGAATATCGCTCCTTCAGATGTTACGACTCCCTTTTTACACCCTAATCGATTTAGAGCTGAACTATATTGATTCCAACAAAGAAAATCAGAAGATGGGTACCAAACGCATGTGTTTTGTTTTTATTTTGTCTGTTAGTTTGCTGTCTCAGTGATAAATATTTTACATCTTTATTCAATACTTACATAATTGTGTCATGCATATCAAGCGGCGTGCACAATAAGCTTCTTTTTCATAGAAAAGACAATCGTATAGGTTTAAGAAAGTTCACCAAATTATGAAGAAAGATTTTGATACTTTCTAAATAACTATTGCCAGAACGGCTTTGGGTGGGATTCCGTCTGTGGGAACGATCCACAATGCGGGGTACTAGCTCTTTATTCACACACAAGTCGGCAGTTCAATACAGTAAACATAAACAAATTGGTAAAGTCCAAATTCATTTTATTCAGTCCAAATATAAAGTATCAGTATTACAACTTAGTTATTTTAAATCAAAAACAATGTATATGAACATGATGAATGCGATGGAAAATCCGAACGCAGTTCATGTGCTCTTGTTGGCATATCCAAACGGAGTCCCTGAATATACATTTATCTTTCTTTAAATACCAAATAGCGTTGCTTACAACAAAGTTTGTAATGGTCATTTCAGCAACAGAAATTAGATAACAAATTGAATACGTTTATCAAAGAGAATTACGATAGGTGATCAATCTATCGGTGAATTAAATTATGTGTATACATGTATTTGATATGACCGTATAAAAGTTGCATAACGAACTTGTAACATGTTTGCATTAGCTTAAAGTTTAAAAGGTTATTGACAAACAGAAATTTATGATCTTACATGTTTCAGATGTAAACAAATATTTCGGACATGTAGATTCATAGCGACTTTCGAGATCATTCTTATTATTGAATAAATTAAATACGCATGCAGTATACGAAATGTACATAATAGAAATCAATATAATTAGACAGTTTGAAATATAAAATTTAGTACCAAAATAATGTGTGACAACTATACGTGTTATTTAGAAAATATAGTGTGTAACAAATTTAAAAGGCAATTTCACTTTGCTGAATAAGCATTTAACATTTGCACACATCAACAAGGGATATGCACCTATTTTCAGTTTATTTTAAATTTGTGTTCACCTAATATTTGTTATGATAATACAATGTGTCATTTTCAATGAAGAAACGGCCGTGTGGTACGCCAATTTCAAAATGATGTAATTAAAATGCCTACATTGCATATTAATACACTAATCAGTTTAGACAGGCAAGTGCACGGCTTGTAGAATGTTGAATTTACGAAAATGTTTATTAGGTCGATGTTATTTGAATGTTACAAAATGGCAATGTTATACATTTGTACTATCAATACGCAGCTCATCATAGTTTCTCTAATAATCCGCAGTGACTCTGTCTTTTCATAAGATTGACTGTAATTGCTATTTAAATCGGTTTAACTATATTAACCTTGAAACAACATCTTGTGTGTCCTAGCTAGCTATATACCTGAAGCCCAAAAGACATGAAAGACTTCGACTTTTACTTCTAGTCTAACTCATCATTAAGATTCTTGAACAGTCTATAAATACACATGGAAAAAGGTATTTTGAAATTGAAAATAAAAAACGCTCTCTATTGTTTTGTGATATAAGTTATTGAAATAGGACTATTTAAACATTATTTAAACATCGCTTGAGTTTAATCGAAATAAATGTCGACTCGATAAGTTCTATTTACTGTTCACGTAAACAGCATAACAACTGCGTTTATCCTCATTGTTTTCAACACATAACCTGGGTAAAGTCTCTTTTTTATTACTGTGCTATTATTTGGATAATGCACAGTAAAAGTGTGCATAAACTACATCAGATATTTTGCACAGTGTAAAATACTCTGACCTGAAGGAGCAGACCCTGGATTTTGAAAGGTGTGTAATTCCATTTGATTTAAAAAAAAAAAAAAAAAAAAAAAAAAAAAAACAAAAAAAAAAAAATAAACCAACATCATCGTGTGTAGCGAGACTAGCAAAATTTTTGACAATTTTACGATTAAACACTGTATTTGTTTTCCATTCAAAAGGTGGGAACTTAATGTATGATTTATTTTTGTATTCAATGTAAATCCAAATCAGTGTTTAAAAGTCCAACCGATAAAAACACATTTTTTTTTGGTAATCTCTGGCAAAACTGTGATGTATATCTATAAAATGCAACTTATCTTAACTCAATAACCCTATCAATTTTGATTTTTCTAACATATTCAAAAATTACACCAAACCGAACTAAAACTGTAGGTCTGGAGATGTAGATTATACGTCAATAGGACAGCAATCGTACAACAAACACAAGTTAAGGACATATATAGGGGGCAACATATAGTAGTATTCAACAATAGAGGTCTCTACACAATTTCGTCACTTTTTTATATAAAAATTGAGTATAAATTTAACAGAAACGATAAAAAAAATCTACCATTAAATAGAATCCAGTTATCTTAAAACAATGTTTATTTATTATTATACAAATAATTTATCATATCTTATCCAAAAAAAGGAGGCTAGTCTCTAAGGTTAAAAAAAAAATACGGCGTTGCATTACTTTTTTCATGTGTATATATTCATTGATTTTGAAATACAAAACACATAAAAAAAAATCATGATTTAGAAAGTTCCACCATCATTATATATATATATATATATTAGACGGCATGCAAAAACGTGAAAAAGACACCACAATACTGACAGTGACAAATGGGCGTCTAACGTTCAGTGTCAAATATTGTGTACAAAAATGGAGGAAATCTGATAGAAAGATATAGGAAATGTGATATGATAGTCAAATTGACAACTCACAGGACTTTCATGAGTATTCAATGTTGTTAAACACACCCGTAGAAGCAATGGGCTGTCACTATTTGACCTTCAACCAAGAACAAACCACAAACAATACAGATTGCATGCTATTAAAATCCAAACATGAACAAATGCTAGTACTATGACTATGGATACAAATTTATTGCACCAGATGCAATTTTCGTCAAGATATGTCTATTGCAGTGTTGCTGATCTATACAATGTACTATGTATATGCATTCAGTTATCGCATCTCAAATTTATTCGTTCATAGTGTGTTAATTTACGTATTTTGATTGAGTCGAGCTTTCCAATTGATATTTTATCGCGTGTTTTTCTATGTTGTGACTATTGTCTCAGTAATAAGGAGAAGGTTTTGTACGTTTAATCCCGCTTCAAATGTTTGCACCTGTCCTCAGTCATGAATCTGATGTACAGTAGTTGTCGTTTGTTGATGTAATTATACGTGTTTTTCGTTTCTCGTTCTTGTTATATAGATTAGATCGTTGGTTTTCTGGTTTGAATGGTTTAACACTTGTAACTGTGGGGCCCTTTATAGCTTGTTGTTCGACAAGAGCCAATGCTCCGTGTTGAAGGCCGTACATTAACCTATAATGGTTTACTTTTATAAATTATTATTTGGATGGAGTGTTGTCTTATTGGCACTCATACCACATCTTCCTATAACCTAAATACCGGCTGGTTTTGATAAGGCATTAGATGTGCGATCATATATGTTTTTTGACATTCTTTACTTCAAGTATAATATCTTGTACTCTTTTAGATTATTATTTCGCACTGGAAATGTAAGACTATATATACTTGCAAGTGCAAAAAGTCCATAATCAATAATATATTTATTATGTTTTTTAGTGCTCGCTTTTATGATAATCAGGTCTTTTAATATTTTTATTGACAAAGGGCTTGGTTTTCAAAAATATCTTTTGACTGAGCCATGTCTTATGATAGTTGTAGGACATGCCATAGTCATAAGATTTGTTTTCAAAACTGTCCAAAGTTACGATATGTCATAACATTTTTCGTAAATCTTAAATTGAGAATTGAAGAATTGAAGAGTTTTCCCGATATGACTGACCCGTCTGGTGATGGCCTTATGGTTATCAACTAAAATGTAAGTTACTTTCGGTGATTATTTTCATGATAATTATGGTAGAAATAATAGTTGTGTTGCTCAGTCGGCTAAATAGTAAAGATTTGTTTTTCTCCACTTCGTCAATTAAAATTTGGATTTCCTGCTACGTAAATCTTAGACTATTTTTCTTACCCATGATTTTGTATATAATATAACTATACATATTATATCTTTCCTTATTTAGTACTTTATAAACGTTTTTTGCGCGGCATTTCGTTAAGTACAAATGTAGGTACTCGATGTACGAGTCGTTATATATTCACGATCAGATAATCATTCCGGTTCGAAAACACATGAACGCAGAGTCGTAAATAATGAGAATGGTCATTTTTTTATTTGTTTTTGTCTATTTAAACCAAAGGAAATGTGTCCCTAAGTCATGACAGCCATACGAGCATCATGCACAGATATGACTACGTATCTTAGGACAGCTTTGATATACATTCTATGACATATCATATTTTCTCGGATACAAGAAATGGTATAATCAGGACTTTGGAAAGGAGACGTAGAATAGAATCTTTCGGCTAGCGGAGCAAAGCAAAAACATTACTAACCCTTTATTGGCCGAAACATAAATTAGCACATATTTGACGGTTTGTTACGTGAACATATAGTGTAAAAGTGAAGTTAAATAGACAATAAATATAATATAAGTGTCTTTAAATATTAGCTGTATTTGTACGAGGCTAAGAAACAGGTGTAATGCGAGCATAAGCCGGCTATTACTTCTGTTTCGAGCCGAGTACAAATACCGCTGATATTTTAAGACACTGAACAGTTATTGACTTTATCCTGAAATTAATTCTGTAATTGTTTGTCTTTTGAATGACACAAACAATCACTTTATTTTGCATTTATTTTCGATTTGAAATCCCCTGAGGCAAGAGTAGTAAAATTAAATCACATATTCAGCTGGAGATTGGTTATCAAAAAAAGAATCTGGAATGGTCAACAATAATACATCGCTCAAGGTGAATAGTTATCTCTTTTACTTTAATTTATTTCGAAAAACTAAGGATTTTCCTATCCCAGACATAGATTACTTTAGCCGTATTTGGCACGACTTTTTTGGAATTTTAAATCCTCAATGCTCTTCAACTTTGTACATTTTTGTACTTGTTTGGCTTTTTAAATATTTTTTATCTGAGCGTCACTGATGAGTCTTATGTAGACGAAACGTGCGTCTGGGTACTAAGTTATAATCCTGGTACTTTTAACATAACAACTTATTTTAACAGTAGAAACAAATAACAAAACATTGTCCAATTTGAAACAGAAGTGTATGAGTTGTCTTACGCTTCAGACTTGACATTCACAAAACATGCATGCTAAAATTTACATGGTTGATTTTGTTACACATTCAAGTTTTGAAATCGACAATTGTCATCTGCTGTTCGTGTGTGTATGTTATCACAAAATTGGGGTAATTCGTATTGCTCTTATGCAATGTTTGAAAACAAACACAACGTATAAAAGTAATCGTTAATTCGCATAAGGTCAAACAATACGTCATTGGAATGCGACTGCAATACACATTCTGAGGTCACGCAGGTTCATACAATACTCAGTCCATCAGTGGGCGGAGCTTTACAGCAATATCTGTATAGTATACAGATACAAGATAGCGATATATGTAGGGCTGCAGGCTGTATCTGTATAGTAAAATAATTTTATTAGGGTAAAAATCATTGCAAGAACATGAAAGCAGAAATGTACACGTGCATAGTATATTTTACAAAACAGTGTGGACTATTCAACCTGTAGTGCTGTACCGCACAAGTAGTTCCTGTGAAATCAAAGTACTAGTAGGCTAACCGTTGGAAGGTCTAAACATATAACATATAAACACTTGTTGAAATCTAAACACTTGTTTAAATCTAAACATGTTTAGATGCTAAACGCGTTTCAAAACGTACACAGAAAAAGTGTTTAGATAAGTGTTTAGGATCTAAACACTGTTTTTACAGTGAGGACACAATATTGCAGGATAAAACCGGATCACTATCCTAGTCAAGTCGAAGGAGAGATGACTAATTGCAACGGTGACTGACGTTTGTTGTAAGATTAATTAGCATAACCTCACAGGTTTCTTGTTGTAAACAAGATTTACGGTCATTTAATGAAATGTAAGATACGACCGCGACTTAAATAAAGAAAGACAAACAAGCATTTTTTATTCAAATGTACGGTTGAAATGTTTCACCCAACAAGGGAAATGAGTGGTTCAATATCAATCAAAGGCTTTATACGAATGAGTCTTAAATGACAATTAAGTTGTGAATGACGGTTGAGAAAGGGGGATTCCCATTAGGCAAGTTGCAGTCGGTCCTTGCAAAAAGGACTCAGTATAACATTTCGGCGAAACAGATTTTCCGGTTACAGTCATATCCTGTTAAAAACATTAAGGAAAAGAAGAAAAGTAATTCAAAAACCAACAAATGTTAAGGCACGTACCATTTGATTTTTAGGGGGATTGCCTGGGATTTACATGCGAAAAAAAAAATACGTTGGTCTTCTTTTATAAAAATAGTAAAAATAAAAATTCAAATAATGAATTTGTTTGAAATTAATTTTGTCTTATAGAAAAATAAATGGACTAGATTACTGTTTTCAACCAAGGTACAATCATAGTTGTTTCAAAAACAAACAAGTTCAAAATTATCCCTACCCTTTCCTCTCCTTCCCCTCTGAGAAAAACAAATGGTCCGTACTATTGACTTTTAATTTAAAATAATAAATTAATAAATTTAATAAAAGGAATTACTGACTGGGGATTATTATCAATCAGGCACAAATGGACTGGGGCGTGTGGGGTTAAACATGTTTTGTATGTAAATACTTAAGCTGTGGAACATTTTGTTATCATGTGACTGTAATAGAGTATTACCTTCTGTTGGGTGGAATTGTGAAATAGGGGTCAATACGTCCTTGTTCCATCCTTTGTCGCTTTAAAGGCATCATGCCTGTCATTTTTAACCTAAGCAATCCTGAGTATTCGAGCGTCACTTGTGAGTCTTTTGTAGACGAAACACGCGTCTGGCGTATATACAAAATTTAGTCCTGGTATCTATGATGAGTTTATTAACTTTAATAATGACCGAGGGACGTTGGTCAACTCCACGGTGGCAATTTGCCAAATCATGTTACGTTGAAATATTAATCAATGATTTATTACACGTAAATAGAAACAAACAAATTATTTATATATAACGAATTGTCCCATACAAAATAGATATACGTGAAATGACCAGGTTAACAACGATATCTAGTGGGATTAATTATAGTATAGTCCTAATAAAAAGAAAAGTGCAAGTAAGAGGTGCGTACACCCTCTACGGCCCTCGTGATCTGCCACTGGTTATTCTGCCTAGTACCCGCAGTCATTCAGGGGCTTTGCTGGTTATTTATTTAGTGGTTTCTATAGTTAAGTAAACAATGTATTGTTCTGATACCATCCTAACCCACGTCCTAGTTATATGCCAGTTTCGTTGACACAGCCACAGATGTATTATAATTCTTCGGTCAATGTAAGCCCACGACGCAAAGACTGACACAGATCCCTCTGCTGATAAATAGTTTATTAGATAGTTTATTTCTCATGAAACCATGAATGTACAAAGGTTATCCCATAATTTATCTGGGAAATGCCACGTCGCCCCAACTGAGTGCGTGCTTGGGATCGGGTTGCAAATACCAATAGCCGACCAAGAACGACCCTAGTACTTCATACGTATACGTGCAAAGCATTCACGTTACTAAAAGATTACCAGAGTCGAGCGACGTTAACTAAAAATATAATTGACTACTTTTGAAATAAAAATAATTTGGCCATGGCCAATCATCTAAGTTTAAACATTTCAAATATGTGACTCTGGATTCGTCGTACATTAAATTAACGTCAAGGTTAACACAGATATAATTGTTTACAAACCTTATCTAACCTTGAGCTATATATGGTCTGCTGTGAATAATACAAAAGGAATCATGAGTATACAACCTGTAAGCAAAGCTTTAGGTGTATATACGAATCACCATGTCCATCCATTCGTGTGTCCGTGTCCATCTGTCATTTGGTCTGCATGTCTGTTAATTTGTCTGGTAAACGCAGCTCCTCCGTAACGAATGGATTGGTATAGAAGGATGGACGGTTATAGTACAATACATGAGGATGTGCATAGAGTAGTGCGGAATTTGGGGAATGCTATTGTGAGTAGACTCACAATTATAGTTTCAGCTTCCTTATTGTGAACATTACATTTTCTATGGATGAAGTTCCTTTATATGGAGGAAATATCCAAATTGATTTCATGTTATGAAGTTTACATGATTTATGTGGTAGAGGGTTGCTGCTTACAAAGAAGCTCATAAAAACTAGGGTATCGACCAGATAAAATTGCAGTCCTGCCTTGACTGATTTACGGACCCATCACGAGTTGGTTGAACATTAGGGGATATCTGAGACACGGATATTTTCAAAGTGTTGATACCACATTCCTCTGTAATCTTTCTCAAGTATGACATCACTTAGAATGCTCGAGACTTGTCAGCTGAATTAAACATGACCATCAAGACTAGTGTCACATGTGGAGCAGGATCTGCTAACCCTTTAGGGGCATCTAAGACCTCTTCCAGTATTTGTTAGGTATTTGTTGATCCTTAGGTTTCTGTGTAGTGCTTTGAAGACTGGCGCTGGTCTTTTTTTATTGTTTGATTTGTTGCTATGACGTGTGTGCGATGTTAGTTTGTCTTCTGGTAATGAGTTTGATTGTCCCTTTGTTATAATGCATAAAAGCAAATTCCAAATACTTTACATAACAATATAAGCTGAGTATTGTAGTTGCCCTTATAGAAACATACACTATTGTTGTTCAAATAAGAAAAGACAACCCGAAACAAAGATAGAGATATGAAACAGCCACATGATGTACTCTGGATTTATACTTCCCTATTCAAAATTCAACTCAATTATATATATTCTAGTATATAGTGTTCGGTAGGTGCATTAAAAACCTCAGAATCCGTGTTTTGGCGCTCGCCTATAGATAATTACAATATTGGGCAAAATTCAGAATGAAAACAAGACTAGAGGTTCTACAGAAAGAAAAACATCTAAATCATATCCTGAATTTGCTTTTGCTTAGATAACCCATTTCAAAAATGTTTAAAAAATTTACATTGAAGCAGAAACTTAACTTAACTTGGGATTTAGCATATATGCTGATAGAGAGGAAGCATTTAATATATATACCACTGTTATTGTAAATTAGATTTACAGGCGGAAAGACAGGGATATAAAAAAATAAGCCCCGCTGACAATTTGTCACGGAAACATTAAAATAGAGTCGATTTAAGCCAGGGTTACACATTCACGATTTTTAATTTAGATTTTTACTGTTGTCCTTGACAGGACAATTCTAGATTCGAATTTGTCCCAAGTCTGATTAAGATCCTGTGAATTGTAACTGAAAATTGAAACGTTTACGCGGCGTTCACACAGTGCCGATTATTGCTCCCGTTTGAAATCAGACATCGTTTAAACACGAAAAGTAAAAAAGTCGGATTCCACAATGATCTGGAGTGTCCTATTTTTGGCTAAATGCTGTTGTAAACGTTCGTTACATATTCGAACGGATCGAAGCACCCCAAATAGTTAGATGCGTCTCGTAACATTCGGGAACACTCATCCGATTTTGTCTAGTCGGATTACAATCTTGATTATGTCACGACAGACTCTGCTGTATCGGATCAAAATCGTAACAATGTTCTGAGTTACAATGTAGACTTTGTCCTATGGACCGGGCATGATCTGGTGCGATTTGTCATTGCTATGTTTTGCCGGTTGAATCCACATCCTGAATACGAACCGTCTGTGACGAAACCGTTCCGGAACAGTCCCGTTATTAATACGAAATTAGCAATAGGACCCTCGTCTGAGTCCTGAAAATTACAGAACACGATACGAGTCTATACAAAGCCGTTTGAAATGTTGTCCAGCAAACTGTGATAGGGTTGTGTTCCGACAGTACCTGATCATCCCAAATATAGAGACAGTTTTCTAACGGATATCTTCCATCAGCGTCGGTTCACTGTCTGGTCACTGTCTGATGTCTGTTGCGTCGCATACAGCTTAATAGGGACGCTGTCGAGATATATTCGGTCGTTTTTAACCATGGGAAAGATGCAAATCGGACTAAAATCGGATGGAGGACGGGATAATCGGTACAAGTTTGGATGGAAAATATTTTTTTGACGCTTCCAGAACAAACTGATTGTTGTTGTGATTAAATGAAGGTTTTTCAAGTTTTAATAAAAGTTTTAATTTTAAACAGGACGGACGTACAAATCGTGAATGTGTGATCCAGCGTGTTAAGTAGACGCGTGACCTAGCTGGGGTGTACTTTGGCGAACTTTCTGGAAATATGACATACGGAAGATTCAATGAATGAATCGTCCAAGAGATAAATAAATGTTTTTCACTGTTTATAACGCGAAAGAAAGTTAGTAAGTTTTATTTTAAGCTGACATATGATATACATAATACCAGACAACAAATGAGCACCATTCGAGAGCTCTTTAACCGACTATCGCATGTATCGAAAATGTTGCGGTTTAAATATTTTCTATAAATGTACAGGTTGTGAAATTTTCTTGTTAAAACTGGTCAGGGAATTCTTCTTGACCCTTCAGCGTGTACATTCATAAACGGTCAGTAGAACACACATGCATTTTCTTTCACGGTCATCATTCGATCAATAACCAGTTATCTATTCTAGTGAATGAAAATTTATATTTTTGATGTTATATTTTTTCTTTAAATACAAAAATGTACATCTATAATATACGTGACATAAATTTTCATTAATCGACCGTGTTGACATCTTTTTGCGCAATTTTCTATTTAAGTAGACAATCATCCCTAAATTTTATTTGTATAAAATCAATTTCACCACGATGCAAGGCCAGCAAGTTATATGATTAGTGCACTAAAGTTTAACATTTACCTGTCAACTACTACAATTAACTACTCTATCATTTAACAAAAGGGCAATTGTAAGGTCTTTATTTTAATACAAATCGTTCTAAATCTCATTATGTAATATATTATAGACTTTATTTGTAGCATGCAGATATCAAATTAAAATTGTAAACCAGATATGGAAAAGTCATTGTTCGTTTATATCTACAGAAACACGGCACTCCAATAACTATTTACGTTGTTTGGAGAATTAACAAGTTTAACAATGTTTCATTTGGAGATAACTTACGAGACCAACACACTTCTTATTTCTAAGAGTTCAGTAATCTTAATTCAGACCAGAAGTGTAAAAAATGAGAATAGACCGAATTATATCATGACTTTCTCTGAAAATTGAAAATTTATTTTTTCAAACAAAAATTGTTAAAAAATCTAAACCAGGAAAATGTTGTTTTTTTATTATTATTTATTATTATTTTCGGAAAAAAGTTTTTTTTTTTAGGAAAACGCAAATTCTTATAAAAATCAAAGCAAAAAACAAGAAAAAAACACTTATGAATTCTTCAAATAAAATAATATGCAAACATAGTTTTTGCTCTTATCATTCTTAAAACATAACCAATTTATTGTCGCCCTAGGCTCCACTGATACAGTTCCGGGCTCTGCCAATAACACCCACGTCTCGTTAAGGTCAACTCATTTAGATATTTAAAAATAAAATCTAGACCATTAGTCCGATCTGTAAATGTATCAACTGTATATTACAGTGTGGGAAGCTGGGGACGGAACTGTATGGTTTTCTAATAGTTTGGTTATTCGGGAGACTGTCAAGCGGGGCTCCGACATATGACATATGAAGCTGCTTGATGAAAATTTTTATGAAATTCATCTTACTGTTTAACGTTTCTGCTTCAAGTTTCGGTAGCTAAAACATTCAACATATAAATATGAATCAATCAAATGGTAAAAAAAAATATCCATCCTAACGTGTTCTTTAGGATGGAGGAGCTCCGAGTAAAACGATCGAAACTGCCACACAAAAGCGATACAAAATGTCAAAAAAACATCAAGAAAACAATCGTTACTACCAGAATGTTCACGTGTACCATTTCTGGTATATTATAGTCTTACCTGTCTTGATGATTTAAAACCATTGTCGCAGTAAAAACCGAAATACATTATTTTTATCCATGTCGAATAGTTTTCTTGAATCGCTTGCGATCTAACTGTACAATCACTTGAAACTTTCCTGTACAATCACTTGAGAGCTTTACTCTGAAATCGTTGGCAAACTATACTACCCATACTATACTTCTATACTGGTTCATAAAAGTTTTAATCAAGCAACTTGTTTTTTGTCGAATGTCGGAACCCCGCTTGACATGTACAGTCTCCCGAATTACCAAAATATTTAAAAACCGTACACTGTGTATATACTTTCCAATGGTTACATTTTGACTGATAGTTAGATTGTACGGCAGTATGTTTCCCCTTGTTTTGATTATGGTCGAATTATACCAGTCTTTTTTGTTTTGTTTCAGAATTGCAGGGCAATATACAGTTACTGATCTTTTATGAACACAACGATTAGAATTAAAATACACATATGTAGAAAAGGTAGGAAAAAGCGATCGTCAACTGAACTTTTTTTTCAGTATTTAGGAATGATATATATACTAGCCACAAAAGAAACGATACCTGATTTTTATCAAAAATATCTACTTTATTTTTCAACAATATTGTTTTTTTTTGTATTTTATGAAACAATAACATCAAAGCACACAAACTTAACAAAGATAACAAATCAAAAATAATTTTCCTTATTGCACGGACTGTTGAAGTTGTTGTTGTCAAAACCAAAAGTTGAAGAGTAAATATCGCGTATGGCCACCTCTTGCGTCGATAAAAGCAGTCAATCGCCGACGCATTGATCCAAGTAATCGCTGAATAAATGCTTGTTGAATGTTATTTCACTCTTCCACTAAAGCGGCTCGTAGCTGGTTGACTGACTCTGGTGGTTGATGACGTCTGCGAAAACGTTTATCAAGTTCATCCCATAAATGTTCAATGGGTGATAGATTTGGTGATAAAGCTGGCCATGGAAGAATGTCAATGTTATTTTATCCAAGATATTGTGTTGATACACGTGCCACGTGGCACCTAGCATTGTCCTGTTGGAAACTATGCCGATTTCTATGCCTTGCAATGAATGGTTGTACAATGGGAGAGAGAAATATATCACGATAACGAACTCCAGTAAGGCTTTCGTTAATGAGCGTCAAGTCAGTTCGTCCACAATGCGTGATTCCTGCCCAAACCATCACACCACCACCACCAAAGCGATCACATTCATGTACACACGCGTCTGCATAACGTTCATTTTGACGTCGGTTCACTCTCATTCTGCAATCACTTCTACGTAAGAGAAATCTTGACTCATCGCTAATAATGACGTTTTGCCACCTTACACGATTCCAATACAAATGTGCATTTGCCCAATGTAGGCGTGCAGTTCGATGACACTGTTTTAGAATGGCTCCTACTACTAGACGTCGTGAACGTAAACCAGCCTCTCTTAGCCTATTACGTACTGTTTGGGCTGATATCCTTGGATAATGGCTTCCAGGTGATTGTCTAGCGGTAATTGTAGCTGGTAAAAACCGATTCCTGAGATGTGTGAATCTTATTCGACGATCTTGGCGTAACGTCGTTTCTCTTGGACGTCCACTACGTCGTCTGTCATTTGAGAACCCAGTCTGTCTTAGACGACTCATTGATCCTGTTATTGTCAATTTAGAAACACCAACGTTGTTTGCGACGTCAATATGACGCATATCTGCTTGTACCATTCCCACAGCTCTATCACGCTCATGTTTGCGAGGCATATGAAATCCCCTTTTGTGAATGTCACCTTCAATCACCTTTTGTTTACCTGTGTTGACCGGATATTTAATCACCCTCATTAAATTGAAAACCCCTGTTCGGACGGCATAAATGTGGTTCGGCTCGAATTCAAAAAGACGCTAAAATGACGTTATTGTCCGGTAAAATAAAAACAAAAGTGCAGTACCCTACAGACTTATGACTCTTTTCGAACATATAACTAGTCGCAATAAATATTATTTTGTCAATAAAAAATATTATGAAAAATTGTTGGGTATCGTTTCTTTTTTTGATTTGTATATAGATTCTACCACTGCATCGAGTGTAATACGATATTTATCCACTCGAGACAGTTACATTTTCAAATTTTAAGTCCGAGCCGCCTCAGCAAGGACTTTTAAATTGATAATTTAACTGTTGAGAGTGGATAAATATCGTATTACACGATATTTGGTGGTGGAATCTGTTTCTCTAATGATTTTCTAACATTATGCAGGCAAACATATTCTTTCTTTTCGAATGATCTGCAAAAAGATGTGTTCTTTCTATGTGACGTCGTCAGGCATGGTCGCCTTTTTCATGCCGTCACAATAGGAAATTCAGAGGAAAGCAAGAAAATTCGACGTCACAATCTGATTTTAACCAATGAAGTACTGAGATCAAACGAACCACACGTTGATTAAATTTTTGGTATACAATGGGTGCAGAAAGGGATACATTGACGAAGAATTAGAGAAATATATATATATATATATATATATATATATAATTAGTTATCAAAGGTACCAGGATTATAATTTTATACGCCAGACGCGCGTTTCGTCTTCATAAGACTCATCAGTGACGCTCAGATCAAAATTGTTTAAAAGCCAAATAAATACAAAGTTGAAGAGCATTGAGGATCCAAAATTCCAAAAAGTTGTGCCAAATACGGCTAAGGTAATCTACTCCTGGGGTAAGAAAATCCTTAGTTTTTCGAAAAATTCAAAGTTTTGTATACAGAAAATTTATAAAAATGACCAAATAATTGATATTCATGTCAACACCGAAGTGATGACTACTGGGCTGGTGATACCCTCGGGGACGAAACGTCCACCAGCAGTGGCATCGACCCAGTGGTGTAAATAGTTATCAAAAGTACCAGGATTATAATTGTATACGCCAGACGCGCGTTTCGTCTACATAAGACTCATCAGTGACGCTCAGATCAAAATAGTTAAAAAGCCAAATAAATACAAATTTGAAGAGCATTGAGGATCCAAAATTCTAAAAAGTTGTGCCAAATACGGCTAAGGTTATCTACTCCTGGGGTAAGAAAATCCTTAGTTTTTCGAAAAATTCAAAGTTTTGTATACAGAAAATTTATAAAACTGACCATATAATTGATATTCATATATAAGTAACAATAACATCTCCATGCCTTATATATCATGTACTGTAGTACGACGCTAGATTAAAACTGACGGGGAAAGGTAACACACGGCCACTGAAAGCTTTATTTTTGTAGAGCCAATGTGGCCGTGTGGTCTAGCGGGACGGCCGCAGTGCAGGCGATTTGGTGTCACGATATCACAGTAGCATGGGTTCGAATCCCGGCGAGGGAAGAACAGAAGATTTGCGAATGCAAATTTACAGATCTAACATTGTTGGGTTGATGTTTAGACGAGTTGTAATACATATTTATCAATTTGATCTTTTTTAGAACAAGCACTAGGCCACCGGAAGCTAAATTATTAATTCAATTTCTCAATAACATCAAATAAACTTATCATAGATACCAGGACTAAATTTAGTATATACGCCAGACGCGCGTTTCGTCTACAAAAGACTCATCAGTGACGCTCTAATTCAAAAATGTTTAAAAGGTCAAATAAAGTACGCAGTTGAAGAACATTGATCATTTTGGCATTCCACCTTTTCAGCTTTTTTTTCTTGATGCATCTCTACGTCATATTGTGAATGATGGAAAGGGCGATTGTTATTAATATATATATCAATATTAATTCGATATCAAGTTATTTTTATAACGCAGACAGAAATATCTGTTTCTTTTTTTAGCCATTACTTGGCGTTCATCGACTCCGTCTGTCGTCGTCGTTTCCGTCTGTCGTCGTTGTGCGTCTAGTGTATTCTATTTCAAACAAAGTTCTATCAACAAATAAGTTCAATGACCAATATTGTCAATTTTCCCCTAAAGGTGTTATTGCCCTTTTAAAAAAATCACAATTTGTTCATTTAATCTGCTCCTTTGAAACTGCTGAAACAATTTCAGCCAAATTTGGGCCGAATGAGTTTCAAAGTATCTACTATAAATTTTATATTTAATTTCTTTGTCAAGAACCATAGCAACTAGGACTAAAATGGAACATATGGGTAAAGTGCATTTCTTTGATTTTGAAGAAAATAAGACAGATACAAAGAGCATTTCAAAGGAAATTTTAAGTCATTGATTAATGTACTATATTGAAAAACAAACAAAAATCATAGATAAAAGAATTACAGGTGAAAGATTCAAGTTCTTGAGAGCTTCTTGTTGGTTTTTTTGTCAACTTTTATTTTTCTGTTTCATAATTGTAAAAAGAAAGTTTAATTTTTTATTCAAGTGAAAATGACACTAAATCGAAGGCGTGAAGGTGGGAAAGAGCGATCGTCAACTTTAATTTTCTTCTAAGTATGAAGTTTGTGACATAATTAACGGTTGTGGGTAGGAAAGAGCTAAGGCCTATATTTTGTCAGTAAAAGGTTTATAACACAATAACATAAAAAAAGATCATTTTTGCAGCTTTTTTTCTTTGATGCACATCACTATCCTATTTTTAATGATAGGAAAGGCGATCGGGTTTTATCTATGTTTGCGGCTACACGTTCGATATGGAGTAGTTCTAATAACAAAGACAGCGATATGTTTTTCTTGTTTTTGCTAATAATCTTTTTTCTATGTCATAATTGAAAAAAAAAACTTAGTGTGATTGGTTTTTTTTGTTTGCAAGTGAATATTAATTTACTGTAAGGTACAAAAGATCAATCAACAACTTAATTTTTACCTAGAGAATAGTTTATGTCAGGATGATTACATTATGAATATTTTGGTATTCTGCCTTTTACAACTTTAACACACATCATTATCTTTCTTGTGACGTTCTGCTTATAAAAATGTAGACAGCGATAGTTGTATATATTTTCATGTTTCTATGTATTATTTCAACCTTTGTCTCACTCTGTGTCACAATGTGTAGTGTTCGACAAAAGGAATGTCATTCGTATGGGAATTTATGATAGAATAACAAGATATAAATCGTGTATTCGTATCTGTAATTTTATAGTCGTTATCTTTAAAGCAAATCTATAAAACTATCCTATACATTTTAAAAGTGATTGGCGATCATTGGTTAAATATGTTTGATTTGGTTTTAACCGTTTAAATCTCTGGTTTAGAGTTATGTTAAGAATGAACACAGCGATAGTTTGTTTGTATGTTTTTTTCTACAAAAACCTCCTTTTTTGTTTTAATCGGAAGGAACATTTCGTTATGAATAACGTTTTTTTCGTCAAGAGAAAAAATACGTTTACATTTTAACAACTTAAATTTATTTTAGCAATGGACATTAATTTTGACAAAATAAAATATTCAGATAATGTTTGCTTTCCGCATTTGTCATCCAACTCTCTTTCAATTTCCAACTTCAATAGTTACACATCATTATCTTTCTTGTTAAATTCTGCTTAAGTTCGCTCTTTATTTGAGAATACTCTTTCTGGGTAGTTATTGCATGATCACTGCATTATTGTGCAAGTTAAAGACTTTGAAATATTAAACTTGCACGGAAGGTAGGAAAGTGCGATCGTCAACTGAATATTTTCCTAGTTTGGAATTTAAGAAATGATGTAAACGGTTGTACATGTACGTAAGAAAGAGCGATCTTTAGCTTCAAGTTATTCAGTAAGGGTTTCATGACACAATTACATAAATAAAAGGGCCGAAATATACCAGTGGCTTTGAAATGATTTTCAGTAACTGCAAGTACTCTCAGATCTGTACTTAGTGTCTTTATGTTATATATAAGATGTTACATGGACAATCATACCACATCTTCATTTTTTATAGTTTTTATTAGGGACAGGCCGCTGGCTGAGCAAACAAAAAGGGGGGGGGGCAATCATGCTTCGGTCATTCCATATATAATCAACCAAATTGTCATACAAAAGGTCCTACTTGGACCCGCCTTTGCCACTAAATAGTCCAATATTTCCAAAAAAGGCGTTAACCTCCAATCAATCAACCAATCTCTGAAATACATCAAGTTAATGTTTAATTTTGGTGGGGTTCGTGTTGCTTATTATTCAGTTTTATATGTTGTGTCGTGTGTATTTTTTTTGTCAGTTTGTCTTTTTCATTTTTAGCCATGGCGTTGTCACTTTTTTCGATTTATGAATTTGACTGTTTCTTTGGTATCTTTCTTCCCTCTTTTATTAATGCCTGCGTCACACTATCCCGATTATTATATACGATGGACACCCGAATGGGAAAATTTTAAGTTCGTACGAAGTTGTTCCCGATCTCGTTAAAATACCAAAAAGAGACCGAAGCAAGAACGATGAATAACGAAGTCTATACGATGGTGCCGAAATTATATATGATACCAAAAGATGGACATTTGAAGGTTACCGAAGACGTGTATTTTAGCTTCATATCTCAGCCGAAGCCTACACGATGGATCACGAAGGCTATGTACACGATGGATTACGAATGCTACACGATTGATTACGACGATGGTGCGAAAACAAACAAGATGCATAAAGGTAAAATACATGTATGTACATAATACATGTATGAAAACGATCAAAACGGCGTTCTACCTGTTTTGATTTTTTTATGGTACGAACATAATTTCGACAACATATCGTATTTGTACAAGGCTGCCATGCATGGGGGAAATCGATCTGTTTGTCTAATTCTTATGAAACTTAGTTTATTGTCCCCTCGCCTACTACATGTAAGTTGCGTGTAGATTAACTGTTATGGACACTCTAGAACAAAAATGCTCAAAACTTGGTATGGTGTTACTCGTTAAGAAAATCTTAAGCACTATTGACTTTAAAGTTCAAAGGTCAAGGTCACAGTGGCAGTTGTAATACATGGCAATATCACCCTTGTGGACACTCTAAAACCATTATGCTTCAAAACACATTTGGTATGTTCTTCCTCCTTGTAATGATCTGATATTTTTTACGTTCAATTTACAATTTTCTGCATGTATATGACACATATAGTGTCCATATTTTTCCCCAATATGTGATATACGAGGACATGCCAGGCTCGGCATTGCCTTGTTTGAACTGTAAAATGTGTCTACTAGTCTGAATAATCACCCATATTTATGCCCATGTTTTCTGGTCTATCTTAAAGGTAAGGTAATGCAAAACGAGCTCTTTCCAGTTGAATATCATTATAATATAGACACACGGAAGGATGTGGGGAAATCATCAAATGCGACAAAATATGACATATAGAAAACAAAATGGTTATGGATTAAATATTCGTGTGACAACAACTCAAACGATACATAAATAATCAGAATAACGAAGAAAAAGTTGGTTTCCCTATATACATGTACCTGCAGTGTTGGTGTACGAGGCGCATTTATGATTTTCATTATGTTACTTGATATGAAAAATTGACAAAAAATAATATAATACTTGTAAATGTAAATCCTGAGCCTGTAATAGCTGCTCTTCTTGTTCTATTTGAAATAATAGAAACAATGCAGTTCCCTTTTTTTGTTAGAATCTCATAGAATCATATGATATGAGTTCCATTTTTTGTGAACGTCTTTTTTAATTGTGGTCTTAGACTGACCAGCTGTGCATATCGCGCATGGCACTTAAAATGTATTTTAGCGCGAAAATTAAGCTTACATTTTGCTGGATTTAATGCCGTCGTAGTTCCATCTTTTCGCCTTCGTACTTGTATTCGATGGCAAAACGACGAGATTACGAACATGTTAAAAATTAAAAACCTTTTCCGAAGTTGTCCCAGGAGGCTTGAAAAAGTGACCAATGGTTCTACGATGGTTAAAGATGGCACCACGAATAGCCCGATCTGGAAACGATAAGTCCAGATTTAGAAAATTTCCATAATCGAGTTGCCATCGGCGTAAAAATCAGGACAGTGAGACGCGGACATAAGGGCGATCACTATAGTGATGTTTGATTTAATTTCAATAATTTTGCTATAACATAACAAAGGGTTTGCAGTTTAGCTCAAAATGAAAACAGCGATAGCATGCTTCGAAGGGCTTAGTGAGCTTTTCTCATCACTTGGCGTCATTCGTCCTGCGTCAATCGTCCTGCGTCCGTCGTCCGTCAATTTTTACAAAAATCTTCTCCTCTGAAACTACTGGGCCAAATTTAACCACTCTTGGCCACAATCATAATTGGGGTATCTAGTTACGTGTCCGATACTTGTTTGGATTGATAAATATTTTGATACGAACGTCACTGATGAGTCTTATGTAGACGTAACGCGCGTCTGGCCGGAAATATAGGGTTTTTTTTGTGTAAAAAGAGTGCAAAACATTTTTTGTTATTTGTGATAACGAATTATTTAATTGGTTAGAACGGTTTAAATTCGTTGAATTAGTAATTATCATTTTTTAGTAATTTATGATTTCTGATGAAAAAAATCATTTTCACAGATGTTTAGCACACCTGACCCACACTAGAATGTGAGATTTTCCCCTTAGGTTGCACCTGTTGCTGTTTTAAATAAAAAGTCTTATTCGCTGAAACAATTTGACCAAATGTTACAATATTTATACGTTATACTTTTTACCACAAAACACAATCAAACTTGTAATTGAAGAGCGTCACTTTTACAGTTCATAAGTTCATAGGTTAAGTCCTTTATTAATGGAAAAGTGATAATTCTGTCGTTTCCCTTGTCAACATTGAGTTTGCCTCAACCAATTGTTAATAAAGGAAGTTATTAAAACAAGAGTTCCAAATGGTGAAGTTGTTGGCCATCTGGTCAGAATGGGCAAATTATATGAAAGACTTACTGCTTAGTTTATTTCCATTTTTCTCTACATGTAGTTGTTTTAGTGGAAAAGACAAAATGTTTAAAGTTGAGAGATCTATGGACGACAGACGGACGGACGAATGAACGGACTCAAAGTGTTGACAAAGCGTTAAAAGGGAGGTACAAATGTTAATACGTATTCTAAAAGGTTTGGCAATTGTCACAATGTCACCTTTTATACAAAATGTATGTGTTCGTGCCTCAAGTTAAGAGTTTCATTAATGTCTGGAAGATTTTAATGGAGCTGTATAGATCTTCTGTGGTCACAAATTGTATTACAGCAAAACTAACGGGATGACTTCATAAACCCATCCTCTGTTTGTTATTCATAATGGTTCATATATATTTGCGTCGACTTAACAATCGATACCAGCACTGTATAAACTTTTCGACATACAATGACTAAATTAAATTTGACATTTCAATTAAACTGTGTATTAGTTTACTATGAACGTCGAGTTAATCAAGTACATAAGTGTTGAAAACCGTCACGCTAAATGCCTAAGAATCCCGAATAAAAAGTAATAAATCGCCATCAAAGGGACGTGTTGGTAGTTATTCTATATATTGATGATTTTGTCAAATCATTGAAGTCGTCTGTCATTGCAGTTAAAAGAACTGATTTGAAGATATATACCTTGGATACGTAAATTTTTGAACTGAGGCGGTTGACCTTCATCGCCGAACAAGTTCCGAAAATGAAGATCGCGAGAAGGAATATACGGAGAAAAATTTGCCCCCAGTAGCAGTATTTGATCCTGTAACGAATTTAGTGTTAGATTCTAAAAGGATAAGCGTGGAGTTTTGTTTAATTAAGAGGAAAATTAAGCACGATATTTCAATCTTTCGTAACAGTTTCCGAGTTTTAAACTTATTTCTGTGGTGCATGATAATTTAAAAGGAAAAAGTTGTGAGAAACTTTTCTTGGTGTCTAAAGTTAATATACCGAAAGATACAGAATTGGTTTTGGACTATGGATAGACCTTGAGAGATAGGATTCTAGGAAACCCTTGAATGACCGGATAACTCTGTCGCTTCTAAATTAAATGTAAAATGTCAATTATCAATTGGTAAGTAGGAAGACAATAATTCATCGATTTATTTTTATATATTCAAATTCAATATTTGGTAAAATTTGTCTAGAGACTAGGTAGTAGTGGTCAGGCTAGCGCTTCGGGCACAATTTGTAAGTTGTGCGTACAAGTTTCAAGAATTGAAATCTATACTTGAACAATGTTTAAAGAATGACTGTAATATCTGTTTCTTTCTAATTAAAGTTTGGATCACATGTTTGATGTTATTTCGAATAGATACTACAGCCTACCTTAACTTATTAAGAAAGAAAAACCATATTTAATTTCATTAAATTTTTTCGTGTCTAAAATATACGTAACAGTGGGGATTAGTGAGTGACTGGATTGAATGTGAAACAATTTCATATATGTTTACAAAAGATCAGGAAATTTGGATATTTTATCGAAAGGTCATTTATTATTTTACTGCATGCATAAATTGATTGAATAGATCAAATTGGTAATAAATATCAATAAAGATATACATTGTATTCCAGAATTCGTCTATGCAAATCACAGGAAAATAATTAATTGGTTGCGTCAATACAAATATTCATCGATTGTTTGTCAACAAACTTTAATATACTTTGTTCTAATAATAAACATTATGCAACTAGACAACAACAAAACATAATAATCAGGGCAAACATGTACTAGATAGAACATGAATAAGGGCTAATGGACCGGGATTCTGTTTTATACAATATAACAACTAGTTTGATTTTATATGAGGCTTCACACCAGTCCATATGGACTAATACATATAAAGGTAAACAAGGAATGCAGGATATAACTACCGATCGAAAGCAAGGTAAGTAAAAGGCAGTGGCTATGTTGCCGGCTCCGGACTATATGAAATACATTTTATTGAAAAAAATTATCATGAACACACATGATATATGTGGCTACTAGGTGAGATTTCTATAATCTTTTAGTCTTCGACTAGATAAAGGATAACCATACTTTCGTATGTCGAACAGTTCCACCACCAAATAATAAACCGAAAACTTAATTAACAATCCTAACGCAACAACCTTATGTTCACTATTTACATTAGGATCTTTAAGTTTTAATGACTTTATACATGGGAAGTTTACAGTTTTTTTACTTTGACATGGGAAGTTTACAGATTTTTAAGACTTTTTACATACAAAGTTAAGAATATTTCTGATTTTTTACTTTAAGCAGTTTGTTTTATTTTGGTATAGTACTATTTAATGTAATAACACTTACAGAATAAATTACATAAATTCTTTTTAGATAATTCGTAATTCAGAAAAAAACTAAATTCATAGTCTTTGACCTTTAAGAATTGACCTTTATATCTTTAAAGTAATATGGCACTAATTTATTTACTGCGTATTATGAGGGTAAATAGAAAAAAACAACTTATTTAATGTTAATTCACATATTCATTAACTGAGACTTTAAGATTTAATAAAAAGGATTATACTTTTGAAAATTGTATTAAGTAGACTAGATTTTCAAATGTTTGTTTAATTATTCATTGCTGCAACACCCATCCTTGGACCCACTCTTCGTGCATGTTTTTTTGTTTGCTTGGTCTTTCATCACCAGTTGATATCGTGCATTCTATATAAGGAACACTGACCTTCTTGATTGGAATTTTATTTTGAGATATCAGGTCAGATGTGACTCAGTAAACAGTTTATATGCTTGTTTTGTCCATTAATACTTGTATTGTCATTTTATATGTGAGGTTTTCTTCAAGCAAATCAACATTTGAGGTCAGGATGTTCTTACTTGTTCGTAAAATTGTTGGTCTTAATAAGACCGGCAAAATAGCAAAACTCTATACAAATCGCTTTTTTACCGAAGCCGATAAAATAAACCCTAACTAAGAGATGGATGTCCATCAATGTCTTTATCATTTTTATCTTTTATAGTGTGACGGTTATTTGTATATTTTATATATTCAGCTAGCCTATGTTCAAAATATTTGTATGTGCGTACTAGGTATGTAAAGTAGATGTAATTGATAATACTATAGAATTTTTTACCAGAGGCTATAAATTGTACATGTACAGTGACAAATGATAACAGTGTGAATGTGAAAAATTGTGAGCTCTGCACATCGTCCTCAAGCAATTTTCGTGCTAATGGCAGAATAAAGTAATTAAAATAGCTGCCAAGGTAGTGTGAATGATATGATAATGTACATGTAGTTTGGTATGAACTTTAAAGTTTTCTTGCACTAATCTTTGAAATGAAGGAGCTGAATAAGGACTACAAATTGATATAAAAATGTGTGTACACCTAAGTAATACATGTATATTCTTATGGGCCTCAGGAAAAAACAGTCCTACAGCTTACGATGTTAACCTCTTTAAATATGTAAGAAATTGTTATTATATAACATTTACAGAGTAAAAAACAAAAACACTGAAATAAATGTAGATATTGTTTTCAAATCTATATATTATGTATATTGAAGCTCAATATTATGAAAAAATCACACAAGAGAAGAATAACATTCAGATTACAGAAATGAACTTTGCATTATTTTCATAATTGAAAATTCTTAAAACTTAAAACTTTCTCATAAATTCTGTTGATACAATGTATACTTCACATTTTGCTGCGCTTCAACAATACTTATTTTTCAGATGATTTGCATTATGTTCAGAGTATGAAGATGTAACCTGTAAGTGTTATCTATAAACTTGTATGTGGGTTTAAATGAAGAAGAGAGGAAACCCAACATCACTATTACAACCTAAAGATTTGTAAAGATCTATATTCAGTCATAAACTATCATTATAATGTTTGTTCCATTTAACGTTTCTAAATTTTTTTCTACAATTTTAATGTATCTAAAGATCTAAATTTATTTGTAGGGGGAAATCATCAGAAATTTATGTAAAGAGGAACCTCCTAAAAGAAAAGACAATTCTGAAACAAAATCAACTAATGTACAAAAGATTGATGAAACTCATCAACAAAGGACAAACAACACAAAAACCTCTTATGTTGTCCCGAAAATACGTCAGATCAAGCACAGAAATTTACTAAAGGCGAATTTTCAAAATTAATGCTGGATAGAAGCAATATGCATCTCGATATTTTGAAATATATTCAAAATTGTTCAACTACATTAAATTAATGCCAAAAGTAGGAGACCCCGCGAATAGTTGTGAGGACTATGCTGATAAAACTAGGAATTTTACTTAGGAGCAAAGATCATCAATCCTAAAATATTTATGTGACAATGTTCATCCAATCACCTTGCAACACCTTGATGTACATGTACCAAGTCTAATTCATGTCACTATTACATGCACTTTGATACACAGACCATCCAACTTTGATTCAGGTTTGTCTGTTTTTGCTTCTCTTTTATTTCTGTCAGAAGAATATTGACTTTGAAATTTTGCTTAGTTTACATGTATGAGTTTGTGTTTAGATTTGTTTAAAGGCAACTACTTGTGATAAGTCAATGGGATTTGGTAAGTAGGTCCGAGACCACAATTGTCGTCCCTTGATTAATATAGTGCCTAGTGTTAACAGTGGGTTACTTGCCAATAATTCTTATACCCCTTCCAAGTTTATTTCTCCATGTTTAATGCCTCAAATTGTAAGTAGGGGGTGAAATTACACTGTAAAAAATTTGGGTCCAGAATTTTACAAGAAAGTAGTGATTTGGTCCAACTGAAAACAGTTCAGGAGTTATGGTGTTGAGATATTGAAAATGAAAGTGTGAGTTTCAGGTTAAATTTTTCGGTCAAGGTAGTTTTTGATGATGTTGAAGTCCAATCAACTTGAAACTTAGTACACATGTTTCCTATGGTATGATATTCCTAATTTTTATGCCACATTAGATTTTTTACCCAATTTCATGGTCCATTGAACATGGAAAATTATAGTGCGAGTGGGGCATCCGTGTACTTTGGACACATCCTTGTTCTTCCAATTTTAGTTTGTTTGTGACTGTACAACCATAAGGTCAAACCAAATGATTGAAAATAGGAAATATGGTTGATTCCAATTTTGTAAGCTAGGACAAAAGTGGCCATTGAAAGAAATTAGTTGTCTTAAAAAGTATGTTTGAAATGGACAGTCTATTTTTATGTGAAAAAGTATAATATTCTTCAAAAAAACTTATTTCAAATGTGAAAACTGTAGATATAAGCTGTTAAAGGGGAACCACTAATGATATTGTTATATATATAAAAAAAAAGAAGATGTGGTATGATTGCCAATCAGACAACTGTCCACAAGAGACAAAAATATGGGCTTCAACAATGAGCAAAGCCAATACTGCATAGTCAGCTATAAAAGGCCCCGATATGACAATATTAATGTAAAACAATTCAAACAAGAAAACTAATGACCTTATTTAAATATAATAATGAACAAAAAACAAATATGTAACACATAAACAAACGAAACGACAACCACTGATTACAGGCTCCTGACTTGGGATAGGCACATGCATAGATAATGTGGCTGAGTTAAACATGCAAATTTTTTTTTACATTGGCATTTCCACATATATCACATTGCATTGCACTTTCAGTTTCATTCATCAGTCATTAACGTTTTTTCACAATTTAAGGTTAAGTTTTATTTGTTTTGAATGATTAAACCATTTGCATGATTTCAAATGTCATATCCACTTTTTCCTACCTGCCCCTGGAGGACTTTTGAATTCAGTGTTTGTTTGAAATAGCACATCCTATTGATGGCCTCTTTTTCAAAATTTTATTAAAAGTTTCAACTACATAGTTAGATCTTAATTTTTCAGGCTTTTTACATCATATGGCTGATCTAGATGCTGTTTAAAGAGCACAGTCTGTACTGTTTGTGATTGAAGAAGAAGTGGAAACAAAGCCAGAAAATCTGTTGAGTCATACAGATATTCTGTTTAATATGTCCCGAAACACAAACTTCAGCGAAGACCTACTTTAGAAAAGATGCATGGCAGCTTGTTTTAAATACTCTCAAAGTATTAGAAGGTACACAAATGTAACCAGTCTGAATATTAAAAATAGAAAACTAACGACCTTATTTAAATATAAAAATGAACAAAAAACAAATATGTAACACATAAACAAACCACTGATTACAGGCTCCTTACTTGGGATAGGCACATGCATAGATAATGTGGCTGGGTTAAACATGCAGGTTTTTTTTTACATTGGCATTTCCACATATATCACATTGCATTGCACTTTCAGTTTTATTCATCAGTCATTAACGTTTGTCACTATTTAAGGTTAAATTTTAACTTAACTGCTGCAATCAAAGAATTTTCATTGCTTTTTTAGCTTTTCTCATCACTTGGCGTTCCTCGTCCTTTGTTCGTCTCCGTCGACATCGTTGTTAACTTTTACAAAAATCTTCTCCTCTGAAACTACTGAGTCAAATTTAACCAAACTTAGCAACAATCATTATTGGGGTATCTTTTTGAAAAAAAAATGTGTGCAGTGACCCAGGCAACCAATCAAGATGGCCGCCATGGCTAAAAATAGAACATATGGGGTAAAATGAAGATTATAACTCTGAAAATAAAGCATTTAGAACAAATCTGACAAAGGATTGAATTGGTATCTAGTCAATATCTATTTTCCCTGAAATTTTCAGATGATTTGGAGAAATGATTGTTGGGTTGCCTCCCCCTCAATTGGTAATTTGAAAAAAAAAAATGCCTTTTTTGGTTATTATCTTGAATATTGTTATAGATAGAGATAAATTGTAAACAGCATAAATGTTCAGCAAAGTAAGATCTACAAATAAGTCAACATGACCAAAATGGTCAGTTGACCTCTGAAAGAGTTATTGCCCTTTATAGTAAATTTTTAACAATTTTCATTAATTTGGTAAATTGGTTTACAAAATACTTTCCTTTCTATCTAAAGGGCCAAGTTTATTATAGATAGACAAATTGTAAGTAACAAGAATGTTCAGTCAAGTAAGATCTTCAAACACATGTTTGTCATGAATCCACCTGTGTCCTTCATAGACTAAGGTGAGCGACACAGGGTCTTTAGAGCCTCTAATTTATGTTTTAGATATGTATATTAGTAACACTCAGAAGTATTATGATAAGATTTCTCCATGCCAGACAAGAAAAGGCAAAGCTTTAATAGGTCCAGTTGAAGGTGAGTTTCATATTAATGAATATTGAAAAAAACATCTGAACGTAAGTACGTATATGTGGAATAATTGCCATTGGTACCAAACCCAGTTACGACATTGAACAAGTATTAAATAAGCTCTCTACGAGTTCAAGTTTGACATCATTATAAAGTTGACTTTTGACTGGTTTCTGCTGGTTTATAGTAGAAACGTGTTTAACTGGCCATGGACCTAAGAGCAAATTGATTTTATTTCCAATAAGTTAATTAATGAAAATATAAAATGTGTAAAAGATTTTCAAGGAGACAACAATGAGCTAGAGACCAATTTGCATAGATGTAAACTACTATTGGTTACTGTTTGGCCTTCAACAATAAGCAAAATCTTTAAAATGTAGGAAGTTATGAAGACTTTGTGACATTATGTTAAGACTTTGTAATAACTTCACCATTGTTTTAAGGATAACGCGTATTCAAGCACTTTTTAAAAAAAATTGTAGGAAGAATATTCAAAAAGTTTTCAAAAAGGACATCAGACCAGATTAAATCAAGTAAGTAATTCTTGATTTGTGTAAGTATTTTAATTTATAATGTTCTGATTAGTACTGTTTTCTACTGCACAAGTATTTCTTTGAACATACAACAGTTTGGGTTCTACAGATAAGTCTGAACCATCTTACATATTTATCAATATGCTCTAGTAACATTGATAGTGCAAGATGTTAACTCTGCATAGTATATTATTTACTTTTTATATTTGTATTGATTTAGTATAAAACCAGATAGGTTGTTCATTTGTGTAAGTTGAAATTTGAAAATTCACCTCTTATTCCATTTTTTTCTTTTAAAAGATGATTTTGATCTATTTTTTTAGCTTTTTGGCAGAAAAATGAAATATCATTTTTTAAAATGTATTTAATTGTACTTAAGGCATCATGAATTATATATAATCATTTATAAAAAAATCTGCCCATAAAAATTAGAGGTGAGTAATTTCAGGCTTTAATGAGACTCTTGTTTCTGTAGATATCTTGTTTCAATATTTGTGAAACATGTTTATGCCAACCTGGGGAGATATGATATAACAAAGAATACTAACAATTTAGGCAGTTTATTTATACACATTTTTTATACCCCATGCAACTTAAGTTACGAAAGGTAAAATATTTTTGACTGGTCCATCGGTATCAAAAAAGCTTGGATGGATTGTTATTGACAGAAATAAGAGGAGGGAGACTTTTTTCACGAGGAGACTGGATAAAGATCATAGATTTTTGCTTTATGCCTAGAACATGTAGAAAGCACATTTATTTTTTGTTGGATTTCCTATAAATTTCAATGAAGTGCTGGATATCGGTTAAGGTGGACCACTTTGTCAGGGGGGGGGGGGGAAGGATGAAAATCATAGATTTATATTTTGTTTGCCTAGTGACAATATAGGGATGTGGGGTATGTGATCCTGCTCACTTAACTTAAGTTCTTTTATAGATAACCAAGCTATAAAAAAAAGTTCTATGACATAATTCTAGGTAAAAAAGATAAGAAATCCTTTGATAGTGATGACAGATCTCCATAAAGCAAGACATGGTAGGTATTTTTAAATATTTGTATTTAGAAATACTTATTGCTGTTGTTCTACATATCTACAAATTTCCTACTCAATTATACATGTATCAGGCTTATTATGTTGCATGCCAGAAGCATGTCATCTTAACAAGTCACTTCTAACATCTTATAATTAATTACTTTTTAGAAAAAAGAAGTGTATATTCCTTTACAAGTGAGGAATTTTCTCCATTAAAAGCTAGGAAAGCTAATAAATCCTTTACAAGTGAGGACAGTATTCCATTAAAAGGTAGGAAAGCTAGGAAATCCTTTACAAGTGAGGACAATTCTCCATTAAAAGCTAGGAAATCCTTTACAAGTGAGGATAGTTCTCCATTAAAAGCTAGGAAATATCTTACAACTGAAGATAGTTCTCCATTAAAAGCTAGGAAATCCTTTACAACTGAGGACAGCTCTCCATTAATTGCTAGGAAATCCTTTACAAGCAAGGACAGTTCTCCATTAAAAGCAGTACAAGGTGAGTGATAACATGTTATTTGATAATTCCATTGACTTATATGCGTGTTTTTAACAGCACGGAAAATCAGAATTAAGCAGTATTTATATTGAGTGTTTTTATAAATTTAGAAACACGTCAGAGGGAATCCCAGTTTTGATAAAATACGATAGTTCTCGGAATTCAGATAAATCTATCTTTGTCATATAAGAAATGAAGTGGAGTTTTTCTTATATGTTATTGTTATGAAACTGATATTTAAGATCATTGTAATTCCATAAAGAAATAGAGAACCATCTAGGTCGTTTAGTCAATATTTAATATACGATCTTGCTCAAAGGTTTGTTTTGGTAATTATGCGCATGCGTATAGATTTCTTGACTTCAAGGGGTTTTAGCTCTGGATTCCCCACTCAATTAATTTATATCTCATGGGATCTTTTCTATGAATGTCTGCTATTGAGGGTTATTGTTGTTGCATATCTGTAAATCATATGCATCATTTAAAAAAATTAATGTAGTCATCATCATAGAACACCCCTTCAGGCGAAATGGAGTCTACCATATTATCGTTTCGAGTTGTCTCACTTCCTTGAATGTTGAGTCAAACGACATGTCCAGTATTAGCTCGTTCTGTCAATAAATGTTGTATTTTATTTAAAACGATCGCAATTTGAACCGATAAATTTGTACGGAAAGGAGTCATGATCACTGACTCAAAGAAAATTAATTATTTGAAGAGTTAGGAATGGGGTTCCTCCTAGAACTAACGTAGGAAAATAGGTGATAAGATACGAAGTGGAATATACTTTCTCTCACTCTGAGTCACAGTGACTGCTGTGGAAAGTAAACTTGGAATTGATAGTACAAAAATAAAACACAATAGGCCTATTTTCATTGTTCTTATAGGATACAACATATAAATATTAACATTTTAAGTAATTTAAGAAACAGTTTATGCATACACACTTATTGATACAACCAAGGTATAACAATAAACTATGACATAATTGTAAGTAGTAGAGATAAGAAATCCTTTGATAGTGATGACAGATCTCCATTAAAAGCTAGGAAATCCTTAAATAGCAAAGACAGTTCTCCATTTAAAGCAAGAAATGGTAGGTATTTTCTATATTTTGTATGTTGATATATTTTTTCTGTTCTAGACATAACTGTGTAGTAAGCTGACTTAAAAAAGAATACACAAGTTTCTTCGTAACACTCACTTCTAACACTTTACAATTAATTTCTTTATAGAAAAAAGAAGTGTGGCCAATTCTTCATTAAAAGCTAGGAAATCCTTTACAAATGAAGATATAGTTTTCCATTAAAAGCTAGGAAATCCCTTACAAGTGAAGATAGTTCTCCATTAAAAGCTAAGAAATCCCTTACAAGTGAAGATAGTTCTCCATTAAAAGCTAGGGAATCCCTTACAAGTGAAGATAGTTCTCCATTAAAAGAAGTACAAGGTGAGTGATAACATGTTATTTGATAATTCCATTGACTTATATGCGTGTTTTTAACAACACGGAAAATCAGAATTAAGCAGTATTTATATTGAGTGTTTTTATAAATTTAGAAACACGTCAGAGGGAATCCCAGTTTTGATAAAATACGATAGTTCTCGGAATTCAGATAAATCTATCTTTGTCATATAAGAAATGAAGTGGAGTTTTTCTTATATGTTATTGTTATGAAACTGATATTTAAGATCATTGTAATTCCATAAAGAAATAGAGAACCATCTAGGTCGTTTAGTCAATATTTAATATACGATCTTGCTCAAAGGTTTGTTTTGGTAATTATGCGCATGCGTATAGATTTCTTGACTTCAAGGGGTTTTAGCTCTGGATTCCCCACTCAATTAATTTATATCTCATGGGATCTTTTCTATGAATGTCTGCTATTGAGGGTTATTGTTGTTGCATATCTGTAAATCATATGCATCATTTAAAAAAATGAATGTAGTCATCATCATAGAACACCCCTTCAGGCGAAATGGAGTCTACCATATTATCGTTTCGAGTTGTCTCACTTCCTTAAATGTTGAGTCAAACGACATGTCCAGTATTAGCTCGTTCTGTCAATAAATGTTGTATTTTATTTAAAACGATCGCAATTTGAACCGATAAATTTGTACGGAAAGGAGTCATGATCACTGACTCAAAGAAAATTAATTATTTGAAGAGTTAGGAATGGGGTTCCTCCTAGAACTAACGTAGGAAAATAGGTGATAAGATACGAAGTGGAATATACTTTCTCTCACTCTGAGTCACAGTGACTGCTGTGGAAAGTAAACTTGGAATTGATAGTACAAAAATAAAACACAATAGGCCTATTTTCATTGTTCTTATAGGATACAACATATAAATATTAACATTTTAAGTAATTTAAGAAACAGTTTATGCATACACACTTATTGATACAACCAAGGTATAACAATAAACTATGACATAATTGTAAGTAGTAGAGATAAGAAATCCTTTGATAGTGATGACAGATCTCCATTAAAAGCTAGGAAATCCTTAAATAGCAAAGACAGTTCTCCATTTAAAGCAAGAAATGGTAGGTATTTTCTATATTTTGTATGTTGATATATTTTTTCTGTTCTAGACATAACTGTGTAGTAAGCTGACTTAAAAAAGAATACACAAGTTTCTTCGTAACACTCACTTCTAACACTTTACAATTAATTTCTTTATAGGAAAAAGAAGTGTGGACAATCCTTCATTAAAAGCTAGGAAATCCTTTACAAATGAAGATATAGTTTTCCATTAAAAGCTAGGAAATCCCTTACAAGTGAAGATAGTTCTCCATTAAAAGCTAAGAAATCCCTTACAAGTGAAGATAGTTCTCCATTAAAAGCTAGGGAATCCCTTACAAGTGAAGATAGTTCTCCATTAAAAGCAATAAAAGGTGAGTGATAATATAAATATGTTATATACCTATTACCATTAAAAAGAGGAAGCTAACATAGGGGACAATGAAAGTTAATACCATTACTTTAACCATTCAAAATCCTGAAATTTAGTTTTTGATCCAGATAGTCATTTGAGCTTATGCCATCACTTGCTATAATCCTCATGAATTATTTCCAGAATCTTCCGTTCTGAAATTAATGTGTCAAATACTTCAAAAAGACTTAAAGTGAATGTTCCTTAGGGTATATAGTTTATAAATTTTAATTGATGATTTGATTCATCAACAAATCTTGATGCTGTTGCTAAGAAAAAGAACATAGTTTAGTGGTTTTTGTGAAATTGGTGTCTTTTTAATAGAATTATGCCATTTTCAATTAAATTTTTTAGTGCGTCTTTTCATGTTGTAAAGTTATACTATTGTAAATGAGGTTAGGGTAAAGGTTGGCGTCTGTTAAAACATTCACACCTGTTGCATTTATTATATGCACCTGGCCTTAGTCAGGAGGCTTTTGTTTAGTGGAAGTCGTTTGTTGGTGTGTTTCATATATGTTTATTGTTTCTCGTTTTGTGAATAGATAAGACCCTTTGTTTCCTGTTTGAATTGTGTAACACTGGTCATTTTGGGACTCTTTATAGCTTGCTGTTGGATGTGAGCCAAGGCTCTGTGAAGAAGGCATTACTTTGACCTACAATTGTTAAATTTGAATTCATTGTGAATTGGATGGAGATTTGTCTCATTGGCACTCATACAACGTCTTCTTATTTATATAAAGGATAAATGCAGTTTTGGGCTTATATCTCACTAAAGCAGTTAGAGCAAAAATAATGGAGGTTTATGTAAGTAATAGAACAAGATCTATCTGCCATAAGATGAACAGTGCAATTGGACAACCCATGTTTGGTAACCGTCCCGAAATGGTTGATTTGTTGGTTATTTCATTGTATCGTTAATTCTATTATAGATAGAGAGAAGTTAAAGTAAATAAATTCAGCGAAGTTAGGTTTAAAAATAAGTCATTATCAGGTTAAGATCTATATGCATTGTAACTTTCAAACATATCCAACAACCCATTGTCGGGTTACTGTTCCGAAATAGTTATTTTTTAGGGAATTTTATTGTTTTTGGTTATTATCTTTAATTTTTTTTTGGAGATATATAGAGATAAAATGTTACAGCAAAAATGTTCAGCAAAGTAAGATCTACACATGAGTCAAATGAGTGAAATTGAAATGAGATATTAAACTGTATGCAATAAAAATAGGAGGAACAATTTATTTGCTTATGTTTTAAGATTCTGTGGATTTATTGATTTTCGTGGGATACCAATTTTTGTGGATAACGTGGGTGTAGGTGAATCACAAATTTCTCTAGGCTTGTTTTAAAAACCATGAAATGAAATATACAAAAAAACACAATTTTTCCACAATCCACGAAAACTGGTACCCACGAAAATAAATGAATTCACAGTAATACAGCTTACATGTTCCTATATACTTTTTTTTTATTTATTTTAATTGAAGTAAATGAAAAATATTTCCTCAGGAATGCCCACCTTCTTAGTTATAAAAGCAAAAGAAATGAAAGCTGAAATTATAGAGTATCTGCAGAATTATAAGCCATTTAAATCATTGCCAAAAGTTGGAGATCCTGTTTAACCATTATGTTGACAACACTAGAGGCATATCTGAGGAAGTGAGAGATGAATTAACTTCATATCTCAGCTTGACATATAAAGACATTTTCAATCTATCTGTCAGTTCTGACATTCCATCTATGATGCACAACACTATATCATTCATAATACATCATTCAGGAAACAAAGGTACAACTTTTATGAGAGAAAACAATATTTCTTTTTACTTTCTGTTACATTAGAAATAACAGTACTGTAGTTGAAGAGTTGCCACCGTCAATTGTTACACAGTAGACAGTATCAGAGACAGTAAAACAGTGATTTGCAACCATCAAATTAAAATTGACAGTGACAACTGTTCAAGTACAGTACTGTTATTCCGATTCTAATGCATTACAAAAAGAAAAAGTACGATAAAACTTTAAAAAACGACTAAACTTGACAATTAGAAACAAAAAAACGCAAAATTTAATGAATTATTTTGGCACAAAAATGTCATGGCTAAACGTGACGTCATACAAATGAAAACTTACAAACTGGAGGTTATTACCTTACCCGTACGCTTCAAATTACGATAAAATTACATTAAAACGCCAAATTCAAGGAAGGTGTTGTTTTATTTTCAATTATATAGTAGTAATCGAACATTTGTTGATTCAATCAATTCAAAATGGGGGGGGGGGGTGGGGGGGGTCCCTCCTTAGTTAAGCCTGACCAACTGTGGATTTGACAGCAAATTTTAGAGAAAAAAAATTGTTACATCCAAATTGCATTAGAATACTCATTATCTAAATAATAGAAATCTGTCACATTTTGTTATTGTTTTCCAGTTTCTTGTTTTTATATTACTGCATACACCTTAATATGTTATTTTATATCAAACCAATTTCTGCCTGTCATGGCATTGAAGGTTGTGTTCTATAAACATATAATTTATTCCATTTGAATTAAGGTAAATTTATAGAGATGACCTGCTGTTGAAAAAATACCCGATGAATGATTTTTTTCAGTGGTTTATTTATGTTAGCTGAAATGCTTTTGGAATAGGCCTAGGTAACTATAGCTAAGATGATAGACAAGTGCCTCATGTTCAAAAATATTCATGTAATTACAGTAGCCCATCCAGAATTATTCAAAATGTTACAACTTACATGAACATCAGTGTAAAGGTTAAACTTAATGATATACATTTTACGTTTTTACAGGAAATCAATGTTATTTCGTCTTAGATTTTATTCTAAAAAAATCCCAATTTGATGTTTTAGGGACCAATTTGAAAACACCTAGAATCATCCCTGGTGGAATAAGCTTGTTTTTTCTCCTTTTTCATTTACATTTTTACTCAACTGTTTAATTTTCCAGATTTAAATAATCCAATAGATGTTTGCCAAAATTTAGAAAGGATCCGTGAAACTACTGGAGAATATGAAAGGATTGGTAAAAATACTAAAAAGGGTAAATAATCTAAAGTTTTTACAACTTTATATCAGTCCAAAGATTGTTTTTTTCACAGTTTGTCTTTTAAATCTTATTTACATTCTGAATTGCAACTTGTATACTTTTGAAGATTTGACTGATAAAAGAATTTTATTCAGATTTGGAAAAGGATGATAACAGTTTGTGAAAAGAAGTTTCATCTTCATAATGCAAATTTAAAATAGTTTTAATTGTTTTAATTCCATACAAATATTTCAGGGAAGGTTAGAATGATTTTTTTTTTTTAAATCCTGATTTTCATTTCAGATGCAATTACAGGACTTATTAATCATTCATCGACAAAAGATAAAAAATCAGAAATAGGTGAGAAATCATTTAGTATAAAATAATAGTTGGTTAAAAAATCTTCTCCTCTGAAACTGCTTAGCCAAATTTAACCAAACATTGCCAAAATCATTATTAGGGTATCTAGTTTAAGAATTGTGTCCGGTGTCCCGGTCAACCAACAGAGATGACCGCCATGGTTAAAAATAGAACATAGGGGTAAAATTGCATTTTTTGGATTATAACTCAAAAACCAAAGCATTTAAAGCAAATCTGACATGGGGGTGAAATTGATGATCAGGTCAAGACCTATCTGCCCCGAAATTTTCAGATGAATCGGACAACCCGTTGTTGGGTTGCTGCCCCTGAATTGGTAATTATAAGGAATTTTTGCTGTTTTTGGTTATTATCTTGAATATTATTATAGATAGAGATAAACTGTAAACAGCAGTAATGTTCAGCAAAGTAAGATTTTGTTAAATATTCACATAGACCAAGGTGAGCGACACAGGCTCTTTAGAGCCTCTAGTTTTAAAAGCAATGTATTTGCATAATAATAGTCTTTTTAGTTAGTAAAATAAGTTGATGTTTTGTAGGCAGAAAAAGATCAGGAAATAAGAAAATAGATGCAGCAGAATCCAAGAAGTGTACAGTAAGACTGACTGATATTGGTACTATTAAAAACTTGAAAACATATGTAAACAAGACAGAGAAAAAAAGAAAAAGAAGGAAGATATGTGTAAAGAACTTGTAAAAAAAAATGTTAAATGTTAAAGGGGCACTAGCTGTCAAATTCATGTTCACCGACTTTACTTAATTTCTAGTATTTGATTTATAATAATGAATAATGTTAACATTTATCCAACCTATTTAAAGTCTAAAAAAAATTATTAAGAGGACACGGTATAAAATTACATTTCGTGTGTTCGCAGTCTAGACCGCCATCTAATTAATTATTGAGTTGACCTCTAAAGTCTTTCAATGACCATATAAGCGATGTAAACATAAATATAGATATAAATAGATCAAGCAAATTCATGCTCTTGGATTATTCTAGGTCTATTTAATTTTATATTATAGATGAAACATTAATGTTTATCATCGTTTTTATCTGTAAAAGAATGATTTTCTGTGGATCAAATCAGTCAATCAATTGATTCACCTTTGTTTCACTTTCAATGTTGATATTCTTTTCCTTTAAATAATTTTACACATTCAATTCATGTGTTATCCATTTCAAGCTAAGGAGTTAAATTGAAGTTCACATTAATACAAATTCTATGAGGTTGAATTATTCACTTGCAAGTGAATAATTCATTATCAATGATTTTAGCTTATTTTGACAGAACTAAATCTTACTTGCTGCTAAAAGCGAATTATTATTTCACCATTGTATTTCATTAGTGATTGAGCAAAAAAAATAATATATAATTTTTTTTTTATATATCTCGTAGCTAGTGCCCCATTAAGATTTAAAAAAGTTCATCTGATATGAAACAACAAATTCAGGATACTTTGTGTCATATTTCAAATAAGTTGAATGTATATCTACTTATGACAAAACTATGGTATTGCAAAATGTCGTAATTTTTTTTTTGTCTTATTGATGAAAATCGATAATAGGAAGAGTAAAAAAGCCTGTGAAGTAAAAATATAAAAAAATATATTAATATATAACAAAATCCCTTCAAGAAAATATTGTGACCTTTAGTTTAGTCATGCAGTTCTATGACAGCAGATCTTTTTTATGTTATGCAACTTTACCATAAGTTTGACCAAATGCAAAGCAAATGCAAAGCAAATGCAAAGCAAACAATAAAAATCAGGAAAGAGAACTTATGGATGTATATATTTATTCTGTTTGACTTGAATTTACATTATTATTTATCTAAAGTTTTTCAACTTTTCAATAGATAGACTAAGTGTAAATGTTTGTTATGTCTGCAAATTTTCAATATTATTTTTTTCATGGAGTAAATGAGTCTGTATTGCAAACAAAAGAGTGTATTACACAGTTCTTTCCATTAAGTTCATATTTATGCACAAAAAAAATCATAATTATGAGTACTGTTTTTCACTGTTTATTGTATACACCCCTATATCATGTACATAGTATAAGAAGCTTTAGAAAAAAGTTTCCATGTGTATAACAGGGACATATCCGAAAAGTTCAAATTCAATAAAGTTTTGCTTAAGTCTGATTTTTTTTAGCAAGAACTTAATAAATATAAAGAAAATTCAATTCAAAGATGACCTTGATTTTTGCAATGATATATATACATAGATATAATACTTTTACTTAATCATTCTGCTTGGATATCAATTTTGTCAAATTTTAAAATTGAATAAAAAAACAAACAAATACTTGTGTTTAATGATCTTCATACTGTTAGCGTTCAGCCAGGATGAAGAGATTATGCTCAAAATTGTCTCTTTATTGGATTGAATGAAAGAGTTTTTATCTTTAAAATGAGAAAAGTAGGAAAGTTATAGATCAGTGAAAGAGATTGAACCTTATAGTTATTTTTAGTTACAGTGAGGATAATGATATAATAATGACTATCTTGTGACTTTAATATTTTATTGTTGTTGTTTGTTTATATAAACAATGTTTTAAGTTTCTGTGAATAGGTATAGTTTCTTTATTTATTCCATGTTTTGTTACATTATCAGTTTTTTTGTGGACCTTCAGAATTTGTGGATAATCTTTTGCAACATAAATGTCAAAATATTCGCGCATCATGCATCTTGAACTTTATTTTTCTTTACCTATAATATGAACCATAATGTATATAGATATAATCCTTTTACTTCATCATTCTGCTTGGATATACAAGTTGTCTAATTATTGAATTGAATAAAAGACAAATACTTGTGTTTAATGATCTTCATACTGTTAATGTTCAGCCAGGATGAAGAGATTATGCTCAAAATTGTCTCTTTATTGGATTGAATGAAAGAGTAAGTGTTTACCTGTTCAAGTCATTATACTGTTAGAGTACAGCTAGGATGAGAAATAAATGCTACAGTGTTAAATTTAAAAACAAAATTGATTGAGAAATATATATTTTAACTTCTGAAAACAATGATAAAAAATGAATCAACGGTAATAAGGATATTTTTTTGTATATATATGTACATAAATCATGTAAATATTTATATATGTTGTATTCAAGTTGCAATTTTGTACATGTTATATCAAGTTGCAATTTTGTACATGTTATATCATGTACAGAAATATTGTACATGTGATAACTTGTATATAATTGCAAAAAGGCTTGTTATGAACTGTACAAAAATACCTCAAACATAGTATACCATGTACAATACATTGCTTAAAATGGTTTAAATTTTACAAAATTTTAAAATGAATCCAAATAAAGCTGCAAATACATTCAAATTTTACTGACTAAAAAAAAACTCAGAATGTAATTTTAAGAGCACAGTGATCAAAAAGTTTTAGAATTGTTTGTATTGCTTCACGATTCATGTTGGCATAATATGTTTTCATAACATGTTTTTAGCTCACCTGGCCTAAAAGGCCAAGTGAGCTTTTCTCATCACTTGGCGTCTGTCGTCCGTCGTCTGTCGTCGTCCATCGTCTGTCGTCCGTCGTCGTTAACTTTTACAATAATCTTCTCCTCTAAAACTACTGGGCCAAATTAAACCAAACTTGGCAACAATCATCATTGATGTATCTTGCTTAAAATTTGTGTTTTTTTACCCGGCCAACCAACCAAGATAGCCGCCATGGCAAAAAAAAAGGTACACAGGGGTAAAATGCAGTTTTTGGCTTAAAACTAAAAAACAAAGCATTTAGAGCAAATCTGAAATGGAGTAAAATTGTTTATCAGATCAAGATCTATCTGCCCTGAAATTTTCAGATGAATCAGACAACCCATTGTTGGGTTGCTGCCCCGTACATTGGTAATTTTAAGGAAATTTAATGTTTTTGGTTATTATCTTGAAAATTATTATAGATGGAGAGACCTGAAAACAGCAATAACGGTCAATAAAGTAAGATTTACAAATAAGGCAACATGACCAAAATGGTCAGTTGATCCCTTTAGGAAATATTGCCCTTTATAGTCAATTTTAGTCATTTTTCGTAAATCTCCATGATCTTTTACAGAAATCTTCCTCTCTGAAACTACTGGGCCAAATTAATCCATACTTGGCCACAATCATCATTGATGTATCTAGAAAATTGTGTTTTTTGACCCGGCCAACCAACCAAGATGACCGCCACGGCTAAAAATAGAATATGGAGGTTAAATGCAGTTTTTGGTTATTACTCAAAAACCAAAGCATTTAGAGCATTTAGAGCAAATCTGGCAATGGGTAAAATTGTTTATCTGGTCAAGATCTATCTGCCCTGAAATTTTCAGATGAATCAGACAACCCATTGTTGGGTTGCTGCCCCTAAATTGGTAATTTTAAGGAAATTTTACTGTTTTTGGTAATTATCTTGAATATTATTATGGATTGATATAAACTGTACACAGCAAAAATGTTCAGCAAAGTAAGATTTACAAATAAGTCACTAGACCCAAAATGGTCAGTTGACCCCTTTAGGAGTTATTGCCCTTTATAGTCCATTTTTAACAATTTTTTCGTAAATCTAAGTTAACTTTTTCAAAAATCTTCTTCTCTGAAACTATTAAGCCAAATTTTACCAAACATAGCCAGAATCATTATTAGGCTATTAAGTTTAAAAATTGTGTTTTGTGACCGAGCTAACCAACCAATATGGTCGCTACGGTTGAAAATAGAACATAGGGGTAAAATGCAGTTTTTGGCTTATAACTCAAAAATCAAAAAAATTAGAGCAAATCTGACAGGTAGTAACATTGTTAATCTGGTCAAGATCTATCTGCCCTGAAATTTTTAGATGAATCGGACAACGCGATGTTAGGTTGCTGCCCCTAAATTGGTAATTTTAAGGAAATTTTGCTCTTTTGGGTTATTATCTTGAATATTATTATAGATAGAGATAAACTGTAAACAGCAATAATGTACAGCAATTTAAGACTCAAAAATAAGTCAAAATGACAAAAATGGTCCCTAAGAAGTAATTGTCCTTTATAATCAATTTTTTAAATTTTTCATAAAATTTGTAAATTTTTACTAACATTTTCCACTGAAACTACTCGGACAAGTTCATTATAGACAGATAATTGTAAGCAGCAAAAAATGTTCAGTAAAGTAAGATGTTCAAACACTTCACAATCACCTTAACACAATGTTTTCATGAACTGTCTGCTTCCTGTGTTTAATTCACATATACCAAGGTGAGCGACACAGGCTCTTTAGAGCCTCTAGTTAATATATATTATGTTCAGTCCACCGCGGCCTATAGAAGTTTTATGCTGTTTGACCCACTGCAATGATGAATTATAAGAATTAGTTATAAACTGTTTATATTTTGTCATTGTTAAAAATAATTGGATATATTAAACTATATTTTGTTGATTCTTGATTAACCTTCAAGGGTCACATTAAAGACCAAATGTTTGGACATTCAAAGAGTGTTTTAAAAACACTATCCACATGATTGTCTGAAGGTTTGCTATGGTGTAGAAGCATCTTGAAAACATATCTGCTTCTATCCTTTTTCCTTTTTGGAACGGGCAAGAATATTATTCTTAATAGGGAACTATAATTAAATAGTTAGGGAAAAAAAGGAAAAGGGATATTGCAATTCTATCATGAATAAGCTAATTCTTCATTTAAACTTTGGTCATGATGGTGAACCCAGTGTGGTTACCATTGCGCCCCAGACCAAAGTTCATTTAGCACTAAAAAGAAGTGAGTTTTAATTAGATGTTGTTAATAATTATATGCAAATGCAAAATGAAAATGATGTAATAGAAATAGAAATTATTTTATCAGAGTATAATCGCAATTTTAAATTAGGCTTTTTATTTAAATGCTTAGTAAATGACAATAGTGAAGTAAAAAGATGCAGAGAGGGCAAAACAGCTCTTCTTGTTCCACTGATTGAAAAGTTCCAACTGGAAACAGACTTTGTTAAACTGCTTCTGCCACGAAAAATCAGTGCAAAAAATGCTGTTGCAATTCATTCGCTTTATATCAAACCAATGTATCGTTCTGTCATTAATGAGTTTTATTTACTTAATTTACATGGAGTTAATTTACAGGGACATATAAGTGCAGAAGATTTTATGAGGTTGTTGCATGAACTTAAAACCTGTCATGCTCATTATTTAGTGCACATTTTACCAGTTTGCATTTGTTTGAGATGCACTGAGTATAGACATGAAAGACTTAATCAGCTTTCAGAATGTACCTATGCAACACCTTACCATGGTCCTATTACAAATAGCCCTTTTCGTAATTTACCAGTAGGGCAACAACAGTTAACAGGTGGCAGACCTGGCTAATGGTATTCTGTTATTCCATAGTTTACATGTATCACATGATCACATTATTTTATTGTTATGTATTTATTATGCTAATAAATTATTTTAATCATATATACGTTTCTAGTAGTTGTTGATTTATTGATAGAAGAAACATACTAAAAATAATAAAACAGAAAAAAGGATTTGTACATGTTGAAATGGCCATATTTTTAATGAATCCTTAAGAACTCAAGGTCTGTTGATTATACGAATCAGTCGCTAAAAGGAAATAAAGGAACAACAAAAATACTAAACTCCAAGAAAAATCTAAGTAAAAAAACATCGCAAATAGCCTGTCCAAAACAAAAGTTTATAGAAACGGACAAACTGATAAACAACTGACATATTCTCAACTTGGTACAGGACATAATTTAAAAAAATGGTTTCAGTTCCACCAGGTTTATGCTTTTTATTGTTTGTTATTGTCTTGATGTATTAGTGTGTTTCATTTAGCTTGTTGAATTTGTTGCTTTGTTGCTTATAATTTTTTACCTCATTTGACAAGAGACAGTGCCCTTTTTTCAATTTTTGTATTAACGTGGACTGAGACTCTCCTTGTTGGGGTATTTTAAAGTTTCTCAACATAACAGTTTTATTTCTTATTTTCCTCCTTTCATAGTAATAAACTCTAGACATGAAATAACTTTATAGTTGGGAAAGGTTTAATGATTGCCAAATGATCTACTATCCAGCCAAAGAAAATGAATATTACAGTATGGCCTTCATCATGAAAAAACTCTTTAATCGTACTGAAAGCAACAGTAATATACCGCCATAGTCATAAATCTAATTAAACAATAAAAACAAATCCGGATTACAAACCAAAACCAAACAATCAACTACAAGAGGAAAACAATAGAACAGCAAAACAACTGAACTACAACAAAAATAAACGCCAAGTTGAACATACATATAAGCTGTATAGTCAGAAATAACATTCAGAGACACAGTTGAAAGAGATTATTCAAAAGTTGAGACCAAGTTAAGGATAAACCTTGAATGAGAGTATAGGATATTAAAGTACACAAAATATCAGGACCCTATCATTTCTGTCAGCAGAACAAGTGTTCTCCATAGAAAAAAGATCAATTTCAACGAGTGAATCAGCCATATAATACCAGTATTAAACTTCAGCTCACTTTATAGACATTAAGTTATAACACAAAGTTATAAGCTTTCGCCGAAAAATGAAGGACTTGTTTTATGCATACATAAAAATTGATAGCATGTAGAAATTCCATTACATTTCATAAACAAAGTGTCCCCAGAGTGCTTTTCTGGATGCTTCAGCGGGAGCGCACAAATGATTTCATAATTGTCAATGCCAAAATTTTGAAATGTCGACTTATGTGTAGAGTTGTATAACTGAATGCAAGCGTCTGCTTGGGCTACTAACTTTTATTATGGTTTATATCATTTTATTTGTTTTGTTTTGCACTTATCTTTAACGGTTGACATTCTCAGTCATACCTCCAGTGGATGAGAAGGTAAACATGCTTAAGTGGAAGGTTTTGAACTACAAACTAGAGTGGTAAACATGCATATTATATATAAAAACGTGAGCATCGGTAATTTCCTCCAAAATCACACGTTGCACTGTCGTCATCATTTTGTCCACTATAGCAAACAAAGTTTACCTTACATTTTCCGCCCGTGTTGTTTAACATATTACATATTATAGCATTTTTAAAACAGTTCGTGACTGGGGTCAGACCAAGATAACCGTTTATAACAAAAATCGATTCAAAAGTGATAAAAATGAAGCTATTCTGGGTTGATCTTCATCATTTACGCTCAGAACCTTATATTAGAAAGCTAAGGATGTAAAAAAAAAAAAACAAACAGTTTAAGTTCCAAAATAACACACAAAAAAGATAAAATAGTCGAAGGCCAGATGTGGGGACATCACAATAAAGCAACCAATTACATCACAATTAATTATGTCATAATGAAATTATCACAATTCGGAAGACTTATCCTTGGTACCTCATTTATAAAATATATAAAAATAAATACCTGGATATCAATGCATGTAAAGTTATGTTTTAAAATATCAAAATAAAATGAATTTGCGATATAGACAATATTCAAATTTAACTATTATGTGGAATGTCACTTACCAATTGAAGGTTCTTTAAGTAGACGTTTCAGCTGAATATTTGGTTATTAATACCTGATTAATTTAATCACCAATAATATAAAGATTACAATTAAACCTAAGTGTATTGTTGTATGAATTGATGTATGTAGGGAAACAATGTATAGTCTGATATATCATTTCGTGGATTTAGCAACAAAAATGCCTGTACGTTTCTGAAATTTGAATTAAGTACAAGGCATTTACACAAACTGATAACGTATACTTACATGACTTAAGTGTACATCTATCTATTTGTTTTGGTTTTCATTAATCTCCTATTATTGATCTTCATGTAAATACTGATGAGAAGCTCAAGTGAAAGGTTCTTAACTCAAATATTGTCATTCAAATCTGAAAATGCTTAGCTGATATATCACAAATGTGTGTCTATAGAATCTTTTAAGTTCGGAACAGTTAAATAAAATTAGAAATGTATAATGATATTTTTTTTATTGAAGCTGTAACATTAATAATTAAAGAACCAAATAATCTAAAGGTGATACAATTATTCAAGCGTTTTAAAGATAAAATGTTAATCATAAAGGCGCTTTAAATGTTAAAATCACGTAAACGTTTGACATTTCATAAATTCATCAAATATAATTAAAGCATTTGAAGGACGCAGACTGTTTATGATTACAAAATGGCGCAAAGTTGTTTTTACTCTATTGTAATATTACAATACATCAACTGTTCGTGTTTTCTTAATATAAATGATAATTGTATTCAAGGGAAATAAGCATACCAGAAGAGGAGGAGAAACTTGGTAACTTGAACGTTATTTAATCTCTATATATAACTAGTTTTGCTATTTTTATTTTGTATGAAAATATGTAAACAAAATATGAATTGTAACCAGAGTTCATGTCTGGTTTTCATTTAAACTTTCTCTCGTTTTTTTCAAATACCATGTTTCATGTCTTTTGACCTCATATAGAGTCCTTATAATAGAAGACATTTACTTTAAAGTGTCAACACATACTATAGACAAACCATAGGCATAAAATCAAATCAAATAATTTTATTGGTGTAAATTCCTATACAGAAATGATACCAGCCGACATTTACAAAATACAAATACAAATACAAAAATGAACAAACAAACAGACAAAAACAAAAAAAACAAACCAAACATATTATTTCTCAATGATAAGAGATACATACTTTATATTTACATTACGTGGAGGTGTTATTCATACAAAATTATAAATTTAAGCCATTAACAATTGGCATTAATACTATAAAAGTTCTTAACAACATTATTTTTGCTTTAAATGAATGTTCAAATCATACATATCGCTTATTCCAGCTACACTTACAGTACTAATGTTTGTATCATTACTTTTCAGAATGAAACTAAACTTATCTTGTTCACACATATTAGCAAAAGATGGAACTATATTACTTAAATTACAAAAGAGTACATTTCTATTAATTTCTAGCGCTTTACATTGAATGAGGCATATGTACAATATATATACTGCCTGGTACAAACTATAGTTTTATAGTATTGAAGAGGTTGCTGATGCCTGAGGCAATCTCAAAATGTCGAAAAGAATATCAATCCTACCAAAACCACATAATACCTACAGATTGAGAAATAAAATCCCACCAAAAGTCGATTAGTATAATAATGATAAACTATTCTACATGTTGATGACAGTTTATGAATGTTGTAGGACATTCAATTCTAGTGCTTGTTTCAAAACTTAAATGTAAACTCTTACTCGTGATTTTCGTGATCAAATCAAAATAATGATCGCTAAAGTCGCTAAATTTCATCTCCAAAATCGATTATCAAAGGTACCAGGCTTATAATTTACAATTTACTATATTGCATTGCGATCAACATGTTATTTTTTTTTACTAAAACTTTAGCATTTTTTTCATGTATCAACTGTTTTTGTTCAAACTGATCAAATTTATAGTTAAAACTCGAGCCGATTACATTTAATTGAGAATCTTTGAAAGCTAAAAATTTAGCCTTGAGTTTTGAATGTAAGATTTCAGAAGGCTAAAAATTTAGTTTATTGTATAAATTTAAAAGTACAATATGACTTAGAACAGGGAAATGCTAAAATATTAGTATGTATATTATTTATTTTCTTTTGTTATTGCAGGAAGAATTTGAAGGTAGCTGAGAATTGTCTTTTTTTTTCTAAGAAAAATTGAATTAAGCTGTAGTATTTAAAAGTTTGATGCAATTTCTCTAAACAAAAAGAAATTCATTAGATTTCAGGCAAAAAACATAGAATTTTAGCCAATTTGCAAAGATTTAAAACAATCCATTTTGAGAACGAATATTGCAGAGTATCAAAATTTATTGCAGTCCGTTCATGGTTAAAACCAAACATTCTTTAATTCCAGTTGCTATATCTGCGACAATAAGTCCAGCGGAGGTTTTATGGACTAAATAAAGAAAAATCTTGTTGCCTTCAACACACACAACAATGTCATGTGACTTGTCAATTGATACTACAATAAATCCTGAAAAGATGAGTTTTCTTCCTTCATACTGCTTGACGGTCCACATGCTCAGACATGCGCTTATTAGTCGATTAGGTAAAGCTGATGGTATAACAGTCCCTTTGAAAACAAATGCTAAGCAAATAGCTCGATCGGGTGTACATTCTTTGTCCATGAATCTGGTGGTATTTCTTTCTGTAACCATACAGGGAACAAAGAATTTCTCTACTGGTAACCGACTGCCATTATATGTATCATATCTCCGTTGCTCTGCCAAAATATCTAAATGAATCAGGATGTTGAATATAAACTCTTTGTATGGTAAAATTGCCTTGAAGTCATTTTGTGTCCAAATCTGGTACAGGTCTTCACGGCATATGATTCCACTTTCCGACATTTCTCTGAAAATTTCCTGCATTCTTTTTTTCTGTGGCCAGAATCTTCTGTCTAAAAACAGAAAGGTAAAATACTTTCTGAGCAATGAATATTCATTACAAATCTTTTAAATAATACAGAAATCTACTGGTCTTACAAATAACTAAAGTAAAAAAAAGTAGTTGAAAGTTATGATTTATCTACTAGTTTATTTAAGGAGTTCATAAATTATTTTTACAACATGAAAACACACTAATAGAAAAAAACAAATATTATTTCGTACATAAATTAGGCCGTTCGTTTTCTCGTTTGAATTGTTCTACTTTTGCATTTCGGGGTATTTTATAGCTTACTATTCGGTATGTGCTTTTCTCATGGTTAAAAGCCGTACATTGACCTATTTTTGTATATTTCTGAGTCAGTTTGTCTCTTGTGAGGAGTTGTCTCATTGACAAACATACCACATTTTTTTTTATTTGACCCTATGCACAACATTGATTGTTATCAAGATTGCAGTAAAACAAAACAGTGTGCCTATGATGACATAAATATGGCAATATACACAAAACTCAAAATAAGACTTAATTCAAAATTGATAAATACCTGTCACAAAAGATCGCATGACTTCCACCATGAGAAGTGGGTTAATGATAACATAATCTCTCAGATGTATGCTATCAAAGTACACGATCTTGCCAAGTGAGTGATGAAACTGAAGGAAATCTTTCAGTTGTCTTGGATTCAGAACAGAAACCTCGCTTATGGCATTTAGTTCTTCAAACTCATGCAAAGACAGAATTTGTTTCCCTTGAGCTACTAATTCAGCAATCTCAAGTTCGAGGGGGACACATGCATTAGGCATTTTCTCCCCCCAACATGGATGGTCGAAAGTAAGCTCTGTGATGGCTTTCTTCAGGAATTCAATTTCTTGATCAGCTTTATCAGTTGCATTAACAAATATTTGTTTGTCAAGGACAAGATGATTTCTTCCCTCATGGTCCTTAAACAATTCCTCTACTTCGTTGTACAATAGTGCACGTCTGGTTTCTACATCCTCCTGCAAAAAAAAAAAATGAAGAAAGAACCTTTATATGGCATGACCCAACCTTATTATAAACCAGCAATAGTATATTATTTGTAAACATGTTATAATCATAACTTTTGTAGGTCAATGTATTCTTTGTTTTTATAATCTGTCATAAAAAAAAACCTCAAAACATTATTTTGAAACAGTAAGTTCCCTTTACTATTTTTTTTTAAAATATAAATAAAGAAGACACTTTATGCCATTAATGGGGTATGGGAGTCTAAAAAAGGATAGAATTTGTTCATACTTTGCAGAAAAGTAGTATATATTGGTGTATGTTCAAAAATAATAAAAATGATAGGTCACCGTATATTTTCTCAAGCAACAGGTTGTGACAAAATGGCACATTTTGTATGGATTATACAGGACAATACACCATTTTGTTATTGGAAACAAAACTAAATGATAGAATTGTAAAATAAGTTACAAACATATAGCTTTTAGACAAGGCTTTGAGAATATCAAAAGAAATAAGAGGGTTACCTTACGGGTTTTTTTTCGGCTAAAAAATTAAATAGGAAAATTCCTTGTAGATTCTTTCAGAAAATGCACTGTTTCAGAGTTATCTCCCCTTAAAATGTCGAAAAAAAAAATGAAAAGTCAACCAAAGTAATACACACTTGTACAAATATCAATATTTATAAGTTATATTTTTATAAATTGGTTCATTTTTTTAACTGAGTTCATAATGTCCAATACGATTTTTAGTAATTATAAAACGTCTTTAACGGTTTCCACTCATCCCAGATTTTCATAAAACTTGATAGCTTTCTCTTTGATATCCCGTTTTTGTAAATCACAAAAAATCGTTTTTCTGTAGATTTATATTTCTAGTTGGGAATACATTAAGATACCAGAAGTAACTTTTTAGATTTTCTAAAATGTTCTTAATTCACCTGATATTTTCATTAAATTGTAATGTTATGTTAAAACATACATTACTTAAACTTTGTAAAATTCTAATTTAGTACTAGTTGATATTTTATTTGTTGAAAAGGTTGATAATGTCATTGTTTTCAGTAAATCAAGACTGCCAATGAGAGAAATTATCACCTTGTTTTATATCATGCAAGATAATGTTATGGAAAATTATAAGCATATTGAAAAAGAAGTATGCCTTTGACTCTTTGTCCGTCTTTGCTTATTCCGATTCTGTCTGTTTTGGTTTGTGTCTTTTCGTTTTTCGTCTTTATAATACGATGTGGATTTAAAAACAAATTTGGTCTTAAGAATCTTTCAATAGACACTAAACTATAGTTGAAATACGATTCTGGTACCGTTAATGTTCTTAAACTACAATGAATTATTCCTTCACATTAGATTTGCGAACTATAATGAAAATAAAACTTTTTGATAAGGAACTATTGTTACAAAACATGTTGAAATAGTAATTGTCCCATATGGACATAGCAAATAAAAATGAGATTCAGTCCCAATACACAGCAGGTGACTTAAGTTAAAAAAAAAAATAGCGAAGAAACATTATCGAGTTTAAAAGACCATTGAAAATCTGGTTTTTTACTATTTCCGTAAACAACGTCAGGGGCATAGGCTTATGACGTCATACATTGTCTTTCTAATCACCTTAGTAGAATCGATTTCATTTGCGTATGTTATGGCAAAAGACACAAAAAATACTAAAGGAAAATTATAACAAAACAGCGATAATAGTTATCAAAAGTACCAGGATTATAATGTTATGCATTTTTAATGATGGATTAATGTCTTGGTCACTTACCATTGGAACTTTGTCTTTATGGGTTGCAACAAACAAGATCTTCGGGATACCTTCAAAAACCACCTTACAATAGGTCAGAATTGAGTTGACCCAGTGCATTAAGAACACTGAAAGTAGAGTAGATCTAAAGTGCAACGTACAGTTAAAGAAAACACGTATACAGTATCTCAATTTTTTTTTTAGATGTGTTAAATATCATGATTATTTTTACACAATTTTAGACATAGAAAATCAACTTCGTAAAAAAGGAGCACATCAAAACCTGAACTCCAATAATCAAAACCGGGAGAGAACTCAGGATGGTTCAGTCATTCCTGATAGTTGCGTCTATCTTCTTACGCATTGCTATTAAATCATTATTGATATGTCGTATTTTGACAGATAGTTCTTTTCATGCATTTTCTATATAGTTTTCATAAATCTAAATCACCAAAAATTACCTGCTGGAGTTGGTGTCAAGTGCTGCCCTGGAAAACACAGAACATCAGGAACTTCGTCAGTTAAACCTTTACTTCCATCAAAAACTACTAGAAACAAAGCTCTGAAAGTCATAAATGTCTGGTGTGTTGTATAGTAGACATACTGTCCACCAAAGTCCCAGAAGATGAGTCGGCCAACTTTCATCTTATATTTCCCACTTTTGAGGACTTTTTCCATTTTCTTTCTTATTTCGTTTTTGGTCATTTTAGCCCTCATTTTCTGTTTAATTTGTTGTCTTTTGGACACACAAGAGGTCTGCTGGGTTGACAACGAAAGGATTTTTAGTTGTTGTGTAGAGGACTGCTTGGTAGCTTTTGTTTGTGAAGGACGGTCACCTTGGGTGTTATTTTTATATTGACCACCAACAGTTTTTTCGTTTGACATATGTTTCACTGGTTTGTCAGGTGTTTTGGTTCCTTCACTTTCATCATCTTCTACAGAGGTCATCAATACCTTATTGTACACAACATCCATGGCATTATAAGTTTCTATATAAAAGACCATAGTCTATGATTATGAAATTGAAGAAAACCACATGCAACCACTCATTGGATATACATGAAATAACTATACACTATTTAAGAGTTTCGATGTATAAGCTTATGATTTTCATCTTAATATTCAATCAAATATAAAAATTCTTAAGAGTGCCTTTTCGTGGTCTTAAAGATAAAACCCTTTCAAAGTTTCAGCACAATTCATGAATGTTCATAAATTGAAAAAGATAAATGCCTACTCAAATCCAATCTATAATAAAGATCGACTTATTATAGAAGAGTGTCCACCAAGTTGAATATTTTTTATCGTGACTAATATATTTTATTGCACACTTTTGCTGTTGACAATTTACTAAGTGTACAGCATTGCACTAAGTATCCCTGGTGTATTAGTTATTGATATCCAGGGAGAATATCTAATGAAAGTAAATTGATATAACATTTCATGTTTACCGGAGAATTTCACTTCCATCCGATAATTGGTTTTAATATTAGATAAATTTGCATCGTGTTTGCCATCATCATCTTTGGTTTGGATAAATATAGTTGAGAATATTTGAATATCGACGGGATTTAATACTAAGACAAGTTGTCTAATTAAAAGGTAAGTTGACCATAACTTTCTTGATGTTTTTAATCACAAGCAAAGTTTTCATTTATTTGAACATTGAGGTATTTACTATAAACTACTCAGGTAAACATGATTATACACAACATCAGAATATACAACACACAGTTGTCAAAAATAAAATCAATAAAAAAGTAGAAGAAGAAGACAGAAAAGTGTGTATTAAACACTATTGAATATATTATTGATTTTATTAAACATGTGTTAGGTATGTTAAAGTACGTAATAGTCACCTGACATGCTCACGTCATGTGACTTCAGACTTGGGTCATGTGACTTCAGGGATATTTATTATTGTTTATGTAGCTAAGGGTTTTCATAATTAATTTGCTGGGTTTTTTTTTCTTCTTTTAATTACATTATTGACTTCAACTATATATTTTATTTCCGCATTGAATATTTTAAAGATATCTATTTTTGTTCTCTTTGAGTCAGAGATATAATATGATTTGTAGATAGAAAAAAAAATTGCAGTCAAAAGGAAGTTAATTTCATAGTAAGCTTCAACTTTTATTTCATATTCTACTATAAGATTTTCCATATTAAAAATGCTTTCATTGAAACCTATAAATTAAAGAAGGTTAAATATTCTTGATATAAAATCACTGTTGTAACTACAAGAAAAAGTAAAAAAGTTCATATTCTTCTTTTATACTACAATGATAACATTTATTATCTGTGAGTATTTTCCATTTTACTAATAGATCATTGTATGGAAGTATAAAGTGAATTAATTTCCATCTAAACATTTTCTGTTTATTGTCAGGTAAGTAGTGAAAAATCAAGTTCAAACAATTTTCGAGTTTAAAGTAAAGGTTTTTGGCAAACAATTTTTCCCACATTATAACTCCAATAGTTGTCTGGTTTGTTTTCATTTATAACAATGTTATACATTTGTTTTTTACTCATTTTATAATTGATTTCTTTGTTAAGCATGATTTTTAGACTATTTATAGTTTTATGAATATTAAGCCTCGGTCACACCTTAACGGCTAGCTCGAACGGATGCCTAATGGATAACTTTTTTTTCAATCCGTTCATGTCCGTTATACGTCCGTTATTATCCGTTAGACGTCCGTCCATATCCGTTGCATGTCCGTTTAGCGTACGTTTTACTATCTGTCGACGTCCGTTCTGTTCGGTGGAAATTTTTGAGCATGTTTAAAACTTTAAACGGACGTCCAACGAATGAAATGTCCGTTGAACGTCCGGTAGGCATCCGTTTTGTACGGTTCTCGTCCGTTTTGTTTCCGTTGTGTATCCGTTACGTGTCCGTTATAATCCATTGAAGGTCTGAAATATTAATTCACCAACGGACTTCTACCGGACGTTTAACGGATAAAACGGATGTTGATCGAATGAGAAACGGACTTCTACCGGACATATAACGGATAAAACGGATGATGAACGAATCCGAAACGAATAAATACCAATTAAAAATTTCGCGACAGAAATGCCAATTATTGGTATGTCAGATTTCTTAAGGTTCATGAATTCTTATTATTCATAATCGATCTTAGAGTAAGGACACGTCTTCACAATCAAGCAGCTCTTATTCAGGCCAGGAACTACCCTTTGGCGGCATTTTGAAGAACAAACCAAAAACAGTTACACAGAAACATTTTGAATATTTATGCGATTTACATGTATTAATATTGTTGCCTTTAATTTTTCCGTATATCTTGTACATCCGTTTTATGAGGTACTCGTCCGTTGGATGAACGTTCGACATCCGTTCTGTCCGGTACGTATCCGATTCTCGTACGTTGTACATCCGGTGTATGTCCGTAATGCATTCGTTACACGTCCGTTTTATTCGGCAAGTGGGACAACATCGCTAATGCGCCTTGAAATGAGGAACTCAAAAGTCACGTGTAAACAAAAATTCTCTGTGTAGTGATATTTGACACTTTTCTATGATAAACAAGTGACTGAGCTTAACCGTTTGAGTTAATTTAGAAAGAAGGGGAACACAGAATAAATGTGTAAAATCAATGGAGCTATTAAATGTGTTTAAAGCATTAAATTTTCAAAGAACTTATTGTGTTAAAAATGGGATTATTTACCATGAGGAGCCGTATCACAAAAGGATACTCGGGGTTTGCTAATTTACGGAAAAAAGTAATCTCACTTCGTACCCCGAAAATTTAACCACATATGTCAAAATGTCTCAGCTTCGAAACGAGCCATCACACATATCCAAGTTAACGATATGGACTGAGCAACGGAAGAAAACGTTACCATTACCGCCTATGGAAAAACTAATGCGCATCTGTAGCCAAATACATCAAAGGACTCCCAACGGACAACAATTTTGTTACGGACAACTTTTATTTTTATCCGTTAGGCGTCCATTCGTGCTATCCGGTAAGGTGTGACCGAAGCTTTAACTGAAGTTGGCGTTGTCAGTTTGTTTTAGATTCATGAGTTTGACTGTCCCTTTGGTATCTTTCGTCTCCTTTTAATAGAATCATCTTTATTTATTGTGGTGAGCCACTGATTTGGTATTGCATTTTTGATGCAAGATATCTGCCTGATCCAATATCTTGTTTAAATTTTAGTTTAGAAAGTATATATGTTTCTGAAATTTGACCTCTATCATCTATGATATCATTTATGAAAAACAAATTGTTTTTTACCCACTCTTCAAAAAATAAACATTTTCCATTTTGTATGATAAAATTATTTCCCCATATGAATTGATTTCTTATTTGTAGAAAGTCATGTGGGTATGATGACCGACCTCCTTTAACACAAATCAAAGTTTCAATTATTTCTTGGTAAAATTCTGGTACACTTTTGTAAGTTGTTTTATCCAGATCATTTATATATTTTAGATTCATTGGAAAAATGATCAAGTTATTACCAAATTTATTAAAATAATATCTTGGTATAACTGTCCATTTGTACTTTTCGGTATTAAATAATTTTGTTATCCAGCCAATGAGTATGTTTTTTTATAAAACTATCAATGTCTATCATTTTTAGTCCCCCTTATTTCTACTCTTTTGTAAGAGTTGATCTTTTAATTTTATCTCTTTTACCATTCCATATAAAATTGCATTTTTGTATATAAGGGTTTTTAATTTTTGTAGCGGATCTTTTGGTATTACAGTTTTTGATGCTATGTATGCTTAGTTTGGTAGAATTAAAGATTTAGTTACTACTATTCTTTTTTTTTAATATACTTAGATAAAGGAAGATGTGTATTATTTTCCTCCAATTTTCTATTATTGTTTCACATTTCAATATTTGTTTTTCAATATTAAGATTTTGACATTCTGTTTTTGATAGGTTTATTATTCCAATTAATATTTTCATATTTTTCTTTGCAGTGCTTCAATTTGCCAAGCCATATTCCTTCAGTTTTAGTTCTATTAAGTTTAAGACCAGAAATGTTTTAATTCAATTCAATGCAACTGTAATGTCTTGTTTAGAATGTAGAAACAGAGTGGTATCGTCTGATAGTTAACATTTTTTTAGGGTATTAGTGCTGCTTTCTAGCTTAATTTCTAATCCTTTAATATTTTTATTTACTCTAATTTTATTGCCATAACTTCTACAGCAAGAACAAAAAGTAATGAGGATATCGGACAGCCTTGTTTAAATCCACGGAATGCTTTAAAACGAGCCATTATTCATCTTTTAATGTTTGAATACATTAGTTGAATCAATTTAAAATAACTTTCTATGGAGCCAAATTTTTTTAGTGGTTCAAACATAAAGATCCACTCAAGAGAGTCAAAAGAATTGCTAAAATCTAGAAATAAAACAGCTCCGTCTATTAATAGATTTTCTGAATAGTCAATGGCATCTTGCATATGCCAGAAGTTTAACATCATAATTCAAGAGTGTTATAGGTCGATAATTATCAAGCGACAATGGGTCATTTTTTTTTTATAAATTAGTGATATAAGGCCAATTTTTTTGTGTATGGAACAATTGTCCTTTAGTATAGCAATAAATAGTCCATCTAATCCTTGGGCATGGTTTATTTTCATTTCAAAGATAGCTTCTGTGCATTCTTCTACAGTTATTTCTCCTTCGCAAGCATCTCTTTCACTTATTTTTTTTATGTTTTTTAATATCATTTTAATGATTTGGTGTTTCTTGTAAGTTTGGATTTCTGGAGTGTATAAATCTTTATAATCTTTTACTTCAAGGTTTAATACTTTTTCATGATCCCTACTTATCTCCCCTTTTTCTTCATATAGTTGTGTTATGGTTTGTTTTGCATTGCCTAGATTTCTCAAGACCTAGAAAATAAGCTGAATTGCTTTCACCCTCTTCCACACATTTTGATCTAGCTCTTATTTGGTATCTTGATTCTTCATCAATAGCTATTATAACAGATCTGCCACACTCAGAGTGTCCAACGGTCAATCTTTTTAGTATAGTTTTTTATTTTGTTTTGTGAGAATTTAACCCTTCACTATTATAAGTTTCTATATAATTTCTAAACGTATGGTATGTCGAATCAGGTTTCTATCCATTATTGCTTTGAAATGGAGGAGTTCAGTTTAATTCATGACTGAAAAAATATCGATATCACTGTTTTCATGCAAATTAGTTGCAAGCTGTTAGTATAGACAAATGCTCAATGACATATATATTTAAGGTGTAACACCACTAATTAAGGCCCGGCCAGAAAGCACATACCAGAAAGTAGTACATATTTAACACAAAATAGTTCCTACGCATGAGTGTAACTTTCAAAATATGTAGAATATTTAGGTATTTTTGGTATCAAATGAAAGCTGAAGGACTGGTGATCATTGTAGAACACTTTTGGACTTTTAGTTTTGAATATTAAAAAAACTGCACCAAATTTTAAAAAGAGGGTACATTTTGTCTGTTTGTCAGATCTGAAGTACCTGTTTTGGTACATCTGAAGTTCCGGGAACCAGTTCTTTCTTATATGCCATGCAAGGTATGTTGATTTTTTCAGTACAAGACACCATAAAGCGTTGCTTTGATATGCAATGATTGCCACTTTATTTGAACTTAAAATAAAAGAGGTGTGCCTGCTTGAAACGGAGGAATTTAACATAGAAAGCAATGGGACCATGAATTAGTGGTGTACTTCCTATTACAGAGAATCACCAGAAATCCAATTTTTAGAAGTTGTACCTATTCCAATGAAAATAAGTCAAATATGATGTTAGTTATCATGTTTAATCATCTTTTTTTGGTCAATCAACCTGCTTATGGGAAATTTAAGCTCTTAAATTGGCATACTCAAGTATGTTAGCCTTTTATGGTCATACAACATGCATACAGTTAGGAATTGACTCCAAGTTCTTATTTTTGCATTTTTTCTGATTGAAATCCATAAAACATGTATTTTATGACTTGTATATGGAACAGAATAGCTCTTGGTCTAAATAATTTTCTGATTTTTCAAGATTTTTTGTTTTTCTTATGGTAGCCTTTTACAATCTAGGCAAATGGTATATACTCAAATAAGAATTCTAAAATCTCACTGTGCATGCAATTTTGAACCAGTTTAACAAGTTATCTAGCTGAGGGATATATAAATTGCTCTTATTAATCTATGTTTTACCACAGAATTTATGGTTCATACAAAAAAAAGCCTTTTTTGAATTTCAAGAAAAAAGGGGGGATAATTTCTCATTTATGTCTTAAGTTTGGACTAATATATTTTTATTTAATGAAGAAATTCTGATAAGAATATGACTATAAGTCAGCGCATAGCTTTCCTAATAGAAATTAATAAATAAAACAATGATATTGAGAATAAAAAAAGTATATTGGCCACTGGTAATATACATATGCAGTTTTCTTTGAATAACCCATATGTTACTACCAGTCCAATTTGAGCTTTAAAGTAATAAAATAGTCTTTGGACTTAAGCTTTATATGTTTTTTATTGCTTGAAATAGATCATAGAATGAAAAAAAGTAATGCTCAAGTCAATATAGCAAGTTTGGTTCTGTTATAGGTGTAACACCACTAATTAAGGCCCGGCCAGAAAGCACATACCAGAAAGTAGTACATATTTAACACAAAATAGTTCCTACGCATGAGTGTAACTTTCAAAATATGTAGAATATTTAGGTATTTTTGGTATCAAATGAAAGCTGAAGGACTGGTGATCATTGTAGAACACTTTTGGACTTTTAGTTTTGAATATTAAAAAAACTGCACCAAATTTTAAAAAGAGGGTACATTTTGTCTGTTTGTCAGATCTGAAGTACCTGTTTTGGTACATCTGAAGTTCCGGGAACCAGTTCTTTCTTATATGCCATGCAAGGTATGTTGATTTTTTCAGTACAAGACACCATAAAGCGTTGCTTTGATATGCAATGATTGCCACTTTATTTGAACTTAAAATAAAAGAGGTGTGCCTGCTTGAAACGGAGGAATTTAACATAGAAAGCAATGGGACCATGAATTAGTGGTGTACTTCCTTAAGCATCTCTTTCACAAAATTTCATTCTTAAATTTATAATTAAATTGGCGTTTTGGTCGATTACCTACATGCATATGCTTATATTTGTTGCATACTATATTTATTCCCTTCTTTGTAGAGTGGACATTTTTGTTTTTTGCCATTTCTATTAAAACGACGTTGAACTCATGTTGAGTGATTCTCTTAGCTATATACCAACGTTAAGCTCACGCTTGGTGGATGAAGAATTTTACAAATAATATAAAATTTTAAAAGAAATCCACTCACATTCATGGCAGGTGATAGGTTTCGATAAGAAACATCAGAACAATACATGAGCGTTATAGCTATTGTCGACGAATTAACTTATAGATATAGGAAGATGTAGTGTATGAGTGTCAATGAGACAACTCTCCATCCAAATGAACAATTTATGGAAGTAAACCATTATAGGTCAAGGTACGGCCTTCAACACGGAGTGTTGGCTCACACCGAACAACAAGCTATAAAGGGCTCCAAAATTACTAGTGTAAAACCATTCAAACGGGAAAACAACGGTCTAATCTATTTTTAACAAACGAGGAACGAGAAACACGTATAATTACATAAACAAACGACAACTACTGTACATCAGATTCCGGACTTAGGACAGGTGCAAACATTTGTAGCGGGATTAAACGTTTAAATGGTATCAAACCTTCTCCCTTTTTCTAAAACAATAGTATAACATCCCCATATAGAAAAGCACACAATAAAACATCAATTGGAAGGCTCAACTCAATCAAAAAAGGTAAATTAACACACTTTGAACGAATTAATTTGATCTGCGATACCTGAACGCAAATACATAGCTAACAAAATTATTAGGGATAAATATTTAAGGTCAAAAGTAGATAAACAAGTTTCAACAAAGCTATGGTAAGATACCACCGTTAAATATTTAACCATTTTTAGAAAATCTTCACTTTTGAAAAAATCGGGTTTCATATTCTACACAGGTAAATGAAAATTAACTTTGTCGTTTGTCGTTAAATATACTAGTTCGTCTTTTTAAATAAAAAGTTCTGTAAAATAGATAAACCTAATTTTAAACTTGATGCATATGGGGTGAATATCAACAATTCAACTATACAATTATAAACATATTTATATGTATGTATGTTTATTTATTTTTTATCAGTGACATGAAACTTATGATGAGCATTCTAAGCTTTGACTGTCGAACATTTAAGGAAGTTCGCTTGTCATGTTTTTGGAATTTTTGTCAGATTTTGAGAATCATCTGGTTTTAACCATTTGAATCATTTGAATGCCTTAACAAATTTTGCCCATTGACCCCCATTTTCCTTTTGATAAATCTTTTACATGTATAATTATAAGCCATCTGTAAAAGTCTTATAAAATCTTTTTTTTATTTTTTAATAGGTTTTGAGAACTTTAACTTGTCAATGGTAAAGCTATAAAAACTCAAGAGAGAACATTTTCCCACCAAAATGTCAATGGCTAATATCTCAAAAACAAGCATATTGACCTACATTTATTTTGAAACTTATGGTTATTTCATGAATTTCCTATCAATATATACAAGTGTTATAAAGCGCTTGTTATTTTGAATTTTAGCAGTGAACTTTATTAAAACCAAAAAAGGTCCTATAAGGTCATTTTGAAATTCATAGTTGCATGGGTGTTTATAAAAATTAGATATTACTCCTCTATCTAGGTAATCGAATTAAATGCTTATGAATAGATACTGTTTTTCTTTAAACGGAATATTTATTGCACATGATAAAGCATAGCCTTAGTCGTAACACCTAAACCGCAACACCTCAAACTTGTATCCAAATATACAGACAAGATATAAGTGCCTGTAACCCATTTGATCATTTTGTTTTACATCAAACTGGCAATATTGATGCAGTAATCTCTTTTGGTCTTCAACATCGCGATATGCCAAAATGTGTGTTCACCTTGTAGCAAACATTGCTACTGACCTTTTAAGGTTCACTCGAAAGGAAACACACAAACAGTTTAAATTGTCAACTACTTTGTACTGTTTTGTTACCAAATTATCAACTATGGATGTTTTCCTAAGATAAATTATAAAACAACTATTTAAAATGATTTTCTCTAACGTTGACTACATTCTTGCTTCTGTTACTCTTGTATGTTTTTCATATTCTTTGTTCATTTATATGTTTTGGAGTTAAGTGTTATGACCATTTTCATTGAAATATGACACATTTTTGTTGACGGGCCATCTGAAGCCCGCCTTCGGTAGCAGTATTTTTCTCTATGTTGGAAGCATTCGGCTGTTTTCTGCTCTCTAGTCGGGTTTTTGTTTCTTTTACATATTCCAAATTTACATTCTCAATTTCATTTGTCTATATGCCATTTTTTTTGGTCAATACAGTTATAGCGATTAAAATCATGTTACAATATTCACCGCTATATTCCTTTTTTTTTTAACCGCTAAACCTCAATTTGAAACGTTTTTATTTCTTATGTCGATTTGTTTTGCTTACACATTGTTGTCAATATAATGAAATTTAATGCGACTTTCATACAAGTGAAGTATTTCTGGTTCTCTAAACCCAGGTTTAATATACATAAGGAAATGCCTGTACCAAAACAATAATATGAAAGTTGTTTTCCAATCGTCATATGTTTTACATTATTTCCATCCTCTTTTAAATTCAAGAAAATATTGCTTACTTAAATACAAAATATAAAGGTAATTGTAGAATTATTGCTGCATTATTATACTATGATACTTTAGTGAAACAAACATAGGAATACTAGAGTCAATAAGTTTAGTACTCAATTACACTTCAATAATTATGTACAATTAATTGTACAGTCATTTACACAATGTACAAGTCAATGAAGTCATTTACACACTGAACATTCGCACATATACAAGCATTAGCAAAGTTAAATCTATATATTTGAATGTGTTTTTCTTACCGGGATCAATCGTGATCCAACTTCTGGTGTCCATATCAATACCACAGTAACCTTCAACGAGGGAAATACCATCAGTGGGGTGTCTTCCTTCTGGAATAACTACCCCTGCTAAAAGCTTGACAAGACTTGATTTTCCCACTCCGAATTGCCCAGTTACCATACAGCGCATATCAAAGGATTCATAGCATCCCATACCAAGCAATCGGTTGTACATGGCAGATCGGACAGAATCTGTAAATGTTTCGAATATCAACATGCAGATAATCATTGATGTGCACGTGGTGTTTATGATTTTTACTTAACGTGTATATACATTATTAAAAAAGTATCAGATTATTGCGTGGCATTTTTTTTAATTTTTATTTCAGATGCATTATCAGCCCAATGTTCAATATAAGCCCAAGAGACAAAGGCATACATTCGATTTGAAAAATGACATGCAATAATCTTTTTATGTTTCAACAATGGAGAAAAATAAGTTTGATGCATTGATTCGTTGCAGTGGTTCGCGAATAGAAGTTAAGAAAATAAAAAGTTTACAGTGGTCGGAAGCCAAATGGTCTGAATCCGATATGAAATCTCTTTATCATATGCCTACAAATAGGAGAAAAACCACCGTTTTATATATTTTTATTTTGACTATAAAACAAAAATTGCATATTACATAATGTACAATGTTTGCAAGAGTCAACAGTTGTTAAGAAACGATCTTAATTATGCTGGAAACTTTAAAATATGCATTTATTTTATCATTTGTTTTTTTAAATTTCATATTCTTTACTTTCCTGTAACCTAATAGTTGTTTTAAACCCTACTTTGTTATATGTTTTACTGAAAACGTTTAAGAGTCTTTCTGGAATTTGCCTACTAATGCCATGCACTAAAGTTACGGAAAGCAATGTGATAATAGCCGGACGCATGTGATAAATCAAGATTTTTTTTTATACAAGTCCGACCATTGTTTTATTAACTATGCACTTTGCAGAATTACCTAGTTATATGATATTATCATAACACTTTACACCAGTAAAACAATTATACATTATATAAAAACAATTTTCTTTTTTAAAAAGGCCAAAAACAAAATCATTATATGTTACATACCACAGACTGCTAGCTACTATAGTAAGAAATTGTAGCATAATTCATATACATTTATAATCTAAATACCCCTGTTTGTCCCATTAAAACTCAGGAAAAAAACTGGTTGATGCATTGGTTGAAATTGGAACGTTTCAAGTGAATGTTGCAGTTTTCTATAAGTTCAAAACAATGTCATACTCCACAGTTCCGTTGGAATAGCGACCCACCTTCGGCTTTTATCCAATAAGTAGAGATTTTAGACTAAATGCTTCTTCAGATAAATGATTTTGGATTCAGAAAAACAACCAAGAGGTTGGATAGTATACTAATAAATTTATATTGATTATCAATGTTAACAAATTTATTATCATATCAAAAATAATAGCCCCGATGGATTTTACCAAAAATTTGCCTAACCGATATTCAACTGGTCATTACATGTACATAATCGCAGAAATATTAATGTTCATTTTGTTGCGTTCTTACAAAAAATGTGAAATGTATGATGTCGTCAAATAGTTGTATACTCTCATAAACCAATACTAAATCATTCTTACATGATTTGCATATTTATAAATACTTGAACAGGATTGGTCAATTAAGGGTTTTCCCCTTGGTTTACACTTTGATAAACCATGTTTCCGAATCTATTTTCATAAACTTCAGTGATCTATTCATGCGCAATACATATACATATATGATCCTGGGATTTTCAGCAAAATTGAGATTGAAAAACTAAAAACATAACAGTAGACTTGTTTTTATATTAATGCATATATAACAAAAAAGAAATAATGCATTAAGAACATACGATACAGTTTTGATCCCATATTAAAATTTTGCTGACAATTTGAATATATATACTATTTTTTCCTGATTAAATCAAATATGTTGTAAAAAATAAACCTTCATGAGCTCCTTTATGAGTAAAATGAGGTCGAAATTTTATATATTTGCTCAAAATGCGGACTTGTGGACGAATTTTTCCTTTGTACAGAAATGAAAAACGTTTTTGTTTTAAAAGATAAACACACGCTGTTTTTGGTTAAATTATTTGAAAATTCTGTTTTATATAAATGTCCTTTAAAATTGTGCATTTTGTTTTTAAAAAAAATCATATTTATCAAATGTTCATGAATGTTGACAAAAAAAACATATTTTTTGGCTGTATATTTATCAAATTTAAAACAACCACACTACTGACGTTTTCATGAAAATTGACACTCATAATCTTCTTCCATTATCAAACCAAATGATGAAAAAAAAGGGGTCCAAGAACTTTTTTTCAAGTTAAATAAAATTGAAGAATAAAAATCAGTCAAAAACTTTCATAGTTTGACGTCGCGAAAATAATAATTTACGTTAGCAACGTCATAAACTCCCTTGTATCTGCATCGTATGCCTTGAAAACTTTGAAAATGTATAACATTCAGATTCGTATTCGGTTTCGGACATTTCACGAATATTTGGCGAATTAACGTCATGGAAAACACGACGACATACGATTGAAAACTTTCAGACGGAAGATTATTTCGTTACTTTTATGCTTGAAATTCGGTTACAATCTAATGAACATGAAGTTTTTGAGGTAGGTGCTATTTCATTTTAAATTATGTTGCATTTATCGGACATTATGGGTTAAGAAAGTCAAGATGGCGGCGTACACCTTAGTTACGACATGCGATTGTACTTTTGATGGTAACATATGTAGGACTCAAATCTAAAGTGGGTTCCAAATCTATGGCAGATTCCAAATCTATGGTAAATATGATGTTATGCCATCCCAAATCCATGGCAGATTTTTAAAAATCCTAATCTATGGCAAGTTTTGTAAATTCCTAATCTATGGCGGATATTTTCTAGAGGGAAAGAGGAAAGTGTTTTCCTGAGTATTTCAAACACATGAAATAAGGAAAGTTTTGAGAGCCAACAACTTTGCTAAAGTCGGCGACGAAATATATGACGTTATTATATTGTGACGTTATATTTTACACTTTTTCCGGAAAATAACATAATTTCTAAATCTGCCATAGATTTTGAGAAAACAAAAATCTGCCAAATATTTTATTTTTGTGGTGTTTGTAACGTCATATTTGCCATATATTAGGAACCTGCCAAAGATTTGGAACCCGCCATAGACTTGAGTCCTACATAAATAGTAGCCATCAAACAAATAATGTTAATTAATAATAGCATGTTTTTGGCTGAAGAATCACAGGGAGTAAGCTCATTTTTTTCTAGATGTTATTGATATGTAATCCGGGTCTCTTACTCACAAACTTGACATAGAAGTCATTCGGACTATTATTTAGTTTGTGAGTTAATCGCCCCAGTTTATACATCAATAACTTATAGATAAAAATCCTACAGTAATCACTTTCTTATACTGCATCATGAAACGAATAAAGAATGTAGAAATAATTAAACTGTCATTTGTTCTTGAAATAAGGTCAAAAACACATAATTCGCTATTTGGGACATGAACTTGACCTTTGACCTTTTGACCTTGTCATGGTCATTTGTCTCCAATATCTTTGCTGAAGACCCCATGGGTCTAGGACCTTTGGTTATATAGTAAAAGTTGATTTTGTCATTTCAGAAACCTAAAACAGGAGTTATGCCCCTTACAGAACGTCAAATCTCTTCGGTCAAAATGTAACAAAGTTGCGCATAAATGACCCCAACATTTTCCACTATTCAACACTTCTGAAATTATTTAAAAGGTTGCTGAGTTGTTCTGATAACAAGGTGTTTGGTCAAAGGTCAAGGTCAACATCCACATTTGACCTTGAGATATTTTTCAAAGTCACATGAATTGATGATGAATGGTGAAGATCCCAGGTGTCTACGATTTACGGTTTCTGAGTTTTGGTGGTCAACCGACACCGGTTAATTTTAATAGGGGCATAACACTACCAATGAGTCGTTGAATCTTTTCGATCCAAATGTAACGAAGAACCGGTGTCTGGTCCTGAACAAATTTCACCCTTTGGTTTCTTTCTACCTATTACGGTTACGGTGTTGGAACGATAACAAGGTTTTTGGGTTTCGGAGGGATTACTCCGAACCGACAAAATATTTCGACTAACAGGGTGAGTTCAGGATAGGTATTCATGAGACCAATACAAATTGTGAACATGAAAGCGACACGCCTTACGGTTAACAAGGATAAATTTGTCAAAGTTTGGCGGAAGAATAATAATAATAAACAGAAGAAATACAGTAAGGTCTTTCCTTTTTGTAAAAGGAAAGACCTTAATAATAGGATCAAATTTCTCAGATTGTTAAAGATGTCTTTAAACTTAACACGTTATAAATATTTTATTAATATCTAACCTGGAATTCATTAATAACTATGTTTTAAACTGATACCTATATATAAAAGTTTGGATTTCGATCATGAAGAAGATCATATTTATTCTAAATTAATACCAGTAATAAAATCAACGGTACTAATTTTCTTGCACCATAGTAAAGTATTAGCTTAACTTATTGATGTCTGAAAACTGTAGAAAAAAACCTAATTTGATATCTAAGTAATATGGAAATATGACAAAATATAAACATATTTTAAAACTTTTATTTTCTCTATCATCAAAAATCTTCGGTTCAAGTTTCACACAATTCCATGAAGTTTTGACAAAGTTATGAATGTTTAAAGTAAACATGTTATGAATAAAAGTTAAATATAAATACCTCCTATTCCTAATTCAGCAGTCATACTTGTAGATTTCTTTGACATGACAGTCTAAAAATGTCAAATATGCACTGGCATTGTATATGTTGTTGAACACATGGTAGAATGCATCAAAACATTCTACTATACTAAACAAAAGTTTCACATCTTAGATATTTCAAAATCAAATGAATTTTCAAATGCTTGGCTCAAAAAACATAATGTAGACAGCATTAGACCAATTTTATACCTGTTAATCTGAATGTGTTTGTTATTCAATTGGTAGTTTGATAGTTTCATTTTATGACTATGTACAACCGTTTTGATGATAAGACATAAATTCTTTGAAACATTGGATTATCTTGCAAATAAATTAGGCTTTATTATATTGCAATGTCCTTTTAGTCTAACTTTCATTGGGAATTGTGATATCTATTTTGAAAACATATGGTAAATTAAGGATTCTGTCTTCTTCGCAGTAATTTTGATCAACATCAAACAAGGAAAATGCCAAAACATAAACTCCCAATATAAAAAATAACGAAATATACAAGCACCATATCTGATAAAAGTATACCACATCGGATATTTTTTCAATGCTCACAAGACGCATAAAATCAAAATGAATGAATATATGGAACAACTATGGGTTATTTTGTTAGTGCGAGCATTTAAATCAAACAAATATACCTTCAAATATTGCATAGCTTCTCTATTCGTTGAACTAAATTCGGGATTAGCTGCTAGATCATATGGTGTTTTACCCTAAAAACAGTAAAATATATTTGATTTTTCTATTTTAAACAGATCCGTTTGCTTCACATTTCTTGCAATACATTTGTATCAATAATAACTGAGTAGTTTTTTTGTGATTTATGACCTCACTGTTATGATCATGACTTCATACCAGTAACAGCTGAGTGGAATTGTATTCTACTGTCACGATTCTGATCATTACTTTTCACTCGTAACATGTGAGTTGTATTTATATTTGTTTAAATCACCCAAGTGTTATTTATTTTTATTTATTTATTAAATTTTCGCCTTGGTATTTATTTCACTTTTTTCACGTTTCATGTAAAAACTACCGATAAGTATTTTATTTTATAACCCCTGAGGTCTGATCATCACATTATTTCATAAACCCTGATGACTATTCTTTCATCTCTCTATTATTGCTTTATTTCTAGCATTGGCTGAGTGATATTTAATTTGTTGTGTGACCCCACAGCTCTGATAGTCACTTCATAACTGTAACAGCTGAACGGCATTTTAATTTATTTTGTGACCTTTCATCTTTGACTATCACTTCATACAAGTAATTGCAAAGTGTTATTTTTTGTGTGAACAGACACCTCCGTTTACTAGCCATACATTTCTATAAACAAAATTAAGTGTTACCTCATTTGTAGTTACAAAGGGACTCACACCTCCTTGTTCTACAAGACATCTTGTGATTTCAAGATGGCCATACTCAGCAGCTACATGTAAAGCTGTTTCTCCCCAATTCTATAATGATGACACATAACATGTTGATATTATTGATAATTTTGTTTAGTAAATGTCGATGATGTACAACCTATTTTCCAACTGACATCAAAACTTGTCTAATGAACTAGACCATAAATACATTTTTCGAAACGTCGATGAAAATAATCTGATTTTCATGATTTATTATAATAGTGACAAACATAAACCAGATTGTTTTTACATAAATTTGTTATACAGTACAAAAAAAATACTCAATAAGCTCACTTCATTTAAAAAGGTCTTTCCAGTTTTTCATGGAAAGACCTTTTGCTTTGTTCTGATTATTAGGTATTTCCGCCTTTCCGGGTTTTGTTTTTCTTCCGTTTAATTTTTCCTCCCCTGTACTGTTGTTACCAAATATGTTAGATTTTTGAAACTGACACCGCGAAGCAAAAAAACTTTACTTTCTAAGAGTTATCTCCCCGAACACGGTTATTCTTGTGTATACTACTGCTTTGCAACCATAAAAGATTACAATAAATTTATTTTACCAATTTGCTCGTTATATCCTCAGGATGTTTTGTTTATTTTGACCGAAGCCGTAATGAGATTCCATATTAGAGTTATCCCCCCTTCTGCATTTAATATAAGTGATGTGCATATGAAACTGGTAGATCATAAGTGATAGAAACCTAGGGTCATTTGATTTGAGGTCATTAGACCCAAACAAGGTCAAAGTCAAAGGTCAAGGTCATAATCTAAATTTAGATTTTGATTTATTTTCACTTCTTTTCAAAAACTGTATACGATATCGACATCATATTTTTACTCAATTATTAGTTGCGACAGGTCGTAATACAAACATTTTGGTTGAAAGGGTACGCTTACATTAAATTGAAGTTTCCTCTCCCTTTATATTTGAAATAACAAGTATGGTGATTCAACTCATTAACCATATATAATTAAGACCTAGGGGCCTTTGAGGTCCTTGGTTTATGAACTTGAAATTTAGCAGAAGGTCATTGGTAAGTTTTAGATTTTGACGTTTGCTTTTACGTCATATGTATACATGATAAAATCATTAGACTTTTTGCTTTATCATTTAAAGTTGGAACGCCAACCGGAAGTGACCTTGTGTTAACCGGGAGTAGCTATGTACATATTTTATGTAACAGTATATAGAACCATATATTTTTGGAATCAGTGTCAAATAAAATATCCAATAATAACTGAAGTGTCAGATTCATAAGCTTATAAAGTGTTCAAGATCATATATCCAAAAACCTAAGCAACATCTTTTGAAACAATAAAACAGCAAAAGAAAAAAATTAGGCCGAACAAAAAAATTTAATTAAAAACCATTTGTTCCTAAAACATTTGTTTTTCTTGTGTGTGCTACTCCTTCGCAACCATAAAAGTCAAGTGAGGTCAAGGTTATAGATAAGTTTGACCTTCTATATTTTGTCCTTTGTTTTAAATTCGTATTTATACACCATAACGTCAAAGGTAATACGCCATGCATATGAATTCGAACAGTGTATACGCTTTTGAAACTGACACTTCTAAACAGAATAATTTATTTTTTAAGAGTTCTCTCCCCGAACACTGTTTTTCTTGTGTGTGCTACTCCTTCGCAACCATAAAAGATTACGAAACCTTTTTTTTGACCAAATCGCTCGTTATATCTTCAGGATGTTTTGACTATTTTGACCGTAGCGGTAAAGAGATTCCATATAAGAGTCATTCACCCTTGTGCATTTGAAATAAGTGACATGTCTTTCTTACTTGTTTACCATAAGTAACAGAGACCTATAGTCTTTTGATGTGAGATCCTTAGTCCCAAAAAAGAAAATTAGGTCAAGGTCAAAGGTTAAGGTCATATAATAAATTTGGATTTTGACTTATTTCACTTTGTTTCAAAAACTGTATAAGATATCGACAACAAATATTTACTAAATTGTTAGTTGCGACATGTCAATACACATACATTTTGGTTGACAGCTTAAGGGTACGCTTTCATTAAATTTAGGTGTCCTCCCCCTTATATTTAAAATAACGCATATGGTGATATAACTCATTAACCATATATAATTAAGATCTTGTTTTTCTTTTATTTGAGGTCCTTGGTTTATGACCTGGAAATTGAGCTCAAGGTAATTGGTAAATTGATGTTCTAGACTTTGACCTTTACTTATATCTCATATTTATACATGATAATGTCATGGGACCTTTTGCATTTTCATTTAAAGTTGGAAAGCCAACCGGAAGTAGCTACTTTTTGTACATACTTATGTAAAAGTGTAAAGAACCGTATATTTTTTTTAGAATCAGTGTCAAGTAAACTATCAAATAATACCGAAAAGTGTCTTTTTTCATTCCGGAAGTCGCAAATTATCTCCCTTATACAAAACTGTTTTGTATAGACACCATATATTTTTGGATTAAACTTTTACATTTAAAACCGAATTTGAATATGTTATATCAAAAATAGATCTTTACTAGTGGAAAGACTTTCAATTGTTATCTGAACAATTTGTTTTTTTATTTCTATAAGTATTTCTTGTCCCTTTAAACATGATTAACAACCTGACTGAGATTATATCTAACATACACTTGTGGCCTCTTTTTGACACCCTTTCTCGAGTAACAGAAGTGTAGCTGCCAGGCGTCCTTTCTGTGCAGCAAACATTAATGCTGTGTCTCCATTTTCCTGGAATGATACAACTGACTGCAATATTTTCCAATAAGCTGGACAAATTTGTGATAAAGAAAGAACCAAATTATATCGTATGAATCTGAAAAAAACACACATATATTTATATTATACATAAGGGATATATTAACAACATATTGTGTTGCCAGATATCAGTCCTTTTATAATAGAAAAAAAAGATTTAATGAGAAGTAAGCACTGGAAGCTAACAATTCATGTTTTTTTCACAAAATATGTAAAAAAAATATCTATATAAATGAATTCAGTACGATGACATGAAAAAATATTGTTACTAAATATGATGATATCAAGTATTGATAGAAACGTTCTGATTGACACCATGGTTTTGCTGATTAAGAAAATCGATTAGGTTACTTTCATTAAGAAGGTATGAAAGAACAAATTTCCTTTTTCACAAGAGGAGGAAAATAAAACCATACTTTTTATTATCCTGACGCGCATGTTGTTTGTTTTCGACGAAGTTTTATATTTTATATAGTTATCAAAGGTACCAGGATTATAATTTAGTACGCCAGACGCGCGTTTCGTCTACATAAGACTCATCAGTGACGCTCACATCAAAATATTTATTAAGCAAAACAAGTACAAAGTTGAAGAGCATTGAGGATCCAACAAAGTGGTGCCAAATACGGCTAAGTTATATGTACACTTACATTTCTAGGTTTTTGACTTACAAAATGTACACATCAAGTTATTATAAACATAACTAAGACGAAAATGATATATTAAACAAGAATGCGTCCTCGGTACACGGATGCCACATCCGCTCTATCATTTTATATGTTTAATGGAACGTGAAAATGGGGGAAATCTCTAACTTGACATTAAAATTAGAAAGATCATATCATAGGGAACATGTATACTAAGTTTCAAGTTGATTGGACTTCAACTTCATCAAAAACTGCCTCGACCAAAAACTTTAACCTGAAACGGGACGAACGAAGAACAAACGATCGAACGAACGGACGGACTGAAAGACGGCCGAACGGACGCACAGACCAGAAAACATAATGCCCATGAATTGGGCATTAAAATCTTTATGTATGTCAGAAAATACACCACATTTTCATTTGATTATACAGGTACAATGATGCTTCACACATTTTTTATCTATTTATAATATAAAGTCAAAAAGACATAGAAAACAGACGTGCTCAAAATGTATTTATATTGATATTTATGTTTACATGATAATGACATTCTTCTGATATCATCTCGGTGGTTATTTTGATGTCGTCTAGACTTGAATACAAACGAAATGCTGATGGATATTATCGAGTCCATGTTTAACCTTAAAACAATGGTACCAATGAAATTCCACTGTGAAATACTTCCTTGAAAATATTTCGTAATCTTATGATATCTCCACACTGAAATTATTTGCCATGAAAATGTAAGAATTTCTTTTTTTTTGTATATGTTCTATAGTATGTGTATAACTATGGATTGATGCGTGAATTAATAAGCAGGTTTCTTTGTTAATATCAATCAAATTAAACTTTTTATGATTCAGATATAAAAGTACTGTCCGGTCATGACAATCCATCTATTAAATGATATTTTAATATACACAAAACCTTTGATAATCTCTCTTGTACAACCACTATTCATACTACTTACCTATATAAGTTGATATTGTCTGTGTATGGACAAAACTTCATATGGATATGTGTCCTTTTCATTATACAAAGTCATGAAATATTGCATTAAAGTCAATCGATGATCACTCAGAACAGGTAATCTCTGATTTAACTTCTAAATGACAGGGGTCTGTTGTTCAACTTGTGATTAAACTAATCATATGATTAATTTTAATCAGTCGTTAAAAGTTAAATGCATAATTAGTAAATACAATGATTAAACTGCGTTGTTCAACTTATTTTAATCATTGTTTTTTCTTATCATGCGATTGATTTTTAATCATATGATTTAGTTTGGGTAGTTAGCAAGTGTTTCCCACAATGCTTTTTTTAATCAGGGCCTATATAACTTCTCTTTTTGCATTAAATTATAACATTCTTCTTTTAAACAGTTTTTGGGTGCCAATAATTATTAAATAAATATCTTATACCATGTTCATATTTTTATGGAAACATATTCATATTTTAGTTTTGTTTCCAGTTCATAATGCAATGTTCTTAAATGGAAACATAATTTCAGTGAAAAGTAATCCCCTGAGAATATGCCAATTTGTTTGGTCCCTGTTTCTTTGAAATGGTTTTTAAAGGTACATTTTGTAATAATCAAAATTTGCATTTCACTTGAAATATTTTTTTCATGAAGCATCTTGAAGCGTGTGTTTGTTCTAACAAAAACAATGTCAGTGATTGTCTTCGGTCCTCAATAAGAATGCACCATTCAATCATGGCCATGATTTTCATGTTTTATCCCGGTTTTTCACATATCCAGATCATAATAATTCCTTTAAAAACCTGTCAGTTATGTTGCTGATTTAGTACAACCTTCTTCACATGCTAAATGACGAAATCATTGGGAATAAAATCTCCATTGACGTGTAGATGAAGAGTGCTTTCTTTCACGTCCAGATTTTAGTATGGCATGCCAAATTAACATTTAAGACAACTTTTACGGATGGTGTAGATCGCAATATGTAACAGAACTGAGATTAATTGTAGTTCCTACGGCATAAGGAGATACAGAGGGACAATTATAAATATTCAATTATTATGTAATGGCATAATGCACAGTCTGTCATAGTTTAAATTCAGTCAGGGTATCTTTTTTCAATGTTTTTTTTGTCACTTGTTTGTGACATTATTTGACAATTCTCTGTCAGAAAGAAACAAAATCCCAATAAAAATAATAATCAAGATTGAAGAAAGCAATACACCACTCGGATGTACATGTATCTTGGCCGGTTTCCGATATTCATGTGGGATAGGGTGCATAATAGTAAATATAAAGACAAGAAGATGTAGTATGATTGCTAAAGAGACATCTCCCTTTCGTAGACCAAATGATTTAGTATAGTTAACGAATATATGTCACCGAACGGCCTTCAACAACGATCAAAACCCATATTGAAGAATAAGCAAAAAAAGGCCTAGATATGACCATTAAAACAAATCAAATCACGATAATTTTACTAAATGGGAAAACAATTATATAATTTTTATAAACTCCGTGTGAAGTAAAAATCGTAAGGTAAGAGCTAACTGTGGTACGAATTTATCCATTAGAATTTACCTGCGTAAACAGTTAGGTCAAGGGCGCTACTGAATGTGCTAATATTTGAACTTCGAAAAATGGGGAAATTAGCAAAGACTTGCTTTGGAAATCACTTATGGCTTGTACAATGCCCATTAATGCTATGGTAACATTTATTATTTATAAACCTGTTCGTCATAATTTATTGAATGATATCACATAATAATGGGGCCCGTCTTTACGTTTAGTCGTTGCAATCAACACTGTTACTGAGCGGTAAAATACAAACGTAAAACTGCCGAAATGTACAGATTCTTTCTGTTATTAAATGACCATTGTATGAGTGCGTCCGATCTTTTGCCCCATCTTATCAAATCTCTTTTCAGTTTATTTTTCAACTCAACTTCTAGCAAAGATATTGTGTTTCTTTCAAATATTAAGCTCTTTCATGACTAAAATCTCCCTGCAGGAGCTAAATATCTCTTTAACGTCTCTTATTTCGAGCATAAGGTAATTTTTGCATTAGTACAGCAGCCATCTTGGATGCTTTAATCCTATGATTAAAATTTAATACACCTCAAAGAGGTGGATTAAGTTTAACGACAGTTTTAGCCTTTTTAACGCCGCGTTAAGATTAACGACAAGTTGAAATACACACTCATCAGATGATGAATTTTAATCAAATGATTAAGAAATTTTAACGACGCGTTAGCCCTTACGACAAGTTGAACAACAGACCCTTGGAGCTTAGCAGAAAGGAGCAAATACTAAAAGTAAACTGTTGTGTCATTTTCAACAGGCTTGATTAAAAAGAGGTTATTTCACCCTTTTTGAACACATAAATCTGACTCAGAGTAACCCAGTCTCTGTTATTACTGCTAAATGAAGGAGCTAAGAAGAAAATAAGGAAATACTAATATTGAAGTACATGGTTCGACTAAGCAGTGGATGGAACACTTAAACGCACAACACTCGAGTTAAGCATGCCAGTAAACTACCTATAGTATGTGGTACTTTCATCATAGATGAATTGACTATCCATGTTTTATCTTGGTTACAGAAATATTTGCCATAAGATTTAAGTGTCTGTATTAGGAGTGAATTTAGTTTTATCATCATTGTGTATTGGTTATAAGTGTTGTGGGTTTTTTTTATATTATTTTAGGTGAATTTAGAATTAGTGGAGTAGTTAATTGATATGCGTGTTATTCTGCCCTCTGAACAATCGAATATGTTTGAAGTACAATTATAGTTGTTTGTGTTTCATTATGCCTTGTGATAATTTGCTGTGCTTTGCAATAACTTGTAGTCCCCGAGGGTATCACCAGCCCAGTAGTCAGCACTTCGGTGTTGACATGAATATCAATTATATGGTCATTTTTATAAATTTTCTGTGTACAAAACTTTGAATTTTCGAAAAACTAAGGATTTTCTTATCCCAGGAGTAGATAACCTTAGCCGTGTTTGGCACAACTTTTTGGAATTTTGGGTCCTCAATGCTCTTCAACTTTGTATTTGTTTGGCTTTCAAACTATTTTGATCTGAGCGTCACTGATGAGTCTTATGTAGACGAAACGCGCGTCTGGCGTATAAAATTATAATCCTGGTACTTTTGATAACTATTTACACCACTGGGTCGATGCCACTGCTGGTGGACGTTTCGTCCCCGAGGGTATCACCAGCCCAGTAGTCAGCACTTCGGTGTTGACATGAATATCAATTATATGGTCATTTTTATAAATTTTCTGTGTACAAAACTTTGAATTTTTCGAAAAACTAAGGATGTTCTTACCCCAGGAGTAGATAACCTTAGCCGTGTTTGGCACAACTTTTTGGAATTTTGGGTCCTCAATGCTCTTCAACTTTGTATTTGTTTGGCTTTCAAACTATTTTGATCTGAGCGTCACTGATGAGTCTTATGTAGACGAAACGCGCGTCTGGCGTATAAAATTATAATCCTGGTACTTTTGATAACTATTTACACCACTGGGTCGATGCCACTGCTGGTGGACGTTTCGTCCCCGAGGGTATCACCAGCCCAGTAGTCAGCACTTCGGTGTTGACATGAATATCAATTATATGGTCATTTTTACTAATTTTCTGTGTACAAAACTTTGAATTTTTCGAAAAACTAAGGATGTTCTTACCCCAGGAGTAGATAACCTTAGCCGTGTTTGGCACAACTTTTTGGAATTTTGGGTCCTCAATGCTCTTCAACTTTGTATTTGTTTGGCTTTCAAACTATTTTGATCTGAGCGTCACTGATGAGTCTTATGTAGACGAAACGCGCGTCTGGCGTATAAAATTATAATCCTGGTACTTTTGATAACTATTTACACCACTGGGTCGATGCCACTGCTGGTGGACGTTTCGTCCCCGAGGGTATCACCAGCCCAGTAGTCAGCACTTCGGTGTTGACATGAATATCAATTATACGGTCATTTTTATAAATTTTCTGTGTACAAAACTTTGAATTTTTCGAAAAACTAAGGATGTTCTTACCCCAGGAGTAGATAACTATTTTGACGAAACGCGCGTCTGGCGTATAAAATTATAATCCTGGTACTTTTGATAACTATTTATTTTGCGTAAGAATTCTATAAATTTACACTCTACATTGTTTTGAAGTTTCATGAAATTCGTTTTTTACTTCTAATTCTTAAACTGTGGATTCATTTATTTTCGTGTGTACCAATTTTCGTGGATTGAGGAAAAATTGAATTTTCGTGGATATTTGATTTCGTGGTTTTGTCAATCTAAGCACAGAAAACCATAGAAAAGTTGTAATTCGTTGAAAATTTGATTTCGTAGTTCACTAGTTTCCACAAAACCACAGAAATTGGTATCCAGCGAATAAGAATAAACCCACTGTAAACTAATCTGCTAAGTTTGGAAGCAACCTGAGTTCAGTGTGTTAACTGTTATTATTCATCCATCTTTAATTTGTTTTGAAATAACAAGTAAATTTGGTTGAAATCTGAATAATCAAAAAATATTCATTCCAATATAGATATTAAGTATCAAAACATTAAGATGTTTAAAATGAAATAGTATACCTACATTTGCAAAATCGATGTCGGCGCCATTCTCTATCAAAATACTTAATTGTTCTGTTTGTCCCAGCGAAGCTGCTCTAAAAAATTCCTATAATTAAAAAAAAGATTTTACAATAACAGAATGTAATGCTTGTGAATAATTCTAGAATAGGAGATCAATAAAATAACTATCACACCAGAGACCAATGGATCAGAATATTAACATCTTACTACATAGTTTTTTCACACTCCAACCAATAATAAACGTTGATACCGACTTTAAAAAGAGTAAAATATCTCCTCAAATAACATACAGACAGAAACATGGGAAAGGGAATCTTAACGTTTAGTTTAAATGCTGCAGTATGGACATAATATCATGGTGCAACAACACAAGTTTCGTCGATAGAACACCAATGAATATTTTTTGGATTTGAAGGTTGACTTTATTAACAAAATTGTTAGCATTCTTATGGGAACAACGTTGTTCCCCTCATTGACGATCTCTTCTTATTTTCATATGAATTGGAGTTCCTTCAGATACTTGTCAAAAAACAAGACGATATTTTTTAGACTTATACCTCAAACATGACTAATGCGGACATCTCAGTACCAGAATCTATGGCAAACGAGACGTATTAAATTTTGAAATTACCAATTTCCCCCAACTTAGTAGGAATATACCCAACTTCATCTGCATATGGGTCAATATTCGCAATTGTGTCTCCATAGACGGAAATTATTCTGTTGCTCATTCAATATCGTTAACTTGGATATGTATGATGGCTCGTTTCGAAGCTGAGACATGTTCACATATGTGGTTAAATATTGGGGGTACGAAGTGAGATAACTTTTTTCTGTAAATAAGCATACCCGAAAATCCTTTTGGTATGCGGCTCCTCGGGGTAAAAAATCACTTTTTTAAACACAATAAGTTCTTTCAAAATTTAATACTGTGAAGACATTTAATAGCTCCATAGTTTTTACACATTTAGTATATGTTCCTTTACTTTCCAAATCAAAACAAATGGTTAAATTCAGTCACTTGTTTATAATAAAAACGTGTCAAATATCACTACACAGAGATTTTTTGTATACACACAACTTTCGAGTTCCTCATTTTGGAATCGCATTAAGGATATTGACCCATATATAACATTGTCCAATTCATTTGGTACTCAAGAGCTTGAAGCTATTATACGGACTTTAGAAAACGTCTCCAGCGTCTCCGCAAAAAGTTGATGAACGAGGGTTATGTTAAAGAATGTCTCGTACGTTTACTGAATAAGTTCATCGGAAGATGCCAAGACGTCTCCAGCGTCTCCGCAGAAAGTTGATGAACGAGGGTTATGTTAAAGAATGTCTCGTACGTTTACTGAATAAGTTCATCGGAAGATGCCAAGACGTCTCCAGCGTCTCCGCAGAAAGTTGATGAACGAGGGTTATGTTAAAGAATGTCTCGTACGTTTACTGAATAAGTTCATCGGAAGATGCCAAGACGTCTCCAGCGTCTCCGCAGAAAGTTGATGAACGAGGGTTATGTTAAAGAATGTCTCGTACGTTTACTGAATAAGTTCATCGGAAGATGCCAAGACGTCTCCAGCGTCTCCGCAGAAAGTTGATGAACGAGGGTTATGTTAAAGAATGTCTCGTACGTTTACTGAATAAGTTCATCGGAAGATGCCAAGACGTCTCCAGTGTCTCCGCAGAAAGTTGATGAACGAGGGTTATGTTAAAGAATGTCTCGTACGTTTACTGAATAAGTTCATCGGAAGATGCCAAGACGTCTCCAGCGTCTCCGCAGAAAGTTGATGAACGAGGGTTATGTTAAAGAATGTCTCGTACGTTTACTGAATAAGTTCATCGGAAGATGCCAAGACGTCTCCAGCGTCTCCGCAGAAAGTTGATGAACGAGGGTTATGTTAAAGAATGTCTCGTACGTTTACTGAATAAGTTCATCGGAAGATGCCAAGACGTCTCCAGCGTCTCCGCAGAAAGTTGATGAACGAGGGTTATGTTAAAGAATGTCTCGTACGTTTACTGAATAAGTTCATCGGAAGATGCCAAGACGTCTCCAGCGTCTCCGCAGAAAGTTGATGAACGAGGGTTATGTTAAAGAATGTCTCGTACGTTTACTGAACAAGTTCATCGGAAGATGCCAAGACGTCTCCAGCGTCTCCGCAGAAAGTTGATGAACGAGGGTTATGTTAAAGAATGTCTCGTACGTTTACTGAATAAGTTCATCGGAAGATGCCAAGACGTCTCCAGCGTCTCCGCAGAAAGTTGATGAACGAGGGTTATGTTAAAGAATGTCTCGTACGTTTACTGAATAAGTTCATCGGAAGATGCCAAGACGTCTCCAGCGTCTCCGCAGAAAGTTGATGAACGAGGGTTATGTTAAAGAATGTCTCGTACGTTTACTGAATAAGTTCATCGGAAGATGCCAAGACGTCTCCAGCGTCTCCGCAGAAAGTTGATGAACGAGGGTTATGTTAAAGAATGTCTCGTACGTTTACTGAATAAGTTCATCGGAAGATGCCAAGACGTCTCCAGCGTCTCCGCAGAAAGTTGATGAACGAGGGTTATGTTAAAGAATGTCTCGTACGTTTACTGAATAAGTTCATCGGAAGATGCCAAGACGTCTCCAGCGTCTCCGCAGAAAGTTGATGAACGAGGGTTATGTTAAAGAATGTCTCGTACGTTTACTGAATAAGTTCATCGGAAGATGCCAAGACGTCTCCAGCGTCTCCGCAGAAAGTTGATGAACGAGGGTTATGTTAAAGAATGTCTCGTACGTTTACTGAATAAGTTCATCGGAAGATGCCAAGACGTCTCCAGCGTCTCCGCAGAAAGTTGATGAACGAGGGTTATGTTAAAGAATGTCTCGTACGTTTACTGAATAAGTTCATCGGAAGATGCCAAGACGTCTCCAGCGTCTCCGCAGAAAGTTGATGAACGAGGGTTATGTTAAAGAATGTCTCGTACGTTTACTGAATAAGTTCATCGGAAGATGCCAAGACGTCTCCAGCGTCTCCGCAGAAAGTTGATGAACGAGGGTTATGTTAAAGAATGTCTCGTACGTTTACTGAATAAGTTCATCGGAAGATGCCAAGACGTCTCCAGCGTCTCCGCAGAAAGTTGATGAACGAGGGTTATGTTAAAGAATGTCTCGTACGTTTACTGAATAAGTTCATCGGAAGATGCCAAGACGTCTCCAGCGTCTCCGCAGAAAGTTGATGAACGAGGGTTATGTTAAAGAATGTCTCGTACGTTTACTGAATAAGTTCATCGGAAGATGCCAAGACGTCTCCAGCGTCTCCACAGAAAGTTGATGAACGAGGGTTATGTTAAAGAATGTCTCGTACGTTTACTGAATAAGTTCATCGGAAGATGCCAAGACGTCTCCAGCGTCTCCGCAGAAAGTTGATGAACGAGGGTTATGTTAAAGAATGTCTCGTACGTTTACTGAATAAGTTCATCGGAAGATGCCAAGACGTCTCCAGCGTCTCCGCAGAAAGTTGATGAACGAGGGTTATGTTAAAGAATGTCTCGTACGTTTACTGAATAAGTTCATCGGAAGATGCCAAGACGTCTCCAGCGTCTCCGCAGAAAGTTGATGAACGAGGGTTATGTTAAAGAATGTCTCGTACGTTTACTGAATAAGTTCATCGGAAGATGCCAAGACGTCTCCAGCGTCTCCGCAGAAAGTTGATGAACGAGGGTTATGTTAAAGAATGTCTCGTACGTTTACTGAATAAGTTCATCGGAAGATGCCAAGACGTCTCCAGCGTCTCCGCAGAAAGTTGATGAACGAGGGTTATGTTAAAGAATGTCTCGTACGTTTACTGAATAAGTTCATCGGAAGATGCCAAGACGTCTCCAGCGTCTCCGCAGAAAGTTGATGAACGAGGGTTATGTTAAAGAATGTCTCGTACGTTTACTGAATAAGTTCATCGGAAGATAACAAGACCTTGTTGACCAATAATCCATATCAACTCACCAAATTTAACATGATGGTCTTCAAATATTGATTTGATGTACTGACGTTATTTATCATCGTAATGACGTGTTCTTATAATCTTCTTTGTAAATTGTCAACCTTTAGTATTTATATTAAAAGGAGATGTGGTAGGATTGTCAATGAGACAACTCTTCACAGGAGACCAAAAAGTAAAATCACAAAAATACTGAACTCAGAGGAAAATCAATACGGAAAGTCCATAATCACATGGCAAAATCAAATAACAAAACGCATCAAAAACGAATAGACAATGACACATAAATTAACAAACATAGGTCACTGTATTGCCATCAATAACGAGCTAAGCCCATAGGTCGTGGTCGAATTGTCAGATATAAATGGCCCCGAAATGACAAATGTTCAAGAATTCAAACAAGAAAACTAACGGCCTAATTAATATACAATAACGCGAACGAACTGTTACACAGCAACAAATGCCAACCACTAAATAACAAGCAGTATTTAACATGAAACCGAGAGCCCAATACTTTCCTTAACAAGGTACAGTGATGTAACAGATAATATAAGAATAAGAACATACTATGAAAAAGACTTAACTCATCAGATGAAAACAAAATAAATTACATCTAACAAAAACACATAGCGAACGTGGCCAGATATATCCCCAAAACAGAGAGACACTAAATACAGATCTGAGAGCGACATCTAGTTCAAAGACAAAAACATCTATTAAGAAAATCATGCATCTAAGACTAAATTATCAATCAGTACGCATCAAACAACCAATGGATTTAGTGTAAATACGTCATAAACAGTCAGAGATAAAACAGTCAATGCAAAGGTATAGTTATCGACGGATTGTAGATACAATCAAGTTTATATGTATATAACAATGATATTTAGTTTGCTTTAAATTGACTGATGAAAAAAATTATATTTATGCCAATTAACCCAATATGCAAAGATCATGCAACAGTGTTTAGTTGGTGACCTCTTAGAATAATTAGTTATCAAAGGTACCAGGATTATAATTTAGTACGCCAGACGCTCGTTTCGTCTACATAAGACTCATCAGTGACACTTGTATCAAAATATTTATTAAGCCAAACAAGTAAAAAGTTGAAGAGCATTGAGGATCCAAAATTCCAAAAAGTTGTGCCAAATACGGCTACGGTAATCTATGCCTGGCATAAGAAAAACCTTAGTTTTTCGAAAAATTTAAAGTTTTGTTAACACAAAACTTGTAAAAATGACCACATTATTGATATTCATGTCAACACTTCGGTGTTGACTACTGGGCTGGTGATACCCTCGGGGACGAAACGTCCACCAGCAGTGGCATCGACCCAGTGGTGTAAATAGTTATCAAAGGTACCAGGATTATAATTTAGTACGCCAGACGCGCGTTTCGTCTCCATAAGACTCATCAGTGATGCTCATATCAAAATATTTATTAAGCCAAACAAGTAAAAAGTTGAAGAGCATTGAGGATCATACGTTTATCTAAAGGATCGATAAGTTTACCAGGATCGTATTAATTTTCGTGCAACTATCATGTCTGTTTTTTTTTCTTGTTTACACATTGTTTTCAATATAAAGGAACCATATGCGACTGTCAAACACGTTTAAGCTTTAGCTAGCTATAAAACCAAGTTCAACCCTACCTTTTCTACATTAGGAAATGTCTGTACCAAGTCAGATCGTTTTCTTTCGTTTGATGTGTTTAAGCTTTTGATTTTAATATTTGAAAAGGGACTTTTCTTTTCGAATTTATCTCGGAGTCCGGTATTTTTGTTTGTTTTCTTCTTTTTTATGCTTCTTTATGATCTTTTTACATTCATTTGGGTGATGCAGGTTTTAACAAAACAAACATTGCCTTTTATTCTTATGTCTGATAGTGTATATTAACTATCTTAAGTACCAGTTGACTTCAATCTTTTATTTGTAGTTTCGGTTAAGAACGATGCAATTTGAATGATATCGATTTTAGATGGATTGAAATTAGGAGCCTGTGGATGTGTAATACCACAAAATCATGGTACGTCACATCCGGTTGCATACGAAAGTAGGTCTAAAAAAATATTCCCTTGAATTTGACCGTTGAAGGTAATTTAGCCTACATTTTATTGCAGTAAAACTATTTCTGTGTCATAAACATATGTCTTGGGTGTTTCAAAACATTGAAAATTTTGTAATCTTGAGGTTACATGGTGACTAAACCTTGTTCACAGATAGAATAAGGGGAGACATTTGATTGGTTAACTTCCAATGATGGTTATTTTCTTATATGCAATGAAATGTTATGTGAAACTTTTTCTATACAACTGGACAGGATAAAACTTTACTCATGCCAAGTATTTCTTTATTTGAAACAAAGATAAATTCTGCACAATTTTTTGAAAAGTGCAAATTTAACGGGAAAATCAATGGTGGTATTACACCTTAAAGGCACGTTTCTTTCTTTATGGCTTTGCATCAACAAAAAATTTCAAAATCATCATTACCGTGGTCTCGAGTTATGTTTTGTCTGACAAAACATGGCATTTGTGTTGGGTAATAAAATTATTTTCAGAATCTTTTTATTAAGATGGGACAATGTTTTTCTTCATTTTAATTAGCTCTATTGTTGATTGCAAGTTTCAACATATTGACGTGATTCTTCTGTCAGCTTTCCTTTCTTCCTTTATTACGGGTCACTGATGTGCTGCTCGGACTTTCGAACTCCGATTTGGATTTGAATAGAATAAATATTTTTGAAAAATCTTCCGAAACGATGATATTCAACGGACCTGGCCTTGCGGTCAGAAAACTTTCGAGTCAGTTTTTTGTACTCATACTCCTAAATCAACCAATAAAAATGCTGGATTTCATGTTTCGAGCGTGATTTTTGTGCTCCGAGCACTGAGCAAAGTTTTATGACTTCAACCCCAGACTGCAAAATTTATCTTTAACCAGCTAATCTAGGAATGATACTGTCACTTAATTGCACAATAATAATCTTGATTGATTTCTTGCAAGTTATTGAGCTGTGAGTCGAATTGAACCTTATTTGGAGAATTCTTTCTCAAATTAACAAGTCTATAACATAATTTTATTTTTTTTGAAGAAAAAAAGAACGAAAAAGAAATCTGCACTTCAAATAAGAGAAAATCTTACCTCCTGCATGTATTCCTCATTCTGCAAATAAAAAAAAATGTTACATAATGTTCAGTTATATTAAACGTTCGCACATATTTTACGTTTGCTACCTAAATAAACACTGCCCAGATTATATCAATTGTACATTTAAAATAACAAAACTCGTCCAAGCTTCGAGAAAAATGACAGATAATGTATTGAAGTTTCAGAAAATTTGATTTTAAGAAAATAATAATTTCCTGATCACGTTGTATCTATTCTGTAAAAAAGAAAAGAGGAAGTAAAGGAATTTATTAACAAAATAGACCATAGTTTTAACGTTAAGGCAATGCATGAAGTCTTTAGGAAACATACTAGGTGCAAATATCATATAGAATGATGAAAAACGTGCCAGATGCGTTGATTTAAATCTGAACACCTATATTTTTTTGCAATGTATTACTCAATCTTACGATTTATATAACTGTCTTTGTTTTATGTTGTATTACCCAAGCTAATGATTTATTCACATATCTTGTTAAAGTTGTAATACTTATATTTACGATCTATTTTTAATATATGATGCATTACATAAGCTTCTGCTTTTTACACATATATTCATTAAAGTTTTTGGTGACATTATGTAGTAATGGTTAAGTGATGTTTACTATTACCCCATTCATGTGTTATACTAAACAGATAGTTTGTGTTTATGTTAGTTATGATTGGATGGCAGATACCCGTTATGCAGCTTACGAGATTCACGAAAAGCATAATAAAGTATTACTTATGGGATTCGTTTGAGAAATAAAAAAGTTTTTCGAAGTTAGCTTATAATTTAAAAAGCATCATATTAAAAGTATCTTTACAAACTCCTTTTAAGATGATTATTGTAGATGTGTCTATTCAAATATATTAAATTGTATCAATACGTTTGCATTTTTTTTATAGATATAGTTCAATCGTGTATACTTTTCATGTATTGGAAGTGCTTGTTTGCCTTTATTATGAAGGACTTTCAGTGCTTGGCGTTTGTCTAAAAATTTTAGGGTAGATAGATCTTGCCCTGATTAACATCTTAGTTGGCAGGCCGAGTCATCCGACACATTTTTCATCTACATACCCCGATGATGATTGTGGCCAAGTTTGGTTAAATTTCGCCCAGTAGTTTCAGAGAAGAAGATTTTTGTAAAAGTTAACGACGGACGACAAACGACAGACGACGGACACCAAGTGATGAGAAAAGCTCACATGAACTTTCAGGTCAGGTGAGATAAAAATGACATGAAGATTGAGTAATACGAAACATGTCCTTTTTCAATACCCTTACATTAAAGGTAATTATAGACAAAATTGACTCGTTGACAGTTAAACCCTCGGGTTTAGATTGTAACCCGGATTTGTTTTTTCTCAATCAATTTATGACTTTTGAACAGCCATATACTACCTGCTTTTATTTATCTGGTCATGTACTGATCTTTTCATGTATGTAAAAGTTCATATCACTTCACAGTCATTCCTTGTACAGTGATAACCTTGCAGAGTCTAAATCAAAACTTTATTATATTTGAGTCTTCTTGGATATTGTTTATAATTCTTCTTGTTTTATAACAAATTATCTAATATATAGTTTATTTTCTTTAAGAAAACAGAGAACAAAAATTAAAAAAAAATGTACTTGAAATAAGACAAAATCTTACCATTAGTTCATCAATATATTTCTCGTCGTTCTACAAATACAATAAAACATGATTTATACTGTATAAGTTATTTTTATTTTTACTGCCTGCTTAAAATACATCCTTATGAATAATTCAGATAAAATAAAGAATTTAAATAGGGCAGTAGAGAATGATTGCCAGCTCATACTACAGAGTCTAAATAACGAGTATTTTGCCACTGTATGGCCTTCAAAAATGACAAAAATGCATACTACATATCCAGCTATAAAGGCCCTATTATCATACAATTTGAAACAATCTAATACAAAAAATTATCATGATTAATAACAAAATTTTATTTGAAAAACTTGAAAATCACACATCAACCAACTTACAACCTTTGATTACAGACTCCTGACTATGAAAAGGCAAACTATCAAGTAAATGTTAGTATACAGTACAACGTTACGATGTCATTAATTGTTCTTGTGTACACGAATTGGATGACTGCTTCAAATTACTTCAATTGCAGAGTGTTAATGCAACTTATTAAGATTTAGATTTTTGTAATTCTAAGAGCATTTATCTCAAATTATCAAGTTTTATGCATAGTTATATTTTAGTTAGAATAATCACAGAGAACAAAAGTCAGAAGCAAACAGCACTTCTAAAGAGATTAAACTTTACCATAATTTGTTTTTCGTGCTCCTACAAATAAAAAATATAAACTTTTCAGTTATAATTGTTACTGCCACCTGAAAAACATCATCCTTTATGAACTGGTAAAATTCTTACATATGATTTAATCAGATTTAGAAACGTGATGCATAAGATATAAACATGTGGTATGAAAACCAACATCAAAAATTGTCCAAATCATTGGGATCGAAATAGATAGAAGTTAATGTATGGCTTTCATGTGTCAATGCAACTGTTTGTAGACGTTTCGTCCCCGAGGGTATAAACAGCCCAGTAGTCAGCACTTCGGTGTTGCCAGGAATTACAATTAGATGGTCAGTCATTTCATAAATGTCCTGTTTACAAAACTTTAAATTTTTCAAAAAACTGACAATTTTCTTACCCCAAGAAGAGATTACCTTAGTCGTATTTGGCACAACCTTTTTGCAATTTCGGGTCCTCAATGCTTGTCACTTTGTACTTGTTAGCTTTATAACTATTTTGATTTGAGCGTCACTGATGAGTCTTATGTAGACGAAACGCGCGTCTAGGGAATAAAATTATAATCCTGGTACCTTTGATAACTTTTTGCAACAATGAAGAAAAATTTAACCGTTAAGTCAGCTGTAAAAAGCCATGACATGACATTATTATCGAGGTTAATTCGTTGACGGATAAGATTTTTCTGGTCGTATAACTGAACTATTTTGTAAAAGTAAATATCACTTAATAGAATCCATGTCAAAAATACTAGTTACGACATCTTCATGTCATTCATAGTACTTAATTGCACAATTATAACTTTATAAATATTGACTTTAGTAGATACAATTTATTGAACTTTGAGTCTCTTGAACATTATTTGGAATTCTACATGTTTTAAAACAAAATATCAAGTTTATGAAATAATTTGATTTTCTTTAAGAAAACCAAGAACAAAAACTCAAAAGAAAACTGTACTAAAGATAAGACAAAATCTTACCATAAGCAAACGAATATATTCCTCGTCGTTCTACAAATATAAAAAAAAGCATTATATTAACTGTATTTATCATTATAATTACTGTCAACTGAAAATACATCTTCTTTAATGAACTTGTAAAATGCCTAGATATGACTTAGGCAGATTTTTTTAACAAAATTAAATTGAAATAAGGAGATGTGGTATGATTACCATTCATATAACATAGTCTTAATCAGAGGTTTGTAAACTATAAGAGTTAAGTGTACGGCTTTCTACAATAAAAAAAAACGTACCGTAAAGTCAGCTGTTAAAGGTTAAGACATGACGAAATTGTAAACATAATCAGAACGTCAAACGCGAACTGTCTGATTTATGACAAATACAAAATGCTAATGGTTATGCATATGCTTGGTGGAATTAAATAAAATAAAGAAAATATCATACTCCGCAGAAAAGTCAAATCGGAAAGTCCCTAATAAATGGCAAAATCAAAAACTCAAACACACCAAACGAATGGATAACAACAGTCATACACCTTTTGAATGTTCTTTTCTGTTGTAGTTCAATCAATGCCTCCTTACCTGAACAAATTTATTTGTTGGTTAATTGATAAAAAATCTTTTCTGACCGTTACAAACCAATCAAACGATCGTTGAAAAAATGCTAAGATGCATGTCGCTTACGAAAGCATAATATCAGTGTGAAGTAATTTAATAACGTCATTTCAAATTAGGCTGGCGTTACAATTGTTTCACGAATAAAACAAATCAGTTAACATGCTCACGAGTTTGGGAGCTCATATGATGAGATGAGGCGATACCTAACAGCTAGGTCCGACTCCTTCCTTGTGAAACATAATTTAAACATCACGTCTTTAGGTCTTCTTCCCAAACCAAAGTCTGGATGTATGCGCATATCGCCAAAATCAGCTTTCGGATCGACTCTACAGTTTTTTTGGAAAGATAGAAATTTTGGTCTTGAAGCTGTATTGTTTGAAGGCCAAATTTCGTCTGATTTCTTTCAAGATTTGATGTACACGTGCAAAGAATAACCAATTTGCAGTAAGGTTGTGTGTCTTTACAAAGAATTTATCCTGTACTGAACTTTGTCAATGTCAAGCATCTGACTTTTGTGAAAATATTAATACAAACCTGAAAAAGCTTATGATTTAACAAAAACTTATTTTACCTTCAGTTATTATTTTCTTTTTCTGTTATTCATACGTTTATAAAAGATTGACAACGAAAGCTATTTCCGTTTCTTGTGATATGACAAATTTGATATCACGAACGTCAAATAACGTCAAAAACGTTGACATAATGCTTATATATTTCATAAACCTTATATAGATATATTTTGATTGTGAAAAACAAATATTTTAGACAGCTTAATAAAGGCAACAGTATTATACCGCTGTTCAAAACTCATAAATCCATGGAAAAAAACCGAAATCGGGTTAACAAACTAAAACCGAGGGAAACGTATTAAATATAAGAGGAGAACAACGACACAATACCGAAACCCAACACACACAGAAACGGACCAAGCATCAGCAAAACAGCACGAGAATAACAAATATAACATGAAAACCAAATACATAAATTTGGGATAGACAAGTACCGTGCCACGTCTTATCTCAATATAAGTCTGAATTGAAAATTTCAAAAAAATACTAAAATAGCCAGTGGACCTGAAATCAATGAAATTCACTTCAACCCCTCCTTTACTTGACTTTAAATTTTTGCAAAGTAACATGTCGTGTTTACACTTCATTTTTATGATGAAAAAAAATAGTACCAAAGTTCAAGGCCATTCTTGTATGGAAACAATGAAGTCATTAATGAACAAAATGTCTTATCTAAGAAAAAACGTCAATTTCAACGAAAAAATAACCTTGTTTTTTTTTAACAGTATTTCCTACAGGCTACATATATGTATATACTGAATGAAAAATTGTTATCTGCTTTCTTTATATATTTTTATTTCTGAATTTAACCCAAAATCAACAGTAAGGACAATATTTGGAAATATAAATAAAGGCAACAGTAGTATACCGCTGTTCAAAACTCATAAATCCATGCACAAAAAACAAAATCGGGGTATCAAACTAAAACCGAGGGAAACGCATTAAATATAAGAGGAGAACAACGACATAACAACGAAACGTAACACACACAGAAACGGACCAAGCATCAGACAAAACACCACGAGAATAACAAATATAACATGAAAACCAAATAAATGAATTTGGGATAGACAATTACCGTGCCACGTCTTATCTCAATATCTCAAAAATAAGAGAAAACACAAACGACTCAACCTTAAAATGCAACACACACATAAACGAACAATAATATAACAATGGCCATCTTCCTGACTTGGTACAGGACACTTTTAAAGGGGAACAAAAGTGGTGTTTTGAACCTGGTTTTGTGGCACGCCAAACCTCGCACTTTAATGGCAAAGTTAAATATAACATTGAGATTACAACATAATATTACAGGACTACAATACAAATAAATAGGAGAACATATTAGACAAAGAAAAACATGATTAATAGATAACAAAAAGCATCAGGTTTAAAATTCAATACGCCAAAAACGCGCCTTGTCCACACAAAAATCAACATTGACGCCCAGATATAAAAGATCGAAAGTGAAAAAAGTACAAAGATGTACAGCACTGAAGATCAAAAGTTGAAAAGGTTTCGCCAAATACGGCATTGTTTTTATGCCCGGGATAAGAACATTCTTATTATATAGAACAATTCATGCTATTGCAAACAGTAAATTTTATCAAATGTATATGAAAGAGTTAACATAAAGAAACTGAGGTATTAACTAATTACAGAAAACTAAACCCGAATACATAACGCCAAGATATAAAAGATCGAAAGTGAAAAAGGTACAAAGTTGTACAGCACTGAAGATCAAAAGTTGAAAAGGTTTTGCCAAATACGGCATTGTTTTTATGCCCGGGATACGAACATCCTAATTATATAGAACAATTCATGCTATTGCAAACAGTAAATTTTAACAAATGAATATGAAAGAGATATACATAATGAAACTGAAGTATTAACTAATTACAGAAAACTGAACCCGAATACATAATGCTATTAAATTTTAACACAGAATAGACACAACCGAATCAGTCCAGGCGTCAACGTAATTAAAAAAATGTGACGTCACATACGATGGCGAAACGGCACAAACGTTGTTGAGCTTTGACCTCAATTATGCAAAATTCCGACCACTTTTCACGGTTACTGCATCATTAATCTGAAAGATACAATTTCCTCTTCTTAATGATATATAATTCAGCCGTGTGTTCGGAGGTTGCATTAGATTTTTTTTTTATTCTACCGCTGGTCTAATAGAATATATAAAAGTTTTGGGATTCAACATGTTTTTTTTTCAATTGTTCCAGTATTTTACAAATTTGTATTCCAGTAAGAATAGAGAGAACAAAAAGTCAAATTTAACTTTAAAGAAACTTGCCTTAATGATTTGTTCCTTTTCATCCTGTCCTTTTTCATCCTGTCCCTTTTCATTATGTCTCCTTTCATCCTGTTCCTTTTCAATCTGTCCCTTTTCATTCTGTCCCCTTTCGTCCTGTTCCTTTTTATCCTGTCCCTTTTTATTCTGTCCCATTTCATCCTGTTCCTTTTTATCTTGTTCCTTTTCATCCTGTTCCCTTTCATCCTGTTCCTTTTTATCTTGTTCCGTTTTATCCTGTTCCCTTTCATCCTGTTCCTTTTTATCTTGTTCCGTTTTATCCTGTTCCCTTTCATCCTGTTCCTTTTTATCTTGTTCCGTTTTATCCTTTTCCCGTTTCATCATGTCCCCTTTCATCCTGACCCCTTTCATCCTGTTCCCTTGGTTCACTTTCATCCTACAAATATAAATTAAAACATGTCATATCATCGTTCAATTTTTTTTCTTACAGCAACCTAATAAACATATATCATACGATATTTTTTGTTGATAGTTAACAGAAGGGTTAAACATGCTTTACAAAGGACAATCAGAATGCTGTAGTTTCTTATTGACATCATGTTTGTTGATTTCGGAGGTAGATGTTTTTCAGCATGTTGTCGGCACTTCTATTGGAATGAACTTTGTGCGTCTCCTTGCCAACCTCTTCTAACGTTAATATTAGTCGGAGTTCCTTCAGACAGTGGTAAAAAAAAATTAAGCTCAAATAATCCAGAGCAAAAGTTTATATTAAAGGCATTGGGTAGAAGAAAATATATTTTTTTAAATAATGATATAATTACCGATAAAGACGAAATTTCGCAGAAAATCTTTGATAAACTACAAAATTGGATAGCAGATGCTAGTACTTTACGAAAAGCTTTACCCAAATATTGCAGAAGAAAAAGTGAAAATCATTAAAAAAAAATCATATTCAGCAAGATCGAAAAATGAAGTGCCATGGACTGTATCGCAATCGGGACAACATTGCATTCCAAGAAATATATGATATTATAATCAGATCTTATAAAGTGCTAGTGGTGGAGTTTTAATTTCCCGAGGGTATCCTCGGCCCAGTAGTCAAAACTTCTGTGCTGACATGAGTTATCATTGATACGGCAATGTTGAGAAATATTTATATATCATAATCGAAACTGTGAGATTTATTTCAAATTTAACTAATTTTCTTTGAATGCAAATGGGTAAAAATGTATTGGTCAATAAATTACAGTTTTGGTGGGGTTCGTTTTATTTAGTCTTTAGTTTTCTATATTATGTCTCCCGTCTGTTTGTCTATTTTTTATCGTTAATCATGGCGTTGTCATTTTATTTTCAATCTATGAGTTTGACTGTCCCTCTGGTATCTTTCGTCTCTCTTCTACAGCATATATTACTCGATTTATTTCACTTGACTGGGCGATGTTTAATCAATTCGCTCATAATAAACCAGCCCATCTATAGTTAAGTGTTTTAGGATAAACTCATCAATGAAGTGTCCAGTCATTGTTTTAAATTAATTTAATGATACTGATAGGTGATTATGGAAATCAGTAATGATTATAACGGGAATCATCCTTATCACACACATCTTAAAATAGACTCTACTTATGCAAATTAAAACGTAAGCTCTTCCCGATCAGTTGAAATACAATTGGTAATAGATATAGGTAGATGTGGTATGAGTGCCACTGTAGACGAAACGCACGCCTACTATCAAATAATAAACCGTGTACTTTGAATAACTAATTAGACCACTGGGTTGATGCCATTGTTGCATTGTTTGTGTGAACATCCCCCAAAGGGTATCACCAGCCAAGTAATTACCACTTACTGTTTGTAAGTATAAATAATTTGAAATGCTATGGATTTTCTTATCCTAGGCATATACCACATTAGCCGTATTTCTCACTACTTTTAGGAATTTTGGGTACTCAGTGCTTTTCAACTTTGTATTTGTTTGGCTTTCTACCTCTTTTGATCTGAGCGTCACTGATGAGTCTTATGAAGACGAAAGTTGCGTATGGCGTATCAAATAATAAGCCTGGTACCGTTGATACATATATAATGAGACAACTCTCCATCCAAGTCACTATTTATAAAAGTTAACCATTATAGATCAAGGTACGATCTTCATCACGGAGTCTTGGCTCACACCGAACAGCAATCTATAAAGGGTCCCAAAAACAATACTAGTTTGAAAACATTCACACGGAAATACCAATAGTCTACTCTATATAAAGAAACAAGAAAGGAGAACCACATCAACAAACGGTAACTACGGAACATCAGATTCCTGACTTAGGATAGGTGCAAACAATTGCAACAGGATAGCACGTTTGAATTGTACCACAACTTCTCCATTATATGAAACAATAGTGTAACATCACAACATAGAAAGACACACTATAAAATATAAATTAGAATGGCCTAACTCAATCAAAAGGCCTATTAACTTTGAAAACAATTACGTCATTTGCAACATTAAAATTATACACAGGTAAATGAAAATAATGTTGTTGTAAAGTAAAGTTTTTCTGTCTGCATTACCTTCCGTTCAGGAATACCAAGAAATTTATTGTATATATGTATGTACTTTTCTTATAAAATTCAGAGGAAAACATCAGGATTTTAATTATATTGATCAATTAACGCTTTTTATGAAAATTCAGATAATCAATCAAGTAGGGTCAACAGTTCCTTCGTTGATTCCTTTTAAACATACAAGTGAGAGGTTTAGTGCTATAAAACTGGGTGTTATCCACCATTTTCTTCATTTGAAAATACCTGTACCAAGACAGGAATATGATAGTTGTTGTCCATTCGCTTGATGTGTTATATCATTTGATTATGCCATTTGATAAGGGACTTTCCGTTTTGATTTTTTCTTGGAGATCAGTATTTTTGTGCTTTTACTTTATACTTACCGGAAATATTCGATCATTTTAGGTTTACAATTTACGCACGAGATAAAATTGTATTGATAACAAATGATAACACAGGGAGGAACCTTAGCGTTATGTTTAAGCGCAAAGGGACATCAACCACCAGTGCAATAAATATTGACGGTTGAAAAAAAAGAACCTAGCTTTCCAAATTATTGCAAAAAAAAAGAAATTCTAGTAGTTCTTATTGCAAATTGTCAGGTTCAAACTTTTTCGGTTTTTTCAGTACCTAACAAAAAGTCAAATAAGAACTTGAACTTAATTCAGACAAAATCTTACCTTAGGTAGATCCTCCATATTCTACAATCATAAACAACCAAATTTTAAAGAAAACAATATCTTATCAAAATAAAGCAGACTTTTTTTAGCAGCTTTACGTGCCGAATGAAAAAAGGAAGCATTTAATTTTCTGTATTTTCACGATCTGATATATAAATGTTTTCCAATTACTCATATCTCAACTATGCTGTTTTCATAAGGTTGAGAAATCTTAATGTATAGCTTTTACAATGCGTTATGTCTTTGAGGTCAAATAACTCTAGTGTTGTAAACATATTTTCTATTAATATTTCTAAGGGAACATTCAGTTTCCATGTAAAAAAGTATAGAAATAAAGCTGTAAAATTACCAAAAATAAATTTCTCTTGGAAATATGAAAGGGCAAATATAGCACTCGGGGTCATATCGTCAAATCGAAATGATTACCTTTAAATGCAGATCTGCGAAACCTGATAAAACATATTGCTATTTACACAATTTTGTACACGAAACAAAGACTGTAAAATAAATAATATGTTTATATATAGCATATTTTTTGTACATTGAAATTTTATTTCTATCAAAGGGTTTTATCGCTCATTGATAAATTTATCATATTAGTTATAATTACCTTTGTTTGAACAAAATCAGTTTACAAGTGAATAAAAACACAGAATAAAATCGGGAATAGTAATGGGGAATGTGTCAAAGAGTCAACATCCCGACCAAAGGGTAAAACAACACTTTTCAGATAGTAAAAGAAACTTTGAGAGTACATAATTTTAAGCCAAGTCATAATTTATACTCCATTACCATACCATTCATTATGATCGAGGTCAAAAGTTAAGATTTACCTTTGAACATTACTTTCATGTAAACTTAAAATCCAAAAGTTAATATTTGGTTATACACTGATGGTAAACGGATGGTCGTAACGACCATCCGAAAATGGGAGACAACTCTAGGGATAAGTTGTTCTTTTCCAATTTTCTTGCAGTAAAAGGTTTATTTGAGCCAAACCGATTGTTTCCTACATACTAATCATCAGTGCGTTGATATTGATATTTGATTCATAAAAACATTCCAATTTTTGTAAAATAGTCATTCAAAAATTCGAGCATGATGGTCGTTACTAAAACAACAAAATTGTTGAGGATGGTCGTAAGGTAAATTGTGTTGGTCGTAACTCTTTATTAAATATGACCAGATAAGAAAAGTCGAGCGTTTTAAACGTGTGTTTTATTATATGAATATCTTATATGATATGTTTTTATATTAATCAAAGGTGTACCAATATCGATGCAAGTGTGTTGTGTTTGATTGGATATATAACATTTTGAAACAGGAAACATACCTCTGGTTATGACCATTCCTAGTTACGAATAAACGCGCACGAAATGTTTCAAATCATTTTCAATTACCAAATCAATGATTTTAAGAAAAGGTAGGTTTTTTTACAAATTAGACATCACATGAAATAATAGTATCCTGATTTATTTTTCTTAAGAATTCGCATTTATTGAAAAGATAAACTTTTTAAAGACTATTATGTACCTACTAGGTGGAATTAAAAAAAGTCTAAAATTTGAAATTGATACTTCCAGTCGAAAGAGCAATAGTAAGGATTCAAAATAAGTTAAAAATATTAATAGGTTATATAGGTCGTTATCGAGACTAGAGCATACCCGCGAATTCGCAGGTACGTTCCTGAACTGAAGAACATATGCTTTATTTTTTGTCTTGATTTTGAGAAGTCGTATTGTCATTTGGTAAAGTCAAGCGGATTATAAAGTGCACTGTAAAGTACAATGTTGAAGTTCAGGTATGAATGTTACCCGTGAGTATAGCAAATCCTGAATATGCTTGTTGTTACCATGCCAAATTGCCTTCGTTGAAATAATGCAAACATCCGATAGAGCAAATAACACGGATAATTAATAGCATAGCCGAGTTCTAAACGACACGTACATGCAGATCATAAATTATTTTTGTGAATGAAATTAAATCGGTAACTACTGATTTGATAGGAGTTTTGAGCGAGTGTTTCTTGGCACGGGTTGAAAAAACTGAATCCATGGGGTTGCAATGAACCTTGTGTTAGCTTCGAACGTATGAGGTTGTTGATATCTATTTTACACTGCTATCCGCTATACACACTGAACTTAAGAATGCGGAAATCAAATACATATACGAGTAGCTTGTAGTCAGGATAGTATTCAAAAGGTAGAACAGCGTGCTGGTTTTAAAAGCTGAATACATTCATACAATAAAAACATATAACATATTATCTTCAAATTGCATATGTATATGAAAGTTGCCGCAGTACATTTAATTTTACCTTGAAATATCAAACTGGCTACAAGCCTGGCTACAAACTACTAATATTCGATCTTACTCTTAAATAAAGCGCGTGTAGCAGAGTAAAATATATATCAACGATATTCCTACTTTCGAAGTTAACACATTGTTCGTTGCGACACCATGGATTCAGTTTTCATTCCGTACCAATACTAAGAACTAACATCAATGATATTCCGCAATACACGATCGTCATGCAATCGATAAAAAATAAAGAAAACACATTAAAAACACCAAAACTCCAAAGCGCATTTTGTGGATTTACTTTCATTATGAACGACCAAAAGCCGAATATCTAAAGGCCAATTGCAATAGATGATTAAAAGTTAAAGGTGATTGTTCAAAAATTTTATAATCAATAATTGCATCTGTCGACTTGATTGCAAGTTATAAAAAATCCGAAATAAAAAAAATCTAAAACCAAATATGAGGGAATACACGTGTATTCAACAATTTGATGCCTTAGCGTACAGTAAAAAATATATTAATACTCAATCCTAACATATTCTTTGTCTTAATGTGAGATGATTTGTTTTCACTGTCACGCCGACATGATGGTCGTTTGGAACACATTAGAACTGTGTTTGTTTAATAATTCTTTAACTTAATTTCAGCATACAATTATCAGAGTAACAACTCAAATTGTTTATAGTATACCATATAAGACAACCGAGTTTATTAACATGATTATGTGCACAGTACTTTTAAAATACTTATATAAAAGTTCGTCTAAATACGCGAGTTACGGCCATCTTTCAAAGTTACGACCATATTGTGTCGGCTACGACCATCATTCAAAATACTATAGTTGACGTTACGACCATCACACATTTAAAGGTACGACCATCATGCTCGAATGTTTGAATGACTATTTTACTCGAATTGGAATATTTCTATGTATCAAATTTGGTTTCAATATCAACGTACTCACAATAAGTATATATGAGACAAGCACTTTGGATCAAATGAACCTTTAACTGCACGAAAATCGGAAAAAGAAAAACCAATCCCTAGAGTTGTCTCCCATATTCAGAACTTTACGTTACGACCACCCGCATTACCATCAGTGTTTATAGAATACATATACAAATACATCGTCTTCCTCATGACAATTATTGTTCATGATTGACCAATGAATACATACCTTTCCTGCGGTAAGTTTTTATGTCAAAATGCCAGATCCATACTTGTGTTAAAAATAACTAGAAAACATAAGGTCAAAAAAGTACCTCACGCATATATTCCTTCATGTCCTACAAATATAAAGAAAAATAAAAAAAATCCTGTTTTCATATCAGACAGACTTAATACAGAAGCTTATCGTGAATAATGTCATAAAACAAGTATGTATCCCAATTTTATCAAATTTAACTTTTAATTTCACAATTTTAAAAATATAATGATTTGTAAGAGTATTTGAATGCAGATTTAGTTTTTGCAGAGTGAATTTCACACTTTTAGACCTAAAAACGAAAACTTGATTTGCAGAATTCTGTTTTTGATTTAAGGACAATTAAGTCATCTGATGATGAAAGTCGAGTATTGTACGATTTTTAACAGTTTAAAGGCACAATGAGAATTGCTTAAAACATGATTAGGTTGGTGCAAGTTCATGTTTTGATTTATATGTTAATGATTACTTGTTGTATTCTCTCAGCACGGGAAGAATTCCACATTCCTCAAATAGTGCAATGGATGGTTTACGAATATCGTGTTCGTTTAAATTAGTTCTAGCTGCCCTTTTTTGCAAATTTTGTCAATTGTAAACCTTCTAGACATATACTTTCATGTAGTATTTGAAAAGGAAGTTATTCTATGCAAACATTTCGTACATATTATAATGTTATATTTTTATGCATGAATAAAAAGCTTCGAAAATCTTTGGTCAACTCTCAGAAAAGATCCTGACATTGAAAAGAAATTGTGTGTATTGCCAGTTTGTATATATGCTCGATACATGTCAAGAGTATACGTATCTGAAACAGACTCCAACATGATGAATGATCATAAAGTCGAAGTGAAGTTTGTATCTTAAATTGTTACTTTATGTTGACATAGAAAGAACGTCTTTCATTTAAATATATATATGACAATGTGTTGCTGTTCATTCCTCAGTAGTAGAAGGGGGACGAAAGATATCAGAGGAACAGTCAAACTCATAGATAGAAAATAAACTGACAACACCAATGCTAAAAATGAAAAAGACAATCAGGCAAATAATAGTACAGAAGATACAACATAGAAAACTAAAGACTAACCAATACAAACCCCACCAAAAACTTGGGGTGATCTCAGGTGCTACACTTTAGTAGCATACACTTTGCTTGATCGTATGGCGTTTACATTAATATATCTCAAGGGTTTGCGCTTGATATAAAAACGGTTCCTACATTTATAGTTACGATATAACAAAAACTAAAATCAACATTGAATATAGCTACGTTTGTGGAAGGGAGGTGATTCGGTCTTATTTGACAGGAGTAGTGCAAGATTTTTAGGGGAGGAAAAATTGTGTCTTAATTGGTAGCAGTTACAATTTCTTATACTGTGGATTCATTAATATTCGTTGGATACTAATTTTCGTGGATTTCGTGGGAACAAGAGAACCACGAATTCAAATATTCAACGAATTACAAATTTTCTAAAGGAATGAGTGTAAACTTTGCCAAAACCACGAAATTAAATATCCACGAATTCATAACTTTTCCTCAAACCACGAAAATTGGTACCCACGAAAATAAATGAATCCACGGTATCTTGAAAACGTTTTCAATATGATACGATAAGGAAACACAAGACAAGACAAGACAAGATGAGAAAGGATAAACATCAGATCAAAAACAACTGTAATACCATTTCTTGTATGGCTGTGGCCTGTTATCTTTTTATTAAATGAATAGATATTTCTCGTATTAAACTGTAGATACGAAAAAAGAATACGAGCATTTTCGGTCTTTTGATTGGTTTATTCAGCATCATAAGACAATATGACAACGGACATATGTGATTTCTTCAATAAAATACAAACCACTCGCACTTTGTACCTGACAATTTATCCTTTATCAAATTTATTACATTCTGAAGCGTACAGAATCTGATAATATTATGTTAAAAGTTTGACACCGGAATAGACCCTAGACGTCATAATCGCATGTGCCAAAAAATTGATACCAATGAGAGTGTTTACCATAAGAGAAACAGGCTCAACAACTTGAGGGAACTGGATATCACTTGATATCATAACTCGTTATTTGATTTTAGATAGTAATAATAAACTCGCTAAATGCTCGTTAGCTAGCTATAACACCAGGTTTAGTCCACCATTTTTTTTTTTACATTAGACAATATATGTACCAAATCAGGAATATGAAGTAGTTTTTTCCATTCCTTTGACTTGAATTTGCCATTTCACTGACCACCGTTTTCAATTTTCTTTCTAGTTCAGTATTTTTGTGATTTAATTTTTTTTTCATCAAATTGAAATTAAATAACTCGAGTTGATATCAAGCGATATCGATTTCTCATTCGTTATGGAATCTTTAAGTATACACAATATTTAAAAACTGAATTAATCAAAAAGCAATATAATGCTTCGTCGTTAAAATATGAGACAGCAATATTAAACATAAGCACATTCTCGGAAAATATACAATTTACTGTTTTTTTCAGAAATTTACACTGGCGCTTAAAGAAGAAACAAGGGACAAAAATGATTTACCTGTCAAGCATTCTAAACCATGTCGTTGTTTGTGTTATATCTATTTACTTGTCGGATTTAGTAGTTGGTATTTTTTCTACATGTAGTCCGTTAAATTTGTACTGTCCTTTTTCTACGAAAAATAATCTACAAAAATGTGTCTTTTAAACAAATGTTTCAATGGCAATTATACACCATGTTCTTAGTGTAGTATTAAACCGTAAAAAAACGTTTCTTTGATTTCATTTCAAGTCATCTTTGTCTCTTCTCTTTTCTGGAACCTTAGTTTATGATCATGTTTATATTTAGGATGCTATTGTTATCTAAACTCTTTTTAAATCAATACTTTCGAGTCATCCAATATGTAAGAAAGCTGTTTCTTTGATGATTTTTTTTTTATAATACTCATATACAAGATAAAATAAAGCAGTTAAAGTGGGTAGTGGTTGGGAAAATAGTTTTTTGTTTCGCTATCTAATAATATTCTGCTATATAGACCAGACCCCAACCTACTGTCTGAGTTAAGATGAAAACATAATAACGATGTTTTAAGATTCACATTTACGAGTGCCAATATTGTGAAGGAAAATTCAATAGTTTGTTTAAAGGTTATATTGAATTATCTAGGTCAGGTAACTCTTTCAGATCAAAACAATGTATATGTAGTGAAATATGTCCTATTCGTGTTCAATGAAGTTAACTTCTTTGTTAGTTTGATTTTACTTTTGTTCTTAACCTATACAAAGAGTAATTAAATATGTCACTTACTGATCATATAACATGACAAATGAAAAACAAAACGAAATTTATTAGTGTTATGCTTAATACGAAAATATCTCACTGAAGACATATAATTACGTCAAGCAACATGAGTTCAATTGTTATAAACAAAGAAAGTAGACAAGTCATTGTTTTATATATACCATACAAAACAAAATGTATTGTCGCTGACAATAGTGTGCGTATACAGGTTCAACAAATATAGAAGCAAAACATATGATATTCTCAACATTATGCTAATATATATATTGTTTATGAATTGTTTTCTTTGTTGTGTTAAATTAACAGGTACTTGTCTTCTGGTCTTGTTTTTTTCACCAGGGAGTTGTTATTTAATGTTCGACTTGAAATTGAAAGCTCTTCAATATCATCTGCTACTATTTGTTATGTAGAAACTATACAGATTTTTGTACAAGTTATCATTTTTTTCACACAATCGTTCTTCACGCGATGATAACGGTTTACCGGATTACAGGATTAACCATCTTGATGTTTAATTATTATATTTGTGAACATCATTCTTATATTAGCTTAACCTCTCACTTCTATGATAATCGCCTTACATTACATTTTGCTGACTGCGATGTGTTAACAATTAAGAGACATAATAAGAAAAATGCGGTGCTGCAGTCAAAACTGAGTTAAAATCTAAATCACTATAAATGATAAAAAAATAAATTTGACAATAAAAAAAAACTGAATGACATATAGAAAAAAAACACATGAGCAAAATTGCAAGACAAGAGTACATAAAAATACCATAGCACAGTAACACAATTGCGGGATGTATAAGTACTAAGTACTGTGTCACGCCAAAAGAATATTAGCAAAAAATGAACCAAACAATAAAGGTTTAATATAAATATACAAAGACAGATACAATAATTACAAAAACAGATCATAACTTGTACTAAAATTCTGTATAAACTATAATTTGTACATTATTACAATTTGTTCACAATGAATATATACATGTATATACTTCAAATCAAGATATTTAGATTTTTGAAGTATTGAAAATATCAGATACATTTTATATAAATGAAATATAATAAATTTACCTTTTAAAGTTTAAACAACGTCATGTTTGTTTGACAAATCATTCAGTATTACTCCTTTTGGTTGTTACCTAGCATTCCGTTACTAAGCGATTGACGTCACGTGATTTTCATATACGATTGTATGTCTAACAGCACATTTATGAGTCGTAGTAACAACTCTTCATGAGATGAAGCTTCTTTTTAAATTACAACAAGTAGAAAAAATATTTCTATAATATGAGGACATTACTATGTTTTTATTATATCTATATGGTGTTAGCCTATTTTCTATTTAAAAGTACCTAAAAAACGTGTTGAAAGTGCATGATTACATGTACGTATGATGATTTTTTACATTAGCTTTATAATTATTTTAATTGAAAGTCCAGGTGAATTGCTTAGAGTTCATTTAAAGCATACAAATGCGATGAAATTGAAGTTGGAGACTTAATAACTAAATTGACTAACAAAATGGTTAACAACATTAAGATAATCAATATTAAACATTGAAATTCAACTTTTAGCATGTAACATTCAACTTTCTAGAATCAATTTTTAAATTTCAACGTTAAAAATTTGATTTTCAAATTTCAACGTTCAAAATTTTAATTTCAAATTTAAAAGTTTAAAATTTAATTTTCAACATTCAGCATTTCATTCCCACGATGATTATTTTTTACTAAATGCTATTTCAACAGTAAACCATAATTACCTGATCAACCTAATCTTTCAACACTGTTCATTTTATTTACCCAATCACTATACTCTTCAACATTCAAACTTTTAATAATTAACATCCGATTCCAAAATTTTAGAGTCGATTTTCTATTTTGAACAATCGATTTCAATCTCAAACATTCGATGTTCAATTTTCAAAGATGGGTTCTGTTTATGTGCTATTTCACGATCTCCCAGTGTAAGGAAGGGATGGGTTTTGTATGCGTTGTCCAAAGTCAAGAGTTGTCGTTTGTTTAACTGTGTTACATACTTGTTATTCGTTTGTTGTTGTGTACATAAATAAAGCAGTTGGTTGTCTTTTTCTTGTTTCACATTAATTTTATGTCATGGACTTTTAAAGCTGAGTAGGGATTTCCAATAAAATGAAAAAGGTACGTTACTAGGCATTTCGACTTGATGGAAATGGTTTATATAAATATGTAGGTCAAGTTTATACAAAGTATTTCAACAATATTAATTTAAATCCATGTTGATAAGTTTTAACAGAAGGAAAAAATGATAGAAATCATTCATTTGTATTTATTTGATGGTTTCCAAATTCCGCCTTATTTTTCATTAACATAAGATCATTTATAAACACGTATCCGTTCCATATTATGCGATCGATTTGAAAAATTATTTTAATTAAACTTGAGATATCAACGAACTATTTTTTCCATTTTATACATATTCATTTTTATCAAATATTCTTTATTTATTTATTTCCTGTTCAATCAATTTCTTTATTTGTGTTTTTGAGGACACAATTTATAGAATGACATTTTGCTGACAATTTCAGAAATATCGAAATCTGTTTTGTTAGAACTGTCATAATTTTAACAAATTGAGATTAAAATTCAGCTTCCTTTTAATAATCAAATAAAAATATTTCCGTTTATTACCAATGTTATTTCAACTGATCGGGCGGAGCTAACGTTTTAATTTGCATGTGGACAGTCTATTTGAAAATGTGTGTGATAAGGATGATTGCCGTTATAATTAAGACTGATTTCTAATCACTATTCAGTGTCATCAAAGGAATTTACAAAAGAATGACTAGATACTTCATTGATGAGTTTATTCTAAACACCTATCTATAGATGGACTGGTTTATTATGATCGAACTGGTTAAACTCCGCCCAGTCAAGTGAAATAAATCGAGTAATATTATTCAATAGATAGAATTTTTTTTTTTAACAAATCCCAGTAAAACATAGTAACACCTTAATTGTCAATAGATCAATTATATATCGTGTTCATATATAATCACAAACGTTAAAAAAAATTATTTAATCACGTAGTGGAATTAACCATTAGTGGATTCTTATAAATTCTATAGAACTTTTGGACTATTTCAAATCTCGGTCTATTTCTGAAATTAATGCTTACATACTTTTGATTTTTAAGTCCTGTATGCTAACATTGCCCATGTGAAATTTTAACATTGTTTGTATAATCATTGAACGACAAAAAAATGTGTCGTATAAATTATCTGACGTCAGACAAGCAAAATTGTTTCTTTTAAAATTGTTACACGATGATGACTGCTGTACCCATATTTTGACTCCTTTATTTATTATGTCTGTTTAGTTTACGCATTATTGTAAATATAACGGGATTTGATGAGATTGTCGTACAAAGTGAGAGGTTCGGCGCTATAAAACCAGGTTTAATCCACCATTTTCTACATTTGGAAATGTCTGTACCAAATCAGGAATATGACAGTTGTTGTTCATTTGTTTTTGATGTGTTTTGTCATTTGATTTTGCGATGTGATTACGGACTTTCCGATTCGATTATCCTCTGAGTTCAGTATTTTTGTGATTTTACCTTTTTCTGTACATATTTTTGTTTTGTATACAATATGTTTATTTTGTAGGTATTTCTATTTGAACCTGATTTGAATTTTCTTATGTAAGATATTCAGAAAGGTGTATGTGAGTGTGAAAAAAATATCAGGCTTGATTCATTTGCATATAAGCAATGCTTTTTGGAGAAGACGTTTCTCAGTTAAAAAAAATGTGTCTAATCCATTTGTCCTCAAAATATAACATTGATCAAGCTGCACCTAGTGTTTTGGATATCATTTATGTCATTTTTGACCAAGTCCGTAACTCCTCAGCAGGTATCTTAGCCTTGTATAACTATGATTACTAGGTATTTGATATTCACTGTATATGTAAGCAATCAACAAAAAAACATGGATATTGAACACATATATAACATGTACAATCAGAATTTTTTTTTATTCCAATCAGCAGGGGTCGAATTTAATCTTCTAGTGTACTGGCCTGCCGGACCAGTGGACTTAAAATCTTCTGGTCCGGCTCAAAATTTACTGGTCCTGCAAAAATGACATTAATTTGATAACCACTAAAAGTTATGACAAATGTTTAGTTTTATTTCCCTCATCTGTTTTCCTCTTCTTTATTCCAGTATATTTTTGTGCTGTTCTGTTTTTTTGTGAGCAAGTACAAAATCTGACTTAAAATTTTAAGATCCCGTTACAAAAATACGTTTCTCATCTATGTCTGTCACTGCAAATTGTTCACATGTTTTACAATGCATTACCTTACGATCGACTCTACAATTTCACCATTCGAGATCTTTTTCCAATGATATTTTATATTTACGTTTCCTTTTGTCAGTTTGAAAAATCTTCCTTTTGAATGTCGCTTAATCAATAAAAAAAATTTGCCCGGCGTTTTAACTCCATCCAAAAAAAAGGTGTAGTGCACTCACCTGAGATACTAATTAAAAACTTTTAAAATAGTACCCCCAGTATCATAAAAATAATTTATCAGGTTTGTTTTTCTTGTAAACAAACCGAGATAGAGATGCAAACAATGTTTTTAACAAAACATTTCTACTGGACCGTCGGACCACCAGTTAACAAAATCTACTGGTCCGACACAAATTCTACTGGTCTCGGACCACCGGACCAGTGCCAATTTCGACCCCCTGTTTCCAATGACGGAGCCATGCGTATTGCGATTACCGGATATTTACGAGAAGGGTCACGATAACGTCACTTGCATACGGAAAAAATGTCGGCGAATTGCTTAATGGAAGCAAGCAATTAAAAAAACTCTAAATGTGGACAAATTAAAGAATTTTCTTCAGAATTTATGTACATAAATTTTATAATGAAAACTATCCATTTATGAAAAAAACATATGCATCACTTTTTTTTAATTTGATGTTTCATGATACGACTTTAATGGACAGAGAGGCGAAAGATATCATAAGAACATTCAAACTGTTAAGTTGAAAATAAACTGAAAACGGCTTATATAAGAATGACGAGAAGACAAACAGACAAACAAAAGTACACAAAAATATCATAGAAAACTTAAGAGTGAACAACATGAACCAAACAAAAAACTAGGGATTATCTTTGTCAGTGTATATGTAGATTTATTCATACCTGCATACATACATACCCTCTAAATTTGAATGAGACCTAACTTTGTCCGTAGTATCCTTTTTAGCACTTCCTAAAGGTTATTCATATTTCAGCCAATACTTACATCTCATATATCCCAGTGAACTTAATATGACTGCTTCATACATTGATCTTTTCCTCAATATTGACGCAGATGGACGACTTCACACGAAAACCTATGATAAACGGAACGATTTCCACTTCCCAATAATAAATGTCCCATTTCTCAGCAATAAGATAACCTCTGCCCTTCGTATGGTGTTTACATATCTCAATTGATACGTTATTCTCGTGCTTGTTCACACTAATACGGACTGCATATACAGACGTTACGCACAGTGTTTGGTTTAGTAATTGTAACGTTAGTTGACGTAATTTTCATTAATTTCAACCGACTTCTGTACGATACGTTTTAAAAGAGGGACGAAAGATACCAAAGGGACAGTCAAACTCGTAAATCTCAAACAAACTGACAACGCCATGGCTAAAAATGAAAAAGGCAAACAGAAAAACAATAGTACACATGACACAACATAGAAAACTAAAGAATGAACAACACGAACCCCACCAAAAACTAGGGATGATCTCAGGTGCTCCGGAAGGGTAAGCAGATCCTGCTCCACATGCGGCACCCGTCGTGTTGCTTATGTGATTACAAATCCGGTAAAAAGTCTAATTCGGTAGGTCAAATTCATGAAAGGGGAGGGGATTGCAGTTACGACGTAAGGAACATATCCGATATCATTTGTGAAACGGTTATTCCATACTGGTCAACCAACTCGTGATGACGTCCGTAAAATTTACGAACGGATGATTTCAACTTCACCATTTGGAACTCTTGGTTTAATAGCTTCCTTGTGAGCATTTACCCTCTATCAAGAAAATCATGATAGGAATATCGTATCAATTGGGAGATATATACCCCGTATGCAGGGGCTGCTGGAATGTTGCTACTTAGAAATGGAAAGATCACAATTGGAAAGCTGAAATCATCTCTTTTGTCGTAAAGTTTTGTCTTCAACCGACCCTCATTGTCAATTTCTAGATGTAAGTCAAGATATGAAGCCGACTTAACTGTATCTGTAGTATCCTTTATCTCCAATTCGATGGGATAGATGCGATCCACATAGTCACCAAATTTTTAATTGTTTAGTAAAAGAACGTCATCTATATAGCGGAAAGTAGAGTTAAAGGATATTGCTAACTTCTTATCTTTCTTCCTAAGAAGTTCCTGCATGAAGCCAGCCTCATAATAATAAAGAAACAAGTCAGCAAGTAGAGGGGCACAGTTTGTTCCCATTGGGATGCCGACAGTCTGTTGAAAAACACGTCCTCCGAACGTAACAAATATGTTGTCAATCAAGAAATCAAGCATCTTGATAATATCGGTTTCAGAGAATTTTTTGTTTTAATCAGAATGATTCTTTACAAAGTATGATTTATCCCTCCCTAAGACAAGATACTTGTATCTACGTTGGCCATTCTTTTTTATGAAGCAAAGTAATGCCAACTCTTTTAATTTGTCTTTTAGTTTGGAATGTGGAATACTTTTGTAAAGAGTAGAAAAGTCAAATGTTTTAATACTGTTACAAGATGAAAGAGAGTTAGATTGTATGTACTCTAAAAGATCTTTGGAATTTTTAAGTATCCACATCTGATTCACGCCACCTCTAGAATAGGCAGTTTCACAATAACTTTGAGTCTTTGATTGCTGATAAAATGGATGTTAATGATTTAGAAAGGGGTTTCGTGGAGCACTTGGAAGACCCAGCAATATACCTTTGTTTGTAAGGACACTTATGTAGTTTAGGTATCCAATACAGTGATGGAAGATCCAGTTCTTCATCTTTGGTTAAAATACCAAAGGAACAAAGAACAGACCTATGATTATCCAGGATTTCCTCTTTGGTAAGTGTCGTGAGGGTATATGTTGGGTTTCCAAGTTAATTGTCTATACCTAATTCGTTTATCAAGCAATTAATGTAATGACTTTTACAGATAAAAACGATGTTATTTGGGGCTTTGTCTGCGGGGACAACAACATATTCATCATGGAGGTCAGATAGGTGTTTAGCAACATTTGGATCTTTGAAGATTGACGTAGCATGGGCATTGATGGACCCATTCAGTTTCTTAATTCTGATTTGTATTAACGACCTCACTGCCTTAATCCATTCGGATAGAGTGTCTACGTCTTCCTTCTCGCGCTTAGCCCATTGCCTGGCATAATCCTCGACTGAATCCATCAAAATTGTAAAGTTGTGTTTCCAATTGATGGATTTAGGCTTACGATATTTCGGACCTTTCGATAACACGTTTCGTAGAGAAGTGTTATTAACAATGTTAAGGTCACCGATAATAACGTGGCCAGCATGATTTTAAGCTTTGTCCTATTTATAATACATATGGCTTTTTAATGTTGGTCTACTTATTAGAAACTGTTAAGAAAAAAAAAATAAAGACTGTGAACATGACTGATTTTTTATTTTTGACAAATAATCTTTTCATTCTCGATTTTATTTATTTTCTCATATTCTTAACTTATTGAAATAATTTTAGGGTCTTTCTATACGTACTACCAACATCCCAAATATGTGACTTTCGAAAAGATTAAGATGAAAAATGATTCTCGTTCGGGTCAATGGCAGAAATAGCTACTATAGCTACTATATGTATCCTCTTTTTGCTTGATCTATAATTTCAATTTCATCCTCAGATTTTGGAAAGAAAATGGCTTTTTGAAATTGCTCATTTTATATATATTAAAAAGTTATCTTCAGTACTTGAAATAGAATGAGTATTTTTCACATGCGTTAGTTTGTCGGATGCGTAGAAATTACTGTTAGTGTATACAACAAACATTCGTACTAGCAGAAACATATCTTTTATTATAGGTCCTAAAGTCGATAAGTTTGGTATTATAGAACACTTCAACACATATTTTCCAAACTTTGATTGAAGTCAACTTTCTTGCTGATTTAATACATTTTAGAATAAATTTTTGAAAAATCTCTACAAAAAATATATCATTAAATAAAACGTGTCAAATGCTTAAGACACAAAAATGCTAAACCTTTAGTCAATGGAAAATTAAATATAATACGTTATATTGACGTTCTTTACATAAAACGTTCAATTTGGACGTGGTAACATTTTGGGGAGACATAGACAACTTGATGGAAATTAATGAGAAATTTAGCGTTTCCTTAACTTTGAAGGCTTAAACAAATCAATAAAAAAAATCAAATCTCAGTAGTAACATTTGTTTTCATAGTTTATTTGTCTGTCACAAATTTAAAATACCCTAAATTATCATGGTACTGAAAAATCTTAAACAATGACTCTATGGTAACATTTTAGGGAGACACGGAAAATACTGAAAAAAGTTAGCTGAGAGAAGCTATGTTAAAATAAATAACCTTGATATAACAAAACTAAGCAGAACCTTCAATACTTTTAAATAATCAAACAGTGCCTGAGTCGTAAATCCACTACTTACGTGTATTGAAATAAGCCCCGCCTCCCTACTAACCTAATATTGAATATACACGGTCCCAACTAGGACGCTTTTAACTAATCATATTCCTAGAAATGTAAAGGAGGTAAGATAAAAGTAATTATTTGATAATACGTAGAATTGATTTGTTTTTGTCCTACTAATGCATCAAGAAATTTTCAAATGAAATATACACCGAATACCGTGCGTAACGTCACCGGAGTGTGCTCCTTACGCAGAAATTGCTCCAACAAAGTTATGAGGAGAACACCACCATGAATTGGTTGATCCATACGATGTGTCTTTGTCCAAACTAGCTAAGAACATTTTTACCACATGTTAGATTGTAGTTTGTCGTTACGTAGTCTAATCTTTCAGATTGTGACTGTTTTTCTGAGTGTGAATTCCCATTGCTACACGATGTGTTACGGTACTTTTCTATCACAAATTTATGTATTTGGTTTTCATGTTGTGTAATTTACATCGGATTTTGTCAAATGTCTTGACGTCTTTTTTGTTATAATCATGTGTTATGGTCAAGATAATTAATCATGTCCTTCATTTATGGAATTGATTTGGTTCAACGTAATTTGTACGATGTATAACGTTTGCAGTTGGATTCCGAATAAACCGGACATAGCCGTTGAATATAATTAATTGTCTGATTGCTACCTCAATTTGATATTAATAAGTATTTCAATTTTCATTATTATTAAATCTAATATCAGTTTTTAGTACAATATTAATCTTAAATCATTCCTAGTTCTATTTTATTTTTGAGAAATAGTTTTATTCAATCAAATGTGATGTCATTTTTTTGTGTGCTGTTTTAGAATTTCAAATTTGACGTCATTTTTTATGCTTTTTTACAATTTCAAATGTGATGTCACTTTTTGCGTAACTCGGGTGTGTATATTTTGTGTTGGATTATGTTGGTTTATGTAATGTATCCAGGTTTTTTTCTGTAGTTAGGTGATACTTCATTTCATCATATATATCTATTATATATTCATTTTATAAAATTTACTGTTTGCAATACTAGTAGTATAAATTATTCTAAATAATATTGATGTTCTTATCCCAAGCAGAAAACCCTAGCCGTATTGGGGACAACTTTTTTTTAACTTTTGGTCCTCACTGCTGTTTAACTTTGTACTTGATTTGGCTTTCGAAGTTTTGTATCTGGGCATCATTCGTTAGTCTTGTGTGGACGAAACGCACTTCTGGCGTATTAGATTTTAAACCTGGTGCCTTTTGTTAGATATTATTCGTGTGTTTATTTGTCAAATATGTTCTCCTATTTATTTGTTATGTAGTCCTGTAATTTTATGTTGTCATTTCAATTTTATATTCAACATTTCCATTTAAGCGGGAGGTTTGGCATGCCACAAAACCAGGTTCAACCCTCTATTATTTTTTAAATGCCCTGTACCAAGTCAGGAATATGGCCATTGTTATATTATAGTTCGTTTCAGTGTATGTTACTTTTTAACGTTGTTTTCTGTTGTGTCGTTAATTTGTTTCCTTTTATATTTGAGTGTGAATTCATATTACTATAAGACGTGTCACGGTACTTTTCTATCCCAAATTCATGTATTAAGTTTTGATGATATACTTGTTATTCTCATCGATATTGTCTTATGCTTAGTTCGTTTCTGTGTGTGTTACATTTTATTAGTTGTGTCGTTGTTCTCCTCTTATATTTCATGCGTTTCCCTCAGTTTTAGTTTGTAACCCGGATTTGTTGTTTTTTCTATCGATGTATGCGGTTCGAAAAACGGTATACTACCGTTTGCCTTTATTTAAAGGCTATTCACAAACAAAGAAAACATCGTTGAAAATTATCTCCATCTTCAAGTTATAATTCAATTGGTTATTTTTTGCTTTGGAGCTAGTTTAACGGTCCTAATTGGCAAGATGTTGCTGTAAGAACTAGGATCTAAGTGTACAAAAATGGTTAATATTAATTTGTCTAACTGGATTACATCACAGATATTTAATAACGTATATCAGTGATGTGTCGTTTACATATATCTATTTGTTAGAGGACTGAAACTACAACATTCCAGCAGCACCTGCAGACGGAGTAAAGGTCTCCCAATCGATACGATTATCCCGGGCTTTTTTGTCCTATCATGATTTTCTTGATAGAAAATTGCTGCTCACAAGGAATCTATTAAACCAAGAGTTCCAAATGGTGATGTTGAAATCATCAAATCGTAAATTTTACGAACGCCATCACGATTTGGTTGACCATTATAGAATAACCGTGTTACAGATGATATCGGATGTGTTCCTCGTGTCGTTTCTTCCCTTCTTTTCACCACGAATGTGACTTTTTGCCAGGTTTGTCATTAAATAAGCAACACAACAGAGCAGGATCTGCTTATTCTTCCGGAGCACCTGAAATCAACCGCAGTTTTTGGTGAAGTTCGTTTTGCGTAGTCTGTAGTTTTCTATGTTGTGTCTTTTTTACTATTATTAGTCTGTTTGTTTTAGCAATGGGTTTGTCAGTTGATCTGTCCTTCTGGATCATTCGTCCCTCTTTGTTCATCTTTGAAAATGACTAGTGATTTTATGTAATCACGGCAAATTTCCTAAAATTATTTTAGAGATTATCAATAATAAAAAGATTCAATCTTTCTGGGTAAAAATATATACAGACATACAAATCTCATGTATAACATTTTTATGGTTTAAGTGGACAGGTTTCATTCTCTGTCTATTCATCAAATCTTATTATCTTTTTTTATCTGTTATTTTGTTCACTTCCAAAAAAAATTGACTATTGTATGCAGTGGTTTGTAAAGTTTTCTGTTATTACATACATATATCTATTCATTCTTTCATTTGTTTGAATATCTTCCAAATTTGGGTCCTTGTATGATTGAAAATCGATTTTTCGAAATAATTACATTTTCAAAACTATTTTCAATAATGTTTTAACAAAACAAATGTAAATATTGATGATACTTACAAAGTTGAACCATGTAACACATTCAAATTGTGTGTATATGCGATCATATTTATCAATCCCGTTATCATTTGTACTAAAAGCGGAACGAAAGATACCAGAGGGACAGGACAGTCAAACTCATAAATCGAAAATAAACTGACACCGCCATGGCTAAAAATGAAAAAGACAAACAGACAAACAATAGTACACATGACACATTGATACAACTCTTCAAAAGGAACCAAAATGAAACAGAAATAAACAAATATAGGTTACCCTACGGTCTTCAAAAATGAGCAAAGCCCATATCGCATAGTCAGCTATAAAAGGCACCCAAATGATTATGTGAAAAATTCAAACGAGAAAACTAACAGCCTGATCCATGTACAAAAAAATTAACGAAAAACAAATATGTAATACATAAACAAACGACAACCAAATGAATTGCATGCTCCTGACTTGGGACAGGCACATATATAGAGAATGTGGCGGGGTTGAACATGTTTGCATTTATTTGTACTCTGTTCCCGTCATGCAATGGTGTTAGCGGTATTTTTAACATTGTCATAAAGCGCGAAGGTTTGTCTTGCCACGAAACCATGTTCAACCCACCATTTGGTCTTAAAATGTCTGTACCAAGTCAGGAATACATATATTCTAAATAATAAGGATGTTCTTATCCCAGGCAGAAAACCCTAGACGTATTATGCACACCTTTTTGGAACTTTTGGTCCTCAATGCTCCTAAACTTTGAACTTGTTTTGTCTTTCAAACTTTTTCATCTGAGCGTCAATGGTTAGTCTTGTGTGAACGAAACGCGCGTCAGGCGTATTAAATTGTAAACCTGGTACCTTTTGTTAGCTTTTGTTTGTGTGTTTCTCTGTCCTATATGTTCTCCCATTTATTTGTATTGTAGTCTTGTCAAGTAATGTTGTTATTTTAATGTTATATTTAACATTACCATGAAAGCGGGAGGTTTTGCATGCCACAAAACCAGGTTCAACCCACCATTTTGTTCGTAAAAATTCCTGTACCAAGGATGGAGGATGGCTATTGTTATAATATAGTTTGTTTCTTTGTGTGTTTTTTCTTAATCGATTTATGAATTTCGAACAGCGGAATACTACTGTTGCCTTTATATTATACAACAGTTGTTATCTAATAGTTTATGTCCATGATTGTTGCATTGTTTCTTTTTTGGTGCACTTCTATGTTCTGTTATTTCGTTGTTTTCTTCTAGTAGTTGATGTTTTCCCTCGGTTTAATTTTGATACCAAGATTTGTTTTCTCTCAATCGATATATGACTTTTGAACAGTGGTATACTACTGATGCCTTTAGTATGGTTGGCAGTATTAAACCAACATATGATGCAAAATGCAAAATTACATATTTCAATAATTTAGCAGGGATCCTAAAGACTTTTGATATCAGTTTATTGGATATTCAGTGTTTGCAACATATATTGTTGTAATTTTAAGGCCCATTACCAAACAATAAACAAATTGATTGTATGTATATTTTTATAGTTACTCTACTGAAATGAACAGCTACGTAGTTTTAAGTTACAACTCATTGAAACTATGGAATCTTCAATCATTTCTTTTAATTATGAGCTAAAAAGGTTTTTTATCTGTTTTATTTTCGTTTAACAATCATTTTTTTTCCATTTTTATCCTTAAACATTCGTTTTCAACATTCAAAATTCGTTTTCAACATTCAAAATTCGTTTTCAACATTCAAAATTCGTTTTCAACATTCAACATTCGTTTTTCAACTTTCGATTTTCACAACTTTCAAAATTCGTTTTCAACACGCAACATTCGATTTCAACTTTCAACATTTAACAAATTTTGTTGTGTTGAACTTTTTTCACTTTTTTTTCAACATTCGTTTTTAACATTTGTCATCCGTTTTCAACATTTAACATTCTATTTTCAACATTCGGCACTCGTTTTCAACTTCAAATTCGTTTTTAACAATTGATTTTCAACTTTCGAATGTTGAATCGTAAAGACGAATTTTGAATGTTCAAAACGAATGTTGAAAGTTGAAAATTGAATGTTTGAAAACGAATGTTGAATGTTCAAAACGAATGTTGAATGTTCAAAACGAATGTTGAATGTTCAAAACGAATGTTGAATGTTCAAAACGAATGTTGAATGTTGAAAACGAATGTTGATTGTTTAAAACTAATATGAAATGTTGAAAACGAATATAAAATGTTGAAAACGAATTTTGAATGTTGAAAATAGAATGTTAAAAGTTGAAAATCGAATGTTAAAAGTTGAAAATCGAATGTTGAAAACGAATGTTGAATGTTAAAACTTAACGTTGAATGTTGAAAACGAATGTTGAATGTTGAAAACAAAACAAAAAGTGAGAAAAAAAGTTTGACAAAAAAACAATTTTGAATGTTGAATGATGAAAATGAATGCTACAAAAAATTTTTTTTATAAAATAAATGTAATGTTGAATGTTGAATATTGAACCAACTTGACTTCCGTAAGTTGGTGCAATAAAAAGTTTGAAAAACAACTCTCACAATAATTGCCAGACCAAAGTATAGTATAGACATGAAAATGCATACTTTCATACAGAAAACAGCCCAAAATACATACATTACACAATCTCGATGTTCCTATAATGATGGCTATTTTAATCTTCAGCTATCAAAAATAGAATTTTATTGCACACTAGCCTTTTTATTTGGAAATTTACTGTAGCCAAAATGCGAAAATACACACCTAACTGTGGAGTGCTAAATAAGTTTTATTGCATCATTGATTGAGATCGAATAGAGTTACAGAATGTAAAGGACAAATTTAGCAATGTTTATGTTAGTAAAGGGGTATTACTCATGAACGTTAAAAGTGACGCAACTCAATTTCAAACTTGATCTGTGTTATGTGGTAATTATCATTGTGTAAAAAATTCACAAAAGTTGGTTGAAGCACATTTAATTCAGAGAATGGTTACCAATTTTGGTGACATATGCGACAGACAGACGGGACAGACATACAAGTATCAGGATTGGGGTTCTGACTGTTATCGGGTTTGTCGGATGCTGGGTTGTATGTACTGTCGTTTGCCTGTTATGGTTGGACTTAACCAACAGCACACCTTACGGACTTATGAGTATAGGTAAGGGCCTGAAAACAGTTAAAACAAACACGGTCAATTTGGTTTTAGATCTTATATCCGATAATGCCACTTTTGGGACCGAAATTCACTTGTTCGATTTTGCGTTACTGGTTTCGGGTTCGTCCAATCAGATTCGTTAAACAATCAAGCTATCTTAGTTACCCTGATATTTTGGGATAAAAAGGGGCGTGGAAAGGTCTTTGCTGGACAAGACAAAGAACCCTAATTGACCAGGTTACCTAGGCATATGTTGTTTACACAACAACTTCTTGTTTGTGTTTACCGGACAATAGAATAAGTAACAAAAACATGTCTAATTGTGTCCACTTAGCTTGTCACTAAACATCTTAAATTGATAAAAAATAATGCCTTACAAAGAGACAAATGCCAAAATAAATATCTGTTAGGTTTGAAATTCTTATCTTAAATATTTCGAGCATATAAAAATGATTTCCTTCAACAATAATGAACGAATATAAAAAAAAAAATACTTTTAATTAATACAGCAGCTTCGAAATGGACTTTAAATAAATAAAATATGTTAAACTTATGCCTTTTTGCTGAAAACTAAATGTTCACCAAAATAAAAAAAAATGAGGTATAAAATGACTCCATGACAACTCCCCTCTACTTCGGCTGATTTCGTCCCGAAATCTTGTGCTTTCTACATCATATATACATAAGTATTTACAAACACATCAACATTACTAACGGCCAGTCAGTAGTCCTGTTCACTAAATATTGTTTTGCCATGATTGCTTTACTGTAGATTAAAAACATATTCTAATATAAAGATTACAAAAAGTTTGAATTATACACGTCTGCAAACTTATTTATGGAAAAATATTGTTAAGAATGCATTACATATGGTGTACCTAAGATATCTAAATCAGAATAGTATGTATTGTTAATAACTTTCTATAATAATTAAGTGGTTCAATACCGAAAAAGAACACGAACATGTGTTTTACTCTAGATAATGACTTGGAAGCTCATTTTGACTAAATGATGTCCACATATCAACACTGAACCAACTGCGAAAGCACGTTATAAATATTAAGTTATGGACGCTAAAATATACCACTGACTAACCACAACTTTGCTTACTAGAATGTAAAAATAATAAAACTTTTAAACACAAAGATGAAATAAATGACTCCATGACACAAGGGTAACACTTTTTACCAAATCATTCAACTAAATTGTTTTCGTTTTTTTTAACAAAAAAAGCTTTAAAAAATGCACCATATCTAATAGTTAACATGCAATACATGTCATGTTACTCGATTTCAGGATGTTCAAAACTTTCATTTTATCTATTCTATAAGGGGTCTTAACTAAAAAAATTACAATAAGGAGACAATAACCGAAACAAATAAGTGAGAATTTTAGCCGTTTTGATATGAAAATTTGTTTTATAATTTTCTTGTGTTATTCTGAAAAAAATAGAATTAACAGCTTTCCATACAAAACTAAAGTTTCTGCGTTTTTTTACAAAATAATTATAAATTTATATCTAAATACTGCTCAAAAATCGAACAGACAATGGATGAAATTGATACCTCAACATACAAGAAGATCATACAACAAGGGAATTTACTGCAGCTCATAATAGACTGTACTAGCAAGGACATAAACTGTTACCCAACTGTGTATGAAAACATTGAAACTCTGGCTAGAAATATGTGTTATGAGATTCACTTGCTGCGCACAAAAAGGATAAAAAAAACTGATCACAAGTAGAGTATAAGTAAACTTTTTAAAATAATATTGTTCCTTACTAATAGTATATCATCTAACTATTTTACGACTTATAAGTATTTAAAAAATAAACCTTCCCTTTAAAATTGTAAGATATCAGTTATAATGAGTAATGACAAGATCTCCATATAGAAATTAAACTGTGAAGAAAATTTTTGTACATATTATAGCTTAATTTTTTTTCCAAACCCCAACCATTTTACATAAGTCTTATAAGAAAAAAATTCATTATTATTCCTGATGTATGTATAGCACTCTCAACTAATAGTTATATGTAATTTTAATGTTTTACCATTTAAATTCTTATTTGTAAATATATGCAGTTGTTTCTTAACATTTTCCCACACCCCAGCACATATGAATTATTATATATTTTTTAAAACTTTATGATGACAATCCTATGAATTTATTATGATATCTATTATTTAGTGATCATTACAACCAAATTAAGTCATCTGTATATAATTAATTGTTTCCCTATGTTTTAAGGTGTACATTGTTGCTCAAACTATACCCTTTGGGTAGTGCTCCACTATTAATGGAGGAATATACAAGAAACTGAACTGAACTGAACTATATGTTTTTTACCATGCTATTCATAAGACGTTTTGCATATACATTTGTAAAGAGGAAATATAAGCTAATTGTATGATTGACAATAAAAAAAAACATAACTACTAACATCCTTAGACGACCAAACGCTATTCATAAGACGTTTTGCATATACATTTGTAAAGAGGAAATATAAGCTAATTGTATGATTGACAATAAAAAAAACATAACTACTAATATCCTTAGACGACCAAACCAATAAGTGTATGATCTATCTTGTTTTTATAATTTGGTAATTTCCTAACCAATTCAAGATTTTAAACATTTTTCAGTCTTCATGTAAGTTATTTCCCTTTCATCATAAAATCTGCTAAAATGACTGTAACTTTCTATATATGTGTTCCGGACCATATGAGTATTTGGACCATACGCGTATGGTCATGACCATATGAGTATATGACCATATGCGTATACTCATATGGTCGGACCATATGGGTATGATACTCGCTTGGTTATTAACGGGCCGGACCATATGAGTATTTGGACCATATAGGTATTTGTTTTTCAATAATATGCATTAGAAAACTTTATAAAAAAACAATGATTTCTTCATGCAATACTATTATTTACAATTCAAATAGCATTAAACTTTTATGCCAAAGCTACTTTTCATCGCTAATGGTATTCTTGCTTGTATGCGTAGGGTGACATTTACTTCCATACGGTGCCATAGCTTTTCTTGGGTCCTGGGTAATTCCGGTGTGTCTACGATGTTTTTAGAAAGCTCTAGATCTCGAATATCGTAACACGACTGAAGTGCATCATAACACCAGACAACTAAGAAATTTAAACTAGGCCGGTTAAGTCATTCATTTTTTAACAACAAAAACATGTATTAGTATAAAAATTCTGAATATTGCACTGCTAACTAAATGCTAATTATATAAAGTTTCAAAAGTAAGCAAATTAATAGACTCTTTATCCTGTCGACTTTTACGTCAGTTTATAATGTTTATAGTAAAACAATTGTTTTCTTGTGTAACAGTTCATTACAATATTTTTGGAAGTTATCTTTCCAGGTCGACATTTTGCCATTCACTCGTAATATTACACATCGAAAAATGAAAAAAAATGTTTTTACTGTAGTTTTGACTAGTGATGAAATTTACTGTGTGAAACTGCTTACTTCATTTTCTAAATCTTTTTATTAGTTATTTTTTTTTATAGATCTATGATAAAATAACCTTTGGTAGTTTCTTTTCTAATGATGCGACAACTAAAAGTAAATTGTTAATTACCCCGACCATACGCGTACGGTTGGACCATACGCGTATGGTCGGACCATATGAGTATATACCCATATGGTCATGACCATACGCGTATGGTTCAAATACTCATATGGTCCGGAACATATGCACTAGATTAAGATACATTTCATTAAATCATCATCAGATATGAGGTGCAGGTGCTAATATGATCAGCTCTCAAAGGTATACATATTGGCTACTCTTGAGTACTCATTTGTTTTTCTTTATTCCTGTCAGTCTTGTTTATTTAACATTACTAGCTATAATTTCTGTTATAAATACCAAAGTTGTGTTTCTCATGAATCTGTCAGTTGAGCTCATCAAGATGATACCGCCAAAAGAAAATACAGAATTTCCCCTCAAACATGGAACTTTGATAATGACCAAAAAAGTGAAGCAAAAACGCACCTACAGTTAGGCGATTTAGGTTTGAGTCTAAAAACATCAGTACTAGAGATCAAATATACATAGTGTAGAGTGGGGCGCCCATATTCGCCGTGGACACAATTTCGCCGTTTAATGATGTTAAGGTGTAAAAACTTCAAATTGAAGACATATACCGTTAAATGATATTATATAACAAATATGATTATTTTTTAAAACTGAGACAAAATTGCGGCACCTACTGAAAAGGACCGAAAAACGGACAAAAATTTTCGGCCAATTTCCTGAAGAAAAAACATGAATTCAAAGAAGTATTTCTAAATAATTCTTTGACTGACTGCCCTAAATTTCAGTTCTTAACACCTTTGAAATGTCTGTCATCTATAATGAAATTGATTTGATCAATGTTGTTTAAAGCTGTGGTTATTTGGTTTTAACTAGATGTGTAAAAACGGCGAATATGTGTCCGTCATTGACAAAAAATCAGGATAATTCGAACACCCTTTAATCTAACTTTTCAGATGATTATATTCAAACAAACATGTTTTCAAGCTTAAGGTGGTATGGGTGTCTTCCTCCATCTTGGATTGTAAAAAAACATTGAATCCAAGGTACAGATTTTCTTTAAAGTGAGCAAAATTTGATGCAGGAATGCAGATATTTAAGGTGAATTTTCATTTAAAAGAACCAATTTATAAAAATAAAACTTATAAATATTAATACTTTTGCAAATATTGATTATTTTTGGTTATTTTAAAAATAAATTAAATTGGCATTTTGAAGGGAGGTAACTCTAAACAGTGCATTTTCTGAAAGAGGGACGAAAGATACCAAAGGGACAGTCAAATTCATAACTCTAAAACAAACTGACAACGCCATGGCTAAAAATGAAAAAGACAAACAGAAAAACAATAGTACACTTGACACAACATAGAAAACTAAAGAAAAAAACAACAAGAACCCCACCAAAAACCAGGGGTGATCTCAGGTGCTCCGGAAGGGTAAGCAGATCCTGCTCCACATGCGGCACCCGTCGTGTTGCTTATATGATTACAAATCCGGTAAATAGTCTAATTCGGTAGGTCAAATTCATGAAAGGGAAGTGGATTGTAGTTACGACGTAAGGAACATACCCGATATCATTTGTGAAACGGTTATTCCATAACGGTCAACCAACTCGTGATGGCGTCCGTAAAATTTACGAAGGGATGATTTCAACTTCACCATTTGGAACTCTTGGTTTAATAACTTCCTTGTGAGCAGTAACCCTCTATCAAGAAAATCATGATAGGAAATGCAAGCACGGGAATATCGTATCAATTGGGAATTATATACCCCGTATGCAGGTGCTGCTGGAATGTTGCTACTTAGAAATGGAAAGTTCACAATTGGAAAGCTGAAATCATCTCTTTTGTCGTAAAGTTTTGTCTTCAACCGACCCTCATTGTCAATTTCTAGATGTAAGTCAAGATATGAAGCCGACTTAACTGTATCTGAAGGATTGTACATGGAATTTTCCTATTTTGTATTCAAGTTAGCCGGAAAAACGTACGGTGACCCTATCTTCTCTTTTGATATTCTCAAAGCATTGTCTGAAAGCTATCTTTTCCTTAAGTATTTAACAATTTTATCATTTTGTTTAGTATCTAATCACAAAATGGTGTTTTTTCCTGTAGAATCCATACAAAATATGTCATTTTGTCACGTGCTGTAGCTTGAGAAAATGTGCGGTGACCTCTCATTTTTATTATATTTTTCAACATATAGGGGCTGGGATGAAAAATGTTGTCCTGCATTTTTTTTTAGCTGTAATCTCTGTCTAGTACTTTAAGAGACATATATGCTATGTAGCCTATATAATAATTGATATCTGGTACAGATTAATATTTTCACGGAGACTCAAACCTTACTTTAGGTACGTTATTGGTTTCTCTTATTGGTCATTAGTAAAATTCTGTGTTTGGAGGAACTGCATTGTTTTGGCGGGAACTACATCTTGATGAGCTCAACGAGACAGATTTTTGAGAGTGTCCTGTTTTCATCACATTGATAAATCCCTATGAAGCAATTTGTTGAAGGTAGAATTAAACAAATGTTTTATGATTTAATTGCCTGTTATTTGTCCTGCCACGCCTTTACGATCCTAAAACCAACATTTCAATGAGAATACTACGGATATCCAACTCCAAGAATCCAAGACCAAGTGACCTTGAGACTAAGAATACATACCAATCTACAAAATACAATGGGTTTCATAAGTGGGGACCCAGTAAGCGCCTATTAAAGAGGGGGTCTGCTCACGTCATGCTTCAGTGATTCCCTAACTTTAATCAACCAAATCATCCCCTCCCCCTAAATATCACCACCAAATTGTGCAAGGGAAAATAAGATTATAGTGAGTAATGTTAAAAAAATCAACAAGACTGACTGGATTTACAGTGGCGGATCAAGGGGGGGGTTCCGTGGTTGGAACCCCCTCTTTTTTTGGGACGATCAATGCATTTGAATCAGGACATATAGTTGGAACCCCCCCTTTGTCCTGGGTTGAAAACCTGCTCTTTTTAAAACTCCTTGATCTGCCCCTAAATAAGACCAAAAATTGGAGGGTTCCAGGGGTTGGAACCCCCCTTATATTCGACAACCAATGCATTTGAATGGGGACATATAGTTGGAACCCACCCTTTATCCTGAGTTGAGAACACCCTTTTAAAAATGGCTGAATCCGCCCCTGCTATGTAAATATATATATATATTTGAGAGTGCATTAGATTAGCACCTGTCTATTTTTAGGGAGCTACCTTTTCATTTTTAGGAAGAGGCTGGGATGAAATTTGAAAAAAAGGCAGGATAGGAGATTTAAAGGATGGGTGGCAATTTATGTAAAAAAAATATCAGGCTAAACCAATTTTAAAAAGACCAGACTGAATAGAGTAAAAAATAAAAAAGCAGGACAGATTACATCTAAATAAAAAATGCAGAACATATTTTTCCTTCCTAGCAATCCCCCCCTAAAAATCAAATGGAGCTCCCTTAGACAAGATTAGGTCCTCACTCCCACCTTTAGATGCTTAAACAGGAAAATTGGAAAAAAAATAATTGAAGAAAAATATCCTTTTGCTTCATATTATCATAATTGAAACAAATTATTGCAAATTCCCCAGTTTCAATGAGTTGTAACCAAAAGTGTGTAGCTGTTTATTTCAGTAGAGTAACTATAAAAATACACACACAATAAAATTTGTTATTGTTTGGTAATGAGCCATTAAATTACCAACTCTATTGATGTAATTTAGATAAAAGATGTTCATAAGAAAAGCAGGTGTTTGACCTCATCAAGAAAAAAAATTGGTATATTAAATTTATGATTTTTACAAATGTTCTGCTGAAACTGTTTTCAAAATTAATTTAAACTATGGCATTCCAGAGATGCTTATATTTTTGCACAGTTGGACAAATGTAGACACAATTCAGATTTTTCTTGAACTTAATTTGGCATTTTTTGACAGAAAATGATGAAGGATTACTATTTCCTGCCTTGAAAAAATGAAAAATATCCACAAAGTTTAAATACATAATGATAAAGCTATGGCAAGCAGTGTGTGTTTAGTTCAAATTTCATTTCATTTGTATTACATGTATTATAAGATCATATATATATATTACATTTGTACTTGTGTCAAAGTGATTTGTATAAATGTCATTGACTAGTGTCCAGCTGTACCAGAGGTCCATTTAATCACATTGTCACAATTTATTTGTCAACTTTAACATCTTGAATGAACACTGTATATATGAAATGTATAGCAAGTGTCTTATTTGAGCTAATTGGCTCCTTGTGTGTCCTTGTATTTTTACATACAGTACATGGCTATTTTTATGGCCCAACTTGGAGCATTATGTTTTTGATTTGTGCGTTCAAAGACTGTCTGTCTGTTCATCAGTCTGTTCCACGTCAGGTTAAAGTTTATGGTCAAGGTAGTTTTTGATCAACTTGAAATTAAGTAAACATGTTCCTTTAGACATGATTTTTGTCGAGCCTTCGACTTTAGAGTCGAAAAAGCGAGACTAAGGGATCCTACATTCCATCGGCGGCGGCAGCGGCGTCCACAAATATTCACTCTGTGGTTAAAGTTTTTGAAATTTTAATAACTTTCTTAAACTAGACTGGATTTCTACCAAACTTGTACAGAAGCTTGTTTATGATCATAAGATAGTTTCCAGAAGTAAATTTTGAAAAATTAAAATTCCATTTTTTCTTTATTTTACTTATAAATGGACTTAGTTTTTTCTGTGGGGAAACATTACATTCACTCTGTGGTTAAAGTTTTTAGAATTTTAATAACTTTCTTAAACTATCATTGGTTTGTACCAAACTTGGACAGAAGCTTGTTTATGAATTGATCATAAAATAGTATCCAGAAGTAAATTTTGTAAAAAAATAAATCCATTTTTTCCGTATGTTACTTTTAAATGGATACATTCACTCTGTGGTTTAAAGTTTTTAAAATTTTAATAACTTCCTTAAACTATCCTGGCTTTGTACCAAACTTGGACAGAAGCTTATTTATGATCATAAGATAGTATCCAGTAGTAAATTTTTAAATTTACTTCCATTTTTTCTGTATTTTACTTCTGAATGGACTTAGATTTTCTTCAAGTTAACATTACATACAGTATACAGTTAAAATTTTCAAAACATTTATTAGATTCATTAGTAATCCTAGATTTTTACCAAACTTGGACAGTCAGAAGCTTCTTACAATCATAAGATAGTATTAAGGGGAATATTTTTATTGATTTTTTTCCTCGTTTTTAGCTCACCTGGCATAGCCATGTGAGCTTATGCCATCACTTGTCGTCTGTCGTCGTAAACTATTTCAAGAATCTTCTCCTCTGAAACTACTGGGCCAAATACTTCCAAACTTTAACTGAATGTTCCTTAGGGTATTTAGTTTATAAATTGTATCCGAAGTTTTGATCTATCAACAAACATGGTCGCCATTGCTAAAAATAGAACATAGGGGTCAAATGCAGTTTTTGGCTTATATCTCAAAAACGAAAGCATTTAGAGCAAATCTGACAAGGGATTAAAATGTTCATTAGTTCAACATCTATCAGCCCTCAAATTTTCAGATGAATCAAACAACCCATTGTTGGGTTGCTGCCACTTAATTGGTTATTTTAAGGAAATTTTGCAGTTTTTGGTCATTATCTTGAATATTATTATAGATAAAGATAAACTGTAAACAGCAAAAATAATCAGCAAAGTAAGATCTACAAATAAGTTAACATGACCAAAATTGTCAATTGACCCCTTAAGGGGTTATTGTCCTTTAATGACAATTTTTCACAATTTGTTCATCATATTTGCTAACTTTAAAAAATCTTCTCCTCTAAAACTATTCAACCAAACAGAATGATCAGTAGGGTGTATAAAATAAATTTTGTGTTTTATTTTCTGTTTCGTCAAAAACATGGCCGTCATGGCTAAAAATAAAACACAGGTTAAAATGCAGTTTTTAGCTTAGGCCAGGATTTTTTAATTTGTTGGTTTACGGATCCGCTGACCCGATTTTGCCGATTCCTAGAATAAAAATAAAATTGACTTTTCCTCCCTAGAAATATAATTAAATTCTTCTTTTTTTATGAAATGAAATGCATGAATCACTAAAAAAATTGATAACACTCTCTGTTGTGAAAAAATAAAACTTCCAGTTTACGTTTCTAAAAAAAGACAAATCAATTATAAATGACCTTGAAATGTCGTTCACGCAAATAATTTTGCGGAACGGAATCTGTGTTTAAAACCCATTACACAATAAGTTCATTTCCCTTATTTGTCATCAGTCTGTAAGATGCATAATCTCATAAAAATAGACTTGACAGGAGGAAAGCACCTTGGAAGTAAAAGTTCTAGCAACAAGTCATTTAGAATTTTCTTGTTTCATGGATAATAATAAAAAAAATCGTCTATTTGGATTAAAAACGGGAATGCATGACACTAGATTAACCCGATATTCTCGTTTTTTCCGTGGACGAGTCTATTACATTTTGGACACATGTGTTGAAACTTATTTTCATACAACGTTTTTTACATTTTTTTCTTTATCAGTTTTCGTTTTTGAAGATCATTAGAAGATTAAGAGCTACGCGAATTTGTTTTTCTTGTTTGTGAAAAGACAATTTAATTTCGTCTTTGTCTGTGAACACCCCCCCTTTTTTACGGCAAATCATCAGACAATGTCATGCGATATTTATGACAGCTGAGCAAGAATATTTCATCGAACTAAAATTTGAAATGATGACAAAATAGCATAAAAACATTTTGTTAGAAAGGTGAAATGTATATTTATTTTGCATTTTTTTTCGGTCTTGAAAGATAATTTTTTTCTTTTTTTTCCTGACCGACCGACCCGACTTTTTCATGGGGAAAATCCGTAAACCAACAAATTAAAAAACCTTGGCCTTTTATCTCAAAAACTCCAGCATTTAGAGCAAATAAGACAAGAAGTTAAAGTATTTTTTAGGTCAAGATCTACCTGTCCTGAAATTTTCAGCCAAATTGGGTAACTGGTTTTGCAGGTATAATGCCCTAGACTTGCTACATGTCCATTCCTAATTATGTTTTTTCTCATTTTTTTTCAATTTTGCCCCTTTAATAATTTTACTGCTATAACTAGGAGATTACAATTATACTGACATCTGCAGGAGGCATCTCCAAGGGCAATCAGTAGGCTGGCACTTATCAGTAAACATATAAATAAGTAAGAGAGAAATAATAGAAAGGGAATTGTAGCAAGTCTAAAAATGCCCCTGAATTGATGATTTTAAAGAAATTTTGCAGTTTTTGGTTATTATCTTAAATATTATTATAGATACAGATAAACTGTTAATAGCAAAAATGTTAAGCAAAGTAAGATCTACAAATAAGTCAATTTGACCAAAATTGTCAATTGACCCTTTAAGGAGTTATTGCCCTTTAAAGACTTTTTTCACAATTTGTTCATCATGTTGACTTACTTTAAAAAATCTTCGAAACCTTTGAAACTGCTGTATCAATTTCAGCCAAACTTAGGCTAAATGAGTTTCAGAGTATCTGGTATAAATTTTATATTTCATTTCCTTGTATGTCAAGAAACATAGCTCCTATGGCTAAAATAGAACATAGGAGAAAATATTTTTTTTTTGCTTTTGAAGAAAATAGGACGATTCAAAGAACATTTAAATAAATTGAAAAGCCAAAAAAATCATTGATGAGAGATTTAACCAAAAAAATTAAGGTGAGCGATTCAGGCTCTTGAGAGCCTCTTGTTTCAAAACTACCTCTACCCTTTTTTATTGGGAAAATATGCATCATTTTCATCAAATTGGGAAATTTAAAATAAACCATGAATTTGACTGAAACTTCAATTTACAGACCCATTTTCAAGAGTCGAACCCTGCTTTAAAATAAGACCCCATTTTGTCAGTGATGATACATAAATAGACCCTCAAATGTGCACATATAGTCATTTTAGGCATGACAAATGTTTAAATGAGTGTTTTTCAGTTTGTATTCATACACAATTACTACTAAGACTGCACTGTTTGGGAAAAAAGTTGTCTTTTTGGGAATAATTTAAGCCATTTTTTTTTCAAATTGGGATTCTTCTCCATAGGGAAAAAGCCTTTATTCTCCACTAATTTAAGGCAAACAATATCACTGATGAGAAATACTGAATTTCATACACAAGATAGTTTTTTAATTAAATTGTAATTGATATATATTTTATAATTTCTTTACCTTTTTAATTTTTTTTCTAGATATTTAGTTGGTAGTTTCTCACAAGAACCTTAGTAAAGTTTAAACAACTTTTAATTTGAAATGTTACTTTAATTGTATACTCAGATATGAATTGAACAATATAAAAAGAACATTATTTACAAAAGACCGTTTATACTACAGTATAATCCAAACATTGTAGCGCACGTGCGAATGAGCACTTCTCTTTCAAATCTCACCACTTCTCCCTATCAGTTTCAAAAAGAGAAGTCACTTCTCCCTATAATTCTGAAGTACTGTGAGCCCTGTAGAGGCTCTTGGCAGTAAAGTTGACAAGCAATTCAGAGGTGCTAATCATTTAAGATAACATTGAAAGATAATTAGTATGGGTCTGAGGTCTGTGACCTGTTTTCCTCTGGACTGGAACCTTTGTGTTTCAAAAGTTTATGATCTCCCTTCCTTTACCATTGGTCTTTTATACATGCAGAGCTCAACAGCAGAGCTCAACATTACAGTTTTGTTCAATTTATAAAAAAGAAGATGTGGTATGATTGTCAATGAGACAAATCTCCAAATGACAGAAATTAACAGCTTTAGGTCACTTTACATCCTTCAACCATGAGCAAATCCCATTGTTCACAATAAGTGAACATAGCCATTACAGTGGCAGATCCAGAACTTTTCCTAAAAGGGGGGGGGGGGGGGGGGGCGGCCTCTCCAGTCATGCTTCAGTGATTCCCTATATGATGAAACATGCTGTCTGAAGGGAACTTTCAAAGGAGATGTATCCAACCTTTCATTAGAATATTTAAATGGTTTACTTTCAATTTTTTTATTTTTTATTTGGATGGAGAGTTGTCTCATTGGCACTCACACCATATCTTCCAATATGAGGGTTCGGATGGGGTTAAATGATTTTAAAATAATGCCCTTAAAAAATGAAGATTAGAGAATAACGGGCAAAAAAGGTAAAGATGAGAGAAATGCAGGGTCTAATTTTTGAAGAATAGAGAAAAAGGGGTAAAAATTTAATGTTTACAGATTAAAGACCCCCCCCCCCCCCCCCCAATCCAGACCCTCCTATATCTATTTGATCAAAAGTAAACTTGACCACCTGTTTTTTAGAATAAAGATTAAAACTTCCTGTCTGACCATTATTTAAAAAATATAAAGTGGTCTAAGACGATTAAAATTTATTTTGAAAATGGTTTAATTTGAGTCTTTGTAGAATGAAAAACTAAGCTGTCATATAAAAACTTGATACCAAATATAATAAAATTGTAGAAGCACATTAAGTCAAAAGTAAATACAGATTGTATTACTGACATATAAGGCCAGTGTAAGGTCAAGTGTTGTACATTGACATAAAGATTTATGGTCAAGTTTTTAAATGTAAAATGACCACTGGTCTGAGAAATATTTATGGATATTATAACTTTTGTGATCAAGATAGAAAAGTTTGTGTATTGTTTATTAATTTGTAGGTACCTTTCATGAAATTTTAGATTTTTTAAGGGGGGGGAGGGGAGGTTGAATTAAAATAATTGGGCCATTTCAGTGATATTTAAGAATTGAATGCTTCTTTTTGTAACTTCATTGGGGTTTTAAAGCGTTGACCGAAATCTATTTTGTATTCCGCGCTTCATTCTATAAATGTGTGCGCAGTCAACGCTTTTGCACCCCCATGAAGTTACAACAAGAAGCATTCAATACTTATGATTACATTAATTAGCTATGATCATGAAAACATTAGTTTTATAATTGTTTTATTTAATTCACCTGTGCACTTTATTGTGGGACCATGTGTTATCATGAATGAAAAGTTTTATTGAGTGATGCAATTGCTTAAAAGGAATAACATGCGATGTGCAGTTAGCCAATCAGATAAATAAGTATCATGATGATGAAACATATATCTAATGTAATTATTTAGAAATAAAGATTTTCAGTTTAGCAGTAGTACTAGATATACATTGTCTATTATTTTGGTTATTTTTATCAAATTTTACAGTTTGAAGGGTTTGTTTCTGGAAATAATGTCTCATTTCATGATCAATGTAGAATGTAACTTTAAATGTTGTTAAATTCTTATAACTTAACACTTACTATATGGACCATAATTTGGTATTCGGCCTTTGGTTTCTTTTTGTATCCTTTTTTATAAGTTCTGAAATTTTAACTTTTATTTAGTGGGTTGTGTTGGTGTTAGAATAGTATGAATGGAACAATTGAGTTTTTCGAGAAAAAAATAATACATTTTGATTCACCGTTTACGTGACATGAAACCAAACAGGAAACCAATCTTTATTTTCTTTATTTTGCACAATATAATTCAAAAGGCATAAATAAACACCATTACTTGTGTTACTTGCTTCATGTTAATATTTAAAATCTATTTTCAATGTTATATTAAAGTTTTTTTTAAACCTGACAGGAAACCATAAGAAACCGAAAGCATTTTTTTAGTTTTATTTTATTGCAAAATCTGCTTAAAATAATCTGAACAGTATACTTTTTCTAAAAATCCATCTTAAATGTAACAGTATTATAAAACTCCTAAATATGTGCTTGTTTTGAAAACTATTAGTACAATTTATTCAGAATTTTCCATATTTTCTCCATTGATACAGGATACCATAATCGTTGAATCATGATGTTTAAGCAAAAAAAATGTATTTATATTTGGTTTTGATTTTCCAGTTAATATATACAATTTATTCCAAATCATTGGCAATGTAACATTCTTTAAATCCAGTAAAGAAAAATCCTTTAACTTGGAATTAAAATCTTTAAAATAGACACAATGTGATACTTGTGACCTGTACACCATCTACAGGGTTTCCACATTTTAATCTACTGTAGTGGGCTAAAATCAATAAAGTACTTCCTTTCAAGTCATGCATGCTAAAAGTTTACTTCTCCTTTGACAAATTTATTGCGTTTCTGATAAGTGTTTGCAGAACATGAATAAAAAATATTAATTAAAAACTGTGACAGGATTCCAACTTTGTACATTCCAAGTGTAACGGTATATTAACATGTATTTTTTATTAAATTATATTTATTCACCTAAAATATCCAGTAATATTTACTGCTGAAGTTAAATCAATCCAACGAGCATTGGTACAATGATAAGAAACATTATTTCGATTGATTTTTCCAAGGACTCTTCACGTCATTATCGGGAAACGAAGTGTGTTCTAACGTCTGTCAAATATGAAATCGATTTTGTCAAGTCATTGGGCATTTATTTTCACACAGGATCGTATGTAACATTATGCACATAGGAAAAATAACAGACCACCGGCGCAATCTCTTTGACAATTGTATTTTCCCCTTTTAAACAAGACAAAACAAGTCTACAGATTATGTTTGCTAACATCCCGTTGGAAACAAAAACAATGTTTAGACCTAGTATTTCGTACATCCGGCCGTAATGGCGTGATCACATGTTAGTCACATGTTTCACGTATGACCGGAAATGGTTAGAACTTAAGGACAAAAACAATTTTAATAAATAACTGGACTTCTGTTTCGTGTGAAATGTAACGCATAACGGCAACGTAATTTTCTTACTTAATTATTACGAAGATCAAAACAAGAATGTAAATCATCTCGGATTTACCTGTTTGAACATCTCGCGAGAGTTCATATTTGCATATTGTTTTTAAGAATTCTATTACAACAAAGCAGATTACATCATCTAAAAATTGTGTTATGAAATCGGACACAAAAATCACGCCACTGTTCTTACATCTGCTACATAAATACTTATAGTTCTCGGCATTTTCTTCTCACTATTCTTATTGGTCAATGTTCTTTGTTATTTGAAAGCAAAAGTTACGAATTTGCCGGTGACGATTATCTATAAATCAGTCAGCGTTATGCTCTTCGGAAGCAATAAATAACGCGAGAAACGACACAAAAATACGGTTGTAGAATCTTTGAAATTCGTATATTTTAATTTTTTTTCTAGGGAAGTGTAGCATACACTTGTATGTTGATAAAAATAATGGCATCTTTAGATGTAGTTGCAACTTTTCTTACAGTAATTCACATTTTATCACTTTTCTATAGTTATAGGAAACGGAGCCCAATAGCAAATTATGGTCCATATACTATATGTATTTACTACAAATTACAAGAAAAAACATCTAACAATCGACCAATCATGATAAAGCAGTTTTTAACGCTTCCCTATTTTTCAGATTATTTTAAGTGGCCACAATTTCCTGCATGCCATTAGGAAACACCAGCTAAGATTCTGAAAAGTTGCTGAAAAAGACAAGTTGATAGGTCATCATTTATCGGCGGGACAATAATTCTGTTGTTTAGAGGAAAGGTATTAAATTAAATTTCACACAGGTGTTATATTATTATATCAACTACCTGTCCACATGTGAAGTATTTACAAATTACATGTGTTTAGATACATTGAAGTTTAAATATTGAGCACTAAGGAAAACATCGTATTAGTGAATTTTATAAAAAAAAATTAAATTGAGCATTTTTAAAAGGCTAATGCTATCAAGATTCTATAGTTTCTGAATCAACCTGCTGTTTTTATTTACAGATGAAGACTCTGTGATTTTTTTTAATTTTTGTTCATCCAAATTTTTTGGATTGAAGAAAATTTTATATTTCTTGGTTCTGCATACAAGCCTTCAAAATTTGTACTGTATGAATACATGTGTTTATGAATGAGCCATTCCAGGGTTGAAAATTTACAATGATATCGTATATATACTTTGTTCATTTAATTATACTACTCTGACTCACTGTTTTAAAAAACAAATCAAGTCACAATTTTGAAAATCTGCCCTTTATGTCACCTGTTCCATACCTGTAATTTCATTCCTATTTAATTATTAATGCATATTTTTTACAGCATGCCTACAAAGATATTTTTACAGCATGCCTTAAAGATGTTTAGCCAATCATAATAAGATATTTTCCTTTGGCTTAAATACAAATTAAAGAGAAGGAAAAGTCTTCACAGGTAAGGATTGTTTTGATTAATAAGTATTTGTTTGTAAATATTTGTTTTTATGTAATGAGGCGTAATCCAGCCATGTAATTATTTCTAAGCATTTGATTTATTGTTTTAAAAAAATGTATTTTGACTGGCATTAAAGTTGGGGGGGGGGGGGGTTATTTATTCAAGTGCATTTAACTATGAAAGAAATGTGCACTATGAAATGTAGTCTTCATGCTCAGTCATATGCTCAGAAGCCTAATGTAAAAAAGAAGATGTGGTATTATTTTCTAAGAGACAACTATCTACAAAAGACCAAAATGACACAGACATTAACAACTATAGGTAACCGTAGGGCCTTCAACAATGAGCAAAGCCCATACCGCATAGTCAGCTATAAAAGGCCCGGATAAGACAATGTAAAACAATTCAAACGAGAAAACTAACAGCCTTATTTATGTAAAAAAAAATGAAAATGGTCTGTAAATGTGTAGACTTTACATGTTTCACTCCAAAAGTTGGTTTGTTTTAGGTTTCCCTTCCCCTTTTTCAAAATCCTGGATCAACAAATGTATATTAGCCTTTTTTCGTCTTATAAGCTCAACTTTGTAACATTTGCAATAAACTTTAGATTTTTAATTTGGCCTTCACTGAGGAGACAACTGATGAAATGTGCATTTGGTGCAGTAAAATTGGTAACGTTTTATAAATCAAACCCAAACTGTTTTTCGGAAAAAATTATTATTTATTATCTGTTATTTCATGTATATAGAAACTGTAAATTTTAAAGATGTCAAGAAGACTTGTATGAAAAAGTCAATTTAAAAGATTAATCACCTGACTGAAGAAGATTTCAAATAGGTGAATCTTTTTATTGTCAAATTACAAATTCATATCAGTGTGTTGAAACAGGTGCAAATTATATGTTTTATAAGTGTATAAAGTCTATACAAATGATAGTGTGAAATTATGGAACTTTAATAGGTTTTTTATTCAAGTGCATTTAACTATGAAAGAAAAGTGCACTATGAAATGCAGTCTCTTTGTTGGGCCGTAAGGGGCCTGTAAGAATTTCTTTTACAGACCAAAAGTGGGGCTCGTAAGAATTTCTTTTACAGACCAATAGTGGGGCCTGTAAGAATTTCTTTTACAGACCAATAGTGGGGCCTGTAAGAATTTCTTTTACAGACCAATAGTGGGGCCTGTAAGAATTTCTTTTACAGACCAACAGAATCTTGTGCAATTTTTTTCTTATAACAAATCAGCATAAAGTTTAAGCTGCAAAATGTTATAGTGAAGACTTTGAATGGAGATCATATTTTTAACCTTTACATGCATGAAGTATTTGCCACTAGATTTTAACATTGTTTAAGCAACCAACAATCAAATAATTATGAAATATTTGCCACTGAAATTGAAAATTATCATGTGTTCATTGTGTAATAATCCTTTTAAGTCCTAATTTGTCCCAATGAACTGCCAGGGTGACATTTTCATTTTGGCTAAATTTTAATTTATCATATAAAAGAAACATAAATCTAATTGTATTTCTTGACAGAGGGACCTTGTAAAACAAACATTTATTAAACGCCAGACCAATAGAATCTTATACAATTTATTTTTCTCTTAAATATGAGCGTCAAGTCCTTAGCTGCAAAATGTGATTTTATATATTGACTTGGAATAGAGGTTATAAATATTTTTGTCCATGAAATATTTGCCACTGGAGGGTCTAACCAACCAACAATCTTTTAATCATGTAATATTTGCCACTGGGGTGTAGGTTACCAACCAACAATCAATTAATCATACCATATCTGCCACTATAATTAAAAATTGTATATAAATCTATTAACCCTAATTTGTCTTAATGTACTTAGTGACCTTCTTATTTTGGCAAAATCTAGTGAACTATACAGAAAAGTAAATCTAAATAAATTGTATTTCTTGACAGAGGGACAAGTTACTACCTTGTAAAACAAGCATGTATTAAACGCCTGTCCCCTGCAGATCTTTAACAATATATGGTAAAGAGGATGGAAGCTTTTTGTTCTGTTTTATAAATCTGTCTTTAGTTCAAGGAGAATAGCCAGTGGTCAGTGTCTGAAGTGGTCAATTAAGTTGAAGGTTGTCTAGATTTTGTACAGTAAACACAGCTGTATATCTACTGTTAATTCTATTGGGTTAATTGGTTTACAGAGATGATAGCCAGACTTTAGGGATGTCTTGCATTTATAAATTATTTTGTGTATCTTTCTATTTTGTCATTTATCTTGATTTAGTGGAACTTAACATTTTTTATATAGATTAGACCGTTGGTTTTCCCTTTTGAATGGTTTTACACTAGTAATTTTTAGGGCCCTTTATAGCTTGCTGTTTGGTGTGCACCAAGGCTCTGTGTTGAAGGTTGTAACGTGACCTTTAATGGTTTACTTTAATAGATTGTTACTTGGATGGAGAGTTGTTTCATTGGCACTCATACCACATTTTCCTATAAAGATATATTATTGAAAACAGAAGCAGAGGGAACATAAATGGTCTTATAATTATGAGTGTTTTGTTTTCAAACCTATTGTATGATCTATTGGATATATATGACCACAGATTACATATATCCATATTTAAATAATTGGTTTAGATAAAAGCTTATTATAACTTTATAAGCATATAATGGTTAAGGTTCACGTAGATTTAATATTAACTGTAAACTAAATATTGTTAATTCAAAAATTATTGCAAAGGTTTTTATTATTGCGAAAAATGCGACAGAGTTGTAAAAGCAATAATTTAAACTTGCATTTTGGATTTATCTCAAAATCATAAAAATTAACATCGCATTTAAGTCTTAACTGACAAAATCACAATAATAAATGCACCGATAATTTCTGAATTTACAGTACTATTAATGAGAATATAGGACTTGAAATTTTCTTAGAAATAAAACAAGCTATAAGAATTGAACTTGCCATACAAGAAGCACAATAAGGACAGGCCACAAGTGAACTAGGAACTGCTAAGAACAAGTGGGAGTTTTAGATTTTATCGCTTGTTTGGAGGGGGAGGACAGGGGGTACCCTTCTCCCTTCTCCCACCCCTCTTCTCCTTTCTCCTACCCCCTTTCTCCTTTCTCCCATTAGAATAAAACATCTCCTTTTGAGATATTTTTTCTTGAAATATTAGATCATTTTTTAAAAGGAGAGATATTTTATTTTTTCTCCTTTCTCCCAGCCTTCCTCTCCTTTCTCCTACCCCCTGTCTCCCTGTCTCCCTGTCTCCCTTACCCCTGTCCTCCCCCTCTGTTTGGGTGGGATTGTTAGATCTTAAATTCCCAGATAATGTTTAGTGAACTTTTTACCTTCCTCACTTTTCCCTTTTCCTAGCTGTTACCTTTAACTTCTGGTAAGCACTTCAATGGTCAAGTGGTCCAAGTAGTTTGTCTATTTCCAAGTAAATTCGTCTACTGTATCACTACACTGTAGCCTGACAACACTGAGGTTGTGAGTTAGACCCCCTCCTTAAGTCCAACGTGGCAGATGCGTTTTACTCTAATTTGAGAAGACTGGTATTGTCAGTTTTTAGCTCACCTGGCCCGAAGGGCCAAGTGAGCTTTTCTCATCACTTGGCGTCCGTCGTACTAGTCTGTCGTTGTTAACTTTTACAAAAATCTTCTCCTCTGAAACTACTGGGCCAAATTTAACCAAACTTGGCCGCAATCATCATTTGGGTATCTAGTTTAAAAAATGTGTCCGACGACCCGGCCAACCATCCAAGATGGCCACCATGGCTAAAAATAGAACATAGGGGTAAAATGCAGTTTTTGGCTTATAACTCAAAAACAAAGGCATTTAGAGCAAATCTGACAAGGGGTAAAATTGTTATTCAGGTCAAGATCTATCTGCTCTGAAAATTTCAGATGAATCGGACAACCCGTTGTTAGGTTGCTGCCCCTGAATTGGTAATTTTAAGGAAATTTTGCTGTTTTTGGTTAATTATCTTGAATATTATTATAGATAGAGATAAACTGAAAACATCAATAATGTTCAGCAAAGAAAGATTTACAAATAAGGGTCAGTTGACCCCTTTAGGAGTTATTGCCCTTTATAGTCAATTTTTAACCATTTTTCGTAGATCTTAGTAATCTTTTAGAAAAATCTTCTCCTCTGAAACTACTGGGCCAAATTTAACCAAACTTGGCCACAATCATTGTTGGGGTATCTAGTTTGAAAAATGTGTCCGATGACCAGGCCAACCATCCAAGATGGCCGCCATGTCGAAAAAATAGAACATAGGGGTAAAGTGAAGTTTTGGCTTATAACTCAAAAACCAAAGCATTTAGAGCAAATCTGACAAGAGGTAAAAGTGTTATTCAGGTCAATATCTATTTGCTCTAAATTCTTCAGATGAATCAGACAACCCGTTGTTAGGTTGCTGCCCTTGAATTGGTAATTTTAAGGAAATTTGGCTGTTTTTGGTTAATATCTTGAATATTATTATAGATAGAGATAAACTTTAAACAGCAATATTGTTCAGCTGAGTAAGATTTACAAATAAGTCAATATGACCAAAATGGTCAATTGACCTTCTAAGGAGTTATTGCCCTTTATAGTCAAATTTTCACCATCATTTTCCACTGAAACTAACCTGACCAAGTTTATTATAGATACAAATAATTGTAAGCAGCAAGAATGTTTAGTAAAGTAAGATCTACAAACACATCACTATCACCAACACACAATTTTGTCATGAATCCATCTTTGTCCGTTGTTTAATATTCATATAGACCAAGGTGAGCGACACAGGCTCTTTAGAGCCTCTAGTTTAAATTAAACTTTAAAGGTAGAAATTTAGACCCTTTGTAAATGAAATATTTCACACTATAAATTGGAGGAGAAAGTTACTATGATGGAACATTCAAAATGGTAAGTCAAAAATGTTATGTAATAATATTTGTCTAGAATAGTTTCACAACTAAAACATTACAAATGATGGTTTTTCTGTGTTGAAAATTGGGAAAATAACAAATGTAAAATTTTGGACAAACATTAATGTTCCCATAACCACCCCCCTTTTAAGTTCAATCCTGACAGTATGACTGAATCCAGCTGTTACCTGTAGTCTATAATAAATGTTGCATCTTGCATAATTAATTGTGTATTGGCTTTGTTCTTTGACAATGTTAATTAATTATAATGAATTATGAAGAAACATCAGAATAAACATGTTAAATGTCACTTTTACTCCTTGTAATTCTTGGTAACTGTTAGCTAGATAATTTATCTCATATTGTTCACTGGAAATTCTGAGTTATAAGAATTTATTATATGGGCTTTAATTTGATTGCCATTTTTGAAGAATGGACAAAAACTGTATATTAATTATTGGGATTTCAGGAAATTCTTCTTAAAAATAATGCTATCAAAATTTTTGAACTGAACTTTTTAATTTAACGAAACCTATCCAGTCTCAGTTTTGCAATAACTTCTGATTTTTTTGTTACAAAGTATAATATCTAGACCAATATATTTGCTTGAAAAAGGTGGTAGTTTTCCTTTTATCATAGTGTAATTTTAGGATATTTGTCCTGAATGTGAATGAAATACTTGCCACTAGACATTTGACAACAAAAATCACCAAATTTCAATGGGTACAGTTTTCTATTAAGTTAGCCCCTTCCTCCATATTGACGCCTATTGACGCCAAACCCTTTACCCCATAAGAACGCCTGTGTAGTGTCTCAGTTGAAACGTCTTGCCTACAAAAAAATCTGTATCAGACTTAGTAAAATTTGTATCATATCCAATATACATTTTAGAAAGGATTTTCATGAGAGTATTGGACTGGAATTTCAATGATGAATTATTTTTTTGGTGAAAAAAATCCTATGCAAATCAAGTAATGATAAAAAAAAATCCATGGAGGAAAGGGTTAATGCTTGAGGCTTCCATTACATATATATATAGATGTTTTAAACTACCAGATTTTTTATCTTAATGTTGACCTTCCAGCTGCTGTCACGTTCAAGAAATGGACTATTAAAATAGGAGTATTTCTTTAGCTTAGTTTCCTTATGTCATGGAAATCATGTTGTCATAAAGGTATAAATTTATATAAATTTGATACATCATATTTTTTGGGGGTTGAATTCCCCTTTGTTTACATTTTGGACCCTGTCCCAAAGTTATTAGTTTATACCATTATAATTTCATGGATAAGGGGCTTGGTGGCCAAGTGGTCTAAGTAGTTCTACCACTGAAATCCCTTGCCAGTCAACACTGAGGTTGTGAGTTCAAACTTGCTCATGCAGATGCACTTGACTCCAAACTTAATTGACTAATGCCGCTACAAGTGGAAAGGGATTAATTTAAGTTGCAAAACTTGTTTTCCGATCCACTATAGATAAATATGTATTGACTAGGATTGTTATTTTTCCTATCGAAGATCCACCATGAAAAAGTCCAAAAAGGGGCTCTAAAAAGTGGTGTTAAAACACCAATGATCAATCAATCAATTATTTCAGGGATATTGTATTAATTAGAAAAAAAAAGTATTGGTCAAAAATTTGATACAGTAGAAAGAACTTTAGATTATAAGATAAAGGGTTTAACTTTAAAAAAAACCAAAAAAAAAAACCATTAATTTATAGCACGGTTAAATTAAAGTATTGATAGTGCTTTTAATTTGAATTTCACTGCTTTATTTCATTCCTGTTGTGCAGTAAAATCATAAGAAATAAAAAAAAGATTACTATTTTATAATGTTACTGCTCTACAAGGCTATCACCAATACCGTAACAACATTGAATTAGAAAGTATTTTGCTCGACAAAGCATATTTCATTTCTATTGAAATCGGTGAGATACCTTTACTGATAAAAAGTTGAAATTAACATTTGATGTACATTTGGAGAGTGACTTTGAATACCATGAATAAAATGCATGATTTAATTTATTATCCATGACTTATAAACTCAATTGGTTAATAAAATGGATGGATTCATGTGACGTCTGCCAAAAAATTTATCCTTCAAATCTTATATTTTTAACTGAAGGTGATTTTTTAAATGTCAAATCTTGGTTTGAATTAAATAGTATTCAAAAACGTTTTTTTTTTTTATCTTTTCTTGTTTTATAAATTTATTAAATGGGCTGAAATATTGAATTATCATTAAATTGTCAACTACTTTCATATAAATCTTGGATAATCAGAAAGGTGATACTCACTCACGCTGCACATCTATACTACAACATTTTCATTTCTCACCTTAAATATCTTGATGGTTGCAAAGTGGTCTAAGTAGTTACTACTGTAATCACTAGCCAATCAACACTGAGGTTGTGAATTCGAAACCCCTCTGGTGCGGGTGCATTCAACTCCTATCCTAATTGACTAGGATTGTCAGATTTTCTATTGAAGGTTGTGGTTTTCTTCTGGCACTCTGGCTTCCTCCACCAATAATAACTGACTGCCACAAAATAGCCTAAATGCAGTGCTTAAAAGTGGTGGTAAAACACATAAAATTAAATCAAAAATTCAAAATTTATTAAATAAAATAACATATATATATGTTAGTTTTTTGTTATTTTATTTTTAATGAATATATAAAAATTTAGATTTAATAACCTAATTTATATATAATTAGTTGCTTCCATTTAGTCTGTTAAACGTTGGTATTTGATAAAACAGAAAGTAAATTGAAGGCTGTTATCATAATTTAATATGTATCTTTTAAGATAATATTTAAATTATTGATAAGTTATATTTTTTAGGGTCAAGGGATCAGCTGGCTTTATGGTTTTGAAAACTTTTAAGATACATATTTTGTGTGAATCTATGATACTTAATTAAGAGAAATTTTATGTTCTTGTTTATTGTTTTGGCAAATCAGGTTTCTTAGACTTACTATAAATATGAAATCCTCCTATATTATGTATGCATTTGGAGCCAAAATCACTGCCCTTTCCTCCTTTGAACCCCACACCCTCCTAACCTGAAAACAGAATCAAGTAATAACAATTTTTTACCCCAGGCATCAAAGTTGTAGAGGGTTTAATGTTTTTACCCGTCAGTCCTGTTCTAGTTATCGCAACTCCTATGAAACCACACAACAGAATTTCATGAACCTATGTGGATACTAAGGACAGGAAATTATGATTCAATTTTTTTCTCTATGAGTTATGCCCCTTGGAATTTGGAACTTTGGCCTAAATATACAACTGCAAGTTTGCAAACTTTGGAGACAATAAAGAACATGTACTGTGCAGATGTGCATTACAAAAGGGAATTATGATTCAATTTATTTTCTAGAAGTTGTACCCTTTTGGACTTATTGGCCTCATTATGCCACTGCAACAGCGTTTGTATGAAATTCAGCAGAAAAGATCGTCAGACACAGATTCATCAGATCCTGATAAATTTACAGTACTATACAGACTGCCCTTTCCCATACATGTACACAAGCTTGGACTCAAACTCAATTCAGGAAACCTTTAAATCTGCTGCTGCTATCTATATTACCACTAAAAATATGTCATCACTGGTCAGAAGAACTATGCTGTTGGTCAAGTGGCCATATCATACATCATGGTCAGTTTGCTGATAGGGATCAACAGGTGGTCAGCAGCAGCATATCAAATTGGTTTAATTATCCTATTACAGCAATGAGATAGGTCAACATCTTAAGTTATAACAGCAGAAATTGGTTTGTTCAAGATGTACTGAATATTTTGGAAGTGATTTATAATATTGTTGTTCTATTATGATTTGTCAAAGCAAAAATTCATGTGCATGAATGAAAAATATTCATAAGTTTCAATAGTTATGTCAAAGCCATTATATTTTTGTCGAGCCTTCGACTTTAGTCAAAAAGCGAGACTAAGCGATCCTACATTCCGTTGGCGTCGGCATCCACAAATATTCACTCTGTGGTTAAAGTTTTTGAAATTTTAATAACTTTCTTAAACTTTACTGGATTTCTACCAAACTTTGGACAGAAGCTTGTTTATGATCATATGATAGTATCCAGAAGTAAATTTTGTAAAAATATAATTCCATTTTTTCCATATTTTACTTTTTAATGGACTTAGTTTTCTGCAGGGAAACATTACATTCACTCTGTGGAACCCTTACACATTTTTTTATGAAAATACTTTCCAGTGCTTCAGGATCAAGAAGTGGTTCAAATTACATAATATATTGTTGACCCATAGCGCATCCTCTGGGGATATCACAAAAAAGGGTTTTGACGGTACCACCTGCAAAAGTTAGACTTCCAGCCTAAGTGTCATAACACTGTTTTCTAATTTTTACAGGGGTAATTCCTGAAAAATTGCGGGGCCCTAGACTACTTTTCATTAATTTTTCATGGTTGAAAATATCAAGTAATGTTATCATGTACATGGTTGACAAGAAGTATTTAAGATTTCTTTTGGAAGTGCTCATATTGAAAAATATATTGATTCAAATAGACAAATGTATGCATGTGTAACATTGAATTTTCATTAAAGATTTAAATAAATTTGCAAATAATCCACGCCTTAAGTAAACATTTGAAATATGAATGATCACAAAATCCCATTCAAATTAATAAAAGGCTGAATTAAATAGTTTACATTGATATCTCCTCGTAATTTGAATGAAATCAAAATGTTGACTAATATTTTTTAAGTTGCTGCTTTGAAAATATTGAAATAACATGCAAACAAGTATAGGCCTTCATGGTTTGAATTTAAATAAAGTTGAGTGGTGACTGAATGGAAATTAAATAGCATTTTGTTTGATACTTTGGTTCACAATTGTATTGAGGACTTAGACTTTGTACTCAAATACTGTTAAATTATTAAGTTTTTGCTCAAACATGGTGGGTCTATTTTTTTTGTAGATTATGTAATTTTAAAACTTAAATTTGCCTTTCCTCACAATTAAGATATAGATAGATTGCAGTTTTCATAATGTTGTACCCTGTTTTAAACAGGAAACATTTACATTTTAGCGGGCAAACCAACAAAAATATGAGCTGTGATGTACGGTCTTAAGATACATAAAGGCAGTCCTTTCCATTTTAAATATTATGATCATGTGAATTTTGAGATTTTGCCACTTTGAAATTTGTAATGCCTAGGAACATTCTAGGTCCACTCAATATTTTACAACATGCCAACAAGATATTGCCTTGACCCATGAATATTTAATTTGTTTTCATCTGGAGTTAAGGCCACTTACATTTGTAGAATGACCATAAATTTAAGTGCTGGCCAGTAAGACGATAATTAATGTTTATTTGTTAACAAATTGTAAAAGCATGTAAAATTTATGGCATGTTTTGATGTTTGTGTCATAACTGTCAGGAACAAGATGGACATTTAGGTGAACTTGATTAGATGGCAATGTGTAAAATGTTAAAATTATAAACTGATTTCCGACTGTTTTTGTAGAAAAAAAGAAAAAGATTATAGTTTTTAAAAGAATTATTCAAGTAATACATCTGGTTTGTATTTTTTAAAAGAATTATTAAAGGAAGACCTCTGATTATCAGATGTTTTCTTTACCTTTGAATACTGAGACTAAGACTGACCATAGCGCTGTGCCAATCTTGCTTGTCTCGTGCTATTATGATTGCCCTTATTGTCTTCCAATGGACTTGGAGTAGTCGTGCAAACTTACTATTCAATTTCAGATCAGCGAGTTTATTGATCTAGTGCATTAAACCAGACTCCTTGCATAATCATGCACTTTGATTCTAGTCTTTTGTATACAATTACAGGGGTCGAAATTGGCACTGGTCCGGTGGTCTGAGACCAGTAGAATTTGTGTCGGATGAGTAGATTTTGTCAGCTGGTGGTCCAGCAGACCAGTAGATTTTTTTGTTAAAAACACTGATTTCATCTCTTTCGTTTTGTTTACGAAAAAATAATCCTGAGAAATTATTTTTAGGGTACTGGGGGTGCTATTTTGAAAGTATTTAATTAATATCTCAGATGAGCACACTACACAACAACACAAAATGTGGAAATTTTTGGATGGAGTTGAAACACCGTGCAAAACAAATTAATTAATTAAGCGACATTCAAAAGACAAAAAGAAACGTTAATATAAATTATCCTGGGGAAAAAACTTTATTGGTTAAATTGTAAAGTCAATCGTAATGTAAAATACATGTGTAACTGTAAAACATGTGAACAATTTTCAGTAACAGACCTAGATGAGAATTGTATTTTTGTAACGGTATCTTCAAATTTTAAGTAAGATTTTGTACTTGCTCATGAACAAACAGAACAGCACAAAAACTTACTGGAATAAAGAAGAGGAAAGCAGCCGAGGAAAAGAAAACTAAACATCTGTCATACATCTTTTAGTGGTTAGAACATGAATGTCATTTTTGCAGGACCAGTAAATTTTGAGCTGGACCAGTAGATTTTAAGTCCACTGGTCTGGCTGGCCGGTGCACTAAAAAGCTTAAATTCGACCCCTGAATTATATCTAAAATTTATACGAAAAAATAAAATATAGTGGTCAGGTGATCTTGGCTTGTTGTCAAAGGCTGTACTGTACAGTGACCTATAGTTGTTAACTTCTATGTCAATTAGAGAATTGTCTCATTGGTAAACATACCACATCTCCTTATTTTATTATACTGAATTCTATTTGATAATTTGTTTGGCTGTAACAAAATGTCCAATGCATTTTATGTCAATTATCTTGTTAAATATATTGACCAGCCCATACACAATGTGCCATCTAATTTGTTGAGGGTGTCGGAACAGATGCATGGTATATCTACAGAACAACTGATAAGCTAATTAACTGCACAAGTCAAGGTTTATCTTAAGATCGTAAACATAGCACTAAATCAATGTCCCTTTAATAAAATGCATCTGTTTTACACTCCTTTTATTATAGTGATATTGTGCAAGCCTAGAAATCTGGTTTCTTGCTAAGATAACACTCTGTGTTTTCAATATGTATTTATAAAAATAAACATGAAAAAAGTGTTCCATGATGTTTTGTTTCACATGTTTTTATTTATCTGGAATATGTTTTTTTGTTATTTTTTTTCCAACTTTTCTGTTCATTGAATTACATTTATTTTTTAAATGAGAAAGTTAAAGTTCACTTATAAGAGTTAAGTAATTTGGCTTTTTTTTTATTTTGCATTTACAATGTATCGAAATGTCAAGACGTTTACTATAATATCATTGTTATCAAAAAGAAATTGTTAAACTAATGGTTTAATAAATCACAATACTTTTATTATGAGCCAATTTACCATAATACCTGTTCATTGTAACCTACACAAATAGTATTTGTCAATCATTTAATTTATCAAAAATTATGTACTTGGCAAGGATTAAAAATTTACGAGTCCGTATTTACAGCATGCCACAGATAGGAGACTGACTTGCATGTTTTTAAAATATTGTAAAACTGTCTTACTGACCACATGTTATATTTATTTGATATGTAATGATTTTAGAGATAAGAGTTCACAAAATTCAACTCCAGAACCAGGTAGGAAATCTTTTTTCCCTCTAAGAATTAAGTTTATTTTAAAATTGTCTTTGAAAATCAAACTTCTCAATGATTTGCCAATGAATTGGTTCCTTGAAATTTAATTTATCTTCCGTATTTGAAGAAGATGGTACATGTATATGTATATTAAATGAAGAGAAGTCTTTTTGCTAGATTTTTTTTGGGGGGGGGGGGGGGGGGTTGTCCTCAGGATGCTGTTTTATTGATACATTTACATACCCACATGTTTGCAGATATTTTTATGACTTAATTTTTCGCAAATATTTAGATCGTTAAGGGTATTCTAATTGCAGAATATAATTTAAGGGGCAGAGGGAAGGAGTAGGGGTTAGTTGTATATATATCATGCAGTCTTTTCACTCCCCCCCCCTAAACATGTACCTAAATGTCAACTCATCTGCCATCTAACAACATACTGTGGATTCATTTATTTTCGTGGGTACCAATTTTCGTGGTTTGAGGAAAACTTACATATTTGTGGATATTTAATTTCGTGGTTTTGACAAAAGTCCACACTCATTCCTTTACAAAATTTGTATTTCGTTGAACATTTGAATTCGTGGTTCTCCTATACCCACGAAATCCACGAAAATTGGTATCCAACAAATATTAATGAATCCACAGTATGAACTTAAAAATCCACAACCAAATGTATTTAGTTTAGATTTCATATTCTAATTTAAAGTACTTAAAACATGCCGTGTAATACAATATTTTTGTGTAAAGATTTTTTTGTCAGATTAAATGCATGCTGTTCTAATGACATGGTGGTGATGGGTGCATTATGTTTGTTTAGAGGATATTTCATTACTTCTTATGTTTAGAGGATATTTATTACTTTTTAAAGGTGTGCCTTTAAAAGTATAGGTATCTCTTTTATAAATACATTTTGTTAAATCTCATCTCATATTAAATTCATACCTAAACTGACTGAATTTGAATTATAAGAAAATATAAAATGACCTGAAAATGACCTTACTTAAAACGACATCGAATTTATAAATATAATACATACAAATTTTGTAATATCATTTCAGCATAATTTTGCAATTTTACGCATCATGCAATATTTCAATTGCATTTAAATATTTATAAGAACTTCATGTACAAGAAAGTTTCTGAGGTAAAAATACTCGCATTTAGTTGTGAAGATTTATTTATAACTTAATCATGTTAACTAAAAGAAATTTTGTTTAACCTTTAAGATATTTTCGGCCAAAAATGAGTTGTTTTCTGTGCATTATTTGCCATTGTCCTGACTGTTATTAGAGTTCTTGTCTTCTGGCAGAAAATATAGGGTAGGTAGTTAATCAACTAAATTGATTTACAGACTTTGTAAAGAAATGTTCTGGACTTTCAAAATGCATTATTTATAACAAAAATGAAAGATGGTCTCATTAGGTTACCAAAAGTGTCCAGACTTAAACAGTGCTTAATACAAAATTCTGAACTTTTTTGATAATCCATAGCTAAAAATCATTGTAGGCATGAAAATTTATGATATTAACGATGTGGGGCAGGATGCAACCCATATCTAATCATAGGTCTTAGCAACTGTAAGTCACTGCTCAGCCTTCAACAATGAGTAAAACCCATACTGTTTAGTATTGGGGATAAAAGGTTTCAACATGTCGAAATGAGAATCGATGTAAATGAGAAAAACAAAAGGCTTGAATCAAGATAACTAGTTATTGCTAAATGATTGATGTCATGGTTAATAGTATTCTTTTATCCAAAGAGACAAATACAACATACATTTAATGTGTTGTAATGCAAAGGGAGCTAATCAGAGTTTAGATCCTCAAAAGGTAATTTATTTGTTTAATATGCTTTGAAAGCAGTAAAAATAGTCTTTTCTTTCGATCTTGGCCAGTACGTCCATTTTAAATTAAGTAGAAACATTTCTATGTTTTTTAAAATGACATAACTTAAGTGTTAAGATCACGGAATGGGAATACATTTCAACGCCAAAATCTTGAAATCTAGATTTTTAATTTTAATGTGAAATTAGTTTAAAACTTTTCTACTGAAATCCAACAAAGAGCATGACTGTTTAAAAATTTTGAAACATATTGAATTTCAAAAACTTTTATGGGTGTGGGGTCTATAAAGTCTTCTTACATTACAAAAATAAGATTTGATGTTCAAGGTATTACATTGCAAAAATAAGAGTGAACTTCCAGTGGACTATTTGAATAGGTGACACTTTGATGGTACTTTTTTTAGACTAAATATGTGTTATCATTTGGCCACAAACATAAAATGAGGAATAATTTATATTAAGTTACAAGAGATATATATATTTGAAGGTGTTCTAATCATCATCATTTTGACGACTTCAAACATGTTATTTTATGTAACCGACACAAGACTAATACTTCACATACTTCACAATACTTTTTATTGCGATTTACCTAGAGCAGTGTTGAAGTTTATCGATAATAGGCTATTTGTGTAACTTGAACTGGTAATTATATGATTGAATTAATTAAACGAAATAATTACAGAGGATTAACTTTAATTGAGCAGGGTCTCCTATGCGTTTTGTAAGAAATAGAGATAGTAAGATAGAATTATAAATCTAGACGTAACCAGTGCTATTTATACCACTAGTGAAGTGTTGTCTTTTAAATGCAGATAATCACAGGCTTAAATTATAAAGGTAAACATGAGCTGGTGATCTATGTATTATAATAGTCTTATATAATAAGGTAAGGTTTTCTTTCTTTTTTAAAAATTGTACATAATGTTTTGTTTTATTGGCTGGTTTATAAGTGATCAAAGTTGATCTTTTTTTTCAATATTATTATGTATAAAATATAGTAAATGGGAGTTAAAGATCGATCTATGTATTTTAATGGTTTTATATAATACAGTAAGGTTTTTCTTTCTTTTGTTTTGTATAATTCAGGGTTGGGTTGGTTTTTTTTGCTAAAAGAGGGATTGATAGGTGTAGTGGTATACTTACTTTGATATTTTCACATATAACATTAAGCTATTTTTTCTGTATGTTAATTTGTGAATTATTTTTTTTAAAGGGGGTGGGGGTATTTTAAATGAAGGTGGTCCATGTGTACTTAATAATTGTTAATGGTGAGCGTTTTGTTATGTTTTTAAAACAGATTTCAGAAATCTTTAGTTGATGGTCCGAGTGTTTTTTAATTGTTTTTCTCTCATGATAATTTGCAAAGACATTAACCACTTATTGTTGTAGTAATTTTTCATATGTTTTCAATTAAAAAAGTCTGCAACTGGCCATTGGACACTTAAATTTCACTTCCTTTAGTTTTAATTGTCAGGGAAATGTTATTTTTTGCAGTATACTAAATGATGTATCATTGAAATGCAAAAAAAACAAGGAAATTTATTTTAAACATTTTTTTCGCCATCATTACATTTATTATTGAGTATCATATGAAAATAATTACATTAGATGTATGTTTCATTATAATACATTATTCTGATTGACTAATTGCACATCACATGTTATTCCGTAAGCAGTTGCATGAGACAATAACATTTCATTCATGATGACACGAGGTCCCACAATAAAGTGCACAGGTGAATTTAAAAATTTAACTTCATGAAAATCGTGTTTTTATAATCCTAGCTAAAATATGTAATTATAAGTATTGAATGCTTCTTTTTGCAACTTTATAGGGTTGTAAAAGCGTTGACTGTGCGTACATTTTTAGAATGAAGCGCGGAAACAAAATGTACTTCGGTCAACGCTTTTACAACCCTATAAATTTACAAAAAGAAGCATTCAATTCTTAAGGTGGTACCTAACACTTTAACTAAAATTAATTTGGCTCGTTTAATTTTCTTAAAATTTTGACAAAGTATTTACTTTTACCCTTTGACAAAAATATAAAAATTTCAAAAAAATTGAACCAACCGTTTTATTAGAAAAATTACACTGGTTATATAGCAGTTTGACAAACACCAATTTTGGTCATTGAAAAGCTTAATATTCCCTTTACAACACAACGTAATCAAAACGTTTAGCTGATTTTACAGAGTTATCTCCCTGTAGTGTTAGGTACCACCTTAAATAAAGTATGATAACAGGATTCAAACTCCAATTCATGATTTCATGAACATAAATTTAAAACTTGTGCAAGTTTGAGAGAAAACTGCATTACCGTTATATTAACTTTAAGTTAGGTTTAGAATTTTGTTAGATCACCAAGAAATTTGCATACAATAAACTGGATGCAAGATTTGAAAAGAATACAAATGAATTATATGAATACGAATGTTTACAATTTAACTAATAAGACAAGGTATTTCCGTTGAAGATCTTTAGATATGTCTGTTCTGTTCATATATATGTATTAAATGACGCTTGTCAAAATAAAATGATTTACAAATGTTATCGTTGCCAATACTTAAAAATTTATTTCAAATTTGAAATTGATTAATTAAACTGTACATTCAGGTCATGTTGGTTATAAGGCCAACTAAAATAGTATGTGTGGTTCCAGTTACATCTTAAAAAAATTAGGGTTAGGATTATTTTTTTTTTTTTTTTTTACATATGAATCTTTTATCATGCATAGCAACATTCTGACTTTAAAAGTGCTTAATGAAAAATAGAAAAAAAATCTTCGGGGTATAAAAAAGAAGATGTGGTATGATTGCCAATGAGACAACTATCCACAAAAGACCAAAATGACACAAACATTAATAGGTCACCGTATGGCCTTCAACAATGAGCAAAGCCCATGCCGCAGAGTCGGGTATAAAAGGCCCTGATAAGACAATGTAAAACAATTCAAACGATAAAACTAATGGCTATTATCAAGACTGAAAAATAAGGTAGGTATAGGTATAGTGTAACTGGAAACACACCTATATTTTAATTTGGCCTAAACATGATAAGTGTATTTTAATTATCCAAATAATTTATAGCTTTTGACTTACAGACCTGTATAGTTTTAATTTAAAGGTTATTTATATTTGCAGAAAACAGATAAGAGTTAGTTTTTAATGGAATAAATTAAGTTTTAATCTTGTTAGCTGATTAAATTTTACAATAATTAAAGTCTAAACAGTTAATGTATTATTGCTGTTATTAGCAAGTCTTAGGAATTTGTAATGAAAATTTGGGTGGTATTTTTAATATCTTTTAATTGGTTATTGACACCATAACTAACCTTTGAATACCTTTGTTGAAATTTCTTTATTAGCTCTGGCTGATATAGTCTTTTTTTTTTAGGCGATATACCTTTGTACTAAAGTGATGTAAAGCAACTACCAATCAATCAATCAAGACTTTGTTTGTGTGTGCATGAAGGGGGTTCCCATTCCGGATCCTGCTTATTGTTTTGTCAGATTCCCGTATCCCGCTTACACTATATACGTAAGCAATTTTCATTTTTTTTTGGTCATTTCCTGGGTCCCGCAAGACCTCATTTTCCGTTTTCACGACACAATAATTGATCTCACGTGTCACGCTTACAAAAAATCGACAATCCCGCGTCACGCTTAGACCCCAATGAGACCCACCTTGAAGGTGATAGAGGATTTGTTTATGTACTTTTTCAATTGGATGGGTACAGAGGAGGCAAGATTTCTGGCTGTGTTCAAGACCCATTGGTGGCCTTAAGCTGTTTTCTGCTCTTTGGTCAGGTGGTCTCTTTAACAAATTCCTGGTTTCATTATTCTCCATGTCATTTCTTTTTTGCATCTTGCAAGTCAATTGACTCCCATGTAGCCTGATTTGAAAGGATTTGTCCTCACAACTTGACAAAAGCCAAAAATAAATTAATTAATTGCAACTAAAAATAGATTTTTATCAGAAACAATTATAAACCTGCTTGCCACAAACCATTTAATGCTTCATTTCAATTAAAGAATACATTTGACTTTGAACTTAATGTATTCTCATGCAGGTTAGCTATGTGCATAACTGCTCTGTTTTTGCTAACAGTACATTTTAAATCAATTAAATTGGGTGAAAAAAACTATGCTGATAAAGTGGATATTATATTAACAATCAGAAGACTTCAGCTATAAATTTTTGTTACTTTAATCCAAAAGAATGAGATTTATCAATGTTTTAGTTATAAAAAACTTATAATGAAGATTTTAATGGTGATTTAGATAGACGGTTGTCTATGTTTTATTGACTTAATGGTTTGGTTTTTAGATTATTCCAAGTCTGATAGTAGATAAGACTAATTTTGACATTTGCTATCAGAAAGTTTTATGCTTGCTTAACTTTTCCTTTGACTGGTTCATACTGTATGGTTAAAAAAATATGAAGCTGTGAGCAGCATTTTCAAAATAATGCTTCTTGGTTTAAAAAAGGGGTCAATAATTGAGGTCAGTTATTTCTTTGGGTTTTTTTTCTGTCTTTATTATTTTCTATAACTCCATTGGTTATATATATACATTATTTTTTTTAAATCTATAATTAAATTAAAAGTTTGTACATGAAAAATAACTGAATTTTGTCGGTAGAGATTTAAACTTTCAAAGGGACAACAGAGTTATCTCCTCATTGTTAAACATTCAGAATTGATTGAATATTTTGCTTTATCATTATGCAGTGGCAGATTAGGAACATTTTTAATTTGGGGGGTGGGGTTGGGGGATGTTCTAACAATATGCAATCCAAATGCATTGATTGACCCCTAAAAGGGGGAGATTCCCAACCCCAGAACCATCCTCTCCTGGATCAGCTAATAGGGATAAATTGCCTCGGACTAAGTATATATAAGCAAAAGAATTAAATAAATCATGCAATAGAATATAGTACTCGTGTATACAGGGAAAAATTCTATGTTGATTGTACTAGGCAGTAATCTTAGTTTCTGATATGAATTTAAAAAAAGCTATAAATCTATATAGGGATAAAGATTTCTTTAGGTCTGTATTTATATCAAACATGCATTCCTGTATAGTAAGGATTTCATTATTTGTTTCCTGGTCCTAAACTAATATATGGAATTAACTTGGATTTTTCTTCATGCATATTTTATTTTCATTAGTGTTATAAGTTAGATTTTGTATTATGTAGATATATTTATAGTTTTGTTACTGTCTCATATACTAGTACTTTTAATGTATTTATGTGGCTTTTATCTTCTCTCATAACTCTGTTTTGAGTGGATTTTATATTTTATAGTTGAAAATGTTAGGGACGACAAAAAAATATCAATGAAGGATGAAAAACTTAATTCAAATAGTTTGGGGGTGGGGGTCAAAATAGCTGCAAGTTTTGGTTAAATAAAATTGTTATCCAATTTTTCCCAAATTAAGTTAAGAGGGGGGGGGGGGGGGTCAGTGAAAAAACTATATGAATTTAAAAGTTTTTATCCTACATTGAACTTTTGATGTCGTCCCTTATATATGATAGAAAAGTGGGAGGACATAAATGAAATAATGTAATTAGGAATTGTGGATAAACAGTGATTCATTATAGTTTCAAACATTCAAAAGTCAGATTTTCTTTAGAACCGTCCCTCTTATTGACTGACAATTAGAAAATGACTCCCCTTTGAACCCCTCTTATTGACTGACAATTAGAAAATGACTCCCCTTTGAACCCCTCTTATGGCGGAGATTTATTTCCCCGAGGGTATCACCAGCCCAGTAGTCAGCACTTTTTGTGCTGACATGAATTGTCATTGATATATGGTTATATTTATAAATTATATGTTTACAAAATTTAGAATTTTTGAAATACTAAGGCTTTTCTACCTCAGGCATAGATTACTTTAGCTGGATTTGGCAAAACTTTTAGGAATTTTGGTCCTCAATGCTCTTCAACTTCGTACTTTATTTGGCTTTTTTAATATTTTTGGATTCGAGCGTCACTGATGAGTCTTTTGTAGACGAAACGCCCGTCTGGCGTATATACAAAATTTAGTCCTGGTATCTATGACGAGTTTATTTATAGACAGAATATTAGAAAGTCAGACTCTCTTTTAAAACTACTCTTATTGTAATAGAATATAAGAAAATGAAATTTCTTTTATATATAAAAATAAGAAGATATAGTATCATTGCCAATGAGACAACTCTCTTATTGACGAAATATTAGAAAGTAATGACTCCCTTTTATAACACTTATTTAGGAAATAAATATATACATTCAAGAATTAGGTTCAAACAGAAGTCTTGCCCGCCCCAAATGTTTTATTAATTTTGACACAGAAAATTCTTCATCATTTACCTATTATACATCTGATACTTAAGTGAAACTTACATAACAATATTACGATATGTTACGTGACTGACCAAGTTACATCAGAAAAAGCATTTGTACGAAATTGACAGGAACACATGTAGTTTCCTGTAATCGTAGATAAATGTGCAATTTGTAAATTCATTAATAAGACGGGGCTCTTAAAATCCCATTCAAGTTATTACAAACAAATTGATGGGATCAAAGGATCAAACACACCTTAACATTAAAGTACTTCTAGAACATTTTTACATTGAGAAAACTTGTAATAGAATACAAGGTGTTTTTTTAAGACCTTGACTACCCATGAGGATCTTGCGCACAGTAATTGATTTTTGATGAAGACCCTTATTTTTCATTGATTGACCTTCATAGATATTTCTTAATCATTTGAATGTTTTAATCAGTTGTTTGTAAAGTTTAGGTGATTAAAACTTGATAAGAATCAGATTTTTTGTCAAGGAATAGATATTTTGCCAATTTTTATGATATAAAGTGCTTGATTTGTATGATAAAACTGTAAAATGATTTGTTGAAGATAACTAAGATGATCCTCTAATAATTGTTTATTTTTTTCACTTTTGTTTATTTCATTTTATCTGTACTTTAAAAAAAAAAAGATACAATTTATGCTGTAAATGATAAAATCAGATATTTTTTGTGGTATTTTTTATTATTGAAAAATTGGGATTGGATAGGTATATCTTATCACAAAAAGTTCAAATCTAACATTTTCAATTTTGATAGCAATTATATTCCTTAAGTTGCAATATTGTCTTGCATTTTTGTCCATTGTTGGGAACTATCAGAATCATAATTATATATATATGCATGCAACTAAGGGATCCTGAATTTACAGTTACAGCTTAGAGGTGTCTATCAATAACTGCATCCCTATGCCAAAAATAACCAAAAAGTCCTCTAAAATACAAAGTGCAATGCATAATTTCAGCTCATATTGTCCCAATCAATGGCGGATCCAGAAATTTTCATAAGATGGGGCAGCTCAAGTCATTGCTCAGGCCATGGAAAAATAATTCATGGTTTCCCCTAACCCGACCGGGTCATTGTTTTACCGCCGGGTCATTTAATTTTTCTGGAAAAAAACAAAACCAGAGACAACAAAAAGTGTTGGAAATATGCAAGATTAAAGTTCTGATGTAGAAACTAAACATATATAGATATGAAATTATGCATCATGTTTCAAAAAAAAAAAAAAAAATAAAAGCCTGCCGGGTCTTTAAAATTTTCCCATGTAAGGGGAAACCAACAATTAATTTTCCATGGCCTTAAGTGATTCCCTATATAGTTGAACAAGTTTTGCTCGCAAAAGTGAGAGGCCTGGGAAAATAAGATATGGTTTGATTGTCAAATGAATGAGACAACTCACAACCTGAGACCATAGGATGAGAACAGAAAACACCTTTATCAAAATAGTACCTGCAGTATTATTTTCTGGTTCCTTTATTGTGGCAGACCACCAAGTGTTAGACCATTGAACAGCTGGAGAAGAATATTTATCATCTATTAAAACTTCAGAAGGTAGACGAAATGTTTGCAAAAAACAGGTGAAAATTACATGTTTAGCATGCATTTGCAATTAACAGGTGTGGATAATATTACCACAATTAATAAGCCGTTAGCTATAAAATGTTCACACTTTGGATTTTTATGATTTCAGACAATCTGTTATGGCTATTAATGTTCAAAAACTGGTGCAAATATATTTTTATTTTTCATTTTAATTACAGACGGATGTGTTTTATCTATAATGGTTTTAAACCAATTGTTAGTCATTCGGAGTATATTATCTTTTTTGGAGAGAATAAACTTCAATAGTCAAATCTTGCAATATTTATAGCAGTGCTGATCCAGAAACTTTCGTATGTGGGAGCACACTAACTGACTAAGATGGGGCCTACTCCAATCATGCTTCATTGAATTATGGACACTATAACCATGAGTATAATCATATATAAAAAAAATCCTACAAAATGGAGGGGACGGGCATAGTCCCTGTGCCCCCCTCTGAATTGGCCTGCACTTTTTGTGATGCATTCAAAAATGTTTGTAACAGATTTTGTTTGAGCAGGTTTACAATAAATGCTATTCCACTTTTCTACCTTGTTAATATAAACTGCATGTTATGAATGGTTACTCTACCTTTTATACAACTTCAAAAAGTTTGTCATGGTATAATTTTCAAAAATGTTTGGATTCATGCAGTGGCAGATACCCAAAAATTTGGGGTGGGGGAAGGGAGGGGGTCTGGGTGTTAGACCCCCTTTTTTTTCTTTGCCAAATTTATGCATTTGAATGGGAACATATAGTTGATCCCTCCCCCTTTTTATCCTGGGTTGGGACCCCCTCTAAAAATGGCATGATCTGCCCCTATCATGCATGGTGTTTCTGATACCAATTCCATCTAATATCTGCAAGGTTGTCAATCTTTTGAAAATTAGCCATCAATTATTTAGAATTAACAGTTACAAGATGGGACAAACAACACTCATAGTCTGGTCAATGAGTAATGGTTCCCTGTTCATTCCATGGAATATTTATCATTTAACAATTATCCAGTCTATTACATCATCAGGGAAACACATTATAACTGTCTGTTCTCTCTTGTATTTTACAGATTCCAGGCAGATGTTTGGCTCGCTGGAGAAATAATAAAAGTCAAGATTTTGTTGCATAATTAGTGTGAAAAAGAGCATGAATCAGACAAAAAAATTGAAGTAGTTTTGACGAATTAAATGAAAACACAGCATGGGATTTGATCTTCCAAATATTACATAATCTCGATATCAGCTGGACTTAGTGATAACCCTTTTCGGAATTAAATCCTGCTTCTTTCACAAAAAAGCTAACTTTGGAATTTGGATATACATGTGATATGATTTTTGCAGTTAAATTATAGAAATAGATGATTTTTCCAGAACCAAGGATTTGTAAATTTTATAGTAAAAATTCTTACCAGAACTGAGTTTCATTCATGCGATATTGCATTCAGTTTTTCAATTAACGATCCTATTAGAATATAATTAGTGATATTTGTTTTTCTTGTGATTAAATAAATCAGGAAGCACGGATATATAATACTACTCCTTGAAATTTAATTAATTACTTGCCATAAGTACTCACACTTAAGAAAGGGAAAGTTGTAAATTTCCTGTTCTATTTAAAGTATCAATATCCGATCGACCGTAAATCAATAAACAATGACATTTGTAAACAATTCACACTCCACTGAAAACTCTCCCATGCTGAAAGAAGAAAGTTTACCTGTGAAAAATGGAGATTACCTTATGATACCTTGCTCTAAGGAAGACATGGACCCAAATGTCAAACCTTTAGAACATGGGGAGGAAATTAAACCCTCTGATGAGGAAAGTGAACTCTGTGGTTGGAGATCCTGCCAGCCTCAAATTTGTCAAGTGTTTAGAAGGCCGGGGTGGATGTTATTTTGGCTGTGCTGGGCTGGAGCAATACAGGTAAATTATCTTTTTTTTTAATAAATCTTTTAATCTTGTTTACAACATAAACATGATGAATGAAACTTGAGATAAAATCAATTCACAAATTACTACTATGTGTATTAGTAGTATTGATTTATTGATAGTGCAATATGATTATGGTTGTAATTGATAACTAATTTGTTATTTTTTATGAATGACATTTTCTTACACATGATTGCTCTATACATTTGTAAACATGTGTTACTAGTATAATGAGGTGATATTTCTTTACCTAAATATGCCTTGTCATTGTTGTGACATCTACTCAGCTGTTAAAATGACAATGATATGATGTTCATTTCATTTTTATTTTTGAAATGTCCTGATTTGCATAATTTTAGTTTATTATTATAAATTATTCACCATAATTTCTATATACTTGATATACAAAATGTGTATTAAGTCGTAATTAAAAGAAAATTGTATGAGTTCTCAAAAATAAATTAACTTTGCTTGCAAAACTCCAATAAAATTCAGCTGGAAAAGTGACTCATACTTTCTGTATTTAAGTTACTTTGTAATTAAAACACGATTCTTCAATGTACAAATATAACTTGATTAACATGAAACAAAAAATTCTTCTCAAATAGTGCAAGAACTTGTTATGTACTTGTATTCATGTGATTTATAATCTAGATAACAAACAATTTATAGACATGATACATTAAGTGAAATATACTTTAAATTGTTTAACTTTTACATTTGTCATTTTGAGGCCTTTTATAGCAGATCAGGTGGTATGGGCTTTGCTGTACAGTGACCTATAGTTGTTAATTTCTGTGTCATTTAGTCTCTTGTAGAGAGTTCAGGCCTGTATCCAGGGGGTTGGACGATCAAAGCATTTGAATAGGGGCATGTAGTTGGAACCCCCCTGTTTTGTCCTGGGTTAGGACCCCCTTTTTAAAATGGCTGGATCCGCCCCTGGAGTTGTATCATTTGCAACCATACAACATCTTATTTTCATATAAGATAACTGAAATTTTTCATATGACTTCTTTGGATCAAAATAATTAATGTAACAAATGAAACATGTATTAAGAAACCCTTTGTTAAACTATTTAAATTTAAACCCTTGTCTGTTTATACATCCAAAAATCATGCAGTTTCAGTTCTCCCACTTAGAATGCCTTAGACTGTCACAGTTCTTGAGTTATGTTCCTTTATAACTTTATATGCAAGCAGGGGCATCATCTGTGTCCCTAGGATACATTCTCCGTTTGTTTATTAATAATACTGGCAAGAAAAGATATGAATGATTTTTCATATGCTGATGATGATCTATCTAAAGAACCTTTTTCTGCATTGAACACTATTAGTTGGTGTTTATTAAACACAATATTGTGAGTAAGATTTGTTGATCTGTTATGACTTGTAAATAATTGCTGTTTATTTACTACTGCATGATTATTTTTGAACAAATATTTGTTAAATTTAGAAACAAATACTAATACTGATTTGACATTGACAATGATTGACAAAGTATCCATTGAATATAAAGGTTAATTTGTACTAGGTGCATTGTTTGTGCTCATTTTGATTTGTCATTCCTCACGGGTTCGTTGCAGAAAGAAAAAAAAATGTAACAAACATCAAACTCGTATAATAGTTAAAAAAAAAAAATTATTCAATTATTCGATAGACGTGCATGATGTTTTAAGAAAATAAAAAAAACAAAAACAATAATGTTTCTATTTTTAAATGGTTATTATTAAAGAGTTGAATGACTCTTTCATGATTTTGTTGTACAAGTTTATTCCTTCGTTTACAACGTTGTCGCTTTGCAATTGCTGACTATATATATATATATACAACATTGCTTCCACTTGTGATGCATCTAGTATAAAATTCCTCTTGCCAGACATCTAATAAGTTGTAAATATAGTTAACACGTTATAACTCTTATAACTGAATTTACATTAAAGTTTATTTTGTAATGTGTTGTACATGATCTTGATGATTGAATAAATGGGTAAAGTTATTAACAGTTTATCTCAAGAGTTTATATGGATTAATTATTTAACGAGTTTTGTAAGAGGAAAAGCCATAAAAATTGAAATAAATCACTCATTATGTAAGCAAATTGTCTACAGTAAGGTATGGTATAAACAGTTTATTTTCGTTTGAGAGTACATACCCGTAGCCAGGGGTTCAAACGAACCCCCCTTTGAAAACTATTAAGCACTGTTAAAGTCGATGTTCTGCTCGAATTGTGACTGTTAAAGTCAAGTTTGTGAGTCAAACGAACCCCCCTTTGGAAATTCCTGGCTACGGGCCTGGAGTATCACTATTTTTCAGTGATAAAAACTGAGTTTATTGTCTGATAGTGATACCCAAGCTCACAATTTTATCATTCTAAAATTCAAGTGTAGGTCCTGTTATTTATGAAAGTGGTGTCCGGAAGGGACACAAACTGTTACCCTAGTACGTCCTGAAATTGATATCCGTTCTCTAGTCTAACTTAATATAAAAAAGAAGATATGGTATTATTGCCAATGAGACAACTATCCACAAAAGACCAAAATGACACAAAAATTAACAACTATAGGTTACCGTACAGCCTTCAGCAATGAGCAAAGCCCATACTGCAGTTGGCTATAAAAGGCCCCAATAAGACAATGTAAAACATTTCAAACGAGAAAACTATAACGCCCTTATTGATGTAAAAAAAATGAATGAAAAACAAATATGTAACACATAAACAAACGACAACCACTGAATTACAGGCTCCTGACTTTGGACAGGCACATACATAAATAATGTGGCGGGGTTAAACATGTTAGCGGGATCCTATAAAAATCAGTTGAAAAAGGCTTAACTCATCAGATAGACAAAAGATACAAGTGGTCTTAAACTTAAACAAAATGACTATTAACATAAAACACAGATCATTATTAAATTTCATTATTTTGGTGGCATCACTCATACAATTCTCTTATAGTCATGTCCCAGGGGCGGATTCAGCCATTTAAAAAAAAAGGGTGGGTGGGTTTCCAACCATATGTCCCCATTCAAATGCATTGGTTGTCTAAAAAAATGGGGGGGGGGGGGGGGGGGGGTTCCAACCAGGGCTTCCAAAATTTTTCTGAGCCAGCGGGACATTTTATATCTGATCCGAATTTTAATCCCCAAGACTAAGTCACAAAAGGCAATTATGGTAATCAGATGGCCATCCCAATGAATGACATAAATTTAGATTAAAAACGATATTGAAATTTACTTTGATATGAATTTGATGTTCTGACATAATGTTAAAATTGGCATTGCATCATTCAAAGGGTGCACATTAGTGTGTTCATATCTGCATTAGACTCTTTATTTGTGCAAATTGACGTTGTCTAGAACTTTATTTTCGTTTTTAAAGTCACATTTTTCAAAACCGGATGTTGACTTGACAATGGTAAAACATGGACCATAAACGGATACGTAAAATCCGTGTACGTTTACATAGCACGACTGAGCGAAGAAGCTCTTTCCACGTTATTTCTTCAACAAAATACTTGAAATGAACGTTAGGTACAGGTATCAATGATAGTTTTAGAATTTTGAAGAAATGTAGGATGCATAATTGAATTTCCCACCTGTGCACATGCGCACACGTCTTCTCGTTCATACAATGTAGTTCTGACGATTTTTTCATGTAAAACTTTTTTAAATGTTTCATCAAATCAAGTTTATAAATGTATTTATTATAATTTGATCTTTTGGACTAAATCAATTAGATACAAACCGCTGAAATGTACAAAAGTAATTGTGAATGGAACGAATAATTTATACGATGTCCGGTACTGAAATTAGTTTACCTGTCAGATGAACAGGTATAGCTAGTTTTCAGCTGTCCAACAACTAATTAGCCTTGATTAAAATTAGAAAGTATTTTAGTAAGGGTTGTTTTGATAGTAATTAATCAACATGTCACTTTTATGACCGGAAATGTATGGCTGCATGTTAAAGGCAAAATGTTGGGTCAAAAAGATCGTGAATTATATTAAAATGACCGAAAAAGCCTTGAAAACTAAAAAGTATATGACCATTTCATGCTTTTCCCAGCCGGTCTTTTACCGGACATTATACAAATGACCGGAATATATGACCGTTTTGGAAGCCCTGGTTCCAACCCCTGGACCCCCTCCCAACCTTGGGTCAGCCACTGTGTACTTTACAATGTTTTATTCAAGCTGGTGCATCACTTGTGTCCTATTGACATATTCTCCACTTATTATTTTTTTCTGATTTGGTTGATATGGTGCTAATTGTAGATGTTTTATGGATGGGTACACTACACGCATATAGACGCCTATCTATTTGTCAACAATGTTTCTTGCCCTTTAGAAGTTTCGTTGTTGTTGGGTTGCTACATATACACATTGACATATATTCTATGTCACATCTACTTTTCTAATGGGCCGTTCCAGTTAATTTCTGACAGGTGGGGATGGATGGGGAGATTGTTTTTTCATACCTTTTTTTAACCCCTAAGATGTAATTATTTTTAATTATTTACTGCTGCAAGCTTATACCATCAGAAATTTTTGCGTATAAAGTGTATGTGTCAGATGAAAAAAACAAAAATTTCACCCCTAAAGATGTTTAAATTTTACTACCCTCAGAAAGGACCATCCATCCCCCTTTATCAGATATAAACTGGAATGACCCAATACTGTCTTATCCAAGTAAACTTGAAAATCAATGTCAATATATATTTGTAAGTAGGTTTATGAAATTCTCTTAAAATAATCGTGGTATAAAAAAGCTATAAATCATAGTGCATCTAGGAAGTTAGACTTTCTTCAAAAGAATGGCAGTAGTAAATTGTTTGTCAAGTAGGTTGTTAATGTGTGTTTTGATTTTGAAATTTGTCAGTATTCAATTGATTTAAAATATTCATGTATACCAGGTATAGCCAGGGGACCCAAAAAGAGCCCATGACCCTTAGCCGACATATTGTTAAGAATTAACCGAATGTTTTATGATGCAATTTTCCATTTTTATACGACCGCAAATTTTGAAAAAAATTTCGTCGTATATTGCTATCATACTGGCGTCGTCGTCGTCGTCGTCGTCGTCGTCCGAATACTTTTAGTTTTCGCACTCTAACTTTAGTAAAAGTGAATAGAAATCTATGAAATTTTAACACAAGGTTTATGACCACAAAAGGAAGGTTGGTATTGATTTTGGGAGTTTTGGTCCCAACATTTTAGGAATTAGGGGCCAAAAAGGGCCCAAATAAGCATTTTCTTGGTTTTCGCACTATAACTTTAGTTTAAGCTAATAGAAATCTATGAAATTTTGACACAAGGTTTATGACCACAAAAGAAAGGTTGGGATTGATTTTGGGAGTTTTGGTTTCAACAGTTTAGGAATTAGGGGCCAAAAAAGGGCCCAAATAAGCATTTTTCTTGGTTTTTGCACCATAACGTTAGTATAAGTAAATAGAAATCTATGAAATTTTAATACAAAGTTTATGACCATAAAAGGAAGGTTGGTATTGATTTTTGGAGATTTGGTCCCAACAGTTTAGAAATAAGGGGCCCAAAGGGTCCAAAATTAAACTTTGTTTGATTTCATCAAAATTGAATAATTGGGGTTCTTTGATATGCTGAATCTAACTGTCTATTTAAATTCTTAACTTTTGGTCCCGTTTTCAAATTGGTTTACATTTAGGTCCAAAGGGTCCAAAATTAAACTTAGTTTGATTTTGACAAAAAATGAATCGGTTGGGTTCTTTGATATGCTGAATCTAAAAATGTACTTAGATTCTTGATTATTGGCCCCGTTTTCAAGTTGGTCCAAATCGGGGTCCAAAATTAAACTTTGTTTGATTTCATCAAAAATTGAATATATGGGGTTCTTTGATATGCCAAATCTAACTGTGTATGTAGATTCTTCATTTTTGGTCCTGTTTTCAAATTGGTCTACATTAAAGTCCAAAGGGTCCAAAATGAAACTTAGTTTGATTTTAACAAAAATTGAAATCTTGGGGTTCTTTGATATGCTGAATCCAAACATGTTCTTAGATTTTTGATTATGGGCCCAGTTTTCAAGTTGGTCCAAATCAGGATCTAAAATTATTATATTAAGTATTGTGCAATAGCAAGTCTTTTCAATTGCACAGTATTGCGCAATGGCAAGAAATATTTAATTGCACAATATTGTGAAATAGCAATTTTTTTTTTAATTAGAGTTATCTTTCTTTGTCCAGAATAGTTTGCAAGAAATATCTAATTTCACAATATTGTGCAATAGCAAGATTTTTTTTTAATTGGAGTTATCTTTCTTTGTCCAGAATCAACAAGAAATATCTAATTTCACAATATTGTGCAATAGCAAGAATATTTTTTAATTGGAGTTATCTTTCTTTGTCCAGAATCAACTTAAATCTTTGTTATATACAATATACAATGTATATTCACTTTTTACTACCAACTGATAAATTAAAATAATCTTTACCATTCAGTGATAACAAGCAGTTTTTTTACATCTTAATATATTATGATGTATTTAAATGAGTAGTTATTGTTGCAAACTCCATTAGAAATTTTAATTGAGATTAGTTTTGGAATAAGGGAAAGGGGGATGTGATTAAAAAAATTGGGTTCAATTTTTCTCATTTGAAATTTCATAAATAAAAAGAAAATTTCTTCAAACATTTTTTTGAGAGGATTAATAATCAACAGCATAGTGAATTGCTCTAAGAGAAAACTAAAATTTTAAGTTCATTAGAATACATTCATTCTGTCTCAAAAACCTATGCTGTGTCAACTATTTAATCACAATCCAAATTTAGAGCTGAATCCAGCTTGAATGTTGTGTCCATACTTGCCCCAACCTTTCAGAGTTCAACCTCTGCGGTCGTATAAAGCTACGCCCTGCGGAGCATCTGGTTTTTAATGCAGGGCCCTCTTATTTAATAGTGAATCCCTTTGGGCCAGACTCCCTTTTTTGAACGACTTGGATCTGCCACAAATGTGCATACTTTAGGTATATGCATTCCTTGCATAAAGTTATGCACAAAATATATTACCACATTTATTGGAGAAGAAAAAACATCTGAGACTTATGTTAGTCAATAATTCATTTGTATGAAAAATAAATTTGATTGAACACCAGAGCAGTTTCTTGTATTGATCGGAACAAATTGGCCATAGATATATTTGGTCAAAATGCTTATTTTAAAATGACAAAAATGTATATTATTTTTATGAAGTACAGTCAATATATTTTGTAATCCCAAGCGTAAGGTACGAAAGATCGATGTATGATAAAAAACTTAAATCAAATAGTTTTTTGGGGGGGGGGGGTCAACATAGCAGCAATTGGTCAATCAAATATTCCCAAATTAAGTTAAGAGGGGACAGGGGGGGAGGGGTCAGTGAAAAAACTATGTAAATTAAGTTTTTCATCCTTCATTGAACTTTTGATGTCTTCCCTTAGATATTAGATTAACATATTAAGTAGAAAATTAACTCAATATGATTGAAAGTGTTCTATACTCGTTGAAAATTTTAAATAAGTAAAAAATTTGGGGTTCCTTCTAAAATAAAAAGGGGGAGGTGTAATAATAAAAATGTTGAAATAATGGTCTCCAGAAAATTCTAATGCAAACTGGAGAATTTTTCTGCATTTTATGAGTTAAATGTAGGAATTAAATATTTGACTCAGACTGTATAGAAAAACCCAGAAATCAATTTTCCACTAAAAATAAATGAATAACCCAGTAGCTATTATACTGATGACCAGGTCTATAGAGATGTGAATTATTAGACATTCCAGAACAATGCATTATGTCTAATTTGTTTGTGTTTATAATGTGCTACTTTCAACACCATCTGGTTATTAATGTGTTATTGTGGAATTATCATTTGTGAGGTTCATGTTTATCTTTATTACAATAATAGTTTACCCAGATTATTTAATTGGGGTCAGAATATTAAGGGGAGGCAATCCAGGAACTGATTTTTCTAAAACCTAATAATGAGGTTATGTCCCTTGAATAAGAAAGAAATTCGAAAATACATGTTATAGAGATGTTCATCTTAATGTAAACAAACCTATTTTTGCAAGTTTTGCAATCACATAAATAACACTTATATAAATCATAGTTAACATGTTAGACTTGGAACCATTCGTATTTAGATAAATTAAGTGAATTTCTAAATGGCAAAAAAAGACAGTATTCAAAGTGAAACAGTTACCGTAAATAATTAAATTGAGAATGGAAATGGGGAATGTGTCAAAGAGACACATAGAAAAACAGCAGAAGGTCACCAACAGGTCTTCAATGTAGCGAGAAATTCCTGTACCGGAGGCGTCCTTCAGCTGGCCCCTTAACAAATATATACTAGTTCAGTGATAATGAACGCCACCAATTTCCAAATTGTACACAAGAAACTAAAATAAAATGAATACAAGACTAACAAAGGCCAGAGGCTCTTGACTTGGGACAGGCGCAACAATGTGACGGGGTTAAACATCTAACTTGGTTTACAGTATATCTTAGAGTACACCAGGGTTTCCGCTGGCATTTTTGCAATTTGCGAAAAAATAATAATTGGGGCGATTAAAATTCGTCATTGGCGAAAGAATTTGGAAGAAATATATATAACGATTTATTTTCAGCCATCTTGTTTATTTACTTTTTTCGGGTTTCTCTGACTTTAACAATCAGACAATACTTAGAATTCACCTTTAACTCGTTAAGATTTTGACTGAAAATCAATAATCAGCTGATTGCATTCATTGCTATCAACATTAAAGGACTAATTAATAAAGGTGTTGATTGTATGATATGACAAAATGATATAGTTAATTGGCTCCTGTCACATGTCACAAAAGGGATTTATTAACCACTGTTCTATGCACGTGTTTGAAGCAAATTTTTTACGCTTCCTCTCCTTCTTTTTATGATATGATAGTCCAGAAAAGAACATTGTTGTTATGACGAAAAATGTTCAAAAGAAAGAAAGGTCTCTGATGTAAAACTTTATCATTTAACTTTCATATAGATCATTGATTTGAGTGGGTACTGCAAAGTCGTTTCAGTGACAGATGTGTTTCAAGATAACTTTTGATATCTTTTTCGAGCATATAGTTTTACTTATTAACGATGGTCTAGAAAAGAAAACTGTCATTATGAAGAAGTCTATTCAAAAGGTTGGCATGAGAGTAACCCTTCAATGTAATGACTACACCTTACACAAGGGATCAATTCCAAGTGATAAGATGCTTTGTTTTGTTGTAAAAATTGTAAAAACCACTTATTATTTAGGGGGGGGCAGGAAAAATTTTAAAAGATATATGAATGTGTTAATTGGTGAAAAAAATAATAAAGTGGCGAAAAATATATTGTTTTGGCGAAAAAGGTGGCGAAAAAAATAATTGACCCAGGGGAAACCCTGGAGTACACAATCTTTGTTTGTTTATTATTTATAAAGTTCTAGGATACGGAGACGGTGCACAATCCTTCCACTGTTATGCACATTTTTTTTTCGACATGCAACAATCCTTTACAAATTTTCTAATATTTTTTGCAGCAAATTTATTAAAGTTTTTTTCAGAATACTCATTTCTACCTAATTATTTGTTAAGTTAACAACCAAACAGCTGTGATTTCCATCTTTCTTAATGTCTGCCGTGAGATAAGGATGATAAGCGGTGATGATTTTAATATCTAAGATTGCATGAAGAGGATACTATGACAAGTGGTGGTTTTGATCCTTTTACAGATTACTGGGGCAATTTAAAAAATGTTTATGAACATGGCGCGTGTGAAATTAGTTTGTACTCCTGCAAGGCTAAGATTGTTTATCTTTCTATAGTGCATTTTTCATGAAATTCAAAATTTTATTTGGTTGATGCAATAAAAAAAACATTGTATGATTTGATTCTTGTATTTAATCTAGGCTCTCAGATTAAATGTAGGATATAAAAATGAAATATTTGCTACTGGAATCATTAGAAGGATCCTATCAAAATATAAGTTTGCAGCCATTTTCACATAGTGGCAAATACTACAGTCATATATCATGTATATTACATGGCAGATTTTAGGACTTTCAATAAGACTGGACCCAGAAGTCAAAAATCATAACTTTAAGTACTCAAACACACCAAGTTTAGGTCATATAGTAGGGGGAAGGGGATCTCCCTCTCGATCACCTACCAAATTGATATACCCAAGATCAATGCATAATCTCAATCATGTCAGAATAGAACAGATAAGAATAAGATTGTAAGGTTGGTGTAGAAACTTCTTCAGATGCAGCAAATGTTAGTTTGTTTGACAATACTTTAATTTGCAGAAACAGCGGAAATCAAAAAAAGGTTACTATTAAAGACTAAGCCAAAATCTTTGGTATGTAGTGTCAAGTAACTAAGGTCTATAACAAAAGAACTAAGTAATAAATGTTGATTTCTTCTTTGATGGTATAGTAGATAAATCACATTTCAATGAAATCTTACATCTTAACCCATGTTTCTTGTCTGTTGTGATTACAATAATTCATGACGCTTTGTTCCTCTTACATCATATTCTATATAATTGGAGAATTTAGAGTGACAATGGGATGGTCTTCTTTGTCTTGTCAGGAAGGATTACTTAATATTTTTGCTATCTGTATTAACTTGCTGCGCAGATAATTGTATTTGCATTTGAAAAATTTGTGGTAGGAAAAGTTCAAAAGGGTATAATAAGGGACATAAAAGCATAAACAGAATATATCAAATATCATAAAAATTTCAGATATTTTGCCTGAAGTTTATCTGATGGTGGGAAAAGGAACCAAGAGCCCTGGCAATCCAAATCACAAGAGGCTGAAAAAGACTATTGCATATATTAAAACAAAAGTTTTACAAAATATTAAGAGTTATCCAGGGTTTCAGAATCTATTTTATTCTAGGTAATATTTTCAACAGTATACACCAAAATGTTGTGATTGGCAAATAGTGTCCTAAAACTAAAAAGTTATTCTTGCCAGGGAAAAAGCTTGAGGTTACAAAATTTAAACAGTAAAATGAACATCCTTGATACTAAATATTTTTTTCTAATTCAATGAAAGCTTATACAACAGATGACGGAAGTCTTGTATACTATCTACGTAAATACAGATCACATCTGTTATGCGATGTCACTAATTATTAGGATAATCCTTTCTTACAAAATTCCTGAAGATGACATTGTATTAACTCTACATCATATTCTTGTTTATTTCTGGAATATGTAATAAGTTATGACGTTGTTTTGTCAGTTTGTAGTAAATTGTTGCATTGTTATCTGCAATGAGATAGTTGTTACAGATTGTCTTTTTATAGTATTCATACCCATGTGGTGGACTATTAGAACTTGAAGTGAGGGGTTGGACAGGAGTTAGGGTAAACAAGAATGAGAGGGACAATAGTGATTTGGGGGTATGGAAGTTGAAATCCATTACACCTGCCCAACCCCTCTGAAATGTCATCAATAAAGTACCATTGGTGCCTCTGACTGTGATATTTGAAGTCAAGACTTTTCTGTGTGTGCTCTCAATTCTATACTGTTATCTATTTTAGCATAGATGTAATATGCTAAAAGTAAGGTGTAAAACACTTGTCTTAATGTGTGAACTTTACTCAGGCTTATACTTGTAGAATGTCATTTCAGGTTGTATTGTCAAATTGGGATTCTTCTCCAGGGGGAAAAAACTCTATTCTTCACTAATGGCAAACAATATCACTGAAGATGATATATATGATTTATTAAGTAAGAACCCTTCAAAACAGACCAAATATTCATCTTTTACTTCATATTTGAATGTGACAAAATTAACTAAAGTCTTGCATGCACTAACATGTATATATGCACTTGCAGAAGGTTGATTTCAATCCATTATGATGCTCATATATTGTTTCTTGTCAGATGAAGGGGATAGATTTGTTAATTTAAAAAAATAGACTAAACATGTCAGATGTAGAAACAGACCATTATTTACTAATGGGTCAGAAACTGACATGAAATTGATCAAAGAACTGCTTTTAATTATTTTGCACTTGGAATGATGGATTGCATGTTAAATGTTAACTTGTAAAAACATTTGCTGCAATTTGTTTATGTTAAATTACCTGATTAGTTTGAAACTGTATTAATGAAGGAATTTGCTTTAACAAATTTGAAGAAGTTAGAGTATTAAATCTATACGGATATATATATACAGGTCTGTGGTGGATCAAATTCAGGTGTTCGGGGGCTAGATCCCCTTTTAACGATCAATGCTTATTAAAATTGAAAGGGTACATATGGTTGGACCCCCCTCTCCCGTTTTTAAAAATGGCTAGGTCCACCCCTCATTCAGCAGAACTATTAATGCTTAGAACATGTAGAATGAGAGGAAATTTCACAGATTTTTACAAGAAATCCTAAATGGGTCACCAAATATAATCATGTTCAAGCAAATATTGGTCAGAATGTGGTGGGGTTAATAACATGCTTTAAAAAAGGTACATTTTTTAATAGGTGATCTGCTTTAACTATTTAATCAAATTCTCATCTTTTTTCCCACCTTAACTGCAAGTTTTCAAGTGCTTAGGAACAACTGATTTACTAGAAGAATTATTGTTTTGTATGAAGAGTTAAAAAACTAACATCACATGCACTTAGAAATGTTTAATTTCTCAATGTTAAATATTGAAAAAATACATAATGAAATTTATAAAAAATGAAAGAATTTGATGTACAGTTAAAAACAGACCAAAAATTTTTGTTAAAGAATATTTTAAAGGGGGAAAAGATGTTTAATCTCTGAAAATCTAAACTATTAATTAGAGCACCAAAAAATGTTTGTTTATACCATGCCTGCATGACTTGACCTGTATTTTCAAAATATTGAAATGTATGTCTGATATCAGTTTTAATGAGGCTGATTTGTATAGTAAATAAACACACATATCAACCAGGGTTATTTATCCAACGTTCACATGTTTTTCATCTTTTATCTTTTCTTTTCATCTTCATATGTTAAAATAAAGATACCTCATGGCTGTATTTTTGTGAAGATTTCAATCTTGAAAATCTATTTATTTTCTTTGAAAAAACTAGAAAGATGTGTTTTAAGGTCATAGATCAAGATTTTTTGCTTCATATTAAATATTTTTTATTGAAATTATAATTTATCTTATATCAACAGAGAAACAGGTCAATTAAGTATGCTTTGGGTTTATCTTTTTGTGCTGACTTATATGTCAGTATGTAAATGTGTTAAAATATTGCTTGCTGTTATTTCAGGTGTATTGCTCTAAAACATAAATACAACCCTGTATCACGCACATATAGTTGAGAGCTACAAATAAAATGTTTATACCTATCTTGTATTGTTTCACATTTTTTTTTTTTTCACATTCTTATCAGGAATTCATTTAAAACTAAAAAAAATAAAATCTTATTTATTTATTATTTTTTTTTTTGGGGGGGGGGGGGATAAGTCTAGTTAATTAAAAAGATTATCGATTAATCATTCCCTTAATTTTTCATCCCAGAATTTAACATGCACAGTGGGAAACACCAGTATTTTTCATTACCTATAATGTTTATGTTTTGCTTAGCAATAAGTTGTTGATAGAACACGATTATCAGCTTGCACTGTTGTACAAAGTTTATGGAGTTACTGCTTATATAAATATTGACTTATCCTAATTTCCTTATTATAATTAATTAACCATAACTAGAGCACCTGGTGTTTAGGGCAAGCTGTAAAATGTGGATATGTCGAGTCATATTTGGCACAACTTTTTGGAATTTTGGATCCTCAATGCTCTTCAACTTTGTACTTGTTTGGTTTTATATATATTTTGATAAGAACATGGCTGACTGAGGTTGCTGATGACTCTTATGTAGAAAAAACGCACGTTTAGCGTACTAAATTATAATCCTGGTACCTTTGATAACTACTAAAGTATGGGTTTTTGTTTGTTTGTTTTGTTTGTCAATTATTGTCTCCCTTGAGATGAAAGTCACAAAAGCAAGACAGAGGTTTGCTAATTTGACTGTTGCAGCAGAAACTATTTGTATAAAGGTTATTATTTTAAAATGAAAGAAGACAATGTTGCATCAATTTGCTACAAACTCCTGATTATAAACAAATCATAACTTATTACATGTTCCAGAAATAAACAAGAAAATGATGTAGAGTTAATACAATGTCATCTTCAGGAATTTTGTGAGCAAGGATTATCGTAATAATTAGTGACATCTCATAACAGATGCGATGTGTATTTACGTAGATAGTATACAAGACTTCCGTCATTTGTTGTGCAAGAAGCTGTCTTTGAACCCAAAATAAATATTGCCTTGCTGTTTCAAAAGGTTCATATGTAACAGAGTTTCCGTGTGTCATGATTGTCAGCTGTCCTTGACCTCATTTTCATTGTTCAGCGACTGCTTAAAAGTATTTTTTTTTCTCATGTGAACTTTCACAAGTGAGAAAAAGGATAATTATATTTGTACATTGGATTCTGGCAGGATCCATCACATTTCACTAGGCCTAAATTCATGGATCAGTGATCAAGGTTAATTGTACATTAAAAGGTCTGTTTTGCAGAAATATAAATGGAATGATTGTAAAGTTTGCATTTTTCCAAATGATCAAGATGGCAGGTTTTATCTGATGACCTATTTTTCATGGTTCATTGATCATGTTAAGTTGAATACACAAACACTCCCCCATTTGCTAAGAGTTCATAACAAATATCATGATATTTACATTTATTTGAATCAAATTTTTGCATTTGTCTCGATTTCAATTGACTCTTCTTCAATTTTTTTTTTATTAGATTTGATGCGCAAGACGATACCTCCCTCAATTGCCTAGGGTACATAATATTCAGATTTTAGGAATATTTGTCTTGATTTCCATTGATTCATCTTCAAAAAAGAAGAATTAAGATTTGATACCCAAGACATACCTCTCCCATATGCCTAGAGTTCATAATAAATTACAAGATCTATACATTTATTTGAATCAGATTTTCGGCACATTTGTCTTGATTTCAATTGATTCATCTTCAAAAAAGAAGAATTAGATTTGATGCAGCAGATACTTTCAATATGCGTGTTCTTTGATAACTGTTGCATTTCTAGATCTAGATTTTATCTCCTTTCTTCATTAGAGATGATTATCCTATGATATATCTATAAATGACTTAAACATAGAGGGGGCAATGGATTGTTAATATGGAATTCTAATTGTCGTAATGTAAGAATCATTGCTGAAATAATTATGTTCCCATTCCTTCTTGTAAAAATTCGCACATCTGGCTTGAAGCCCATTAAGCTGCTAATTGAGGGTGGTATTTGAAGATTTCAGGCTCCTGTTTTTTTAAGGGACCTTTGTGTGCTGTTGTATTATACTTTATAAAAAATGAAGGATAGCAAGGAGGTAATAAAAAAGTCAAAGAAAAAAAAACATACTGTACCGGGTAAATAGAAAAAAATACTTATAAAACTAAAATTTTGATAGCAGGGTTGGAAATGTTGTCATGTTAGAACAAAAACCACTAGTTGTGTGTGTGTGGGGGGGAGGGGGGGGGGGGGTTCGATGCAACAAGTCAACAACAATAATATACAGAAAACTAAAGATTATAGGACGGGCAAAATCAACCCCTCAAGAATGGATAGAACTGTGGTACTGAAACAAACAGTAATTCCTGTTCCACTTATTAACATCAGACTGATAACGTTTGGTTTTTCTTACCCTAGACTTCAGGATTTTGGTGGCAGGGTTGGAAATGTTGTAATGGCAGAAAAGGCATGTGTTGTCAAGTGGGTCAATACAACAAGTCAAGACTTAAAGATTTTGGTTGCAGGGTTGGAAATATTGTAATGGCAGAAAAAGCATTTGTTGTCAAGTGGGTCAATACAACAAGTCAAAACTAAGATTTTGGTTGCAGGGTTGGAAATGTTGTAATGGCAGAAAAAAACATTTGTTGTCAAGTGGGTCAATACAACAAGTCAAAACTAAGATTTTGGTTGCAGGGTTGGAAATGTAATGGCAGAAAAAGCAATTTGTTGTCAAGTGGGTCAATACAACAAGTCATAACTAAAATGTTGGTGGCAGGGTTGGAAATGTTGTAATGGTAGAAAAACATTTGTTGTCAAGTGGGTAAATACAACAAGTCAAAACTAAGATTTTGGTTGCAGGGTTGGAAATGTAATGGCAGAAAAAGCAATTTGTTGTCAAGTGGGTCAATACAACAAGTCAAAACTAAGATTTTGGTTGCAGGGTTGGAAATGTAATGGCAGAAAAAGCAATTTGTTGTCAAGTGGGTCAATACAACAAGTCATAACTAAGATTTTGGTGGCAGGGTTGGAAATGTTGTAATGGTAGAAAAACATTTGTTGTCAAGTGGGTAAATACAACAAGTCAAGACTAAGATTTTGGTGGCAGGGTTAAAAATGTTGTAATAGTAGAAAAATCAATTTGTTGTCAAGTGGGTCAATACAACAAGTCAAAACTAAGATTTTGGTTGCAGGGTTGGAAATGTTGTAATGGCAGAAAAATATTTGTTGTCAAGTGGGTCAATACAACAAGTCAAAACTAAGATTTTGGTGGCAGGGTTGGAAATGTTGTAATAGTAGAAAAAGCAATTTGTTGTCAAGTGGGTCAATACAACAAGTCAAAACTAAGATTTTGGTTGCAGGGTTGGAAATGTAATGGCAGAAAAAGCAATTTGTTGTCAAGTGGGTCAATACAACAAGTCATAACTAAGATTTTGGTGGCAGGGTTGGAAATGTTGTAATAGTAGAAAAAGCAATTTGTTGTCAAGTGGGTCAATACAACAAGTCAAAACTAAGATTTTGGTTGCAGGGTTGGAAATGTTGTAATGGCAGAAAAACATTTGTTGTCAAGTGGGGCAATACAACAAGTCAAGACTAAGATTTTGGTGGCAGGGTTACAAATGTTGTAATAGTAGAAAAAGCAATTTGTTGTCAAGTGGGTCAATACATAACAAGTCAAAACTAAGATTTTGGTTGCAGGGTTGGAAATGTTGTAATGGCAGAAAAAACATTTGTTGTCAAGTGGGTCAATACAGCAAGTCAAAACTAAGATTTTGGTTGCAGGGTTGGAAATGTTGTAATGGCAGAAAAAGCACTTTGTTGTCAAGTGGGTCAATACAACAAGTCAAGACTAAGATTTTGGTGGCAGGGTTGGAAATGTTGTAATGGCAGAAAAAGCACTAGTTGTGGGGGGGGGGGGGGGGGGGGGGGGGGGGGGGGGTCATCATTTTAACAAGTCAACAACAATGAATACACAGAATCTTAAGATGGGTAACATAAAACCCACAAAAACGTAAAGAAATATGGTGCTCTGAAACAGACAGCTATTCCTGTTCCACTTATTAACATCAGACTGATAATGTTTGGTTTTTCTTACCCTAGACTTCATTATATTTATAAACCATTAGTAGAGGTTAACCTAGATCATTCAATTTCCTTTTATTTGAAACTTCTGTTTATAAACTCTTAAGTAGTCACAGTAGGGAATTATCAATGAGGGATTATGTAACATTCGTTATATAATAATATGATATATATTTGTTATGTAATAGTCTCAAAGTAATTGAATTGAAATTTGTTTCTCCTCTGAGTGCATATTTATAGAGGATTTGAATCAACTATGTTGAAAAGGGGTATAGGGATCAAGAAGACAATGCCCAAAACTGGTTTAAAAGCAAAAATAGAAGATTGCTATTCATGGTTTATGTTGCACAATTTGTGTATTCCAAAAGTATAAAGTTTAAATGTTTTATGACAGAGAGATCTATTGTTGAAATCCATATGGTGACATATAGTAGTTAATTTCTGTGTCATTCAGTCTTTTGTGATGATACCATATCTTCTTATTCTCATTTATAATTGTACATTGTCACTGCAAGGGAAGGCTGTAGGCTTATACTCATTCAGCTGCTTCTGGTGTCTAGCTTGCCTAGTGTGCATGAGGTTGTGGGTTCCCTTAACAAGTTGTTAACATAGATTAATTTTTCATCTGTAGCTTGATGGCTGGAAATATATAAATTTTCATAGTGAAGAAATCATCACTTTAAAATTGATTAAATTAAGTGTGAAAGTTCTAAGATCAAATCTTACTTGTCATAAGTATTTATATCAGGCCATCTTAGGTCACCATACCTGATACCTAGCAGTTTTGTTCCATGATAATCTAAAATTTAGGTGAACCCATGGCTTTCATGAAATAAACAGTACATACACCTGTTTTATATCAATAATTGAAGTAAGTTATATGGTTTAAGGCTAGTGCTTTGCTTAGCAAATGCATTTTAATAAATTGTATTTTATAGTCATTATTTTCATATACTAAGTGTCCAATATTGACTTGCAACTAAAAAAACATAGTCAAAGTGCACATGCCATAAATGCTTAATTTTACCTGGGTTATCTGCCTTTAACAAAACTTTGGTGGCAGGGTTGGAAATGCTGTAATGCTACAAAAATGTCAGTTGTTTGGGAGGGTCATTAAAACAAAAAAAACAAGAATGTTGTGTCATTCTTTATACTAAATTATAGCTATGGTAAAGAATCATCTTTAATATAATAGTGGGAAGTTTTTTGTCCATTGTTATGTTACAAAGAATCATCTTTTGTAGTAGGGAAGTTTTTAGTCAATTGTTTTGTAATATGCTTATAAGAATCATCTTTCGTAGTGGGGAAGTTTTTAGTCGATTGTTTAATAATATACTAAAGAACCATCTTTCGTTGTGGGGAAGTTTTTAGTCGATTGTTATGTAATATTAGTGATATAACACAGACCTTATATATATATGTCCCTTGGTAATTGAAAAGGCTAAAGATATCATCCATATGCATTTATTTTGTATCAATATTTAAAACTGTTTTTATCTTCATTCATGTGCAATCAGTAAATTTATGACTTATGAATTCAAAAAACTAGGCTTAAAGATTATGCAGAACTGATAAAATAGTAATTGTTGTTTGGTAATTGTAAAATCCTTTAACAATATATGGTCGGAAAATTGATGAAAAATTCTGAATTATGACTTATGAGAGAGGACTTGAGGCTATTTTCACAAAAAATCTTATGAGTAAAATTTCTTGTAACTTAAGATCATATAAAAAAGAAGATATGGTATGATTGTCAATGAGACAACTATCCACAAAAGACCAAAATGACACAAACATTAACAGTACGGCCTTCAACAATGAGCAAAGCCCATACCACATAGTCAGCTATAAAAGGCTCAGATAAGACAATGTAAAACAATTCAAATGAGAAAACTTGTAACGGCCTTATTTATGTAAAAAAAATAAATGAAAAAAAAATATGTAACACATAAGCAAACGACAACCACTGAATTACACATTTCAGCATATCTTACTACAATGTATCAATATTAATCTTAATGAAATATAATTGAGAATGGCAATTGGGAATGTCCAAGAGACAACAACCCCACCAAAGAGCTAATAAAGTATAAGAATTTTGTGAAAAAGTATCAATATGGTCATTATACAGAACAATTGTCTCCAATTATATTTAGTGAGGTATGTATTCAGGCCTGTACTGAGTGTAGTCAGGAATTTCCAAGGGGGGGTTTGTTGGACTCACAAACTCGACTTTAGCAGTAACAATTCTAACAAACATTGACTTTAACAGTGCTTATTTGTTTTCAGGGGGGGGGGGGGGGGGGGGGTCATCCGAACCGCCTGGCTAGGGGTATGGTATTCATGATCTATCTGTTACTGGACTAACAATAAATGCACCATTTTTCACAAAAGTATAAGTCAGACAAAAGTTGGAAAATAAATTACTTGATTTTGAAATTAATTTATTTACAACAAAAAAAATCCAGTTTGAATTGATGAAAACTGCTGCCAGAAGTCAAAAATTGAATTCTGAAAGTGTCAATTTAAATTCCTCAATGTTGAATTATTCTACAAAAAAATGAATGAATTGATGAAAGTTGCTGCAGTTTAACAGCCTGAAGTCAAGAGTTGAATTACAAACTGTTAATTTAAATTCTTCAATGTTCAAAAAAAATGATGAAAATTTACAACCCCAAGATTTTTTTTACAAAAATTGTGAAGTGTGTTATCAGGTAAGGATAAGAAACTGACAAACTGAGTGATGAAAACAACATCTTCTGATTTACAAAATACTGTAGCGTCAATCATGTCAATTGAATATGATATATTACACATACTATTGCAGAAACAGAATTTATTACAATCAGAAATGTAAATGATATATTATGCATACAATTGCAGACAAAGATCATTACTAATTCCATTGAGAATTGGTTTCAGAGATATTTTTCTATGCTGTGCATCCTAGTTATCTGAATTTTGTTGCTTATGTATTATTATACCTCCTATGATGTCAGTCTGTAACTGTTGGTACATGAAGCGTTGTATAACTGTGCTGTTATTTAATAAAAGGGGACTTATATGTGAATTAGTCTGGAACTTTATAATGAGGGGGGATAGGACCTTTATCAGGACTCCGGGATAGGGTGTTTTCAAGCTCGGGATTTCAGGATTGACCCTTTCAGGATCCGGGAATCCTTTTTTTTGGATTTCGGGACGTCAGGATTTACTTTATTTAAATTCGGGACCTCTGGATTTCCTATTTTTTAAGTCTGGGATTTCGGGATCAGTACCCCTCCTACCCACCCCACCCCCCTCTATAATGTTATTAAAGTTGTACCAATTGTAAACAATATATTTTAATCTGCCAGGGTTCTTGAAATGTTTTTTTCCTGGTGATCCTATTAGAAGAAAATCTGCTAATCATATCTATTCTTTCTATATTGCAAAATACCTATGTAATGACTCCCTTCTAAATGTGGTGGTCAAAAACTTTGGATCACCCTAACAGAGCTATACATGCTATATTGCATTCAGTTTGTCTGTGTGTCTGTTTTCCATTTCTATACAAATACTTCATATTTGGTCAGCAAATTTTCAGTGATCAGTTTTAATCTGAGAGTGCTGATAACCCCAGCTGACTAAGGTGTTACATTGGGTTATAGGAAAATAACAATTTACCAACAATCATGACAATATGAAACACTTAGATATAAATCTTTTAAAAAATAAAAAAAATTGTCTCTGATTCTCTCTACTTTCCTTTTCCTTTTTGTAATAAAACCATGAACTACATGTACTTCTATTAGAAGTGGAGTTAATGCTTTAATAGCACTAAAGCATGTGCAACCTCTTGTTCATATAATTACATAATTTGACTTCACACATTAAGGTTACGATACTCTTTCATCACATGTATCAGCCTCAAGATGTGTAATCTTAATACAAGTGTAGATCAATCCTAAATTGATTGAAATGAAACTTAATGTAAAAACTCTTTAACAGTGTGATTTGCTAAAATTACTTTTAATATATTATTAATTTGTATATTTGAGAATCATATCACTATAACATATATTTAACCAAGTTTAATTGATAAATGAAGAACGAAAGATTATTTTTTTCGCTCGTTCCCAACATTTTAATCTGATGTACTTTAAATTTGTGTGTTCAAACTGCATAACATGCCGCGATCTTAGTTATATTTAAGTATGTCTTTTGATTTGTATATCTTGGTACAATCTTTAAATTTAAAAATTTTGGATCGCTACCAATTTTATTTCAAAGTTGGATAGTTTTAAATTAAAATTTGATTACCTACAGCTGATTGTTGATATTATAAAATGGTGAAAAAGGCTAATATAAGTGTTATAAAAACTGTTTGCCAAATTGAAAGACAAGATCCAAGCCAAAAGAAACACAGGGTGTGACAAGCAAAAAGTTTTTAGTTTATTAAGAATACATAAAAAAAAACCTCTTGAACAGATGGTTTTACAAATGGATACACTCATTTGAATTTGTGACACTACCTCATTGTAAAATTATAAGTCTGGCATTATTGAAGGCTGTTTGGTGATGTAATGTAACTCATTTTCTCATGTCTCAATATTTCAATGGCTTTTCCTTCTAATTCGTATACTTTAACGATGTCAGTTTCTGGTCATCATGGCTTATTGAACAAATATAGGGCTATTGATAATTTTTATTCCCCACCTAGGATAATAGAGGGGCTTTATTTTTTCTGGTCTGTTAGTCTGTTCGTTCATTCGTTCGTTCGTCTGTCTGTCAGGTTTTAGTTGAAGTTTTTGGTCAAAGTAGTTTTTGATGAAGTTGAAATCCAATCAACTTGAAACTTAGTACACATTTTTCCTATGATATGATCTTTTGAATTTTAATGCCAAATTAGACTTTTGATTCCCAATTTCATAGTCCACTGAACTTAAAAAATGATAGTGTACTGTGGACACATTCTTGTTAAAATCTACTTTTTAAGTATTAATGCTTGCCATGTACCTTTTGGTGCCGTTGCAAAACTGTCTATTTGTCATATATATATATACATTTCATGTGTAAGGCATTCAATAGTATCTTGTAAGATTTAATTTTTGATGACATTATGTTTCTGTGTCACTGACCTATATATATCCAGAATGTCCTTCTGTTATTATTTTCATATGAGAGCCTTCATGTGTATTGGTTAGCATAGAGCCTTCATGTGTAGTGGTTAGCATATTAGGGTACTTACACAAAGGTTCCTGGTTTTATCCCCGTTCCAGGAAGAACATTTTTGGGACTGTATGTATGACTCTCCCTTGACACCATTTGCAAGTTTGGTCTTGAGAAACAATGATAGTCCATCGGAAATAGTCCATGACAATAAATAGCAGACCCATATCTCTTGCATCTAAAAGACACCCTTGTAGATTTTAAAAAAGAACAGCACTTGCACCAGAAAAGTGTAAAGCGATTTAAATAAGTTGCAATACTTCAAAACCTCAAAACAAGACATCCATGGACCATTGTAACAACATATTTTAGACAATTGAACAGACAAAACTACATATTTCACACATTTTGGAATCTTATCAGTCAAATAGACAGTTTTCAAGTGCTTTATATTATTACTAGCTATATATATAAAAACTTAATAAAAAAGAGAGTAATTTCAAAATTTTATGTGTTGACATTTTATTTCTATTTTTCAGGGTATGGTTGTGAATGGATTCGTTAATGTTGTGATATCCACCGTGGAACGTCGTTATGACATGAGCAGTACAGAGTCGGGGATTATAGCGAGTAGTTATGACATTGCTTCCGTCCTTTGTTTAATACCTGTTAGTTATTTTGGAGGACTCGGTTGTAAGCCTAGATATCTTGGAATAGGTGTATTTATCATGGCAATTGGATCATTTGTTTTTTCAATACCAAAGTTTACCGCTGCTGAATATGAGATTATTTCAAGTGGAGATAACTTGTGTCATTCATCTTATAATAGCTCAACAGAGTGTGACAATAAAATAGATAGTTTATCGAGTTATAAATGGGTGTTTTATTTAGGACAATTTTTACATGGGGCAGGTGCTGCCCCCTTGTATACCTTAGGAGTTACCTACCTTGATGAGAACTTACCACTCCGATCATCATCAATGTATATAGGTAAGATTAATTGTAAAATAAAACATGGCATTATATTCGTGTAATTTTAGCCCTCACTATCGCACGTGCAAAAAAAACATGATTATAGTGCCATGTTGAAACTACACTAAAGAATATCTTGCATCAATTATTTCTAAACAGTATGTTATACCTTTTTATGTATGTTTAAACATAAACATCAATATTATTAAAATTGCAAATGGAATAAAACTTAGAATGTTACATTTATACACATTGAGGTTAAAATAGAAGAAAAAAAATCGGTACTTGAAGGAGATTTAATAAACAAAATAAACCCAGCTTTTATAGAGAATTAACATCTTCATCAATATTCAAGTCTAATTTCGAGTATGCTTAAATTAATTTAAGATGATTATTTGAATATTGTAAGCAGTTTTGGAATGTCAATCGGAGAAAAACTTGATCAAAGATGAATAACATGATTTCTGTGATGAGACAGTAAAAAAACATAAAAATGTCATCAAGCAGAGAATAGTTATCTCCCATTTTACAGTTTTGAAAAAGTACAAAAATGAAGAGTTATTTCCCATGTTTAAGTTTTGAAAAATTACAAAAATGCAACAATTTTTTTTGAACCTGATTTTAGTTGAGAAATTCCATTGTATTGATTCATTCATTTCATGTTATCTATACATCCCTACAGCAAAAAACTGCTTTATTTACGATAGAATTTCATTTAAACTTGAGTAATATTTGAGTTGTGTCGGAAAAAAATATACCTTAATATGCAAAGGAATATCAATACATCTGTTACAGCTAATTTCCTAATGCATGTAAAGCAGATCTTTGGTTGGCTTGCTTGCTTTGCTTGTATAATTGTTTATACGAGATTTGTAAATAAGATTGACATTTTTAAACAATATATTTAGGCATAGTTTAACCTGTATATATAATATTTGAATTTAATTGGGTGTTATCCTAATTATAATGATTGTACAATATAAAAACAAAGCAAGAGAGCTAACTAAAGTCCTGCTCTACATGCTTTAGGATATAAGCTGTAATATGGTTAACCTAGTTCAGATTGATAAAATCTCAAGTCTGTAACAATTTTGAAAATTGAGGTCTTCTTCTTTAGGTTTCTAGCGATCCTTCAATTATTGAAGATTATTTGCCAGGCGTCGACTATAAAATTTATAATTTACATTTTAGCAGGAAAAAATCAAAAATAACAAAATCAAGAAAAAACAAAATAACGTATGTACATTCAAAAAATAAATTTTGATAAAACTATATACATTTGATAACAGAATAGTTAGGGATAGAATATGGGGATGAGAGCAGATTCTGTGATCATACTCTTAAATCCCTCTACTGTACTGTACTGCATGATACTATTTGTTGTGGCAGATAGTTCCAATTTATAATTGTTCGTGGATAAAATGAATATTTATAACTGTCTTTAGATGTTTGTATTTGCCTAAATGAGAGCGGATTGCTATGTCTGGTTCTATTGTCTAGTGGGATCAAAAGGTTATGTGTAGGGACTGTGCAACAACAATTTCATGAATAATTTTGTAGAAGAAAACAAGTCTGTAACGTAAGCCCCTAATTTTGAGTGGGTACCAATTTATCTGTCATCATTTCAGTAACTGAGCTGGTGTTATGGAAGCGATTGCATGAGAAGCATGCTGCTCTTCTCTGAACTTTTTCAATTTGTGTAATTTGCTGTTTTTGAGGTGTTATAGCAACCGTACAACACAGACCAAAATTCATCTCATATTTTGTATTTCATTGTTTTGAAATCCATCAATGTCTTATATGTGTACATGCACTTTCGAAAGGTTGGTTTCTATCCAAAGCAACTCATTTGATATATTTCAGGGATGATTCCAGGTGTTTTCAAATGGGTCCCTTGACTATCAAAATTGGGAATTTTCATGCAATTGGGATTTTTTTTCCGGCATAAAATCTATGATGAATTAACACTATTTTCCTATAAAAACGGAAAATCAAGTTTTACCTTTATTTATACATGTATATACAATGACTGCTGTAAGAAGTTGTAACATTTTGAATAATCCTGATGGAGCTACTCAGCGGATTATCAAATAATAGTATATAAATATATCATGATTACCAGATCGCTTGACATCCTGACATTCGATTGGGACGAGTAAAACTAAAGTTGTTACATGTACATGAAGTTTATTGTACTTCTTTTAGCAGTTTACATCTTAGCTATGGTAACCTTTTTATACGACTGCAAATTTTGAAAAAATTTTCGTCTATATTGCTATCACATTGGCGTCGGCGTCGTCGTCGTCGTCGTCCGAATACTTTTAGTTTTCGCACTCTAACTTTAGTAAAAGTGAATAGAAATCTATGAAATTTTAACACAAGGTTTATGACCATAAAAGGAAGGCTGGTATTGATTTTGGGAGTTTTGGTCCCAACATTTTAGGAATTAGGGGCCAAAAAGGGCCCAAATAAGCATTTTCTTGGTTTTCGCACTATAACTTTAGTTTAAGTTAATAGAACTCTATGAAATTTTGACACAAGGTTTATAACCACAAAATAAAGGTTGGGATTGATTTTGGGAGTTTTATTTTCAACAGTTTAGGAATTAGGGGCCAAAAAAGGGCCCAAATAAGCATTATTCTTGGTTTTCGCACAATAACTTTAGTTAAAGTAAACAGAAATCAATGAAATTTAATCACAATGTTTATGACCACAAAAGGAAGGTTGGTATTGATTTTGGGAGTTTCGGTCCCAACAGTTTAAGAATTAGGGGCCAAAAAGGGACCCAAATAAGCATTTTTCTTGGTTTTCGCACCATAGCGTTAGTATAAGTAAATAGAAATCTATGAAATTTAAACACAAGGTTTATGACTATAAAAGGAAGGTTGGTATTGATTTTGGAAGTTTTGGTCCCAACAGTTAAGGAAAAAGGGGCCCAAAGGGTCCAAAATTAAACTTTGTTTGATTTCATCAAAATTGAATAATTGGGGTTCTTTAATATGCCGAATCTAACTGTGTATGTAGATTCTTAATTTTTGGTCCCGTTTTCAAATTGGTCTACATTAAGGTCCAAAGGGTCCAAAATTAAACTTAGTTTGATTTTAACAAAAATTGAAACCTTGGGGTTCTTTGATATGCTGAATCTAAAAATGTACTTAGATTTTTGATTATTGGCCCAGTTTTCAAGTTGGCCCAAATCGGGGTCCAAAATTAAACATTGTTTGATTTCATCAAAAATTGAATAATTGGGGTTCTTTGATATGCCAAATCTAACTGTGTATGTAGATTCTTAATTTTTGGTCCAGTTTTAAAATTGGTCTAAATTAAAGTGCAAAGGGTCCAAAATTAAACTAAGTTTGATTTTAACAAAAATTAAATTCTTGGGCCTCTTTGATATGCTGAATCTAAACATGTACTTAGACTTTTGATTATGGGCCCAGTTTTCAAGTTGGTCCAAATCAGGATCTAAAATTATTATATTAAGTATTGTGCAATAGCAAGTCTTTTCAATTGCACAGTATTGTGCAATGGCAAGAAATATCTAATTTCACTATATTGTGAAATAGCAAATTTTTTTGTAATTAAGAGTTATCTTTCTTTGTCCAGTATAGTAAGCAAGAAATATCTGCAAGAATTTTTTTTAATTGGAGTTATCTTTCTTTGTCCAGAATCAACTTAAATCTTTGTTATATACAATATACAATGTATATTCACTTTTTACTACCAACTGATAAATTTAAATAATCTTTACCATTCAGTGATAACAAGCAGTTTTTTTACATCATGTATTTAAATGAGTAGTAATTGTTGCAAACTCCATTAGAATATTTTAATTGAAATTAGTTTTGGAATAAGGGAAAGGGGGATGTGAATAAAAAATTGGGTTAAATTTTTCTCATTTGAAATTTCATAAATAAAAAGAAAATTTCTTCAAACACTTTTTTGAGAGGATTAATATTCAACAGCATAGTGAATTGCTCTAAGAGAAAACAAAAATTTTAAGTTCATTTTAATACATTCATTCTGTGTCAGAAACCTATGCTGTGTCAACTATTTAATCGTAATCCAAATTTAGAGCGGAATCCAGCTTGAATGTTGTGTCCATACTTGCCCCAACCGTTCAGGGTTCAACCTCTGCGGTCGTATAAAGCTACGCCCTGCGGAGCATCTGGTTACATATAGCAAATAAAAATATCCATTGGGTAATTTTTAACAGCTAGTCATCTTTATAAATTGACATTGCTTGAAATTAATTTGGACTAACACATAAGTTCTGTTGAATTCACGAAAGCATTTACAATGGTTTAAGTCTTATTTTGGTAAGATATTTTTGGCAATTTTGTTGCTGATAAAATTATATGGGAGGTTGTCATAGTTTTACCCTTGGTGTAACCCTAAGGAACAATAAAATTTAAACATTGAACCATAATAATTTGTTTTCAAATTTTAATTGTTTGGATAATTTCCACTATTCATATCATTTTCATCTAGACTACAAAAAAGAGTAAATTCTGTATTTATTTAATATTTATTAAGTTTAATTCTCCATGAAGAAACAATAATTTTTTTCTGTGCCCAATAGCATTGTATCTTCTTAAAATACTAACCCGAACCTCAACCCCAAAAAGTTTTTTTTCTATCCTTCATTGATTTGTTTATGTCGTCCTTTATTCTAAAATGCCTAGACAGTCGGACTTTTGACAGAAATACTTATTTATATTTTTCATAAATATATTTGATAACGAGTTCTGTTAATCGATCTGCTTTGACAATAGTCCGAGATTACTCTGACGTCCAACGGCTGTTTAGCCAGACAAGCTGGTCACACGACCCAGCTTGTCTGGCTAAACAACCGTTGGGCGTCAGAATAATATTGGACTACCTTTACGAGATCGGCGCACATTAAATTTATCAAAGGTATTGTCAAAATTAATAAGTTTTGCTCCCTGCCAAGGTCTGCTTTTACGAGACCCATGTTGGTAAAAAGCATCTGTAATCGACCTGCTGGGCGATCTGCTTTTACGAGATCGAATACTCCCATGTAACATTTTTTGGTCAAATTTATGATATTCTAACTATAAGGTCTCACTCTGCTTTAAAATTACAAGACCAAATGTATTGAAAAACTTCTCTTAAACTTTTGAAAGAAAACTTACAACAATATGCTCATTTACCTTATCTTAACAATCTTCCGTTGACATTATTCTTCTTCGGCTTTTAACACGCTTTGATGAGAACTGCTGGAAAATTGTAATTGCCTAAGTCAAAAACGGAAAAAATTCCGGAAATATTAATTTTTTTTTCAATTGGGAATTTATTTTTACCCATTTTTTTCGGGGCCGCTGTAGGAATTGAGGGCCGCTAAGCGGCCCTAAACTATATAGTAGAATCATCCCTGTATTTATTTAGATGATTTTTACAGAGTTACCTCCCTGTAATGTCACATACCACCTTTAACATGATTAATATTGGATATATTTATTCAGATGATTTTTACAGAGTTACCTCCCTGTAATGTCACATACCACCTTTAACATGATTAATATTGGATATATTTATTCAGATGATTTTTACAGAGTTACCTCCCTGTAATGTCACATACCACCTTTAACATGATTGATATTTGATATATTTATTTAGATGATTTTTACAGAGTTACCTCCCTGTAGTGCCACCACATTTAACATAAGTAATATTTGATATATTTCTACTTGTAGGTATATTTTATGCCTTTGACATAGTAGGACCAGCTATAGGTTATTTAGTTATAAGTAATATTTGATATATTTCTACTTGTAGGTATATTTTATGCTTTTGCCATCGTGGGACCAGCCATAGGTTATTTAGCAGGCGGAGCATTCCTTAATCTATATGTAGATTTTGATTCAGTTGATACAAACAGGTATGTTGTGACATTTGATATTTATGGTATGTATAGGATTGCAAGTATCAGTCACAGCTGTGCTTATAAAAATACAGAAAAAAGTAAGGAGTTGTGTCCCATTAACAATGATTAAAGAACCATTATTGTTTTTGTACATAGTTCTACAACTATTCTTAACAACTAAAAAATTAAGCGACTTTGAGGTTACCAGATTTCCTCCTTTCTTTATGCTCATATCAAAGTAACTGAACATTTTGATTTGTGGATTTTCTGTGATCACCCTCTCAACCCACAAAATTAGAATCTTACAAACGAATAATTTGTTTTTTTTAACTTACAGACTTTTTTTATAGTGAATTAAAAAATTTCCAAATTTAGATCTTGTTGGCATTTTCAACAAGTTGGAAGGGGGGCCTTTGGAACTTATGTTACATGTGTTGCGAATGCATTTATACTGTTACGGTTGTCTTTTGCAGACCACTCTTCATAATGTTAGATCCACAACCTCCTGTGACAGAGTTCTGGAAATCTGTTTTCTCTAGTGGTCCTCACTATCATGTCGATTGCAAATTACCAAAATTGTGTTGGTCCTTCCCAAAAATGTGGTGGTCAAGTCCACCACATGTCGAAAACTCTGGTGTGATACATGTATTATATCATTTTCAATTATAGAGGGGCCTGATATTGGGGGGGGGGGGGGGGGGGGGGTCTTATCACAAATCACGAGTTGATTTTTTTTTCAATCACAATTCACAGAAAATAAATTTCCATGATCGATTGGTTTGTTTTGTGATGTATTCAAGCTTATCAATAAATTCTTCCAGTCAAAGATGGATTGAAGCCTGTTGAGTTTGTTTTTTGCGGGTATGAGTGTGCAGTTTTGTTTAAAAATTATGTTTTTACAGCTTATTTATAAATTCTCTTAGTCTATGATTTGAGCGTTGTGGATTTGTATACACCATTTAAGGGCTCTGTCTGTGTGTCTGTTTGTTCTTCTGTCTGTCTGTCCCGCTTCAGGTTTAAGTTTTTGGTCAAGGAAGTTTTTGATGAAGTTGAAATCCAGTCAACTTGAAACTTCGTACACATTTTCCCTATGATATGATCTTTCTAATATGAATACCAAACACTGTAAACCAACTTATTTTCGCTAGTAGATAAATAGCACCAATATAAATCGTTGTGAAAATGTAAAACTTGGATCTTTTCTTATTAAACTACATCATATAAATTTAAAGATCACGAAATTAAATAGCTGTGAAATGGACTTAAAAGGATAAAACGCGAAAATAAGTTGATTCACAGATGAGTTTTTACCCGAATTTCACAAATCACTGAACATAGAAAATGATTGTGCAAGTGGGGCATCCATGTTCACATTCTTGTTTTATGCTTTAAAAGTGTTGATGCTTTAACAGCTTATTTATAAATTCTCTTAGTCCTGAATCGGATGGAGTATGGTGGGTTTGGTATGTAACTTGCTAAAGTGTTCTGTTGTTATTTTTCAGCTTATCAATGTCCAAGATGGTTTGGAGTATGGTTGGTTTGGTATGCACTTTGCTAATGTGTTCTGTTGTTATTTTTCAGCTTATCAATAAATTCTCTGAGTCCAAGATGGGTAGGAGCATGGTGGGTTGGTTTTTTACTGAGTGGAATTTTAGCTTTAATGATCTCAATACCAATCTGTGGATTTCCTACATCTTTACCAGGTATTTATTGTACTCTTGTGAATAAAATGAGTTACAGAGTATATATCAATCAATGAGGTTGAAGCCAAATGACAGGAACAAGGCTAAACTTGAAATTAGAATTGTTCGGTGTTGCCTTACCTACTAATTTATTATTATAAAAAAAGAAGATGTGGTATGATTGCCAATGAAGCAAATCTCCACCAGAGACCAAATGACACAGAAATTAACAGCTATGTCTTTCAACAATGAACAAAGCCCATACTGCAAAGTGCATACCAATTTGCAACAACATAGTGTATTGCACAAAAGCCAAAAATTAAATATAAATTCAAATCATATAACCAATTTTAAGTTCTTTGAATACAGTTATTCTGTGTCCGAAACCTATTGTGTGTCAAATATTAAATAACAATCCAAATTCAGACCTGTATCCAATTTTGGCCCTAACTGCTCAGCGAAGCAATTTATTATTATTGCAAAAAATGCAAGCAGGGGTATAATCCCAATAATTTATACTCTCATTTTGATTTTTTTTTATATGAATTAAACAGGATACTGTAAATCAGAAATTATTGCGTACATTTATTATTGAGATTTTGTCATTTTTGACCCAAATGGGATATTCAGAAAAATCCTGTTTATTCAGATAAAAATTTCACAATGTTAGTAAATTATTGCGATTATAATCTTGTCGCATTTTTCTTAATAATAAAAACATTGCAACAATTTCTGAATTTACAGCAATGTTCACTCTAACTCTTGATAATTTTTTTCTTGCGTTTAATTTAGGTTCAGAAAACTACAAAGCAGAGAAAGAAAAAGAAGTATATAACAGTAACACCAAAAAAGTTCCCACAACAGAAATAGTCCCTGGTAGTAAAGGGAAGTTACTTCATGTCTGGTCTGCTGTGAGAGTCCTGCTAACAAATCCGACATTTATGTGTCTAAATTTAGCAGCTGCAGCAGAAGGTTTGTATTTTATCAGAAGAACACTCTATTATTTTGTGTAGAGTACCAGTTGTGTGGATTTTATACAGGTACTAGTTTTAAAAAAAAAAAACTCATGAAATAGAAGACCTTAGCAAAAAGAAAACTATATCAATTAATTATGAATAAATTGAGAATGAAGGGGGTTGGGTTAAAGATTATAGCAAACGACAGGGAGTCTAGATTAAACAAACACAAAAATATAGCATTTAAACATAATATGAAACCAAAAGGACAAAGTATAACAATTTAAAAGAGAAATGTATCTGCCTAATTTATGTACAAAATAATGAACAAAAAACAACCACTGAATAACAGGCACATAAATAATTTGAATGTGCCAACTCTCCCCTAACCTTGAGAATGTTGTAACAGCACAACATAAAAAGTATAAAAATCTGTTGAAAAAAGACTTAACTCATTAGATGCAAAGAAATAGAAATAATTCGAAAACACAGTGTGCACATGGACAGTAGTGCAGATTTCATGAAAATTGGCATCCACTAAAAGTACAGTGATACTTTGTCCTAAATGATAGTCATTGTGGTCCATTTGAGTTGACCTTTTTGTGCACATCCTTAACAATATAACAATAATTTGTCTTTTTCAGGTAATATTTTGGCAGGTTTTGCCACATTTACAATAACAATAATTTGTCTTTTTCAGGTAATATTTTGGCAGGTTTTGCCACATTTGCACCCAAGTTTATAGAATACCAGTTTGCTTTACAATCTTCTACAGCAGCTATGTATATAGGTAAGTGTAATAGCATACAATATCTGTTTATGCCTGCTACAGGTGAGGGGGCATTAGTGTTACCCTTGTCTGCACTCACCCATACACAATGCTGTTTACTACATGACACATTTCAAGTTCCATTTGGGTGGTGTCACTTTCACTGTTCTAGAATTATTCCCCTTTATAATGGTATATGCAAGCAGGGGGATAATCTGTGTCCAATGCACACATTCTCCACTTATTTTTCTTAGCACACATATTTTTTTAACCAACCTTATATACTTGTGGTTAGAAAGAGAGGGTGATCTCTGAATGGGGGGGACCAGAAAAACTAAATTTGAATTTGTTGCTACTCTAGTTAACCCTTTTCTCCATAATGACATCTTGAAAACACTCACCCCCATGAAATTGCACAATAGAGCTGAAAAAAGCTTTAATCACCAATTAACCAACCAGGAAAGTATGCAGCATTTAGAAGTGAGAGCAAAAAATGGTTCGGTTGAAGAAAGAATTACTGTAAACCAACAAAATTTCGCATCTTAGGGAGTAGAGAAATAATGATAATATGTTAAACTTCAATCTTTCCTTGTTTAACTACATCAATGAAATTTGAAAATCAAGAAATTAAATCATGCAAAATGGGTAAGTAAGGGCTAAACACAAAATAAAGAAATATTAGTTTACAGTATGAACTAAAGTACGATAGATAGTTTATTTGCTTTATTTTATAATTTATAATCAATAACTCATAAAAAATAGTTTTTGAGTGCTTAAGGTGGTACCCAACACTTTCACTAAAATTAATTTGGCTCGTTTAATTTTCATAACATTTTGTCAAAATATTTACTTTGACACTTTAATAAAAATATAAACATTTCAAAACATTTGAATCAACCGTTTTGTCAGAAAAATTACACTGGTTATATAGCAATTTGACAAACACCAATTGTGATCATTGAGAAGCCTAATATTCCTTTTACAACACAACGTTATTAAAACGTTTAGCTGATTTTACAGAGTTATCTTCCTGTAGTGTTAGGTACCACCTTAAGATAAAATGTTAATTATTTATTTTCAGGTTATGTTGCTGTACCCTGTGGTGGTGGAGGGACTTTTTTAGGAGGATATCTTGTTAAACGATTTAACCTAGGAATTAAAGGAATAATTAGACTGTGTCTTGGTGTGACTTTACCATGTTTTGCTTGTGTGTTAATTTTTTTAATTAATTGTGAAAATGTGCCATTTGCTGGAGTAAATATACCTTACCCAAAAGCACTAAACGGGTGAGTAAATTTAACCTATTTTATGGGTTTTCTTAATATTTCTTTGCAAATCACCAAATTTCAGTATATATACAATACCGGGCAAATAGATGTATTAAATTTTAAAAATTTATGCCCCATTTATGGGCATTCCGTTTTCTGGTCTTTTAATGCCAAATTAAAGATTTTACCCCATTTTCACAGTCCACGGAAAATGATAATGCAGATGGGGCATCCGTGTACTAGGGACACAGTCTTGTTTGAATCATAGTTTTTCTACTGACATTTAGGTCGGGATAATTAGTACCCATGGAATAAATATAGACGACTTTCAAGTTGGTGCGTTTTTCTGTTTATTTCAGAAGTTTAAGTCACAGATTAAGTTGATTATTCAATAACATCATTTACACTGATTGACATAAGCTCAATTCATTCGTAGAAATTCAACTTGAAATTGGTTTCTACTCTCAGAGGTCACTCTCATTTCATTGGTCAATTCAGTTTTCATTTGTCCAATCTTTAAATTCAGAACTAAAATAGGAATAATCATGTAAGAAATATTTATTTAAATAAGTTTTTTTCATTTAAGGTCAACCAGGATGGAGTTTTTAGGAACTTTTACGACAGATTCTTGTAGCGACAACTGCCATTGTTCCACGGAGGATTTTAATCCTGTTTGTGGAGATAATAATGTGGTTTACTACTCACCCTGCTACGCAGGTTGTCAGAATCTAATACCTGACTCCAATCCTCGGGTAAGGAGATAACAATGTGGTTTACTACTCGCCGTGCTACGCAGGTTGTCAGAACTTGATACCTGACTCTAACCCTCAGGGAATCACAAATGTTTCCATCATGTCTGTCTCAATATTGTAGAGACTAGACATCATTGAGATTGGAGCCATCTCTGTGGGGCTTACTCTGTGAAAATGTGTGTTAAAAAAAATAGGTATACCAATTCATGATACAAAAACACTAAACACACATGAAAAAAACCCTGCAAGAAAGTGCTTTTATTGCTGTTTTTCATCTCAAAGTTACACTGCAAGAACGTTCCCCTCACAACACACTTTTGGAATTGCTACTTAGAAGTGCACCATAGACAGAAATAAGCATGGTCAGGCTGCTGATCATTTATAATTTGATCACAAACCAATATGTCAAATGACCATTAACAGGAATTTTAATCTTTATAATTATTAATCATTATGTGTATTAACAGTATTTTGAAAGGATTGTAGAATTTTAAGTGGCCAAATAATGACCTCCATTCTTGTGTATTAAAATCATGTTTGTATTGATTGGTTCTTAATAAAACTTAAAGGCCTAATTTGAATTTGTGACAGTAAAATTTCAGATTGACATCAGCAAGTATCTTAATTGTATGTTTTGATAATAGTATGCATAATTTAAAGATATATATTTTGTTGTTGCAGCAATATGCAAACTGCAGCTGTATATCTACAGAGCCATCTGGTATGCATGCGACAATGGGCAAATGTGGAGCTTCCTGTACTTACTTGCCTATATTTTTGCCTGTCTTTGCCATTGTGATGTTGCTTACTTTTATTGCCAGTATGCCTGCATTGACTGCTACACTAAGGTAAGTAAATAAATCACAAATAGGTAGATATAAGAAGATGCGGTATGAGTGCCAATGATACAACTCTCCATCCAAATTACAATTTATTTGCAACACCAAACAGCAAACTATAAAGACCTCCAAAAATTACTAGTGTTAAACCATTCAAACAGAAAAAAAAAGTTCTAAACTATATAAAAAACAAGAAACACTTATGAACCACATCAACAAACAATTACTACTGAACATCAGAAGAACTGTTTTAAGATTTACAAGTTTTTATAGTGGACTATAAACTATCGGTTTTGCCCAATGTTGAAGGCTGTTCAGTTGCCAGTAATCTCTTACATTAAAGGTCATTTGTTATCTGGTCGATAGTTTTATCTCGAAGGCAATCATACAGTATTTCTTATTTTATCTAGAGTTACTGCTCTTTGTATTTGTAATTCAAGAGTTGTCTTTCTTTGAAATGAATACAATCTGACACTGTTCATAATACTATTTTTGTATTGACACATACTTCATTCTCTAAAGCCTAGTAACACAGGTACAGAGAAGGAAACATATTGATTTAAAATGGATATAGAAGATGAACGTGGTATGAGTGCCAACTCTCCATCCAAGTCACAAATTATAAAAGTAAACCATTATAGGTCAAGGTACAGTCTCCAAAGGGCTCCAAAATTACTAGTTTAAAACCTTTCAAAAAGAAATAAAAACATTCTAATATACTGTATATGAAAAAACAAGAAACAAGAAATACTTGTGAACCACTACAACAAACGACAACTACTGAACATCAGATTTCTGACTTAGGACTGGTGCTAAAAATTGCAGCATATTTAAAAGTTTTAATGATACCAAACCTTTAACCTTATCTGAAACAATAGTTTAATGTACAATGTTTAAGGAAAGTTTGCATATTTGTTTTCAGATGTGTGCCTCAAAAGGAGAGATCATTTGCATTAGGAATACAGTGGATCATAGCAAGATGTCTCGGTAAGATATAATTCACAAAGTAAAACCAACATAGTAGTACATTTGTACAACACTTAACTACTGAGGACTCATAATTATTCAATTATATTATTTAAACACCTCACCCTCACCAGAACACAATTTAATCATTGATCCATCTTTGTCCTTTGTTTAATATGCACATAGACCAAGGTGAGCGACACAGGCTCTTGAGAGCCTCTAGTTAAAATTTCAAAAACTTAACCACAGAGTGAATATTTGTGGAGCCGCAGACAATGGAATGTTGGATCGCAATGCAATATCTCACTTTTTCGTCAAAAATCAGACTCCACAAAAAATTGCCTTATTTCAAATTCAAGTAAAATCCCTAAATTTCGTCTGATTTTGACATGGTTTTCAATAAAGAAGGATAACTTGTGTTTGCAATGTTTTTCAAAAGGAAACATAAAAGAGGTACCTATCTGAAGCATGAATCCCAGTTAACCCGGACACAATAGGGAAAGGGTTAAGGAAGATGAATGGATAAAGAAAAATATATTTGTAAACACTGTCTATCATTTAAATAATTTTGTTGTATTTATTTTTCAGGTTCTATTCCTGGACCGATTTTGTTTGGAAAATTGATAGACATAACATGTAAATTGTGGCAGAACAGTTGTGGCGAAGTAGGTTCCTGTTTTATCTACGACAATCGCTCGATGAGTCACAACATGCTAGCAGTGGCCTTATCTGGCAAATTTTTATCGTCGTTATTTTTCTTTCTAGCATTGATGTTTTATAAGACATCGCCATGTGATGAAAATTCAAATAGCACAACGATAGACAAAACAAAACAAAATGGTTCTACAAATCATAACGGTAACAAGAATTCAGGGGACAAAAGATCGAAAGATGATCCACCAGGGGACAAAAGTATCGAAACGTCATTGAATAAACTTGGCAACGGTGATGTCAAACAAAACGGCAATGGATTAAATCAAAATGGGCAAAACGAATCAACTAATTTTTAAAGGAGGAGTGTAAATTGATATGTAATTGTGAATGGTTTCTTTATCTCTGATAAAGATCTGCTGATTCTACATGATGATGTTTATTATAACAAGATTAGAATTGAAATGTTAGTTTAATTTTATGTTATTTAAAATAAAAGTTTGTCTGCAAGTTTTTTGGGGGGACATATAGATTGATTTTGTATTTGGAAATACTAGAAGTTAAGAATTTTGATTGGGAGGTAGACAATTTTTTTTATTTTTTTTTATTTATTTTTTTAAAGTGCACAAATTGCAATTATACAATAGAAATTATACATTCTCTTGTTTCCAAATCCCAGTATTTCTATTGAATAATTAATAAAAAAAAAAAAATTGGTTGATGGGAGATGGATAAAGGCAGTTTAGATGTTTTTTTAGAGGGGATTTAGGTAGTTGAAAAGATTTTTTGTTAATCAAACAAGTAAGAAGCATGTTTGTAAACTCAGGTTTGTTGAAGTGGATCAAATACAAGGGAGACAATTCAATGTATTCAAATTATTTTTTAAGAAAACGATTTACAAATCAGGAATTTAATACAATTATTATAAAAGCTGTGCCGGGAAACAATCAACATAATAGATGTGCAGTATAAATGATATTAATTTAAATATTATGTACACTTCAAGCCATACACACAGATTATTAGCTTCTAACCATTTTTAATTTTTGTTTAAGTTAGTAAGAATTTGGTGCTGTTTTTACTTGGCCACAACGATTTTCAAAACAATGACTTTGAAAACCAATAGATATGCACTCTTAAACAGATTATTGACCAATATAACACAATTGTAAACTTGTAACCATACCTCAACTGGGTATGTAGAATTGCTTGATTTTGTTACAAAAAAAGATGCTAGAAAAAAGTGGAAGCTAAATAATTTATTGAAGCCTAAAAAAAATGTTTTGTTTCCTGCTCAAACTACATACCTGTAAATTTTTACACATCATACAATGCATTAAACATAACGGACATTTTTACTTAAGCACCATTGAAGTCCAGTCATTTTTATGATTGTTTGGTATTGTCCAGAACCCACCCTACATGAGTCTCCATTAAATATTTTTAACAAGATTTTTACCTACTCATTTTTTGGGGAAGGAAACTCATATTTTTGTTTGGCCTTATGGACTCAAAATGTATTGTATTTATATACATGTACATGTATTTGTCAGTTTGTAAATATTTAAAGTTTGATGTTATTTAAGGCTAAACATACTTACACATTTTTACTTTTTATAATATATAGATTAATATATTTAATATTTTTTAAATCAGAAATATTCTATATAATTTATTTATACATATCATAGTAAAGGCAGCCAGTCCATTATATATAAATCTATTGGACATTAACTTAATCTATGCACTATTCACATGCTCGTAAATAATTAACTGTAAATTCAGAACTAATTGTGTACATTTATTATTTAGATTTGCAATGTTTTTAAATTGATTGATTGATTGTTGTTTGCTTAACGCTGCATTACCACAAAAAGGCTAAATTGTGAAGAGAGCTAATTCGAATATTTTTACAATTTTGAAAGTGGACACATGTGTGCAGGGGTGGATCCAGCCATTTGCCATTTTAAAAAAGAGGGGGTTCCAACTATATGTCCCCATTTAAATGCATTTATCATCCCAAAAAAAGGGGTGTTCCAACCCCCACGAACCCTCCCCCTGGATCCGCCACTGTGTGTGATAAGTTAATGTAATTTCAAACATAATTGCATTCAGATATCATAATGCAAATTTTTAATATTTTGATACTCACCAGACTGCATTATTCAAAATAATTTCTGATTTTACAATATTGAAAAATTAAATTGATTCAAGATGGTATATATATATGTTTTTATTTATTTGATTGGAACATAAGTCAGTTGTGGAGATAATGAAAACGTTTCCTATGATGATTTCAGATATTCTATACAGCATGATTTAATAAATATTTGTGTATGTTAATGCCACGTCTACAATAGTAAAGTATTTTAAGTGATTTTTTGCAAGAATTTGACATTTTCACAGTTCACAGAACATCGGAATACAATATTGCAAGCCGTGCACGATGTTGAATGAACACATTGTTTTTTATCTGTTGCTAAAAATTAATCACTGTAATAATTAAACTGCTGTTTTTGTGTAAGTCAATGATTAGAATTGAATTTATTTTTTGTTTGCAAAAATTGAGCGTTGAATATATTATTTTTAAGGCATAATATAAACCTAAAGACAACCAACCATTTTGGTAATGTAACAAAGAGAGATTTATTTTATCTATTTAAATAATTTGTTAATTTTACAAATGTTGAAATAAAATAATTTATTTTGGTGACTAAAATGATTTTTATTTATCAGTACAAAATGTAATATCATATGCGTTAACATTTTTATAGCACAGTTATTTTATTTGTCACAACTTGGACGATTTTGTACCTCCATCTAATGGAGAGTCACCTGATGTTTGCCAATTTGCCCTTTCATAATCTAAAGGATTATGGGTAATTTCATTGTTCGTAATCCAAAATGAATATAACGTCATGACATTGGTAGAATTTTCATTGTTTAGGACATTTTTAACCATTCACAACATTTTGGTGTACATTTTGGAAATTTTACCCATAATGCATTAGATTCTGAAACGGCAAATTGACACTTATATTATTCAGATTTCATTTGCATCAATCTTGAATGTTTACTTATATACTATTCAATATAATTGGCAAAAGTTGTCTCCCTTAGAAAACTTAGTTTAGGGAGGTTTCTGTCCCAATTGTATAAATATAATTGGCCATTTATTCATAGCATAATCAGTTTCATTAATTCACTGAGGATGAATTTCATCATTGATTGCATTGTCATAGGCAGCTATTAGATGTGCATTTTTGAATGAATTAAATTTATTGAATTGTCAGTTTTAATTTTTTATGTGCTTTATGTTTGTCAATCACTCTAAATTTTTCTTTAAAGGTCTTATTATTAAATGAAATAAAAACCAAAGTGTTTCTACTATGAATTTTTGAGATTTTCCTTTGGGATGATAAACCACCCAAATTAACGTGTTTTTTTTTTTTTATCTTGTTTACAACCATTTATTTATTTGAAAATAAATGGGCGTTTTAGCCAAAAAAATTGCAAAGGCCATTTTTAAGAGGTCATTGCTGTCATACTATAATTTAATTTGATTGTAAGGTTCATTTATCTATCTGGCATGGTCATACAGCCTTGACCTCATTTTTTAGCTCCAGCATGTCATGATATGTGTAAGGATTTGTTGTTGAAAGTAATCTAGACAGCAATTTTGGCCATAAAATCTCCATCTTCAAAAAAAATTACTGGTTTCAATGATTAAATAGGAGGGTAGGAATGTCCTTACCATCAGGCGTCGCACTGTCTTTTTTGGCTACTCCTCAATTCAAATTGGTATACAGTTTACCGTCATTCATCAAAATATCCTTTATCGATTTTTCAAAGGTCTCAAATAATTATCGTTTCCATCATTTTTGGAAAAAGATTTAACATCATTCGTCAAAATCGGTCAATTTTTTTATAATCTTTAAGAAAGTGTATATTTAATCATCATGCACCAAAAATAACCGTTAACATCATTTGGCAAGATTTTTTAACATTATTCATCCATTATGACCATCATATAGATTGCCACCGGCAGAATTTCATAATCTATTAAAAGTTGTAAATTAATTTTCCTTTTTTTAGTTACCATATTAGATTGCCAATGTCAGAATTTCATAATCTTTTAAAGTTATCATTTAATTTTCCATCTTCTAGTGATCATGTTTGTTTGTACATGCATTTGCTATGTTTTTCTATTTTGTGTTTGTCATGGAGTTGAAAACTCAACACAGTTGTAACTTGTGGTAACTAGAACTAAGCTGATACTTTAAGATCAAAGATCCTATATTTACAGCACGGTGTTTTTTGTAAGATTTGGAAAATGACTACAGACTTGTCTAAATATGCTATTTAGTTATTTTACTTGTCTCTCATTATTGAAACCTATAAAAAAAAAAGAATTCAAACTGAAGAATTTCAGAGATGTTACCAACAGTTTTATATTACACCAGTTTTAAATAATTCATTTAACATTTAATTATGTGAATTTACATTAAAAAATTTTTTTTTTGTTAAATTACATATGTTTTTACCTTGGAGTTAGACCTGGGTTTCAGTTAAACTGAAACCCAGGTCTAACTCTAAACTGAAAACATATGTAATTTAACACAAACATTTTTTTTTAATATAAAACTGAGTTTGGACAGGTATCAGATGGAAAAAAATGCTAGCTCTGGTTACCACAAGTCAAAATTATATGCCAAAATATTGATTGTAAATTAAAGTGTTGTGCGAAAGGTGCAATCATATTGTTTATATTTATTCATGCAGAGATTTTGTCAAATACTCTATATTTATCAAAGATTTGTTGTTATAGTTTAATTAATATTAAATTTATAGTATTTTGCTAATTATGTGGGTTTTTTTAAGAAAAATATTTGTCATGAGAAAATGAATTTTCCATAGAGCTTTTGATAATTTTATCATGCAGTTAGCAAACATTTTGAAAATAGATCTAAGAATATGTGGTATGAGTGCCAATAAGACAACTTTATCCAAGTCACAATTTGTCAAAGTAAAATTGGGAATGTATCAAAGAGACAACAACCCGACCATAGAAAAAACAACAGCAGAAGGTCGCCAACAGGTCTTCAATGTAACGAGAAATTCTCGCACCCAGAGGCGTTCTTCAGCTGGCCCCTAAACAAATATATACTAGTTCAGTGATAATGAACGCCATACTAATTTCCAAATTGTACACAAGAAACTAAAATAAAAATAATACAAGACTAACAAAGACCAGAGGCTCCTGACTTGGGACAGGCGCAAAAATGCGGCGGGGTTAAACATGTTTATGAGATCTCAACCCTCCCCCTATACCTCTAGTCAATGTAGAAAAGTAAACGCATATTAATATGTACATTTAAAATTCAATTCAAGAGAAGTCTGAGTCTGATGTCAGAAGATGTAACCAAAGAAAATAAACAAAATGACAATTATACATAAATAACAACAGACTACTAGCAGTTAACTGACATGCCAGCTCCAGACTTCAATTCAACTGATTGAAAGATTATGATTTCTTCATATGAATATCAGGCACAATCCTTCCCGTTAGGGGTTTAGTATCATACCATCATAACATATATGAGAAGAACATAACCTGTGTCATGCCAACAACTGTTTTTTTAATAAATGTGTTTAGTTTTTTTAATAAATGTGTTTAGTACCAATATAGGTTTGCTCACACCAAACAGCAAGCTATAAAGAGTCCAAAAAAGTTACTAATGTATAACTACCCAGGTAGCACAAAAACATTGTATTGATATTTTTAGAATATATTGCAAAATGTCACCAAAATATCATTCAAAAACATGTTTTTGACGTGATTTGTCTGGCTGTACTCATGTGAATAGCATATTTTCTGAAAATATTTGTTCTGAATGTTTAAAGAGCATAATTCTTAAATATCTTGATTTTATATTGAAATAACATAATTTTGATATTATTCAGTGTCAATTGAAAATATCCAGACAACATCTTTCAAACATCTGGACAAAATATTCTTCTAATGTCTTAGACTAGGATATGTTTTATTGATGTCTTCCAAATGTTTTGTTTAATTACTGTCTGTCAACCTTATTCCTCATTTATTAAAAAGTTGATGCACTATATCAAAAGATTATAAGTCATTTCATAACTTCTACTGATAAAATTTATACTGGTTAAATTCAGTAGATCAACCACTGAAAATTGGAGAGTAAACAGTTTCACTCGTGTCAATGATGGGTTGATATGCACAGAACATGATAAAAATGAAAATATATACAAATTGTATTTGTTGTTTTGGGCTGGTTTTAAATATTTTTTGTTTGCATAAAATTATTCAATCATTTAGGTAAATACATTTAAATGACTACACAGATTTTAAAATGTTAGATAAAGAGAAGGAAGAGCACATTTTTTTGTTAGAACATTAGAATAATATAATTTTCAAGTATGTGGTATAAAGGGGGAGATAAGTACCTAATACGTTGGCATGTTGTTGGCACAATGTTGGCTTATATTTCTTTATTGGCATGAAATATCAATGATGTTTTTTTATAAACACTGTTTAAAAAACTTTGAATTAGGCAAAATACAAAGAATTTTCTTGTTCTAGGCATAGATTATCGTAGTCCTATCTGGCATGACTTTATCATTTTGATTTTTTACTGCTCTTCAAACACAATTGTTATTCGCTAGATAGTTTTTCATTTGACTTGATTTGAATTTTCATCTAAGTTAGATTAGAATATCAATGTTAAGACTTTTCTATCAAAAATGAGGAGACATTGATTTCATGTTAATCCGATTAAAAAATTATATAAAAAATATATCCTTTTTCATATCAAACATCATGGACTTCAAACAAATATCACTAATTACAAACATAAGAAAAACATTTGTCGTACATCTTACAAATATCAATTAAAAATATTATGTAAAAATGTTTATAAAATATTTCTTTTTTCATAGTCAAATATGTGCTTTATTCAAATATCACTGACAAACATTTGGAGAACATTTCTAGCATACATCTTACAAATATCTATTAAACATATTATCTTAAAACATTTATGAAACAGTCTTTAACTAATATTTTCTAAATAAAATCGAAAAAATATATTGTTATGATGTTATTGAAATATTCATTAGATATTACCATTTTTATATTTTTGATTAGGACAAGAAAAGTATATTGATGTTACATCAAAAAGATATTTTATTATACATCAAACCTATGCTTTACATAGATGTAAATCAAAAATGTTTTATAAATATTTCTTTTACACATCTAAAAAATATATATATTAAATGTTATATAAAAATGTCCATCAGATATTGATTGAATATTGCAAAGAAATATCTCCTCTATATACAATTGTTCTCTTTTATAAAACTGTCTATTTAACGTTTTCAAAACATCAGCAAAGAATATTTATTATTCATTACAAAAAAATATTTACAAAAAATGTTTTTATATTAGCAATCAAACATTGGGATAAAATATTATTGTTAAAATATCATTAATGCATAATTTCTGATGTAAAAAAAATGTCTATAAAATATTTTTTGGTAAATATTTTTGAAAAACATATATATAACCAGTCAATAATATCATGAAAATATTATGTGTTAGCTGGGTAGTCAAACGAGAAAACAAAAGGTCTAATTAATCTGTGTAAAAAAATGAGAAACACTTATGAACCACATGAACAAAAGACAATTACTTATCATCAGATTCCTGACTTTAAAATACAGGTACAAAAATAACCTGAGACAATAGAATAACAACACAATATAGAAAGACTATTTCTGGGGTACAAATTTGGTCTCGCCTTGACTGAATCAAAAAGCAAGACAGATATGAGGTTTCCAGCATCGACATCTCCATCATCAATGTATTAGTTTGTGATTAGTTCAGTTTATGGAGAACCACTGGTGGTAGGTCAATGATATTTGGTAAGCAGTTGTGTTAGCATTGGCATATCTCATTTCCATGGAGATTATTTGGTCCCCCTGCATTAGTTACGGTCTATTGACTCTGAAACTTAGGCTTAGTTTACATGTATTAGTTTGTGATTAGGTCAGTTATGGGGTACCACTAAGTGATAGGTCTATAATATTTGGTATACAGTTGTATTAGCATTGCCACATCTCAATTTCATGGAGATTATTTAGCTCCCTGCATCAAATATAAACTATTGACATGAATCTTATCCTTAGTTAACATGTTTTGGTCTGTAATAAGGTCAGTTTATGGGGGTCTGTAATAAGGTCAGTGTATGGGGGTCTGTAATAAGGTCAGTTTATAGGGAACCACTGGTGGTAGGGTCCAAGATAATTGGTATGCAGGTGTATTAACATTGGTACCGTACATCATAAACATACATGTATAGAATATTTCTTTCTTATTTGTCTATATAGTTACCAATGATAAGGAGATGGAGACATGAATACAAATCTATCCCCAAAGAAAAGGTCATAATCATTTATTTGCAATCAATTATCAAAAAGAAGAAACAGATTCTTCTCAATGTTTTTTTTAAATAATGTGATATCATTCAAATAGAAAAGCAACAAATTTCTACATCATACGGTTAAATTTACGACCAAAATTATGTCAATAAAAAACCTCCTGATCTGAGTCCTAATCTCCTGACCAAAATTTCCAAATCTCCTGATTTCAGTTTCACATGTATGATCACATTACCTTGAGATTGTAAGGACCAGTACCTTCAGCCATGGTTCATTGAATTTGAATATTTAACATGTGTGGTATTGCTATTTTAATTTCAAAATTTGTATTTAACCTTGAAATTATAAAAAAAGCCGAGACATATCTCTGTGTTAATTGTTTATAATTTAAACAGACAATTAAAGCAAATGGTGTAGTTTCACCACTAGCACATTACCGGTTTATAAGGACTTATATTTTTGACAAATAGCATTACCTGATACAAGGTCGTCTGTAGTTCAACTAATGTATCACTATCCTGTATACACTGAGGTTGCGAGTTCGAACCCCAAACATTACAATAAAACTCACCTACTTGGAAGTGTTACTTTAAACATAAATCAATCAATCATTTCCTGATACTTATATACATGTGACCCAGTGAGACGAGAGTCTTCAATAACCCCAAAAACTAGTATGTTAGGTATGTAACCTTTGTAGCCCTCACACTAACAGTAGGCAAGTGACCTTTGTTATCCAAACATTAGTTAAATACCTTTGTAGCCCTTACAATGGGCAAGTGACCTTTATTCTTCAAACATTAGTTAGATACCTTTGTAGCCCTTACAATGGGCAAGTGACCTTTATTCTCCAAACATTAGCTAGGTAACCTTTGTAGCCCTTACAGTGGACAAGTGACCTTTATTCTCCAAACATTAGCTAGGTTACTTTTGTAGCCCTTACAATGGGCAAGTGACCTTTATTCTCTAAACATTAGCTAGGTAACCTTTGTAGCCCTTACAGTGGGCAAGTGACCTTTATTCTCCAAACATTAGCTAGGTAATCTTTGTAACTCTTACAGTTGGCAAGTGACCTTTGTTCTCCAACCATTAGCTAGGTAATCTTTGTAGCCCGTACAGTGGGCAAGTGACCTTTGTTCTCCAACCATTAGCTAGGTAAACTTTGTAGCCTTAACAGTGGGCAAGTGACCTTTGTTCTCCAAACATTAGCTTGGTAACCTTTGTAGCCTTTACAGTTGGAAAGTAACATTTGTTCTCCAAGCATTAGCTAGGTAACATTTGTAGCCTTAACAGTGGGCAAGTAACCTTTGTTATCCAACTATAAGCTTGGTAACCTTTGTAGCCCTTACAGTGGAAAAGTGACCTTTGTTCTCCAAACTTAAGCTAGGTAATCTTTGTAGCCCGTACAGTGGGCAAGTGACCTTTGTTATCCAAACATTACCTAGGTAACTTTTGAAGCCCTTACAGTGGGCAAGTTGTCTTTAATCTGAAAACATCATTTAGGTACCTTTGTAGCCCTTACAATGGCCTAGTGACGTTTGTTTTCCAAACATAAGCTACGGATAGACTCAGAAAAATAAGGGACAATACTAAGTACTGCAGACGTGTATGTATGCATCAGAGTCTGGGATTCTGTATTCTTTCCTCTATTCTCTACTCTAGTCTCTATGTCCCCCCTTTTCGATTCTTTGAATTTGAAAAAAATAGCCCTCATGTTTCTCTTTTCTTCATTTCTTTGTGCCATTTTTTCTGCATTTGGCTCAGTAATCTCTATTCTGTAAAACCCATCCAAACCCTCATAAGTATTAGTCCAGTCAATCATACCGTCTGTTTATGGTATTTTTCTATTGGATTTTTTCATCCGTGATTGGCAACGTAAGGCTATATATAGCCAACAAAATATAATAGAATTCCAATAAATTCCAACGTCATATATAAAATCATTTAAACTAGCATAAATTTGTGAAGTTGAAGAATATATAGGAAACAAAATTCCAAAATTTGCCAAACCAGCTAAAAACAGCTTATTTATATTTAATACCTGATCAAGTGTAATTCATGTTAACACAGCAGTGTTGGCTATAGTGGGCTGGTGATAAACTCAGGGACTAAATCTTCAATAGTAGTAGCATCCACCAATTGAATGAAATTAAACTCAATGCATTACCAGGCTTGTAATTTGGTTTCGTCTACAAAAGCATGCACATAGCACGGTTAGCACACCAAGGTAAAAAAAAAAGCATTTATGAGCCCCTTGAAAGTTGTGGATTTTAGCCCTACAGTCATCATTCACTACTTCTTTTAGATATTTTGTCACAAAATCATTCGGTAATATCCGTTGACTCGTCCTGTGGTAAATTCATGCGTTGTAAACTAGTATTGGGGTTGAAAGGAATGTAAGGTTAACTAGAGGCTCTAAAGAGCCTGTGTCGCTCACCTTGGTCTATGTGCATATTAAACAAAGGACACAAATGGATTCATGACAAAATTGTATTTTGGTGATGGTGATGTGTTTGAAGTTCTTACTTTACTGAACGATTTTGCTTCTTACAATTATATCTATCATGAACTTTGCCCATTAGTAACAGAGAACTATATTTGGTAAAAATTTACATAAATTTACCAAATTAATGAAAATTGTTAAAAATTGACTATAAAGGGCAATAACTCCTTAAGGGGTCAATTGACCATTTAGGTCATGTTGACTTATTTGTAGATCTTACTTTGCTGAACATTATTGCTGTTTACTGTTTATCGCTATCTATAATAGTATTCAAGATAACCAAAAACGGCAAAATTTCTTTAAAAATTACCAATTGGAGGGCAGCAACCCAACAACCAGTTGTCCAATTCATCTGAAAAATTCAGGGCAGATAGATATTGACTTGATTAACAATTTAACTTCTTGTCAGATTTGCTCTAGATGCTTTGGTTTCATAGTTATAAGCAAAAAACTGCATTTTACCCCTATGTTCTATTTTTAGCCGTGGCGGCCATCTTGGTTGAATGGCCAGGTCATCGGACACATTTTTCAAACTAGATACCCCAAAGATGATTGTGGCCTAGTAGTTTCAGTGGAGATTTTGTAAAAGATTACTTAGATTTATGAATAATGGTTAAAGATTGACTATAAAGGGCAATAACTCCTAAACGGGTCAACTGACCATTTTGGTCATGTTGACTTATTTGTAGATCTTACTTTGCTGAACATTATTGCTGTTTACAATTTATCTCTATCTATAATAATATTCAAGATAATAACCAAAAACAGCAAAATTTCCTCAAAATTACCAATTCAGGGGCAGCAACCCAACAACCGATTGACCGATTCATCTGAAAATTTCAGGGCAGATAGTTCTTGACCTGATAAACATTTTTATCCTATGTCAGATTTCCTCAAAATGCTTTGGTTTTTGAGTTATAAGCCAAAAACTGCATTTTACCCCTATGTTCTGTTTTTAGCGGTGGCGGCCATCTTGGTTGGTTGACCAGGTCACGCCACACATTTTTAAAACTAGATACCCCAAAGATGATTGTGGCCAAGTTTGGATTAATTTGGCCAAGTAGTTTCAGAGGAGAAGATTTTTGTAAAAGATTACTTTAATTTACGAAAAATGGTTAAAAATCGACTATAAAGGGCAATAACTCCTAAACGGGTCAACTGACCATTTTGGTCATGTTGACTTATTTGTAGATCTTACTTTGCTGAACATTATTGCTGTTTACAGTTTATCTCTATCTATAATAATATTCAAGATAATAACCAAAAACAGCAAAATTTCCTCAAAATTACCAATTCAGGGGCAGCAACCCAACAACCGATTGACCGATTCATCTGAAAATTTTAGGGCAGTTAGATCTTGACCTGATTAACATTTTTACCACGTGTCAGATTTGCTCTAAATACTTTGGTTTTTGAGTTATAAGCCAAAAACTGCATTTTACCCTATGTTCTATTTTTAGCCGTGGCGGCCATCTTGGTTGGTTGACCGGGTCACGCCACACATTTTTTAAACTAGATACCCCAATGATGATTGTGGCCAAGTTTGGTATGATTTGGCCCAGTAGTTTCAGAGGAGAAGATTTTTGTAAAAGATTACTTTAATTAACGAAAAATGGTTAAAAATTGACTATAAAGGGCAATAACTCCTAAACGGGTCAACTGACCATTTTGGTCATGTTGACTTATTTGTAGATCTTACTTTGCTGAACATTATTGCTGTTTACAGTTTATCTCTAACTATAGTAATATTCAAGATAATAACCAAAAACAGCAAAATTTCTTCAAAATTACCATTTCAGGGGCAGCAACCCAACAACCGATTGACCGATTCATCTGAAAATTTCAGGGCAGATAGATCTTAACCTGATAAACATTTTTACCCCATGTCAGATTTGCTGTAAATGCTTTGGTTTTTGAGTTATAAGCCAAAAACTGCATTTTACCCCTATGTTCTATTTTTAGCCGTGGCGGCCATCTTGGTTGGTTGACCGGGTCACGCCACACATTTTTTAAACTAGATACCCCAATGATGATTGTGGCAAAGTTTGGTATGATTTGGCCCAGTATTTTTAGAGGAGAAGATTTTTGTAAAAGTTAACGACGACGGACGACGACGACGACGGACGACGACGGACGACGACGGACGACGACGGACGACGGACGACGGACGCCAAGTGATGAGAAAAGCTCACTTGGCCCTTCGGGCCAGGTGAGCTAAAAATGGATATTATAGTGCAGGAGAGTACACAACAACACTAACCATGCATTGAGCATTACACTTCGTGATCTAAGATTGATTGATTGATTTGTGTTAAATACCACTTTCAACACTATTGTCCTAATTTTAGGAGGCCAATGTTTTAATAGCAGAGCGAGCCAGCTAGTTCCCGAAGAGAACCCACGACACTACGGTGATCTAAACTAGAGTGCACATGCTGACATTGACATGTTTCGCCTTCTTTACTAATCATTGATATTATGTTGATAATCCTGCATATAAAGCTTCATTACAACTGTCACGCAAAATTACAATAACCAGGAAAACTTAACATTGACCAATGAACCATGAAAATGAGATCAAGGTCAGATGAACCATGCCATGCAGACATGTACAGCTAACAATTCTTCCATACAATAAATATAGTTGACCTATTGCTTATATTTTAAGAAAAAGAGACAAAAACACAAAAACTAAACACTGAGCAATGAACCGTGAAAATGAGGTCAAGGTCAAATAAAACATGCACGACTGACAAATAGATCATAAAATATTTCCATACACCAAATATAAAATTGAGAAAGGAAATGGGGGATGTGTCAAAGCGACAACAACCCGACCATAGAGCAGACAACAGTCGAAGGCCACCAATGGGTCTTCAATGTAGCGAGAAACTCCCGCACCCGTACGCGTCCTTCAGCTGGTCCCTTAAAAATATGTATACTAGTACAGTGATAATGGAAGTCATACCAAACTCCGAATTATACAAAAGAAACTAAAATTAAAAATCATACAAGACTAGCAAAGGCCAGAGGCTCCTGACTTGGGACAGGTGCAAAATTGCGGCGGCGTTAAACATGTTTATGAGATCTCAACTCTCCCCCTATACCTCTAGCCAATGTAGACAAGAGGCTCTCAAGAGCCTGAATCGCTCACCTTAATTTTTTTGGTTAAATCTCTCATCAATGATTATTTTGGCTTTTCAATACATTTAAATGTTCTTTGAATCGTCCTATTTTCTTCAAAAGCAAAAAAAAATCATTTTCTCCTATGTTCTATTTTAGCCATAGGAGCTATGTTTCTTGACATACAAGGAAATAAAATATAAAATTTATACTAGATACTCTGAAACTCATTCAGCCTAAGTTTGGCTGAAATTGATACAGCAGTTTCAAAGACAAGATTTTTTTAAAGTAAGTCAACATATTAGACCGTTGGTTTTCCCGTTTGAATGGTTTTACACTAGTAATTTTGGGGCCCTTTATAGCTTGTTGTTCGGTGTGAGCCAAGGCTCCGTGTTGAAGGCCGTACTTTAACCTATAATGGTTTAATTTTTAAATTGTTATTTGGATGGAGAGTTGTCTCATTGGCACTCACACCACATCTTTCTATATCTATATGATGAACAAATTGTGAAAAAAAGTCTTTAAAGGGCAATAACTCCTAAAGGGGTCAATTGACAATTTTGTTCATATTGACTTATTTGTTGATCTTACTTTGCTTAACATTTTTGCTATTAACAGTTTATCTGTATCTATAATAATATTCAAGATAATAACCAAAAAGCTACCCAATTCGGCTGAAAATTTCAGGACAGGTAGACCTTGACCTAATGAATACTTTAACTTTTTGTCTTATTTGCTCTAAATGCTAGAGTTTTTGAGATATAAGCCAAAAACTGCATTTTACCCTGTGTTCTATTTTTAGTCATGACGGCCATGATTTTTGACGAAATAGAAAATAAAACACAAACTTTATTTTATACACCCTACTGATCATTCAGTTGAAGTTTGGTTGAATTTAGTTGAGTAAATTTAGAGGAGAAGATTTTTTAAAGTTAGCAAATATGATGAACAAATTGTGAAAAATTGTCATTAAAGGACAATAACCCCTTAAGGGGTCAATTGACAATTTTTGTCATATTAACTTATTTGTAGATCTTACTTTGCTGATCATTTTTGCTGTTTAAGTTTATCTTTATCTATAATAATAATATTCAAGATAATGACCAAAACTGCAAAATTTCCTTAAAATTACCAATTAAGTGGCAGCAACCCAACAATGGGTTGTTTGATTCATCTGAAAATTTCAGGGCTAATAGATCTTGACATAATGAACATTTTTACCCCCCATGTCAGATTTGCTCTAAATGATTTTGTTTTTGAGAAATAAGCCAAAAACTGCATTTGACCCCTATGTTCTATTTTTAGCAATGGCGACCATGTTTGTTGATAGATCAAAACTTCGGATACAACTTATAAACTAGATACCCTAAGGAACATTCAGTTAAAGTTTGGAAGTATTTGGCCTAGTAGTTTCAGAGGAGAATATTCTTGAAATAGTTTACGACGACAGACGACGGACGACGACGACAGACGACGGACGACGACGACAGACGACGGACGACGACGGACGACGACAGACGACGGACGACGACGGACGACGACAGACGACGGACGACGACGGACGACGACAGACGACGACAGACGCCAAGTGATGGCATAAGCTCACTTGGCCCTTCGGGCCAGGTGAGCTAAAAAGTATACGTATAACAATACGCACATTAAAATTCAGTTCAAGAGAATTCCGAGTCCGATGTAACAAAAGAAAATAAATAAAGTAGTAGAAAAAAGACCAAAAATCAAAAACTCAATTTTGACTACTGAACAATGAAAATGAGGTCAAGGTCAGATGACACTTGCCAGCTAGACATGTACACCTTACAATCATTCCCTACAACAAATATAGTAGACCTCTGCATACAATATAAGAAAAACAAACAAAAACAAAAACTTCACAATAACCTCTGAACCATGAAAATGAGGTCAATGTCAGATGACACCTGCCAGTTGGACATGTACACCTTACAGTCCTTCAATACACAGAATATACAAGACATATTGCTTATAGCATCTGAGATATGGACTTGACCACCAAAACTTAACTTTGTTTACTGATCCATAAAATGAGATCGAGGTCAAGTGACAACTGTCTGACGGGCATGGTGACCTTGCAAGTTACGCACCTACCAAATATAGTTATCCTATTAATTATAATACTAGTAAGAGAGAATTTAACATTACAAAAAATCTTTACTTTTTTTTAAGTAGTCACTGAACCATGCAATGGGGCCAAGGACATCGGACATGTGACTGACGGAAACTTCGTAACATGGGGCATCTATATACAAGTATAAAGCACCCACGTCTTCCACCTTAAAATATAAAGCTTTTAAGAAGTTAGCTAACGGCGCCGCCGGATCACTAATCCTATATGTCGACCTTTCTGCGACAAAAATTGCAGGCTCGACAAAAACGATATATATTGGAAATATGCTTTATTAAGATCGCAGAATGGGCAAGATATGTTTGTTAACGTTAACAAGCTTTCCTATTCATTTCGGTTATTCTGTTTAAAAGATTCAATCAAGGACATAATTGCCGATTCGAAGACTGGTAAGTCATGTAATTGGTGTTTGTAGAACTTATTTCACTTTTTTTTTTAAATTTGATATTGGAACAAAACTCATGGAACTGTGATTTTTGTTCCGGACTTTATTTCACACTTGGTTGAAAAATTGGTTCCGGAACAAATTTAATAGTGCTGGAATATATTTTCTTTCTGTGACATAAGTACCAGTGGAACATATTTCCTATGAAATTTGTTCCGGTGGAACAAATGTCACGCCAGAACATTTTTTTTGTTACACATGTACATTAAACGTTTGGTTAGCTTGCTTGCTTTATATTTGAATGTTGTACAATTGTAATTGGGAAAATGTCCAATTAAATTTAAACATAATATACATAGGTTAAATATGCCTATTTATTATCATATTTAAAGATGTCAATGTAAATTACAAAGTTTAAAATAACGTTTATGTCGTTTATACAAACAGAGCAAGCAAGGCTTTTAAATTTTTACTCTACAAGCATAAGGAAATTAGCTGTAATGTTTGCAAAAGGCTTTTAAAAACATCATGCAGACTGACCGTCGGTCGTGGATATTGGCACGAAATACACAATTATGTTCGACGCACACGTTTTGATGGCGTCAGTTCATCTATCATCATGCTTATTTAACAGTCTCCCAGTTTTTAGGATGACAGTTTTTCAAATATCTTTTTAAGAGCAAAGACTAGTCGACTCGACTGATCGGTAATGATGAAATGATAAAGGCACTGGCTACGGTTACATGGAAATATTATTGTTACATAGGAGACTAAATGCCGGAATGCAAAGTCGGGTAAGGAACCGATTAATTACGAATGTAACAATAATTACTGAGGCTACGGTTACATAGCGTTATTGTTACATGAAAAATAGCAATATACGATGGGTCTTTTAAAATGTACTAGATAATAGAAATTAAAGACATTTATTTTATATTTACATATACATACAATTATTAAATATAAAATCTTTAATTATTTATTTGCAATGACATTTTCTACATATCCAGTAAGTGTTTTTTGGAGCATTTCTGAGTCCGACACAATTTTGGTGAAACCACTCCAAGCATCCATCACACACCAGTGATGCCGCACTGTGAACGTCCGTATCACATACTATGAATATGAACTATGTAATTTAATTCTAATCAAATTGATTTGTATTATTAATTTCTACTGCAAATATACCTGCGTTAATGAATTTGTAAATAAGATCTTTCTATAAATTTGTTCAGAATTGTGTGAATACGTGTTTCTATTTATTCATTCTCTTATTATTACGCCGATTTATTGAAAATACGACTACTTCTTAAATCTGAATAATACAAGGGAAGTTACTCTGTTTGATAATAAGCCCGTTAACAGTGATAGAACAATAAACAATTCTTTATATTTTAGGACCCTATAATTCACTTTACTTTATTTGCGGTTTGGCTGATTTTATTTTTTTTACACATTATTCTGCACATTTACCCGATTAGTCTCAATTCTGTAAACCCCCGTCCATTAGTCTCAATTCTGTTAACCCCCGTCCATTAGTCTCAATTCTGTAAACCCCCGTCCATTAGTCTCAATTCTGTAAACCCCCGTCCATTAGTTTTAATTCTGTTAACCCCCGTCCATTAGTCTCAATTCTATGAACCCCCGTCCATTAGTCTCAATTCTGTAAACCCCCGTCCATTAGTTTTAATTCTGTAAACCCCCGTCCATTAGTTTTATTTATTCTTTATATAATTTGCGCTTTACTCTGCACTTTTTGCACATTATTCTCAATTCTGTAAACCCCTTGACTTGTACATCGTGCCAATCACTTGCTATCGACTTCTTTTTTTCCGGGGGAAAAGGGGGGGGGGGGGGGTTTGTACATAGACTTATACATAGACAGAACACTTGAAACAGAGACTATCCTAAAATATATAGTTACATTACTAGCAAAGAGTAAATCACTTTAACTAGTTGGGAAACATTATTTTTAGCCTTGTTGCAACTTTAAGATGGGAATTAGCAGCAACAAAATAATCGGAATGTATCACGATTCAAAATGTAATCTATAACAGTTCTAAACGCAATGTACCACTATATTTAACAAAACAGGAGGAATATGAAAGGGTAAATATCTACCTTGTGTTTGTAGTTTTTCAAACTTTTTCAAATTTTTATCAAATTCTTTTCCTCTTCAAAACATTTCTGACTTGTTTGTCTGGCAACAAATGGCTACTATTATTTAAAAGTCTTCGATTAGGTATCACAAAACATCGAACCAATGAAAACCCATAGAATACGACACACCATCTACACAATAAAACTACTCACAAAATTTGTTTGACCACAGCCTTGTTGATCAATTAACTTTTGATCAATTCATGAAACGCCGACAGACTAATCATGTAACAAAGAACGATTCTTAATAAGAAGTACGTAAGTGGTCATCCATAGTTGTCAACCATTTTCCAAAGTGTACAAAACATACACTTTTTCAGACCCCCTCACTTCCCTAAAAAAAATGGGGAACATCAACCATTTTCACATTTCACATTTCAAGACAAGAATCAATCATAGAATATCCTGTATTTTATAGTTTAGTTTAAGACAGAAATTTGCACTGAAAATAAACTGAAACATATCTGACTATTTTTATTTTAAAAAAAAACTTACGGTAAAAATGTTGATTTTTTAATCCCCTCCACCCCAAGTGTACACTTTAAGAAATGGTTGATAATTATGGATGACCCCTTAAATATGACTCGAGTCTTTTTCACGTCTATACTACTGAAATAACGAGGTCCAATTTGTTAACCGGCAAGACTTAAAATGGACGAAATCAAAGCAACGGGTAAATCATTATAGCACAGAAATAAGTACATTTTTATATAACATAAAAATCGTCATGAACATGCATGAAATATTTGCCACTGGAAATTAAGCAACCAACAATCAGTCTATATATATAACATACAACTATGAAAGAGTAGTACATGTACTAGGAAAATTATTACATGTACACTAAGTAGCCTAAATGCATAATATAGCAAAACACTGAGCGTATTCTGGTATCGTTACACGAGATTGGGTCTTAGGTATGGTCTGATTGCATTCCACTGAGTACATTATTTTAACAATACACAAGAAACATTCTTATAGCTTAGCACTAAGTCCATTCTTATAGCATAGCACTAGGTACATTATTATAGATATTCTGGAGGCGGCTTGAATCAGATGGGGATACTAAAAAAATCCAAAGATCTTTAAGAGTACAGATAATATTATCTGAATTTACAGAAATGACTTCGTTTTGCAATACTATTAAAATATTTGACTTGTTTACACTTAACACAAGTATTCCCCAACAGACAAAGGCAAATTGAAAGATTTAGTATTGCTTTGTTTCATTAAAAGGAATGACCAACGTAGATACAAGTAGTTTGTCCTAGGGAGGGATAAATCCTACTTTGAAAAGAATCACTCGGATTTAAACAAACTGACATTATCAAGATGCTTGATTCCTTGATTGACAACATAATTGTTACGTTTGGTGAACATGTTTTTAAACAACACACGGCATTCCCAGTGTAACCAACTGTGTCCCTCTTCTTGAAGACTTGCTTCTTTATTCGTATGAGGCTGCTGTCATACTATTAGTTACATAGTGTGTTAGTGACCTAACATGATATATACAGGGCCAGTAAATTCCATATGGGGTGAGAGGTAACGAATTTATTTTACCGACTATCTTTATTTGTTGAATTTAGACTAAAGTTGTCTTATTTGCCATCATAAAACATCTTCTTATTTCTGTATTAAAGTGTTCAATTTTAAGAACCTTTTTCAATTGGTCTGCACTAACAACTAATGTAAACTATAAATATGTATTATTATCAACCTTGATATCAACAATATTAAACAGAACTTAAATAGTTTTAAGTAATCAAACAGTGCCCAAGTCGTAAATCCACAACTAACCGTGTATTGAAATAAGCCCCGCCTCCCTACTAACCTATTATTGAATATACACGGTCCCCACGAGGTCGCTTTTAACCAATCATATTCCTAGAAATGTATAGGAGGTAAGATAAAGGTAATTCTTAGTTAGAAAAATAATAAGTAAGCAGTATCCTTTAACTTTACTCTCTGCTTTAAGATGATGTTCTCTCACTACGTAATTCGAAATTTAGTTACTATGTTGAACTCATCTATCTATCCCATCGAATTTGATATTAAGGATACTACAGATACAGTTAAGTCTGTCTCATGTCTAGAAATTGACAATAAGGGTCGGTTGAAAACAAAACTTTACAACCAAAGAGATGATATCAACTCTCAAACTGTAAACTTCCCATTTCTTTGTAGCAACATTCCAGCAGCACTTTCATACGGAGTATATAAATGATACGATATTTCCAGGCTTATATTTCCTATCATAATTTCGTTTATAGAGGAATGCAGCTCACAAGGAAGCTATTAAACCAAAATTTTCATATGGTGAAGTTGAAATCATCTTTATCAATATTAAAGAAATGCATTAGTTACATTCTTATAGCTCATTACTAAGTAATTCTCAAAGATTGACATTCAGAGCATTTGTTTTATACTCCACCAAGGAAACTTTCTAAGCATTTTACTATGCACTCTCTATTTACTAAACCATTAATCTAGGTACATTGCAATAACCAAGTTCTCATTGAGATGTAGATAATATTGTATCTTTACTCACATAATATAAGCAGTAGATCTTTTTTATTTGATTTATGAAATGATTGTAAGGTGTTTATGTTTAACTGACAGGTGTCATCTGACCTTGACCTAATTTTCATGGTTCAGTGGTAAAAGTTAAGTTTTTGTGGGATTTTGCTTCCAATACTATTTGCAAGTCAACTGAATTTGGTGTGGAAACATGTCAGTCTGGCACGGTTTATAAGACCTTGGCGTCACAGTTCATTACTCAGCGTTACGTTTTTGTAAATTGGTGTTTTTATTAAACTATAAGCAATCAGTTATAGTAAATGCATAGATTGATTGTAAGGTGTAGTGGTGAATATGTCTGTCTGACCTTGACCTAATTTCCATGACTCATTGGTCAATTTTCAGTTTTTCTGGTTAAGTTTGTCCCTTCGAAACTATAAACAATAGGTCAACTATATTTTGTGTATGGAGTGATTGTTAGGTGTACATGTATTTCCAGTTTGGTTTATCTGACCTTGGCCTCATTTTCTTTGATCATGTAAAGTTTATGTGATACTGAAGTAAAGCTTTATATTTAGGACTAGCAACATAATATCAATGGTTAGTAAAGAAGGCTAGACATTTCAGTGTATGCTCTCCTGTTTTAAGGTATATCATTGTCAACATACACACAATGGTGACCGCATACCATGTGGATAATCCCCGTTAATATTTTTATGGCTATTTTTATGGAATATAAGTCTCTGCATACACAAATGAAAACCACAGACTATTTGACTAATCACAAATTGATTCTTTTAAATATCAGTGTCAGCATACACACAATGATGACCACAGACCATGTGACTTGACGCTATCTGAATGTTTAAAGATTTTAAGGAATATCAGTGTCAGCATACACACAATGATTAACACAGACCATGTGACTTGACGCTATCTGAATGTTTAAAGATTTTAAGGAATATAAGTGTCAGCATACACACAATGATTAACACAGACCATGTGACTTGACACTATCTGAATGTTTAAAGATTTTATGGAATATCAGTGTCAACATGCACACAATGATTAACACAGACCATGTGACTTGATGCTATCTGAATGTTTAAAGATTTTATGGAATATCAGTGTCAACATACACATAATGATTAACACAGACCATGTGACTTGACACTATCAGAATGTTTAAAGATTTTAAGGAATATCAGTGTCAACATACACACAGTGATGACCGCAGACCATGTGACTTGACACTATCAGAATGTTTAAAGATTTTAAGGAATATAAGTGTCAACATACACACAATGGTTAACACAGACCATGTGACTTGACACTATCAGAATGTTTAAAGATTTTAAGGAATATCAGTGTCAACATACACATAATGATGACCACAGACCATGTGACTTGACACTATCAGAATGTTTAAAGATTTTAAGGAATATAAGTGTCAACATACACACAATGGTTAACACAGACCATGTGACTTGACACTATCAGAATGTTTAAAGATTTTAAGGAATATCAGTGTCAACATACACATAATGATGACCACAGACCATGTGACTTGACACTATCAGAATGTTTAAAGATTTTAAGGAATATCAGTGTCAACATACACATAATGATGACCACAGACCATGTGACTTGACACTATCAGAATGTTTAAAGATTTTAAGGAATATCAGTGTCAACATACACACAATGATTAACACAGACCATGTGACTTGACGCTATCTGAATTTTTAAAGATTTTAAGGAATATCAGTGTCAACATACACACAATGATGACCACAGACCATGTGACTTGACACCATCAGAATTTGAACAATAGTTTTTTTTATGAATATCAGAGTCAACATACACACAATGATGACCACAGACCATGTGACTTGACACCATCAGAATTTGAACAATAGTTTTTTTTGTATGAATATCAGAGTCAACATACACACAATGATGACCACAGACCATGTGACTTGACACCATCAGAATTTGAACAATATTTTTTTTTATATGAATATCAGAGTCAACATACACACAATGATGACAACAGACCATGTGACTTGACACCATCAGAATTTGAACAATAGTTTTTTTTATGAATATCAGAGTCAACATACACACAATGATGACCACAGACCATGTGACTTGACACCATCAGAATTTGAACAATAGTTTTTTTTGTATGAATATCAGAGTCAACATACACACAATGATGACCACAGACCATGTGACTTGACACCATCAGAATTTGAACAATATTTTTTTTTATATGAATATCAGAGTCAACATACACACAATGATGACAACAGACCATGTGACTTGACACCATCAGAATTTGAACAATAGTTTTTTTTGTATGAATATCAGTGTCAACATACACATAATGATTAACACAAACCATGTGACTTGACACTATCAGAATGTTTAAAGATTTTAAGGAATATCAGTGTCAGCATACACACAATTATTAACACAGACCATGTGAAGAATTCACTTCTAGAAACATTTTGTTTAACAATAATGGGAACACAAAATGTGAATGTTATGAAAGTTTTTTTAAAGATATTATACTAGGCAGACATGTGGAGATTAGCAGAAAGATGACAATACCTAATTACACAGTACACACTAGGATTTGCTTATTTTCTTGGACCTTTCTCAAGTTTGAAAACAAAACACCTCATACATTTGAGACTTTCCCTACCTAAACTAAAATGGACACAAAACCCCCACAAATGATAGGGACCAGTAACACAAAATACAATAAAGATGTGGTATGGTTGTGACAAGAAAACATTTCCTAAATTTCAACGGACAAATATACAATATGGCCTACAATTAACCAAATCAAATACATTTAAACTATTTAATATTAAATTCTTTTTCTTATATAATGCTTATCTACAAATTTGACTGTAAATCCTTTATATTAACATATAGATAACAGATCCTTATATTTCAAGACATCTCTACACTATTTCTTCCTATTTTTAACGCCAAAATGTAGTTATCTCCCTTTCTGACACTTTTTTCTAATGCCAAAATGAATAGAAATATCTCCCTTTCTGACAGGTTTTTTAAATGCCAAAAATGAACAGAATTATCTCCCTTTCTGACTTTTTTTTTAAATGCCAAACAATAAATAGAATTATTTCCCTTTCTGACACTTTTTTTAAATGCCAAACATTGAATAGAATTATCTCCCTTTCTGACACTTTTTAAAATGCCAAAAATGAATAGAATTATCTACCTTTCTGACACTTTTTTTAAATGCCTAAAGGAATATAACTATCTCCCTTAACACTTTTTGAAATGCCAAAATTAACAGCAATTATCTCCCTTTCTGACACTTTTTTCTATATTTATTTCTCAAACACTTACAGTTTATAGCAATACTCAATTTAAATTCTACTAATGTAATGGAGATACTAGCCTCTGTTTTTACCCAGAGGGAAAATAATACTGTAAATTCAGAAACTTTTGCATGTAGCTTTTAATGCCATTGTTGAGAATAGACGATAATTTGGGATTATTCATTATCTTTCATGAAACAATGCATACAAAAAATGCTATCAATTTTTCTTCTTTTGGCAATTACTAACCCCTCCTAATTTTCCCAATTCTATAAAAACATGGCAATAATTTCTGAATATACAGTAACTTTCATTCAAAATTGACTTTATAACTTGAACCCATTTGGCTTAACAAGATTTACATTCCTTTCAAACTTCATTATTTAGTTTAGGAAAAAAGATAACGGTTTCTAACATTTTGCATGGTTTAGAATAAAGATGTACAACATTTCCACACTACACAGTAGTGCATTTAATACATAAAGATGTGTAAATGACTAGAATTACATCTCTCATTCAAAACTCATAAGGAATTTCATCTCTTTTTATTTCCAAATGTAGAGCAATACTGTAACTTGTCACATATACATGTATGCAACTACTTTTTCCTAAAACAATTTATCATTTCAGTTTCTAATACATTCTAGTTAGTTTCATGGTTTGTACCAAAATATGAAAAAGACAGTTAGTCTTTTGTTGCATTTCAATTGTTTGGGACAATTCATGCATTTTTGAGTTTCAACCCAGAATGCATTTGATTCTAAAAGATGAAGTGTTTTAACTTTGTTTTTATCTGCAATTATTTTTTCCTTCATGCATGCATTGTAACAGTTTAATTGTTTATAAATCAGTACTCTACACCTTTATATAACAATATACATAATAAATGAAGAACAAATGACAACAAATTCAGATCATAACTTTATTCTTTAACAAGTTAATTCTTACACATCATTTAAAAATACCGTTGAATGTTTGTTATCTAGGTATTGGTGATTGTAAATGATCTTAACAACATGTTCCTAAATAGGTTCTTTGTTTATAATGATGACAAATATGTTAATCTAACTTGATTTTAACATTGCTAGACCAATATTCTTTAATTAGACTTCTTTTTTTATTTCTTACAATGAGTGAATAATAATGAAATTGAGTCTATTTGATATATATATAAATGTTATGATTTTCAACGGTATTTTTAAACAAAGTGTAAAAATAGTGTGATGCATCAATATTGCAATCAACAAATACATCTTCTCTTTTCATGACATTTTTATACAATTAAACACAAAAGAAGTTTGCTTTAAAATAACAAGTACTTGAAAATAGTTACATTAATCAATAATGATTTCTTCTCTAACAGGTTTTCCATAAACAACTGTACAATAGGGGGTAGGAAGGCACTTTAAAATATTGATGGATGTTTCTACAGATCAGCATTTAGAAATCAATCAGGAGGGGGGAAGGTAGGGTCCTGATCCCAAGCTAAAAAACATGAAATCCAGAGGTACAAAATTAAATAAATTTAAATACCCTGAAATTCAAAAGATAATTCCTGAATCAGGAGAGGGTCAATCCCGAAATCCTGTGCTTAAAAACACCTGATTCCGGACTCCCGATAAAGGTCCTATCCCCCCTCAATCAGGCATGGTGGGATAAAACTATATGTGCCTTCCTTATCTACTATATATTTCTATATGAAACAGTAATTTAAATACAACAACTTGTAAGCTACTGTAAATTCAGAAATTAATGTGAGGTTTTTATTATTGCGAAAAATGCGACTGAGTTGTAAACGCAATAATTTAATCTCACATTTTGAAATATTTATATGAATTTAACAGGATTTTTCTCAAAATCGTAAAAATTAAAATCGCATTTAAGCCTAAAATGACATAATCGCAATAATTTCTGAATTTACAGTATTTTATATTACCATACATCTGACAAACAAGCACCGACTTAATCAAAGTAACTGTCAACCTACATTTGAATTTGTCTGGTAACTTTTCAATCTACATTTTACAAATCAAATTAATGTGTTTCGTTTAAATTTTTAATCACCAATTTTAGATATCAAATTAATTCAATCTGTTGAAATTTTCAATCTACATTTCTATAAATTCGTAATGTGTATCACTACAGTGAAAAAAGGTATGTTTTTAATGTGTGGGCATGAAATGATCAATATATACATGTAGTGGTTTTAAAATCAAAATCTAAAATGATGAGCACTTAATGAATGAAATTGTGCATTAATTATTCTGGTAATATATCACATATTCTCCCTTGTTTTCATACAGGCAAAATACTTAATTATGTACTTTCAGGGACACAGTTAATACTATCAAACTTTTTAACATCTTTTGTGTACCATCAATATGTCAAAATGACAGAATTAGTTATAAACAAAACCAACAAATAAGGTAGGTAAAAAAACAAAAGGTTGAAATATTTCACTAAAAATATAACTGATAATTATTCATCATAACAAATTTTTAAATAAAACTAAAAATGAATTCTTAAAAAATGAAGTTAATAATATTTCTTGTGTAAAACACAATTTTATTTGGAAAAATTTGACCAACAAAAAACTCCAAAAACACAAAACAAATTACTTTTCATCAATTTTTAATATGGGCCGTTCCATTAAAACATGCATGGTATAAATTGGTTATAAGTTTTATATCATGTTTAAAATCTCTGTACAAAACAGCTGACTTTTATAAAACAACTTAAATGCTGGCTAAAATGAAACCAATTCTAAATGACAAAAGCGCATCTTAAAATTGCTAATGTGATAATATTAAGCATATCATAAAACAGACATGAACAACATACATACAAACAAACAAACAAACTTACAAACACATTAACATTTGAACCACCACCAACAATCTAAATGACAATTTCTGTAGGGGTGTTGTCAGAGATTTTTTTGAAAATAAACAAATGATAAAATGATAAAACAACACAAATATGATAGCCTACTAGAGGTCATTTTTGGCTGATTAAACTGTTCACACAAAGATACGTTTCACCTGTGTAACACAATCACGAACTTTTAACAGTTGTTAATGAGACCTGAAATAGCCTTGTGTTACACAATTGTTTTAGGTTCCCATTTCAAGATCTTGATACATGCAAATATAACTGCAAATTTGAGATTTAAAAATTGCTGCTTACTTACAATTTTTTTAAAATTTTGAATGCAAATGTTTACATTCTTTAAACATTTATTACTCCAGTTTTTATAATAATAAAAACAATGGCACAAATTTCGAAAAACAAGTTAGCTGACATTACACCCAAACAAAATCTTGTCACATGATCCAAGAGACAAGTCATGTGACTACACATCCTCAGTGGATGTATCACATGATACAGGTCACATGCTTAGTTCTTCTTGCTGGCTTTAGAGCGAGATCTCACACCATTCTCAGATGCAGTTTGTTGATCTGCTTCTGGGAGGTTTTGTATGTCTTCTTCAGCCACTGTAAATAAAATAAAAAAACATTATTATTAATAAACCATTGCTTCAGTGGTATGGGGTAGACATAATTCAATGCGTCAGTTGAAATACACACAATTTTGAGAAAGACTTGTATAATTTATCCCAATTAATAGTTAGGATTTCTTATCAGATTTAATTGTACCATATGTTAAAGAAATAACTACGAATATAATTGTCAATTTTGGTCTTTTTTGTTATATTACAGTCTTCATGATGAACTTTTAAATCTACAGGCCCTGATCTCAGTTTTTGATTTTTTTTAGTTAGATTCTGTTGGCCTGTAGATATGATTTTTACACGCCTGAGAGCAATTTTACTAGCCTGAGCTGCCACTCAGCATGAAGACTGTTATAAATGTTTCGTTTACAAAAAAAATATCCCTGTAATATAATTTTTTATCCTGACTTACTTTTAACCTTCTTCTTGATTGGAGATTTAATTTTACGTGAGACGGCACTTCTTTCTCGTAGACGTCGGAGATGGAAGTTGATGAAGTTCCACATCATCCAGGCCTGCAGTAAAGATACAGCTGCCAGGCAATTAATTCTGGAAAAATACAAGAAATAAGTTTTGACATTCAGGCCTGCAGTAAATATATGGCTACTAGGCAGTTAATTCTGAAAAACATAACAAGAAATAAGTTTTGACATCCAGGCCTGCAGTAAATATATGGCTACTAGGCAGTTTATTCTGAAAAACATAACAAGAAATAAGTTTTGACATCCAGGCCTGCAGTAAATATATGGCTACTAGGCAGTTTATTCTGAAAAACATAACAAGAAATAAGTTTTGACATTCAGGCCTGCAGTAAATATATGGCTACTAGGCAGTTTATTCTGAAAAACATAACAAGAAATAAGTTTTGACATTCAGGCCTGCAGTAAATATATGGCTACTAGGCAGTTTATTCTGAAAAAAAAAACCCTCAAGAAATAAGTTTAAACATTCAGGCCTGCAGTTAAGATACAGCTGCCTCACAGTTTATTTTGCAATAAAACAAAAAAGTTTGTTTTACATCAAAAGCCAATGTTCATGTACATGATATATATATCTTCCTAAAAATTGTGTTGTTATTGAATCCTCCCTAAAATTCTAGGTTCACCAGCTTAGTTTCTCTCAAAAAAAATATTGTATATGTCAGTCAAGAACTTTTTTTCTTCAGTGTGCATTTCCAGAGTCAATTAATTTTTACTATAAGTTCACCATTTGTATCAGTAGTTTCAGTAAATGTGTGGTCTGCACAATTGAAATTGTAACAGTAGTTTCCTTGAATATTCTGTAAGTGGTTTGGGATGTTTCTTGCAGCATCCTTCAATGATCATAGGCAATACCTTATATCTTCTTACCTGATTATTAATTAATTCTTACCTAACAAGTTGAGTATTAAAGTTTCCAGCTGGGAAATCAATGGTTAACTGGTTACTTTGCTGTAAACCATACCTAAAATACATATTGATTAAATTATTACAAACTAAAATATTCATTCTCAAATTTTAGCTTTAAAAGTTTGTCTCTTATCTTCTTATAATTCTAATAAATCAATCAATGTGTTTTTTTTATTTGTGTTGTGTACCTTTCTTGCTTTTACTTTGGAATGTTTGATTTATCATACATGGTGAGCCAAGGCTCCGTGTTGAAGGCCACACATTGACATATAATGGTTTACTCTTTTAAATTGTTATTTGGATGGAGAGTTGTCTCATTGGCACTCACACCACATCTTTCTATATCTATCCAAGGAAGGCACATTCAAAATTAGATAACCACCACATGCACCTTACGAGACAAATTTATATTTTTGCTGCACTTGACACATGTCCATAGTGACTTCCCATGTTTGTATTGTGAATTTATTATAAAGTTTATCAATTCCATAATAATTTTACTCATTATGGCAAAGCCAATTTAACTGTCATAGACAAAAAACAGAACATCTTTCTAAATCTCTATTTTCATATAAATTAGTGTGTTTAAACATGTATAAAGATCAATGGAAAATTTCAAAATTATCTCCCTTGAGTTTACTTACCAGAATGTCAATACTGACAGAGTTATTGTTCCTAATCTCACCAACACAAAGAGACCATTAAATACCATGAATCTGTAAAGATATATAAAGATCTCTGAACATGAGAAAGTATAAAATAATCTTTTTTAAAATATTTTAATCTTAATGAACAAACTATATTGTCTAATAAAATGGTGGAGACATCCTGGCTTCTAACACAGACTGGGAGAAACCTAAGGCTGTAAAGTAGTCGGCACGGTAAGCCACTAGTCCCAGACTAGTTGAAGTTCATACAGACTAGTGAGTTTTTGCAAAACATTGTTTGGACAAATTAGAAAATTGTCTTAATAATGGTCTTCGGACTAGTAGTTGAAAAAGTTTTTGGTGCAGACTGTAAAGTGAGTATATTTTGCTTCGTTACCCAGCAAGCAGTATTGTTAATAATGATAGTTCAGCTGTAGTCTCAATTTGGTTTATTTGACAGGGTATATCATTAAATTTCATGATCATGTTATCTTTTTGCTTGGAATATTTGTCCAATGAGATTCAATCTTGATGAGATTTTTTAGTATGAATTTCTAAAATTTTGTTGTTGTTTTTCATTTAAACATATGAGGTCATCCTATATACGATGATATACAGATGACATCACAAGCTGATATTAAAACACTTTAAATAGTGTAAAACAATGGAATAATGTTAAAATTCAAATTTTATTGTAGAAAAAAAGTTAAGATTAAAAAATAACTAATTAAATTGAGTGTGACACTCAATCATAGACTCACCCAGTGTTAGCTAAATCTGTCTTCTCGGAGAAGTACATTAATCTGGCTAGATGGAAGACAAATTCTACTGAATAGTGAAGTACCATCATCCCTAAGGCTACTCTTGTAAAACTGAAATTATACAATCACAATATTTATATAATGTCAACATGAAAACGCAATAAAATTGAGAATGGAAATGAAGAATATGTCGAAGAGACAACAACACCAGCTAAGAGCAGACAATACATTCTTTCAGTGCTCGTTCTGCATTTTAATGCTTTTTCATCAACGAAAGATTTTATTTTTAATCTACAGCCCATGAGGATTCTGATAGTTTTACTTGTCCAATGTGGGTAGCTCAGATAACTCAAATGTTGTAGATAATTTGAAACACAAAAGCACAAACTAAACTTTCAAGGTTAATGTATGTTAAATTCTTATAAAGTAGCATGTCCAACCCCTGTGTTTGGAAGCTGTGCCAACCCCCCTCCCCCTTTTATCTTTTTTGGATGAGTGAAATCAACCAACAGCTATCATATTCTCAAATCACCAGCAAGACTAAAATTGAATAAAAAAAATATATTAGAATGTGGATATGAACTTGTTCAATTTTAACATTTAAAAATTTTAATGAAATGAGATGATGGATCAACAAGCTACAAATGGACAACTAAATCACTGAAAAAAGTTTATACGACACCTTGCTAGAGAGCAAAATACTTAACAATGAACAAGTTTTTTTAAAAGTATTATTCTTTAAAGATTCTTACTTTAATGCATAAGCTCCACCAATAAATAACAAATACAGCACTGCATATTGTATCCTAGATGACATTTCTTCCTAAAATATAGAGAGAATGCAATATATGTTATAATGGTAAGAGTGGTGTAATACTTTTTATAATGGAAAGTGGAGTGTTAGTAAACAAATAAATAAACTTTTTGAAATTGACTCATATCAGACTTTTGTGGATGAAATCCTTGTCATCACTCGCATGTAATTTTCTCTGCAAAATGTGGATAACTATTAAGTTTTGTAAATTTCAAACAAAAACAAATTGTGGAACTACAGTAAATAAGAAATGGTGCATTATTTGTGTTGGTGAGTATAGTTTCAGAAACCTGTGATTTATACATGAGTGTGCATAAAGAGTGTCAAAAATCTGGATTATGTATTTTACCTTTTTAGTTTTCTGGAAGTAGAGTTCAGGGAAGCTATGTAACCAGTAGGCTAATTGAATGATGAAGTAAAACTTGTTCACAAATCTGAAAGAATATAAGAGCAGTATAGAAACAAAAGTGTACATTCAGAATATCTTGCTTTACTTCGCATTAATATGTTGAATGTCTGCAGTTTGATGGTTTTACTACAAGTATCACATAAAATTTATAAATATTGATATGTTCTTAAAACTTATTAAAAAAAATCAACCGTTCAATATTCATGATATTACATGTAATTTTTTTCTATACAATTGAATAGAAATATGCTATAAAATAACATGGAACTTGAGATATTCTCTACTTGGTTTAGATAATTTCATAATATGCTATCTTTAATAGTGTTCTTTGACTTTTTAAAACACATACCCTAAGTTTGCATGTGGATAACCTTCCCATAAGGAATTGATGTTCAGAAAATTCTCCTGAAATAAACATAATAAATTCATATTTAGGTGTCAACTAAACAGAAAGGTTAAGTAAAAACAAAACATGTACTGTAAATTCAGATATTATTATTGCCAGGTTTCTATTGATGCTAAAATGTGAATAGGCTAATTAGGGCTGTTCCAGAAAATACTATGTCCCCTCCAGGGACGGCACTTTTTTTTAACCCCCACCACCCACAGAAATAAAATTTAATTAGAACAGCACTCCCTTTGCATTTTGGTATTTCAAATACAACCACTCACATAATATTTAAAAAAATTGCCTTCCCTGGGGGGGCATAGTATTTTCTGGAACAGCCCTATTAGTATGACAATCAAAATAACTTTAAACTCTGATATCTTATTTTATATATTTGTATGCAGTTTTTCCTGTAAAATTCATCTGATTTTGAACCCTTTTTTTCAACAAACAAAAGCACCATGTTTATACTTTCATCCAGGTAATAACATAGAAAGATAACTTGTGTATATAATGTTTTTAGCAGGAAATATAAAAGAAGTATTCTGATCTCCAGTAAACGGGGACACATTGTCAGCTGTCTGAAGTGTAAATTTTGGCGAAAGGTTTAATAACATTAATGCAAAACATGTAAGAGAAGTTAGATGTGAAATAGGTTAATAGCAGAACTTCAAATACAATTTTTCTGGAATCAATAAATTGGTTCATACAAAAATTAAGTTATGTGGAATCTGTTCCCATGCAATTAGCAGAAACGTTTTTGTTGTACTGCATTAAAATTATGAAAAAATATCACACTTACTCGCACGATCAGATCTGCTCCCCAGGCGGCTGATACAAAGTAGAAAAATAACAATTGCCCAGACTCATTAAACTTGCTGTGCTTTATCTTAGACAGATGCATCTTCTTGTTTAGTTTCTGAAACAATAAAAATATACATGTATATTGTATTAAATATGATCTTTTTTTAACCAAGGTTTGAAATACAATTTGTTAACTATATATATATTTGCTTTCAAATTTACAGATCTAACATTGTTGGGTTGATGTTTAGACGAGTTGTATATACATTATGTACACAGCCATGTATCACCATCATTGATGGCGATCCGATGGATACATCTGTTGTAGGGTTGTCACTGACTCAGACGTACTTATATATATATATAACCTTTTTTTAACCAGGATTTGGAATACATTTAATTTGTTAACTATATATATATACTTAACATTGTATTGAAATCAAGATTACATGTTCATTGTTGTTCTGTGGTTTGCATGTTGGGTCAACTATTATATTATTTAATTATGTTTTTTTCTGTGATAAATGTTCTTGTGTGTGTTTGAGCTGTATATTTGTCACGTAGTGTTTTTATTTCAGCAATATTTTGAACATTGTCATAAAGCAGGTTTGGCTAGCCGTTCAACTGGGTTGCCCATACCAATTTTTCTCAAATTGTCCTGTACCAAGTCAGGAATATGTCAGTTGTTATCACTAAATTTTAATTTTCTATGTATGTTGTAATGTTTTTGTTGCACTTCAGTGTTCATGTTGTTCCTTTGTTTTCCTTTTATAGTTTGTGTTTCCCTCAGTTTTAGTTTGTAATCCAGATTCGTTTTCTTTAAATCAATTAATGACTTTTGAACACCCTTTCACTACTGTTGTCTTTTTTTAGACAAAATATTTTGATCAAACAGCTATCTACTTACATCTAGAACATACTCTTGGACCACAGCATGGATTACAATGAACAAACAGCTATCTACTTACATCTAGAACATACTCTTGGACCACAGCATGGATTACAATGAACAAACAGCTATCTACTTACATCTAGAACATACTCTTGGACCACACCATGGATTACAATGAACAAACAGCTATCTACTTACATCTAGAACATACTCTTGGACCACACCATGGATTACAATGAACAAACAGCTATCTACTTACATCTAGAACATACTCTTGGACCACAGCATGGATTACAATGCAGATCAAGGTGTAGAAAAACACACAGGAGATGTCCTTAGCTCCATTAGTATACATTAGTGGCAGGTCCTCTGCTTCAGACACTATAAAAATAAGACATCAATATTTTAAAACAAAACTCAGGTTTAATTTCATGATCTTATTACTTTTTCCAACTGCTAACATTCATTTGGACTTACGAATGAAATTCATTTTTTTGTAATTTTTTTGGGGTGTATTAGAAGTGATGACAGAGGCATTTTTATTTAAGAAATTACTAATATTTTTTCTGTCTTATGAAAAAATAAAATAAAAATGTGGTGCGTAGCAAGTAATTTCAAAGTATGCACCACATTTTTAATGTTGTTTCGAAAAAGACAGAAAAAATTTCCACTTGTTTCTTGTAATTTAATTTTAAATTCCATTTGAAACACGAGTAAACCATGAAAACATATTGATGACGTCACTGTCACATGAGAAAATTTGGTTTATGAGCAGATAAACAAAACAATGTCAGCCAATCAGAAGAAGCATAACATCAAAAATTATATAAAAATATGAACCTGATTGCTCAATGCTGAAGTATAATGAAAAAGAAGCCCAAGGGCAACAGTATTTTACTTTTGACTAAAAAGAAAGCAGGGTGAAAAAAAGAAAAGCAAATTATTTAACAATGAAATAAATACCCTTGGTTTTTACCTATTAAAAAAAAAACAGATAAAAGAATGTGCATACAAAGGGAAATAATTCAATTGATCTGCCCCTTAATATTGAAATTGTTTCAAGTAACTGTCCATCTGGGCATGTTGAACCTTGAATAAGCATGTCCTTATAAAATCTCCTAGTTGAGGACTACAGTGATCCCTGTTGTCATAAATGCTCATGGCATACATGTAGTTCATCAAATAAATTTTAATTAATATTTTAATCAAAGTGTCGGGTACCCCTTAAACGATGTTTATATTTACATTTTAAATTAGTTTTACACTCACCATTAACTGTAGACGATACATTGTGTTGTAAAGCAACAAACAGTGAAGCTACTGGAGAAGTGGCCTGTAATAAAATATATAAATTCATTATGCACATTAAAAGCGGTCTATTTAAAATGAGAATGGAAATGGGGAATGTGTCAAAGAGACAACAACCCGACCATAGAAAAAAACACAACAGCAGGAGGTCACCTTCATTATACACAATAAAAGCTGTCTTTTTTTGTCCAACTTCTGCATAAATATACACTAATTTCTTATTGAACAAGTGTATTTTTTTTTACATTGGTCAGTTATAAACACTAAAACAGTACATCTTGTACTTTTGAAAAGGATTGATTTTTTACAATCAGCATGATCAGATATTGATTTACTTACAAACCATGTTCAAGGTCCATATGAACTTATTGTTGTAGTCTACTTTAAACCTTTTTAAGCAAGTTTTTGAATGAAATTCTGCATTTACTGAATTGCCCAAACAGTTGCTACAAATGTATGCTTGGCATAGCAAAAATATTTTTGGTTTTGATATAATGTAATAAAAAAGGTGGGTTCTCTTTCTATAATCATGAAATGTAAGTGTTCTCTAGACATGCTAATTAAATATACCACTCCAACAAGTCTTTTATATACAAATAGCAGCAGGGTTTCAGCTAGGATTTTGAGGGCTTTAGTCACTTTTGCGCATGATAAAAATCAGCCTTATTTTTTATAATAGCAAGGGGTCTAGGATGTTTATCAAACTAGCTTTACATATATGTCCAAGTCCTTCAAGGACTAGTCTAGGATCTCTGAAGACTTTAGGATTGCTAATGTAGGCAGTTATTGGCAATATTGAATGAATTGACTGATGTGATGCTAAGATATGAAGATAAGAACAGGGATCTGGTAATATGGTTCTCAACTTCACTTCAGTTTTTTTTTCAGGGCACACCCCTGATCAACAAAAGTTGGGTGCCTCTATTTTTTAAACCACTGCACAAATGAACTTGTAACGACTTTTTCCCTTCACAATCATTTATATCCCTGAAAATACGTTTAAATATCTATTTGGAATCAATTTCTTTAATATTGGATAGATGGATCTGCATCTATACTTAATGTGACGACTCTAATAACTATTGACTAGATCACGTTTACTTTCGATTTTTAAACGAAATGAAATGAAAACTGGAAGTGACATTTGAATTATAATTTCAGAATAAAACCGGATTCATCTACGAACTTTAACGCATGCGCAATACATAGAACAGGAAGCACCTGTTTGCAAGTGAAAATATTTACGTTTTGAATAAAGTTCATTCTTTTCAATCAAAGTTGTTGAAAGTTTTGATGAATATTTATGTAAAGTGCGACGAAAATACGTTAAAATGATGAAACTACGACAAAGCAAACTGCAAATTATGATCGTAAGGGAAATAATGAAATTAAAATAAAGTTGAAATGTCCGGGAAGATAATCAATTTTGTTCAAAGACGAAAATACGACAGAATTGTGAGAAATGATTAAAATGAAATGCTGACTGACTGATTTAACTTAAATAGATTATTATGACGGTCATTTATGAGGTTTTATAATCTTTAAGGGATTAGTGACCCATCTGATTGGCGATAGGCGGATTACTTGTCATCACAACTTTTAACACCTTTGGTAAACGTTAATTACCTGAGGGTCATAAACTTGTCAGAAACATAAAGACAGGTAGAATTCAAGTAATTTGATGTGTAAATATTTTTACACTTTCCAAATTTAAGTGACGAAATTGATATGAAATATTTTCGTCATTTCGAAAACCTTTTCGTAAAATACGAAAGTGACGAGCGCTAGCAAAATAACTGATAGCAGTAAATGTTTCTTCAGCTTGAATTTACTGCAGCCTGTTGACAAAAGCAGTCTTCACGCTGAGTGGCAGCCCAGGCTAGTAAAATTGCTCTTGGGCCTGTATCTACAGGCCAACAGAGTCTAACTGAAAAATTCCAAAAATTCAGCTCCAGGCCTGTAGATTTAATAGTTCATTGTGAAGACTGCAAAAGCCTGAAAAGGCGTTATTTCTTATAGGCAATCATGTTTTCATAATAAAACATGTTAAATTTGACTAACATTTAATAACAAATAAAAACAAAAATAGTATTGTTTTTTTTTCAGTCTACATTTATCTGATTATGATCTATAGACTATATTATATACATGCATGTAGCTATCGAATTTTTAAAAGTGTCTGACAGATGTAATTTTCGTTTGACACTGACAGATGCTTCGAAAATTTCATCAGTTTCACGACGAAATAGTCAGATATCTATAACTTTTAAATTTAAATGAAACATGCTGCTATATTTCATATTTAAATAATACAAATAAGTTAAATTAAGCCAGTATTGGCAGTAAGGAAAGTACCCGGCACCGGGCACCTGACCGGTACCATATGGCCATCTCACCTGAAACATGAGACCAACCACAAACACCATGGCGATGCAGGAGACAATATCTGCATGGTTTTGTATCACAAATTCATGGCTTAGAATCGGAGGATTCTTTGTCGTTCTTGGACGTCTCATTCCCATGATTATCCTTGTTTGAAAATCGTCGATGTGGCGTACGACCGCAAATTGCGTGTAAAAGGAAGTAGTAGTCTCTTCCCAAGATGCACCAGTCTGCGTTGATTTATTTGAAAGCTCTTATTTGATTGGATAATTATTTTTTTAGATTAAGGTCAAATTTTAGATTGTCTGTGCTGTAATCCTTGCCTGAGGCTGCCTACGAAAAATTAAAAAAAACATGTTTTCTGTAAACAGTAAATTCATATGGTTTTCAAATCAAAATGGGGCTTGAAGCTTGTTGCACTGAACCATAGACATTGCATATCAAGTCACTTTGTGAAAGGGAAAGACTCAGAGAGAGAGAGAAAATCAAAGCCAAAGTAAAAATATAAAACATGAAATTGAAACTGAAAGACTAAAAGTAGAGTAAAGTATCTAAAATCTATAGAAAAAGTTGACTTTATATAACATTCAAGCCTAAATCTTCAATCAAACTAAAACTGGTATACACATATTGATGACATGACACTAAGGCTACTATTATCCCACAGCGGGTAAAATATCACGTTTTGATTGGTTTAACGGCATCAAATGGTGACCCCCTATGAGACCGTAGGGGGTTAGTAAATTTCAAAGAGGGTTCATAATGAGTTTATGGTGAAGTAATCTATTAATTTTGTTATGTTTTATTGTTTATTTTTCAACACAATAACGCAGCAGAAAATGTCAAGCGTGCGATAAATTCGTTATACGGTTAAAACTACTGACCCCCTACAGACCATGGAGGGTGAATAAAATCCATATGGGATTCGGCCTCCAGCCTCACGACCTATGAAATTTACTATAGTCCATTTGATTTCTATAAATCTTCAGAAATTAATTCTTAAAAATTCAATTTTACAAATAAATATTTTTTTTTCTTCATTGTTTGCATGCTTTTGTATTTCCCATTGCATACAGAAAGCTCAGTAATCACATGACCAGATTTATTTAAATGAGTAAAGTCACATGGTACAATAAAACCAGTTTAAAGCACATGTCCAATGTTTTTGTTTTCAATGGAAGGCTGTTACACTACTCATCATGCTCATACTTACTCTAGTCCTATAACATATGACTTCGCATTCTTATTCAATTTTTAACGTTTTTATACTGATATTTTCATTTTTTATTTTTTTTAAATGCGATTGAAAAATGCGGGAAATTTTCCTGATTTTTTTTTTATTGAATTTTCTACTGTAATAGGGGACTTTGTCGTCTTCTTATAACTTAAAATAAACACATAGAAGCAAATCAGATTGAGGGAGGGTTGAGATCTCAAAAAACATGTTTAACCCTGTAAAATTTCAGAATTCTGTGCCTGTCCTGTGATAGTCTTAAATGATTTTAATTTCGAAGTTTCGTATGATCATGATGACGTTTATTATCACTGAACTAGTATACATTATTGTTTAGGGGATTAGCAGAAGCACACCTCCAATGTTACAGCTTATGCATTTAAAAAGCTCTTGTCTGACCAAAATTTGAGTACTGCATTTAGGATCCACACAATAAACAGCAAAGTAAACAAATTGAAAAAATTCAGAGAAGTCAGATGAGCAGTTTGCTACTCATGCAACTGCTTCCATAACACCAGGTCAGTTACTGAAATGATGACAGACTTGAATTGGTACCCACTTGAAATTAGATGCTTTAGATACAGACTTGTTTTCTTTTACAAAATTATACACACAATTGTAGCAGTCCTTACATTTAACCTTTTGATCCCGCTAGACAATAGAACCAGACATAAAAAAATGGACATCATCAAACCACAATAATTAATGCAAATACAAACACATGAGGATAGTTATAAATATATAAAAAGATGATGTGGTATGATTGCCAATGAGACAACTGTCCACAAGAGACCAAAATGACACAGACATCAACAACTATAGGTCACTGTATGGCCTTCAACAATGAGCAAAGCCCATACTGCATAGTCAGCTATAAAAGGCCACGAAATGACAATGTTAAACAATTCAAACGAGAAAACTAACGGCCTAATTTATGTACAAAAAATTAACGAAAAACAAATATGTAACACATAAACAAACGACATCCACTGAATTACAGGCTCCTGACTTAGGGAAGGCACATGTATACATAAATAATGTGGCAGGGTTAAACATGATAGCAGGATTCCAACCCTCCCCTAACCTGGGACAGTGGTATAAAATTGCAACATAGGAACGAACTATAAAAATCAGTTGATAAAGGCTTAACTAATCAGATGGACAAAAATACAATTGGACGTGGATGGGTACTTTTGTAACAGCCACTAGTATGTTCCGGCGAAACTTTTCAATTAGTAATTAGTAATTTCATTCTGATTGAACTTTCCAACTAGTTGTTTTATTCCGAGTGCAGTTAAAAATTTCCAGAAAAAGTAGGTAGTTGAAAAGTCCAGGAACAATGTAGCTAGGGGAACAGAACAACTAGTTTAATACATCTTTCTGAATATACCATATTAATGATATTTCGTCCTTATTGCATAAAGAGGGTGAAGAATGAGTATCAGTATATATAAGAGAAAATCATTAATTTACAAGAATACCCAATGCACTGAAAGGGGTTTCTTTTGGGAAAATAAGAAAAAAGGGACATGGATATTTATTTTTGCCGAAACTCCTCCAGCAAAATTTAAGTTGTATTTCATAGCTCACATAAAATTGAATAAGTTGCATTATCATGTAAATTTAGTATTCATAGTACCCTCAAACATGTCAAAAGAGGGAAGAATACATCCCTTCTCATGTGGGTCTTTGCATCAATTCTCCAAATGGAACTTTTGGGCTAGTTTGTTTCTTTCGGTTTTGACTAATTTGGCATAAAGGACCTTTTGGTGACCTTCTGCTGTTGTTTTTTCTATGGTTGGGTTGTTGTCTCTTTGATACATTCCCCATTTCCATTCTCAATTTTATTTCTAACTAGTTGATATGTTCCTTTGGAACTTTTCAACTAATCACTTTGTTCTGGTGGAACTTTTAAACCAGAGTAAAAACAAAGTAACAAGTTAATAAGTTCCTCTGGATTTTTTCGGCTAGTTAGTTCTTTCAGCCCGGAATGGTCCAACCTCTAAACAAAAGAGCATTTACACTTGTACATCCGACAACAAAAAGACACTAGGAACAGATCTGAGAGTACTTCGCAGTTATCAGACAGCTAATTCAAAGCCACTAACAACTAATAAAAAAATCATGTATCTAAGAAATATTCATTTTATCCAGTTACAGTTAAAGACTGTAATCATCTGCCACAACACATAGAATCAGTACAGAGGTGATTATCAAGAGTATTATCTCAATTGTCTGTATTCCTTGGAATCTGTTCTCATCCCAATTGTCTGTATCCCTTGGAATCTGTTCTCATCCCAATTGTCTGTATCCCTTGGAATCTGTTCTCATCCCAATTGTCTGTATCCCTTGGAATCTGTTCTCATCCCAATTGTCTGTATCCCTTGGAATCTGTTCTCATCCCAATTGTCTGTATCCCTTGGAATCTGTTCTCATCCCAATTGTCTGTATTCCTTGGAATCTGTTCTCATCCCAATTGTCTGTATCCCTTGGAATCTGTTCTCATCCCAATTGTCTGTATCCCTTGGAATCTGTTCTCATCCCAATTGTCTGTATCCCTTGGAATCTGTTCTCATCCCAATTGTCTGTATCCCTTGGAATCTGTTCTCATCCCAATTGTCTGTATCCCTTGGAATCTGTTCTCATCCCAATTGTCTGTATCCCTTGGAATCTGTTCTCATCCCAATTGTCTGTATCCCTTGGAATCTGTTCTCATCCCAATTGTCTTTATCCCTTGGAATCTGTTCTCATCCCAATTGTCTGTATCCCTTGGAATCTGTTCTCATCCCAATTGTCTGTATCCCTTGGAATCTGCTCTCATCCCAATGGAGGAAAGGGTTAAGAATAGAAACTGGCAGACATGAACGATTTATCAATGTATGTGGTAAATATGAAATATTACCTGGACATAAGAGGATATGTTTGTACTGTAATTCAAATTCTATTGAAAATGAAATGCACTTTTTTCTGGAATGCTCTCTTTACAATAACATCAGAAGAGATGACTGAGAATGTAAAAAAATACCCCAGTTTAGTTAATTTAAACAGAAATGAATCTTTTTGATCTTTTAACATGGATCATTGGTAATGAAGATGGCAGGTTTTTTTTTTATCTATTTTATGTGTATACCTTGAATCTTGATAAAGGCCTGAAACTTAGAAAATCAGAAAATTAGTTGAATACTCTAATAGATAGCAAAATTATCTCCCCTTGACCACTGACCCTTTTCTTATGCTTTTTAACTATTAGTTTATGTTTCTTTAATCACTCTGTAATGTTAATGTTATGCTGTTAATGTGCCCTATAATTTGGAAATATCAGATTATTACATGTCATTTTTCATATCGCATGTATTATCAGCCTTAGGTGCAATATCAGCCCAAGAGCCCAAGAGCCGCATTATAACAATGTTTTGAAAAGTCAACTTTTTAAAGTAACTTTCTAAATCATGCTTGAAACTTTTAAAAATGCATTTATTCAATAAGTTGTTTGTTAGTTTTTTTGTTTTTATTTTTTCATTATTTTACCAAATATACTTTCCAGTATCCAAATAATTGTTTTGTACACTACTTTGTCATGTTTTTCATAGAAAACATAGCGTTGAGGTCTATTTTTTCGGATTTGCAGAGTATAACCAGAATGCCATGCAATAACGTTACGGAAAGGCATGTGATAACAATCAAAGCACATGATAAACTTTTCATATCAGACTGGCTGAGCCTGCTAAGTTAAGCACCAAAAATATGGAATTTACATTAATTCAATGCTGTTGTCACACAGTAAAAATCATATGTTATTAAGTCTAAGTATATGATATAAAAATATTGTATTAATTGTATATATTGGTTGAGGGTTGAAATGGTGTGTGGTATTGAAAAAGCCATATCATGTTCACTTTATTATATACAAGGACCTCAAGTACAACTTATCTCTCCTACATATTTTTCACAAGACATGACATAAAACATAAGGAAACATGCTTTATATTGATGAAGTGACGTCATACAAATAAGGGGTTTAGTAAAGTTTTTTTTACATTGATGACGTGACTTGCAATGAAAAATAATCTGCATGCTGCATTATTTAAAAAATTTCTCCAAATTCAATGAAAACAGACCAATTTGGAATGGTATTAAAGGGGGGGGGACATGTAGCTTCTTAGACAACAAAAAAGATCCTGTAGCAGCATAAAAGTTTAACATAGCAAAATTCTTTGGATCTAAATTCTTCAATCTCTTACCAAAAAGCTACAGCTTTAAGCAGTTGATGCCCCAGACTAGTAAAACTTTATTCAGACAAGTTAGTATTTGTAGAGGAAAAATATAGGAATTTTGGTCTTTAGTGCAGACTATTTAGTTGCATTATTGCATAAAAGGTTAACTTTGTAAATTGACAAATTAATTGTCTAGTAAATTAAAGTGAAATATGCAGTGTTCTATATATATGAAATATAATCCGAGTGGGCATGGTTTAACCTGGGATAATGACCCCAGTTCACACTGATAAAAAGTTAACCCAGTTTGGGATTTCCCCTCTTAACAAAAATAGAAAAGCACCAAAATTGCAACCTGCATCTGTCCACTGCACATATTAAGATAATTTTTCATCACAAAATGTCTTGGTTTCTTTGTGTTGTTGAATTGCTGTCTCATTCACAAATAATCCAACATCTCCTTTGGTATTTTTCAGAGTGAAGATTGTTGATAAAAAAAGGAAATTAGTTTCAGAAGTTACAAGTAAAGTTGACAACTTAAAAGGCAGTTCTTTAAACTGAAAGAACTAAAGTTATTGAAACATTGCCAGTCAACCTTTTACAATGGTAAGTTTAAATTTTCTTGCTCTGTGAAAATCTTCTTTTGTTGAATGTTTTCTATTTAGTATCCCAGAAAATTTATTGTTTTACAGTACGTTCTAAGCTAAGGAGACTAATGGTTTGTCTGACTGAAAAAGAAATTTAAACCTTCCTATTATGTTATCAACGGAAAAATATAAAAATTCCTGTCTGTCCGAATAATGTGTTGTCTGACATTTTGTCAGTCAGACAGAGTTTGGCTTCTGATTATATCAGTTTAAAAATGATTACTGTAAATTCAGAAATTATTGCGTGCATTTATTATTGCGATTTTGTCATTTTAGACTCAAATGGGATTTTAATGTTTACGATTTTGAGAAAAATCTTGTTTAACCCTTTCCTCCATTGAATTTTTTTTTTTGCATACTTGATTCGCATAGGATTTTTTTGGTAAAATGCTGAACTTATGATTTGAAGTACTAAAGCATTGTGAAAAACAACTATTTCATCAAATAAATTTAAGTCAGATATTCCTATGATATTCCTTTTCATATTGGATACAAACTTTATTAAGTCAACTGCAGACACTTTGTAGTCGAAGTGTTTCAACTGAGGTACTACACAGGCGTCAAAAGGCGTCATTATGGAGTAAAGGGGGTGGCGTCAAAAGGCGTCATTATGGAGGAAAGGGTTAAGTCATATAAAATACTTCAAAATGCGAGTTTAAATTATTGCGTTTACAATTCTGTCGCATTTTTCGCAATAAGAAAAACCTTGCATTAATTTCTGAATTTACAGTACATAAAACCACTTTAAGTCATTTTGTAAGTTAAGATATGATGATGGACGTTTATAACGACCTTGACTGGCTATACATACCTCACATGGTCGATTGGTAAAGGTATCCAATAATAACTAATTTATTGTAGCAGATGAAGAAAAATCTGTCCATTTGGAACAAAACTTGACTTAAGTGGTTTTATACATATCAGTCCAGAAACCAAAATATTACCAACACTTCAGTTAATCACTTTACACCAGAAAGAGTTACATTGATGTTACCAAATCACAATATACATGTATGTACTGCATATGTTCATCAAAGGTGCCATTTTGAAGAGAAAGATTATTTCTTTATGACTACATGTAAGACAGATTTGTTATTGACAGGTTATATTTTAGGGCAAAACTTCAAAACTCTGATTTAAATTGAGGAAACACAACCATGACATAGATTAGACATTTTTGAATAATTTTTCCCTCATGACAATAATATATATGCAAGATTGTGATATTGCTCATCATATTTGAGAAATGATAAAGCTATTGTTCCGAAAATAACATTATAACTTACCAATGAATATAAGAGTATGCATTTTTAGTTAGATTTTTTCTTTTCTTTTTTTAAGTAGCCAATCATACATACAAACTTGACAGTACAGACTGGGCATTTTTGGTTTATATTTGATAGACAAAAATAAAGAATCATAGGCTTAATTTATGCATCAACAAAATTTAAACCATATCCAGGGGTAGTTCTAGCCATTTTAAAAGGGGGGGTCCAAACCAAGGATAAAGGTCCCCCTTTATTGATTACTAAACGATCATCCTAACCATTGTATTTTGACATTATTCTCATCCTGCAAGGTAGCACTTATCATATTGTTTTGTGTCTAATAACTTGAGCTATCTCTTGATAACTTTGAGTTAAAAAGATAGCAAATTTTGGAGTTAACTCCCTTTAATTGTTGATTTCTGCTATTTCAAAGTGTGTTTCAATTTTCAACAAAATCATATTTTGAAATACCAGGACAGGAACACACAAATGTTTTTTTTTTTTGTGCTATATTATGCATAATGCTAACTTGAGGAAGGTTTTTGTTTTTGTTTAACAAAAAAGGAGCCAATGTTAAGTGCAAGAAAAGTCTATAGAGAATTAGTTTCCACCAAATTTTCAACGGCTTATATCTCAAAAACAGGCACATGGACCCTCCATTTTTTCTGCTGTTTAAGTTTCTTTATTTATATACTTTCAATTTATAACAGTCTTTTAAAAAGCTTGTTATTTTTAAACAGAGGAGCAAACTTCCTTAAGTGGTCTTAGTAGTTCTAGCCAGTCAACACTGATGTTGTGACTTTGAACCCTGCTGGTGTGGGTGCACTTAACTCCAATCATAGTTGACTAGGATTGTCAGTTTTTTCTATTGAAGGTCAGTGGTTTTCTCCAGGCACTACAGCTTCCTCCACCAATAAAAACTGGTCGCCACTAAATAGCCCAAAAGTTCACTCAAAAGTGACATTAAAACACCAACAACCAAATAATCAAATTCCCCCCCCCCCACCACCAATATACTTTTAAAACTATTCAGAGAAAGTATTGTGGTTGTGCCTGACAGTGTTCTCCCCAAGGCCAAAAAGCACTATGGTACCCTGGATGTGGTGCTAATATATTTTCTACCATTGCATGTGCTATCTTGGATGATTTTATAATAAAATGTAAAAGGGCCATGGTGCTATTGTTTTTACAAAACCAGTACTATGTTAATTTCCATGATGCTATTTAAAAAATAAAGGTAGTACACAGTGTGTGCATTGGAAGGCTCTTCTAAACTCCCACATGCATCATTATAATAATTGATTAACCCAGGCTTCATTAGGCCTTTTACTTTTTCATATTTGTTCAAAAAGAGACTAATTTCAGGAATATTTTGATTGAGATGAAAAAATTCCTGTTAATGACCCAACTACTTCTTGTGGGAATGTCTTTTTGTGCAAGGTCCTGGGGTTGAAGTCATAAAAGTTTGCTCAGTGCTTGGAGCACAAAATCATGATTGAAACATGAAATCAAGCATTTTGATTGGTTGATTTTGGAGTACACTACAAAAATCGTGCTAGAAGGTTTTATGACCGCAAGGCCTGATCTATATGCATGATATGAATTCTGCATACTGTGGATTCATTTATTTTCGTGGGTACCAATGTTTGTGGATTGCAGGAAACTTGCCTTTTTTTGTGGTGATGTAATTTTGTGGTTTTGCCAAATTCTGCATACAACCTGATAAAAAATTTGTAATTCGTTGAACATTTAAATTCAAGGTTCTCATGTACCCACAAAAGCCATGAAAAATTGGTAACCAACGAATAATAATGATTCTACAGTATCCATAGTATACATATGTTATTATACATTTTAGTAGAAAAAAAATAATTTTGATCAATTTCACGATTTTACTAATTCAACTGTTCTTTTATGGCAGTACAAATCATGAAAACAATATATTTCAATAGTTGATTCTGAAATTGAGAGACTGTGAGTTTAAAAATTGAAATAAGTAATTGCAGGTCAATTTGGTCCTTTCATCTCTGCTGAATAAAAAAAACCCATAGCTCTCTCTGTTTTTTTCGCTTGGCCTAAATTTCATATTTTGGAAGAATTATTAGGCTATGGAGCTATGAATAGCTGATCTTACAAAAAGCAATAAATTTGCATATTTCTGCAATATTAATCAGGTGTTTGATTTTAATAATTCACCTCCTTTTCCCTTAAGAAACAGTTCTCGCTTCCTGAAGTCAGAGTATATAGGGCCCACAGTGCTGAACAGTCCAATTATTTATTTATAAATGACATTTTTATTGAATAATCTGGAATAGCTAGTTATCAGAAATACTATTTGGTAGTTATGTTTGCACTGTTAACACTTGTCATGCTTGTATAGTAATTTAAAAGGAATTTTAAATCTTCTACATTTACATGATTAACTCTTATCGTTTGTATATACTCTGTTCAGTCAGGCATAACATAATCAATACATCATTTTGTTTTCAGTCTGCAATAATTATCATCTGAAGTATTTTATCCAATAAGATCCTCAGATATCAATATTTCAAACTGAGTAGTTACCATGGTCACAAACTTCTGCTAACCAGTTGTCTATTCTATAAATAGACCTGAGAATTTTATCATAGAGTCATCACACTTTTTACACACATTGTGTGTTAGACAGCTAAAGATTGACGACTAGTTTGTTTAATAGGTAAATGTCTAAAAACAGGTTCTTTAACTATTAATTATGTTTTATTAATGTGTGGTATGATTTATTGTATGTGACTGCATAATAGTCACAATTATGTAATTAACTTTAATTGTAAAATAATCATTTTGATGGACCATGCATGGAAGCATGGGCATGCTTGTTTAGTCCTCCATGTTTTTATTTTCTATTTAAAATATGCATTGTAAAATGGTTTGACTAATTATTGTTTTGTTTTATTGATGCATTTTCACATTAGATATCATTCTGAATATATATGCTGTTACACATGTTACAAAAATTTCAGTTTAATTAAAAAGAAAAAGAAACTTAGAAAGTAGTATTTTTATAAAGAGAACATGTTTGAAATGTTGTGGAGGCATTTAGGGAGCTACCATTTGATTTTTATGGGGGGGCTAGGATGAAAAATTTTGTCCTGCTTTTTTTTTTAGTTGTAATCTCTGTCCTGCCTTTTTATTTTTTACTCTATTCGGTCCGGCCTTTTTTTTTTACTAGTTTATCCTGACTTTTTTTACACAAATTCTCATCCTGCCTTTTTTTTTTACCAAGTTGCTCATCCTGCCTTTTTTTTCACTCAAAACTCCTGTCCTGCCTATTTTTTTCAAATTTCATCCTAGCCCCCCCATAAAAATCAAATGGTAGCTCCCTTATATAAGTACATGATGTGTGAATCAAATTATGCTGATGCGCAGTTTGACAGATAAAAATCAGAGACATACAATTAAATCATGTAAATCTGATAGTTTTAAAAATCTAGTCCGGTAATGCTGGATACCAGTTGACACATGTAAAGTCTGCAAGATTTTCTAGTCGTGAATCTATGTCTCTGATAAAAAAAATGAACAATAACATAGTGAATTATATATACTTGCATTAAACCTTGTAACTACTAAATAAAGTACACCAAATTAATCTGAAGAATATTTATGATATTTTAATTTTCTAATCTGGTGGGAATGCCCTTTGCTCTTTAGTTGTCAAACGACTTACTCCCTCCTGTTCATTAATTTTATATGACACAAATCTTTTGGTCCTTTTCTATGTCCAGTTTCCATTTTCTCATATAAAGTGTATGTGAATATAAATGTAAAACTGGGCTTTGATTCATGTCAGAGCCATACTGGGGATACCTTAAAGACCGATAGCAGTAAAAATTCTGACTTTTTTTTAGTGACACTAACAGAATTTTTGGTGCATGACAACAAAACATACATTTTTATTATGATCATAAAAAAAAATCAACTTGTTTTGATGAATCTATACTACTAAACATGCTTAAGGAAGAGACAGATTTCATTGAGCCACGTTACTCCTCTGAAACCATACAAAGTCAGATGAATTTGTGAAATATATATGCTGTAGAAATGCATTTTTTTGTACTTCCTAAATTTGTCTTTTAGAAAAAAACCATACTGTAACTTTCATGCACGCTCAATCTACGTACAACCCATGAATTTAAAAAACTTTGGTTTCAGCACTTGCCCAATTGTATAGCGATTTTCTAGTAACATTTAATTATTTCCAACAAAGTCAGTAATCTTACTAATCACAATAAGGATATTTTGACAAATAACGATAGAATTTTAACCAGCTTGACTCCAACTTCGCTTTGCTTTAGCCTGTCCTGCTTCAGGTTCAAATTTTTGGTCAAGGTAGTTTTAGATGAAGTTGAGGTCCAACCAATTTGAAACTTGGTACACATGTTTCCCATGATATGATCTTTCTAATTTAAATGCCAAATTAGAGTTGACCCCACTTTCACGTTACACTAAACATACTAAATGATAGTGCCAGTAAGGGCATCCATGTACTGAGCAGTAAGGACACATTCTTGCTAGGAAATGTTTCTACCAAGTTGAACTTTTCATTCACTGTGCTTAAGGTGGTAGCAAAACACCTCGACTAAAATTAATTTGGCTTGTAATTTTTTTTTAATAATTTTGACAAAATATTAACTATGCTTCTTTTATAAAATTTTTAAAATTTCACAAAACCTAAAAACACACTCTTTCACAGAAAAATAATATTAGCAGTATGACAAACATTAATTTGATCATTCTAAAGCTTAATATTTCCGTAACAATACAATGTGATTAAACAATCAGCTGATTTTACAGTTATCTCCCTGTACTATTAGGTATCACCTTATTTATATACTTTAACATTTAAATCTATTACATCACACAAATAAATGAGAAATGCAAATAATTTACTAATATATCTGACCTTGAACTTATTTTTTGGTTTTGTAGGTCAAGCTTTAGTTTTCATAGTTTAAAGTTTTTCACATACATCAAGAATTTTGTGTCACTATAAAAATCCCTGCATACACTAAAACTTAAAAGCAATCAGTCAACTATATTTGGTGTATTGAATAATTGAAAGGGCAATATGTCCTGTTCATCTTACATTTATCCCTTTTGCATGGATCATTGATAATTTTAGGTTCATATCATTCTTGTAGATATAACCCTTATTTAAAACACTTTCAACTTAAACTTATATAAAAAAAAAAGGAGATGTGGTATGATTGCCAATGAGACAACTGTCCACAAGAGACCAAAATGACACAAACAATAACAATTATAGGTCACCGTATGGCCTTCAACAATGAGCAAAGCCGATACCGCATAGTCAGCTATAAAAGGCCCTGATAAGACAATGTAAAACAACTCAAACAGGAAAACTAACGGCCTTATGTATACAAAAAAATAAATGATAGACAAATATGTAACACATAAACAAATGACAACCACTGAATTACAGGCTCCTGACTTGGGACAGGCACATACATAATTTATGATTTACTTAATGTGAATTTAAACATGGAAGCAATTTGGGTACTCATCTTTACAGAATTATGAGTTGTTTGCTGAACATTGCCAGTAAATCTGCATGTGCGTATCAAATTGCCAACTACAGCACTGTTAGCATCATGAATTGTAAATTGAGAAGTTTATGCTTGCATTTATTATTGTGAATCCATGATCTCTGGAAAAAAACTGAAAAAAATTATTTGAATTAAAATCACTGCTAAAATTACTATCAAAGCAAGTTTTAATCATTGAAAACCTGATACTGGTGCCATTTGTTGCATTAATAATTTTAATTATTTTATTGAGCTAGCTTTGTTCAGATTAAGCTTGTAATCTATTGATCTATACTGTATACTTCTATTATGAGTTTGCACTAAAAAAAACTTTCAAATTCATGCATTTAATTTTACCTGTACCAAATTTCCTATGTCATAATGCTTGTGTTAAATTCAGTAAAACAAATGGTTAAATGATGTCATTTACAGTGTATTGCATGATTGTAAATTCAGGCCAGGAAAGTTGTTCGATTGATTTCCAGTAGAATTTTCCTCTGAATGAATTCTGTCTGTAGTGTTTAGCGTGTAAACAATGATGTGTTTGTATTTGGTACCCCCATTTATGACTTCCCTCATACAAACCCTATGGATTTTTCATTTGTTGGATATTATAATTCGTGGTTCACTTGTAACAACAAAACCAACGAAAAAATTGATATCCAACGAATAATGATAAATTCACAGTACATGTCAGTGCTTATTACCTTTAAACTAGATCAAGTTTGAATATGGGTGGCGCTCCTTTTACAAGAAGTCCTTAGGCTTAGTTATGTTTCTTTAAAACGTTATAAGAAAGCGGGGCGTCATCCTTGTCCCATGGATACATTCTCCACTTATTCATTCTGACTGATGAATATTTTGTAGACCAAAAACATGTCTGTTGTATAAAATTATAAGCCTGCTGCTGCAGGTAACTGTGTTATTTTTTAATAACCAGGGTTTTTATATAGTAAATAGAAATGTCAAAATATTAAAAAAAGAAGAGATTAGTGATCCATCAAAAATTCCGTTATAATTTACACTAGAGGATCTGAAATTTTTACCCTTCCTGAGCACTCGATTTAATGTGGGTAGCTAAGTTATTCTTTTGTTTTAAGGACCAATCCAATCTTTACATTTATTTTCCAAATGTCTGTGCACCCATGTTAAGAGAGAGCCATATCTCTTGCATGTTAAAGACACCCTTGTAGATTTCGAAAAAAAACAGGCTAATGCTGCTACAAGGCAGCATTCGCACCCACAAAGTGGAAAGGGGTTAATATAAGTTGCAAAACTTGTTTCCCAATCCACTATAAATAAATATCTTTAAACTAAACCTTGGGAATGACTGATATTTGATAAACTAAAGGTGTCTATATTTATATTAATGTATATTAATGGTTATCTCAATTGTTACAATTTTCACACAGTAAAAATTTTGCATTATGAGTATCATGAAAAAAATGGTTACTATCCCCATATTTGGGTATATAATTTTCAGTCTTTTAATAACTAGGATAATTAGCACAGAAAATGGTATCATGATTATATAGACTTCACTTAAGAGAGCATTTTGTTACCAAAGTTAAAGCTATAAATAGCTGCACATTGTAACGATTATTCAATCTTTATTTCAGTGTGAGGTTGATTGTTTACATTAACGGGCTGACAGATATTGCCATAGCAACAGAGATTAGTGTGAACAAAGAGGGTCATTAAACAGAAAATCGTTTACAGCTATTGAATAGATCCACACAGGTAAAGTACACAGACGATTGTTAAATGCCTCTGAGGTTAAATGTAAGCTGTGTTATAGTATGCATATATACCGTACACACAATGTTTAGATAACATATATTCTTTGAAAGTTATGAATCAAACATTTCTGCTGTTATAATAATGAGTTTTAATCATAATTGAACATACATGTGAACCTCACATGTGATATTTACTAGTTGTAATCAGGACAGATAAAAATACCAAAATATTTATATGCATATATGATAATGGTTATTTAAAAATATTTAAAAAACTTAAAAAGATAATATTTGTTTACTTTTGATCTCAATTAATATGATAATAATCATTACAGTGGTTTAGTATTATGGATATGAAAATAAGATGATGTGGTATGATTGCCAATGAGACAACTTATAATCCACCAGAGATCAAATTTTCTACAAACAAAAGCCAAAAGCAATTATGGTATATGTAACTCTTTTTGGAACTCTCAAAGCAATACATATTTCTTGCAACTGAGCAAATGTATTCTGATCTCAGGGAAAAAAATGAAAAAAAATTCTGTTTCATTCAAAACACTTGTCTAGATAAACTTGACAGCTGCTAAGGGTAGCTTTTAGAAAACAATATTGATCCTTATTGAAATGAAGGTGTTAAAGCAAACTTTAGAATAACTTTCCAAGACTTATTTGTAAAACAAAACACTTAATTAATTATAAAGGCTGAAATATGTCAATTTAGGGTTTCAGGCCCGTAGCCAGGAAATTCCAAGGGGGGTTGGACTCACAAACTCAACTTTAGGAGTCACAATTCGAACACAGAACATTGACTTTAACAGTGCTTATTTGTTTTCAGGGGGGGTCATCCAAATTCTGCGAACCCCCTGGCTACGGGTATGGGGTTTGGTCTATTTCATAGTTTATAGAAATGTCCGAGCTTGAGCAAGACATGACGTTCTTATTTGGTAAAATAATGGGAGACTATTTCCTTATCTTAGACAAAAGTTCAAGTTCCATGTTTGTCAGGTGCCACTGTTACTGTTCTAGAGTTATACCCCTTTACAAATGGTTTCCCTCAACTAAATGTTATGAAACTTATAAAAATTGCTTATTACCACAAAACTCTGATCAAGTAGTGTCACTTTTACAGTTCTTGAGTTATGTCCCTTTATACCATTATATGCAAGTGGGGGCATCATCTGTGTCTTCACCATTTATTATGCCTCTGTCATAGACAATGGGGACATTTAATGTTACCTTGACCATCTTTCTATCCTTGTGCCTGTCCATATTACCAACCATACTATTTTCATTTATACACTCTAACTTACCATTCTTCATGAGAAACTGTTAAATCTACAGGCCCGGGCTCAATTTTTTTTTTTGTAGTTAGATTCTGTTGGCCTGGAGATGTTATTTTTACAGGCCCGAGAGCAATTTTACAAGCCTGGGTTGCCACTCAGCGCGAAGACTGACATACAAATGACTTAAATTTGTTTTATCCAAATTTTATGGAACTCCTACATATTTCTAAGAACAAGAACATGCAGAGTTTGAAAAATTTGGGCAGTGAGTCATTCACTGATCTAGAGTTTGTCCTGTTATATGGAAAAATTGCAGCATAATGGTTGGTAGAATAAAACAGTATAAGTACTGTAAACCAACTTATTTTTACTGATACTTTATTTCACGTTTTACACTTTCTTGACCACTTCGCGGCTATTTAATTTCACGATTATCTGATTTACCTGATGAAGTTTATTGAGGAAAGATCAAAGATTGACATATTCGCGACGATTTATATTCACGTTATTTTTCTACTCGCTAAAGTGGCGAAAATAAATCGCTCGCAATACTAAGTTTGTTTACAGTATGTAAATAATTGTACACATGATCTACAGCATCATTAGAAGGGAGACAAGGTCCAAAAAGAATAACTCCTCTGTCAAATAGTTGTCTGAATTTTTGGCAGTTACATTATATCTTCTTTAAACTCGGTTTGTTTCAGAATTCCCACAACCACAGGCAGCTGTATTAATCTATATCTTGTTTCTGTAGTTGTCAGGTATCACAATTTTGTATGTGAAATCTTTTTAAACCTCTAGTGGACGGGGGACATTAAGTTTTACCACGTTTACTCATTAACCCCAGGAATGAGGGGGAGGACAGGGGTAAGAGAGACAGGGAGAAAGGGGTAGGAGAAAGGGGTAGGAGAAAGGAGAAAGGGGTGGGAGAAAGGAGAAAGGGGGTAGGAGAAAGGAGAGGAAGGCTGAGAGAAAGAAGAAAAAGTTGGAGAAAAAATAAAATATGAAAAAATAAAATATCTCTCTTTTTTCCAGTAAATTAAAAAAAAAAAAAAATAAGGAGAAGAGGGGTAGGAGAAAGGAGAAGAGGGGTGGGAGAAGGAAGAAGGGTACCCCCTGTCCTCCCCCTCATGAATATTGGTATACCATGTATAATAATGATTCCACTGTATATTTGATATATTTCTATGTATTTTCAGGTGTAGCAGCATTCAAAATATTTGCCAATGGTGACTATTGATTAACTGTTACTTGTAAGTACCAAATTTGTCTGATGTAATAAATGAAGAGATTTTATTATCGGCTCCTAGGAGTCGATATTAAGAATTGAATGATGGACAGTCAGTGCGTGAATGTTTCTAACTATCTGATTGGAAGATATTACGAGACGTGAACAATCAAAGTTTATTGATTGGTTAGGACAATTCAAACCTAGTAAATGTCCTTCAATCCCATAGAGTATGGGATTTGTCCTATCTTTTTTAGCAATTAGATTTTGCCTGGTGATTAGTCATGCATATTCATGTTATTGATATACAGGTAACTTTTATCTATAAATAGCCAAATCTTCTGGAGTTTCGTAAACAACAACGTTAAAGGATATATACTACTTTATAATGTGTGTGGTAAAATTTGATGATTGATGCACATGGCTATTCTAGTAAATGAATTAATCTACAAAGCAAGAGCACTTTCCATTTTCATCAGCTAAGAGACGACTATAGCCCTTTTGAAAAGGCTAATACTTGTAATGGATTATAGGTTCATACATTAATTAATCAATAGTAATTGTTTTATGGAATGGATGCAACAATATATTACTATATATTCGTTCCTGTCTGTTCATGTTTTGTTGAACAAGACTTTGTCTTTTTAGTTATATCTTCTATTGGCCTTGGTGGCTGAGTGGTCTAAGTAGTTACTACTGTAATCACTAGCCAATCAACATTGAGATTGTGAGTTCAAACCCCACTCGTGCGGGAGCACTTGACTCAAATCTTAATTGACTAGGATTGTCAGTTTTCCTATTGAAGGCTGTGGTTTTCTCCAGCATTCATGCTTCCTGCACCAATAAAAACTGGCTGCCATGAAATAGTCCAAAAGCAGTGCTTAAACATGTAAAAGCTGTGTTAAAATACCAAAAATAAAATCTATTGAAAACACTCACAAAATTTGTCAAGATAGACAATGACTTAGACCTTGTTATACATCATTTGTGCTTTTCCATCATAAAAGGCTTAATATTCACCTATTTGTTAAATATTTGTTACCATGCATTGTTGGGTTGCCATTTTAGTGATTTTTGCACTGTACATACTATTTCCTCTGATTTTTGTCATTTCAAAAGTCAACAATGTTTTTATTTTAGTCCAAAGTTGTATATTATTGCACTTTTCTAAATACTGGGGCTTCATTTATTTTCTTGAGTGTACTATAGTGTTAATTTTTGCGGAATAATGAATAATGATAAATTATGTTTTTTTTGGCATCTATATTTGATTTTATAGATTTATTAAAGTGTGCTTTCAAGACTATTGACAATTGATACTTCCTTCAAGATTGAAATTTGTGGTTTTCCTATTAAAAAATGAAAAAAGTGAATGAAATACTTTGGATTCATTATTATTAGTAAGATACCAACTTTTTCCTGGATTTTATTGGTACTGTATTTAACCCTTAGACTGCTGCATTCATTTCTATTGTGAAGACTTTTCCCAACCTGGAAATCAAATATCCAAAAAATACAATTTTCCTGATTCAACAAATGTTGTTAACCACAAAAATAATTGCCAGTAGATTTCTTCATCTGACTATATATATAGCTATCTTAAAGGGAAATACCTACAGTGAAACCACATCTTGACAGCTTCATACCACTAATGATCATGTGATATCTAATTACCACAAGGTTCCAAAAAAGAAGCATAACATACCAAGGTCGTTATTCAGTATCAAAATGTCGACTTGCCAAGTGTTTGGTTGTTTTGGCTATTATTATAAAGGAGCAAGCTTATATAAGTTTCCAGACCCATTAAAACAGAAAGAATTGTACCAGACGTGGCTGCGAATCCTTAACCTTCAAGATGACAGTTTCACTCCTTCAAGGCACAAGGGTGTGTGTAGCGACCATTTTGAAACGTCAAGTTATGAGTTGAATTTTATGGTAATTATAACTTTTTTCTGACAAAGTTAAAACTGTTTTTATTAAGTGCTATCATTTATTTTAATGTCTTCGTTTTTATTTTTAAGACAATCTCAAACTTTGGTTTGCCTCAAATAAATTTTATGAAACTTATACACAATGCTTATTACCACAAAACACTGATCAAGTAGTAATATTGGTGGTGTCACATAAACCATTTTAAAATTATGTCCCTTTACAAATGAAAAAAAATGTGAATTCTTTGTTTCTCTAACTTAAAATTGCCTCAACTAAATGTAATGAAACTACACACATTGTCTCCACAAAAATCAGATCAGGTTTGAAAATTAGGTAGCATCACTTATACTGTTCTAGAGTTATGCACCTTTTCAAATAAAAAAATTGCTGAATTTCTAGTTTCAACTCTGTGACTTTAGTTTACCTCAACAAATGGAAAAATTGCTGAAATATTTGTTTCTATTCTCTTACTTAAGCTAATGCCTCAACTTAATGTTATAACTTATAAACTATGCAAATTACCACAATACTCCAATCAAGTTCAAATTAAGTAGCCTCACTTGAACAGTACTCAGTTACGTCCCTTTATAATATTATGTGCAAGTGGATGCATCGTCTGTAAACACTTTCCCCATTTTTTTTTTTTTTTTCAAATCAGTCAGACATCCGGACAGGTACTGTGGCTTCATTTATTTTCGTGTGTACCAATTTTGGTGGATGAAGGAAAACTTGCATGTTCGTGGATATTTAATTTCGTTGTTTTGCCGAGGTCCTCATACAAGCCTTTAGATAATTTGTACTTCGTTGAACATTTAATTTCGTGGTTCACCAATACCAACGAAATCCACGAAAATTGGTATCCCACGAATAATGATGAATCCACAGTAACACTAGATTTGGGGATGGGGTATGGTAGAATATCAATCTTGAATTTATTCACTTTAAATACCAATTAATGAGGATGTTTGAAGAACAACTGTTTTGATAAGTGTGTGACATAAGCACCGTATATCATCGTACAGCAGATATATAGGTACTAACCAAGCGAGCATGATCGATTTTGAACTGACGCAGTAACGAAAATCTTTGTTTTGTTTTATCAATATTTAATGTACATTTCTCAAATGCTTCAAAATAATTTTCACATCGTTTTTTTCCTATATATAAGACTACTTTTATATTCTATTAAGAACAATTAACTTGTAAATGCGCAAATAGTTGTGAATGTTAACACCAACTTATAATTTCGATACAATTGGCGTTACATTTACATGTTTTATCTAAAATAAAGCTAATACAGGGCAAACGTAATAGTTACCAATCATAAACGTACCTGTGATTACGCATTACTTGAAACTTTTTGGGTATGAGTATGAAAATAAAGTTTTTGTGAACAGTGTGCAGCAAATTAACTATGAACCATACATAAGGATTTATGTGGTCGGCTAAACATCATACACAACGATTCTTTTCAGAATAAAATATTGAAAACACATATGCATGAAAGATTTTAATACCAATTATTGATACAGCTATATTTATTACATGCGCACAGTGGCCTTAAGTTCTATCAGAAAAAGAGTTGCAATGAATATAGAATTATATCGTATGAGACGAGTACCAACTTCTTTGACAAGTATTTGCACATGTTTATAGTAATCGTTCTTGTTTGGGGATAATAATGAGACATCTCTCATCATCAACATACAACCAAATAATTTCTTAAAACAACAATTATGTTAGAGTTGAGGTCCACATTGATATTTTGTGAACAAAGCAAAGATTTTCGTTACCGTGTGATGTCAAAATTGATCACGCCTGCTTGGTTAGTACCTATATCTGGTGTACTGATGATACACGGTGGTTAGCTTGGCTTCACACTTTGAATTCCTTAGCAGGTTTCATAAAAGCTGCAAGGATGATTGGTTGATTAAAATTAAGTGTAAAGTAAAACCAAGCAGCAACCAAGCATAAAAAAATGAGGGAATGTGTTAGTTTTAATTATATTGATTAGATGATAAAAGTGAAAAAGAATGTGACTTTACATGTAACCTTCTAAGGCTATGAGACATCACCAGATGCTGCTCCTGATATGTTTTTCGGCATATATTATATTTTTATGCTTTCACATTTTCCCCCTGTTTCACAAAATGAATATGGCTTCTACTAAAGAAAGCTCCATTTGGAAATTATGTGTTTAGAGACCTCTTATGTTAGTACCCATTACTATATTATTGTATAGCAGGTTATTTTCTGGGGGGTGCAAATTTTTGCTTATTTTCGCGGACATAACAAAATCGGCAAAAAAATTCTGCCAATTTTAAATAGCACATGCAAAAAGGATTGATAAAAGTTTTGAATCCGCCAAAATGATAACCACCAAAATATATGGTATACTGCCACTTTAAAATGGCACATGCAAAGGTATAGATAAAAGTTTTGAATTCGCCAAAATGATAACCACCAAAATATATTGTATACCTTATTCAATGAAAATCGCAAAATTTTACACCCGCAAAAATAACCCTCTATAGTATATAGTACCTAACTAACAAGTACTACATTATATTACAGACTGAGTTGATAAGCCATACACCTAGACCTAGACTTAAACCATATAGTACCTAACTAACAAGTACTGCATTATCATGATTATATTACAGACTAAGTTGATAGGCCATACACCTAGACCGAGACTTAAACCAGATGCAGTACCCACAATATTTGCTGTTGATCAAAGTACCAGAGTAGACATCAGATATGAAGCAAGGAAAAGAGATCTAGAGCTGATTGAGGTAACAAAAAAACACTTATTTTTATTTACTTATATTTTATAGTGAATTGTGATGGATATTTAGTCAATAATTATGATAGACCATTTTCATATTACCGACTTTTGACTCAATAATTTATATTTTGTTGACAGGTTTACAGTAACCTTTTCTGCTGTTGGACATCATGGTTCTTGGTCAAGCAAGAGCAACATAAATAAGTAAATTCAAAATTTTAATCAGTTTACTCTTTTTAAATGCTTTCTATACGTGACTAAATCATCAGAAAGCAGTAAACTTTTCCCCCAAATTGCACTGTTTATATATTTGATTTTAATTCTTTTGGATACTCGTAGTTCACTGAGTACCAGGATGTCTTACCACAGAGTAGGTCACCTGTCAATAAAATATAGAACCTGTTCTTATTTGGTAATATGAAAAGAGACTATTGCTGTATACCAACTTATTTTCGTGGAAACTGTTTTTTTGGCGTTTATCTCTTTCTAGCTAACTGCATCAATTTTTATATCACCATTTTATGAATTTTAGGTGGATTAAGGTGGTACCTAACACCTTGACTAAAAATAAACTTGGCTGGTTTAATTTCTATTAATTTTTGACCAAGTATTTACTTTGACCCTTTGACAAAAATATAAAAATTTCAAAAACTTTGAAACACACACTTTCTTGGAAAAAATTTCATTGGAGATGAAGCAGTTGAATAAACACCAATTTTGATCATTGAAAAGCTTAATATTTCCTTGGCAAAACAATGTGATTAAAACGTTTGACTGATTTTTACAGAGTTATCTCCCTGTAGTGTCAGGTCCCACATTAAAGGGTAGATCAGAGTTTAAATATTGGCAAAAAATTGTTTTTACTTTTCACAAAATCAATCATGATTGATGGTTTACAGTAGGTCATTTCTTTGCTCTATTTGGTAAAGTGGACTTAAAAGATAAGAATCATATAGTAATAAAATTTCATCTTCTCACTGTTGGTCTCGTCCTGTTAAAAAATGACCAGCACCTTGACTCGCTATCAATTTTTTTTTTGTGAAAACACTGTAATAGCATATTGATAAATAAATATGCATGCAATATCTGCCACTAGATGTTACCCATTCAATCAATATATCAAATTTTGTCTGATAACTTTGATTTCATTACTTGAATCAAGCAAAAGAAAGAGATTTGTGTGTTAGCCAATAGAAAATAAGTATGTGTATTGAGTTGAACATTTGAATTTGTGGTTCATATTAACCAATGAGAACCATGAAAATTGGAATAATGAATCCAACTTAATATAGAAATACAATTCATCTTACATCCTGGTACATGTATAATTCACAGACTCCTCTCACAACACATCACCAAAGAAACAGGAAATTATTGCTTTTAGGAGTCACTTGAGGTCAGTGTTTGCCAGAGTTGTACCCACAGAATGTGGAGAACCTGTATTGCTGGTTACAATGTTTATTTTCTCTGTAAGAAGGGCAATAATACATCTTGGAAATTGCAACAATTTGTCAACAGTAAACACAGCTGGTAGTTTGATGGTGGCAGGGCCTCAATGGCCAAGTGCCATTGTGGTCTAAGTAGTTTTACTACTGTAATCACTAGCAAGTCAATACTGAGGTTGTTAGTGTGTCTGTGTGGGTGCATTGGATTCTTATCTAGGATTGTTGTTTTTCCTCCACCAATATAAACTGACTGCCACAAAGCCCAAAAGTGTGGCTTTAAATGGTGTTAAAACACCAATAATCATCATATGAACATGTTAAAGAAGGTTCATGGTGTAGTGTGACATCTTATAAGAGAGGGAGAAAATGACCAGGGTCCCTGGCAGGGATTAATCAAAATCTGGAAGTCAATAAAAAAGAGACATACCAAAAAGAAGAAAAAAATAGACAGTCTATACAAACTAAACAGAAAACTAGAACTTAGGGATGAACTCAGGTGCTCATGGAGAAGGTAAACAATTTCTTCACCACTAGAAACAATATTATTGGTCATTTGTTAAATACACAGATATTCTGTAACAACCAACAAAATTATGATAGTGACCAAAAAACTTTTGAATGGATGTTTCTACTTTACCATGAGGAATCCTTATTTCAACAGCTTTCCTTGTATGCAGTAATCCTCTCTCAAAGAATTCATGATATGAAGCATGTACTGGTACATGTATCTTATAAATGTTGCTAGACAGAAACCAACATAATCACTAAACCTTGAATTATTCTGTGAAAGGTCTTGTTTATATAATATCAGAAGAGGCTAAAGATTTTGGCCAGCTTCTTTCCATATTTCTTTAGAAGTTTTTGAATGAAGTCAACTTACAGGAATAAAGGCACAAGTTTGCAAGAAAAGGGGCACAGTTGGTTCCCATAGGAATACTAATTGTCTGTTGACAATCATGTTCTTCAAAGGTAAGAAATATGATTGAATATCAGTCATAATTCTAACATCTTGATAATCAGTTTAAGAGCCTCTGGCCTCTGTTAGTCTTGTATTATTTAAATTTTAGTTTCTTGTGTACAATTTGTAAATTTGTATGGCGTTATTTTAATTTCTTGTGTACAATTTGTAAATTTGTATGGCATTCATTATCACTGAACTAGCATATATTTGTTTAGGGGCCAGCTGAAGGACGCCTCCGGGTGTGGGAATTTCTCGCTACATTGGAGACCTGTTGGTGACCTTCGGCTGATGTTTTTTCTATGGTCAGTTTGTGGTCTCTTTGAATAAAGGCAACAGTAGTATACAGCTGATACATTCCCCATTTCCATTCTCAATTTTAAGAGAAATTTTGGTTGGAATCAGATATGTTGTTTTTTTATTTACAAAGTATGATTTGTCCTTACTTAAAACAAGATATTTGCATCCCTGTTTATCTTTTTTTGTATGCCCATGAAACAAATTCTGACTAATTCTTTCAATCTGTAATGAAGAATGAGGTTAAGTTGTGTATAAAGGGGTAGGGACATCAATTTTTTTAATGTATTATTGCTTGATGGAATGGACTTGAGATTGATTGAAAGTACTCTGACATATATTTTTTTATATTTATAGTGTTAACATCTTTATTGGACCAAGCCACATCTACTTATAACAGAAGGACATCAACATCCCAGATATTGATGGTTATCACAACATACAGATGTCTGTCTGCAATAACAAGTTGGTAGACAGCTTTTCCTTGAGATTAATGTTGATGCAGTTTACGGTTTTCAGTGAAATATTGCGCCTTTATGTTTGTGGCCACAGCAATATGTGTTATATCTAGTGTCATCTTCATTCATGCCTCTGAAACCACCTCATCAGCCAAGTTGGGAGTTGTTATAGTCTCAGGTTTTCAATGAACTATTGCGCCAATAAGTTCATTGCTACAGCAAAAGGTGTTATACCAAATTTCATCTTCATTCATGCCTCTGAAACCACCTCATCAGCCAAGTTGGGAGTTGTTATAGTCTCAGGTTTTCAGTGAATTATTGCGCCTATAAGTTCATTGCTACAGCAAAAGGTGTTATACCAATTTTCATCTTCGTACATGTCTCTGAAACCATGATCTCATCTGCTAAGTTGGGATTTGTTATAGTCTCAGGTTTTCAATGAATTATTGCGCCTATAAGTTCATTGCTACAGCAAAAGGTGTTGTACCAAATTTCATCTTCGTACATGTCTCTGAAACCATGATCTCATCAGCCAAGTTGGGATTTGTTATAGTCTCAGGTTTTCAATGAATTATTGCACCTATATGTTCATGGACACAGCCAGAGGTGTTATACCCAATATCAGCTACAGTCACTCCTATGAAACCGCCTCATCTACCAAGTTGAAGTTGACAGGATTTTAACATTTCCTTGTTCCCATACAATGCTGGTGGCCATGGTTACACATACATGAGATAGACATGCATATATAAGTTTGGGAAAATTCAATACTGTAAATTCAGAAATTATTGCGAGGTTTTTATAATTGCGAATAATGCGACTGAGTTGTAAACGCAATAATTAAAACTCGCATTTTGTAATATTTTAACTGAATTAAGCATGACTTTTCTCAAAATCGTAAAAATTAAAATCGCATTCAAGTGTAAAATGACAAAATCGCAATAATAAATGCACGCAATAATTTCTGAATTTACAGTATTCAGTTTGATCCCAAGTTAATAAAGAAGTCAGTAGTCATCAAGCATTAAAAAAACAACTATCTGAGATCTAACCATATTTAATTGGGCTCTTCACAAAGGATCATTGGCAACTGGCACATATTTGGTGAAGCCTGAGGCACTGCATCTTTCATAGGAAGATTGTGACCCACTGCTGACATTCTCACTGAACCCTAATGACTTAAGAAGATTGTGACCCACTGCTTACATTCTCACTGAACCCTAATGACATAAGAAGAAGAAGAACTGGTTACATCAAGACACCCAATTGAAGAGAAGGTTTTTATTCTATTATAAGTAACATTGACTTATTTAGTGATATTGGAGCCATACAGACCAATTAATCCATTATGTAGAAATACTGTACAGAGCTATCAGGAGTTTGATTATCTGCCCTTGATGTTCGTTACTATTTTCTAGAATATTTCTTTAAAAGCTTTTGAAAGATAAAGTACCTGTAAGATGTATTTTATAAAATGTTCAAGGTCATATTGAATTCTTTGTTAAATTTTTTTCAATTTGTTATGAATTGTTTAGATAAATAAATTTGTATGAACTACATCAAATGTATTATTAATTTTAAGCAAATATCTCCAGTTTTACCATCAGTAAACTAAACAGATTGACTTCTAATTTGGTATCAGCTTTATAATATATATATAACAGTGATGAATTTTAACTGATTAGATTTTACAGATCTGGTTAAATTCATTCTGACTTCACCTGTTTTTTTATTTTCATATCCCAGTTTGAACTTGATCATCTTTAATTCTTAGCCGTATTTGGCACAACTTTTTGAAATTTTGGATCCTCAATGCTTTTCAACTTTGTACTTGTTTGGCTTTATAACTATTTTGATATGAGCGTCACTGATGTGTCTTATGTAGACAAAATGTGCGTCTGGGGTACTAAATTATAATCTGGTACTTTTGATAACTATTAAGACCTGACAATTTCATTTCATCTGTTTTGTCTTTTGTTCTTTAGATATAAAAACTGGCCAAAAATTGTCATATGAATACTTGATTGAGTTGGTGCAAACCTGAAATCAAAATGAAAACTAAAGCCAAAGTCATGATTTATAAAAAAGTGGTATTTGACTACCATTTACTAAATAAAGGAATACTTTTCACTTTTCGGTGCACTAAATGTTAGTTGAACAACACCTGATATTTTGAGTATTGCAAATAAAAGAGACCCATGTTTTATATGTACAAATATCTATTGGTCAACAACCCGTTTGTGCACAAATGTCAATAAGCAACAACCCTTTCTCATGTAACTTGTTTATGTCATAAGCATTTTAAGAATAGCTCCCAAATTGTGTTTTGATATGAGGTTTTATCAAAGTCCAATAAATAACCTTATATCTGATCATTGGAAAAATCTCTAGTTCAGCATGTAATAGGTAACTTAGAATGATTCAAATTCCTCAATTAAGGGAATATATAAAAAAAGGAGATGTGGTTTGATTGCCAATGAGACAACTATCCACAAAAGACCAAAATGACATTAACAACTATACATGTATAGGTCATCGTAGTGAATAGTTATAAAATGATCATAATGTATTTCGCTTCATGTCTGAGCCTTTAAGAGCTTACTTTACTGTATGGATTTGCTCATTGTAGAATTCTTTATGTTAACCTATAGTTGTTAACATTCTCATTCTTTTTCTCTATTGGATAGTTGTTTCATAGGCAGACAAATGACATCTTTTTATTTTTCCATAGATTTGATGAATGATTTGTAAAAAGATAATCTACCAAAACCACATAAAAGTAACCACACAGATATACACTGTAACAGAATGATTATAAAATAATTGAATCCACAAATAGATAGTTAAACATATACAAGTTAAACATGACGAAACTTGTCTTCTAAGAAAATATAAGTATGTTGATTGACAGATCTTTTAATTTTTTTTCATGTATTATATAATGAGAGGGGGTAGGAGGGGTCCTGATCCCGAAATCCCGGGCTTAAAAACATGAGATCCCGAGGTCCTGAAAGTCGATAAAAAGAATTCCCTGATCCCGAAAGGGTCAATCCCGAAATCCCAAGCTTAACATCAGATCCCGGAGTCCCAATAAAAGTCCCCTCTATAATGCATAGGCCTAAATTGTTGCTGAATGGTCTGTATTTCGTTTCAGCAATCATATTAGCCTGTCAACACTGAGGTTGTAAGTTCAAACAGTCTTGTTACCCGTTGTGTTCAACTCTGATCTTAAATAATTTATTGCCAGTTTTCCTCCCAAAGGTCTTCGTTCATTTTAATTGGCACCATAATATATAATCCAAGAGATCTGAAAGTGACATTAAACATTAACAATCAATCAATCAATCATATATATACATATGTGGAGGATAATTTTGGTTAATTTATAATAATGATAGTAATGATTAGATATAGGAAGATGTGGTGTGAGTGCCAATGAGACAACTCTCCATCCAAGTAACAATTTAAAAAGTAAACCATTATAGGTTTAATTAATCTAATCTGTTGTTATGATACCAAGATTAAAATTGAGAATGAAAATGGTGAATGTGTCGAAGAGACAACAACCCGACCAAATAAAAAACAACAGCAGAAGGTCACCAACAGGTCTTCAATGTAGGGAGAAATTCCCGCACCCGGAGGCGTCCTTCAGCTGGCCCCTTGTTATTGTATACATAAATATTAGAATAGTCTGAAACAAATTCTTATGTAAGGAAACAGCAGTGTATTTCAGAAGCATCCTCTTAAAAAAAATTATTCTAAATTTGTTATTATAAGTTATCATATTTGATATAAGAAAAGAATTCTTTGAACAAAATAAACTTCCGTAAGGTTTTATCTTTCAAAAAACATCCTAGTTGTTTATTAGACTTATTTAATTTTCTCTATGAAAAAGAATGTTTACGCTAATTTTAGCAAAATATCTAAAACATTGATTAACCATTTTTTTGTAAGAAAAAATTAATAAAACCATTTCTCACATTTAACTCATCTATAATTCCCATTTAGAGCCTCACAACATAGTCAATACTATGTTGAGAGCCCTTCCAAAATTATCCAATTAAATTTCTGTAACTATGGCATTGTGCAAATTAAGCTCCGCCCACTAATCACAGCTGTGTAACTCATAAATAATCCACACACAGTGTGAAGGTCATCTGGCTTTTAATGGCTGACACAGAAGAAGCATGCTGCAGCAATGTAGACAATCTTAATTTCTAAAGTTATTTAAAAACATGGTAAGAGGAATGCATTGTATTGTATTGTGTGTATTGGTCATGTTTACCTGTGTAATTGATTACATTGTGAAATTTACACCTGTAGTATTTTTGTCAATATCATAACACAGATTAGATCTTGTAATATTGTGTTTATAAATAGACACTAGACTTGTTATTATGAGAAGGAATATATGTATAGTGTATAGTTATGAAAGGTATCTGTTTTACTGATGTGTATTATGTATCATTCTATATTAATTATTGCGAATTAATTAAGCTCGTTATTTCAATAGTTTATAAATTCTGTCTATATATGTTAAATAATTTATTTATTTGAAGTCACTTTTTGATTTATTTGTTCTGTCAGAGAGAGCTGTATTCTTTGCACATGTTGCATTATACATCCTTGTTTACAAAAAAATATTTATCTGATAAACATTTATAAAGTATTTTAACTTCCATTAATCTTTGTGAAAATGGTGAAGGAATTCAAAAAAACTTATCCAAGGAGTGCAAAAGTATATATAGCAATAATATTTTACCTTCATCATTATTAAATTGATAGTTGATTTACAATGTATGATTATAGCAGAGACTTTTAACATGTTTAATACATAGACTAGAATTACTTGTCATTGAATATTATGAGGTCATCATAGATTCCAGGATTAAATTTTGCAGACATATTGTATTAATGTACGTACTTTCTGCTGATTGGAAAAAAAGTTCTAATACGAGTCATAGTATTTTTTTGATATAGAGGTTTTGCATTTATATTGATGTTTGAACTAAATGTAATGTAATGCGCAAAAATCATTCTGTGTGGTTTTAAAAAAAGACAAATTAATTGACCACATTTTAAATCAGGGCTGTTGATGGTGGTGATTGAGGAATGTTTAATTGTGGATAGTTATGAAGGGACAACCCGTGGTAAAATCACAATATATATCAAGCCCCCATGAATCATTTCGATTCTAATAAGACAAATACAGCAATTGCTTTGGATTGAGCGCTCTAGGTGAAGGCATTATTTGCACTTCCCTTAAATGACCGCACTGTTAAATTGATGCAATAGAAAGGGAGCAAACTGAATTAGTGACAAGCTTAAACTATTTACAATAACGTATTTAGATAAGTTTAGATGAATATAAATAATAAATTTACTTATCGCTATTTTGTGCATTTTTCCTTTGATCTTTTTTTGTGATAATTTTCATATCATGCTTCTCGCTTGATATGGAAAAATTATCACTAGAAACCAAGGAGGCCACTTGGTGTTGTTAACGAAATTGACATTGAAATTGACAACGTCGTCATAGGTAAAATAGCAATAAACAGATTATCATTGGTCATCTCAACTCGCTTGCTTTTCTCACTTTCGCTGTACCAGCTCAAGCGAGAAAATCAATCTCGTTGAGATAATCAACGATAATCTATAATTATATGTCTTATATTTAAAACAAAATGGCTTATAACACATTTTAGCATTGTTTATTTACGTCCTTCGTTGTTATGATGATTTTCGGTTTCACAGTAAAATACCTATACTCTGACATCATCGTTTTATAACGTTGAGTAGCTCATTCATATACAAACACATGATGTTAGAGTACAATCGGAACAGCCCAACCAATATATTCATATTTTACCACGGGGGAACTCAAAGTGTTTGAAGGACGTCTTGTTAGAATCCAGATTAATATATCAAAGCGTTTATCTAGGTTTGTTTTCTATAACATTCTTATGATGTAGCTTGTTTTACCAGTTTGTCTTTGATTTCAATTGTCAACTTATTGTAATCAGTTTTCAATTCGCTTACTCCTTGTTCATTTCATAAGATTGGTTATAATTAGGGGAGAAAGACTTAAAAGTAAAAAAAATTAGCAGATTATTTTGTGGACATCTGTCAATATTTTGAACAGTTTTATATGACTTGGATTGATTCTTTCTTTTTATTAAACAAATTGATTAAAGGAGCATTAACGTATAAACGTATTTACACTTTTGGTATTTAGCTGTATTTTGCCTCAAAATGACCTGAAATCTACCCCAAATCACCATTGATGTTAAGCAACAATCACTTTTAAATTGTGACATCGAATAATTTGAATTATGATGTCAAAGTTTACGGGAACCTGTGTGATTTTACGTAATGGCCGACAAATTTGCATACAAGTGTAAACACGTCTACACAGAAATATAAAAAAATAATGTAAGCTCATTATGAAAAGAAAATAGTTCAAGCTCAAATGATGCAATTTCGCCTAATGACAAGAAATACATTGCCATATTCTGTTTGTGCCTCTCCCACATGTCTCAAGTCACAAGCCTGTAATATAGTGGCTTATTTTTTGCTGTAGTCATCTTTGTTTTATAACTGCTTGGTATCCACTTAAGTGGGGGTTCAATAAGTGAGGCCCCTCATGGGGGGGGTTCTTGTAATCACATAATCACCATTTTTTTGCCAATATAATCACATAATCATTAAATATTTGCTTATCTTTTGTAATCAAATAATCATAAACTAAAAATACAGTCCTAGGTAATCAAATAATCATGAAATATTTGGCTTAATAATCAAATAATCATTAAAAAAACGGCCAAGTAATCACATAATCAAAAACCCCATGAGGGCCCTCATAAGTTTTAACCTTGTCTATTTGTATATCCCTAAGTCTTAAAATCGGTTTCTGTAAAGATCGCGATTTAATTTTGGTGGGGTCACATTTACCTTTCTAAAGAGTTATGTCCCTTTACAAATGAAAAATTGCTGACGATTATGTTTCCATTCTCTTACTTAAGTTTGCCTCAACCAAATGTTCTAAAATTTATACACAAATCTGTTTGAATTATTGTACATTTGCTATATGTCTGGGACTTTTATATGATGTTATGCAGTAATGGTATTGCTAACTGTTGAGACCCATTGTAAGGAAATGTAATTGCTAATTTCTACATCATTTGGTCTCTGGTGGAAAGACAGTATGTTTCATTGGCAATCATACCACATCTTCTTCTTTTTATACTATCCCCAAATGACCCCAAAAAATTAAGAATATAACAAGCACTGATTTATGAATTGATTTTAATTTATTGATGTGATACATGTATAACATGATAATGAGTCATAAATGCGAATTATCAGTTATGACAATAAAATTTGATTTCAATTTGTCTGTATTTTTATTAGGCATCTTGTATGATTAATTGACATTGAATTATAAAATGATAAACTACAGATTGCATGCTGCAGAGCTTTTAAATGAGTTTATAAAAGCCATGATTGTTTTCAATTGTTATTTGATAATGAAATTCAATAAATTACATGGTGTGTTGAAACCTAGAAAGAGGGGGGGACTATCATATTAACATTTAGAGATTGAATAATTTCTCTCCTTGTACTAAAAATTTTCCAAGAAAAAAAAACCCACAATTGGAATAAATAATTTTCTATGTATATATATTTTACAATAGACTATTTTCATATTACAGACTTTTGACTCTGATGTTTATATTTTTCAACAGGTTACCTACAACATCCTGGTATCAAGTCAAGTTTAGAGCAACGTAAAGAAGTAACATTAAGCTTTTATTTAATCTGTACAATTCTTGGGGAAATACACTGCTTCATATTTTCTTTAAACCACAAAGTAATCGGAAAAAAGTAAAATTTCCCCTCAAATTACACTGACTCAATGTTTGATTTTACTTATTATGACTGCTCTTAATTGACTGAGTACCAGGATGTCGTAGGTAACCAGTCAAAACATAATATAAACCAGAGTCAAAAGTAGGTAATGAAAATAATCTATTAGAATATTAGACCATGTGACTTAGACTTGCTACAAATCCCTTTCTTTAATATATATTTCTTTTTTACTAATTTGTATGTTTACCGAACATTTGATTATAACCTTTGTCATTTTTGCAGTTTACCATGATGTTTACTGCAAATTGAAAATCTTGAAATCTAATCACCTTGAAATGGGCTAGAAATGGCTTAATGCGAAAAAAAGTACTGTTGATTCATTGTTATTCGTTGGCTTACAATTTTCGTGCTTTCGTGGGAGCCTTGGCTCACACCAAACAACAATCTATAAAGGGCCCCAAAATTACTAGTGTAAAACCATTCAAACGGGAAAACCAATGGTCATAAGCACTCATACCACATCTTCTTTTATCTATTAATTATAAATATGACAAATTGAACATATTTTGTTCTCTTTTTCAGGAAGCTAGAAGATTGAAAATGAGTTCAAGGGAGTCATCTGCTAGTAGAGGTATGACATTAATAGAAGAATTGATACAGTTTTGGGAACGGCCATGAGAAAATATTTTGTGCTTCCTAGAATAGGGTTGAGTTCAATATTGTAGCAGCTACATTTGTAGCAGCTATGTAGCTGCTATCTATATCTATGTAACAGCTAGTCTATAGCTACACGTTCAACAGTTAAAATCTACTTAGCACTACGTAGCTGCTACAATATTGAAGGGTCAATAGGTCAAAAAGAGATGAAATTTCCAAATCTTTTTACATTTGAAATTGAAGCATCTTATTTTTTATTTGAGACAGTAGACATAGAGAGCATTTACAACATGTTCAGATTATTGTTCAAATGAGAGATTTTTCTTAGTACAAATTAAAAAAAAATAGCATTATGTGAACAAGTAATGAAAAATTGCTTAAATATCTTCTAGTCATTTGAACCCTGATGGACTTATGTTTTTACATGGCTTCATTGGGAATCATACTTCATCTCAGGGGCGGATCCAGCTTTTTTAAAAATGGGGTTGGCTCCCAGGATAAAGTGGGGTTCCAACCATAAGTCCCCATTTAAATGCATTGATCATCCAAAAGAAGGGGCCCCTCATCCCTGTGGATTCACCACTGCATCTCCTAATTTTTATGACTATTGGTAAATTCAAGCTATTTTCTCCGTACATATATAGACGAATTTTGAATTGTGCAATTTTCTGTGAATAATGAGTTTTTTTCCAAGGTCACCATGCTGATGTGATTACGTCACAGTAAGAACAGATTATTCACAGGTTATATATTTCACTTGAAAATGTAGTTTGTGCAAAATCTCCCACTCAGGTGTCATAGAGCTGAGTGGGACATCTCCCTCTTTCAAGGTAATGACGTTGCTTACAGTATTTGACCTTCGGTCAACTTATGCAGCTCAAGTTAGTTGTATAAAACTTTGAATTTACATGTCAGAGGTAAATATGCAGCATTTGTGATGAATTGTATAATTATTTTTTTTGGCTAATAATTTGATATTTGTTTTGTTCTACAATACCCTGTACTGTTACAGCTTATATTCCTGAGAGTAAACAAAGGACAAGAAATATCCCTATTAGGTGTGCCAATTCAATTGGAGGACAAGAAAACAATTTTAATTTTAAGTATTAAAATATAAAAAGGGGATTCAGTCAAAACCATTGTGTTCTTTTCAAGAAATATCAGGATGTATTGTAACTGGATAAATGGGAATTTTTGTTACACATTTTAGAAATATTTTATCAAAAACTTTATGAATAGGACAACATTTTATGGACATGTTTCTATTAAATTGACCCAGTATTGCTGAAAGCACACTTTAAATCAACAATGAATAACTCAATACCTTTCAATTATAAAAGGTTTCAATTGAAATCTTAATAGTTTTTGGTCAGTTATCATTCCTTTCTATTTACCCTTATTCATAAAATGCATGATGAAATGGCTAGTACAATTAAAATGAAAGAGATTGAAAATTACTTAAAAAAAATATGCTTTTATGGTAAAAACTGACTCAAGGTTGACAATAAAATAGATAAAAGAGATCTTGGGAAAGGGGTGGTAAAAAGGGGTGTCATTCCGAAATTCCAGAAAATATTCCATGATTACAAAAAATGAATCACTTATTCCAAGTCCTGATAATGATAAATGAATGTTTAATTCATGTGAAATTAATAGCCCAAACCCAAAATCTGGCAAAAATAAAGGTATAATCCCAATGTTTGTATAAATGTTAGTTCATATTAGGCAAATTATAAATCAGTTAAAATTCTTCCAATCCATCGTCAAAAAGGATCTACCATTACTATTATTTTTTAAATTTAAGGTAGTGATGTTGGTTGATGCACTGTACTTCAGATACAATTTTTCCAGTATGAGGGGGGGTAGGACCTTTATCGGGACTCCGGCATCAGACTTTTTAAGCTCGGAATTTCGGGATTGACTCTTTCTTTTTTTCGAATTTCGGGACCTCAGGATTTTATGTTTTTAAGCCAGGGATTTTCGGGATTTCGTGTTTTAAGCCTGGGATTTTGGGATCAGGACCCCTCATACCCCAACTCTTATATTTGATGTTCATAAAATGTATCAATTTTCATTTCAAGAATTGTTGTATTTAAATTTATTTACAGGTTGTCTGATTTTAAATTGATAAATTGTGTACCCTACTCCTGAATTAAATATCAATGAAAGAGTAAATATTTGAAGCTAAAGGTCATTGTATGGACTTCAATGGAAGACAAACTCTATATATATAAAGATATCTAATAATCTGCTAAGATTTATTTTGTTTCATCATCGCATCAACACGTACATGTGTACAAAAAAAAAATTCAGAAAAGAGGCGCAAAAAAAAAAAGAACAAAGAATTCTTTGAATCCATAATTATTTATTTTAAACTTTCAGCTACAATTTGATAAAGTTTAATTATGATTTTAAAGATGTATTATTTTTGCGTAGCAAACATTGTTATTTTCCTATATTTGCATCTTTTTACTCTTTCTGGATTACAAAATAAAGTGAATAGACATGATGTTTTGAAAAAAGCAAATGAATTCTAAGATGGTATATAGGTTGGGGACAAAAGCATTTTAATCTTTAAATTTCAGGAAATACATTGTACCACCCTTCAAAACATATTTTATTTTACTTTGCAGTTTACTGTTAACTCACATTATAGTACTTTATATTAATTTCATTTGCTTTCTTATTCAGAACATAGATTATCCACAAAACATATTTATTTTACTTTGCAGTTTACCGTTAACTTACATTATAATATTTTATATTAATTTCATTTGCTTTCTTTTTCAGCACTTAGATAAGAATTTTCTGTTTATAAAATATGTAAAGCTATTTCTTGTTTGCAGAAGAAGAATTGATTAATTTCCCCCACTGGATACCTCTCTACTTCACAACAACATAACTGTGTATTTTATCTCCTTGATAGCAGACTACAGTTTACATTAACTAAGGTCATGTGACTAGAGATCTGCCACTTTAAAATCAGTCACTAGTTATATGTAGCGGTATTTCTGCCTAGAGCTGATAAATCTATTCTTAGCCAGTCGTTTAGGCATGACTTATTAAAGTTCACCAGCCACATAAATAGTGTTGAACATTAAATTTAATTGGAAGACATTGTAGCTTTATTGAAGACCTCAATCTTTAACAGGTGTCATATAATGGCTAGGCTAAGTAAGTGAAAAAGATCAAGAGAAAAACCTTAAATACACACAAACAGATAATCAGATCTTTATGTCAAAGAAACGTTATTGTATCAGCTGACATTATAATACATCAAAACAAAACACTGGCAAAATATTTTCCATAGTGTTACATGTGTGTGGATTGCAAAATGGATGTTTTGAAATGATATATGAATTATTAGTAATTATTTTAATAACTTTAAGACAATGCATAAAATAGTGTTATATATAGCTTTCTCATTTTTAGAAGGAAAGTGACTCCAATTTTTATTGAATCTTCTCAAAATGAGATATATCTCTTTCGACTGATATTATAATCACCTTCACGAGACACATCTTCCAATAATATCTTCAAGTTACAATATGAATTGCGACTTATCTGTAAAACTTATGTTCATTTCATTAAGTCGTAAAATTAAAACAGCTCCAGTTTACATTTAAAGAGGGGGGAGGGATTTGGAGGGGTCCTGATCCCGAAATCCCAGTCTTAAAAACATGAAATCCTGAGGTCTTGAATTTAAAGAAATTTCAATCCTGACATCCCGAAATTCGAAACAAGAATGCATGAATCCCCAAAGGATAAATCCCGAAATCCCGAGCTAGAAAACACAAAATAAATCCTGACATCCCCATAAAGGTCCTGCCCCCCTCTTACAGTAGGTAAAATTGAGAATGGAAATGGGAAATGTGTCAAAGAGACAACAACCCAACTAAATAAAAAAACAACAGCAGAAGGTCACCAACAGGTCTTCAATGTAGCGATGTATTAATCCTTTTGCAAGATAAGATACTTTTTCTTAAGAATTTACAAATCTTCCTAGCCTGAATGATAATAAACATGATATGATTTCTAATAACATGAATAATGCCTAAAAAGCTGATTGTCATACGTGTACAAAAAAGTGTTCAGTGCTAAAGTTAATAGCTGGTAATTTGCCCTTGATTACTTGCAAAAAATCGGTTGATTCTATAAACCATATTTTATATAAACAATATTTTATCTTTTAGAGACCTTGCATAATGTTTTTTACATACATTCATATATCAAAATTATTTCAATTTGAAGAGACATCTGAAAAATTGTTTTGACAATCAAAAAGAAAATACCATTTATTAAATGACATTAGTACTATCCAAAATGAAATGGTTGATGAGATAAAATATGCTAGCCAAATTCTCAGTTTTATGAAATAAATCCATTCAGGCCAAAGGTTACACAAAGTAAAAACTCAATGTTAAATACATTGTATATTACTATTGATTTTGCTTTGACACATTTACCTGTTATTTATTCTTTGGATAAATGCCACATTCATAAAATGGCCCGATTTATAAACTTGTAGATAATCTGTTATGGTGTTATATTAAAATGTAATGGCAAGTTCATGTACGAATTGGTTTAGGATTAAGGTTCAGAAACTCTTCCAAACAGCACAGTCTTCTGTAGTAATCCTATATTATTTAACCTATGCAAATTTTTGTTACAAGATCCTGTTGATCATTGAAGAAACCAAATCCTCACTGTCAGAGATTTCTACAGTCTCTGCTTAAATGTTAACAACCTGTCCAAACCAAACATGCCTATTTTGTAAGACTATATCTGTGATTTTGACTAACCAAATATTCAGATTATTGAATTTTTTAAATGGTTGCATTTCTGGATTTTTTATGACTTTTTTTACCAAATATACTTGGATAAGATTGCTATGAATTATAATATGAGAAGAAAACAAAATATTTGAACTTAGAATAAATTTAACCAAGCTGCATAAACATACTTCTATTTGTCAATTTACTTCATGCACTAGATAAGGTTCTACTTTCACTTGCAAGAAGTCATCTTTTTGTTTTAATTACAGATGAGCCACAGAAGAGTTTATATCTTGTTGTTTTAGTAAAAGATGAGCCCAGTTTAAAGGTACCTGTTTATAATTCTATTGTTTTTATTACAAATGAGCCCAGCAGAGCCAAGTTAGTAGGTACCAGTTAATAACTTATTGTTTTATTACAGATTAGCCCAGCAGAGCCGAGTTAGTAGGTACCAGTTAAAAACTTATTGTTTTATTACAGATGAGCCCATCAGAGCCGAGTTAGTAGGTACCAGTTAATAACTTATTGTTTAATTACAGATGAGCCCAGCAGAGCTGAGTTAAAAGGTACCAGTTAATAACTTATTGTTTTTATTACAGATGAGCCCAGTTCAAAGGTACCAGTTAATAACTTATTGTTTTTTATCACAGATGAGTACAGCAGAGCCGAGTTAGAAGGTACCTGTTAATAACTTCTTGATTTTATTACAGATGAGCCCAGCAGTGCTAAAAGAAGATCAATGGGACTGAGGAAAGATGACAAGACTAAGAATAAAGGTTTGTAAAGTAGATCACCTGATTTTATGGTGTAGGTTGGTGGATATATACCTCAAACCTCCTTTTCTTATTCATACCCTGGGTCCCCAGTCACGCAATGTTCTAAGTAGATCAACTATTATATCACTAGCCTGTCAACATTGAGGTTTTGAGTTCAATTCCCACATGGGTAAGGTGTGCTCAACACCAATCTTAATTCACTGTTTCAAAATCTAATGCATCCTGGGTAATATTTTCAAAAGTTACACCAAAGCGTTTTGATTGGTTAAAAACGTTATAAACAATGGAAATTCAACCAATGACGTAACGATATTTTCACTTTGGGGTACGAACAATGAAATTACCCATGATGCTTTAGATTCTGAAACGGACAATTGACTAGGTTTGTCAGTTTTTTTCTTCCACATGGCTGCAGTTTTCTCTGGTAGACCAATAAAAACTGACCGCCATTAAAAATGCAAATAGTGCTGAAAGTAGCATGAAAAAAAATACCAATCAATCAATTCATATAAGGATTAATACCCCTTAGAATTCATAAATTGATAGCCAACATATCCTTTTATTGATATGATGATTAGCCCATACCTAAACAGATAATAGATAAGCTTAATTCAGAGTTGATAGATTTAAGAAGATTTGGTTTAAGTGCCAATGAGACAAATCTCCATCATTTCAGGGCCCTTTATCATGTTTATAGCTTGTTGTTTGGTGTGAGTTGAGGCTCTTTGTTTAAGATGGAGGCTCAATTTTAAAGGCTGCACTTTGATCTATTATGAGGGGGGATAGGACCTTTATAGGGACCCTGGGATCGGGTGTTTTTAAGCTCCGGATTTCAGGATTAACCCTTTTGGGATCTGGGAATTCTTTTTTTCTGATTTCGGGACATCAGGATTTACTATATTTAAATTCTGGACCTCAGGATTTCGTGTTTTTAAGCCCGGAATTTCAGGATCAGGACCCCTCCTATCCCCGCTCTATAATGATTTACTGTTACAAATTGTGACTTGGATTGAAAGTTGTCTTATTGGCACTCAAACAACATCTTACCTTCTTAAATCTATATGCAGGCTGAAGATAAAAATAATTTGATACTCATTATCTAGGATTCAACATTAAATGTTCAGATTAGCACTGTATTTATTGATTGCTAATCCCATGATGTTGGTAAATTGCTAAAAAAAATATAGGTGTATTTATCACTTGTTAAAAATAACAATGACAGGTCCAAGCAGTACATAACAAAAGAAAGGAAAAAATCGTTTTAGAGGAAAGTACGATTACATGACATTCACTAACCAAAAATTAATGTTTGAATTCTTTTGCAGAACCAGAAGAAGAAAAAGAAGGGAAGGACAGTCGACCAATCAGAACCCGCCTGTCAACAGGAAGTATACATATGAATGGTACAACTACAATAGCTGTAGCTAAAGAGATTGAAAACAATAGTAAACTGTTGACAAAAGGTAAACTACAGTTCTATCATTACTCATCTTTTGTAATATCTGTTTTAGTCATGAATAATATAGTTCAAATTTCCTTGTAAACTGTTGAATAGAACATACAGGTTCATACTTTATGAGCCATTGTCATATTCTGAAGAATGCATCATAAGCTTTATTCTACATCTTAAAGTTAAATATATTCCAATTATAAAAAATCATTAATAATTATCAATGTATATACCTTAACCCTTTCCTCCATTGATTTTTTTTTACATACTTGATTCGCATATGATTTTTCAATAAAATGCTAAAAATATGCTTTAAAGTATAAGGCAGATTTTACAATAAGAAGGAATTATTGTTTTTTTGTATCCATCAAAAAAGCAATTGCTGAAACTGTGAAACAGACTGTGTAATGGAGTAATGCATTATGTTATTGAATAAAATGTGTCTTTCTGAGTAAATAAAAATAAAAATTACTCTGTGCTTGTGTTTTTTGTTAGAATTAGAGGGTTTTCAATTTCAAAATATTGGACATGTAATAGACATCATGACCTACTTTACTGACATCCAGCTTATTTGGGGTGGAATTTTGAAGTATTATTTATAAGTTGAGCCTTATCACATGGACTTATATTTTAATAAAAAGTCTTCTTTTGTGTTTTAATCATAACTTTAAGGCAGATTTTTATTGGTAAAGGCTAAAAAAGGTAATTTAATAATATTGTTGCTAACGTCACGTCTTTTCCGTCCATTGTGGTATGTCACGATCGCAATTTTCTTGTTGGTTCTCAGACAGGCAATTGTAGTTATTTTTATCCCGGGTTTTATAAATAATTGAAAATAGCAATCATATTAAATTTGGATGACGTAAGGGGGTCAAAGGACTTGAGGAATCAATATCATTGGCTGTTTTATTTTTTGCGAACGTTACTACTTGAGGTTTCCATCCAAATCAGTGTCACGTGAGCAACATATATTTAGATCTGTAACTCTCCTGTATAGGAGTTACGATATCGCCCTTTGCAGAATTAGATTCGGAGTCAGTTCCTTCACATGATGGGGTAGCAAAGAAGGTTAGTTGTATGTAATATCGTTACAAGAGGACCTTAAATGTATTCCGTCCATCAAAAAGACGTTCGCAACAAAACGTAATGTCATGATAGTAGATGTTGCTAATGTTACTATTACGAATTGGTTTCATGTGTATTCATTTGATATAAAGTACACCTGCAAATGACATTCTGTATATTTAGAAATTCTAAACCAGACTGTACAATTTTATTACTCCAGGCATATATTAAACATCACTGTGTGCATACATTTTAACTTTTAAAGATGTTGTTGCTCATGTTACATGTCCAAATGTCGCTAACATTACTTATTTTTGTCTCCGTCACGTTAGCAACATGAAAGTAGGAGACAAATCACAATACTGTAAAATCTGCCATAAACAAATTGCGAAAAACAAATATTTCATCAAATAAATTTTAGTCAGATATTCTTATGAATATCCTTTTCATATTGGATACAAATTTCTTTAAGTCTGAAGCAGACAATTTGTTGCCAGAGTTTCAACTGAGGTACTACACAGGCGTCATTATGGAGTAAAGGGGGTGGCGTCAAAAGGCGTCACTATGGAGGAAATAAAAACATCAGAGGACAAAAAAATAAATAGATGTCAGAGAAATACTCATTTTGTCCATACCATGGAAAGATTCAGGATTTTTGAAAAAGGGGGATGGTGGTTACTGTTCCGAAGATATGCATTTGACAGAACTTTTTGACAAGTTTTTACAATCATTATGGGTCAAAGTCCAAATTCAGAGTGAACTGTCCTTGGTAAATGAAAAAGCAAAAACTTTTTTTTAATCAAAGGAGAGATAAACTCTCTTCGCCCTAATCAACAACTGCATGGAATGTTGCTGTACTGATTGTTTTTTTGTCTGCAAGTATTAGTTCTTTTTATCTAACTGGTCTTTTAAAATGTGGTTGTAGATTCTCCATGTGGTGTGAATAATAGGAAGAAGAAATTACCATTGATAGAACCTCCTAATTTAGGAACACCACCTCCTAAAAAGAGAAAGATAGGAAGAAATGATGGGACAGGAGAGGTAATTTATTTATCTATTATTTTAAATTGCTTTTTCTGCCCCTGCCGTAGCAGAGGCTGCATTTAGTGTTATCCATGTTGTTCCATAAATCTGTTTGTGCCAAGGTTGCTATAAGTGGTGTTAAGACACCTAAAACAAACATATTTCAAGAAAAACATGTTTTTTTCAATTTTTATGCAAAACTGTGAATTTTACATGTATTAATTTATCTATTTTTTCCCAGGACAACAGAAATGATTACTTTTGTTGGCTGTGTAACAAGGAAGGGACTGTGGTATGCTGTGAACTGTGTCCCAGGGTCTACCATACTAGATGTCTGGACCTCGATTCAGATCTACCCAAGGAATGGGTCTGTCCAGAATGTGAGGTGATTAATTAATATTCAATATTAAATTAGTTTTAGTATCAAGCTGTAGAATGAGAATATTGATGATCATTCTAATTGTGTATATAAATGTTCAGTTCCTTACAATAAAGGTGTCAGACCATCAATTAAAAATCCCTATCAGCTTTCTACATGCCAATTTTCACCATACCTTTAAAGCCTTCTAACAAAATAATTGACCTTCAAACAGAGGTACTCCACAAAAAACCCTGGTTTTCTGAAAATCTAAAATTAGTATTCTATGGAGTGCATTAATCCTCAATTTTTAATGCAAACTCATAGACAGGTAAATTTTGGCTCAAAATGATCTAGATATATTTCTCTTTCACCAAAAGTTTCATTTCTTCAAATTTGTTGGTCAGTTTAAGTAAACAAGGACATCAAAAGCACTATTTTGTGTCAGAGTAGGGCTACTTTTACATATGTTCTAAATTGGAGGGAGTAATTGGTGGTCTGACACCTAAAGGAAAAGAAAGGATATGGGGTATCCATCAATGACACAAAATCAGTATATGCAGTAAAAAAACACAATAGCAAAAGAACAGTGCCTTTGTTGATGTTCTTCATCCCAAAAGCACAGTGAGGTCTTCAACACAGAGTTAAAAAAATCATCTCACTGCAAGTTTATGACCTAGCATTTGTTTGAAGGGAGCTGAATTCTCTACTGTGGCCTCACCTGTCATGCATTGTTGTAGCTTGATCTTGTAAATATTGATATTCTTGAAACAAATTTTACAACTTCTAGTATGTATTATTTTTTTAGAAAATAATGAGAGCTGAGTGTGTGGATACCCAGTCTATGGCCATGTCCATGATTACAGTTGATACCCTCTGTTCTCTGTTAGGGTTTGCTTTAGAGAGAATGAAACACCAAGGGGTAAGTAGGTCAATCAAGCAGTATAAATAGGACAATCTAAGAGAAAGTAGGTCAATCAATGAAATCTCATCAATTTACCTTAAAAGATACAGATTATGTATGTCAATCTAAGCAATTATTTATCAGCCTATGTATTTTTAATGGTGCTTTAGTTAATTACACAAATGAAGTATATCTAAGTTGAGGCATATATCTTTGCGGCAACAGTTTATTATCCAAATGATGCAAACTTTTGTAAGTCGGAACTATTTTTAGTGTATATAATAGTAAAACAAAGGATGTGGAGTATCCATTGATGACACAAAAACAGTTAATACAAAACAAAGCAAAACAAAAAAAAACACTAAAAGCAAAGCAACAGTACTTCTATTGCTGTTTCTTAGAATTAGTATTTGACATAAAACTCACATGGAAGTCTTACTGGGTATTTTTGAATTTTTGAAGTTTTACATTGTCTATTGAACTTTATCTTGACATTCCTGATGTTTAATTTACCTGCTATTATTATCAATCAATAATTCTATTGGGATAACGTCACTTTCTTACATGGCATCAATTGACAATTGATGCTATGGGACATACGCGTAAGCGCAGACCGCATATGACAGATTTTAAATACACGTTTTAACGTTGTTTTCTGTCAGTTTCATTAGGATGGAGATAACAATATTGTTTTTAAATTGAATTCCGTCGGCATCAATTGGGGATTTGATGGTCGCAAATACCTGTTTACTGTCTCAGCTAACGCGTTGCCAGTAAACTTAATTTGCACAATCAAATCCCCAATTGATGCCGTCAGATCTTGAAATACAATACAGTTATCTCCTAAATCTTTATACAAATATCAGTATTAAAAAAAATGTTCAACATGCAAAAGCAATAGATTTTAATTATATCTTTTTACCATTACAGAGTGAGCCCTTTATGATACCTGTTGATCAGTCGTCTGTTTCACATTATTCTGATTACATATTCAATCCTATGGATTTGACCATGATTGAAAAGGTATGTAGCATGTAAGATAATGTTTTATAATATAGAAAAAAGAAGATGTGGTATGATTCCCAATAAGACAAGCCCTGGTGCATCGGACTACTAACACAAAGGTTCCTGGTTCGATTCTCGTCTGGGATGAAAATTTTATGGACTGAATTTTTGGCTCTCCCTTGACATCATTTGCGAGTATGGTCTAGAGGATACGATGATAGTCCATCGGAAGGGGACGATAAATGGCTGAACTGTGTTAAGAGAGAGCCATATCTCTTGCACGTTAAAGGCACCCTTGTAGATTTCGAAAAAGAGCAGGCTAATGCCGCTACAAGGCAGCACTCGCACCTGCAAAGTGGACTGGATTAATATAAGTTGCAAAACTTGTTTCCCAATCCACTATAAATAAAAAATTTAAAACAAGACAACTCTTTGCGAGAGACCTAATAATTCTTATTTCATGAAAAGTTAATTGAAACGGAGAACACCATACATGAAGAAGAAAAAATTGGCCAGAAATTAAGTATTCTATGGAACAAATTGGAATTCAATTTGAAAATTGCGGGTTTTTGCAGTACATTTACTTAAATGTGATAATGATAAATACAGAATTCTTCACATATTTTATTTTTTCCAGAATATAAAGAAAAAGATGTATGGTTGTACTGAGGCTTTCCTGGCAGACGCTAAATGGATTTTACATAACTGCATTATATTTAATGGGAGTATGTCATTTCTTAGTGTATATAGTATATTTTCACGTAAAGACTTAGATTTTTAAGCTGTGTTGTGGGATTGCAATTTTTTCTGCCTTCGATTTGATGGATTTGACAAAGTTAGCCTTCAGAAATTTAATACTTGGTTGTTCATTTAGATTTATAGTTAACCTTTACCTGAAAATTCTAACAAGATTTGATACCATACAAATAACAATCATTCTAATGCAACAACGTTTGTAACGTTCATTTTGATTGGATAACGTCATTTATTTACATTTTATTTGCTATGGGACGTACGCGCAAGCGCAGACAGCATATGACATATTTTAAATGCATGTTTTAACGTTGTTTTCTGTCAGTTTCATTAGAATGGAGATACCAATATTTTATTTTAAGCTCCAACGGCATCAATTTGCGATTGATGGTCGCAAATACCTGTTTTCTGTCTCCATTAACGCATCGCCAGTAAACTTAATTTGCGACTATCAAATCCCCAATTGATGCTGTCGGAGTTTAAAATACAATACAGTTATCTCCTAAATCTACAGTATGTGTAAAATGATTTGTATGACTATATCAAATACCGGTTATATAAAGAAAAAAAATTATAATCCAAAGTTGTTAAGATAAGATTTGGCCTCTTTATACAGAATTATTCCCACTCTGCTAAGAGTATATCAATCATTTCAAAAATCTACTTAAGACTTTAGTAAGAATAAGAGCTTGAAACTATTTAGTTTCAATTTTTTGGTGTCTTAGGGCTGCTATCTAACAAATAATGTTTTCTTACATTTTCAGCCCACCACAAACTGACTGCCAGTGCTAAAATGATCATCAAAATTTGTAAACATGAGGTGAGATTCTTTTTATTTGTATAACTATCTAATTATTTTACATCTAATTATTTTATTTCATTTTAGATTTAATGTCATTACCCCACCACAGTCCTGATTGACATGTGATTAAAACCATTTTTCCAAACTTTTCGTCTTTTAAAAACTCAAATGAAACCTCGAATTAAAAAAAAATATGCATATAATATAAAACAAAATGGATAGTTTTCATTATTAAACTTGTGTACATATTCTTTTTATTGAAGAAAATTCTTTAATTTGTCCACATTTAGAAGAAATTTACTTTTTTTTAATTGCTTGCTTCCAGGAAGCAATTTACTGACCTATTTTCTGTATGCAAGTGACCTTAGTGTGACCCTTCTCATAAAAATCTGGTGATCACAATACCAATGGATCTGTCACTGAAATAAAGTTTTATCTAATTGTACGTGTTATTCACGTGCTCAATATCCATGCTTCTTTGTTGATTGTTTACAACATATATAAGGTGACAACAGTAAACTACATCTTCAAAACACGACAATTAATGAACTGCCATATTTTCACATCATAACAGACAGAAAGAAAAAATATTGACGATTATACGATATGTTTGCGTAAAAAATGATAAAATCGTGCACAGGAGACATATATACATACATTGGTTCATGTATTGGATAAACATTATAACAGACAGAAAGAAAAAATATTGACAATTATACGATATGTTTGCGTAAAAAATGATAAAATTGTGCACAGGAGACATATATACATACATTGGTTACGAATTGGATAAACGTTATTTTTCACCAGTCACTCGTTTCATATGACTTTAAACTTTTCTTCAATCTGATTTTTGTTTCGGGGCATTGCATAGTTATCATGGTCATAGGTATTTGTTTATTGTTGAAAGCTGTATGTTGACCTTTAATTTTGTGTTTTGTTTGGTTGCTGTCTCATTGGGTATTCACCATATCTCTTTAAAACTTGTATGTTATTTACCATTCTATCTAACAAGTTAGAAAAAAACATGTATTTGATTCAAATACAATAACAAAATATTACTAATATGGAACTACACGAACTATGCTTTTTCAAATCTATGAATTTAAAAGAATTTATGTATAAATCTATTCCAAGACAACTTATTAAAATGACATTGTATAAACATATTAAAACTTCTTATTTTATTTGATTTCAGATGGCTGAGATAGAACTATGTCCAGATTGTTACTGGAATTCATGTGTTCGCAAAAATGATGAGTGGTTCACAGAACTTTGTGTAAGATTTTATTTTACAGAAGAAAGATTAAAAAAAGGATACAAATGTAGTCGAGATTACAATTTCTTGATATACCTAGAAATGATTGAACTTATTGTGCTCTTTTTGCTATTAATCATCTTCTAAAAAGTAAATGAAATGAAAGAACTCAGGCCTTTCAAAAAAATATAAATGGCTCCTGTTGAGAACTTGGGTGATTCACTTTGAATTCATCAATAATGATGACATATACTTTTAATGCGCTAATCAAACGTCCTTATCAAATAATTTAAAGCGGTTTATAGTTAAAGTGTTAATTTTTGTTAGATCAAAGTTGTTCTACAAGTTTATTTTATGATTTTATCCGGCTTCCTCCAACAACAAAAGCTGACCACCATGATATATTGTCAGTAGTGCTAAGAGTGGCATAACAAACCCACAATCAATGAATTAAATTGATGAGGAGTTGAGTGATAAAAATGAATCAATTTTTTGTAACGGAAGACAACTTGTACTGATAATTTGTATATTTTCTTTTATAGAGAAGTCCTCACAGTCTAGTCTGGGCCAAGTTAAAAGGTTACCCATTTTGGCCTGCCAAGGTAAGATCATGTGGGCCAAACAAAAACAAAAATATTTTGAGGATAAAAAGTATTATAGTAGGAAAAACAATATTTAGAAATACAAAGATGATAGAAAAAAAAAGAAGTGAAAATGATAATTATTACAAGACTACAAAAATGCCACTAATAAGATCTACAAATAGTACACATAACTACCTGCAAGTAAGGAAATCAATTACAGCTGATTTCAATGAGTGTGTAAGCAATGGTAATATCTTTGGTTAGCTTGCTTGCTAGCTGAACCATGAAGTCATTGGTAGGTTAGGTAAACTACCCTCCTTTATGAGTAGACTAGTCTGACAGATGACTAATCTATCTGTCTGTAGGACTACAGGGGCGGATGCAGGAATTTTCGAAAGGGGGGGTGCTAACCTAGGGCAAAGGGGGGGTGCAAAACATATGTTCCGATACAAATGCATTGATCGGCAAAAAAAAAGGGGGGGTGCGCACCCCCGGAACCCCCCCTCTGGATCCGCCAATGGACTAGGCTACTTTGATTTCCTGTGATTTGGGTAAACAAAACTAATCCCGGAAATGAGTCCGGAATTGTTCGTTTTAGTATTGTCGCATTACATCCGGTTTGAATCTTGACTTCAGAATCGAAAGAAATGTAAGTGATAACTGAGAATATTATCGTTTTGAGTCATTAAAATCATTTTATTTTTAAACTGTTGCCTTCTCTTAATTGCTCTTGATCGATTTTTGGAAAATGATAGGACAAATCATGAAGCAAATGCGATGCAACAGTGAAACAAGTTTGTTGATGCTACGAACATGACGATCGAGTATGAGCATACTCATAGTGAGTCTCATGCAGTGATGTGATTTTGACAATCATTTTTTTGAAAAGGGGCAACAACTTTTAAGTTGTATGAAAATGACCGAAATTAGGTGAAAAAATTTCTGGATCCTTGTACCTTACCTAATAATGACTTCATGGTTCAGATAGCAAGCAAGCTAACCAAAGATATTACCTTTAGCTTCACCGTCATTGAAATCGGCTGTTATACTAATAATGCCATATGTTTTAACCCGACTAGTGATTCTGGCTCTTTGGAGCCTCTTGATTTAATTATAATTCATGTATGCAAATTAACATTTCAGGTCTTACGTGAAGTAGAAGGTCAGGTTGATGTTCGTTTCTTTGGAGCTCATGATAGGTGTGTAAAAGATCATATGATGTGGTGAAAAAGCTATCTAGCTACACAAGTGAACACAAAACAGCCATTTAGAGATACAATACTTTGAATTGCAGATTAAATGTCAAATATACGGTCTTTATCATGGGGGCAAAATTCTAGAAAATATAACACATATGATTTTTGGGACAATTTTAGGCTATTTGTAATCAATACATCAAGCTTCAGCCATTTTGTAAAAAGAATGCCTTATCAAAATCTTGTGTGTAAAATTTTGGTATTGATTTATCTGAAGTTTCTCAATTGTTCACGATTTACAAATGATTTGCATTGTAATTTTTTTTTAAATACTTTGTTTAGACTGCTACTAGTTATTGTTTTGCCTGTGTCGAATGTACCAAAAGAGAGACATAGCATAGACATAAACATAGGTCATTCTTATACAGTACAATCACAAAGGTCATTCTTCTACAGTACAATCACAAAAGAAATAACAGTAGTGGATCTTTTGAGAATTTAGGTTCCACTAAGTGAAAGAAGCCATCTTGAATGAACAAGATTGATAAATGATAAAAAACCAACTGGTCCTAATTTCACATGGATGTAAGAAGATGTGGTATGAGAGCCAATTAGACAACTGCCCATCTGTGTCACAATTTGTAAAATTAAACCATTATAGGTCAAATTACGACCTTCAACACAGAGCCTTGGCTCACTCCAAACAGCAAGCTATATATATTGATAATGTATGTGATATATTTATATTTGCAGATCTTTGTTACCACCATCACAAGTCTTCCTGTTATCAAAGAACATACCAACACCAGCTAAAAATAAAAAAGGGGGATTTGATTACTCAATGCAGGAGTTAGAACTTCATATCCAGAAACTTGAGTAAGTAATTATAAATAAGATGTGGTATGAGTGTCAATGAGACATCTCTCCATCCAAGTCACAATGTGTAAAACAGAAACCATTATAGGTCGAAGTACGGCCTTCAACACTGAGCCTTGGCTAACACCAAACAGCAAGCTATATAAGGCTCCAAAATGACTAGTGTAAAACAATTCAAATTTGAAAAGTTATGGTCTAATCTATATAATAAAGAGAAACGAGAAACACTCATAAACCACATCAACAAACTGACTTACAACAGTAGCAAGCAAATGCAGCGGGTTTAAATGTTTTAACAGGCACCAACCTGTAGCCTTACCAAGTATTAAAACATGTGTTTTAAATGGTATATACAATTGAGAATGGAAATGGGGAATGTGTCAAAGAGACAACAATTTGAGTAAAGAGCAGAAAACAGTCAAAGGGTACCAATGTGTCTTCAATACAGCGAGAAAATCCCAAAACCAGAGGCATGCTTCAACTGGCCCCTAAACAAAATTGTGTACTAGTTCAGTGATAATAGACACCATACTTAATTCCAAAATATATAAATGAACTTGAATTTAAAATCATACAAGACTAACATTTTTCTTTTTTCTTATCTAGACAGAAGTATGGGACTTATGAATATGCCCCATTCCGGTGTCCATATGACAGAAAAAATGTTTATAAGGAAGGAAAGTTCAAAGTTTCACCTAAAAAGAGACTGGCAAGGTTATCTAGTCTCAAGTTTGGACCATCACCAGGAATGAAGGAATCTTTGGTTAAACAACGACCAAAAACTAATTTGACTTCTGAGTCGAAAATTACAGAAAAACAATCAATATTGTCAAAAACAGCATCAGCAGTCAGGAATAAATACAACAGTATTATAACTACAAGGAGAGCAAGTGGCTTTAGTAGTTCTGTGGAAAACTCTCCTGTTAAAGGAGATACAAATAGTAATGGAAGCTCTCCTATAAAAGGAGTTACAAACAGTGTTTCACTAGAAAATTCCAATGATCAGGAATCTTCTACAGACTCTTTATCAGCTCCAGTTGATTCAAAAGCAGCGTCAGATATTGTGTTGAAATTGAAAACTCGATTACAGGGTAAAATGGCCGACTCAGATGAGGTTAAAAAGGAGGACAATTCTCAATCATCTGTGGAAAGTCAGACTGTTGATGAGGAAAGTAGTAAGGGAGATAATTTGGATGATATGGAAGAAAATATTCAGGATGTGAAAAGTGAAGGAAAGGTAGACAGCATTGCATTTAAAACTAGAAGCCGAGTGGACAATAGGACGAAGATTTTAGAAACGATTCAAAGTAAATTGAATCAAATAGCCTCCGATGAAGATTCAGAATTAACAGAAGGAACTAATGAGCAAAAGTTTAAAGAGACTAAAAGCAAACTGGAAAATACAGTTGAAGAAAATAAACAAACAAAAATTCAGAAGGAAAAGGTTGGCTCTGATGGTGAAGGAATAAAAGAAAGAACAGACAATGAAAGTGCGAAAATTGAAGAAAAGTTAACACCAACTAAACATGATTATTTGAGTAAACTTCAAGAAACTATTAAAAAGGGGAAGGAAAATTTAGGAATAATTGATAAAGATGATGATTTAGAAAGTGAATCTTCATCAGAAGAAGAAGGGGATGAGGACGAGGAGGATGAAGAGACAGATGATGGTGATGATGATGAAGAGGAAGGATCGGAGGAGGAAAGCGAGGAAAATGATGTTGAAAAGAGCGAGGAAGCAAATGTCAATGAAATTTGTGATACTAAAAGTGCTAAAATCTCAGAAACTGTTCCTGAAAAAAGCTCTGAGACCAAAATGGATAACAAAGAAAATAATAAAAATGATAAAATTGAAAGTGATAATAAAAGTACTGAAATTGCAGATAAGGTTGTAAAAATTGTTGACACTAAATCTAAAACTGTTATTGAACGGGAATATGAAACTGTTGTAAAAGACGTTCTTGATGAAGCAACAGGGAAGATAAGTCAAATTAAAGAGAAACTTGTCTCAGAAAATAAAGATTACGACACATGTTTGATGATGGAGGTTGAAACAGAATCTGATACAGATAAACTTGTCATTGATACAGACGATGATAGAACTTTGTCTCCTTCACCAAAGAAACCAGTGTCGTCTGCTAAGTCAAGTCACATGACTGAAAAATCAAAAACTTCCACAATTGAATGTGCTCCTCCTACCTCAAAGCCAGCTGTAAGGTAAACATTTGTTTATATAATTTTTGTAAAACATGTTTGATTTTTCTGTGTAATAATGATGTCTCAAAAAGCACACATCCTACATATATGTTCTTTTACTCCAATATCATTTTTGAAATCAATTGATGCATTTTTTTCAGTTTCAACAAAAGAATTATAGTTCTATACATAATTTCATGCTTGCATCACAGCTGACAATTGACCACTCAGATAATTAGATTGTGTTTTTCTATTTGAATATTGGAGCGGGGACAAATCCTCAGGAGTACACAAAACACAGCATATTTAACTCAAAGACTGAGTACCATGAACCCCTTCAAAAAACTAGGGGTAGTGTCCTTCAGAATGAATATTGAGTTGTCTGTTTATTATTTGTTTTGATGTTCTTCCTCTTGTTTTTAATCTATCAATTATTTAGTCTTAGAGGAAATCTTTTTTTCATTTTATCACAATTTTTTTTCCAGCTCAGTACCAAAAACCAAAGATGTTTCTGTTGAGCTTGCTTCATCTCAGACAGAACTCCACACAGATTTCTTCCAGAATGCCATGGAGATATCTTTAAATAACAAACCTGACAATGAATTGAATAGTGCTAATAAGTTGATGACAAAGAAGTCTCCTGATAGAGTGGCGCCACCTGTGACTGTGATTATGTCACCTACAGTGAAATCACCCATTTTATCTCCAACAGTGAAATCACCAGTTTCATCCAGTGCAAATACAATTTTAAATTCTAGTATTATCTCAAATGTGGCTAAAAGTACTATTGCATCAAGTGCTAGTAGCCATAGCAACCAAAGTGGTGCTCCAAACAAAACAGACGATTCACGGAATACATTAATCACTGATTTCACACAGAAGGTAAGAAGAAGTAATGATATAGAAAAATATTTTGTGAATTAATTATAATTTGTGGAACCTAAAATTTCATTGGTTTAAGATTAAAATATTCAGGGTTTTAACAAATACTGTAGATACATTTATTTTTCGTGGGTACCAATTTTGGTGAATTTAGAAAATTTTAGTTTCATGAATATTTGATTTCTTGGTTTTGTCAAAGTCTGCATATAAGCCTATATATAGTTTATTTAGAATTTGTTGAACACTTAAATTTGTGATTCGTCTGTCTCCAGCAAGAGGCTAAAAAATTGGTATCTAATGAATAATGATGAATTCATAGTACATAGGGTCAGTGGGGGTTAGAACCTGTTTTGGCCCCCTAATATCAAGTATTATTTCAAAAGGAAAAGTCATTCAAATAGATGTATAAAATATGCATTACATGTGAGAGAGTTTTACAGAATGGTTTTTGCAGGATTTTTCTACTGAAACAATACGGAAATGATGGACCTTTGTTTTTGTGAAATTTAACATAATCCCAGGAATTTTAACCAAATTTACATATATGTGAAAAATAAAGCACACGTTTAGTGATAATTGATAAATTTTCGTTTTCCGAAAGGAAAGGGGTATGTTCAATATCGTGATGATAAAGTCCTTAAATGGCCCCTTTTTTTGCTAAAACTTTTATTTTTAAAATGCATCTCAAAGCATTGCTGAATCAATGATTTGAATAGAAAATTATTGTATATTGAAAAAGATATGTCAGTGTATGTATCAGCTTTTTGATGTCACAATCAGCACCAATATCAATTTTCTATCCAAATGAGCTAGTGCATATTTTTGCCTAAATTGTGTCTGCTAAGCAAATGTCAAGCTGAGAAATGCATATCTGTATTTTTAAACAAGACCCTGCATTAACTGAATAGAATAAAAAAAACTTGAACTATTTGTTATATTTTTAGGTGATGGGACCAATCCAAACAGCTTTCTCTGATTTCTTCACTGAAGTACTTGATCAAGAGAGAGAGAAAATAAAACAGGAACTATCAAAAACAAAAGAAAAACTTGTGGAGTTGGAGGAAAAGAAAAAGGAGAAGGTAATGAATCAAGGTTCTCACTAAGGATTTTTATGCCCCACCTACCATAGTAGAGGGGCATTATGTTTTCTGGTCTGTGGGTTCGTTTGTTCGTTCATCTGTTTGTCTGTCCGTCTGTTCATCCCGCTTCAGGTTAAAGTTTTTGATCAAGGTAGTTTTTGAAAAAGTTGAAGTCACATCAACTTGAAACTTAGTACACATGTTCCCTATGGTATGATCTTTCTAATTTTAATTCCAAATTAAAGTTTTGACCCCAATTTCAAGGTCCACTGAACATGGAAAATGATAGTGCGAGTGGGGCACCCGTATAATATGGACACATTCTTGTTCTAGGCGAATTCAGGGACTCTTCATTTTTTTGCCATGGTGAGTCTCCACGATCTATAGGTAATAGAGCAATAAATTGACATTCAATTCAGATTACTTTTAAACTTGCTATAAGGTGGTACCTAACACTACAGGGAGATAACTCGTTAAAAATCAGCTAAACGTTTTAATTACGTTGTGTTGTTAAGGGAATATTAAGCTTCTCAATAATCAAAAGTATTGTCTGTCAAACTGTTATATAACCAGTGTAATTTTTCTGATTAGTTGGTTGGTTCAAACTTTTTTTTAATTTTTATATTTTTGTCAAAGGGTCAAAGTAGGTACTTTGTCAAAATTTTATTAAAATTAAAAGAGCCAAATTAATTTTAGTCAAGGTGTTGGGTACCACCATAAAGTGATATGTGTGTTCAGTTTATATAAAATAATTCAATCTTTGAAAATGGTGATTTTCATTAGTCCAGGACATCATGGACCCACTTTAGTGAGAACACTGTCAGAAAAAAAAAACATGTTTATTATTTATGAATAAGGATTTAATTTTAGTATTTATTTTCCAAAGACAAGGCCTTAAAAAATTTATCTAGGAAAATTACCACACTTTTAAGTAAAAAAGACAGTTTTATATTAAAAAAAAACTTTGCCGTCTTTTGGATGAGTCATTGAGTGCTAGACTTGAGTTTGGGAGGTCAATCTAAAGACTAAATTTAATTTTGTTCCTTCTCATCTTTTAACATAGATTGGTCTGATAGTTAGTAGTTGCAGCACTCACTGTAAGAGTACATTTTTGAACTTGCTCTTTTCAAAAATATGTTGAACTGACATGTTATAAATTTAGCCTAACCCATCCTTGTCTAGTGTTCACTCTGGATCCTCAATGCTCTTTAACTTTGTACTTGTTTGGCTTTATAAATATTTCGATTTGAGCGTCACTGATGAGTCTTCTGTAGACGAAAAGCGTGTCTGGCGTACTAAATTATAATCCTGGTACTTTTGATAACTATTGCATCACATCAGCATGTCTTTATTATGCTCCTGTAAAAGTGGGTTGAAATTATAAGCTTTCCTACATATTGTCTAATATTCATCAATTGACAAGTTGAAAATATTTTTTACTTATCTGTTTATAGACTCCAGAAGAACAAAGTGAGGACAACAAGAAACATTGGGAATACACACAACAGTTTTCAGAGCTCAAGTATAACTTCAGTAAGTATGGAATATTGTTATTCCCACTGGGGAAAATATGTAATAATAGAATAAGGAGATGTGCTATGATTGTCAATTAGACAAATTTTAACCAGAGACCAAATGATGAAGATATTAGTAACTTCATATAGGTCCCGGTATGACCTTGAAAATGAGCAAAAGCCATACCTCATATAGCAATCTATAAAAAGGCTTGGACAAAAAAATGTAAAACATTTCAAAAGAGAAAATGTACAAAACAATAAATAAATATAAAGATGATATACAGTATTACAATGATGACCACCGAATTACAAGCTCTGGATACTACATTTTAAATCATAAATGATTCTCCTGATTGACAGGGCAAGAATCTGACTACTTGTTCTATGCCATTCTTGATGCCACTTTATATCATTGGTATTCTGATGTTTCAGGATTGACATGTTTGGAGATGAAGTCTTCATGGGAGTCAGAGAAATCTCGACTAATGGATGAAGTGAAGGAATTAATGAAGAAAGAAAAAGAAACTGCTATCAATGACACAAAGAAAAAACAATGGGTAACTGAAAAGAGGCTGTCCAAGTTAATATCAAATCCAATGATATGGGTGGCACAACATATTTTTGAATCAACAGTGGATCGCTCAGAAAATGATTTTAAAGTTCACTACCAATGCAACAATTTTTTGTATAAAATGAAGAGTTATCTCCCCTTTTCAAAAAAATTTCAGTGCTTTCTTCATATTTTTTTCTCTTTGTTTGTTGCAGTATATAAAAAAAAAAATAACTTTGAGAAAGAATGACTTTGTGATAAGAAATAGATGGAAAAAATTTGAAAACAAAATATTTTGTGTGCCAACCACTGCCTGGTTTTTCCATGGACACCCTCTTAATTCATAATGGATGATAAAAGTAGTATAAGTTCAAAAGCACATTATTTCAAAATTGATTAATTTTTGGTGTCAGTTTTCCAAACGAAGGCCATAGTTTTCTCTACCAATAAAAACTGAATGCGTTGAATGAGTCATGTTTAGATTTTAGTAAAACTTCCAGAATAAAATCTGTCAACTGTTGGCGTCACCTCACACATTGTTATGTTACTGATTACCTTTCATCAAACATTGTGATGTCATTGATAACTTCCCTTAAATACTGTAAATTGAGAAATTATTGCGATTTTTTTATTATTGTGAAAAATGCGTCAGGGTTATAATCGCAATTATTTAAACTAGCATTTTAAATTTTTTATGGCCCTGCAACGAAGTTGTTGGTGCCATATAGTTTTACCTTTGTACGAAATTCTGAAATCCGTAATTCCGATATTCCGTCATTCCGCAACAAACCATTATACAGACTTTTTTTCTAAACGCCTTCAGATATTGGGCTGAATTTTGGTATGTGAGTTAACCACTATGAGTTACAGATTAAGGTTAAGTTTCGTTCCGCTCCACTAATTTTTGCTGAAATTACAGACTTTGGACTTTGAGAAATTGTTGAAAATCACAGTTATACAGACTTTTTTTCTAAACGCCTTCAGATATTGGGCTGATTTTTGATATGTGAGTTACAGATCAAGTATAAGTTTCGTTCCACCTTGCTAATTTTTTGCTGAAATTACAGGCTTTGGACTTTGATAAATTATTGAAAATCATAGTTATACGGATTTTTTTCTATATGCCTCCAGATTTTGAGCTGATTTTTGATATGTGAGACTACCATCATGTTTGTGTCCACATGTGTTATTGAAATTGCAGATTTTTCAACTTTTTGGGACGGGGCCATTCGTGTCACTTTGACACATCTAGTTTATAATATGAATTAAACAGGATATTTCTCAATATCGCAAAAATTAAAATCGCATTTTAGTCTAAAATGATAAATTCGCAATAATAAATGCACGCAATAATTTCTGAATTTACAGTATTGGGAAATCACTGATAAGTTCTGATCACTTCCCTAAACAAAGATAAGAGAACTATGGAGCTACTGATCAGGGTGATATAGATAAAGGGAAGGATGAAAATACACACAAAAAACACTCCTAAAAGAACAAAAACACTAATATTTAAAAACAATCACTACCTTAGCAAAATAACTGTCTCCCCTCACCATTATTTTAGCCAGTGGATCCTGGCCTCACGGTCATAAAACTTTCAAGCATGATTTTTGTACTCAGACTCGAAAATTAACCAATCAAATTGCTGGATTTCATGTTTCAAGCATGATTTTTGTGCTCGGAGCACTGAGCAAAGTTTTATGCCTTCAAGGCCAGGAACATTGCACAACTATAATTAGCTCTGAAACAGGAATGAATTTGTATCAAAAATTATAAAAATTTACAACTATTTTCTTCTCAAATATGAATCAACATTGAAGTAAAAAAAAAAAAAAAGGACACAACTTTTAATAAAATGTTGTAATTTTACAGTGTGCCAGCTGTGGTAAGGAAGCCATTTTCTACTGCTGTTGGAATACCAGTTATTGTGATTACCCTTGTCAGCAGTCTCACTGGCCTACTCACATGGCAACATGTATGCAACAGACAAAAGACCCAGACGCTAACAAGCCCCCAGTCAATCAAATGATTCATGCGTCTGCTACAAGTATGCACACCAATGGACCTGGTGGACCCCAGCCGCCAAATAAAAGTCCAATGGAAATTGAGGTAAATTATCTAGGGTGATTTTTTTTCCTGGTATAGGGTTTAATGTTTTGTAGATAGGAGACATTGAGATCACCTGATTTACTTTGTTGACAGAGGAATTTGATTGTCACAAAATTTAGATATTGACTGTCAATTAAAACATGTAAATTATACTAAGGGAGCTACCATTTGATTTTATGAGGGGACAAGGATGAAAAATTTTGTTCGGTCCTGCCTTTTTTTTTTAGTTTATCCTGACTTTTTTTAACGAAGTTGTCCTCCTGACTTTTTTTTTGTAAGTGTCTCATCCTGCCTTTTTTTTTACTCAAAACTCCTGTCCTGCCTATTTTTTTTCAAATTTCATCCTAGCCCCCCTATAAAAATCAAATGGTAGCTCCCTAATGTCATTGCTTTTCCACCTAAGTAATTGAAGAATGAATTTCAAGCTAGCTATACACCTTATCGCTAATCCCCGCTGACCTGGCCGCTTGAACTTTTGATGTCAACAACAATCCCTTTTCCATTGTGGCAGCAGATATTTTGTTTTATGACGTCTAAATTTTACGGGAACCTGTGTGATATCCAGTAATTGCAGACAAATAGCTATAAGGTGTATTGTTATTTTTAACTCATTCATGTATTTCAGCAAGAGGAATTCCAAAGACGGCAGCAAAGAGCTGAGGAACAACATCATCATCAGTTTAACATCCAACCAAATGGAGGCTACATGCCAATGCACACGTCGCCACCTGGTGTCATGCATAACATGCATAATAGACAACAGGTACTAACTTAAATTTTCTCTTTATGGTAAAATAAGACAGTACATGTCTATATATTCAAACTGTCCAGTCCTACCATTTTGTCAGACTTCATATTACTTCTTGCCTGTAGTCATTTTGTAAATGATAAGTTACAGCACTTGCATTTTGCCTTTGTTATTCAATTCATAAATACACCTGTAAGCCTGTAACTAAAATAATATTCTAAAGTGTAAAGTTTCAAAATGTCTGATGTAAAGGTTTAAAGCTGAATCTGTATGACATCATATGTCCTGTTACAGCGTCAAACTTGACTATCAGACATTTTAAAACTTTTTGTATCCTTCAGAATGTATTTGATTAAAAGAAGATTTACATGTGAAAAATGTGAGTCTCAGGGAGGACTTTAAAATTAATAATTTAACTTTCAAGATTGGATAAATCCGAAAATCCATGAGTAACCTATGTAAGAATCTGTTTCTCTAATGATTAAAAAATAAATTTTCCTTTTTTCCTAAAGTGTTTTTTTTATATACAATGGGTTCAGAAAGGGTTAAATTTTCATAGAATTAGAGAAACTAGGTTTATGTGTGTCAATCTGTTACATAAATTTTTGTATGACTTTTCACAGGAACTAAATATAAAAGCTTCTGGAAATTTTGCATTGAGAATTTTATATTTCCATAAAAGTTTTTGATGATTAATTAAATTAGCTATCATGAGGTCATATGTCATTATTCATTTACAAAAACCTTATATTATGACATACATTTGTATTGTGTATTTGTTTTAGGAATCACCGCCAAACCCAAGAAAGAAAAACGTATGGTCAGACCAGGATATGAGCAATGCCGTAAACGCTGTCAATTATGGCGGCATGTCAATTAACAAGGCCGCTAAAGTTTTTAATGTTCCACGGAATAAAATATCAGAAAGAATACCAAAGGTAAAAATAAAATAAACTTTTAAAACAAGCTACTGTGTTCCATATTTAACATGGAATAGCAATTATTATGGAATTTGTGATAAAGGTTAATCATGAATTAAAATGTTCAACAAAGTACCTTAATACTTTCTATTCTAAGCAGACATTGACAAGTAATCAAATATCCATGAAAATACTGTTTTTCTTAAACCATGGATGAGGCTCTCGAAGGGTCAAAAACGACCTGCGACCTCTGGGCTTTTTAGAGGCGACTTCCAACTTCAGGGCCTTCTTAAAATGACCTGCAACCTGTAAAATTTTGAAAAAAAGAACTCCGACCGACTTCCGTCCTCTGTGATCAGAAAAACGACCTGCGACCTGTTCATTTCCCTTAAAAACAACCTCTCAACAAATTTAAAAGTGACCTTATGGGAGCCTCATGGATACTAGAAAACTTTTACTCTGGTAAAATATTTATATTGATATATATGTTATTATATTTGAAGAAGCAGTATCGTTTTCATGTTATAACTGCAGTTTTAGCTTACCATATCTTTTGTTTAGTATTTGTACAATTTGTCAGAAGCCTACAATCCTGTTGTCTGATACTTTCAATTACATGTGGGGTTTGCGTAGCTCTACAATGTGTGCATTTTTTTTTATTGACAGATAAATAATCCAGGAATGAATCCACCCATGATGCCAGGCAACCAACCAAATCCACAGCTTCAACTGCAGTATGTCCAACCGCCTCAACCAATGTCCATACCACCCAGTGTTCAGACATTCTCATCGCCACCTCAGTCTGCTCAGGTAGGTGTAAAATAACAATAGGAAAAAAAAAAACAGAGGAAAAGTAATATGTCACCTGACATAATTATATTCTATGTGAATTCATACCTGCCAACTGCCACTATTTGCAGGGGAAACCCTTATAGAGGCTCCCAATTAGAAAATTTGAAAGAGCAATTTTTTCCACAAATAAAAAAAAAACAATAAAATTACAATTGCTAAATTTTTGTAAAAGTATGAAGAAGCAAAGGAAGAACATTCAGATAAATTTGAAGAATTCTTAAATATTTATAGGACTAATGAGAACCATCTTGCACGTGAAACCCCCAAGGACATTTTGAAATGTTGGCAGGTATGTGTGGTACATAAGGTGCACTTTTTAAACAATTTGAAAATTATACTTTTCATCAATACAATTTATAGATATTTCATTTTGATATTTTGATATTTGTGTATACTCTATTATTTGCAACTAGAAGTTATTTTAGGTGTACTGGAGTTCTTACAAATTCTATCCTTGTAATGTTATACAATCTTTCTCAGGACAAATTATTCCAATCTGTCCGCCAGTTTTAACCAATCACATTATTATGCAGTTTAGCTGCATTATGCAAGCCATCTTGTTTTGTGTTCTACCCAATAAATGCTAGAATACGTGCCATTATTATTATCTAGTTTTTATTTATAGATTAGAATGCCAAACAGTCAGCCAGTTTAACCAATCACATTATTTTTATTTATAGATGAGAATCCCAAACAGTCGGCCAGTTTTAACCAATCACATTATTTTTATTTATAGATGAGAATGCCAAACAGTCGGCCAGTTTTAACCAATCACATTATTTTTATTTATAGATGAGAATGCCAAACAGTCAGCCAGTTTTAACCAATATGATGAATCAACCAGTGATGTCTCAGAACAACTCCATATTGTTCCCCGTACAACTTCGTCCGACACAACCACCAATGAACATTCCACCAGGCATGATGCAGCCGGGACATCTAGTGATATCACAAGGGGGACAACCCCCACGACAATCACTGAACATGATGCCTAGAAATATTCCATTCCGATTCTAACATTGGCTCAGTGAAATTATTATATACAAGTATTCAAGGTTGTCGGTAATGGTATGCCATATTAAATTTTGAGACTTTCGCTGCAGATGCCTAGAAATATTCCATTCCGATTCTAACATTGGCTCAGTGAAGTTATTATATACAAGTATTCAAGGTTGTCCGTGATGGTATGCCACATCAAATTTTGTGACCTTTGACTGTGAAGTTGTGGCTTAGTTGCCACTTACTTGTAAATCAACAATCATGTTATGTGTGGCAAAACCAGAGTGGCCAATTCATTAAACAAATATGCAAATGACTGTGAACTTTGAGGTTCATAGTTGAAAGTCCTTGACTGCTGAATTTTAAAATAAACCTTGCTACTGATACCTATTGTTAAACAGCCATTTCAGTGCTATAAAAGCTGACAATTAGTTATGAATTTTCTCTACCCATCAAGCTAACTGCATTTAATAGACAAATTTAATAGACACACTATATGTTTAATCCTTTGTAACTAAAGTTGGTACCTAACACTACAGGGAGATTACTCTGTAAAGTCAGCTAAACTTTTTAATTATGTTGTGTTGTAAAAGGAATATTAAGCTTCTCAATGATCAAAATAAGTTTTTGTCAAACTGCTATATAACCAGTGTAATTTTTCTGATTAAATGGTTGGTTAAGTTTTTTTGATTCTTTTATATTTTTGTTAGAGGGTCAAAGTAAATACTTTGTCAAAATTTTACGAGCCAAATTAATTTTAGTGAAAGTGTTGGTTACCATCTTAATAGCCTCTGATCTGTTACTGTAAATTCTGTAGTTTTTGTGAGGTTTTCATTAAATGCTAATAATGAGAGTAATCACAATATTATCTTATTTTCCAGAAATTGCAGTAATTAATCTCAAATTTGTGTCCATTCTTCAAAGTTGCTATTATTCATGCATGCAATTATTCTAAATTTACAGTATTTAAATTGTAAGGTGAAAATGTTTTTTTATGCCCATATATTTAGTCACTAAAACCCCCAGTGATGATATGGTAGAGTTTACACCATGACATTACACACTTGTTATGTTAAGCAATCAATTTATATTACAGAATTGTTGATTTTTATAATAAAAAGAATGAATTGTTACTACATGTATTAGTTTTGAATTTTTATTCCTGTTCGAAGGTTTTACCACCTTGTAGCACAGACTTATAATGGTGTAATCAACAGTACTTATGTTGAAACATGAGGTTATAGTACTGTCTTGTACAAATATTGTTGGAGTTCAATAGACCACTTTCGAGTTCATCCGTCACCGGCAAAAACTTGTCATTATGCACGCCTTTATGACGTCATTTACCAGATAGAGGGGGTCGCCTGTATCCCTGCACTATTTACGTTCAACAAGCGTCTTAGTGATCGTCTTTGTGCAGGATAAACTAGAAATAATGGTTGCTCTGTAGGTACTTACTGACAATTCCCTAATGACAGCAGTGTTGATTGTCAATTTTGAGAATTCAATTTGCCGAATAATTCGTACAATATAGAATTATAGTTTTCCAACCACTCGCTCAACATTGAAGGGAAGTCACGATGCCCCTAAACGCACAAATGATGGTGATAAAGGCGCGTATAATTGACGAGTTTTTTCCGGTGACGGATGAACTCGAAAGTGGTCTATTGATTGATCAATGTGGAATTAACACCTCATATAGATTTAGAATTTGGAAGCGTTTTTATCATAAACCATTCAAGTGTTAAATGTATAAAGATAGAGATGTATGATTGTTAATGAAACCTCAGAGACCAAAATGAGATAGATGTGAGCCACTTTATGTCACCACACAGCCTTCAACAATGAGCTAACCTCATACCATAAAGTAAGATTATATGGTCCCAACATCATTAACATGACAAAACGTCAGAAAATTCATAACAAAAAAAAACAAGGATTAAAGGAGTATGTCCCTTTATAGATATTAAGATTGAACACAAATGGTCACTTTTATTTAAGACGGAAAACGTCTAAAATTTAACTTTAAGATAAAGAGATGTTGATATGTTTATCAATGAGACCCTAGAAACCAATGACAATGATGTAAGCCTCTTCACTCCAGGTCACTGTATAAACACATACATGTACCCTAAAATAAGATAATAAGTGGTTGACATGGCACAATGTCAAACAATAAAAATTGAGGAAGCCATTGATCTGATTTATGATAAAACAATAAATGAAAGGCAGCAACCATTCAACTTGAGGTTCTTGACTTGCACATGAATTTGGAGAGGTTAAACATGTCAAACAGAGGGGCCAATCCTCTCATTTCTTTGGACAGTAGTGTAACTAACTCAAAGTCAGTTGGAAAGGGATTGACTCATAAGTGATTTTAAAAAGGAGGAGGTTCCGGGTTGGAACCCCTGCTTTTTTGGACGATCCAAGCATTTGAATGGGAGCATATAGTTGACCCCCCCCCCCTTTACTCTAGGTTGGGACCCCCTTTTAAAATGACTGGATCCGCCCCTGAGGCAAACCAAATGAATTTAAAGTAGAAAGACGTTTTCCTTTAAATGTCTGTCCACCAAAGCCATGGGAACCTCGTCGTGACATAAACACATATGTGATAGACTGACACTCACAATCAATAGTAACTGTGTCATTATTTTATATGTATTAGAAACATAAGTAGTTCATATAAAACTGTCCTAATCATATAAAACTATGCAATAGTCTCAAAGTCAATAAACTATGAATCTGGGGTATAACCATGGAAATGAGATTTGCCAATGTTTCTACTACTGCTTACAAAATATTATCTAGACATACCATTAGTGATTCCTATTAAACTTAACTATTGTTTAAAAATTCATGAACTACTTGCTACTGGACGAAAATCAAACTGACCTAATGAATTATAAACTTTAACATTAAAACGTATGAAATTGTTTTAAAGTCAATACTAGACCGTTACTGAGGAGTGGGATCAAATGATATCAATGTAAATGAAATGTGCCGATAATTAAACAACTGCTATCAATTCACGGTCATTGACTATTTATGAATGGATTTCCTTAAACCATGACAGAGGGGACAAATAATCTCCATGGACATGAGATATGCCAAAGCTTATACAACTGCATAGTTAAGTGCCAACTATCACTGAATATTCATAAATGGTTTTCCTTAATGACAGAGGGGACAAATAATCTCCATGGACATGAGATATGCCAAAGCTTATACAACTGCATAGTTAAGTGCCAACTATCACTGAATATTCATAAATGGTTTTCCTTAATGACAGAGGGGACAAACAATCTTCATGGAAATGAGATATGCCAAAGCTATAAATACAACTGCATACTAGTAGTTGAGTATCAAATATCATAGACGTATCTTAAGAAATTTCACTCCTGACCTATTCACAAACTTTAACTTGCCATTTTTGCGAACATTTCAGTCAATAAACCATGACTGAAGGGACAGGGCCTAAAAATCTCCATGGAAATGAGATGAACCAGTACTAATACGTACTGCATACCAAAGACTAACGGATCCAGCCATTTTAATAGGGGTTTCCTAACATGACCCAGGACAAAAGGAGGGGGTTCCAACTTCATGTCCCCATTCAAATGCATTGATCGTCCCCCCAAAAAGGAGGTTCCGACCCCCCTGGATCGGCCAATGCATATCAACGTGTTTATTCTTTAAGTCTGTCTATTCCAAGGATATTTTTTGAGAGACTAATTGAGAACATATTTCTGTGTTCGATCAAAGTTTCTGAGTTGCTGATTAATTAACAAGTGGCAATATTTGCCACTGGACATATTAATGCAATCCTTCAATCAACCACTATTGATTGTCAACTGCACACACATAAAGATTTAACTGGTCCTTTGGGTACAAAGAAAACCACCTTATTCGTTTTCATTGGCATTGGCTTCGTGATAAATACCATTTCATGTGTTCGCCTATCACGCAGGCATTCCTATAAGGCGAAACGCGAAAATAGAAAGAAAAAATATTTCGACTTTGAGATTTCGCGTTTTCGCCCTTTAGAAAATGGTGGTCGCATCTTTTTTCACATTCATTAATACTAGAACACACCCGCGAAATCGCGGGTATATACAGCTTGTGGACTGTTGTAGGCTATTTTTTTGGTAAACGATAGTTTGTATGGGAAATTTCATAAATGGTATCAACAGCCTTCTTCCTTGTTCAAAAGTCCGATATTTGTTTCCTATCTGTTAAATTCAAATGTTTTCGTGTGTCTGGCCTCAGACCACAATTATTCTTCTCCTTTGCTACAATGATGCTTTTGGTAAAAGTCAAATAAAATTAACAATTTGCACCGTTTCAAACATGAAATCCAATTGCTTATATATAGACCATTATTAGTCTAATAAAATATGCTTCTAGGACAATCCGTCAGTGTCTTTTTGTCGAGCCTTCGACTTTAGTCGAAAAAGCGAGACTATTAAAGCGATCCTACATTCCGTCGTCGGCGTCGTCGTCGGCGGCGTCCACAAATATTCACTCTGTGGTTAAAGTTTTTGAAATTTTAATAACTTTCTTAAATTATAATGGATTTCTATTAAACTTGGACAGAAGCTTGTGTATGATCATAAGATAGTATCCTGAAGTAAATTTTGTAAAAGTAAAATTCTATTTTTTTCCATATTTTACTTGTAAATGGACTTGGTTTTTCTGCAGGGAAACATTACATTCACTCTGTGGTTAAAGTTTTTAAAATTTAAATAACTTTCTTAAACTATCCTGGGTTTGTACCAAACTTGGACAGAAGCTTGTGTATGATCATAAGATAGTAACCAGCGGTAAATATGGTAAAAAAATAAATCCATTTTTTCCGTATTTTTACTTTTAAATGGACTTAGTTTTTCTGCGGGGAAACATTACATTTACTCTGTGGTTAAAGTTTTTAAAATTTGAATAACTTTCTTAAACTATCCTGGGTTTGTACCAAACTTGGACAGAAGCTTGTTTATGATCATAAGATAGTATCCAAAGGTGAATTTTGTTAAAAAATAAATCAATTTTTTCCGTATTACACTTTAAATGGACTTAGGTTTTCTGCCAGAAATCATGCAACACATTCCTTTAAAAATTGTTATACGATGATGACTGATGTACCCATATTTTGACTATTTTATTAATTGTCACTGTTTTTTAACGCATCATGTAAATGTAGCGGAATTTGATGAGATTGTTATTAAAGTGAGAGGGTTAGCGCTATAGAACCAGGTTTAATCCACCATTTTCTACATTTGAAAATGCCTGTACCAAGTCAGGAATATGACAGTTCTTGTCCATTCGTTTTTGATGCGTTTTGTTGTTTGATTTTGCCATGTGATTATGGACTTTCCAAATTGATTTTCCTCTAAGTTCAGTATTTTTGTGATTTTACTTTTCACTCTGGTTATTTTTTTTAAAAATTTAACAACTTTCTTATACTATTGTAAATTTGTACCAAACTTGGACAGAAGCTTGTTTATGATCAAAAGTTAGTATCTAGAATGGAAATTTTGTTAATATTTGGTACCTGTGCATCTGTATTTTACTTATAAATGGACTTAGTTTTTCTTCCAGTTAACATTACATACAGTCTGCAGTTAAAGTTTTTAAAAAAATTATTCGATTCATAAACTATCCTGAATTTTTTACCAAACTTGGACAGAAGCTTCTTACAATCAAAAGATAGTATCAAGAGGAATATTTTTATTGATTGTTTTCCTCATTTTTGTTGAGCCTTGGAGTTTCAGCAAAAGTAGGCGAGACACTGGGTTCCGCGGAACCCTTACAATTTTTGTTTCTTTTGAGAGCCTTATTTAGATGTCAATGGTAGAATATGCATCATGTATAAATGACTAAGGCTAATTTGAGGCGTGGTCGGAGGAGTCCTGATCCCGAAATCCCGCTTAAAACCATGAAATCCAGAGATGCAGAATTAAAAGAAATGCATATCCCGAAATCACGAAATCGAAAAATATATTCCCGGATCCAGTAACTGCATTTAATAGACAAATTTAATAGACACAATATATGTTTAATCCTTTGTAACTTAAGTTGGTACCTAACACTACAGGGGGATAACTCTGTAAAGTCAGCTAAACCTTTTAATTATGTTGTGTTGTGAATGGAATATTAAACTTCTCAATGATCAAAATAAGTGTTTGTCAAACTGCTATATAGCCAGTGTATTTTTTTTGACAAAACAGATGGTTAAAATTTTTGGATTTTTTTATATTTAGGTTAAAGGGTCAAAGTACTTTTACAAAATTTTATGAAAATTAAACGAGCCAAATTAATTTTAGTGAAAGTGTTTGGTACCACCTTACTAGCCTCTGATCTATTACTGTAAAATCTGTAGTTATTGTGAGATTTTCATTAAATGCTAATAATGAGAGTAATCACAATATTATATAATTTTTCCAGAAATATCAATAATTAATCTCAAATTTGTGTCCATTCTTCAAAGTTGCTATTATTCATTGTTATTCATGCATGCAATTATTTCTAAATTTATGGTATTTGAATTGTAAGGTGAAATTTTTTTTTTATGCCCATAAATTTATGTCACTAAAAACCCCAGTGATGATATGGTAGAGTTGTATGTTTTACAGTTTACACCCATGACATTACACACTTGTTATGTTAAGCAATCAATTTATATTACAGAATTGTTGATTTTTATAATAAAAAGAATAAATTGTTACTACATGTATTAGTAGAGTTTTTATTGTCGAGCCTGCAACTTTTGTTGCAGAAAGCTCGACATAGGGATAGTGATCCGGCGGCGGCGGCAGTGGCGTTAGCTCACTTCTTAAAAGCTGTATATTTTAGAAGGTGGAAGACCTAGATGCTTCATACTTTGTATATAGATGCCTCATGTTACGAACTCTCCGTCAGTCACATGTCAAATGTCCTTGACCTCATTTTCATGGTTCAGTGACCACTTGAAAAAAAAGTTCAGATTTTTTGTAATGTTGAATTCTCTCTTATTATAAGTAATAGGATAACTATATTTGATATGTGCGTACCTTGCAAGGTCCTCATGTCTGTTAGACAGTTTTCACTTGACCTCGACCTAATTTCATGGATCAGTGACCAAGGTTAAGTTTTGGTGGTCAAGTCCATATCTCAGATACCATATGCAATAGGGCTAGTATATTTGGTGTATGGAAGGACTGTAAGGTGTACATGTCCAACTGGCAGGTGTCATCTGACCTTGACCTCATTTTCATGGTTCAGAGGTTATAGTTAAGTTTTTGTGTTTTGGTGTGTTTTTCTCATACTAAATGCAACAGGTCTACTATATTTGTTGTATGGAATGATTGTAAGGGGTAAATGTCTAGCGGGCAGATGTCATGTGACCTTGACCTCATTTTCATGGTTCAGTGGTCAAAGTTAAGTTTTTGAGTTTTTTGTCTTTTTATCTAATACTATATGCCACAGGTCAACTATATTTGGTGTATGGAAATATTTTATGATCTTTATGTCAGTTGCGCAGGTTTTATTTGACCGTGACGTCATTTTCACGGTTCATTGCACAGTGTTAAGTTTTTGTGTTTTGGTCTATTTTTCTTCAACTATAAGTAATAGGTCAACTATATATGTTGTATAGAAGCATTGTTAGCTGTACATGTCTGCCTGACATGGTTCATCTGACCTTGACCTCATTTTCAAGGTTCATTGGTGATTGTTTAGTTATCTTAATTTATGTTAAGTTTATGTGACAGTTTTTATAAAGCTTTATACTTAGGACTATCAACATAATATTAATGAAAAGTACAGAAGGCGAGACATTTCAGCGTGTGCACTCTTGTTCTTGTTGGAATGGTTTACCAGCTTGTAGCACAGACTTACAATGGTGTAATCAACAGTACTTATGTTTTAACAAGAGGTTATAGTATTGTCTTGTACAATATATTGTTGGAGTTCAATTGATTGATCAATAGACCACTTTCAAGTTCATCCGTCACCGGGGAAAAAATCGTCAATTCTACTCGCCTTTATGATGTCATTTACGAGATAGAGGGGGTCGCCTGTATCCCTGCACGATTAACGTTCATCAAGCGTCTTAGTGATCGTCATTGTGCAGGATAAACTAGAAATAATGGTTGTTCTGTAGGTACTTAATGACAATTCCCTAATGACATTTAAGTGATTATTTAGGATAAAGAGATGTTGATATGATTATCATGAGACCCTAGAAACCAATGACAATGTTGTAAGCCTCTTCACTCCAGGTCACTGTATAAACACATACATGTACCATAAAGTAAGATAATAAGGGACTGACATGACACAATGTCAAACAATACAAATTGAGGAAGCCATTGATCTGATTTATGATAAAAAAAAATGAAAGGCAGTAACCACTCAACTCTAGGCTATTGACTTGTAATGAACATATAGAATTTAGAGAGGTTAAACATGTCAAACAGAGGGGCCAATCCTCTCATTTGTTTGGACAGTAGAGTAACACTCAAAGTCAGTTGGAAAGGGATTGACTCATCAGATCTTCTTCTTTATGGACAACTGTCATTTATTTAATTATTCAAGTGAAGTCCTTAAAATATTTGAGGATGTGGCCTCGATGTCCATCAATTTTTTTAGAACTTTTTTCTCTGTTTTTTTTTTGTACTTTGCCCATTATTTTCCATTCTTTATTTTTTCAGTCTATTTATCTATAATAGTCTTTATTGTTTGCCCTTTATTTTGCACCTTTGCCTATGATTCTCTATTTAATAATAAACAAATGTACATCAAGACCCTCATATTCAGGTACTTCTTATTTTGTCAATCATAAAAAGCCAATTCTTAAAGCACCCAAGACTCTGTGCAGTAATTGAGTTATGTAGTGAGGCACATTGGCAAATCCATGGAGAGGGGACTTTTTAAGTAACTTTAAAAAGGAGGAGGTTCCGGGGGTTGGAACCCCTGCTTTTTTGTACGATCCAAGCATTTGAATTGGAGCATATATTTATTCTAGGTTGGGACCCCCTTTTAAAATGACTGGATCCGCCCCTGAGGCAAACCAAATGAATTTAAAGTAGAAAGACGTTTTCCTTTAAATGTCTGTCCACCAAAGCCATGATATGGGAACCTCGTTGTGACATAAACACATATGTGATAGACTGACACTCACAATCAATAGTAACTGTGTCATTATTATATATGTATTAGAAACATAAGTAGTTCATATTAAACTGTCCTAATCATATAAAAACTATGCAATAGTCTGAAAGTCAATAAACTATGAATCTGGGGTATATATATAACCATGGAAATGAGATTTGCCAAAGTTTCTACTACTGCTTACAAAATGTCATAGACATACCATTAGTAATTCGTTTAAAAATTCATGAACTACTTGCTACTGGACGAAAATCAAACTGACCTAATGAATCATAAACTTTAACATTGAAACGTATGAAATTGTTTTAAAGTCAATACTAGACCGTTACTGAGGAGTGGGATCAAATGATATCAATGTAAATGAAATGTGCCGATAATTAAACAACTGCTATCAATTCACGGTCATTGACTATTTATGAATGGATTTCCTTAAACCATGACAGAGGGGACAAATAATCTCCATGGACATGAGATATGCCAAAGCTTATACAACTGCATAGTTAAGTGCCAACTATCACTGAATATTCATAAATGGTTTTCCTTAATGACAGAGGGGACAAATAATCTCCATGGACATGAGATATGCCAAAGCTTATACAACTGCATAGTTATGTACCAAATATCACTGAATATTCATAAATGGTTTTCCTTAAACCATGATAGAGGGAACAAACAACCTCCATGGACATGAGATATGCCAAAGCTTATACAACTGCATACTAGTAGTTAAGAATCAACTATAATGGACGTATCTTAAGAAATTCCACTCCTGACCTATAAATCACAAACTTCAACTTGTTATTTTTGCGATCATTTCAGTCAATTAACCATGACTGAAGGGACAGGGCCAAATAATCTCCATGCAAGTGAGATGAGCCAATGCTAATACGTACTGCGTACCAAATATCAAAAGTGATTCACCTTTAAACTGACCTAATGACACACACTTTAAGGGCATACGATACAGTTTTGATCCTGTATTTACAAGTTCGTGAAAATTTGCATATATAGATATAGGAAGATGTGGTGTGAGTGCCAATGAGACAACTCTCCATCCAAATAACAATTTAAAAATTAAACCATTATAGGTTAAAGTACGGCCGTCAACACGGAGCCTTGGCTCACACCGAACAACAAGCTATAAAGGGCCCTAAAATTACTAGTGTAAAACTGAGACTACTATAACTATGTGTTATAGTAGTCTCAGTGTAAAACCATTCAAACGGGAAAACCAACGGTCTAATCTATATAAAGGCTATTTTGTTTTTGATTAAATCAAATATGTAATAAAAAAATATACCTTCATGTGCTACTTTTTGAGTAAAATGAGTTCGAAATTTTGTATATTTGCTCAAAATTAAGATTTGTGGCCGTAATTTCTTTTTCGGAAGAAAGACATAACTTTTTTGTAATAAAAGATAGACACAGAATTGTTTTTTTGTTAAATAATCAGAAATTTCTGTATTTTATAAGTATCCTAAAAATTATGCATTTTTTATTCAGAAATAACTCATATTTATCAAATGTTCATGAATTGCGGAAAATACGTCATTTTTTGCTGCATGTTTATCAAAATTTAAAAAAAAACCTCTATTTACAGTTCTATAAAATTTGGGTCATATAATCTCCCTGCATAATGAAACAAATTGCTGTTTTGAAAAATAGGGGTCCATGAACTCGTTTTCAAATTAAATCAGTTTAAATGATAAAAATCAGTCGAAAAATGCATCTTTCCCCGATATGTCACAGTTTGACGTCGCGAAAATAACATTTTACGTTAGCAACGTCAGTACCTCCCAGGCTGTAACTGTATCGTATGCCCTTTAGTTCATGTATCATATCAACGTGTTTATTCTTTAATATATAAGTCTGTCTATTTAAATGATATAATTTGGGTAGTCAGTTGTTTTTAGACATCAATAAATTCTTCAAACTTGAACAGAGAAGCTTCTTAAAAAATATCTCATCTCAAATTTATTTTCTGCAACTTGCAAAAAAGTAAATGTTTTAGATTTACTTGCAGTAACTGTGACAAGATGATTACCGCTGCAACAAAATCTGTATAGGTTTCGACAGATTTAAGAAAATCTCATGGAACAACTTGTGTTCCTTACAGACTTGTTTCTGCATTGGTTCCAGGCACAGTGTATATGGCCAAACTCAGAAAACGGAGTTTTAAGACATAAAGCTATATATAGAGTCGGTATAACTATTCTAGATCTCCCTAAAAGAGGCGTGGTTTGAGAAACAGCTGTATTTACAAAGTGCAACTTATACCAAAATTTATTCAAATAAACAACTCTCTAAAATCAGTTTTCTCACATTTATACTCATTTATCAGAATTATAGCCTTGAAGTAATCACTGCGTATGGTTTTTAGTTTTAGTTTTTCTTTAATGTACAGTTTATACCCCCCTTCCCTGTTTCAATTTTTTTGAAGAATTTTAAAACAAGATTTTAATTATTGCTAGCTTACCCTATTTGCATATTTTCTGAAATAAAATGCCTAGAACATGTTTAAAACTGTTTTAATAACATATTGAAAGCATATCTCACAATACTATGAATGTAATGAATAGCAGTCAATCATTTCAGGTTGCACTTTGTAAATACAGCTGTTTCCCAAACCACGCCTCTTTTGGAAATTTATAATATTCATAGAAAATTACTTTTGTTTACATACTGGTTCCCAGTTATGCTCTCTGTATTCCATCTCATAGAGACATAACTTGGAATTGTTACCAGTACATATACATGTGCATATTGTTTACTTTGAAATCTGTGGTAACCCTTTATTCGAGGTAGGGGTAGTTTAGGCATTTTGTGAGAGTTTCAACTCTGAAAAATCAGGGCATATAAACGTTGAAAATATGCCGCACAGTCCTATATTTTGACATTTGAACAAAATTGTGGCGCATATATGAACTTTCAATTCTAGGAATTTTTTTTTCTTCAAAACTTCATAGTTAAAGTGGTACAGTACAACTTTCTGATAACATACACAGTCTTTTCTACGATGACAACTATCGATTTCAAAACTTGAATGTGTATGATTGTGTAACAAAAAACAACCATGTCAATTTCAGCATGCCGTTTAGAATGTTTATTGAATGTCAAGTCTGAAGCGTAGAACAACACATACGTACGTTCTTCAATAACTTTCAGACCTAAAAAAAATAGAAAATCAACTTGTCTAAAATTAAATTTTAAGAGTTATGTTGAATACATGTACCGCTATTATAGATAGACCTGTTTGTAAACAAAAAGACAAAAAGTGCAATCTTAAATATTCTTTAAAATGATATCATTTTCATAATTTGTGTACTGTTTCGTAGGGGAATTTTGTACCCTACGAAACTTCTTCTAAAGACACATATGTTTTGCAATTTTAAATGTTTCCTATAGACATTCCAGTTTGTTTACTTTAAATACTAGAAAAATCTAATTTTTTTTCTGAATTGGAAAACCATTTTTATCGATAAAGATTAGACAGTACTTCACATATGAAGGTACAACTCATGTTACGTAGTGGACATTTTGATGCGTTTCGTAGTGGACAAACCCGTTTCGTAGTTGACAAAACCGTTTCGTAGTGGACAAAAAGTTTCGTAGTTGACATCAACCCTATTATATGTTTATAAAAACATAATAAAAATTACATGAAACTTACCCTTGTTATTTGTTTTGCACGAATATAATTGAAAAAAGATTTAAAAAAGACTGCATGGCAGTGTTAGTGTCCACTATACGAAACGTTTTTCTCCCATACTTGTTTCGTAGGGGACATATTCGCATGTTTTATCCCCCCCCACAATCCCTATATTGCAATAGTAACAAGACTGATTGTATTAATCAAAGCATCTATTAAGCTGTACACTGATATTTTTTTCATAATTTTAAAACCAGATACTGAAGGAGATTTGAACCGTTTCGTAGTGGCCATTAACAAAAATACGGTATCACTCTGGTCCATTTGATGTGCTCAATTTTTCTTACCAACAATTTAATTGCCGTTATAAAAGCACCACTTCTTTTGTAAGACCCTAATGTTTATATCTCTTGCCAAAAAAAATACATTAATTTTATAAAACTGTTTATTGGCAAATTCTAATGAATTCGTTTCGAAGTGGACATTTTGTCAGGGACACACCTTCTGAAATTGAAAATCCTATATTGAAAGCTGTTTATAAAAATATGTTGACTCTGAACATACTTTTGAACTATTAAAGAACTTATGTAAAGTAAAAATAATATTTATTTCTTCATTTTTTAACGATATTTTAGAGTATAAATGTTGAACAGGCAGTCTAAGGACATGCCATTTTGGTTGTTTTGGACCATTCAGGAGTCAATATCTTATCAATCCATCTAAAAATAAACTGTTTCTTTGCTTAAAAATGTTAAATCTCATTCAATGTACTAACTGCACAAAAAATTACTTGCAAAGATCAAACATATTTTTTTAAAAGTGAATTGGACAAGAAAATACGTTTTTATTGAAAAACGCCCATATACTCCTGTTTCAAATTGGACAATGTTTTGTAATTTGATTTACTTTTGAAATTATTTGTAATGTTAAAATGATAATTATTCACCTTGAGCGATGTATTATTGCTGATCATTCGAGATTCTTTTTTTGCGAACCCGTCTTCAGCTGAATGTGTGATTACTGTATCGTATTACTACACGGGTCGCAAGGGGTTTCAAATCGAAAATAAATTACTCGGCTAGAAACAGGTGTAATAGGATTGAAAAATAAATGAACACGGGATATAATGTTTTATTTTTTGGGGAATTCTGGATACAGTGTATATAATTTCACGGCACAACCCTCTTTTAACATTTTCTCGACTAGCTTAGAAAATATATGACCTTTAATTATTGATTACCCTGACAAAGCAAGTACTTTAATTAATTAGTTTAAACATATTTATTTAAATACTTTAATGCTAGTTAAATAATATTTATATAAAATGTATTATTATTATTATTATTATTATTATTATTATTATTATTATTATTAATATTATTATTATTATTATATAGGGTTATTGCATGAATATTGGGGAATATTGTCCCGAGTAGAATTTTATATTGCACGAGCTTGCGAGTGCAATATATGTTCTACGAGGGACAATATTCCCTAATATTCATGCAATAACCCTTTTATTGTATATATAGCAATATAATATTTGAAAGTAAAACTTGGTTTAAACTAAGATTTTGTCGTTAATGACATGAATTTTGAAGATTTATAGCACGCTAACGTTCTACCAAAGAAAATAACCAAACGTTAGCGTGCAATAAATTATTATTATTTATATATTTTTATTAGAGAATTAGTTATGTCACATTAAAGCCTCCATACATACTGGATATGACAAGGAAGTAAAGTGTATGATCAGATCGTTACACGACAGATTATATATATAGGCTGAGACTACTATAATAGTCTCAGATATAGGTAAGTGATGCATATTATTAAAACTGTTCTTTTGTAATTGTCTCTTCCTATACATGCTATATTAACCAATGTTTCCAATTGATATCATCTTTATTAATTGAATGCATATTTAATAGTATAGGGAGTATCAGTCTATGGAAGAAGAGATTCGATAAAAACTTTTCTTATATCAACGAGCGGCTATATTGTCTTATTTCAACGAGTTGCATTGTGGGAAATTTCAGACGAATGTTAGCATTGGTACGAATTTCTCGATATAAAGTAATGACTCTTTTCTAAAAACAGGGTGACATTTAACACGACATACGTCTGGTGTGTAATTTCCATGAATTATTTAATGTAATTACAAGCAAGGTGTATTTAAACGAGAAAATTGAATTGTTGAATAAATGAAACATAAATGCACGATTTATCATTTGTAGTTGTACACATTCTATAAATATCATGCAGCAAATTCAGTGGAATGCAATTGAGATGAATTCAATTGTTTGCTAAGCCAAAATCACCAATAAGTCAAAGATACTGCTATATTTTATTATATCAATGCGATATTTGTCTTATATCATAGCGATGATTTTTTAATATCAAAAATTTATGAATGCGATACTTTTCTAATATAACTGCTATAGTTTTTCTAATATAAAATGAATACGTTGACACGTCACAATGCTTGTCAAGAAACCTGCAAAATAATTCACAAACTTAGATCATGACCGGTTTAATGTTTTAGGATCAATATCACTAAAATTTCGTAACTGTTACAAAATTAACGCTTACATGAACTTATCATTTCAAAAATGTTGCTTGACCCTATTGATAGTTGAAAGTGTTAACAACCTGTTCAGTCTATTGTTTTCAATCACATGGTTTAACCGACTAACTAACGTGTTTAACCCCGCCACATTATTTATGTATGTGCCTGTCCCAAGTCATGAGCCTGTAATTCAGTTGTTGTCGTTTGTATATGTGTTACATATTTGTTTTTCGTTCACTTGTGTTTATATAAATAAGGCCGTTAGTTTTCTCGTTTGAATTGTTTTACATTGTCTTATCGGGGCCTTTTATAGCTGACTATGCGGTATGGGCTTTGCTCATTGTTGAAGGCCGTACGGAGAGCTATAGTTGTTAATGTCTGTGTTATTTTGGTCTCTTGTGGACATTTGTCTCATTGGCAATCATACCACATCTTCTTTTTTATAATTCTATTTGAAGTGATGATGCAATGGCGGAATTTACATGCGGTTGCAAATACTTCTACCGACCTATTAGATTCAAATATACTGGTCACACTGCTATAGCCTATCCACCTTGGTAATATCGAAATAGACAAAAAATATCATAACTTAAAAGAAACATTCATTCAAACAATCCAATCCAATACAGCTCCAAATTACAATAAATTGTCAAATGGTAAAATAAATAATCCAAACAAATTAAAATGTACAAATGCTGATGTCCCGAACTTTGAAGATACCAACTGAGTAGCCTCAGACTATAAATTGGACAACTTCAGATACAACGAAAATCAAAAATCTTGTCAAACAGAAAATTTATTTATTATCAACATAGAAAAAAAATATTGAAAAGGAAAACAGTTCTTTTTGGATATCAAAAACTTTTCCCGTTGGTATATCGATATCTCTATGAACATATCGGCTCGCCGCGTGGACGCTCTTTTACATCGCGATGACCGTGAGGGCATTCCGATGTATTGTTGACACAGAGATTTGACTTTCGTTTTTGACTAGTAACCGATCTTATAAATACGCGAACATTTCTTAATGCAAAATAACAATCCATATCGCTTGTTATAAATTCATTTCTTCAATATGTACTAAAAAAACATGTTTAGAACACAAATAGATAAGATGTCAATGTCTTTTGACGTTAGAAATGTGTATATATCTTTTCTATATTTATAAATTTAGATCGTTCAGTTGGAGGACTGGAAAGTAGTTATTTATAAGGGAAAATTTTAAAGATTTATAGATATAAGAACGGATGGTGCATGAGTTCGAATGAGACAACTTTCCATCAAAGTAATATTTTGTTTAAAGTAAACCATTACAGATCAAAGAAGGGTCTTAAAGACGGATCCTTGGCTCACAGCGAACACCACGCTATATAGGAACCAATAAAATACTAGTGTTAAACCATTCAAACAGGAACACCAACGGACCGGGTCTAATTTGTATAAAAAAGGAGATTCAAAAGTACAGGTCAGATTTTGTCGAATCAATCTGAACGAGGGCAGTATGATTCATCTTTGTCACAAGTTAGTTTCATTGTTATCAATAACGAAAGTCTTCCATGCGTTCGTTGCGAGCATATCGGAAATATTTTATTTCGGTGTGTTCATTATGAAATTTGCTAAATGTTATATATGTGAACAATCATTTTGATACTTAGCTATTTGATTACGACATGTTTTATTAAACCTTTATTTGATTAGATTTGCTTCCAAAACTAATTGAGAAATTTTTAAGATGTTACCAAAAACAATTTGAATTTAAGCAATGTTCTTAAAATTTCTTATTTACATACAATACTGCTAAGAAGTAAAATCACAAAAATACTGAACTTCGAGGAAAATTCATAACAGAAAGTCCCTTATCAAATGGTAAAATTAAATGATAAAACACACAAAACAAATGGATAACAACTGTCATATTTCTGACTCAGTACTGGCATTTTCAAATTTTGAAAATGATGAATTGAACCTGGTTTTATAGCGCTAAACCTCCCACATGTATGAAAGTCTCATCAAATTCTGTCATATTTACAACGATGCGTGAACAAATCACACATAATAGGTAAAATTGTCAAAAGATAGGTACAACAGTCTAATATTAATACTAATAAAAATTAAGTACTAATATTGATATAACAAAAACACCGCTATGATATTTTAAAAGTATCGCATTGATATAAGAACTAATAGCATTTGTTTATTTATGTATATAAGAAAAACACAGCACTTCAAATTTTACACGGACAATACACTTTGGCTTCTAACTAACTTCTGAATGTATATTTAGACTCAACTGTTGTTTATATTTGAACAATAAGTTTTAAAGTTAGTATTTTCTTAATTTTTCGTTGCCGAAAACAACATTTTCCGCATGGAATGTCCGCATATTTTCAATTGATATTAGACAATATCGCTATGTGATATAAGAAAAGTTGTTATCGATACGCTTCTATTATAGACTGACTGAAGTTACTAAAATTGTTCGTCCTTGTCGTTGTTTGAAAAGGTTGAGGTCTTACCATCTAGACAATAAAAAACGTCTTTTACAAACTAGTTTTGTCTCTTCTCACAAGATTTACGATATCTCATCATCTGTAAACCACTGTCGCTTTAGAGTCACTTGATACGCAATGGTTGGATACTTACTCTATCAAAACACTATTTGTATTATCAGTCAAATGATAGAGATTTACTCATGTAACTGTTATGCTTAAGCAAGGAATAGTTGTTCAATTATTCTTACAATAATACTGAGTTCAGATCTGAGTGAAAGGTCATATGACAAACGGAATTTGATGAGACTGTTGTAAAAGTGAGAGGTTTAGCGCTATAAAACCAGGTTCAATCCATCATTTTCTACATTTGAAAATGCCTGTACCAAGTCAGGAATATGACAGTTGTTGTCCTTCGTTTGTTGTGTTTAGTATCCGTATTTGGCACGACTTTTTTTTAACTTTTCTTCAGCGCTTTTCAACTTTGTACTTGTTTTGGCTTTCGAACTTTTGTATCTGGGCGTCACTAGTAAGTCTTTTGTGGACGAAACGCACTTCTGTCGTATTAAATTTTAAACCTGGTGCCTTTTGTTAGCAATTATTCGTGTGTTTCTTTGTCCAATGTGTTTTCAAATTATTTTCAAAACTAACACGCATAATGGTTCCTTCCAGGTATGGCACAAGTTTTGGCAGTACAAGGAGACGTAAGACATGGGTTTTCTAACAATTGCACTTTCAACCATGACTTCGCCCGAATAACTGGAATAGCAGCTTCATCTAACGGCAGTATTGTTTTATGCGACCATAACAACAAGACTCTCATTTTAGTTGACGAAATCGGAAATTATATTACCAAGCTGAATGTAGACAGTGAGCCATACGATGTGGCTATTACAAGTCAAAATATAGGATATATTACTCAACATAATACCAGATCTGTATTGCAGATCGATTCAGAAAGGATGGTTGTTCTATCAAAAAGAACATGCAACGATTTAAGGACTACCATGGCATCTACAGTTAAGGGTTCAAGCTCACTTGTCGTAAATGAGAGGGGTAAATCCTACATATATGATTATTATCACATAAGGTAAGTCGATGTCATTATACATTTTCAAGATCATGGTTAATTCTTAATTTGATAACACTTCAGTTTTGTTAGTTTCTTCCTTTCCAATTCAGTTACGGGAAAGTCATTTTTAATTTGTAGCAAGCCAATTAGGATATTTCAAAATCTTTAGCAAAATGCAGGCTACAATATTGAAAAACCAGTGTTGATATGAAGTAAACATCTTGAGTTCACATTTAATTTATAAATCGAGACGAACAATTCGTAAAATTCTGTATAAAATTGTTGTTTGGAAGAGATATTTACTAGTATTTTTTATTTGTGCAAGAATTTTGATGGTGAATAACTAAGATTAATGTATGCGCGTCAAACCTTGAACTAAAGTATGGAGCTTCAAGATATGCAAACGTTTAAATTAAAGATTGATTGATTGATAAGCACTTAAACTGTGCTACTTATTTGAGTTCATTTGTTATTAGTGTGGGATGCGTGGAAGAACCAACCACCTTTGATAAAACCAAGTCAATTCAGGTTGGGTTGCGATCAACTTCAACTTAAAGTAGATTAATTATGTTTTATTCATATTGTTAACATTGTATGTATATTATAGAGAGCCTTATTGAAAATTGGTTTAATCCAAATAAGTTACTCTCTTTAAATAAAGCTATTATTATTATTATTATTATTATTATCACAAATCATTACTAATGTATAAGGCAAAACATGGCTTAGCTCAAGAATATATGTCAAGTCTTATTGTATCAGCTTCTGCAAACCAAAAATATAATACGAGATTTTCATCCTCAGATAATTTTATTATTCCAAAACCAAATACAGAGTTGTATAAGTCTAGTTTCTCGTACAATGGACCAAGAGTGTGGAATGCTCTTCCTAATTCAATAAAAAAAATCAAATACAGTATCCGAATTTAAACATAAATACAAATCTATGTACTTTTAACATTACCATCATATTTTTACTGTAATGCCATATCATAATTGTTTATTGTATTTTAAATTGTACATAATCTTTATTTACCATTATTATTGATGCATTGTTTATTTGTAATGTAATTATTATTGTATTAAGAGAGCCTTATTGAAAATTGGTGTAATCCAAATGAGTTACTCTCTCTAAATAAAGATATTATTATTATTATTATTATTACGTGCGAAACTTTATCTCACCACCTCAGTGCCAACAGGCCAGTATTGCAATACACCACTTAATCAACTCAACCACCAAGGGCCCTTTGGAATTGTAGATAAATTTTCACAAAACAGTTATTCTAGGTGCAAATGTATTTGGATCTTTGAACAATGTCATTTTTAAAATGTAAGATTGTGGTAAACAACCTCTTGTTATGTCGTCTTTTGATAGGCTAATATACAATTGAAATAAATCCCCCAAAAATAATTCTCTGCATTAGGGAAGGTTAATAACAATGGTCAAGTTGCTCTATTGGAACTGTTAATGTCTGCTTATATGGCTTTTCGAACTTTAAGGTTATTTCATAATGAAGGTTTTTTAGCATTTAATTTCTTTATTTAAACTCGAATTATAGGATGGATCTTCGAGATATTTATAAAAATATATCAATTAAAAACTTATAGATTACTTGAGATTGGTGTTAAACGCAACTTTCAGTACTTATGGTGCTATTTTTGTTGCTGTCAGTTTTTAGTGGTGGAGGAAGCCGTAGATAACCAACGACCTTCAGTAGGAAAACTGTCAACATTGTCAACTAAGTCATTACGAATTGAGCTCTCCTGCCTCGTGCGGGATTCGGACTCGCATCCTCAGTTTTGACATGTGAGTTATGCTATAGTTCGACTACTTAGACATTTGGAACAGTAGATTATGGCAGGTGGAAATATATTTGGATTTTTTTATACATACAAATGACTTCAATCGAAAAATCACATCCCACAGAAGATAAAATACTAATCTATTTAAAGCTTTATTTGCATTTCTGCCCACACCACCAACAGTTTTTGTTAAAGAAAAAAAACATCATTAAATTTCTCCACGTCAGTTTGTAGCACAGAAAATTATTCTAAATATTACATTGTAGTATAACAACCTTCTAGTGCCATGTTTGGGTCGCTGATGACAATAAAAAAATATACATTTTCATGTGTAACGCAAATAGATATTTCAAACCACTGTACGATTGTGGTTTCGAAATAATCTTAAATCAAAATACGTACCTACGAAAGCAAACAATTGAACTTGTTACATTTATTTTTTTTTAGGTTTGTGTTCAATGTCGCTGTTTTACAAAATTGCTCACTATATTATTTTTTCTTTGTGATCTATTATTTCAGTGCCATTGGAGACAAAACAGTATCCATAGGTAATAGAGGAACTTCTATTGGTGCTGGTGTTGTGAAGACGCATACAGTTGATTGGCAAACTTTTTTTTCTTGTACAGTTGGCTCAAATGATATACTGGTCGGAAAGAGAGTATTTCATGAAGGTGCGTATCATCCTGGTGAAAAACTTTTTAGCATCACAACCATCAAAACACCGACTGATATATGCTCGGATGATAATAAACACCTTTACGTCAGTGGACAAGGTTCAAACAACATACACAGACTTACAAAGGAGGGAAAGGTGATAGATATACCACTTCATTCTCAACATGGAATCAAAGAACCAGTCGCTATGTGCTTCAACCAAAACTATACAAAGTTATATATTGTCAATGAATGGGGGAAGTCAGTTTTGGTCTTTGATGTTTATTGATGCTTGACTTTTTATTAAATATTCCAGTCGAAATAAACCATTGGGTGTTCAATTGGTTTTTTTTTTATAATTGCATATTATAAATTCTATACTTAAAAAAAGTAATTTGCAAATCCAATTTATACAATGTAGGACCCCGCATAAAATATTTATAGGAAAACTAATGATTTATATTCTAATAAATGTTTTGCTTTATGCAACACAATGACTTCTTAATCTAGTGATTTGCTTTTAATAAGGACTAACAACTCTTTTCTTGTGCATTTATTTATATATTGGATAATATTTGTTCATAAGTTATATTGCTTTTGCACAAAACATTTTGGAACAGATAAACTATTTACCTTTCATTGTTTCTGTTTATTTTTTGCACATAATATTTAGTGTGTTTAGGATAATAATTTCAATAAAAAATATATCTTGCTTTTTTATTATTTTTTTTACGGTTTAAGCAATCCTGTTGATTTTTTCTTAAAATAGCGCGCATGGAATGCACTATTTTATATTGTCGTACAGGATATTTTTCAAATTTAATGAACTTTCTGTTTTTTTTCAATTGGTAAGGATAGCCGAAAAGCAATTTCTGACTTTATAAGATTTTTTGGGTATATATTTTTTGTTAAACACTTCCGATAATAGTTGTAGTGTATTCTAGAACAATTTTCTATTCTGAAAACGGGAAAAACAATATTTGTATATTTCCCCAGGTTGTTTAGTGGAGGTTTGTCGAGGTTTCAATCTACATTTGAGCATTTCAATATAAATTGCGATCTTACAGTCTATATACTGCTACATGATACTTCTTTTAATTACACAATAACACAGGATCACCCGTAAAAGAGAGGCGAAACACTCCAAATAGCCGTTCAACCTTTGTCGGTATAAGCATTGTGTTATATCATTAAGAGTGTTTCTGGCTTTTGGCAATAGTAGTTTTACCAGTACTGACAGCTCGTACATCATTTTCAATATTCCAGTAAAGTTCAGGGAATTATACTGTGTGTGTGAATATGTGAAAATTTCATTAAATGACTGTTTAATCTATCATACGAGTATTCATTTATGTTTCAATGCCAATGGTTTCTTTATCAAAATAATCATCCTCTAAAGTATCATCTTAGGAGACGCAATTCTTTGAATTTCATGTCAAACAGACCTGTGATGCTTTATGGTAACTATCATTTCACTATTTGGACATCGAAACATCTTTACAGTTGATAGAAGTTCCTCATCTACTATCAATATGAAGCAGACTGTATTGTATCTGTTGTATCTTTTTCTTTTTGTCAGACGGTAACAAAAAAAGATTACGCTAGCTTTTCTCATTCTTCGTGTTCTTCTATAGAGGCATCTGTATCATAGTTTATCTAATCTTACTTCTTTAGAATACCAGAATAGATAAAATTAACAGATTTGTTGTCATAAGTTAAAAGTATCTTTTAGTTATTTTTTTTTGTCTCCATTGTTAATGGCAGCTGTCCCACACAATGCTGGTGTTGATTTTCTCAATAAGTGAAATACTAATGAGAATGGAAATGGGGAATATGCCAAAGAGACAATAACCCGTCAGAAGAGCAAATAATAGTCGAAGCCACTTATCGGTCTTCAACGAGAAAATACCGCACCCTGTGCTGTACCTCAGCTGGCTCCTAATCAAAATGTGTATTAGTTCAGTGAAAATGTACACCATACTAGATTCAAAAACATATCCATGTATATGAACTAAAATATAAAAAAAAAACCATACAAAAGTAACAAAGTCCATAAGCTCCTGACTTGCGACAAGCTCAAAAATGCAGCTGATCGAGTTTAACAAGTTTTGTGAGTCCGAGTCCGTTGTCAGAAAAGGTAACAACAGAAACTAAGGAAAATGACAATGATACATAAATAAAGGACTACTAGCAGTTACTGACATGCCAGCTCAAGACCTTATTTAAACTTACTGAAAGATTGTGTCTTCATTATATGAAAATCAAACACAATCTCTCCCGTTAGTGGTTTTGTATCATTCCAATTTCCATCATAAAATATATGAGAAGAAAGAATGTGTGTGTTATTTCCTACATAAGCCCTACTGGATATCTTAATATTCTTCTGGGAATATTCATAATGCTAATCGGTTGAGAAAACTGCCAACGGGTTTTATAATGCTCTGTCCTGGAATGGCTTGCAATGAGAACACATACTGCTTTGAAGCATCATACTGGCTACAATGGAATATGTAGTCGATATTCCTAGCATAAAAAACATCCACTGATATACCGTGATAAATCATTTTAGATGATAAACCCCTATATATTTTAATAAAGTGTTTTTTTCGAAAATATTCTGCAAAAATAACATCTTCTTTATAATCAGCATCGTTTGATTTGGTCTGGAAAATGGGAAATTTGTAATGTTTGTCTTGTTAACCGTTGGAATAGTCAATAATTCAAATGAGAAATTTTGTTATTCAAAATAGAATAAATTGGTATGTCCCTCTGCCTCTGCTGATATCCATGTTCACATTATTGTCTGATAACGTAAATCATGAATACTTGGGGCAATAATCGCAATTGTTTCTCCATATGCGGTAATGGTAACGTTTTCTTTTGTAGCTCAGCTCATATGGTGAACCTGTATATGCATGATGACTTGTTTCGAAGCTGAGACATTTTAACATATGTGGTTACATTTTCGGAGTACGAAGTGTGATTAATTTTTCCGTAAATTAGCATACCCCAAAAATCCTTTCGTGTTGCAGCTCTTCATGATAAAAAGTCCCACAATAATTTCTTTGAAAATTTAATACTTTGAATATACATATTATAACTCCATAGTTTTTACACATTTATTCTAAGGTCCCAAGGGCGGATCCAGGATTTTGGAAAGGGGGCGAAGGTTTAAAATTCGCCGAGCGGAGCGAGGAGAGAAAATTTTGGGACCTTTTTGGGGCTAAAAAATACATAATTAAACGGTTCCTGTCGTGGGGCATTTATATTTTATAGTTGCTGTAAAGTGTAAGGGTGGGACATTTTTGATGCTTCATATTCTCCCTATTAATTGTCTATCATAAAATGATAGTATGGGTTCAAAGCTTGATGTGAGACTTGTCAGTAAAAAATAGACATGGAAATTATCGCCGGTTTGTTGCAAGTCAAGTTATCATAACCTCACAGATTTCTTGTTGTAAACAAGATATACGCCGGGCTTTTCGATGAAAACACTTACAAGTGTCGATCAGGTCAAAATATTAAAATCTTAATATTGGCGAATGTTGATTCCGTTCGGTCAACTTTTTTTTGCACTGAGAAATCATGTTTGGAAGAACAAGCACCAAAATCGTAAATTATAACTTTTTTTATTTGCAAATGTTACTTAAATAATACCAAGCGATTGTCTTCATATTTCTTTGATAAAAAAAATTTGAGAAAATTTAGTATTTTGTATTAGCAAGGAATTTGCATACGTAACAATTCATACAAATCGAATTTTTGAATTGAAATTGCACTGTTATTGAATAAAAACGAATAATTTCTTGAATTAATATTCTTTAATATTGTTAAAAGTAGTATAACACTGTAAAAAGTAGCATAACACCATAAAAAGTCTTTTTCTCGGGATATATCAGTTTGTTTTGGGGATATAATGTTTTTCTTGTATTTCTCGGGAAATCGTGGTACCGCAATACGACCGTCACGAGTTAGAAAAGACAAACAGTCGGTCCCCCCCCCCCCCCAATGTTTGGTTGATATGTTTCACCCAACAGAGTCTGAAATGACAACGAATATATAAGTCCGGCGAAACAGACATTCCGGGAAGACATGCAAACCCCGGCCACAAAAAAAAATACGCCCGTTTTTATTCATCATGTTCATTTAATGCTAAATAATTTTGTTGGAAATTTTCGTTTCTAATAGCAAAAAAGTGGACAAGACTTGTTTTCAATCCAGGTACGGCCAGAAGTTTTGTTTAAGGCAAGAATCAGAGTCAATGTTTTTTTCTCTCAAATATGTCAGGCTGCCTCCTCAAATCAAATGGTTCGTACCTGAGACTTGAAATCTTTCTAGACCTTATACTGACTGGGGATCATTATTCAACTTTGTTAGTTATAAAATAGGCTGGGGCATTTGGTGATAAACATGTTTTCGTAGGTAAATAATATTGTGCAACATTTTTTTCATGAGAGTGTAATAGTCTACAGTCTGAAGGGTATTACTTTCTGTTTGGTGGAATAGTGAAAAAGAAGTCAATACGTTCTTGCTCAATGTGTTACTGTAATTTAAATTTCAAAATGACCAAGTGACGTTTTTTCAACGCACTGGTCAACTCCACCTTAGCAAATCACATGACTTTGACAATCAGTAAATACCAGCGAAAAAAATCTTTATAAATAATTAAAGAATTGTCGTATGAAAATAAAATACATGCGGGAAATGGCAAAGTATTAAAGTTAAAGAAAATTAATAAATAGTTGATCCTTAATTCACGCTTACTTAGGAATCGTTACATTATATTTGAATCCAGAAAATATTAATTGTGTTAAATGTCGAATGTCAATCTTTAGAAACGACCAACTAAGTTTTCCAACAGCAACTGGACTGCTAGATAAATTTATCATATTATTTGATTTAGCTTCGTTAGAATAATATGCTCGTAATGTATACAGAGAGTTGTCTCATTGGCACTAATACAACATCTTTCTATATCTATGTTTGTATTATATTTCATCATATACTGTCGGTATGTAGTGTTCACAATAATGGGTTCGATATCAAATTAAAAACATTTAGCTTTGACGTCAATAATGTTTCGTACTTTATTTGGCCATTTTAACTTTTTGGGATTCGAGCGTCACTGATGTAGATGAAACGCGCGTCTAGCGTATACACAAAATTTAGTCCTGGTATCTATGATGAGTTTATACACGTTTCGTAATGAAGAACTGTGATCAGTGTATCTTTTTCCTATACAAACGATCAAATCAAATACACCTTGCCTACGAAAATTGACAAGCACATTATTTATCAATAATATTGTGCTTTATTTCCAGAGGCGGTTTTAGTGAGTTTATAATTTACATGTATTGTTGATAATATATTGTCCGGGCCCATCTTATCAATTTGCTTATAGACCCTCCCTCTTGTTTCTTACATTCTAGATCCGCCCCTAATTGCTACACATTTCGTTTGATGGGTTGCTTTACGATCATGTTGTTCATTGAAATCCTTTCTTGTACCCCCCCCCCCCCCCCCTCCCAGCTAATTGGCGCCCTTTCTACACAAGGATATGGATTGTGGGGCTTCATTTCTGTTTCTTTATCTTTAAAATAATGACATGACTATTCTGTAATTACATCATTTGTGTATTTAGTATACGCTAACCCCATTCTTAAATGTTTGCAGTAACCCAATAAAAAAGGGAAAACTTATGCTCAAAATAAATTAGTGTTTTAAAAGAGGGCGCACGCCCGTAAAATCCGCCCCTGTCAACATAATTTATTCTGTGGTCTATATAATTTTTAAACAAAAAAAAAAACCACAAACCCCAATTACCTGTTAAAGGTTCCATCCCTTACCAACATTTCATTAGTATCTTGTTATATTTAATACCAATGTATATCTATAATTGTACTGCATGATTCCAAAGATATCATGTTGAGGTTTGTAAAAGTATTTTAACATTTTGTGCCTCAACATCTCATTTTCGGCATTATAATTGTCTAGTTTAAATCTTTTGGGACCTTTCAATATTTCTGGCCAAGCGTCTCCCTATTTCAAGACTCGCATCATCGTCCAAAAATTCCTGATGTTGCTGTTCTGATTGAGCATCTCCACCTAGATCCCTTCAATGACGGTGATCCCTCTCATTAATATTTTGTCTTGAGGCTTGGATTCTGCAAGTTTTTGGTTGTAACTCGAAGAAGACGGCTGCTATCGAGAAATGGGTGTCCTGAAGCGAGATTTGGAGGGCTGATTTAGAAAGGCGGAGGATTACTTGCGTAATGTTGACGGTGGGGTTGTGAGATGTTGATGACATTTTGTTTATTATGTAGACGGCTTCATAAAAGAACCAGTCTAGTGATTCAGAGAGTTGGACGACTGGGTGCCGGAAGTGTTCATCATGAAAGTTGATGGATGATAATCAATTTACATGACTGTATACAAGAAATTAGTGGCTGGCTGTGTGATATGAACAGCTGATTGAAAGACGGCTAGTTATTAATACTATATAAATGAGACATTTTTAATAAATGATTTAATGTTGGTGTTTTTAATATAAGATAAGATAATTTTTATTAACCAATCATGGTGCCCAAAATTTGAGCTATACAATCAAATGAATGAATTACAAAATAAAGCACAGAAAATGATTAGAATGATTAAAGTGCATTTAGACAACAAAAAACAAAAACAACACATGAATACATATTTACACTAATTAACCTGATATAAACCAAGTTATTGACAAAACATAGTTGTTATGGGTGCCACTGTGACCTGGAGAAATAACATAATTCTTTATAGTACTAGGTCTATGGGAGACAACTCCTGATCAATTTTATTTCCTATAATTATATATCTATCTATATTTTTCTTCTATTTATTTCTTTTTTCTTTTTTTTTTTTAAACAACAATATTTTTTATAATTTTCTTTTGTTCTTCAAAAAGGGAGTGCAATAAATTAGATAAGTTTGAAGTTACAAACAAATCTTCAGTTGAAAGAATCCAAACAAATTTCATTTCACCAGATAATCTTGAAAAATTTTTGAATTTGGAATTTAGATTAGATAGATGTTGAGATCGAGTATCTTTTAGAACAGGACATTTTAAAAGAAAATGTAGTTCGTCTTCAACTGCGTTCTTACATAGCTTACACTTTCTGTCTTCAGCTTTAATCCCAAAATACCTCCCTCTTTCGATTTCAAGATCATGACAGCTAGTTCTAAATCTTGTGATTATTTGCCTGTCTTTTTTTGAATTCATTTTTAAATATGGTTCAAACATAAAAATATTTTTAAATTTTCTGTAAGTTCTTAATTTAATGCCAGATTGTAAATTAGTACACTTCCCAGAATTGCTTTCTAAACTAGCTAACCAGCTTTCTTTAAATTTAATAGTTAAAGATGTTTTTACCTTTTTTAGAATATGGTTTTGTTTAAAGTTTGACTGGTTAACAAATAGATATTCTAAGTCTAGAAATTTAAATATATGTTTAATACTTCCTATCCAAGATTCCTGGTTATGTTTGTCCATAGAATGAGACAGATTTATGGCTTCCCTTAGAATAATATTTGAAGGTTCAATATCTTTCATAAGATGGATCCAATATTTTATCATATTCATTATTACATAATACAGTGTAGGGAGTGAACCTAGTTCTCCTCTACATGCCATATTTGATGTTTTTATGTTAACTCCAAGTGAAAATTTACAAAGCTTAGTATGAATTTTCTCTAGTACAAGATAATCAGTTTCTTTTGATATAAAGTTATCCAAATGTATTTGTTTCTTATGAAGTATATAACCCCAAATTTCAGATCCATACGAACAAGATTGGTCGGATTGTATGGTTATAGATGTGTAGTAAAGTACTAGGTTTTGGGCTTTCCACTGAAAAGGTCTTCCTTAATTTGAAATATGCTTTCATTCCTTTGTTATAAAGTTCTTTCTTTGCTTTTTGGAAACTCCCAGATGATGAAAAATTTATACCTAAGTATGTGTAGTTTTGTACACATTCTAAAGTCTGGTTTCCTAATGATATTTTAATATTTTTAAGTCTTCCTGATTTGTTAAATACAAGAACCTTGGTCTTTTTTGTGTTAACTGTCATTTTATAATCAACTGTAAATTTATTTAATTTGTTAACACAATTTTGAAGTCCTTGCTCTGATGATGATAAAAGAACTACATCATCAGCATACATTAAAATATTTAAGGGATGTGTATTTAATGGGATTGGATCACATGTTTGGTCAAAATAGGTTGGCAAATCATTTAAATATATATTAAAGAGACAGGGACTGAGATTATCCCCTTGTCTTACTCCTATATTTGATTTAAAAAGGTTTGTCCTGTGTTGGTCTATTTTTACACAAGTTTCTGTGTTTTCATACATACATTTTATAATGTCATAAAATTTTGTTCCAACACCTATACATTTAAGTTTATAAAAAAGGTGGAGATGTGAAACTGAATCAAATGCACGCTTAAAATCTACAAAGCATGCATACAGAGGCTTCGAATTATTTTTCACAAATTTTTGAATGATGGTATTTAACACATACATATGGTCAGTTGTGCGACATCCTTTAGTAAAACCAATTTGCTCACTTCTAATTATATTTCGAGGTTTTAAAAATTTTGTCAACCTGTTATTTAGAATTGAATTAAATAACTTGCCTATGTTATCAGCAATAGTAATGCCCCTGTAGTTTGATGGATCATGATTAGATCCAGACTTTTGAAGAGGGGTGATAAAGCCTTGGCCCCATAATTTTGGGTAAATACTACTTGAAAATACTAAATTAAAGAGTTTTTGTATTAGAGGGATACAAACAGTTTGGCTATATTTTATCATTTCATTCGAGATCATGCTGAATCCACAATATACGATTAATATTGGTGTGGTTGACAATTTGTGTTTTAGGGGACAGTTTCAGGCACCATTTCTGGCATTGACTATCTCAACAATGTAGTGGAACTTGATTGGGTGGAAGTCAAATTTGTCAGCGTATGTTCCATTGCCTGGTCATAGAGTGGAAGATCATGATGGGAAGACTCAGAAATGGTTTCTGGAATTGTCATGTCGTCAACAAATCCCTCACGTATGTCTGTTTGGTCCTCTGTTTCTCTCTTCTCCTGTTTATTCTCCTCCAAAGCAGTCAATTTACTTACTTGTATACACCATACAGGCCTGGTATGAATGGCCGTACGAGTTTCCAAGGATGTTCACTGAGTACCAGAGTAGACTTCTACATACAAATACAAATACAAATATTTTATTGGCACAAACACAATTACAATAATTGGCAAAGGCCCATATTATAGTGCATTACAACAATGAATACAGCATACATTTACTAGTATTTAAATATGTTATAAATAAGAAGCTAAAATCTCGTTTCTATACATCAGACATTTATGTATATAAGAACTAGTCACTTTCAGGACTTTTAAAGAATTACTATTAATACAACTATTAATATTTAGCTGATTTTCACTACAACATATAGGAAGTATATTTAATATCTTATTTTTAAAGTTAAATCTATAGTTTGAAAAAAATTCACATTTCAGTAAAAAGTGATTTTCATCTTCTACCTCACCTGATTTACATACATTACGAACTCGTTCGTCGGTGGCTAAACCTAGATATCGCCCCTTTTCAATAGCAAGATTGTGTGCACTCAATCTAATTTTACACAGAGATGACCTTTCTAATCTATTACTTAGAATATATTACAGTATGTTTGTGCGACCATCGACAGCTTTAGATGCTATGTACTGGTTTACATATGTTACAGTATATTGTGCGACCATCGACAGCTTGAGATGATATGTCCTGGTTTACATATGTTACAGTATCACGGTTGTTCGACCATCGACAGCTTGAGATGCTCTGTCCTGGTTTACATATGCTACAGTATGTTGTTCGACCATCGACAGCTTGAGATGCTCTGTCCTGGTTTACATATGCTACAGTATGTTGTTCGACCATCGACAGTCTGCATATGCAATCATGACAATTACAAACATTAGCTCTGATAAGCTTTTAAAACCGACAGAAAAAAAGCACAACAATACATTCATAGAAAGTCATGATCACATGCAATTGAACATAACAATCAAGAGTTAATATTAATATGTGTACGTATAAAAAAATCTATAAAGCATCGTGAACACTGACACTGAAGCATGCTCTTATGAAGTAAACATTTGAATACAAAATTTTAATTAAAGTTACATGATTTCTCACATGAAATGTACATATAGATTAGTTACGAAACTACAATAGGCACAACATAGCAGGAACACTATAGGATAAACAAAACAAAACAATGTTGCCATGCTGAAAACTAAATGGACCGTACACGAACTGACTATAAAACTAATATACTACGTCCCAGGCTGACTTGAGATTTTGTTCTGGAAAAAAGAGATTTGAATTGTTGCTTTTATTAGTACTTTTATGTCTGTGATTTGTAATTTTTATTATTTTTATGATATGCAATCATACTCGATTTCTTTAGCTGATCTCTGCTCTTTAGTTGATTTTTCATAAATTTAATTCATCTTGTACCCCCTCTCTTATTGAGGGGAAAGGGGGTCTGAGTAGTCCAATTGTACTGCTGTCCAATGCACCACAGTTGAAGCCTTCAGAGAACAGATTCCTACATCTGTTCTCAACCAATACTACACCATGTAATTTTAACATCTTGTAAATAGTTTTATCTTATATGTACGGGGCGCCGAATGGGACTCTTGTGTTTTTGTACTCAAAATTCAATTTTGTACGGACAAAAGTGACTTTTGTTCAACAAAAATGAGTTCAGTTTAACAAAATTTGTATCATACTACAAATTTAAAATTTTGTCATACAAAATTATCTATCAGCGGACAAAAGTCACTTTTGTCATGACAAAATTCAATTTTGTTACACAGACTTGACTTTTGTTGTACTAATTTGAAAATTGAGCGACAAAAGTCAATTTTGTTTTCAAATTAGTTTAGTTTGGTTTCTGTGAACTAATTTGCATACAAAATCGACTTTTGTTACACAAAATCGACTTTTGTTACACAAAATCGACTTTTGTTACACAAAATCGACTTTTGTTACACAAAATCGACTTTTGTTACACAAAATTGACTTTTGTGAGACAAAATTGACTTTTGTGAGACAAAATTGACTTTTGTGAGACAAAATTGACTTTTGTGAGACAAAATTGACTTTTGTGAGACAAAATTGACTTTTGTGAGACAAAATTGACTTTTGTGAGACAAAATTGACCAATGTGAGACAAAATTGACTTTTGTCTCAACAAAATTGACAAAATTGAATTTTGTCTCAACAAAATTGACAAAATTGAATTTTGTCTGAACAAAATTGATTTTTGTCTCACGAAAGTCAATTTTGTCACACGAAAGTCAATTTTGTCTCACGAAAGTCAATTTTGTCTCATAAAAGTCAATTTTGTTGTTACAAAACTGAATTTTGTCGTCACAAAAATGAATTTTGTCGTCACAAAAATGAATTTTGTCGTCACAAAATTGACTTTTGTCTCAACAAAATTGACAAAATTGAATTTTGTCTCAACAAAATTGACAAAATTGACTTTTGTCTCAACAAAATCAACAAAATTGACTTTTGTCTCAACAAAATTGACAAAATTGACCTTTGTCTCAACAAAAATGACAAAATTGACTTTTGTCTCAACAAAAATGACAAAATTGAATTTTGTCTCAACAAAAATGACAAAATTGGATTTTGTCTCAACAAAAATGACAAAATTGAATTTTGTCTCACAAAAGTCAATTTTGTCTCACAAAAGTCAATTTTGTCTCACAAAAGTTAATTTTGTTTCACAAAGGTCAATTTTGTCTCACAAAATTGAATCTTATCTCACACAATTGACTTTTGTGATTTAATTTCCATATCAGGTAACAAAAGTCAATTGTGTATGCAAATATGTTTATATTTGCATACCTTTTAGACAAAATTGACTTTTGTCATGACAAGTATGAATTTTGTCATGACAAATATGAATTTTGTCTACAAAAATGAATTTTGTCTACACAAATGAATTTTGTCATCACAAAATTGAAGTTCTCACAAAGCAAGTATGTAGCACATAGTTTTGTAAGACAAAAATGATTTTGTTATGACAGAATGGAATTTTGTACAAAACCACAAGATACCCATTCGGCGCCCCGTAATATGGACAGTGAAAATCAAAAATAAGTTATTATTTCTTTATTTAGTTTTTGATGTAAATATATATATTAATACTTGTAAATTTTACCCACGCATGCACGGCACATATAGTCATCAATATTATGTAGTCCTATAACATATAACCTCGGGGGCATTATTTACTTTTTCTATTTACTGTTCTGATAATTATTTTTTTACTATCAGTGTGCCACCTGCATTAAAAAAAAAAAAAAAATGAAAATATCAGTATAAAAACGTTAACAATTGAATAAGAATGCGAAGTCATATGTTATAGGACTACAATATAATGATGGAATGCGAAAACTGAAAGAAGAAGAAGAGTATCACTGGCCTATCAACACAGAGGTTGAGTTCGAGCCCCGCACGGGCAGGTGCGCTCGACTACAAACTTAATTGACACTCCTACTACTGTAACTACTCAGGCCCACTCAGCTACTCCCACCAATAAAAATGGTCGCCAGGACTTGAAATAGTCAACCGAATGATGATAGTGGCACAAAATATCATTATATCAATAAGTTAATCTCACGTTTTAGTATTCTTTTATTTTTATCATGCTTTGCAGTTTAATGTCATTCCCTCCCACCCAATATCTTTTGCAACAATTAAGAAAGAAAATAGAATATATTTTTAAACTTTAAAAAATCTTTACCTTAAAGCTAAGTAACATAAATTCAGTCTTGCAAACGATTCTATATCTTTATTAGAAACGATGAAAACGTCGACGTCCCAATGACACCCAATGAATAAAAGTTTCTTGTTAAAAATGCGCTCCATAGTTGTTATCTCCCTTGGTTCTATTTCCGTAACTTTGCAGACGTAAAATAACGATGGCATTGCAAGCAGCTAAAAGATTAACCTCCCTGCGGTTTATTGGGTATAGCAACATAATATAATGTTTCTACTGCATTACAAAACTACCAAATTATTCATAACAGAGATTAAATTGCGTTAACAACACATAAGAACTTAGTAATTTGCCCTTTACTCTGTTCAAATAGTTGAAGGTCGCATGGTCAAAACACATGTGTATTACGTTTTATACAGTAATGTATTTTTGAATACGGAAAACCACATAAGACATTTGCTGTAAAAGTGTTAATGAGTTACATAAGTTAAGGATAACAGGTTTAAAAGATTACAGTCTATAGTAACCCCTCTTTTTAAGATTTTGTTTACCTTAAATTTTTATCTCTAATTACTAAATTTGATACATCATCGACTTCTTTGGATCATTACTAGGTTTTGCACTTCTATGCATGTATGACTGAATTGGAAACTTTATTTGCCAGGCCTGTGTTGTCACACATTTCTTTTCAAATGGCAATATATATATATACAGCACAATGGTGGTTCAATACACCTTTTTCACTATTTGTCTGCATTTCAGGGATATCTCAAAGGTTCTCTTAAAATTTTGACCTTATTTTAGAAAATATTTGACCCACAATACACCTTATTGTTATTTCATTTGGAAATCTGTTCCGCTTGACTTGAGAATCTGCCCCTGCTAAATCACAGACGTCATACAACAATAGCTTTTGCATTGTGGCGTCATATATTTTGGATTATGACATCAAAATTTTAGAGGAACCTTTGTGATGTCCAGTGATGACAAACAAATAGCAAGGTTTCGAACCCCCCTCATTTGGGGGGACGATCAATGTATTTGAATGCTTATGTATAATCATGATAATCATGATAATCAAAAATTTGGTATAGGAATATTTCAATAATTAGTTTGAGCTCAACTCTGATAAGAAAGATGCTTAGACATATTAAAAGTACAAATAGGTTTAAACAAGAGTGACCCCTCTTTCATGAGACTAAATTTGAATGAAAAGGTCGATAGCAGTAAAACCTCAGTTGTAGATGTGGAAAAAGTTTTACTACAAATATATATATTTGTATATTGTTTACAAATTAAACCCCTACCTCTTCAAATAAAGTGAATATCTGTTCAAGCTGTTTTCATGGTCTTACTATTTTCAGCTGTGTGTTGAAGTGAAGTATAAAGTCTCTCGTGTAATAAAATGGTTATGGAATGTTTAATTGCAAGTGCCAAAAAAAAATCACAATAGGCTTACAATTACTGCTTATTGTTGCACTTTTTATATATGCTAGCCAAAGCATAAACATGTATACCATGTATGATTTTGAAAGTTATTAACTTGTTAACTGCAAGGACTGGATAAAAATATTGTCTTTAAGCATGGCATATCATGTACATGTACACAATTATATATGAATAGCAGTGTGCAAATCTTATTACAAACTATACTACCCCTATAACATTAAAACCTCTGAGCATGGCACATGGGATCAGGGCACTGGAGTTTTCACACTAAAACACACACACACAAAATACTTTAAATAGCATAATCAAAATGGTCCATAATATCTTAAAGGTTAACAGAGAACACCCGCCCCCCTTTTCACCCCAAATTTTTATTTATAAAAAATTGACCCAGAACCAAATACAATCTACAAAACATACAGACTAATACAGACTAAAAATGGGGGGTCTTTATACCTCTGTATTTTTTTTGCCCATTTTCCTTATTATTCTCTATCGTACTCTGTAAATATCATCTAGACCCTCTTAGATGAAAAGTTAACCACATATGTATTACACAGTGCTGATTACCATTAATTTGTAAAATAGATACAAGGAGATCCTTTTGTTATCTGCTATGGCCATGCATTCCAATCATCCTTCATGTACCACAGATACAATGTAGCATGAATCTCTGCAATTTTTCATGAGTTCAGCTGTTATGTTTGAATGGTAATGCACAATACTGTAATTAGAAAAATGCTCTTGTAATTTGAACAATATGTAAAAATATTTAAATAAAGTGTGATATGATTGCCAATATATAAAAAAAAAACAATTTATAAAAAACAAATATGGAAGACATGTTACGTACTAACGACAACCACTTGGCACTGAACTGAACTAAAGGAACCTGACTTGGGACAGGCACATAACCAATGTGGCAGGGTAAAACATATTTGTGAAGGCTGAACCCACTCCTTAATCTGGATTTTTTTACTTTTAGTAAATTTGAACTACAAAATTAGTTGTTCAAGAACATAAATGTACAAAATTCAAACAGGATTGATAGTTAACTTTGACAAATCTACAAAATCTCGCAAACACAATGCTTCCTAAATCTGAAACAGTAAATTAATGGATCCACCTCTCCATTTATTCATGTTTTGTAATATTTTGTGAATTTTTTTATTTCAGAATCAGGGCCATGAGTGATGAATGGGGAAGTGGTGCAGGAAAGGTAAAAATATATCTACTTTAATTCACCCAACTTTTAAAAACAGCAGGGCTTCCAAGTCAACTCGCGCATGTTCGTGCTTTTTTGTCAGCATTTTCCTTTGATCTATTGTTTTTTCTCTTTGATCTTTTCAATTTTGGACAAACCTCGTGTATTTGCTTCATGAAAAGTTGGCAGAACTGAAACAGTCTTCTACAATGTATCTCAACCACAGTTCAAACAATCCAGGCTTGTAAAATGCTTTAGGGCCTGTAAAAATCACCCATACATGAGTCATGCCAATAAAACCTGATTAAAGTTTCGTAAAATTCAGCTTCAGGTCTTGCAATTCGAAGGTTATCAAAAAGACTATACACATGTATATAAATAAAATGAAAAGGAAAATTGTAAAAATAATCAGTGGTCAGAAATATGTTGTCCATTACAAACATGGGAAAATATAGAATATATGCATTTTTGAATTAGAAAAGGGAGATAAAAAAGATAATAGAGATCACTTTGACATTATGTTAAAAAGATTTACCCTCTGATCCTTGTACCTTAATTTCAAGCAGACTTATCAAAAGACATTTTTACTTAATAACAACAACAACAACAATACTTTATTTTATATACAGTTAGCTATATAACTTATCATATACCATCATGAAAATCAGACAAATGCAAACATATACATTGCATACATTAGAATAAAAAGTCAAGTATGATAGTAACGTTCAATACAACTTGATAACATATTATGAAAAATTCAAATGGTGACATATTTTTACAGCTAATAGATATAGGAAGATGTGGTGTGAGTGCCAATGAGACAACTCTCCATCCAAATAAAAATTTAAAAAGTAAACCATTCTAGGTTAAAGTACGGCCTTCAACACGGAGCCTTGGCTCACACCGAACAACAAGCTATAAAGGGCCCCAAAATTACTAGTGTAAAACCATTCAAACGGGAAAACCAACGGTCTAATCTATATAAACAAAATGAGAAACGAGAAACATGTATATATTACATAAACAAACGACATCTACTGTACATCAGATTCCTGACTTAGGACAGGTGCAAACATGTGCAGCAGGATTAAACGTTTTAATGGATCCAAACCTTCTCCCTTTTTCTGAAAGAATAGCATAACATCACAACATAAAAAAACATACAATAAAATATCAATTGGCAGACTTAATCAATCAAAAAACGTATGATTACACAATGAACGAATAAATTTGATCTGCGATAATACATGTTAATACATTGATAATGTGACTTTTATGCAGTGGTTCAAATTCAATTCATTGGGATAAAGGTTTGTTCTGTAACCAAGAAATGATAATGTACACTACATGTTTATCAAATATTTGTCATAATTTTATTTTTGTAGGGTGGTGGTGCTGGTGGCAGTGTAAGGTAAGATAACAAAACAAAATATTATTCAACTGTAAGAAATATTATTGGAAGTTCTCTAACTGATTATTGATCAGCTTTATAGTTGTGACTTAGGAAATGATTGGAAGAGAGGCAAATATGCCAAAGGAATCAATCTTTCAAAGTAAAAAACAAATAGACAATGCCATGGCAAAAAACGAACACAAGACACATTATAGAAAACTAAAGATTGAAGAACATGAACCACACCTTAAAACCAGGGTATTATCTCAGGTGATACAAAAGAGTAATCAGATCCGTCTTCACATGTGGCACCCATTGCAAAAAACTTTTATTCAATGTTTTGATTGAATAACAATCATAAGCTTGAGTATATTTTGAATTTACATTGTTTTTCATGTTTTGATATGATCCTGCTTGTATTCTCCGAATAGGGAAATCTATAAATGCAGTTCGTCATTCATATAAATGATCATCATTCCAGTCCTGTTTTATGTACTGTAAATTCAGAAATTCCTGCAAAGTTTATATACGACCGCAAATTTTGAAAAAAATTTCGTCGTATATTGCTATCACGTTGGCGTCGTGGTCAGCGTCGGCGTCCGAATACTTTTAGTTTTCGCACTCTAACTTTAGTAAAAGTGAATAGAAATCTATGAAATTTTAACATAAGGTATATGACCATAAAAGGAAGGTTGGTATTGATTTTGGGAGTTTTTGTTCCAACATTTTAGGAATTAGGGGCCAAAAAGGGCCCAAATAAGCATTTTCTTGGTTTTCGCACTATAACTTTAGTTTAAGTTAATAGAAATCTATGAAATTTTGACACAAGGTTTATGACCACAAAAGAAAGGTTGGGATTGATTTTGGGAGTTTTGGTTTCAACAGTTTAGGAATTAGGGGCCAAAAAAGGGCCCAAATAAGCATTATTCTTGGTTTTCGCACAATAACTTTGGTTTAAGTAAATAGAAATCAATGAAATTTAAACACAATGTTTACGACCACAAAAGGAAGGTTGGTATTGATTTTGGGAGTTAAGGTCCCAACAGTTTAGGAATTAGGGGCCAAAAAGGGACCCAAATAAGCATTTTTCTTGGTTTTCGCACCATAACGTTAGTATAAGTAAATAGAAATCTATGAAATTTAAACACAAGGTTTATGACCATTAAAGGAAGGTTGGTATTGATTTTGGGAGTTTTGGTCCCAACAGTTTAGGAAAAAGGGGCCCAAAGGGTCCAAAATTAAACTTTGTTTGATTTCATCAAAATTGAATAATTGGGGTTCTTTGATATGCCGAATCTAACTGTGTATGTAGATTCTTAACTTTTAGTCATGTTTTCAAATTGGTCTACATTAAGGTCCAAAGGGTCCAAAATTAAACTTAGTTTGATTTTGACAAAAAAATGAATCGGTTGGGTTCTTTGATATGTTGAATCTAAAAATGAACTTAGATTCTTGATTATTGGCCCAGTTTTCAAGTTGGTCCAAATCTGGGTCCAAAATTATTAAAACTTTATTTGATTTCATCAAAAATTGAATAAATGGGGTTCGTTGATATGCCAAATCTAACTGTGTATGTAGATTCTTCATTTTTGGTCCCGTTTTCAAATTGGCCTACATTAAGGTCCAAAGGGTCCATAATTAAACTAAGTTTGATTTTAACAAAAATTAAATTCTTGGGCCTCTTTGATATGCTGAATCTAAACATGTACTTAGATTTTTGACTATGGGCCCAGTTTTCAAGTTGGTCCAAATCAGGATCTAAAATTATTATATTAAGTATTGTGCAATAGCAAGCTTCAATTGCACAGTATTGTGCAATGGCAAGAAATATCTAATTTCACAATATTGTGAAATAGCAATTTTTTTTTTAAATTAGAGTTATCTTTCTTTGTCTAGAATAGTAAGCAAGAAATATCTTATTGCACGAAATTTTTTTAATTGGAGTTATCTTTCTTTGTCCAGAATCAACTTAAATCTTTGTTATATACAATATACAATGTATATTCACTTTTTACTACCAACTGATAAATTTAAATGATCTTTACCATTCAGTGATAACAAGCAGTTTTTTTACATCTTAATATTTTATGATGTATTTAAATGAGTAGTTATTGTTGCAAACTCCATTAGAATATTTTAATTGAGATTAGTTTTGGAATAAGGGAAAGGGGGATGTGATTAAAAAATTGGGTTCAATTTTTCTCATTTGAAATTTCATAAATAAAAAGAAAATTTCTTCAAACATTTTTTTGAGAGGATTAATATTCAACAGCATAGTGAATTGCTCTAAGAGAAAACAAAAATTTTAAGTTCATTAGAACACATTCATTCTGTGTCAGAAACCTATGCTGTGTCAACTATTTAATCACAATCCAAATTTAGAGGTGAATCCAGCTTGAATGTTGTGTCCATACTTGCCCCAACCGTTCAGGGTTCAACCTCTGCTGTCGTATAAAGCTACGCCCTGCGGAGCATCTGGTTACTATTGTGAAACATGCCACAGAATAAACGCAATAATTTAAACTCACATTTTGAAATATTTTGTAAGACTTGCCCAGGATTTTTTCTCAAAATAGTAAACATTAAAATCGCATTTAAGTCTAAATAGATAAAATCGCAATAATAGATGCATGCAATAATTTCTGAATTTTCAGTATGCGATCATCAAGACAGTTCTGTTTTATATACTATGAAACATTCATGGTTTAAAATATGCATGATTTTGGTATGTAAAAATCAATCCTTGTTTTTCTATCCTTTATTGATTTTTTGATGTCATCCCTACTAATCATGATAATACATTTTAATATGAATATTCAGAATGTATTATTGATTCTATTCTATTATGATAGAGAGGCTGGTGGAGCATTTGGTAAGATGGAGGCTGCCAGGGAAGAGCAATACTTCAGAAAATTGGTAAGAATAATAATTATTATAATATTCAAAGAAGATTTTTATCTGTGTGTCCTGTAAATTTTGATCCGTATTTAAACTATCGTTTTATATAAATTGTAGATTCTATGTTTCTGAGATATGGGATTTTATAAAAATTTAAAGGGGTTATTTTCAAGTTTTCAGACAATATCCTTAAAGTGCTTTAAGCAGTTTTCATTAAAATTTGGTGATTGATTTATATGTACGTGTTTATTATTAAGATGACCTCCCTTTAGTTATTTTTTTTTTATAATTATCTGATATGCCATTGAAAAGTTAAGGAACTTTATTCTTTGAAAGAGTGATTGGCATATCATGCTCTCAAGGCTCAGGTGTTTATTATGATTTTTGTCGAGCCTTCGACTTTAGTCGAAAAAGCGAGACTAAGCGATCCTTCATTCTGTCGGCGGCGTCGTCGGCGGCGTCAACAAATATTCACTCTGTGGTTAAAGTTTTAAAAATTTTAATAACTTTCTTAAACTATACTGGATTTCTACCAAACTTTGACAGAAGCTTGTTTATGATCATAAGATAATATCCAGAAGTAAATTTTGTAAAAATAAAATTTCATTTTTTCCGAATTTTACTTATAAATGCCAGGACTTAGATTTTTCTGCAGGGAAACATAACATTCACTCTGTGGTTAAAGTTTTTAGAATTTAAATAACTTTCTTAAACTATCCTGGGTTTGTACCAAACTTGGACAGAAGCTTGTTTATGATCATAAGATAGTATCCAGAAGTAAATTTTGTAAATAAATAAATCCATTTTTTCCATATTTTACTTTTAAATGGACTTAGTTTTTCTGCAGGAACCATTACATTCACTCTGTGGTTAAAGTTTTTAAAATTTTAATAACTTTCTTAAACTATCCTGGGTTTGTACCAAACTTGGACAGAAGCTTATGTATGATCATAAGATTGTATCCAGAAGTAAAGTTTGTAAAAAGATTACTCTGTTTTTATGTAATTTACTTTTAAATGGACTTAGTTTTTCTGCGGGGAACCATTACATTCACTCTGTGGTTAAAGTTTTTAAATTTTAATATCTTTCTTAAACTATCCTGGGTTTGTACCAAACTTGGACAGAAGCTTATGTATGATCATAAGATTGTATCCAGAAGTAAAGTTTGGATAAAGATTACTCTGTTTTTTATGTAATTTACTTTTAAATGGACTTAGATTTTCTTACAATCATAAAATAGTAACAAGAGGAATATTTTTATTGATTTTTTTCCTCGTTGTTGTTTAGCCTGCGATTTACAGCAAAAATAGGCGAGACACTGGGTTCCGCGGAACCCTTACAAATTTTTCCTAAGAAGAGATCAATATTCTGCTGTCAATTTTCTGAGAAATGATTGACCACTTTTGAGTTCATCAGTCACTGGAAAAAACTCGTCAATTGTGCAAGCCTTTATGACGTCATTTAGCAGATAGAGGGGATGGCCTGTATCCCTGCACTATTAACGTTCATTAATCATCTTTGTGATCGTCATTGTGCAAGATAAACTAGCAAATATGTTTATTCTGTAGGTACTTAATCACAATTCCCTTATGATACAAGTGCTGATTGTCAATTATTAGAATTCAATTTGCCGAAAATTTGTGCAATATAGCAACATATTTTTCCAACCACTCACTCAACCTGGGAACGGTAGAGACAAGGCCCCTGAACCCACAAGTGATGTTCACTAAAACCAAATTTTTGACGGAAATACATCAAAATGAAAGTTGTCTTTTTCTGCAGTAGTTGAACAAAAATGACGAATATTAATTTCTCAGCATTGCATTGTATGAGTGATAGTTTTTTGGGCCATTTGATTCAACACAATTTCCCTCTTTGTGATAATCTTTAAAAAAAAACCTTTAGCCTGGCTTAAAGTGTTATGAAAATCTAGGAATATATTTATTATGGATTTAAATGAAAGATTACTTTTTAGAGAAACCAACAGATAAAAGATCGCCACAAAAAATAAAAATATATTTAATATGGATTTAACTGAAAGATTACATTTTAGAGAGACCAACAAATAAAGGATCTCCGCAAACACATGGAAGAAGAAGTCCATTACCATGAGAAGGAAATTATGAAAAATCAGGTCAAATTTATTAGTGATCTTGGCAATGAGACAGCCTTGCTTGTACCATAATGTAGTAGTCACACGCTATTATTCTCGTAATTATTTTATGATGCATATTGATATGTACAGAACTATAAAAACTCTCCTGTATTTTTCACATACAACATGGAAAGGTTAACTAAATTGTTTTATATCAGATATATTCTTTTGATAAATGACCGCATGATCTTTTGACATATTTTTCGTTTGATGAAAGACCATGTGATATTTTCTCCTTAAATGATACCAGTCATCCTTTTATAAATTATAATCTGATACTGTGGATTCATTTTTTTTCATGGGTACCAATTTTTGTGGTTTGAGGAAAATTTGCATATTCATGGATATTTAAAATTCCTGGTTTTGGCAAATTCTGCTTACATTCCTGTAGAAATTTTGTAATTAGTTGAACATTTAAATTCGTGGTTCTCCTGAAATCTCACAATCCAAGAAAAATTAGTAATCAAGGATTATTAATGAATTCACAGTATGCTGAATCTCTTCTAAGTCTAAAGTTTGGGAATTCGCTTTTACTGCTTCAACATGTTTCTGCTTATTCTAATAATAATTAATTGAGGCTCAAAACTTCAAACTAACTTCTAAGGTTTTTGAAATGACTATAGTAAATAGTAATAGAAACAACTTATACTTTTTAAGACTAGAAGTTGATAGAAAGTACTATTTTTTTTAACTTGCTTTTTAATATATATATAATGTAAGATTAATATAATTACTATAAAAGAGTTTGATTTTTATATTCGTTGCTACTATTTACTATTCTTCATGAACTTAAGTGGTTAGTAATCACTGGGGCATTGAAAATCTTCTGCTTCCAACTAAGTTTTCATAAATTATGATTTTAGCTCCAAAATTGATGTCTCTGGTCAAGTTGAAATAAGATGTTGGATCAACATTTTAAATAGCCTACTTCTAGACGTTGTATTTGGAATTATACAGGAGAGTTTTCTGCATGGTTGCATGGCGCTTTATACAAATCTGAGAAAGGCAAAATAATTGAAATGTTTTTGCATTAAGAACTCTTATCATCCATTTAAAATTCTAAAGGGAATCTTATATTAATTAATGAAAAGTCTCTCAATATACTGAAAATGAGCTTCCACCAGAGGCTTAGCAATTTTTATTTTGTAAGGGGACAATTTTAGCATGTACATAACTGTACAGGAAAATTGCATTTATTGATGGACTTAATTTTTGTTTTGTTTTATTCATGACAATTTCTACTAATTTGGATTACACGAAAAATATGAAATTTTTTGGAGTAAGTTACACTAAAAAATTTTTTGTCCTTATAAGCTTCTGCTCAAATTATCGGTTATATATTGGTATTTTTAAGACACTTGATCAGAAGTGAGTAAACTTTTGAGGGTTACCATGAAACTTATTGATGGTCATCCCCCAGCCTCTTCTTAATCAAATTTATAAAAAGTATCTTAAACATGAATGTTAATTTGCCTTTCTCAGAATTTATCCATTGTAACTCATTATGTACTGGCACTAAATGTTTTTCTTAGTTTTTGTCCTTTCTCTTTATTGTGTAAAACTATAGCAAGCTCAACAGTTAAAAGAAATGAAAGATCACTTAGATGAGGAAGTCAATCATCACGAAGTACAAATTAAACAGCACCAGGTATGGTTTTGTGTCTTAGCACTTTTTTGTATGACAGAAAAGTCATGTGATTCATACCATGTGATTGTCATGTGATAGGTAGCATAGGTATGTTATTGTGTCTGACAATTATTTGTGATATTGTCATGTGATTTATACCATATGATTGTCATGTGATAGGTAGCATAGGCATAGTATTTTGTCTAACATTTGTTTGTGTTATTGTCATGTGATTCATACCATGTGATTGTCATGTGATACGAGTCAAACAAGGTATTATTTCATGATGTTTTATGTTGTGATTGTTGTATGAATTTATAGTTTTCAAAAGCATTTTCTGTCATCGTGTATGGCCATTTTGTTTTATCATCAAAATAGAGTGCACACGTTTTTTCGTTCTACCGTTCTTTCAAGATTGTGTAAAAGTATGTGTAAACAGTGTTTGCTTGACTTTTGTATTGAAAAGGAAGCTAATTTGATTTTAAACATTCCTCAAATGCAATATTTAACTGAAAGTTTAATTGTTGAATCCTTTTGCACAGACATTTTGATAATATACACCACCAATAAGGCCTTCAACAATAAGCAAAACTATAAACTATAAAAGGCCCTGTTTTTTTCATTACATACCTTCAATTAGACTGTGAAACAATACCAGGTGATCTTGACAGAAAACCAATTAAATATTAGAGGATGAAGGTACAAAATGATGCCCCAAGCAAACTATGACAGCTTTATTAAAACTAACAACTTATAGCCTAAACTATACTCATAATTAACATCAATCCTTTAAGACTTCATATCTTGTTAAATTTAACCTAGTATTCAATTCTTACAAAAAACTCTTTCATGTATTTAAATGTAAAACTAAATGTACATGTAAACATCATTCTACTATACTGAGAGAAAAGAATACAAGAAAACAATTCATATCGAGTATGTAATAGTATGTATGACAAATGGACAGGAAACAACATATTTAACAGAAAGAGAAGTAAAATATTTAAAGTCTGAACTGTTATGGCATACACCTGATTACCTCAATATCCATGCTACTTTGTTGATTGTTTACAAAGGTGGTAATCAGTTTAATTTGGTGTCAAAACATGACAATTAATTAGCTGCCATATTTTCACATCAACACTGACCAAGTGAAATATTTATTTGACATCTATACGAATATATATATATTTGAATGCTTAAAATATGAGAAAAACCATGCACAGTAGACTAAGTTTATGACATATATGCATGCATTGGTTCAAGAATTGGATCAACATTATTTTTCACCAGTCACTCATTCCATATGACTTGAAATTATCCACAGATACATAGACATAACATGTCATTTCCTAATTTTAATTCATCTGTCCCTAAGGGCAGTTATAATTTTGATAAGATGCAACAAACAGCTCATTGAAAATATTTCATTTTTCAAACATCTCACTGGCAATATCTCATTTTATAAATTCGTGAATTTTTGCATGGATTTGTTACTGCTTTTGATGAACAACTGACAGGAATATGAAATAAAATATTTCCATTTTAGGAAATGCTTCATACAAAAATGCTATCAAATTTTGAAAAGACTAAAAAACATGCAAAAATTTCAGAATTTACAGAACATAAGAATGGGTCAGTTGTGAGCAGATTTTCTCTTTGTAAAATGTAACTTAGAATATAGAATAATAAATATGTTTCAATTTTATTTTATTTGTTTATTTTTTTTTTATACAGGAAGCAATTGACAGACACAAGAAGAGAATAACTGACCTAGCTAAGGCAGAAAAGAAAACAGACGGGTCCAGTAGTAGTGATTAAAATATCCCTGAGAAAAACATAGTTAAATCAAGAGTTTCTTCTTACGTACGACTGCATATGTGTTTCTTTGTCAATGTGATTTTTTAAAATTTAGAAACTGAGAAGATGAATAACAATTCTTTTATGTATGTCAGGGAATATTATGAAATGTCATTGTAGACATTTAAATGTGTGACTTGTTATAGAATAAATTAATGAACAACATGGAGACTTCATTGTTTTAAAAATATCAAATGGTTTCTATTTTAAGCATATGGTCGGAACAAATATAATTTTTCTCATTTAGCCCCATAAGCTTTTTGAACTATTGTCACCACATGGCTTCTATTATCATAAAAGAAACACATTTGTGTCCCAAAAGACACAAGGGACATAAAAAATATGGATGTCCTTTCTTGAGGCAGTCTGTACTGTCTTGAAAGGGAGCTCACTTGTACAATCTTGCCAGATTTTTATGCAACCTCTTTCTCCAGTTTATATCAACAATCTCTGATAACTTTTCAAATCAGTACTGATCAACTATTTTTGTCTCCTGTGTTGTCCATGCATGGATATAACAGGTGTCCATCCATTAGTCAGTCTGGTCTAGTAAGTGTACAGTTCTTGCCAGATTTTAATGAAATTGAAAATATTGATTATATGAAAAATTGCATTTTTAACACTTTTAAGAGCACAACTCTTTCCAGAGTTTTATGAAATTTAGGTTTAAATCCTCTTTGTTTGAGTAAATTTGAAAACTGGTGCTTATCAATTGTTTTAAAAAGAGTTATATTGTTGTGGCTCTCATCTGTACAATTCTTGTCAAAATGTAATGAAACTTATATCATTGTTTTATATAAGCAATGTCTTAGATAGTTGGATCTCATACTTTTTTACCCATTTTGCCCCTTGAAAAAAATAATTATAAAGGCAGTGGCATCTGATTATACAAAGGTTAAAACCAATGTCTATTGACAAATTAAAAAAAAATGTGTTGATGAACTATTTTGAAAGATTTATGTCCCTTGGAAAAATTTATTGTATGGACAATTGCATTGCAAGAACTATCATGAAACTTGTATCAAAGGTGTTGTATTTTCTCTGAAGCCTTCATTTATCAAAGCAAAAAAAAATAATTTTTATGCCCGGTGTATAAAGTTTTTGGTCAAGGTAGTTTTTGATGAAGTTTTATTCCAATCAACTTGAAACGTAGTACACATGTTCCCTATGATATGATCTTTCTAATTTCAATGCCAAATTCGAGTATTGACCACAATTTCACTGTCCACTGAACATAGAATATGATAGTGGGAGTGGGGCAGCCATTATGGACACATTCTTGTTTTAGTTATTGCCCTTGGATGGATAAAATATGTTCAAGCAGGGGAAATTGAACCACTGTTCTTTTATTGAAAGTTATTCCCCTACGAAATGTGAATTTCATGGAATATTGCATTATTAGCTTTCATGTGTACAACTCTTTCCAATTTTTTCCCCCGATTATACAAAGGTTAAAACCAATGTCTATTGACAAATTAAAAAAAAAAATGTGTTGAACTTTTTTGAAAGATTTATGTCCCTTGGAAATATTAATTGTATGGACAATTGCATTGCAAAAACTTTCATGAAACTTTATTCATGTTCTTCATTTCAAAGTCGGGTGAGGGAACTAAAAAATCATTGCAAGATTTTACAAGACATCTAAATGTTCTGGTTTTGAGTGAGACGTTTGAAAAGAAAACACCTTCTTTATTTGAAAGGTTACATGAACAAACATTCCAACAAACTATAAGCATGAGAAAGGATTCATCCCATTTTATACTTTGATGTGGCAATGGATAACTTAAATTGCAGCAACACAAGGAAGCTAAATCATCCTTCCAGAGCACATGAGCTTGCCTTCTATTTGACATATAGGGGTGTAAAATGGCGTGATTTTCAACCTTCCATTTGAGACCTATTGATATCTGCACAACAAAGCAAACTAAATATGATTAATGGGTATACTTGATTACCTAGATATTAACTTTCTGTCCATTCGTGTTAGTTCATCCATCGTACATTTTTCTTCATCATCTGGAGAGGAGGGTGGTTGATCTTAACCCTTGGCTAATGAAGATGATTTTTCTAAGAAACTACAAGTGCTCCCCTTGAAATATGTACTAAGCTACATCCACTTTATTTCAACAATCATACCAGAAATGTTTTGTGCATTTGTCTTTCCATTACAAGTCATGTTCAGAGGTTGATACTTGATATCCAGATACATATTACATTATCTATGTGCTTATTATGCCCCATTTATCGATGTTTTCTGGTCTACGTCCTTCCTTTCGTTCGTTTGTCAATCTGTCCCGCTTCAGATAAAAGTTTTTGGTCAAGGTAGTTATTGATGAAGTTGAAGTCCATCAACTTAAAACTAAGTACACATGTTCTCTATGGTATGATCCTTCTAATTTTAATACCAAATTAGAAATTTTAACCATTTTCCTGGTCCACTGAACATAGAAAATTGGGGACACATTCTTGTTTCTTGTTGATATAGTTGTTTGTCTTTTATTGATAAAGATTAAAGCATAATGTTGACTGCTGCGCCCCTATTTTTGATTTTTTTCCTATTATGTCTGTTTGTTTAGTTCACGCATTGTTGTCAATATGAAATTTTAAGCAACTGTCATACAACTGAGCAGTTCAGCTTGCTTTAAAACTACGTTTAATCCAACATCTACTTAAGAAAATGATTGTACCAAGTCAGAATTATGGCAGTTGTTATCCATTTGTTTGATGTGTTTGACCTTTTGATTTGGCTATTCGATAAGGTATTTTCCGTTTTAAATTTTCCTTGTTTTTTTTGTTACCTTTTGTCTTCCATATATTTAAATATTTGAGGGTTTTTTTCACTCAAAAATAAAAGCCAGGGCATACACAACTGATAATAGCTGTTTTTAGTATTCGTTAGTCCGTCTGGACTTGTATGAATATGATGACAATTTTGCAGGCAGCCAAAGAGGTGTGTATAGGTAATGGAACTTTCATTCAATATGAAGGTTATTTACCGTATAGCGGGTTATTTTCGCGGGGTGTAAATTTTCGCTTATTTTCGCGGAGAGAACAAAATCGCCAAAATAAATTCCGCCAATTTAAAAGTGCACATGCAAAGGTATTGACAACAGTTTTGAATCCGCCAAAATAATAACCTCCAAAATATTTCGTATACCTTATTCAATGAAAATCGCGAAATTTTACACCCGCGAAAATAACCCGCTATACGGTATCATGCTAGATCTAAGTTGCAGCTCCCCAAAGCAGGATTGATCTAACATTTTAGCTGCCTTGTTTAGGTTATTGGTGTATCTAATGCTCCTCGATTTTATGCGAAGGCTTCCCGGACAATTATATTTGCTATTGTCTAATGCAGGTTGTTTCAGGAACATGTCTGATGGCTGAAGTCATGTTTATACCGAGAGCAATGTGTAGTTGTCTCATTTGTCTATCTATCAATTATAATAAAAGCTCTGTATGACCTAGTGTAATCAATGTTCATCCTTGAGGTCACTTTTTAAGAAATAATTTGGGACCCGACTAGACTAATTGTAACAGGATTGCTACCCATAGTATATGTAAAAAGGGGACGAAAGGAATAAGATGGACGGCCAAACTCATAAATTGAAAATAAACTGACAACGCCTGGCTAAAAATGAAAAAAGACAATCAGACTAACAATAGAACACATGACAAAACATAGAAAACTAAAGAATAAGCAACACGAACCCCACCAAAAACGGGGTAATCTCAAAATTTTCACCGTCTTTATCGATTTTTGTTATAAAGATAGAAAAAAATAAAATTATAAAAGTACCGAAATCCGAGTTAGATGCAAACGGAAAGTCCTTGATCAATTAGTAAAATCAAAAGCTCAAAGTTTTAACACATCATACGAATGGATAACAACTGTCACTGTACACATATAAATGACTTACAAAACAAGATCTAAATCATAACAACATAAAACCTATTCAATTGAATCATTATAGGATATTGATATTTATGCTACAAAAATGTCAATATTTCTTAAACCATCAAATTAATCAAATGTTGATTTTTGACATTTTAACGTTTCTTTTTAGTATTTTAAAATATTTTGTTTTGCAGATATTATACATAAATTGTGAACAGCAATAATAATCATCAAGTTAAGACATACATATAACTAAAATGATCGAAACAATGCAAAACAATTGCCTTTCCATGGAATTGTTAAGACGAATATTTTGAATATAATTCGAGGTTGCATGTTAGTTAAAAGTAAAAACACAAAAATACTGAACTCCGAGGAAAATTCAAAGAGGAAAATCAAAAATCAAAAGTCCAAACACATCAAACGAATGGATAACAACTGTCATATTCCTGACTTGGTACAGGCATTTTCTAATGTAGAAAATGGTGGATTGAACCTGGTTTTATAGCTAGCTAAACCTCTCACTTGTTTGACAGTCGCGTTAGTTAAGTTAGTGCGTCACTGTATTTGATAACCTGTTTTGTTGGTCGTCGATGGTATATGTGCGTTGTTGTTTTGCTGGTTGCATAATGTGATGTTGTGTCGACTATAATTATATAATTTGTATATGCGTTTCTCTGTTGTGAATGTTCTAACGTGTGCTTATGCTGTATTTCTGTCACGTAGTGTTTTAGCGATTTTTTAACATTGTCATAGAGCAGGAGGTTTGGCATGCCATCACAGCTGGTTCAAAACTCACCATTTTTTCTTAAAACGTGCCGAACCAAGTCCGTAATACTGCGGTTGTTATCAAATAGTTCGTTTTTATGTGTGTTATATGAGTATGTTTTTGTTACACTTCGGTGTTTCTGTTGTTCCTGTGTTTCTCCCTTATAGTTGGTCTGTTTCTCTCGGTTTTGGGATTCAATCCGAAGTTGTTTTCGCTCAATCGATTGACTACTTTTGAACACCGGTATACTACTGTTGCCTTTATAGTTGATTTTATGAGAATATAACTGTTAGATTGTTTATAACTACAAATTTTACTTTGAATTTGCTTAGAGATCTGCCCTTCTGAAACTAGGAAACTAACAATACATGAATGCTCCAAAGTGTTTGCGAATTTCATCAAGGATTTTTATGATAATTATCAAAGGTACCAGGATTATAATTTAGTACGCCAGAAGCGCGTTTCGTCTACATAAGACTCATCAGTGACGCTCAAGTCAAAATATTTATAAAACCAAACAAGTACAAAGTTGAAGAGCATTGAGGATTCAAAATTCTAAAAAGTTGTGACAAATACAGCTAAGGTAATCTCTGCCTGGGATTAGAAAACCCTTAGTTTGTCGAAAAAATTCAAAGTTTTGTAAACAGGAAATTTATAAAAATGACCACATTATTGATATTCATGTCAACACCGAAGTGTTGACTACTGGGCTTGTGATACCCTCGGGGCCGAAACGTCCACCAGCAGTGGCATCGACCCAGTGGTGTTAATAGTTATCAAAGGTACCAGGATTATAATTTAGTACGACAGACGCGCGTTTCGTCTACATAAGACTCATCAGTGACGCCCAACTCAAAATATCTATTAAACTAGAAGAAGTACAAAGTTGAAATACACGATGAAAAAGTAAGCATAAACACAAATATTATAAAAAATAGAAGCTAATAAAATAACATGAATAGTTTGTTGCAAAAATGGAAAGAAAAATTAACACTAGTTACTTTAGTAATAATAAATTAATAAGCTTTAAGCTAATATCTAGTTGCACTCAAAATTAATTGCATCACAAATCCCTTGATATATTTGTATGTTTTTATATATGTCTGAAAGTAATGAGTATCTGTCTTTTTCTCCTAAAATGATCATTCGACGTCATTAATAACCAGAGGCACTAAGGTTCAAGTTTTTACTTTTATTACAACAGAATCAGTTCTTTAAATCAGTCAATTTAAAAACCCACGCATCAGTACTTGGTATCTTTGAGAATGATATGACTGGTAGTGTTATATTTATCCCGGAGGATTGCACTACTGAGTAACTAAAATAACCTGAATATCCTAGCATCGTTATAGAAGTGCTGGTACTGGCCACAGGTGCATTCAAATACAAATAGTTTTTATCAGGCCAGTCAAGTAAAATGGCATACACGTTGGTTCCACTCGTCGTTTTTTGCATTGTATACCATGCATTCGTGGCGTTATCTTGTTGTGTTGTCCATGGCTTTGACTTATATATTGCTTCCTCGTTTATTTTCATCCATTTTCCAAATTGTAGAAGTCTTTCTTCATAGATTGGTTGGATTGTTCCATAGCTAGTTGGTCCAACGTTCATAAGCATATTCCCACCACAGCTTATAGTTTGTGCAAATGTAGCAATCAGTTCTCTTGATGTATAAAAGTCTTCAATATTTGCCTCTCTTCGGAATCCCCAGTGATTTTTGTCTATCGTCATTGGGTTTTCAAATTTTCTTTTCTGGAGAGTTTTAGGATTATACCTATCGCTGCATGTAAGATATCCCCCATGGTGGCACATATCGCCACGCCCCCATCTATCATTGGTGACAACAGTATCCTTGACAGGGCTGTCATTGTAGAGCCAAGCGATGAATTCCTTTGACGTCCAGTAACTATCCGATGCTTCCCAGTCGCCATCTGACCAAATTACTTCTGGTTTATATCGATTCACAAGTTCATATAGTTCTGGCATTGTTTTCATTTTTACAAAATCTTGAGTTGTAAAATTATTTTCTTTGTCCTTCAGATATAACGGATTGAACCATTCATACAGGGAATGGTATAGACCAAATCGAAGATCTGTTGTCTCCCGAACTGCAGTAGCTAGTTCACCGACGAGATCTCTATGTGGTCCAGTGTCGTAAGAATTCCAGTTCCATGAATAATTTGAGGGCCAATTTGTGAAGCCCTCGTGATGTTTCGAAACTAGAACAACATATTTAGCCCCTGAAGCCTGTAATATAGCAGCCCATCGTTTTGGATCATAGAACTCTGTTTTGAAATCTGCTGCAAAGTCAGCATACGTGTAACCAGGTCGATAGTTACGTTTCATAAAATTGTTAATGTCTTTATTTCCATTTTTCCAATTATTCCAGAACCAAACTGCACTATAACTAGGAACAGAAAACACTCCCCAGTGCATAAAAATACCTAGCTTAGCTTCATCAAACCATGACGGAAGTGGTCTGCTTTCGAGAGATTCCCATGTTGGTTCGTACCGTTGTGCAGCAGACAAAAATACACAACATAAACATAAACATAAACTGTAGATATCCATATTTGATTTCCTTGACTTGTGTCGGTATATGTTCATCCACCTGTTAAATAATCAATGCTAAATTTATAATGTACGATAAGCAAACAGTGTTAAAAATAGGTATATTTTACAACAAGAAAGTTGATTATTGCAACAGTAGTTTGTAAGCATGCACACATTATATTAGTACAGTGCATCTTTTTATCACAGTTTGATGCTATCAAATAAGCACGATTGGGTATTGTAAGAACTAGCCGTATTTAAATTCCTTAATTTGTTTTGGTATCCGATTAATGACCTGTTTAGTCATTGCTAAATTTAGAATATATACGATAAGCGACTAGTGTCTAAGATTTTACTATTTAATGTAAATTTTGACAGCTGCCTAGATTTCTTTTTATAACCCTCAACTAACCGTATTAAAATATACAACCAAATAATTATCTTTGTTGTTATTATGATAATGTTATTATCATTTAACATAATGAAATATCCTATTGGACAGGTGTGACAATACGAAATAATATTTTCTGAAGAAAAAAAACATTTTTAATCATACGTCTAGCTGTTTGGTATATTATATTCTAACCACACCTCTTGAAGTGTTTGTCCTAAACTGCCCAATACTTGATCCTAATGCAGCAATTGCATCACCTAATTGTTCAAATTTCACTGGTTCTAAGGTCCCATGAACAAATGCTTTGTTTAATGAGACAGACTTTGGCAAAATTAAATAGATTTGAATGTTTTGCATCTTTTTTGTTTTCGTTTTGATTTCCTCCTTGAACTAGCTGTCTACATCTACCGGTAGTGGTTTGATATTACCAAAAGAAAATGTGAAATTATTAATAATGAATGCCGTTTTTTAAAGTGTTTTAATATGATTGTTTCACACCATAATAATGCATTTAATTTACTAAAAAAAGCACTTAATTCTTAATTGATCCAGAGGTGTTGCTATCAATTTGTTTGAAAAAATAATATAAGGAACACATGTAGCAAATCAATGTTTTACTATGTATTTTTCAATACTTCACTTGCTTGCAGTTAGACCAGTCTGGTCAATGCCGACATGTCTTAAATACCCACCAACTTATACTCATAAAAGCTGATGTTTAATCAAGTTAATGTATTCAAACTTAATATAATTCTGATAGAAGTGAACGATTTTATGAATTCAAAATTTAACATACTTGAATTGTTTAGTAACAAATGAGTAGATGAACAAGAACGTAAAACCTATATCGTAAGCAAAGTTCTGTACATTGATTCAGAAAGTTTTGCGTACATTTATTATTGTGATTAACTGCGGACACACATGTTTATTTAGTTTAATTAGAAGTTTGTTTTATTTAACTTAAAGATCGCAAAAACTTATAGATAACTCGATGCCTGTTGACGTGTTTCACTCGGTTTTAGTTGGAACCCGGATTTGTTTCTCTTAATCAATTCATTTCTTTTGGACAGCGGTATAGTACTGTTGCCTTTTTCAATTGTCACTCAGATAAAACCAAAACATGTGTATACCTAATAAAGGCAACAGTAGTATCAAAAACCAAAACAACAGAATCACTATACTGCATTTTGAGACAAACATTGCAGGTTGAACCTGGTTTTATGACTAGCCAACCATCCCGCTTATATTACAATGTTAAAGAATATAACTTAAATAGCAACTCTGCGTGACAGGAATACAGTGCAAAAACAAAACACGCAAGAACTGTCTACACACCAAATGCATAAATAATTTCTAATAAACTATTTCTATTAATATCTCAAGAGAAATACAAGCTTTAGGCCAAATGCAATTGGATTTCCATTATAATTTGATATTGTTCTATGTTGGTTTTTGTTTTATCTTTGTTTGTTGTTTTGTTTTAGTTTATTTATGCATTTATGTTCTTCATAGTTACGTGTACTAATGAAATCCAAAAGGAAGAATTCCATGTGAGCTGTAATGAATACTGTGAGTAAGAAGTGCTTGTTTTTGCTGTTGCCAAAATTCCTAATTTCTATGTTTTTAGTCTATCTAGATTTGTCTACTACTTTATTAGCAATTAAGATCTTTCTATATTGATATTTGGATATATTATAATTTGGAACTGTATATAATCGAGAAATAAGTTAACTAATAAGTACCAAACAAATATTTAGATTCTACTAATGGTTAACGAGGCCGGGATAAGGTACCGATATTTTTTGTATCGAATTAACATATGTCAAATAGTTAGCAAAGGTACCAGGATTATAATTTAATACGCTAGGCGTGCGTATCGTCTTCATAAGACTCGTCAGTGCTGCTCATATCAAAATGGTTATAAAGCCAAACAAATACAAAGTTCAAGAGCTTTGAAGACCCAAAATTCCCAAAAAGTTGTGCCAAATACGACAAAGGTAATCTATTCCTGGGATAAGAAAAACCCTAGTTTTTCGAAAAATTCAAAGTTTTAACAGTTTTTCATGACTACTTATAAAGTATAATACAATTTAAAAAATAATAGTAAAACCAAGACAAAACAGATATAAGATAAAGTTTAATGATGACCGATTTTCTTTTTCTTTTTTTTAATTTTTTTTTTTATCTTAAAAGCCAATTTGGTGATTGTAAGGAAAGAATCGTCTACAAAATCTTTTAAGGCAATATGAGCACAAATGAATAAAGCACTGAATAAGCCACATGTGGAGCAGGATCTGCTTACCTTTCCGGAGCACTTGAGATCACCCCTAGTTTTTGGTGGGGTTTGTGTTGTTTATTCTTTGGTTTTCTATGTTGTGTCATATGTACTTTTGTTCGTCTTTTTCATTTTTGGCCATGGCGTTGTCAGTTTGTTTTAGATTTATGAGTTTGACTGTCAATTTGGTATCTTTCGTCCCTCTTTAATAAAAATCCACTTTAAAATCTTATAAAAGCATTTTTTGTCATCTATTCTCCGGCCAGAGTATTTTTAAAAACATCTGGAAATGGATAATAACCTTGTTATGAAGAGTCATTTGTGTAAACTTATACATTCATGTGTGTTTGACTCCACTGCGATGTTTATAGTATAAATCAAACACACATATGTATATATTTTAATTTCAAATTTTATTAATTGACATTAATCAAGTGAAATTGAGAATGGAAATGGGTAATATGTCAAAAAAACAACAGCCCAAAACAAAAGCAGAAAATAACTGAAGGCCATCAATGGGTCTTCAACATAGCAAGAAAAAACCACACCCGGAAGCGGGATACAGCTGGCCTCTAAACAAAATGCGTACGAATTGAATAAAACAGACGTCACACCAAACTGCAAAACATATTAATGAACTGAAATTACAAAATCTCAATCCTGGTATCTTTGAAGAGTTTTTATGCTAAAATAACTAAAAAATGGTTGAGTTATAAAAGAGAAAAGAAATGAGAATCAAAACTCACAATTAAATTATAAACCAATTCAATCCTGTTACAAACAAAATACCGAACTCCGAGGAAAATTCAAAACGGAAAGTCCCATCAAAAGTCAAAATGAAAAGCTCAAATACATCAATGAATGCATAACTGACATTATTATAATAACTACTGACTTGGTACAGATCTTTTCTTATGTACAAAATGATGGATTAAACCTGGTTTTATTGCTATCTTAACCTCTCATTGGTATAAAAGTCCTTCATTTGTTCACATCTAAATTCAAACAACAAATAATGTAATGTATTCTATCTATCAATAAAAATATTAAACTTAAATGTCGCACTTTCTGCTTGAGCAAACAATGAACAAAAATCGAAGGTTGTTTACAATATAGTTAAACGTACTAACGACAAGACAGTTAAACAGTTTTATTGACAATTATTCTAAAAGTATTACATCTTGTTATGTCTTCGACTATTATGACATTACTACTCTTACCTTGTATAAATAGAATGACTAAAAAAATATGAAAGATGTCAGACATTGTTTACACTAAAGAATCTACCAAAACATTGTCATTTCAGTTACCCTCAAATGGCTCTTTAGTGTCATTGAAATAGGCACCTGATTACATTATTACAATGGAGTCAATTAGTTCTTTAAATCAGTCAATTTAAAAACCCACGCATCAGTACTTGGTATCTTTGAGAATGATATGACTGGTAATGTTATATTAATCCCGGAGGGTTGCACTACTGAGTAACTAAAATATCCTGAATATCCTAGCATCGTTATCGAAGTGCTGCTACTGGCCACAGGCGCTTTCAAATACAAATAGTTTTTATCAGGCCAATCTAGTAAAATGGCATAAACGTTGGTTCCGCTCGTCGATTTCTTCATTGTATACCATGCATTCGTGGCGTTGTCTTTTTGTGTTGTCCATGGCCTTGAACTATATATTGCTTCCTCGTTTATTTTCATCCATTTTCCAAATTGAAGAAGTCTTTCTTCATAGATTGGTTGGAATGTTCCATAGCTAGTTGGTCCGACGTTCATAAGCATATTACCTCCGCAGCTTACAGTTTGTGCAAATGTAGAAATCAGTTCTCGGGACGTATAAAAGTCTTCTATGTTTGCTTCTCTTCGGAATCCCCAGTGGTTTTTGTCTATCGTCATTGGGTTTTCAAATTTTCTGTTCTGCAGAGCTTTTGGATTATACCTATCATTGCACGTAAGATATCCCCCATGGCGGCAAATATCGCCACGACCCCATCTATCATTGACGACAACAGTATCCTTGACAGGACTGTCATTGTAGAGCCAAGCTATAAATTCCTTAGACATCCAGTAACTATCTGGCGCATTGCCGGAGCCATCTGACCAAATTACTTCCGGTTTATATCGATTCACAAGTTCATATAGTTCTGGCATTGATTTCATTTTCACAAAATCTTGTGTTGTAAAATTATTTTCTTTGTCCTTCAGAAACAGCGGATTAAACCATTCAAACAGAGAATGATAGAGACCAAATCGAAGATCTGTTGTCTCCCGAACCGCAGTAGCTAGTTCACCGACGAGATCTCTATGCGGTCCAGTGTCGTAAGAATTCCAGTTCCATGAATAATTTGACGGCCAATTTGTAAAGCCCTCGTGATGTTTCGAAACTAGAACAACATATTTAGCCCCGGAGGCCTGTAATATAGCAGCCCACCGTTTTGGATCATAGAACTCTGTTTTGAAATCTGCTGCAAAGTCAGCATATGTAAAACCAGGTCGATAGTTACGTTTCATAAAACTGTTAATATCTTTATGTCCATTTTTCCAATAATTCCAGAACCAAACTGCACTATAACTAGGGACGGAAAACACTCCCCAGTGAATAAAAATACCGAGCTTAGCTTCATCAAACCATGACGGAAGTGGTCTGCTTTCGAGAGATTCCCATGTTGGTTCGTATCGTTGTGCGACTGATAAACTTGCACAAAACAAAAGTAAGAATAAACTGTTAATAGCCATGTTTGATTTCCTCCACTGTGTTGGTATATGTGTTCATCCACCTGTAACATGTGTAATATGGTATTCAATTGCTAAATAATAACGTATTGTAAGCGAATAGTGTTTAAAAAATGACATATTTTGTTCATCCACCTGTTGAAAAATCAATTGGTAACTATAAAATGTACGATAAGCAAACAGTGATAAAATTATTAGATCCTATATATTTAACATTAGAAAAGTCAGTAAATTATTTCAAAAGGGTCATTTAAGCATGCGATGATGGGACTATACATCTTTTTATCTGAAAGTGATGATATGAATTAGGTATTGTAAGTACTAATTACTGCTTTTTAGTACGTTTATTATTGCGATGGACAAGAATGAGAGATAAATGTTATTGATTTAAGGACTTCGAGGGAAACACATCAACTATAAGAGAACATCGACTATAAGAGGAAAAAAGAAACAACAAAAACAAATTCCAACATACATAGAAACGGACTATTTGTTAACAACTGCTATACATATTCCTGACATGATATATACAGGTTAAAAAATAGTATTTTGGCTAGCAAACCCTCCTGCTTCTGCATTTGTTGTAGTAAAATTTGTCTTTGACAATGGTAATTCTATTTCTATAACAAATTTAAAAAAATGTTGTTAACATTTTAAATTGTTATTTTTGCGATACCAATCTCGTCACAATGTTTACAATTAGCCGATTAAAGCATTGCAAAAAAATTACAAACAACGCGATGTTATATGAATACGGTAGTTTATTCTATCTTTAAAGTTATGAATTGAATGCTTCATTTGTTTTTTTATTTTACTTGAGAGTAAAAGCTGCAGTTGATCAAAGCACATTTTGTTTTAAACATGCGCGCACGTTCTATACTCTAACAAGCCTTCAATCTTTCAATTCTGATAAGTACAATGTCATGCTACAACCATGAACAATTGAAAGTTATCTCATGCTTTCCGTGTGTTTGTAATGCTCTTTTTACACTTTGTGACGGAAAGCATGACTGTGCATTCATTGCTGCTTTATCTATACGGAATTAATAATGATATTTAAACACTTCGCTTTGATTTTTTCTTATATAAAGGCAACATTTTGCAGATGTGGTATCAATATATATATTTACACATCATATCGTACTGCACTTGTTACCGGAATTTTGGACACAAAAATCAGACACTTTTGTGTACATCTGAGAAATAGGCTATATATGCGCTCAATTTTAAAATTATTCATACTTTTTTGTAATAAAAAGTAACCAAACATTTTCATCATATCAATGCAGGATCACAATGTTTTATGGGGAAACTGTTTCTTTACTTCTTTACCTTTATAGTCATTATAAGAAAGTATTATGTACTGAAAATAATCTTTTGAAAATTATAAATAACTGTTTTGTCACGATTACTTTCGTGGCATAAAAGTTTCAGCACTATGAATTGTGTTGTTCGTCTATTAGACTCATACGACACTGTCCCCGTTAAACATGAACATCTCAAGTCAGGAATATAATCGTGATTTTCTTAGGATATATTAAGTAAGTGTTTGTTTATTGTCGAACTTAATTTTTTTTCCTTCAAAATTATGGCCATGTATGTTCTTTGAATGTAACATAATATGATTTATATTATATGCACCATGCTTATCATTTAACATGTCAAATGCAAATTAAAAGAGTATCATTATAAGAAAATAATTCGTACTGAAAAAAATCATGCAAGTGGGAAACTTTTCAAATATCATAATTAACTGTTTTGTCACGGTACCTTTTGAGACATGACATATTTTATTTACAAATCTGAGGGAATTAATAGATAAATTTCATTGACATTACCACTTTCGAGGTTTTCTCTTAGTAAATTGGAATCTACAGATTATATATGTTAAAAAGAATGAATGTTTAAGGATGTTTGCTCCTCTACTTTTTGAATTTTTGCCAGATTTTCGGAATCCTCTGGTTTTATCCATGTATTTACATTAAAAAAAAAATGCCCACTAACCCCTACTTTTCTTTTCATATTTTTATTACATATTATTTAAAAAGCCATATTTCAAAATCTTATGAAATCCTTGTTATTTTTTCATAGTTTTTTAAACAAAAAAGGTGCCAATGTTAAGTGAAAGAAAAATCTAGAGAGAATTATTTCCCGCCAAATTTTCAACAGCTTTTATGTCGAAAACAAGCACACGGACCCTCCATTTTTTTCTGCTTTTTTAGTTTCTTTATTTATATACTTTCAATTAATAACAGTCTTTTAAAAAGCTTGTTATTTTTAAACAGAGTAGCAAACATCCTTAAAAACAATAGGATAGATTACCAAAAATCGATAGTATTGACACAATATCAGAATATAAAAAAAAGTAAAAACACAAAAATACTGAACTCCGAGGAAAATTTAAAAAGGAAAGTCTAAAATCAAAAGGCAAAATCAAAAGTCCAAACACATCAAACGAATGGATAACAACTGTCATATTCCTGACTTAGTACAGGTGATATTTAGTAAACTATATAGAATTGGGGAAAATAACCAATATGATAAAGCTTCTTCTTGATAATTTGAGGGCGCTTGTCATATATTTTCATAACTTGGCAAATATTTTTTATTAAGAAATTTTGAAAATAAATAGAAAGGCTTATATTTACAATCAAATTCACACCTGTCATGTCTTGGAAAGCCATTTTGAACTGCATGAATTTACAAATATTTGATTGATAAAAGCTGATCGACAAAAGTATTATCTATCATAAAAATAATTTTGAATAAAATTTTATCCAAATTTTTTACAATTTTCAATTTCTGATGTACAATTTCTTTTTGAAATCCATTTAAATTGGAATAACAGTACTCAAGTTTTGGATTGACGGTCGATATGTGCCGGACAACCTTGTTTCTTGTTTCATAATTTGTTTTATTTTCTTATTTCTTTAGATATTAATAATGAGTACGAAAGAAGAACTTTCACTTACACTTTATCATTATCTTAGTAAGATACAGTGTGCAGAGGATATTGTGAAACCGGACAAAACATATTTAAGGTTATGGATTCCGTAATGAATAATAATGATGGCTTCACCTTTATCAGCAGTGTTAGTAGAGCAGAAGGTATTGATCTCAAGGGTAGTGATTTCGATAGGATGATAGTTTTAAAAATGGTCCATGTTTATGAAAGTATTTATTATGCAACGTATGCAGCAAACGGAATCTTTATTGTATTGGAACATACAGATACACCATCTGGATTTACGAAATTGAAGTTGTATGACAATTTACCAAAATGCATTCCTGTTAAAGGTCAATGTTCTCAAACTTTAGGACAAGAAACATACATCTCAAGTAAACTTTTCAGAGAAAACTTTTTATCAGATGATATGATAATACATGAACCGTGTCAGTCTTTACCAGGGGATGTTTATGATCCTGTGGTTTGTTTCCGATGTAAACCATGGATTGCATCAGCTCAACCATGGATTAACAGATCTCAATCAACGTGGCCAGATTACGATCATGTGACCTCTATTGTGGAATATGGTGTTTTACTTGTTCATATTGGATATTAAAACTCATTAAATAAGAATTTAAAATGGCGTATATCTTTCTCTATGGCAGAAAAACAATTAATTTATTCTTTTTCACATACACAATTACTGTGCTATGCTTTGCTGAAAGTTATTTTGAAAGATATAGTGAAACCTAAGCATAACGATCTTATTTGTTCATATTTCCTTAAAACAATAATGTTTTGGTTATGTGAGGAATGGGGTCCTGATGTATGGAAACCAGAAAAAAATATCACTTGTTTCGTGAATTGTATAAGGCGACTGATATACTGTGTAGAATATAAAATGTGCAGTCACTATTTTATTCCAGAAAACAACCGAAGAGAGATTTACCGATGACCAACAAGTAATGTTAATGTCTACGCTTCGGCTGATATCTTCTACACCATGGTCTTCCATTTTTCAAACCTCAACATTCGAAAAGTATAGATTAGATGTATGTGAACTGACAGCTTCTTCACTGTCCTGCCTCATTTATCCTACATCATTAATAAATAAAATAACTGATAATATTTTGAAAAACGTTATTCGAGCTATAAAATGCTTCCAAAGTTGTCCAGACCTGCAAGTATGTAAATACATTGTAGCTTTATATTCTATTTGTTACATACAATCACAGAAATGTTACACCATTAGAGAACAAAACAAATCTGTGTATAAACAGTTTGGACTATATTGCGATGCGTTGTCATATTGGTTATTACTTGCGTCATTCATGTATCAACATGAACGTTTTAAAGAATGCATAGATATAGTTATCTACTGTTTATCTAAGAGTACACCAGATAAAATATTTTTACAAGCGACAAATAGCTTGGAAGAACAGACTTTATTCGAGAAAACGAAGAGAGTAGTTGGTTTATTAGTGACATGTAAACATCTTATCATCAACAATGTGTTTTTTGTCTCTCCATTTTATTTATTGCCAGCAGAACTGTCAACATTATCAAACAACACAAAAACCATCGTGATTCCGCCCGTTGTTTACTCTCATGTACTGTTATTTTTGTGTTTTCATCATCTTCGAGACGCCAAAGGGAAATCTGATGCTATTCTTGGTCTCGAGTTAAAAATAAGAAATAAACACTTCATTCAAAATTTGAGGAATTTTATAATAGGAAATACCTGCCTTGATATACTAGTAGTGAAAAACTTAGTATAATTGAAAATTGACTTCATTGATGCATAAAAGTCACAATTTGAAGATAAATTAAGGAAATATTACTTTTCAATAAGTATTGTCGTAAGAAAGGTGTTTTTATTCAGTTAATGGTCAAGTTGAAGTCATTCATTCGAATAAAACTTTTACTGAAGCTTTTATTATTTGGTTTATCATTATGACATATCTGTGAAACAGATGACTATGGTTATGTTCCATATGTCACAACCAGAATATTCTGTCTTCATTTGATATTTAACATCGATCATCGACTTTCCCTGAATTATGACAAAATTGAACGCGACTGATCACCGTTTTTTTTTAACTTGTTATCAATCTTCTGAAGGATGCCAGTATTGAAGCAGGTACAGTTCATCCTTCCGGACTACTTTGTTTACCTCCGGACTTTAATTGGGATCGTGCTGATCAATCTATAGATTTTCCTGGTGCTTTGTGATTTTCCCCCTTTTAACCGTTTCTTTACTCTTAGAGCATATCTATACTACTAAAGGGAGAGACCGATTTCTTTGAGCCGTAACTTCTTTTAAACACTTCAACATGTTCAAAGTAGGATATATTTGCGATATGAAGTATAAATCTAATGTATTGTACTTCTTACTTGATATATATAAATGTATTTCATTTGGATTTTTTATCTTTTCTTTTTCTATACACCCCTAATCCACCTCTTTTTCCATAAATGTTATTTTTATAGTTTGTCAGTGGTCAAAAAGCTATAAGATGATTTATTTATTGAAAGATTGAAATAAACTAAACAACACCAACAACAACGACTTTAACAGCACGTGTTAATACATTCCCTAAACCAATGAATTGGTTGTTATGTTGTTTTTGTTTACCAATAACAGTTATAGTGTTTTCAATTTGAGAAGCCATATCAAACGTATGTTGACCCAATTGAACCAGAATGAGGAAAGTGAAAGAGGAAAGTACACTTGAAAAAGACAATTTGAATTGATATAAAATTAGTAAGAACGAGAGCGGAAATAAACGCTGTACGAAAATAAACTTAGCAAGAGGGAAGATCGCTATATTTCGGTTAAAATGTTTTTTTTGTATATAAGAATACTTCCCTTTATCAAACAACCCCTAGAAAAAAGAAGTCAACCATAAGACCTGAAAAATCATTTCGTATGTCATAAATTTTTCAGAAATACGTTCTTCATCATGTATATATAGCGACAAAGGATGGGGGAAAAGGATAAATAGAAAATAATGATAAATTTTCATTGCAGCTTATAAACATTTCACCATGGACTGCCCTACTCGACTGAACTATTTACCGGATTTGTATTAACATGAGCAACACGACGGGTGCCACGTGTGGAGCAGGATCTGCTTACCTTTCCGGAGCAAATAAGGTCACCCCCAGTTTTTGATGGGGTTCGTGCTGCTTAGTTTTTGGTTTTCGATGTTGTGTCGTGTGTACTGTTGTTTGTCTGTTTGTCTGTTTTTTATTTGTAGCCATGGCGTTGTTAGTTTATTTTCGATTTATGAGTTTGACTGTTCCTCTTGTACCTTTCTTCCCTCTTTTTATGGCGTCTTTGTTAGATTGATTTGCGTGTTTGTTTGAATTTTTTAGTCTGTGATGTATATTAAGTTTGCTCAACCAGTTCTGTCAATATAACTGAACCATAAACTGCTGTCATACAAATGGGAAGTTTAGCTAGCTATAAAACGAAATGAAATAAATATGCCTGTAGAAAGTCAGAAACATGGCAGTTGTTTTTTACTTGTTCTGTTGATTGATGGCGATAGATTTTGTCATTTTGTATGGACTTCCCAATTTTGAATTTGCTTTGGAGATACTACTTTTTTTAACTTTTTTTTATAAAGCCTACGAATCGTGCTTGATATCGATAACACGGTGTAATACATACAAAGAATTTGTGTAAAACCTTTTTAACCGTCACTGATATCGATGACATGCCGTTGTACATATACGGGATTTGTGTAAAACCTTTGCAACCATGACTGATATCGATGACATGCCGTTGTACATATAAGGGATTTGTGTAAAACCTTTGCAACCATGACTGATATCGATGACATGCCGTTATATATATATAAGGGATTTGTGTAAAACCTTTGCAACCATGACTGATACCGATAACATGCCGTTATACATTTAAGGAATTTGTGTTAAACCAATGCAACCGTGACTGATATCGATGACATGCCGTTATACATATAAGGGATTTGTGAAAAACCTTTGCAACCGTCACTAATATCAATGAAATGTTGTCATACATACAAGGGATTTGTGCAACACCTTTGCGACCGTGACTGATATAAATATCTACAGGAAATCAATTGCTATAATAGAAGCGAGAAATACCAAAGGGATATTCAAATTCATTAGTCGAAAACAGACTGACAATTTCATGACAAAGAACAATAAACGACCAAAAGACAAAGAACAATAAACGACCAAAAGACAAAGAACAATAAACGACCAAAAGACAAAGAACAATAAACGACCAAAAGACAAACAACAGTACACAGCACAAAACATAGAACATTTAATACTGAGCAACACGAATTCCACCAGGTGCTCTGGATGGCTGTGTATACAAAACATAGAACATTTAATACTGAGCAACACGAATTCCACCAGGTGCTCTGGATGGCTGTGTATACAAAACATAGAACATTTAATACTGAGCAACACGAATTCCACCAGGTGCTCTGGATGGCTGTGTAAACAAAACATAGAACATTTAATACTGAGCAACACGAATTCCACCAGGTGCTCTGGATGGCTGTGTATACAAAACATAGAACATTTAATACTGAGCAACACGAATTCCACCAGGTGCTCTGGATGGCTGTGTATACAAAACATAGAACATTTAATACTGAGCAACACGAATTCCACCAGGTGCTCTGGATGGCTGTGTATACAAAACATTGAACATTTAATACTGAGCAACACGAATTCCACCAGGTGCTCTGGATGGCTGTGTATACAAAACATAGAACATTTAATACTGAGCAACACGAATTCCACCAGGTGCTCTGGATGGCTGTGTATACAAAACATAGAACCTTTAATACTGAGCAACACGAATTCCACCAGGTGCTCTGGATGGCTGTGTATACAAAACATAGAACATTTAATACTGAGCAATACGAATTCCACCAGGTGCTCTGGATTGCTGTGTATACAAAACATTGAACATTTAATACTGAGCAACACGAATTCCACCAGGTGCTCTGGATGGCTGTGTATACAAAACATAGAACATTTAATACTGAGCAACACGAATTCCACCAGGTGCTCTGGATGGCTGTGTATACAAAACATAGAACATTTAATACTGAGCAACACGAATTCCACCAGGTGCTCTGGATGGCTGCGTATACAAAACATAGAACATTTAATACTGAGCAACACGAATTCCACCAGGTGCTCTGGATGGCTGTGTATACAAAACATAGAACATTTAATACTGAGCAACACGAATTCCACCAGGTGCTCTGGACGGCTGTGTATACAAAACATTCCACCAGGTGCTCTGGATGGCTGTGTATACAAAACATAGAACATTTAATACTGAGGAACACGAATTCCACCAGGTGCTCTGGATGGCTGTGTATACAAAACATAGAACATTTAATACTGAGCAACACGAATTCCACCAGGTGCTCTGGATGGCTGTGTATACAAAAGATAGAACATTTAATACTGAGCAACACGAATTCCACCAGGTGCTCTGGATGGCTGTGTATACAAAACATAGAACATTTAATACTGAGCAACACGAATTCCACCAGGTGCTCTGGATGGCTGTGTATACAAAACATAGAACATTTAATACTGAGCAACACGAATTCCACCAGGTGCTCTGGATGGCTGTGTATACAAAACATAGAACATTTAATACTGAGCAACACGAACTCCACCAGGTGCTCTGGATGGCTGTGTATACAAAACATAGAACATTTAATACTGAGCAACACGAATTCCACCAGGTGCTCTGGATGGCTGTGTATACAAAACATAGAACATTTAATACTGAGCAACACGAATTCCACCAGGTGCTCTGGATGGCTGTGTATACAAAACATAGAACATTTAATACTGAGCAAAACGAATTCCACCAGGTGCTCTGGATGGCTGTGTATACAAAACATAGAACATTTAATACTGAGCAACACGAATTCCACCAGGTGCTCTGGATGGCTGTGTATACAAAACATAGAACATTTAATACTGAGCAACACGAATTCCACCAGGTGCTCTGGATGGCTGTGTATACAAAACATAGAACATTTAATACTGAGCAACACGAATTCCACCAGGTGCTCTGGATGGCTGTGTATACAAAACATAGAACATTTAATACTGAGCAACACGAATTCCACCAGGTGCTCTGGATGGCTGTGTATACAAAACATAGAACATTTAATACTGAGCAACACGAATTCCACCAGGTGCTCTGGATGGCTGTGTATACAAAACATAGAACATTTAATACTGAGCAACACGAATTCCACCAGGTGCTCTGGATGGCTGTGTATACAAAACATAGAAAATTTAATACTGAGCAACACGAATTCCACCAGGTGCTCTGGATGGCTGTGTATACAAAACATAGAACATTTAATACTGAGCAACACGAATTCCACCAGGTGCTCTGGATGGCTGTGTATACAAAACATAGAACATTTAATACTGAGCAACACGAATTCCACCAGGTGCTCTGGATGGCTGTGTATACAAAAAATAGAACATTTAATACTTAGCAACACGAATTCCACCAGGTGCTCTGGATGGCTGTGTATACAAAACATAGAACATTTAATACTGAGCAACACGAATTCCACCAGGTGCTCTGGATGGCTGTGTATACAAAACATAGAACATTTAATACTGAGCAACACGAATTCCACCAGGTGCTCTGGATGGCTGTGTATACAAAACATAGAACATTTAATACTGAGCAACACGAATTCCACCAGGTGCTCTGGATGGCTGTGTATACAAAACATAGAACATTTAATACTGAGCAACACGAATTCCACCAGGTGCTCTGGATGGCTGTGTATACAAAACATAGAACATTTAATACTGAGCAACACGAATTCCACCAGGTGCTCTGGATGGCTGTGTATACAAAACATAGAACACTTAATACTGAGCAACAAGAATTCCACCAGGTGCTCTGGATGGCTGTGTATACAAAACATAGAACATTTAATACTGAGCAACACGAATTCCACCAGGTGCTCTGGATGGCTGTGTATACAAAACATAGAACATAGAACATTTAATACTGAGCAACACGAATTCCACCAGGTGCTCTGGATGGCTGTGTATACAAAACATAGAACATTTAATACTGAGCAACACGAATTCCACCAGGTGCTCTGGATGGCTGTGTATACAAAACATAGAACATTTAATACTGAGCAACACGAATTCCACCAGGTGCTCTGGAAGGCTGTGTATACAAAACATTGAACATTTAATACTGAGCAACACGAATCCACCAGGTGCTCTGGGTGGCTGTGTATACAAAACATAGAACATTTAATACTGAGCAACACGAATTCCACCAGGTGCCCTGGATGGCTGTGTATACAAAACATTGAACATTTAATACTGAGCAACACGAATTCCACCAGGTGCTCTCGGTGGCTGTGTATACAAAACATAGAACATTTAATTCTGAGCAACACGAATTCCACCAGGTGCTCTGGATGGCTGTGTATACAAAACATAGAACATTTAATACTGAGCAACACGAATTCCACCAGGTGCTCTGGATGGCTGTGTATACAAAACATAGAACATTTAATACTGAGCAACACGAATTCCACCAGGTGCTCTGGATGGCTGTGTATACAAAACATAGAACATTTAATACTGAGCAACACGAATTCCACCAGGTGCTCTGGATGGCTGTGTATACAAAACATTGAACATTTAATACTGAGCAACACGAATTCCACCAGGTGCTCTGGGTGGCTGTGTATACAAAACATAGAACATTTAATACTGAGCAACACGAATTCCACCAGGTGCTCTGGATGGCTGTGTATACAAAACATTGTAAGACTTAATACTGAGCAACACGAATTCCACCAGGTGCTCTGGATGGCTGTGTATACAAAACATAGAACACTTAATACTGAGCAACACGAATTCCACCAGGTGCTCTGGATGGCTGTGTATACAAAACATAGAACATTTAATACTGAGCAACACGAATTCCACCAGGTGCTCTGGATGGCTGTGTATACAAAACATAGAACATTTAATACTGAGCAACACGAATTCCACCAGGTGCTCTGGATGGCTGTGTATACAAAACATAGAACATTTAATACTGAGCAACACGAATTCCACCAGGTGCTCTGGATGGCTGTGTATACAAAACATTGTAAGACTTAATACTGAGCAACACGAATTCCACCAGGTGCTCTGGGTGGCTGTGTATACAAAACATAGAACATTTAATACTGAGCAACACGAATTCCACCAGGTGCTCTGGGTGGCTGTGTATACAAAACATAGAACATTTAATACTGAGCAACACGAAATTCCACCAGGTGCTCTGGATGGCTGTGTATACAAAACATAGAACACTTAATACTGAGCAACACGAATTCCACCAGGTGCTCTGGATGGCTGTGTATACAAAACATTGAACATTTAATACTGAGCAACACGAATTCCACCAGGTGCTCTGGATGCCTGTGTATACAAAACATAGAACATTTAATACTGAGCAACACGAATTCCACCAGGTGCTCTGGATGGCTGTGTATACAAAACATAGAACACTTAATACTGAGCAACACGAATTCCACCAGGTGCTCTGGATGGCTGTGTATACAAAACATAGAACATTTAATACTGAGCAATACGAATTCCACCAGGTGCTCTGGATGGCTGTGTATACAAAACATAGAACATTTAATACTGAGCAACACGAATTCCACCAGGTGCTCTGGATGGCTGTGTATACAAAACATAGAACATTTAATACTCAGCAACACGAAATTCCACCAGGTGCTCTGGATGGCTGTGTATACAAAACAGAGAACATTTAATACTGAGCAACACGAATTCCACCAGGTGCTCTGGATGGCTGTGTATACAAAACATAGAACACTTAATACTGAGCAACACGAATTCCACCAGGTGCTCTGGATGGCTGTGTATACAAAACATTGAACATTTAATACTGAGCAACACGAATTCCACCAGGTGCTCTGGATGGCTGTGTATACAAAACATAGAACATTTAATACTGAGCAACACGAATTCCACCAGGTGCTCTGGATGGCTGTGTATACAAAACATAGAACACTTAATACTGAGCAACACGAATTCCACCAGGTGCTCTGGATGGCTGTGTATACAAAACACAGAACATTTAATACTGAGCAACACGAATTCCACCAGGTGCTCTGGATGGCTGTGTATACAAAACATAGAACATTTAATACTGAGCAACACGAATTCCACCAGGTGCTCTGGATAGCTGTGTATACAAAACATAGACCATTTAATACTGAGCAACACGAATTCCACCAGGTGCTCTGGATGGCTGTGTATACAAAACATAGAACATTTAATACTGAGCAACACGAATTCCACCAGGTGCTCTGGATGGCTGTGTATACAAAACATAGAACATTTAATACTGAGCAACACGAATTCCACCAGGTGCTCTGGATGGCTGTGTATACAAAACATAGAACACTTAATACTGAGCAACACGAATTCCACCAGGTGCTCTGGATGGCTGTGTATACAAAACATAGAACATTTAATACTGAGCAACACGAATTCCACCAGGTGCTCTGGATGGCTGTGTATACAAAACATTCCACCAGGTGCTCTGGATAGCTGTGTATACAAAACATAGAACATTTAATACTGAGCAACACGAATTCCACCAGGTGCTCTGGATGGCTGTGTATACAAAACATAAAACATTTAATACTGAGCAACACGAATTCCACCAGGTGCTCTGGATGGCTGTGTATACAAAACATTGAACATTTAATACTGAGCAACACGAATTCCACCAGGTGCTCTGGGTGGCTGTGTATACAAAACATAGAACATTTAATACTGAGCAACACGAATTCCACCAGGTGCTCTGGGTGGCTGTGTATACAAAACATAGAACATTTAATACTGAGCAACACGAAATTCCACCAGGTGCTCTGGATGGCTGTGTATACAAAACATAGAACATTTAATACTGAGCAACACGAATTCCACCAGGTGCTCTGGATGGCTGTGTATACAAAACATTGTAAGACTTAATACTGAGCAACACGAATTCCACCAGGTGCTCTGGATGGCTGTGTATACAAAACATAGAACACTTAATACTGAGCAACACGAATTCCACCAGGTGCTCTGGATGGCTGTGTATACAAAACATAGAACATTTAATACTGAGCAACACGAATTCCACCAGGTGCTCTGGATGGCTGTGTATACAAAACATAGAACATTTAATACTGAGCAACACGAATTCCACCAGGTGCTCTGGATGGCTGTGTATACAAAACATAGAACATTTAATACTGAGCAACACGAATTCCACCAGGTGCTCTGGATGGCTGTGTATACAAAACATAGAACATTTAATACTGAGCAACACGAATTCCACCAGGTGCTCTGGATGGCTGTGTATACAAAACATAGAACATTTAATACTGAGCAACACGAATTCCACCAGGTGCTCTGGATGGCTGTGTATACAAAACATAGAACATTTAATACTGAGCAACACGAATTCCACCAGGTGCTCTGGATGGCTGTGTATACAAAACATTGTAAGACTTAATACTGAGCAACACGAATTCCACCAGGTGCTCTGGGTGGCTGTGTATACAAAACATAGAACATTTAATACTGAGCAACACGAATTCCACCAGGTGCTCTGGGTGGCTGTGTATACAAAACATAGAACATTTAATACTGAGCAACACGAAATTCCACCAGGTGCTCTGGATGGCTGTGTATACAAAACATAGAACACTTAATACTGAGCAACACGAATTCCACCAGGTGCTCTGGATGGCTGTGTATACAAAACATTGAACATTTAATACTGAGCAACACGAATTCCACCAGGTGCTCTGGATGCCTGTGTATACAAAACATAGAACATTTAATACTGAGCAACACGAATTCCACCAGGTGCTCTGGATGGCTGTGTATACAAAACATAGAACACTTAATACTGAGCAACACGAATTCCACCAGGTGCTCTGGATGGCTGTGTATACAAAACATAGAACATTTAATACTGAGCAATACGAATTCCACCAGGTGCTCTGGATGGCTGTGTATACAAAACATAGAACATTTAATACTGAGCAACACGAATTCCACCAGGTGCTCTGGATGGCTGTGTATACAAAACATAGAACATTTAATACTCAGCAACACGAAATTCCACCAGGTGCTCTGGATGGCTGTGTATACAAAACAGAGAACATTTAATACTGAGCAACACGAATTCCACCAGGTGCTCTGGATGGCTGTGTATACAAAACATAGAACACTTAATACTGAGCAACACGAATTCCACCAGGTGCTCTGGATGGCTGTGTATACAAAACATTGAACATTTAATACTGAGCAACACGAATTCCACCAGGTGCTCTAGATGGCTGTGTATACAAAACATAGAACATTTAATACTGAGCAACACGAATTCCACCAGGTGCTCTGGATGGCTGTGTATACAAAACATAGAACACTTAATACTGAGCAACACGAATTCCACCAGGTGCTCTGGATGGCTGTGTATACAAAACATAGAACATTTAATACTGAGCAACACGAATTCCACCAGGTGCTCTGGATGGCTGTGTATACAAAACATTCCACCAGGTGCTCTGGATAGCTGTGTATACAAAACATAGAACATTTAATACTGAGCAACACGATATCCACCAGGTGCTCTGGATGGCTGTGTATACAAAACATAGAACATTTAATACTGAGCAACACGAATTCCACCAGGTGCTCTGGATGGCTGTGTATACAAAACATAGAACATTTAATACTGAGCAACACGAATTCCACCAGGTGCTCTGGATGGCTGTGTATACAAAACATAGAACATTTAATACTGAGCAACACGAATTCCACCAGGTGCTCTGGATGGCTGTGTATACAAAACATAGAACATTTAATACTGAGCAACACGAATTCCACCAGGTGCTCTGGATGGCTGTGTATACAAAACATAGAACATTTAATACTGAGCAACACGAATTCCACCAGGTGCTCTGGATGGCTGTGTATACAAAACATTGTAAGACTTAATACTGAGCAACACGAATTCCACCAGGTGCTCTGGGTGGCTGTGTATACAAAACATAGAACATTTAATACTGAGCAACACGAATTCCACCAGGTGCTCTGGGTGGCTGTGTATACAAAACATAGAACATTTAATACTGAGCAACACGAAATTCCACCAGGTGCTCTGGATGGCTGTGTATACAAAACATAGAACACTTAATACTGAGCAACACGAATTCCACCAGGTGCTCTGGATGGCTGTGTATACAAAACATTGAACATTTAATACTGAGCAACACGAATTCCACCAGGTGCTCTGGATGCCTGTGTATACAAAACATAGAACATTTAATACTGAGCAACACGAATTCCACCAGGTGCTCTGGATGGCTGTGTATACAAAACATAGAACACTTAATACTGAGCAACACGAATTCCACCAGGTGCTCTGGATGGCTGTGTATACAAAACATAGAACATTTAATACTGAGCAATACGAATTCCACCAGGTGCTCTGGATGGCTGTGTATACAAAACATAGAACATTTAATACTGAGCAACACGAATTCCACCAGGTGCTCTGGATGGCTGTGTATACAAAACATAGAACATTTAATACTCAGCAACACGAAATTCCACCAGGTGCTCTGGATGGCTGTGTATACAAAACAGAGAACATTTAATACTGAGCAACACGAATTCCACCAGGTGCTCTGGATGGCTGTGTATACAAAACATAGAACACTTAATACTGAGCAACACGAATTCCACCAGGTGCTCTGGATGGCTGTGTATACAAAACATTGAACATTTAATACTGAGCAACACGAATTCCACCAGGTGCTCTGGATGGCTGTGTATACAAAACATAGAACATTTAATACTGAGCAACACGAATTCCACCAGGTGCTCTGGATGGCTGTGTATACAAAACATAGAACACTTAATACTGAGCAACACGAATTCCACCAGGTGCTCTGGATGGCTGTGTATACAAAACATAGAACATTTAATACTGAGCAACACGAATTCCACCAGGTGCTCTGGATGGCTGTGTATACAAAACATTCCACCAGGTGCTCTGGATAGCTGTGTATACAAAACATAGAACATTTAATACTGAGCAACACGAATTCCACCAGGTGCTCTGGATGGCTGTGTATACAAAACATAGAACATTTAATACTGAGCAACACGAATTCCACCAGGTGCTCTGGATGGCTGTGTATACAAAACATTGAACATTTAATACTGAGCAACACGAATTCCACCAGGTGCTCTGGGTGGCTGTGTATACAAAACATAGAACATTTAATACTGAGCAACACGAATTCCACCAGGTGCCCTGGGTGGCTGTGTATACAAAACATAGAACATTTAATACTGAGCAACACGAATTCCACCAGGTGCTCTGGATGGCTGTGTATACAAAACATAGAACATTTAATACTGAGCAACACGAATTCCACCAGGTGCTCTGGATGGCTGTGTATACAAAACATAGAACATTTAATACTGAGCAACACGAATTCCACCAGGTGCTCTGGATGGCTGTGTATACAAAACATAGAACATTTAATACTGAGCAACACGAATTCCACCAGGTGCTCTGGATGGCTGTGTAAACAAAACATAGAACATTTAATACTGAGCAACACGAATTCCACCAGGTGCTCTGGATGGCTGTGTATACAAAACATAGAACATTTAATACTGAGCAACACGAATTCCACCAGGTGCTCTGGATGGCTGTGTATACAAAACATAGAACATTTAATACTGAGCAACACGAATTCCACCAGGTGCTTTGGATGGCTGTGTATACAAAACATAGAACATTTAATACTGAGCAACACGAATTCAACCAGGTGCTCTGGATGGCTGTGTATACAAAACATAGAACATTTAATACTGAGCAACACGAATTCAACCAGGTGCTCTGGATGGCTGTGTATACAAAACATAGAACATTTAATACTGAGCAACACGAATTCCACCAGGTGCTCTGGATGGCTGTGTATACAAAACATAGAACATTTAATACTCAGCAACACGAAATTCCACCAGGTGCTCTGGATGGCTGTGTATACAAAACAGAGAACATTTAATACTGAGCAACACGAATTCCACCAGGTGCTCTGGATGGCTGTGTATACAAAACATAGAACACTTAATACTGAGCAACACGAATTCCACCAGGTGCTCTGGATGGCTGTGTATACAAAACATTGAACATTTAATACTGAGCAACACGAATTCCACCAGGTGCTCTGGATGGCTGTGTATACAAAACATAGAACATTTAATACTGAGCAACACGAATTCCACCAGGTGCTCTGGATGGCTGTGTATACAAAACATAGAACACTTAATACTGAGCAACACGAATTCCACCAGGTGCTCTGGATGGCTGTGTATACAAAACATAGAACATTTAATACTGAGCAACACGAATTCCACCAGGTGCTCTGGATGGCTGTGTATACAAAACATTCCACCAGGTGCTCTGGATAGCTGTGTATACAAAACATAGAACATTTAATACTGAGCAACACGAATTCCACCAGGTGCTCTGGATGGCTGTGTATACAAAACATAGAACATTTAATACTGAGCAACACGAATTCCACCAGGTGCTCTGGATGGCTGTGTATACAAAACATTGAACATTTAATACTGAGCAACACGAATTCCACCAGGTGCTCTGGGTGGCTGTGTATACAAAACATAGAACATTTAATACTGAGCAACACGAATTCCACCAGGTGCCCTGGGTGGCTGTGTATACAAAACATAGAACATTTAATACTGAGCAACACGAATTCCACCAGGTGCTCTGGATGGCTGTGTATACAAAACATAGAACATTTAATACTGAGCAACACGAATTCCACCAGGTGCTCTGGATGGCTGTGTATACAAAACATAGAACATTTAATACTGAGCAACACGAATTCCACCAGGTGCTCTGGATGGCTGTGTATACAAAACATAGAACATTTAATACTGAGCAACACGAATTCCACCAGGTGCTCTGGATGGCTGTGTAAACAAAACATAGAACATTTAATACTGAGCAACACGAATTCCACCAGGTGCTCTGGATGGCTGTGTATACAAAACATAGAACATTTAATACTGAGCAACACGAATTCCACCAGGTGCTCTGGATGGCTGTGTATACAAAACATAGAACATTTAATACTGAGCAACACGAATTCCACCAGGTGCTTTGGATGGCTGTGTATACAAAACATAGAACATTTAATACTGAGCAACACGAATTCAACCAGGTGCTCTGGATGGCTGTGTATACAAAACATAGAACATTTAATACTGAGCAACACGAATTCAACCAGGTGCTCTGGATGGCTGTGTATACAAAACATTGAACATTTAATACTGAGCAACACGAATTCCACCAGGTGCTCTGGGTGGCTGTGTATACAAAACATAGAACATTTAATACTGAGCAACACGAATTCCACCAGGTGCTCTGGATGGCTGTGTATACAAAACATTGTAAGACTTAATACTGAGCAACACGAATTCCACCAGGTGCTCTGGATGGCTGTGTATACAAAACATAGAACACTTAATACTGAGCAACACGAATTCCACCAGGTGCTCTGGATGGCTGTGTATACAAAACATTGAACATTTAATACTGAGCAACACGAATTCCACCAGGTGCTCTGGATGGCTGTGTATACAAAACATAGAACATTTAATACTGAGCAACACGAATTCCACCAGGTGCTCTGGATGGCTGTGTATACAAAACATAGACCATTTAATACTGAGCAACACGAATTCCACCAGGTGCTCTGGATGGCTGTGTATACAAAACATAGAACATTTAATACTGAGCAACACGAATTCCACCAGGTGCTCTGGATGGCTGTGTATACAAAACATAGAACATTTAATACTGAGCAACACGAATTCCACCAGGTGCTCTGGATGGCTGTGTATACAAAACATAGAACACTTAATACTGAGCAACACGAATTCCACCAGGTGCTCTGGATGGCTGTGTATACAAAACATAGAACATTTAATACTGAGCAACACGAATTCCACCAGGTGCTCTGGATGGCTGTGTATACAAAACATTCCACCAGGTGCTCTGGATAGCTGTGTATACAAAACATAGAACATTTAATACTGAGCAACACGAATTCCACCAGGTGCTCTGGATGGCTGTGTATACAAAACATAGAACATTTAATACTGAGCAACACGAATTCCACCAGGTGCTCTGGATGGCTGTGTATACAAAACATTGAACATTTAATACTGAGCAACACGAATTCCACCAGGTGCTCTGGGTGGCTGTGTATACAAAACATAGAACATTTAATACTGAGCAACACGAATTCCACCAGGTGCCCTGGGTGGCTGTGTATACAAAACATAGAACATTTAATACTGAGCAACACGAATTCCACCAGGTGCTCTGGATGGCTGTGTAAACAAAACATAGAACATTTAATACTGAGCAACACGAATTCCACCAGGTGCTCTGGATGGCTGTGTATACAAAACATAGAACATTTAATACTGAGCAACACGAATTCCACCAGGTGCTCTGGATGGCTGTGTATACAAAACATAGAACATTTAATACTGAGCAACACGAATTCCACCAGGTGCTTTGGATGGCTGTGTATACAAAACATAGAACATTTAATACTGAGCAACACGAATTCCACCAGGTGCTCTGGATGGCTGTGTATACAAAACATAGAACATTTAATACTGAGCAACACGAATTCAACCAGGTGCTCTGGATGGCTGTGTATACAAAACATTGAACATTTAATACTGAGCAACACGAATTCCACCAGGTGCTCTGGGTGGCTGTGTATACAAAACATAGAACATTTAATACTGAGCAACACGAATTCCACCAGGTGCTCTGGATGGCTGTGTATACAAAACATTGTAAGACTTAATACTGAGCAACACGAATTCCACCAGGTGCTCTGGATGGCTGTGTATACAAAACATAGAACACTTAATACTGAGCAACACGAATTCCACCAGGTGCTCTGGATGGCTGTGTATACAAAACATTGAACATTTAATACTGAGCAACACGAATTCCACCAGGTGCTCTGGATGGCTGTGTATACAAAACATAGAACATTTAATACTGAGCAACACGAATTCCACCAGGTGCTCTGGATGGCTGTGTATACAAAACATAGACCATTTAATACTGAGCAACACGAATTCCACCAGGTGCTCTGGATGGCTGTGTATACAAAACATAGAACATTTAATACTGAGCAACACGAATTCCACCAGGTGCTCTGGATGGCTGTGTATACAAAACATAGAACATTTAATACTGAGCAACACGAATTCCACCAGGTGCTCTGGATGGCTGTGTATACAAAACATAGAACACTTAATACTGAGCAACACGAATTCCACCAGGTGCTCTGGATGGCTGTGTATACAAAACATAGAACATTTAATACTGAGCAACACGAATTCCACCAGGTGCTCTGGATGGCTGTGTATACAAAACATTCCACCAGGTGCTCTGGATAGCTGTGTATACAAAACATAGAACATTTAATACTGAGCAACACGAATTCCACCAGGTGCTCTGGATGGCTGTGTATACAAAACATAGAACATTTAATACTGAGCAACACGAATTCCACCAGGTGCTCTGGATGGCTGTGTATACAAAACATTGAACATTTAATACTGAGCAACACGAATTCCACCAGGTGCTCTGGGTGGCTGTGTATACAAAACATAGAACATTTAATACTGAGCAACACGAATTCCACCAGGTGCCCTGGGTGGCTGTGTATACAAAACATAGAACATTTAATACTGAGCAACACGAATTCCACCAGGTGCTCTGGATGGCTGTGTATACAAAACATAGAACATTTAATACTGAGCAACACGAATTCCACCAGGTGCTCTGGATGGCTGTGTATACAAAACATAGAACATTTAATACTGAGCAACACGAATTCCACCAGGTGCTCTGGATGGCTGTGTATACAAAACATAGAACATTTAATACTGAGCAACACGAATTCCACCAGGTGCTCTGGATGGCTGTGTATATAAAACATAGAACATTTAATACTGAGCAACACGAATTCCACCAGGTGCTCTGGATGGCTGTGTATACAAAACATAGAACATTTAATACTGAGCAACACGAATTCCACCAGGTGCTCTGGATGGCTGTGTATACAAAACATAGAACATTTAATACTGAGCAACACGAATTCCACCAGGTGCTCTGGATGGCTGTGTATACAAAACATAGAACATTTAATACTGAGCAACACGAATTCCACCAGGTGCTCTGGATGGCTGTGTATACAAAACATAGAACATTTAATACTGAGCAACACGAATTCAACCAGGTGCTCTGGATGGCTGTGTATACAAAACATTGAACATTTAATACTGAGCAACACGAATTCCACCAGGTGCTTTGGGTGGCTGTGTATACAAAACATAGAACATTTAATACTGAGCAACACGAATTCCACCAGGTGCTCTGGATGGCTGTGTATACAAAACATTGTAAGACTTAATACTGAGCAACACGAATTCCACCAGGTGCTCTGGATGGCTGTGTATACAAAACATAGAACACTTAATACTGAGCAACACGAATTCCACCAGGTGCTCTGGATGGCTGTGTATACAAAACATTGAACATTTAATACTGAGCAACACGAATTCCACCAGGTGCTCTGGATGGCTGTGTATACAAAACATAGAACATTTAATACTGAGCAACACGAATTCCACCAGGTGCTCTGGATGGCTGTGTATACAAAACATTGTAAGACTTAATACTGAGCAACACGAATTCCACCAGGTGCTCTGGGTGGCTGTGTATACAAAACATAGAACATTTAATACTGAGCAACACGAATTCCACCAGGTGCTCTGGGTGGCTGTGTATACAAAACATAGAACATTTAATACTGAGCAACACGAATTCCACCAGGTGCTCTGGATGGCTGTGTATACAAAACATAGAACATTTAATACTGAGCAACACGAAATTCCACCAGGTGCTCTGGATGGCTGTGTATACAAAACATAGAACATTTAATACTGAGCAACACGAATTCCACCAGGTGCTCTGGATGGCTGTGTATACAAAACATAGAACACTTAATACTGAGCAACACGAATTCCACCAGGTGCTCTGGATGGCTGTGTATACAAAACATTGAACATTTAATACTGAGCAACACGAATTCCACCAGGTGCTCTGGATGGCTGTGTATACAAAACATAGAACATTTAATACTGAGCAACACGAATTCCACCAGGTGCTCTGGATGGCTGTGTATACAAAACATAGAACACTTAATACTGAGCAACACGAATTCCACCAGGTGCTCTGGATGGCTGGGTATACAAAACATAGAACATTTAATACTGAGCAACACGAATTCCACCAGGTGCTCTGGATGGCTGTGTATACAAAACATAGAACATTTAATACTGAGCAACACGAATTACACCAGGTGCTCTGGATGGCTGTGTATACAAAACATAGAACATTTAATACTGAGCAACACGAATTCCACCAGGTGCTCTGGATGGCTGTGTATACAAAACATAGAACACTTAATACTGAGCAACACGAATTCCACCAGGTGCTCTGGATGGCTGTGTATACAAAACATTGAACATTTAATACTGAGCAACACGAATTCCACCAGGTGCTCTGGATGGCTGTGTATACAAAACATAGAACATTTAATACTGAGCAACACGAATTCCACCAGGTGCTCTGGATGGCTGTGTATATAAAACATTGAACATTTAATACTGAGCAACACGAATTCCACCAGGTGCTCTGGATGGCTGTGTATACAAAACATTGTAAGACTTAATACTGAGCAACACGAATTCCACCAGGTGCTCTGGATGGCTGTGTATACAAAACATTGAACATTTAATACTGAGCAACACGAATTCCACCAGGTGCTCTGGATGGCTGTGTATACAAAACATAGAACATTTAATACTGAGCAACACGAATTCCACCAGGTGCTCTGGATGGCTGTGTATACAAAACATTGAACATTTAATACTGAGCAACACGAATTCCACCAGGTGCTCTAGATGGCTGTGTATACAAAACATAGAACATTTAATACTGAGCAACACGAATTCCACCAGGTGCTCTGGATGGCTGTGTATACAAAACATAGAACATTTAATACTGAGCAACACGAATTCCACCAGGTGCTCTGGATGGCTGTGTATACAAAACATAGAACACTTAATACTGAGCAACACGAGTTCTACCAGGTGCTCTGGATGGCTGTGTATACAAAACATTGAACATTTAATACTGAGCAACACGAATTCCACCAGGTGCTCTGGATGGCTGTGTATACAAAACATAGAACATTTAATACTGAGCAACACGAATTCCACCAGTTCCTCTGGATGGCTGTGTATACAAAACATTGAACACTTAATACTGAGCAACACGAATTCCACCAGGTGCTCTGGATGGCTGTGTATACAAAACATAGAACATTTAATACTGAGCAGCACGAATTCCACCAGGTGCTCTGGATGGCTGTGTATACAAAACATTGAACACTTAATACTGAGCAACACGAATTCCACCAGGTGCTCTGGATGGCTGTGTATACAAAACATAGAACATTTAATACTGAGCAACACGAATTCCACCAGGTGCTCTGGATGGCTGTGTATACAAAACATAGAACATTTAATACTGAGCAACACGAATTCTACCAGGTTCTCTGGATGGCTGTGTATACAAAACATAGAACATTTAATACTGAGCAACACGAATTCCACCAGGTGCTCTGGATGGCTGTGTATACAAAACATTGAACACTTAATACTGAGCAACACGAATTCCACCAGGTGCTCTGGATGGCTGTGTATACAAAACATAGAACACTTAATACTGAGCAACACGAATTCCACCAGGTGCTCTGGATGGCTGTGTATACAAAACATAGAACATTTAATACTGAGCAACACGAATTCCACCAGGTGCTCTGGATGGTTGTGTATACAAAACATAGAACACTTAATACTGAGCAACACGAATTCCACCAGGTGCTCTGGATGGCTGTGTATACAAAACATTGTAAGATATGTTCTAGTTTGGCGCAAGTGTACACAAGTTCCAGAATGTATCAGTAATTTACAAAAAAAATCCCCAAAAACAAAATGTTTTGATAAAGACAAACATATTTTCCAAAGAACAAATGAAAAATATTGTGTTTTCAAATCTAATGCAATGTTAAGTGTATTCTTATTTTATTAAGGGTTCATCTATAATTATCAACTTAGCTTATTTCCAAATACAAAACATACACTTTTTCAGACCCCCACCCTCCCTCAAAAAGTGTACATCGACCATATTCAGATTTCAAGAGAAAAGAATCAATCATTCTCAATAAAAACCAGATCCTGTTTATCATATTTTAGTTTAATATAGAAATTGGCATTGAAAATAAACTAAAACATATCTGACTGTTTTATTTGATGACATCTATCTGTGATGTTTGTGTTTTGTCAGAATAAAGAGTACAAAGAATTAGTGTTTCCCCTACCACACAGTGGGAAAGGTAACTCCAATGAAAAAGGGCACCTAGAGCATGCGAAACATTAACAAAAGTGCACATAAATTATGCTAAAAATCAAAGAAAGGGAAATGCATGGTTATAATGTATTGCATTGATAAAGTTGTTGATGGAATCAGAGCACAAGACAGCAATCAATAAAAATGGAATGTTTTAAAACATTTTGATTTTCAAATTTCCCGCCTGTATTTCTATTTAAAAGGTCCTTTTCATGGTACTATTATGGTTTATGTATATATACTGTACTGTGTACTTATATTGGATATTAAGGTTAAACTGTATATGGAGGTACTCCTAAATAAAGGAGGCTTATACTAAGAAAAATAAGTTTACTTCCGGTTTACTGGTTTACTATTTTGGAATGCATTACAAGGAAATTAATCGAAGGACAAGTTTAAAATCTTTTCATAAAATGGCGTCTTGTCAAAATCAAAACGTTCAAAGAATTTAGTGTTTCCATCGATTTTGTTTATTAAACAGAGTGAAACGATAACGATCTATAATAAAGCAGGTGAAATTGACAATCAGGGGTACTGAGAAATGCATGCAAACTTTTTGTTTAATTTTTTTTACAAGTTTAAATTTTTGAAAGATTAAGTTTTCATATGATTTGATCTTTTAATCGTTCAGTCCTGATTGAGGAGAATTATGATATCGAAATAAATATCAACAAGTGAAAATAATAAAGATGAAATAAGAAGAGAAACACACCCAAGACAATTTTCGATTTTATACATCGACTTTCCCTACGGAAACGAAATAAATTTCGGAAATATATATAAAAAAAAAGCGAACGGTAAAAATGTTGATTTTTTAACCCCCTCCCCCCAAGTGTACGTTTTTTACACTTTGGAAAAAGGTTGACAATTATGGATGACCCCTTAAAATACATAATCCAAATCTATTGAATCGTAATGAATTTTTGAGAACTTTTCTTCCCAGTTGATACTCAATTAAGTTGATATGGAAGAACAGTTTCAAGTATCTTCAAGTGGTTTCAGATCGACTATCTTTATAAAATAGAAACAAGCAATGAATGTAATAAAGATTGACGCTCGTAGTAGTAGTAGTTTGTAACCATGTTAAAAGGTCAAAGTCATTCATATGTTATATAATTTAACTGTGCACTAGAACACAGTTGGCACCAGCAATCGGTACTTTATTATACAAACGTTAAAGAGAGGTAAGTTTTTTTTTCATTTCTATGTTTCTCAAATTTTGAACAGGTTTTGTTTGTGGTTCTTCAAATCATCGTTCAGAAAGAACCCTTAGGGTCTTGACAGTCTTCTTATAGAATGCTTAATTCGTTTTTTTTCTGTATCCTATCAGATGGCCAAGCATGCATATTGTTCATATACAAAACCACAGGTCCACAAATGAACAATGCCACGGCAAAAAAAATAAAACTAACGAAATGACAAACAATAGTCCACACAAAAGCAGAAATGCGAACAACAGGAACGTTACTTATACCGATTGGGAACTATTAAAAACTCTTATAAGGTTTGATCTCTCGCGCGGACCTAATGACGATTATTTCCAGTTTATCATATAGATTCCAAACACTCACCGACCTCAGTATTTATGTTGCATTAAATTCTAGGTCCTTCTATGCAAACCTTAGACAACCATCTTTGGATAACACAAAAGGCGTCTATTATCTATGTTTTCTTATTTTATTCGAGTCTTTTTAAACGGAACGCGCGACTAGCGTTCAACATTTTAAGCCTGGTACATGTATTTATTATGAATTTATAAAGAGAGCAATATTTTCTAGTATTCATTCAAACATCTAAATCTTTACGAAAAGAAACAAGATAAGAAATGGACCGCTAGCAATATGTGTCAGACTTTATATTTTCTAAGGGGGATTGATGGTGCGTCTGCATGTAAATTTTCAGACGAGAATATCAAAAAGAGATTATTTTATAAAATACATTTTATAAATTTATATTGAGTTTTGAATACTATAATTAAACTGATATCAATAAATTCTTAAACGTTCAAAGGTCAAGTACCATATCAAACTTAATCAATAGCTGGATTATTCATTTCTTTCATTTTAGACTTTTTGTAATAATGAATCATACAGAGAAAGAACTTTCACTTGAATTTTACCATTACTTATGTAACATTGTTGGTTCAGAAGATGTTGGGAAAACAAGACGAAGTATGTTTACGGTAATGTACTATGTTCAAAATGGTAATGGTGTGGTCTCCTTCATAAGCAGTGGAAGTAAAGCAGAAGGTTTAGATACAAGAGGCAGTGATATCGATACGATGATGGTGTATTGTGGTGTTCCTGTATATGAGAATATCAATAATGTGACATATAATCCATCCAATGGAAACAAATGACACAAAACCTGGATTTACGAAATTAAAGTTGTCTACCGAGATGAAAGATAGAAAATGTTTCTTAGATATTTTCAGTAGCACGCTATGTACATTAGGAGAAGAAACTTTTTTCTCAAGCAAACGTTTCAGGGAACACTTGTTTACAACTGGCATGATTATACATGGTCCTTGCTTATCTGATCCAGATGGTACTTGTGAAGTCGCATACAGTTTCAGATGTAAAGAATGGATAACATCAGCTCAACCTTGGATTTACAGACCAAGATCTACGTGGCCAGATAACAAACTGGTTATGTCAATAGTCCAAAATGGTGTTCTACTTGTTCCTATTGGAAATAAACATTCACCTAACGAAAACCTAGAATGGCGAATTTCATTTTCTATTGCAGAAAAACAACTGATTTATTCTTTTTCACACACTCAATTATTATGTTATGCGTTATTAAAAATCATTTTGACGGACATAATCAAACCGAAACATGGCGATCTCATTTGTTCATATTTTCTGAAAACAATAATGTTTTGGTTAAGTGAAGAGTCATGTCCTTCAGAATGGAAACCCGAATCAATTATTTTTTGTTTTCTGAAGTGCCTCAGAAGATTAACTTACTGTATAGAAAACAAAACATGTCTTCATTATTTTATCCCAGACTACAACCTGTTTGAGGATAGATTCGCTGATGACCAACAAGTAACATTACTGAATACAATGCGGCGTATCTATATCTCACCATGGAATGCCATTTTTAATACGTCGACCTTTCAAGAGTATAGACTAGATTCTAGAAATGCGCACGAGATCAAACTGACAGCTTCCGCATTGCCATGCATCAGTTATTTTGGAAGTCATTTTCATAATGCTACCTCTTCTTTTTTCAATCTATTGGATTTTAATCCAATGAAGCGTGCTTTAACATGTTGTATTAATTTTCCAGACAAAACATTTCGAAAATATGCGATATCTACGATTTCCAATCGATGCATACAATCACATATTAAATTCATAAGAAATAACAAATCGTTCTACAAACAGAACCATTTTGTATTAGGAACCGTCAAGATTGCATTATCTTCCAATGTATTGGGTTCATGGTTATTGTTTGCGTCCTATTTGTATCAATGTAAACGTTTCAAAGAATGCATTTATATAATAAACTACTGCCTATCTGAGTGTACTCCAGATAAAATACCGTGCTATTCAATAGGCAGTCATTTCAGCTTGAAGGAGCACACAGTTTTCGACAAAATGCAACGGCGGGTGGGTTTGATAGATACGTGTAAAAATCTATTAATTCAAGATGTTGTTTTCTACCATCCGTTTATTTTAGTTCCGACAGAACTTACAAGGCTATCTAGATTTTTGAACATGATTCGTATTCCATCCGTTGTTTACTGTCATGTATTATTATTTTTATGTTTTCATCCTCTTCGAGATGACAGGGGGAAATTAACGGCTCTTCGTGAACTTCAGCTCACAATAAGAAAAAGATACTGCATACGCGAGGATGTGATATCTGCTTAAAATAGTATATCAATGCCTCGAAATAGTAAAGGCATTGATATAGGTGGAATAGTCCGAAACATTCAAATACCAATATTGAATCAATGAGATAACGTAAATAGTCACGAAAGATACTGATTCTGAATTAAAAGTATAACACAATTATATCTTTTGAGTTATTTTTTTATTTTATTTTCCCCCTTTATTTTGATTTTCTTTAACAAAAATGGCTGTATATATTTTGTGGTATGGTGTCATAAGGCCAGAAAAAACTATCAAGACTGAAATAACAATTTCATGACAATCCGTTGAACAAATCTTATACTAGTATATAAGAAATATTATGATATATCTCTATTTTATACCGTGATTTAACTTGTGTGAGCAACACGACAGGTGTCTTCTGAGGAGCAGGATCGGGTAACCAACCAACATAACTGACAATGCTACATATAATGTTCAACTTGATATATGTTCCGTCTATTGTTTACTGTCATGTAATATTAGTTTTGTGTGTTCTTTATCTCCAAAAAGACAGGGTGAAATTAACAGCTCTTCCAGATCTTCAATTCACAATAAGAGAAAATTACTTCATAAGCCATGATGATAGAACATTAAAACTAGTGTCTCAATGCCTTGATATAGTTAAAGCATTGGTTTAATTGAAACTCACCGAAGCGTTGAACAATTTACCAATTTTTAATCAAGGAGACTACTTTGATAGTCAGGAAAGATACTAATTTTGAATTAAAAGTACGATACAACAATATTTTTTGAATTGATCTTTGTCGTTTTTCATTTTATTGATATTTGACATTAGAAATATGACTATATTGTTTGTAGTATGGTGTCGGTAGGCAAGACAAAAATATTGCGACGGAAATAATTATTTCATGACAAGCTGTTGAACAATACTAACATTTGAAATATAATCCCTGGCTGTCGATTTATACTATTTCGTTAATTTGTACCATGATGGTCTAACAGGAGTAACACGACTTGTGCCACATGTGAAAACAGATCTGCTCACCCTTCTGGAACACCTTATATCACCAGTAGTGTTTGGTGGGCTTCGTGTTGCTAAGTCTTTAGTTTTTAGCTCACCTGGTCTAATAGAACCAAATTGCTTTTCTCATCTCTTGGCGTTCGTCGTCCGTCGTCGGCAACTTTTACAAAAAAATTCTCCTCTGAAACTATAAGGCCGAGTTTCACCAAACTTAGCCACAATCATCACTGGGGTATCTAGTTCATTAATTGTGTCCGATGAACCGGCCAACCATCCAAAATGGCCTCCATGGCTAAAAATTGATCACAGGGGTAAAATGTAGATCTGGCTTATATCGTTTAAAATGGGGGCATTTAGAGCAAATTTGACTGGATAAAGTTATTTATCAGATCAAGATCTATCTGCCCTGAAATTTTCAGATGAATCGGACAACCGGTTGCTAGGTTGCTGACCATGAAATCATAATTTTAAGGAAATTCTGTCGTTTTTGGTTAATATCTTGATTATTATTATAGATAGAGATAAACTGTAAAAAAAACTATAATGTTCAGGAAATTACGATCTACAAATAAGTCGACATTTTCAAAATTGTCAGTCGACCCCTTAAGGAGTTATTGCTCTTTATAGTCATTTCATTCTATTTTTTTTTTTCGTAAACTTTGTTTATTTTACAAAAATCTTCTCCTCTGAAACTACTGGACCAAATTCACCCAACTGGGCCACATACATTCACTAGGGTATCTAGTTTAAACATTGTGTCGGATGACCCCGCCTGTAAACAAAGAAGGCCGACATGACTTAAAAGAGAACATAGGGGTAAAATGCAGTGTTTGGCTTATATCTGTGAAAATAAGGCATTTAGAGCAAATCTGCTAGGGAGTAAAAATGTTAATCAGATTAAGATATATCTGTCGACAAATTTTCAGACAAATCTGACAACCCGTTTTGGGGTTGCTGTCCCTGAATTGGTTCTTTTAAGGATATTTTGCAGTTTTTGGTTATTATCTTAGATACCATTATATTATCGTATAATATTTAAAACTATTAATTATGTTTTGACCTAATTTCACATGATTTTCAAAGCATCAGTAAATACAGGTTAGCGACACAGGCTCTTGAGAGCCCACTGGGAGCCTCTAGTGTTATGTTATGTTTGGTATACTGTTAGTTGGCCTTTGATTGCTTTTCTTTTCTCGACATGTTTTTTCGGGTTATGAGTTTGAATATGCCTTTGATCTCTTTTCTTATACTTTTACTTCAATATTACAGTAGTAGTCTTTTCCTATTCTATTCATAACTTCTTAATTACGCTACATATTTAAACTGAACTGTACATTCAGAATTATAATTTAGTACGCCTGACGCTCGTTTCGTCTACATAAGACTCATCATATGTGACGCTCATATCAAAATAGTTGTAAATCCAAACAAGTACAAAGTGGAAGAGCATTGAAGACCCTAAATTCCAAAAAATAGTGTCAAATACGGCTAGGTAATCTATTCCTGCAATAAGAAAATGTTTAGTTTTTCGGAAATTCAAAGTATTGTAAACAGGAAATTTATAAATATAACCATGCACTTGATATTCATGTCAACATCAAAGTGCTGACTACTGGGCTGGTGATACCCTCGGGGTAAAACGTCCACCGGCAGTGACATCAACACTCAGAACTCCAAAGTGGTGAGACCGATTGTGTCGATAGGGCATGCGTCTCCTAGTTTATATATTGAAACCGACTGTGTCTATAGGAAATGCGTCTTCTAGTTAATATGCTGAGACCGATTGTTTCAATAGGGTATGCGGCTTCTTGTTTATATGTATGTTGAGACCGATTGTGCCGATATGGATGCGTCTCCTTGTTAATATGTTGAGACCGTTTGTGTCGATAGGATATGCGTCTCCAAGTTTATATGTTGAGACCGATTGTGTCAATAGCGTGTGCGTCTCCTAGTTTATATGTTGAGACCGTTTGTGTCGATAGGTAATGCGTCTCCTAGATTATATGTTGAGACCGATTGTGTCGATAGGGTATGCGTCTCCTAGTTTATATGTTGAGACCGATTGTGTCGATAGGGTAGGCGTCTACTAGATTATATGTTGAGACCGATTGTGTCGATATGGTATGCGTCTGCTAGTTTATATGTTGAGACCGTTTGTGTCGATAGGGTATGCGTCTCCTATATTATATTTATCACACGTCATGCGAATCCACATTCCATCAAAATATCACAACTAGTAGGAGACAATCGATAAATATAGAGTCCACAACTGCAACAAGTTTGTAACGATATCTCTCCACTCGAGACAGTTGAATTTTAATATTTTAAGTTCGAGGCTTGCCGAGCATTTTAAATGATCAAAATCTAAATGTTGAGAGTGGAGAAATTTCCTAATACACGAGTTATAGTTGTGGAATCTGTTTCTCTTATAAAGTTTGTCCTTCCTTTTCAAAGATTTGAAGAAAGTTGTGTACTTTTTTATGTGACGTTATCAGGCATGGTCGCCTTTTTTTTATGACGTCACAATAGGAAAATTCAGAAAAAAACCAAATAAATGTAATGTCACAAGTAGATTTCGACCAATCATGTTCACAAGTGAGGAGATATATTCTTCACACCGATCAGGAAATGTGAAAATAGCACAAAAAAATAGAGAAAATAGCATACCAAGCGGCTATCCCATATTTTGAAGATCTTAAACTTAATAAACATGTCCTTAGTAAATTGAAACACAGACATATCGTTTAGGTCAATTTATTCATGATGATGACCATGAAACGTATTATAATTGATTTAAATTTTTCGTCTTTTCACTTAAGTAGTACAAAATTTCATCGAAGGACCAGCTTAGGACCACTTCTAAGAGCTTGATTTTCTCGCTGCTTTGAAGACCAATTGGTGGCATTCGGCTGTTGTTTGCTCTTTGTTCTGGTTGTTGTCTCTTGGCATATTCCTATCTTCATCAAATCTGCATATATCTGTCAATCTGAAAAAGAGAAAGCGACCAATAACTCTAGTATAATGTTATAACATTGTACACCATAATTGTACATTTCAAAAATAACTGGTACATATTTGCAATGTAATTACAAAAACAAACTTATACACATATTAAAAATAATGTTTAACTGATGGTTTCTAGTTTTTGAGTTGCAGTTTATAAGTGAGCCGTGTTTTAAAGTCTTCACTGCACTCAACATCTTACAACCAGTCTAGTTGATTGTTCTATTCCCGTATTGTGCATGGGACAAGCTGTCATGTTTTTTTTATGATTGTGTGTATGCAGTTGATTATAATTGTCCAAATGGGAATGCGTTGAATGCGTGTGATATATGGTGGAATGATTTGGCTATATTTTTGTATTGTGTTGTGCAGAAGAGTAATACGGGATATTTTCATTCTTGCAGATAGTGGAGGTAGTGGAGGTAGATTAAATTGTTTCCAATTCATGTAACAGTACCTGGTTTTCAGGAATAGTTACTGTCAATAAAACATGCTGCGCGGCTTTTTTTATTTAAAAGATTTAATGTCTATTTATAAATAAATAAAGGTTTTTAACTTCCTCAGATGAGGGTTTGTTTGATTTTTTTTTTTTTTTAGATGTGTTGTTCATGTTCTACGAAACTTTAAAATCTAATTATTTACAAGTAACATTTATTCCGCTTCTTAAAATTTCTGTCAAGATGTAAGCAAATTAAATATTACCAACAGACATAGGTTTTTCAAAATAAGTATAATACAAAAAAGGCCACAGCAATATATTCCACTTTTCAATAGTCATAAATCGATTAAGCGAATCATATTCGGGGCAAAAACCAAAACCAATGGAAACATATCAGCCATAAAAGGAAAACAACAAACAATCGGACTATTTGATAAAAAATGCCATATATCTGGATGGTACAGGACATTTAAATATTAAAATGGTGGCTTGAAACTGGTTTTACAACTAGCCAAACCTCCAGCTTAGAAATGTTAATCTGGACAGTTATTTTCAACTGCATCCAGGGATTTCATGAGCGATTTCATGATATAGCTGATTTTATGATATTTCTCCAGTTTTTATAACATAATGACTAGTTTATCAAAGTGGATACATATAGATTCTACCACTGCATCGAGTGTAATACGATATTTATCCACTAGAGACAGTTAAATTTTCAAATTTTAAACGCGAGGATTGCCCGAGCAATTCAGTGGTTGTCGTTTGTTTATGTGTTACATATTTGTTTTTCGTTCATTTTTTTTAAATAAATAAGGCCGTTATTTTTCTCGCATGAATTGTTTTTCATTGTCTTATCGGGGCTTTTTATAGCTGACTATATGCGGTATGGGCTTTGCTCATTGTTGAAGGCCGTACGGTGACCTATAATTGTTAATGTTTGTGTCATTTTGGTCTTTTGTGGATAGTTGTCTCATTGGCAATCATACCACATCTTCTTTTTTATTGGTATAAAAATTATTGCGCAGTACAACTTACCCCTCTAGTAACCATAATCCCTACCGCCACCAAAAACAATAGAAAGAAACAAAATATAAACAACGTTTTTCTTTTCTTCATATCCGACATTTTGCATATGATTATTTAATATTATGATATATCACTTTTTTTTCAATTTCAGAAGCAATTGCAAACGTTAGTTGAATCAAATTTAATCTAAGATACAAAAATGGAAGTTATGTTGAAAATGCAATTTACAGGAGAAGAAAGGGAAAAAGGAAGTGGGGAAGTAAATTGGCAAAAATATCAAACATTGTGAGGTAGAAAAGTTATAAGGTCATAAACCCTCTACGAAAGTGCAGCTAATCACATGGAAGAAAACACCTACGTGTTCGTCAGTTTCCTTTAGATAAATACTTCCCTATACTAATCCTCTGTGCTAAAGAGGAAGTTTTTATTTCGACGAGATTCAAAAGATCCGTTTGTTTGTTAAATATATGTTTACAGCGTCATGATCGCGTATACATATTATGTTCGCAATGCTAAGTACATTGGAAACAAAATAAAGAAAAAACTCAGGATGCGAAAGAAAAAGGCAACAAAATTAAGAAAATATAGCTTTCTCTCGACAACCTTACTTATTAGCATGTCTCGTTGCTGAATTTCAATGCCCTATTTTTCTAATTTGATATCAAATATAGAAAGTTGATCACGACAAGTTATGTTTTTTCTTAGAATTTTTCCATACAATTCAATATCATAATCGTTTTATGAATGTATAATATTTAAGCTTGTAAAATATTAAAAAAAAATGTAAATATTTCTTTTGTCAAATTAACGCAATAATCTTAAAAGCATATATACAAATAAGTTAATTGAGCAGTTAATTATCATAATTAGTTGATATATTAAACTTTAGCTGTTTCAACGTACAATATAAAGGCTTGCAAATTCATGGCTTTAGATTACAGCACCGAAAAAGGCTTAGTCAATCCATGGCTATAAATACTGTTTCCCAAAGCAAAATATATGTATCGTGATATCATCTTGTTCTCAATCCACAAGACTGAGAAACGCGATTCTTAGTGGAGTAGCATAGGATTGACAATAAATTAAGAATAGCGACAATCAGTATTTACACGAAATCCTTGTGCACTTAATATCTAGTAAATATAATATATAGGGAATGACCCATGATGAACACAAGATATGTATTTTTATACTGCACTCGTTCTATTTAAGCAGTCGAAATGCGTTGACTGTATACTTCCATGTCATATACAGTCACTGACCCGATATCAGTTTTTCTCATGAATATTTAAATAGAAGATGCCGAAATGATATTAAATTATTCATACGACCTCTTCAACCTGTTCTTGTTTCCAATGCATACAACAGTGCATGGAACGACTCAACCTTGTTTCTTTTGCAATTATTGGAAAAACGTATTTCATTTGTTAATATTTTTTTGTTTGCAACCTATAAATCATTATGTTTTATGCTTATGGTTGATATTTTAGTCTATACTCAAACGATTTTGTTCACCATCGAGTGTTGGTTTCAACAGGTAAATGTACATTTCATTGTGTTGTATATTTCTCTGCAAGCATGATATGAGGCCTTTTTAAAGGGGATTTTTCCCAATGTTGAAATCAAATAAATAATCTTAACGCATTAAACAACAATTATAAATGTTTTTTTAGATTGCAGTATAAAGACAAAAATAGTGCATTGACTTGATATATCAACGATATAAGGATTCGGCCCGAAACGAGGCCATAGCTCGGCACAGCCTCGCATTTACCTGTTTCTAAGCCTCATACTTATATCGTTGATATGTCAAGTCAATGCACTATTATTGTCTATGTAGGTAGTAAAGTAAGTTATGTAAATTGGGGTTCTTTCCTGACTATTAGTCTGTTGGGAAGCCATTGTGACCTTTTAGTGCGAACTGGAAAATACTTAGAAATTATGATTCCCAAAGGATGCAAAGGTAAACATGCATATATGTTTTGCCCTGCTATACTTAAACTATATCCGTCGGCCAAAGTAAAGGAGAATGAAAGAGAACATGACAAGAAGTGCAAGAAATAGTTTCGAATTGACCAAAAAAATATAAATCATATTTATCAAAAATGTATCTACCATGTAAATGTCAACTATAGGGGGAGGGTTGGGATCCCGCTAACATGTTTAACCCCGCCACAATATGTATCTATGTGCCTGTCCCAAGTCAGTAGGTTGTAATTCAGTGGTTGTCGTTCATTTATGTATTACATATTTGTTTTTCGTTCATTTTTTTTTCATATAAAGGCCGTTAGGTTTTTCGTTTGAATTGTTATACATTGTCATTTTCGGGTCCTTTTATAGCTGACTATGCGGTATGCGTTTTGCTCTTGTTGAAGGCTGTACGGTGACCGATATTTTTAACTTCTGTGTCATTTTGGTCACTTGTTGAGAGTTATCTCATTGGCAATCATAACACATCTTCTTTTTTATATGACTCCGGTATATACATAGACATCATCTACATGTATGCAGTGTTCTTTTTCACACTGGTATAACCATATGAAAAGAGTCTATATCAAGGTGGGCAGTTATGAGCAGTTAGTTACATATCTTTTAGCCGAAAAACGGCATCTTAAATTTTGGAGTGACTGATGGACAGTCTAAGGAATACGTCACAGTCAAAATAATTGGCTCTGGGCAAGATTTTATGCTCCTGTTTACACTCCTTATTCTATTTGTTATAATATAGTTTTATTGATAGACGCAGCTTATTGGCTCTCTCCATTACTTAGTTTATAATGAGGGTTTTGCTAAGTAGCCCCCTGACCATATCTTCTCGAAATGGTTTCAACATCACTGTGTACGTGTATGGCACGCCGTTATTATATTTATTCAATTTCGAGATATCTTATTTAGTGAAATAAGATATCTTATAAACTAATTGAGATATCTTAATAACAAAATGAGATATCTTATATATTAATTGAGATATCTGATTTATTAAATAAGATATCTTATATATTAAATAAGATATCTTATTAAAATGTTTATAAAGATATCTTATTGAATATATAAGAGATCTTATTTAAAATATAAGATATCTCTATTAATTTATAAGATATCTTATTAACTATATAAGATATATTTTATATAGTTAATAATAGAGATATCTTAATTAATTATATCTTAATTAATTATAAGATATCTCCATCAGTTAATAAGATATCTCTATTAGTTTATAAGATATATCTATTAATTAATAAGATATCTCTATTAGTTTATAAGATATCTCTATTAATTAATAAGATATCTTATGAAGTACATATGTATGTATTTAAAAGATATCTTTATAAAGAAGTAAGATATCTTATATACTTTAGAAGATATCTTATTAATTAATAGAGATATCTTATTAACGTATAGAGATATCTTATAAACTAATAGATATCTTATAAACTTTTAAAGATATCTTATTAACTTATAGAGATATCTTATTATCTTATAGAGATATCTTATAAACTAAGACAGATATCTTATAAACTTTTAGAGATATCTTATTAACTTATAGAGATATCTTATTTAATTGGTTATACAGATATCATATTTAATATATAAGATATCTCCATAAGTTAATAAGATATCTCTATTAGTTTATAAGATATTTCTATTAATTAATAGAGATATCTTATTAACTTATAGAGATATCTTATAAACTGATAGAGATATCTTATTTACTTTCAAATTAAATAAGATATCTTATAAAAATTAAAGATATCTTAATACTTAATAAGATATCTTGTTAAATAAATAAGATATCTTCAAATTTGAATAAATATAAAAACGGCGTGCCATATACGTGACTCTTTTTTTATTCCAGAGAATTTGGTTAATCTATAAAATTAATCATAAGAAGCGTTAAAAATATTGACGTCACACTTTATACATTTATTGCGTCTGAATAGAACTTACTATAAAAACAAAAAATAAAAATGCTTTTTGATCAATATCTCGATTTACATATATTATGATATGTGTGATAAATAGTTACTTTAACCCAAAAAAGGATGAATGTCCAATATGCGGAATTTATGGTGATTTTAGGTGGGAAAAACAAGGCATCCCCCCAGATGGACATTTCAAACAAAAAAAAGTTATACCTGTAATTTATACTACATTTTCCCCCAAAATTGAAATTGGTTTGGTGTGTCCTTATAACTTAAAAAAACCCAACTTTTTAATAAAAAAAATTGTAACATCGCTAATTTGTACTGATATAGCTCCTAAATAAGACAGTATAACCAAACTATTAATCAAAGACTATCTTGAAGATAAGATTCGAATATCGCTTAGACTTTTTGCATTTTTTGTGTTGTTATATTAAATTTTGATGTTTCTATCATATTTTTTCGGATGTTGGTTTAATTCATAGTCATTCTGGTTCATTTCAACTTTATAGTATACTAGTTTATCATTTTATTAAAAACAAAATGTATCGATTATTGTGTGCATTCCCATGGCTGTCAATACTCTTGACTTACTTTCTATTCAATGTTCACATTTATTACATATATGCAAGGAACAACTGCCGTCAAACTGATGTAGGTGCCTGTACATAACCAATAACACGATAATTTATTATATAGCAATGAAGCCCAAATGTGCGTGTGCAATATACACATGACTTAAAATAAGGCCATTGTAAACAAGTTTCAAAACAACACAAACAATTTTTCGAAACCTTTTTTGAACATGGTATTATGTGTAACAAATGCAGTCAACAGCAATTTTGTCGCAAATTCACTAACTGTGTAGATACTAGTAATGACATTTTTACCACCGTCCCTGCACCGGTACCTAAGTCATCAGGAAACAAAACAACACCACAGAACAAATCAATTACACTTCAAATCGTGATTGTAGGTAAATCATCAAGAAGCAATTGCATCTGTATCACAACGAGGGGCCGATTTGTTAAAATGCCAGTAAAGGCCATATAACATGTGTTAGTAACACGAGGTGTTCTATGACCAACTGATGTAAGATGTTCTCCAGTTCAAATATCTTATCTTATAGACGATAAAAACTTAAAAGACAAATACAGATATACATATATTCAAAATGAGAAAAACAGCATCCCATTTGAATTTGTTCGATATTATTTGGCTTGTTGACAAGTTAAGTGGTATGGTACCTTATGCGCATAAGGGGGGTTAATAATTAAACAAAGTCAATATGAAAAACTCAATAGTCTTTGCCTTGTTTTTGGTAGGAATACCTGTTCAAAGTATAAACATAAATAATGTGACGTATGTTCATGTACTACAATAAGCATCTATCTGGCTATTTAAAACACGATTTACCTATGTTATCGAATGAAAAGAATTCACAGGAAAATGGCTCTAGCTTTTTATAAAAAAAAGAGGTTTGTGTGAAGCCTTTGCAACCGTGACTCATATCGATGACATGCCGTATAAGAGTTTTGTAAGCCCTTGCAACCATCGATACCGATGTGACATGCCATTATACATACAAGAGGTTTGTGTGAAGCCTTTGTAACCGTGACTTATATTAATGACATGTCATTATACATACAAGAGGTTTGTGTGAAGCCTTTGTGACCGTGACTTATTTGGATGACATGCCATTATACATACAAGAGGTGTGTGCGAAGCCTATGTAACCGTGACTTATATTAATGACATGTCATTATACATACAAGAGGCTTGTGTGAAGCCTTTGTGACCGTGACTTATATTGATGACATGTCATTATACATACAGAAGGTTTGTGCGAAGCCTTTGTAACCGTGACTTATATTGATGACATGCCATCATACATACAAGAGGTTTGTGTGAAGCCTTTGTAACCGTGACTTATATTGATGACATGCCATTATACATACAAGAGGTTTGTGTGAAGCATTTGTAACCGTGACTTATTTTGATGACATGCCAATATACATACAAGAGGGTTGTGTAAAGCCTTTGTAATCGTGACTTATATAGAAGGCATGCCATTATTCATATAAGAGGTCTGAAAGCCTTTGCAACCGTGACTATATCGATTACATACCGTTATACATATAAGGGGTTTGTAAGCCTTTGCAACCGTGATCGATATCGATGTAACATGCCGCTATCAATATAAGGGGTTTGAGTCAAGCATTTGTAACTTGATTGCTATCGACAACATGCCGTTATACATATAAAAGGTTTGTAGGCTTTTGCAACCGTGACTTATATCGATAGCATGGCGTTATACATGTAAGGGATTTGTAAGCCTTTGCAACCGTGATCAATATTGATTTGACATGCAATTAATTATATTAATAATATGTATACAAAAATTTTTGAAACGAATTGAATGTTTACAAACGTTTTTTTCCCATTTTTTTCTCATTTAAGTAGATATGGAAGAAAGTACTTTATCCATTGTCAAAGTTTCAAGTATACTCAAGTGGCTTTGTATCAACTATTCTCATAAAAACGTCACTGATATCGAAAACATGCTGTAATACATATAAGGGATTTGTGTCAAACCTTTGCAACCGTGACTGATATCGACAACACGCCATTACACATATTAGGGATTTGTGTAAAACCTTAACAACCGTGATTTATTAGACAACATGCCATGATATATATATATACAAAATTATTGAAACGAATTGAATGTTTATGGACGACTTTTTCATACGTGTTTCTCATTTTAGTGGAAAGTACTTAATCCATGGCCAAAGTTTCAAGTTTCTCAAGTGGTTGTGTGTTCACTTTTCTTATTGAAATAGGCACAAACAATGATGAATGCGATGAAAGTTGACGCTCATAGTAGTACTAGTGTGTAAACAAGTTAAAATATCCAAGTCATAAATTTGTTATATATTACATAATTAAATTGGACACTAGATCACAGTTGACACTAATACTATAATATTTAATTATATAAACCAAAAAAGGGTAAGTTCTTTTTCCATTCTATGTTTCTCAAATTACGAATAGGTTTCGTGAGAGATTATGCCTGATATTCAAATGATGAAGACATAATCTTTCAATCAGTTTAATTGAGGTCTGGAGCTGGCATGTCAGTTAACTGCTAGTAGTCGGTTGTTATTTATTTATTATTGTCATTTTATTTATTTTCTTTTGTTACATCTTCTGACATCGGACTTTAATGTGCGTATTATTATGCGTTTACTTTTCTACATTGACTAGAGGTAAAGGGGAGGGTTGAGATCTCCTAAACATGTTTAACCCCGCCTCAATTTTGCGCCTGTCCCAAGTCAGGAGCCTCTGGCCTCTGTTAGTCTTGCATGATTTTTAATTCTAGTTTCTTGTGCATAATTCGGAGTTTAGTATGACGTTCATTATCACTGTACAAGTATACATATATTTCAAGGAGCCAGCTGAAGGACGCCTACGGGTGCGGGAGTTTTATTTTGCTGCATTGAAGAACCGTGGGTGGCCGTCGGCTGTTGTCTGCTGTATGGTCGGGTTGTTATCGCTTTGACACATTCCCCATTTCCTTTCTCAATTTTATTTGTATTTTGGTTCCTCAAATCATCGTTTACAAAGTACCGTAATGGTCATTTTCAAAACGACATGTGAAAAAAATAACAATTTCACGGCCAAACAGCAAATTTAGCGAAAAGATAATCCACATAATAGCAGAAATTTTGGCAACATGAGTGTTACTTATACCGAGGGGGAACTATCAAAAACTCTTAAGTTTTGATCCTTAAACTGTTGGTCTCTCGAGAACGCCTAATGATTATTTAAGTTAAACAAAGAGACCAAACACTCAGCGATCTTAATATAAATTTATGTTGCCTCAGATTCTAATCTCTCAATGAAAAGCTTTAACAAACTTTGGATAACACAAAATGCGTCTTTTATCTGTGAACTTCTTTCGATTTTAACGTCAATGAGGAGTTTTTTGTAGACGAAACGCGCGTCTAGCGTTCACTATCTTAAGCCTGGTATATATAATGAGTTTATATATAGAGCTATATTTTCAAGTATTCAATCAAAAAATCAAGTTTCTATGAAAAGAAACTAGATTAAAAATGGACCACTTGCAATATGTGCCAGGCTTTATATTTTCAAAGAGGGGTGGTGCATCTGCATATTAATATCAAAATAAAATATTGAAAACACAAAATCTATAATATTCATCATCCAAATTTACATTCAGAATTCCATACAAAAAATGTTTACCAATAAATCATAACATGGTACGCTTATTTGTCAAGTACCATATCAAACTAAATTAATAGTTGAATTATTTATTTCTTTTAAAATTTTAGATTTTCTAGAATAATGAATCATACAGACGAAGAACTTTCACTTGAATTTTACCATTATTTATGTAACATTGTTGGTTCAGAAGATGTTGTGAAAATAAGACGAGTTTTATTCACGATCATGGACTATGTTCACAATGGTAATGGTATAATCACTTTGATAAGCAGTGGAAGTAAGGCAGAAGGTTTAGATCTAAAAGGCAGTGATTTTGACATTATGTTTGTGTATGATGTTTTTCAGGTATATGAGAATAACAATAATGTGATAAATGGTCATTTACATAGGCATTTTTTAATGGAAACAAATGACACAAAACCTGGGTTTACGAAATTAAAGACGTGTCCATTTTTTAAAAACATACCTTTTTTGAAGACTTTTGGTGATACTTTAGGCGAAGAAACTTTTATCTCAAGCAAACGTTTTAAGGAATTCTTTTTGGTAGATGATATGATTATACATGGTCCTTGCATATCTAATTCAGTTTTCGATTGCGCATTTTGTATCCGATGTAAAGAATGGATAACATCAGCTCAACCGTGGATTAACAGACCAAGATCTACGTGGCCAGATTACAAACTTGTAACGTCGATAGTGCAATATGGTGTTCTGTTTGTTCCTATTGGATCTAAATATTCACCTCACGAACACCTAGAATGGCGAATTTCATTTTCAATGGCAGAAAAACAATTAATCTATTCTTTTTCACACACTCAATTATTATGTTATTCGTTACTAAAAATTATTTTAAAAGACATAATCAAACCGAAACAGGGTGACCTAATTTGTTCATATTTCCTTAAAACAATAATGTTTTGGTTAAGTGAAGAGTCATGTCCTTCAGACTGGAAACCCGAATCATTTTTGTCTTGTTTTCTGAACTGTCTTAGTCGACTGAATTACTGTGTAGAATACAAAACATGTCTTCATTATTTCATCCCAGAATACAACTTATTTGAGGATAGATTCACTGATGACCAACAAGTATCTTTACTGAATACGTTGCAGCTTATATATATGTCACCATGGACTGCCATTTTCAATACGTTGACCTTTCAAAAGTATATGTTAGATACAAGAAATGCACACGGGTTAAAACTGACAGCTTCCGCATTGCCATGTCTGAGTATGTGTAATGATTTTTTTAATAACGAAAATTTAAATCTATCAGGATTTGAATCACCACTTAAACGTGCTATAACATGTTGTATTAATTTTCCAGACCAGGAATTATGTCAATACGTGACGTCTTTCATTTCAAGCCGATGTACACAATCATATCATGCTCGGAATTTTACAAGAAATAACAAATCTTTCTATAAATACAACCATATCATAGTTGGTACTGTCAGGATTGGGCTATCTTTCGATGTATTGAACTCTTGGATATTGTTTGCATCCTTTTTGTATCAATGTAAACGTTTCAAAGAATGCATTTCTATAATAAATTACTGCTTATCTAAGTGTTCTCCAGATAAAATACCGGGCTATTTTTCACACGTTTGTTGCAGCTTAGAAAAACAGACAGTTTTTGAGAGAATGCGTCAGAGAGTTGGTTTGTTAGCAACATGTAAAAATCTTATCATTCGCGATGTTGTTTTCTACTATCCCTTTACTTTACTTCCAAAAGAACTGGCAAGGCTACAGAGAATACGTCGCAGATTGATTTATGTTCCGTCTGTTGTTTACTGTCATGTAATATTATTTTTGTGTTTTCATCATCTTCGAGATGACAGGGGGAAATTAACCGCTCTTCGAGACCTTCAACTCACAATAAGAGAAAATTACTTCATGAACCGTGGTGAGCCATCATTGTTGACAGTGTATCAATGCCTCGATATAGTAAAAGCATTGGTATAATTGAAGTCCACTGAAGCGTTGAACAATTTACCACTTTGGAATCAAGGAGATTACATTAACAGTCATGAAAGATACTAATTCTGAATTAAAAGCATGATACAACAATGTCTTTTGAATTAGTCTTTTTCGTTTTTCGTTTTATTGATATTTGTCTTTAAAAAAATATGACTATATAGTTGTAGTCTGGTGTCAGTAGACAATACAAAAATATTAAGAGGGAAATAACTATTTCATGACAAGCCGTTGAACAAAACTAACATTTGAAATATTATCCCTGGCGGTCGATTTATACTAATTTACACTAATTTATACCATGATGGTCTAACAGGAGTAACACGACTTGTGCCACATGTAAAAAAAGATCTGCTCATCCTTCTGGAACACCTTAGATCACCAGTAGTGGTTGGTGGGCTTCGTGTTGCCAAGTCTTTAGTTTTGGCTCACCTGGTCTTAAAGACCAAATGAGCTTTTCTCATCACTTAGCGTCCGTCGTCAGTCGTCGTCCGTCGTCGTCAACTTTTACAAAAAATCTTTTCCTTTGAAACTGCAAAGTCAAATTTTACGAAACTTAGCCACAATCATCACTGGGGTATCTAGTTCAAAAATTGTGTCCAATGACCCGGCCAACCAACCAAAATGGCCTCCTTGGCTAAAAATATATCATTGCGGTAAAATGTAGATCTGGCTTATATCGTTTAGAGCAAATTTGACGGGATAAAGTTATTCATCAGGTCAAGATCTATCTGCCCTAAAAATTTTCAGATGAATCGGACAACCGGTTGTTAGGTTGCTGACAATGAAATCATTATTGTTAGGAAATTTTGTCGTTTTTGGTTAATATCTTGAATATTATCATAGATAGAGATGAACTGTAAAATTACAATAATGTTTAGCAAAGTACGATCTACAAATAAGTCAACATATTCAAAATTGTCAGTCGACCCCTTAAGCAGTTATTGCTCTTTATAGTCATTTTAAACAATTTTTCGTAAACTTTATTTTTACAAAAATCTTCTCCTTTGAAACTACTGGACCAAATTTAACCCAACTGGTCCACAGTCATTCACTAGGATATCTAGTTTAAACAGTGTGTCGGATGACCCCGCCTGTAAACAAAGAAGGCCGACATGACTTAAAAGAGAACATAGGGGTAAAATGCAGTGTTTGGCTTATATCTCTGAAAATAAGGCATTTAGAGCAAATCTGCTAGGGAGTAAAATTGTTAATCAGATTAAGATCTATATGCCAACAAATTTTCAGACAAATCTGACAACCCGTTGTTGGGTTGCTGTCCCTTAATTGGTTCTTATACGGACATTTTGCAGTTTTTGGTTAGTATCTTAGATATTGATAATATTTAAAACTATTAATTATGTTTTAACCTTATTTTACATGATTTTTAAAGCATCAGTAAATACAGGTTAGCGACACAGGCTCTTGAAAGCCTCTAGTTTAATGTTATGTTTGATATACTGTTAGTTGTCCTTTGATTGCTTGTCTTTTCTTGCCATGGTTTTTTTCGGGTTATGAGTTTGAATATGCCTTTGATCTCTTTTCTTATACTTTTACTTCAATATTACAGTAGTAGTCTTTTCCCATTCTATTCATAACTTCTTAATTATTCAATTACGCTACATATTAAAACTGAACTCTACATCAAAAAAATTAAATTAAAATTACACACCAAGATAATAGTTATCAAAGTTACCATAATTATAATTAAGTACTCTAGACGCGCGTTTCGTCTACATAAGACTCATCATATGTGACGCTCATATCAAAATAGTTATAAATCTAAACAAATCTAAAGTTGAAGGGCATTGAGGACCCAAAATTCCAAAAAATAGTGTCAAATACGGCTAAGGTAATCTATTCCTGCGATAAGAATTTTTTTAGTTTTTCGGCAATTCAAAGTTTTGTAAACAGGAAATTTATAAATATAACCATGCACTTGATATTCATGTAAACATCAAAGTGCTGACTACTGCGCTTGTGATACCCTCGGGGATAAAACGTCCACCGGCAGTGACATCAACACTCAGAACTCCAAAGTGGTGCGACCGATTGTTTCGATAGGGCATGCGTCTCCTAGTTTATATATTGAAACCGATTGTGTCTATAGGAAATGCGTCTTCTAGTTTATATGCTGAGACCGATTGTTTCAATAGGGTATGCGGCTTCTTGTTTATATGTTGAGACTGATTGTGCCAATATGGATGCGTCTCCTAGTTAATATGTTGAGACCACATTGTGTCGATAGTGTATGCGTCTCGTAGTTTATATGTTGAGACATATTGTGTCGATAGGGTATTCGTCTCCTAGTTTATTTGTTGAGACCGTTTGTGTCGATAGTGTATGCGTCTCGTAGTTTATGTTGAGAAAGATTGTGTCGATAGGGTATTCGTCTCCTAGTTTATATGTTAAGACTGATTGTGTCGATAGGGTATGCGTTGCCTAGTTTATATGTTTAGACTGATTTTATCGATAGTGAATGCGTCTCTTAGTTTATATGTTGAGACAGTTTGTGTCGATAAGGTATGTGTCACCTAGTTTATATGTTGAGACCGATTGTTTCGATGAGTATGCGTTGCCTAGTTTATATGTTGAGACTGATTATGTCGATAGGGTATGCGTCTCCTTGTTTATATGTTGAGACCTATTGTGTAGATAGGGTATGCTTCTCCTAGTTTATATGTTTAGACTGATTTTATCGATAGGCAATGCGTCTCTTAGTTTATATGTTGAGACCGTTTGTGTCGATAACCGATTGTGTCGAAAGGGTATGCGTTGTCTAGTTTATATGTTGAGACCGATTGTGTCGATAGGGTATGTGTCTCCTAGTATATATGTTGAGACCGATTGTGTAAATAGGGTGTGCGTCTCCTAGTTTATATGTTGAAACCGATTGTGTCAATAGGGTATGCGTCTTCTAGATTATATGTTGAGACCGATTGTGAAGTAAGGGTATGCGTCGCTTAGTTTATACGTTGAGACCGATTGTTTAGATATAGTATGCGTCTCCAAGTTGATATGTTGAGACTGATTGTGTCGATTGGGTATACGTCTGCTAGGTGATATATTGAGACCGATTGTGTCGATAGGATATGCGTCTCCTAGGTGATATATTGAGACCGATTGTGTCGATAGGGTATGCGTCTTATAGTTGACATATTAAGACTTCTTGTGTTGAAAGGGTATGCGTCACTTAATTGATATGTTGATACTAGTAGGAGAAAATCGATAACTGCAACGAGTGATTTACGACATTTCTCCACTCGAGACAGTTGAATTTTAATATTTAAGGCGCGAGGCTTGCCGATTTTCAAATGATAAAGATAACACTGTAAAGAGTGAAAAATATCGTAATACACTAGTTATAGTGGTAGAATCAGGTTTTTTACTCTTATGAAGTTTTTCGTTCCTTTTCAAAGAGTTGAAGAACGTTGGGTACTTTTATATGTGACGTCATCAGGCAGAGCCGCCTTGTTTCATGACGTTACAATAGAAAAATTCAGAAGAAACCAAGAAAATTTAAAGTCATAAGTAGATATCGACCAATCATTTACCGGGCACAAACTTTTCCTTAGTAAGGAGAACTATTTCTTACACCGATCAGGAAATGTTAAAATAGCACAAAAAATAGAAAAAATAGCATACCAAGCGGCTATCCCATTTTCTGAAGATCTTAAACTTTATAAACATGTCCTTAGTAAATTAAAAAAAACAGACGTACCGTGTAGGTCAACTTATTCATGATGATGACCACGAACCGCAATATAATTGATTACAATCGTTCACCTTTTCACTGAACTAGTACACAATTTTATTTCAATACCTGCTGAGGACAACCTCTGAATGCTGGATTTTTTGGCTTCTTTGATGCCCCATTGGTGGCCTTCGGCTGTTGTTGACTGTTTGGGTAGGTTGTTGTCTCGATGGCATATTCCTTTTCTATTCTCAGTTTCACCTTCATCACATGTATCTATAAATTTGAAAAAGAGACAGCGACCAAATACTCTAGTATAATGTAATTACATTTTTCACCATAATTGTACATTTCACAAATAACTGGTACATATTAGCAATTTAAGTAGAAAAACAAACTTATACACATATACTGGTCAACAAAAGAAACGATACAAGACTTTTTTTCAAATTAAAGATAAAGTTTTCCATTCAATGGACCAATATTGAAGGAAGTAATAATTAATCATTATGGAAATATAAATCCGTTAAATTTTTTATTTTTTTTCCCTTTCGTGACGTTTTTTTCGCGATTTTTTCTTTTTACAAAATTTACATAAAACGACAATTTTAAAAAAAGAAGTTCCAAATAATGATGCCAACTTCTTTTTTAAAGGTAAAGACAGTGTTTGCCATCAAGTTGTTTTTTAAAATCATACAGTTTCTTCGTTTATTTGTTAAGCAAAGTTTGTCCCAACGAGAAATCGTTAAAATGTATACATTATCAACTGATTTACCATAGACAGTATGTGCAAAGTGATATTCAAAAAGCGGTAACAATTAAAAACTTATCCGAAAGGTTCCAAATTTACTGTGTGTTGTTTTCATATCTAAAGCATTGATTTGAGACGAAAATAAAAAAAAAAAAAATTATTATTTTTTGAGATTTCAAAAAACACTTTTTTCCCAAAAATTTGAAAAAAAATAATATTTCAACCCATTACTTACAACATGAACATTACTTGATTAGCATATCGAATATTTTTAAACAAATTTGAAATTTTATTTAGAACTTAGAAAATTATGTGCCGATTTTTTATTCAACTTTCTGCCAAACTAATTTGCATCCTACGATCGTTTACACTGAATTTAGATGCTTTCCGTCAAGTTTTGATTTTCATTATCACATGTGAATACATTGCAAATGAAAGCTTTTTAAAATAGTGTATCTCATATTTTTTTTATATTTAATACTTTTTGATAACTTTTATTTCAAAGTCGTGTATCGTTTCTTTTGTTGACTAGTATATTAAAAAAAAATGTTTAGCTGATGGTTTCTAGTTTTCGAGCTGCAGTTTAGTGAGTTGTCTATTAAAGTCTTCACTACACTCAACATCTAACAACGAGTCTTGTAGTTGGTTCTATTCACTTATTGTGCGAGGGACAAACTGTCTTTTTTATGAACATGTGTATGCAGTACAACATAACTGTCCGGATGAGAATGTCTTCATTTTCTTGTAGGGTTTATGATATATGGTGGAATGAGTATGGTTATATTGTTGTGTATTGCTGTATGCAGTAAAGTAATCAGGAATTTTTTTCGTTCTTGCAGATATTGGTGGTTGTTTAAGTTGTTTCCAATTAATGTAACAGTACCTGCTTTTCTGGAATAGTAACTGCACGGCTTTTTTATTTTATTTTAAAATATTTAATGTCTATTTATTTATAAAGGGTTTAAACTTCCTCAGATGAGGGTTTGTTTGATTCATATTGATGTGTTGTTCATGTTCTACTAATCTTTAAAATCTAATTATTTACAAGTGAAAACTTTTTCGGCTTCTTAAAATTTTTATCAAGAAGTTAGCAAACCTAATTTCTCTTATTTTTGTAGTATTTTCACATTTCCTGAGCAGTGTGAGAAAAATATTTCTCCTTACTAGTGAAAAATCTGTTCTCGGCAAAAGATTAGTCGAAATTTGATAATGACGTCTGCATGTTTTGTTTTCTTCTGAATTTTCCTATTGTGACGTCATGAAAAAAGGCGGCAATGCCTGATGACGTCGCATATAAAGAACACAAGATTTTGAAAATCTTTGAAAAAAGAACGATAAAAAGCATTAGGGAACTATAACTCATGTATTGCGATATTTCTCCACTCTCGCAAGTTAAATTTTATTATTTAAAGTGCTCGGCAAGCCTCGCGCTTTAAATAATAAAATTTAACTGTCTCGAGTGGAGAAATATCGTAATACACTTGTTGCAGTGTAAGAATCTATATATTACCAACAGACATGGGTTTTTCGAAATAAGTATTATACATACAAAAAAAAAGACCCCAGCAATAAGTACCGCATTTCAATAGTCATAAACCGATTAAGCGAATACAAATTCGGGTAAAGAACCAAAGTCGAGAAAAACATATCAACCATAACAGGAAATCAACATATGTTGATACATAATAAATAGGAAAGTAAAAGTGGATACAATAGATCAAATTGATTTCACGCTTCGTATTTCATAAGCAAATGCTCGGCTTAAATCGATGGTTATCTTCCAATTCGTAGCGACTGCATAAAAATATAGAATATACACAATATACATATATATAAGGAGATGTAGTATGAGTGTCATATGATTTACCACAGGTCAAATGAGGTTGATGTAAGCAATTACAAGTTAGCTATTGCATCACGGGTTCTAACATATGATGTCATATAAGAAAATAACCATTATGCCGTCCTTTTCCCCATTATTAGTACATTACCGAAAGCTACTGTTGACAGTAGTTAATTTGTTTTACAACCCGACGGGTGCCACATCTCTGGAGTACTTGAGTTCAATGGAATTCGTGCTGCTCCGTCTGTATTGCGCAGTACAATATTTCTTAATAAAGGTTTGTCTTTTTGTCGTGTTTGTTATTTGGCAATAAGCGTATTAATTTTATTCATATTTCTCCTGCCTTTATATATCTATCCCTTTTTATAAGAATGACTGTAATTTTTTTTCTGTCTATGCAGAAATAACATAAAAAATGTTATTGACAGTGTGAACCACATTTTTTAAAATGTTATTTCGAAAAGACTAGCAAAATATTACAGTTAGTTCTTATAATTTAATTTTATATTCTATTTTAAACAGGCGTAAATCATGAAGAAACGTTGATAACGTCATGGTCACATGACAAAATTGTGTCTATGATAGGACAAACAAAACGACGTCAGCCAATCATAAGACGCGTTATGTATACATACAAAATTAAATCATTGTAAAATAAATAAAACGATAACAGGTATACCAGTTATTGAGCAGTACAGCTTACCACTCTAGAAACCAAAATCCAAACCGCCACCACAAAACAGACAAGAACAAAATATAAACAAAGTTTTTCTTTTTATTCATATCCGGAAAAAACCTGTAGAATTTTATCATACTAACATTTGGTATATGAATTTTTAATATTATGATTTCTAACTTTTTTTTCAATTTCAGAAGCAACAGCAAACGTTTGTTAACCCAAATTAAATTTTAGTTACAAAAATGGATAATGTGTTGAAAATACAACTTTCGGGAGAAGAAATGGAAAAAGAAAGTGGGGAAGTAAATTGGCAAAAATATCATGCATTGTGAAGTTGAAAAGTTATAAGGTCCCAAACCCTCTACGAAAGTGCAATTAAGCACAAGGAAGAAAACGCCTACGTGTTTGTCAGTTTCTCTTAGATAAATACTTCCCTATACGAAAACTTTGCGCTTAAGGGGAAGTTTCTTTTTCTACGAAATTCAAAAATCCGTTTGTTTATCAAATATACGTTAACAACATCATAATCAGTTATACATTTAATGTTCGCAATGCGAAACAAAATATAGAAAAACTGAAGATGCGAAAGAAAAAAGCAACAAAATTTTTAAAAAATATGAAAATATAGCATTCTCTTGGTATTTCCTGTAAGATATCTCGTGGCTGAATTTCAATGCCCTATTATTGTAATTTTATATCAAATATAGAAACTTGATCATAACAAATTATGTTTTTTCTTAGAATTTTACATTACAATCCAATATCATAATCTTTTTATGAATGCATAGTATTTCAGCTTATAAAATATCAATGAACAAAAAAATCTTTTGTAAATATTTCTTTTGTAAAGAGAACACAATAATCTTAATTATCGCTATTCTGTGCATTTTTCTTTTGATCTTTTTTTGTGATAATTTTCATATCATGCTCCTCGCTTGAGATGGAAAAATTATCAATTGAAACTAAGGCGGTCACGTGGTGTTGCTAACAAAATTGACATGAAATTGACAACGTCGTCATAGGTAAAATAGCGATAAATAGATTATCATTGGTCATCTCAACTCGATTGCTTTTCTCACTTTCGCTGTACCAGCTCAAGCGAGAAAATCAATCTCGTTCAGATGATCAACGATAATCTATAAATACATTATATACAAACATGTCAAATGAACAATTAATTATCATACATAGTTGATATAAAAAAAAACTTTAGCTGTTGGAACGTATCATACAAAAGCTTGCAAGTTTATGGTTTAAGATAACAGCACCGAAAACATTTTTTTTTTACTTCTGCAGTCTCAATTAGTCATCCATGGCTATAAATACTATTTCCCGAGGCAATATTAATGGCACTGCATCGTGATGTCATCTAGTTCTCAATCCAATAGACTGAGAAAAGCATGAGATTTGACTATAATTTGGAATAGCGACAATTAGTATTTACACGAAATCCTTGTTATGCACTCAATATCTAATAAATATAACATGTCCCAAAATTAACACATGATATGTACACGGGTGTCATTCGATTTAACGAGAGATAGGTCGTGAAAGAATATCTAACGGCGGTCAAGTATTGAGAGACGATCGTGACAGCTTTGATAACGGATCGTGAAAGACATTTCATGTAAATTCTAGTTCAGAATCTTTGAAAAATCCCTTAATTTTCAAAACGCGGAACAAATGTGAAGAAAAATTATGTCTGTCAAAATGGATAAGGTTCCTCTTCATAACTTTGAAATAAGATGACGAAAATGAAAAAACACAAAAGGCGCAATGCATGTCAATGAAATTAATAACAAATAACACGCTTTATGTACCTATGATGTTCATATTTCAGTTTATCATGACATGATTGAAATTTTATCGTTGGTGTTTCTGATTTTACAGTAAAATTAAAGTAAGTTCTTCCCTTAAAAGCATTAATTTGTATATGAAACCCTTGAATTTGTTAAATTTCCGTCAAACTTGATCGTGAAAGATCAGACAACACATTATATTGATTGTGAAAGATAATGCGTGACCAGACTTAATACTAGTAATCAGAAATCAGTATTTCTTTTACCATTTGTTACACCTGCAACTGGTTAAAGCCTGTAAATAGTTTGATAAGGATGAACATTAAAACTATCTTTTTCTATTCAACACTTTACCTCGAAAGTAAAAAAATCAACAACTAAAACGTGTCTTGACAAGTGTGAAAGATTCAGCTCTGGGAATCGGTCAAGTGCAATTCAGGTAGACCGACACTATTTAGCCAATAATATGGATATGCAACGTTTAAACCAAAATGATATCCCTCAAACAAAAAATTACAGCAAAACAGCATTATGTATAGTTCATGAGTAATTTGAAATTAAATGATAACCAACATTTTGTGCAACAGTACTCTCTTAAGTTTTTTGTATACAAGCAGAAGTGGATTGATTTAACTATATACTACAGACTATATAATACCAGAGCGCAAATGCTATAATGTCTCGTCTGCTTTACTTATGATAGTATATTTGTTGAAGGTCTATAATATCAAGGGTTTTACTAGAAGTGTCAAATGCGCTTAAGATCGTCAATAATTCATTAAAAGAATTCAAGGTAAGAATACCCCGCCATACAGATCTCTACTAATGTCCCATACACCAAATAAAATTGTGTTCCGATTCTTACAGTGACTTAGAAACTGACAAATGTAAAAGATTGCTTGGATAATTCATTCGGAACATAAGGTCAAAAGTATATGAACCCTGATCGACAGCCATACATAGACATCTTACTATCATGCAATATATCAAATACAATTGAAGTCATCCTGGTCATATATGAAACATGCAGACAGACACGTACACCATACACGAAATACCTTGGCACATATCCAAAAGGCCAAACAACATAAAACGAACATTGCCGAATGATGCATGATAATGAGTTCTATGTTATTTGAAACCTTGCAGATGTCGAAAATATGCAATCATAACAACAGAGAGTTATCTTAAAGCTTAACGAATCCGCGATACGGACTTGACCACAAAATGAATCGTTATCCATGAAATGAGGCAAATTCAGGGTAAGGTGAAACCTTTCTGACGGACATGTCGTTTATAGGATTCAATATACAAGAAGTGGGTATCATATAACTTGTGATAAGTGAGTAGTTCACATGACAATTAAAAGATTCATTCTACAATCATCCAACTATTTTACATTTCATTTTCTGAAAAAATTAATACTTTGAAATGCTAAAACCTATAAAAGATGTTGACCTATATCGCTTTTCTCAATACCAATAACAAATGGTAATAATGATATCATTAAAGAATAATTCTGAACATCTGTGTAACTTCAGATCTTTCACGATCCTTTTCACGATCTTCAAAAATGCGGTACGTGATCCATTCACGATTCGAAAAATCATTTTTTGAGTAAAAAATTCTTTGTTTACCAAGTTTTAGATTATGCTTATACAAAACAAATATGGGAACCATTTGTTTAATTAAAAAAGAATGCCCTTATTCGGATAAAAGTAGTTTTTCTAGTCGAATTTGTGAAAAAATCATATTGTTTACATTTTTTATGTCATTGAAATGTCGAGAAGCAATCTGCCTTTTGTTGTTTTGTAATAACTATGAACTTTTAAAACTGGATATCCTCACATACTGATTATTATGCTGCACCATTTTGACAGACAGATTTATTTTGTCGATGATTTGTCAAATCAAATTTGTTAATTAATTTATTTGGAATATTTATTGACCTTTCATATGTCTTCTTGATTGAATGTCTTTCACGATCCGTTACCAGAACTTCAATGTCAACTATGCAGGTTAGGGCGATTGTTTGGATCCCGCTAACATGTGTCCACAGAACAATTATTAAACATTATTAATGTTTTATTGTGGGTTTTTTTAAATATACATATTTTAAAACTATTGAAACTTTATGAACTCCTAGGCTTTTTTATTTACACTTGCTACTGCTCAAAGTTGATACGGAAGAAAATACTTCATCCATTGCTATAGTCTCAAGTATCGTTGAGTGGTTTTGACTATTTTTTTATTATGATAAAGACTAACAATGAATTGGATATAGATTGACGATCGTGATAGTGTGTAATCAGGTTAAAAGGTCAATGTCATTCATTTGTCATATCATTGAACTGTCCACTAGAACACAGTTGGCACCATCAATATAATATTTTAATATCTATACCTAGAATAAAGGTAAGTTTTCGTTACCTTGTATCTCAAACTTTTGATATGACTTGTGCTTGGTTCTTCAAATTATCACTTTGAAAGACCCTTCATGGTCTTGTCAGTCTTTTTTATAGAACCTTCATGGTCTTGTCAGTCTTTTTTATAGAACCTTCATTACAACTTTCCTGAAAATCAATTTAAATTATGTTATCATCATTTCTTTGAAATAATCTAGGCAGTAGGAGTTGAAAACAAAATTATATTCATTTAGAAATATGAAAAAATCAAATTGATATTAATAAACTTAGATAAATTCATTAAATTGGTTGAATGTAATAGTTGAATATTCATTACTTTCTTCTTAGATTTTTTAATAATGAATTATACAGACGAAGAACCTTCACTTGAACTTTACCATTACTTATGTAACATTGTTGGTTCCGAAGTTGGTGTGAAAACAAGACGAGATATATATACGATATTGGACTTTGTTCAAAATGGTAATGGGGTGTTAACCGCTATAAGCAGTGGAAGTAAAGCAGAAGGTTTAGATCTCAAAGGCAGTGATATCGATAGAATGTTAGTTATCAAATTTTTTCGGGTATATGAGAATATCAATAATGTGATGAATTGTCCATTACATGCGTCTATTTTAATGGAAACAACTGATACAAAACCTTGTTTTACAAAATTGAAGGTGTATCCCATATTTAATAAAATACCTTTTTTTAATAGAATGCTCGATACCTTAGGAGAAGAAATATTCATTTCAAGCAAACGTTTTAGGGAATCCTATTTAATACCTGGTGCTATTATACATGGTCCTTGTGTATCTGATCCAGAAGAAACATTTGATAACGCATTAAGTTTCCGATGTAAAGAATGGATATCATCAGCTCAACCGTGGATTAACAGACCAAGATTTACATGGCCAGATAACAAACTTGTAACGTCGATAGTGCAATATGGTGTTCTGTTTGTTCCAATTGGACCTAAACATTCACCTTACGAAAACCTAGAATGGCGAATTTCATTTTCCATGGCAGAAAAACAATTGATTTATTCCTTTTCACACACTCAATTATTGTGTTATGCGTTATTAAAAATTATTCATAAAGACATAATCAAACCGAAACATGGTGATCTTATTTGTTCATATTTTCTCAAAACCATACTGTTTTGGTTAAGTGAAGAGCCATGCCCTTCAGACTGGAAACCCGAATCATTTTTTTCTTGTTTTCTGAACTGTCTTAGACGATTGATTTACTGTGTAGAAAACAAAACATGTCTTCACTATTTTATCCCTGAATACAACCTCTTTGAGGATAGATTTACTAATGAACAACAAAGTATATTACTGAATACGTTGCAGCTTATATATATTTCACCATGGAATGCCATTTTTAATACGTCGACCTTTCAAGAGTATAAACTAGATTCTAGAAATGCGCACAAGTTCAAACTTACAGCTTCTGCATTGCCATGCATCAGTTATTTTGGTCATATTTATGATTTTACCTATACTGTTTTCAATCTATTTGATTTTAATCCAATGAAGCGTGCTTTAACATGTTGTATTAATTTTCCAGACAAAACATTAAGAAAATATGCGATATCTGCGATTTCCAATCGATACATACAATCACATTTCAAATTCATAAGTAATAACAAATTGTTCTACAAACAAAACTATTTTATAATAGGAACTGTCAAGATTGCATTATCTTCCGATGTATTGAGCTCATGGATATTGTTTGCATCCTATTTGTATCAATGTAAACGTTTCAAAGAATGTATTTATATAATAAACTACTGCTTATCTGAGTGTACTCCAGATAAAATATTACTACATTTAACAGGTCGTCATTACAGCTTGGAACAACAGACAGTTTTCGAGATAATGCATCGGAGGGTTGGTTTGATAGCGGCGTGTAAAAATCTTATTAACCCGGGAATTATTTTTTACTATCCATTTATTTTACTTCCGATAGAACTTACAAGATTACAAACAAGGTTGGCCATGATTTATGTACCTTCTGTTGTTTACTGTCATGTATTATTATTTTTATGTTTTCATCATCTTCGAGATTACAGAGGGAAATTAACTGCTCGTCGTAATCTCGAACTCACAATTAGAGAACGATACTTGGTTAGCCATACTGACACCACATTCGAAACAGTGTATCGATGCCTGGAGATAGTAAAGGCATTATTATAATTAGAGCATCAAGAAGATTACTTTTATTGTAACGAAAGACCCTCATTCTGAATTAAACAATATATTTTAAAGTCATATTTTTGTTTTCCTTTGTTCTAACATGGCTGTATCTTGTCAATTTCACAAGTAACGGTTGCACTTTAACACTGTGTTTTAAAAATAAACTATTCACATGATAAAAAAATATTGTTGATGAAGATGTCTAGGTTTTGAGTTGAAGTTTATAGAGTTTTGCTTTTAATTTTCCACTATAAATAACATCTAACAGCTTGTCTGTTGAGTAGTTTGGTCCATTCATGTAATGTCCGTGAGAAAAGCTGTATTTGTTAACATCTCAAAGTGTCTGCTGCTGAATGTTACTGTCCAGATGGTTATCTCTTGATGTTCTGATAAGTTTGATATGGTGGAATGGTCTGTAAAGGTGTGTTTTGCTTGATGAAGTTGAGTAATACGGTTTATTTGTTTTATGTTTTGCTGTTAATAGTTGTTTAAAATTGTTGCACCATCTTTATTTGAATGTGGAAGTTGGATACTCAGTCTCAAAATAAATAGCTTTTCATAAATCTAGTATATATTGATAGGGAAGTAAACAGTAATCAAAGGTACCAGGATTAAAATTTATTACGCCAGACGCGCATTTCGTCTTCAGAAGACTCGGCAGTGACGCTCAGATCAAAATAGTTATTAAGCAAAACAAGTACAAAATTGTAGAGCATTGACGACCATTAAGGCATCAAAAAAGCAAATATTATATAGAGGTCAATGTGCTTGTTTTCAAGTTATTAGCCATTGAAATTTGACAGGAAAATGTTTTCATAGCTTCATCATTGACAAGTGAAAGTTCTCAAAATCTATTAAGAAATACATAGGATTTTATAAGACTTTTACAAATGGCTTATAATTATACATGCAAAAGATTTATAAAAAGAAAAATGGGTGTTAATGGGCAAACATTTTGAAGGCATTCAAATGTTTAAAAATAGTGGATTCCAAAAAATCTGACAAAATTCCAAAATATGACAAGCGAACATTCTTAATATATATATCTAAAGAAGATTGGGTATGATTGACAATGGGACAACTCTCCATAAGTAACAAAAATGACACAAAAGTTCCCTACTATAGGTCACCGAACGACCTTCAACTAAAAACAAGCCCATATCAAATACATTGAAAGCGAGAAAACTAACGGCCTAATTTATGTGCAAAATAATTAACGAAACACAAATATGTAACACATCAAAAAAAGGCAACCACTGAATTAATGGCTCTTGACTTGTGACAGGCACATGTCGGGGTTAAATTAGTTTGCTGGTGCCTACCCTTCCTTAATCTGTTACAGAGGTGTATCAGTACAAAATAAGAACAAACCAGAAAAATCAGTTCAAAAAGGCTAAAGTCATCATATGGATACAAATAGAAATACATCTAACTATAAACCAGAATGGACATTTGTCTGTTTGTTTTCAGAAAGGGGTACCATGAAATACTAGCATGTTCAAAGTGCGGTCTTGTACGTGCATTGTATCCCTTTTCTTTGTCTGGGCAAGTTACGCCTTATAAATGATAATGCTTTATTTCAATTGGTTACAACTTTCTGTACTTGCTTGTTCCATGACATGCTGTTGACGACTAGATCTATTCCAAGCTATGGATTTCCTTAACTGGTTCTGGTATATTGTCGTTGATTGTATAGTCGAAATCTTTTGTTTTTGTCTTTTATCCAGTTTTTGCTTTTCAAAAAGTTGAAAATCATTTACCAGTTCTCTATCTATTCCACTGTTTTGTCAAGACCTTTTTGTAGGAGTTTATATACATCTTTGCAGGAAGATCTTACATAAAGAAGATTGCATTTATCGAATTTTGGATTTTATTTATTTTTCAGATGTAATTGAAGTAGAAAGAAACACCTTGTGGAACACCAGATTTTATTTCGATTGTATATACTCGAGTGTTCTCCTTCCAGTGGTACCTGTTACTCCAGTTTGGAAAGCCATGCTTCTATTCGAGGAGTATGTAGATATAGAAAGATGTGGTGTGAGTGCCAATGAGACAACTCTCCAAATAACAATTTTAAAAAGGTAAACCATTACAGGTCAATGTACGGCCTTCAACACGGAGCCTTGGCTCACACCGAACAACAAGCTATGTGCCCACTTAAACGCATAATAAGACATCATGATTATTAGGTCTACATTTATGACTTATTTATGTGTAAATTTGTTTTTTTAATTTCAACTAACCTATCGTAAGGCTTCCTAAAGAAGCGTCGGCGAGACACAATATCAAATGCTTTACTTAAATCTGAAATAAGCATGTTTGCTTGTTGGTTCTGGTATATGTGTCGTGCTACGACTTCTGTGAAAAAAGACTTGCTGGGACTTACATGGTCATTTCCTCCTTAAATTCGACAAGTCATGTTTATCCAGGTGATTCATGATGTGTTTGAGTATAATGTGTTCCGTGATCTTACAAAGAACTGATGTCAGGGATACAGGTCTATAGTTAATCGGTTAGTTTTGTCCCCTTTCTGGAAAAGCGCTGAAATTAGTTTTCCTTGATCAATTCTTGATGATGATATTATTTTTAATAATTTAATATTTGATGTAACGCGTCTTCTGATTGGCTGACGTTATTTTGTTATCAGCCTATAGGCATAATTTAGTCATGTGACCGTGACGTCATCAAGGTTTTCCATCGTTTTCTACGGTTTAAAATGGAAAATTATATTACAAGAAAGGTGCGCGCGTAATTCAGCGTGCACCAAATTTTTTATGTTATTTCTTCATAGACAGAAAAAATATTACAGTCATTCCTTAATTCGATATTCGATATTCGTCTGTCTTTTAAATCTGTAAAGTTTTCCATATCTACCTTCGTGAATATTGATTTGAATTAATCTTTCAAAGCTTCAGTTTTTCACTTTCTATCTTCAATCATTTTTTCGTGAAACTTTAGTGTAGATTTTTATTGATTTTACATATTTCCCGTATTTCTTCTTAATTCGAAACTTGTATGCTTCTTCATTTTCAGTGTTCTTGTTGATGGACATATTACATGTAACTTGGTATTGTCTGTTGAATAGCACATTCGATTATATTCTACATATTCTATGTATATTCAGTTTTCGCACGAGTCACATGTTAACGCTTTTCGATCACTGTTGACAGACTTTCAGCATACCCCTCTGGAGATTGTATGGGACCGGGGTATGGATGAATGTCATTGACTATTATTATACTTCACATTAAAAAGCCAAGTTTTGATTGGCTGATACGACGGTGTTAATTTACTCTATCATATGGCTGAGAGGGTGACCATTTTTTTTTAATGTTACCCTCTCATCTAGACCAATAAAAAATCGATAGTTTGAAGGACAATGAATTGAATTTACACCAAGCAATTAAATACAATGCTAAAGTTCTACGATATAACTCAGATTTTATTATTTGACTAAGACTACAATGATATGACACATTCAGTATAACAATTAAATAATACATAGCTGAGAGGGTGATAGAGCAGATTGGTACCCCTCGAAAAAGCATTGTCAACCTTTGACAATGTTTTTTCGGGATAATAATCTGCTCTATCACCCTCTCACCTATGTGTTATTTATATAGGCAAAGAGAGGCGAAGGATACCAAAGGGACATTAAAAGTCCAAAATAACCTGACAAAGTGATGGCTAAAAAATTACCTAGTGTCTTTTTGTTGCTGAGATGAACAAGTACCCAGCCACATTCATTTGTATTGTTGTCCATCTGATGAGTTAAGCCTTTTTTCAACTGATTTTTATAGTTCGTTCTTATGTTGTACTGTTATACCACCGTCCCAGGTTAGGGGAAGGATTGGGATCCCGCGTACATGTTTATCCCCGCCACATAATGTATGTATGTGTCTGTACCAAGTCGAAGATGCTCAGGAAAAGCAAGCAGATTCTGCTCAACTATCGTACTGTTCGTGTTAATGCAAACCCGGTGATATGTTTAATTCGATTATGTCACATATGTCACAAGACGATATTTTTGTTCCGACAATTATAAAGAGGGACGAAAGATACCAGAGGGACAGTCAAACGCATAAATCGAAAAATAAACTGACAACGCCATAGCTAAAAATGAAAAAGACAAACAGACAAATAATAGTACACAATATAGAAAATAAAGACTAAGCAGCATGAACATATCCGTCGTCATCTGTGAAACAGATATTCCATAACAGCCTATATATATATATAGCTACCGACTAGTGATGGCGTCCGTGAACTTAGTTTTAATGATTTTGTTAGGTATCCTTTGTGAATTAATTTATTTGTAATTAAAAAACATTGGAAGATTGATGAACATTTCTATTTATTGTAAAATTTAATACGTGGTCTTGACAAAGTCTGAATACAACCATATTTAATATTTTGCGTTCAACTTTTATATAATTATAAATAACATATTTTACTTTATAAGTAAACAGATGACAGGCGTCACCTAGTTTTCACATCCAAGATAATAAATAGAAGTAATTAAATTCAGTTGCCCTGTTTATAAGACAGGAAAATCAAATAATAAGAATTGAATGTCGGCTATTCATGCATCTATATAGAGAAATGTTTTGAAAATCATTTGTGCTTTGTGCTTTGTGATATATATAGTTTTGTTAGTACAGTCATGCATGTAGTGTTCTTGATTCATACTACTTCAAATTCCGGAGTCATACAGTACCCATCATATGGAAAATGAGATGTTATAAATGAGCAAAGCCCATACCACAAAAGGCTGATTTGTTTTGTCGATTGGTTAACACCAAAAAGCGTTAAAAAATCAGAATTTTACTGTTTGTTAACAGGTCGTTTTTAAATGAAAACGCAGAACCCAATAATGCTACTGTTATCGCCTTTGCAAATAACAACTTCCATTTGATCTTTTACGGCTTTCAAATATAAATTCTATCAAATAGAAAACTAATTAAAAATGCCAAGCATATCAATTGATATGCTAAACGTAGGTTTCTTCTTCATCAGTTGTGACCAAATCCAAACATCTTAGACGAACTTCTCAAATACGAAGTCGTAGAGTATTTGTACTGCCACAATAAATTGTAAACTATTTTTGTTTAGTAGTTGCAACTTTTTCAAGTGAGAAGAAAAAACAAATATTGGTTATTGTTCAACTCAAATTAGTGTACACGTGTGCTAAACTGTGGCGGGCAGTTTTAATTGGTGGATAAGGCTGGAGTCACGGAGATAATCATGGACCATCGGTAGGACAACTGACAATCCTAGTCAATTCAGATAGAAGTCGAGCGCATCTGCCACATGCGGGACACGAATACACAACCCAGTGTTAACAGGCTAGTGATACAGTAGTTGGACTACTCAGACCACTCAGCGACCCAGATCCCGATACAGATAACCCAATATATGGTTAAATTTCTAATTTTCAGTTCCATATAAGTATTTATTGCAGTCTTCCTTTAACAAGAAATATTCAAGTTAGCTATTGCATCAATGGTACCAAATGGTTTAGCTAGTTATACTGGAAAGTTTTTCGGATACTACATTATTTTTTAATGACCACTATGGAATACAAAACGTATATGTTAAACTTATCGTAATCACAATACCACTCTCATTACCGAGAGCACTAATGAATCGTAGTTTTACTTGCACGAGCTACTTGATGGGTGTCACAGTTAGAAAAGAAGTTGTTTACCCTTCCTGGGTACATGAGTTCGCTCCTGTGTTTGGTGGGATGCGTATTATATAGTCTTTAATTTTCTATGTAATATTTCTCTTGTTGTCGTTTTTGTATTTGGCCATGATGTTGTGAATTTGTTGATATATATTTCCCCTTTCTAATGTTATTGTTAAGGAATACATAAAAAAAATCCCCCATTAATCTATAGAGGAGTACAGCATACCACACCATCAACCAAAACAATAGCAACTTATGTTTATTTAGTTCCAAAAGTACTTTTATATTGACAATTCACCGTTTCAGAATCTAATGCATTCTGGGTAATATTTTCAAAAGCGTTCACCAAAGTGTTTTGATTGGTTTAAAACGTTATTAACAATGGAAATTCAACCAATGACGTAACGTTATTTTCACTTTGGAGTACGAAGAATGAAATTACCCATGATGCTTTAGATTCTGAAACGTCCAATTGACATATGATGAATTTATCAATTATTTACTTTTGACGAGGTCACTACATTATATATGGACCTGTTCAGATTACTGATATTGATCGAGGACGAAGTACGAGTGTCAAAATAAATTAACAGGTCCGTATATAACGTATTGACTGGGTGAAAGTCCTTAATTTTAATTTTACATATGTAAATAATGCATTAGAAAAAGGAACTTCAATGATCTTTCTTTGTATATCTCAATTGTACATGTTGTATTTGCAAGATTTTAACATGCTATTGCAAATAGAAATAAATAAGGTGAATTTGTTTTATTGTAAATAAAACACAACATTTGTTTTTGTTTAAAACTAATAAGAATTCAAATTATATGATGTTCGTCTACTGCGTTGCTTCTCTCTTGATTGTTATGTATGACGTCACGACGTTTAGTAATTTCGGACAGGAACGGCTTAAATATAGATCTAAATTTACCAAATTTTTTTTATATTGACCGTTGAAATACATATAAATAGAAACATAGCGTCAATATACATAAAAATAGATTCAAGGCCTCAAATACATGAAGTAACGTTTGAAACACGTGATCTATTATAACCAAGAAAAAAGTAGAATGCTACACCATATACATGTAATATTTCAACTTTTAAATATTAATAATATGGGAGATGAATGAAGATGAAACCGAAATTGAAAGGAGGAAGGAAAATGGTCATTATATGATATTTTGATATAGAAATTTCAAGGTTACGAACGATCAATCAGCACGATGGAAGTAAAAACCCACGCAAAATTTTAAAATATAAATACTTCCCTTTATTAAAACTTTGTACCTAAGGAAAAGTTAACGTCACAACGGAAAGAAACAACATCCGTCTGTTTTATCATGTATTTGAAGTTTAGAACTTAATGTATATGTATATCCAATGAAAAAAGGCAAAAGAAGCAATTCAAAAAGAACGTCAGAATGGTAAAAAAAGACAATACGTGGTTCTCTATTTTTTTTCAAAGAATTCGCTAAGATTATAAAATTAGTCATGTGAAGCCCCCAAAAAATAAGCCAACAATTTTTTACATGCGTGCGGAGGGCCTTTATTGATTTACATTCACCAGGATCACGCAAACTAAAAGCAAAATATTTGAAAACATTCTGCGCAACGGATCAATTTGAGTCTTTAATCTATTCTTTTACATAACGTAATGATTATAATAGTATAGTGGCAATCAAATGTCCAATACAACATTGAACATATTTATTTATTTTATTTTTTATTAGATTGACCGTTGGTTTTTCTGTCAATTTCCGCCCTTTATAGTTTGCTGTTCGGTGTGAGCCAAGGCTCCGTGTTGAAGGTCGTACTTTGGCCTATAATTGTTTACTTTTTACTCATTGTGACTGGGATTGAGAATTGTATCATTGGCACTGATACTACATATTCTTATTCTTATTTCTATTTGAATTATATTTGCAACTTATAGACTTTGATAGTGGAGACTGTGTTTCAACTGTATAAACATATTGCATAGTTTCAGCACCTAGTTTTCACAAACAATGCCTGCCTGCAAGTGGTTTGATAATTCCATAGAGATTCAATAGATTGACAGTTCTGTTGTGTTGACATGAAATATATATACCGCTTAAAAGAAATTGTCTATGCAAGAAGTGAATGTGTATGAGGTTATTAAATATAAGTTTCAACAGTAATAGCTCATGCGGTAGATATGTTGGCTTAGTGGTTAGTATGATTGTTCAAGCACTTCCACATCTCTCTCAGCTGGTTCCCGGAACAACCACTGAAGATAAATAATAAGTCGAAACGCATCTATCAAATAAAAGCCACGATAACCTTGATGTTAAAGTAAAAAACCATTGCAACTAGGGCAACTGCGAATGCTTTGTTTATATTGAAATGGTATCTATAGATCATTCTTCATACAACAGTGTTTGCATTTTATTTTCATAAAAAAGAAGAAAACAAAATTATTATCATAGAACAATTGAAGGTCTTTCAACATCAATTTTCAGAGTTATTGAAAGTACCTAAATCGCATTTACTCAAAGTTAAGATGGACATTTTATCATCAGTTTCTTCATTCTTATGCGATAAATAAGTGGTTTCTTATACTTCTTGTTGAAATAAGGGAGATAATAAGCTACTTACGGTGATATAAATGTCACTTCCGGTCTCATATGATAGTTTCAATTGCACTGATTCAAAAAAATATATAGTTTCTATATACTTTTAACTCGGAGATGATTGACACTTCTGGTTTATCAGAAGTCATTTTTAGTCTTTTATGTAAAAAAATTACAAGATATATGGATTCCGAGTACTTTTCCATGAAGAAAGTGCAAAAATGGCTCCTTCCAGTGTTCTCAAGGTCACTTCCGGTTGTCATTTTTCAAGGTCATATGTCACCCAACCTTTTGTGAAAGGTCATATATCTTTATAATGAACCAAGTTGAAGGAATAATCAATAAACCTTATGTTAAGACACTTCAAGGAAATCAACTCTTATAAGATGCCATTAAATTGTTTCAAACCAAATGTTTCATATCTTCATTACAATAAGCAACACATTTGCACTTGTTCTTTTGTTGATAGCTTTTTAAGTGTCAGAAAAAATCGCTTCGATCCGAATAAGTAAAAAAAATATTCTAATGATGTATCGAACAATTTGTAAAAAGAATTTTGTCAATATCTGTTTTTGTTACGAAAAAGATGAACACATTGGATAAACAGTAACCCTTACAAGGCAGTTGTTCGTCTTAGCAGGGTGAAATTTAAGAGCGCATAAACTATATGATACAATATAATAAATATCAAAGCGACATATTGCGAAGCAAAATATTTTCAAAGAACAAAATTTGGAGGACATTATTTTAGTAATAATCAAAAGAAAAACAATATGTCTTTCCACCAAAAATTGGAAAGACTTTATGATAATCAGAACAAATGCACAAGGTCTTTCCACAGAAACGTTGAAAGACCTAATTAGCCTGCAATAACAAATGCAATTCATGCTGTGCTGATGTTTATAGCGGTACAATAGTTACTTTAAAAACCTGCAGAAATTTCCAGAATTCTGTTTTGCAGATTTATACTACTACAATGATAAGGTCTAATTTATCTTTTATAAAACGAAAGAACATCATCAATCTGTCTAAATATGAACTCATTTGCAATCATATAAAATCTACTTTTTAGCTCAACGGGACCCAAATGACCCCATTTGAGTTTATGCCATCACTTGGCGTCCAGCATCGTCAGTCGTCTGTCGTCATCGTCGTCTGTTGTCGTCGTCGTAAACTAATTAAAAATTATAATCCTTTGAAACTTCTGGACCAAATACCTTCATACTTTAACGTAATGTTTGTTATAGGGATATCTTGTTTATAAAATGTATCCAAAGTTTTGATCCATCGACAAAAATGGCCACCATGGCTAAAAAAAAGAACATAGGGGTCAAATGCTTTTTTTGCATATATCTAAAAAAAAATAAAGCTTATACAGCAAATCGGACAGAGGTATATTTGTTCAGTTGGTCAACATCTTTCAGCCTCAAATTTTTTAGACAAACTGAAATACCCATTGTTAGGTTGCTGCCAATAAATTGGTAGTTTAAACGAATTTTGCAGTTTTTTGTTATTATTTTGAATATTATTATAGATTAAAAACTTAAAACAGCAATAATGTTCATCAAACTAAGATCCACAAAAAGATAAGGGACCATTTTTTTCAATTGACCCCTTAAGGAGTTATTGCCCTTTAAAGATTATTTTTCACAATTTGTTCATCAAATTTGCTAACATTTAAAAATCTTCTCCTCTGAAAAAAAGGTGAGCTATTCAGGCTCTTAAGAGCCTATTGTTATATTAAATGAACTGGCGTGTATGATCTTTTGACAAGTGTCAGAAGGAATTCCGGCTCATATGAACATACGAAAGGTCGTCAAGGAGATGTATACATTTCGTTCCCATGGGAAATCCGATAATTTGTTGAAAATGTCTTCCATCATATTCACAAACTCCAGCATTCTGAATACTTATTTCTCTGTGTAGCATAGTTTTCCTTTTTATTCACTATAAACAAAATATGCCATACTGTAAACCAACTTATTTTCGCGAGCGATTTATTTTCGCGACTTTGGCGAGTAGAAAAATAGCGCGACTATAAATCGTCGCGAATATGTCAATCTTTGATCTTATAGTCGCGAAGTGGTGAAGAAAGGGTAAAACGCGAAATAAAGTATCCGCGAAAATAAGTTGGTTTACAGTAATACATGAACAACACCAGTTACCAATTTTATGCTGAAAAGCATTGTGGATGTTTTGGTAATTTTAGACGATTTGTCAATTTACGTTGAGAATGGTGTTTATACGGGGTTGAAAAAGCAAAAGTTCTAATAGAACTAGTTTAGAAAAAAATCAAGGTTTTTAAATATCCAGAAGTTGACAGTATTGTTCCGTATTATATCTTCTTTTTTTACACAATAAATTCACTAACATTTTTGAGTGATTATTATCGTCGTTGTTACTTGCGTTCCGATTTCATTCATAGCCATTAGTGGCTTAATTCAAATCAACAACCTTCTTGAATATTCTTTTTTAAAAGTTGTAACCCTTACTGTCTTATCTAAAATCGAAATGAATCACCTTGATAACACAAAGAAGGTAGTAAAATTTTCACCTTAAACGGTTGATTGTACAAATTGAAATACAGCTATATAGATTTTATTTTATATCTACATTAAAGATAACAAGCCTTCAAAAATTTTTTTTAAGGTGTGAAATCCATTTCTACACATAAAGATGATTAACGGTAATAAGCAAACACCTTTAAACAGACTTATTAAGAAGGGATATAGTTACGATTCTGTTGTCTGATCATTTAAGATTGCATATTTTGGCTTTAATATTGACCAACTTATAGGGTCTTTGCATCGGAACAGAACTCATTTCTTTAAAAAAAAAAAACAGTTGGTCGCATGACACGGGTTATGTTCTTCTCATATATTTGATGATAGTATGATATAAAACCTCTAACGGTAGGGATTATGCCTGTTATTCATATGATGAAGACATAATCTTTCAATCAGTTTAATTGAGGTCTGGAGCTGGCATGTCCGTTAACTGCTAGTAATCTGTTGTTATTTATGTATTATTGTCATTTTGTTTATTTTTTTTTTAAACATCTTCTGACATCGGACTCGGACTTCTCTTGAACTGAATTTTAATGTGCATATTGTTATGCTTTTACTTTTCGACATTGGCTAGAAGTATTGGGGGAGGGTTGAGATGTCATAAACATGTTAAACCCCGCCACAATTTTGCGCCTGTCCCAAGTCAGGAGCCTTTGGCCTTTGTTAGTCTTTTGAAACTATTTACTATAACGTATTTTGAATTTTTCGAAAAACTAAGGATGTTCTTATTCCAGGCATAGATTACCTTATCAAATAATACACGATCAGTTTTATTGGTAGGAATCTCGAATAATTTTATTGTGATTTATTTCCTTCCCAAGCTTAAAATTACGCGTAGTATATTGCACTTAAACATTGAGAAATTCAACGTTATGCTAAAATGCAAGAAAGTCGTGATGAGGGCAGATCCAGCACACTTTGAGCAAACAACACTTAGCAGATAGATAAAGCAATTTGAATTATCAATCAATAGCCAATAATGACAGGCTGACTATAGTTTTGGGTTTTACCATAGGATAAGACGCTAAAACCATTGACTAATTACTTAGTCTATCTAAAATCAAGGAAGTTTCATTTCATGTTTACATCTTTTATATGGATAGATATAAGATTTTCCTTTATTGTTATTAAAAGAATAATCAGGTTAAAAGTTATAATAGTGATAAAATGAAAGGCTGGGTGGTATGCCAGTAAATTGGAGAACCGCTTATCTTAGTACAGTTACGAGTGGAATGAATGATATAAATGTTAACACAATTTTGATATTGTTTATCTGCTTTTCGTTTGTTACAACTACTTAGTGTTTTTGTTTGTATTGTTAGAACTTACTTTCAACCTTACTTTGCTGCATTTCTCGTAGACTTTATACTGAACATGTTCGATTTGTACTAGTGATACTTCAATGTCGAAGAGCATGATTTATTCATAAGCTGTTATTAATAAATTTTTTCGGGAAATACTTCTCTAACCTCTTTATAATAAAAGAATAGATATATTTTAAATACACTTGAAATATCTCACTTTAATTTAACAGGGCCCTAACTATATTTAGACAAATGCCTCATGTAGGAAATTTCAAAACCGAATGCTTGTCTCCATATCAAAATGTTTTCACGGCGATTGTCTTGTAAGAAGCAACTTCTGTTCTTCCTCGGAAGTAAAAAATAATTGCTCAACAGTGCAGAAAATAAGCATTCTGTCCTCTTAGTCTACAAAAATATATAACCGATCCAAAACAAATCCTCATGCCCCCCACTATGAATATCAAATATTCGGCCACTTATATCGGAACGATGAGTTTATCTTTATGTTTGTTATCGTGACAAATTGATTATACAAGTTTGTTGGTTAACATTATTTTTGGGATAAGTTGGGATATTAAAAAGGTTTTTAACCCAGGTACGGGAAAGACTTCACCGTCCCCAAACATATGATACCCTGCCACGTATATGTCTGTCCAAAGTTTGCAGTCTGTAATTCATGGGTTATCGTGTATTGTTATGTTAAACCTTAATATCTTCTGTAAAAAGGTTATTGCAAAACGGCCAACCAACTCGTGATAGCGTCCTTAAAATTTACGATGGATGATTTCAACTTCACCATTTATAGCTATTGGTTTAATAGTCTCCTTGTGAGCAGCAAACCTCTATCTAGCCGGAAATATTGTATCAATTGGGAGATATGAACTCCGTATGCAGGCCTTGCTGGAATGTTGCTAAAAAGAAACGGAAAGTTCAAAATTGGGAAGCTGAAAACATCTCTTTTGTCGTAAAGTTTTATTTTAAACCGACCCTCATTGTCAATTTCCAGATGTTAGTTAAGATATGAGTCACCGTTAACTGTATCTGTAGTATCCTGAATATCTAGTTCGATGTGATAGGTTCGTTTCATATAGTCACCAAATATTTATTATTTAGTGAGAGAACATCATCTATATAGCGGAACGTAAATTTATTGATGATGCTAACTGCTTATCTTTCTTCCTAAGAAGTTTCTGTATAAAGTCAGCCTCATAATAATAAAGAAACAAATCGGCAAGAAGAGGGACACAATTGGTTTCCATTGAAAATCTAACAGTCTGTTGAAAAACACGTCCTCATAACGTAACGAATCTGTAGTTAATCAAGAAATCAAGCATCTTGATAATGTCAGTTTTAGAGAATTCAGAGATACCTGTTCATTATTCTTTTTAATGAAACAAAGTAATACAAACTCTTTCAAGTTGTCTTTTAGTTTGGAATGGGGAATACTTGTGTTGTGTAAAGTCTAGGAAAGTCAAATGTTTTAATACTATTGCAAAATTAGAGAGTATTAGATTTTATACTCTTAAAGATATTAGAATTTTGATTCACGCAAACTCTAGAAGAGGCAGTTTCACAATAAATTTGGGGCCCGGCTTTGATTGCTGATAAAATAGATGTTAATAATTAATAAAAAGGTTTCAAGGACTACTTGGAAGACCCCGCAATATACCGTTGCTTGTAAGGACACCCAGTTCTTCATCTTCGATGAAATTCCAAAGGAACATAGAACAGACCTATGATTATCAAAGATTTCCTCTTTAGTAAGTGTCATGAGGTTATATGCTGAGTTTCCAAGTGACTTGTCAATGAACAATTTATGTAATAATATTAACACACAAAAACGATCTGCGGACACAACAACATATCTGTCATGGAGGTAGGACAAGTGTTTTGCAACATTTTGGTTTTTACAAAGTAACGCAACGCAGCGTGTGTATTGATAGACCCATTAATTTCTGGTATCTTTCTACCTTCTTTTTCGGCAGATAACGAAAAGATCTATGTCACTAGCAATTCTTGTATTGATAGATTCGTGTGTTGTCATGTAAAACCTTTTTATATCTTCTGTAAAAAGGTTATTCCAAAACAGTCAACCAACTCGTGATAGCTTCCTTAAAATTTACGAAGGGATGATTTCAACTTCACCATTTAGAGGACTTGGTTTAATAGCTTCCTTGTGAGCAGCAAACCTCTATCAAGCCGGGAATAATGTATCAATTTGGAGATATGAACTCCTTATGCAGGCCCTGCTGGAATGTTTCTAAAAAGAAATGGAAAATTCACAATTGGGAAGCTGAAAACATCTCTTGTGTCGTAAAGTTTATTTTTAACCGACCCTCATAGTCAATTTCTAGATGTTAGTCAAGATACCGTTATTTGTAAGGACACCCAGTTCTTCATCTTCGGTAGGAATTCCAAAGGAACATAGAACAGACCTATGATTGTCCTAGATTTCCTCTTTAGTTAGTGTCATGATGGTATATGCTGAGTTTCCAAGTGAATTGTCAATGAACAATAAATATAATTTTATTTACACATAAAAACGATCTGCGGACACAACAACATATCTGTCCTGGAGGTAGGACAAGTGTTTTGCAACATATGGGTTTTTAAAAATCAACGCAACGCAGCGTGTGTTTTGATAGACCCATTTAGTTTCTGGTATCTTTCTACCTTTTTTTTCGGCAGATAACGAAAAGATCTATGTCACTGCCAGCTATTCTTGTATTGATAGATTTTTTTGTGTAACAAAGATTTGTATAGAGAAGAAATCGCTGGTACTCCTCTTTATAAACAATTAGTCAAAACAGTTTGTAATTTTCGACTTAGCATGAAATGATAGCTATAAACTCTTGCATATCAATATAGTTTAGCAATCAGCGAGCATATTTGTTCCTTACTGATCGCTTACTAATTATTCTGTAACCACCTAACGACCAGTAATTGCTATATCATGAGTCATAGGAAATATTTCTTTTAATGGAGGATGGCGCTTTTAGTTCAATTTGTTACAAAAAGCATTTTTTTATATGACTCATGGAGTATTATTTGGAAAAACTTTACTAAACTTGAATGCACTGTTATCGTGTAATCTAGCAAGGAGGTTTTATGGACCGTTTATAAATCGTTGGCTATCCAGTTTGAATGGTTTTACACTAGTCATTTTGTAGGGCTTTACTAGCTTGTTGTTTTCGTTGTGAGCCAAGGCTCTGTGTTGAAGACCATACTTTGACCTATCATGCATGGTTTACTTTTAAAAATTGTGACTTGAATTTAGAATTGTCTCACTGGAACTCATACTATATCTTATTATATCTATCAGAATCGCTTTTCTGACTTTACCTTTTTAAAATGAGGGTAAGAAGTTAGTGAAAACTTTCTAACACCTACAAATCTACAAATAGAAAACCACGTTTCATTTTCATGAAATTCAATTAAGATAGATTGGTTTTAAAAGTCCGAAAAGGGGAACAAAAAGCTGTCTTGCCCAATGTAATTATTTTATTTAAAGGTATATATAAGTAATAATTCTTTAAACATTCTTCTTTGAAGCTGTACAACTAGTGTTCTACTATATTAATATAGTTTCAATATTTAGTTATCATCATCACGCTCTTAATCATGCTAGTTTCACCTAAATCAAAATACCATTTAAATCTATTGTTAACATCAGAATTCAGATCTGACCAACCACAATCCGAGTGCCACCATCCTCCACCTTGACCCGTGGCACAGCTTGACCCTCCGTCATATGTTGAAAAAGGATATCCGTTTGATTTCCCTCCTTTAATGTTATCCATGCTGTCACCTAAAACATAAACATTCAAAAGAAAATGACAAAATGAAAGCATTTGATGAATACTAATATATGTAAAATGCTTACCTTTAAAATATAATAATGAACAATTAAAAAAGGTTATAAACATATTTGTCTAATTGGGCTGTATCAAAAATTGATTATTAATATTTTTCCTTTTGGTCAATATGCCTAAAGACTCGTACAATACTGACTAAAACTATGTTAGTCTTTTTGAATTACAACAATTGATTCATTAAATTCATAGGTGTCATTGTATTGCACTATGGGTCATATTTTCTGCTCGGCACAAGTAAAATTGAAAATCTTAAAAATCAAAATGTATCTCTATCTTATATCTAGACTTATAACTCAAAAACCAAAGCATTTAGAGCAAATCTGACTGGCTAAATTTGTTTATCAGGTCAAGATCTATCTGCCCTGAAATTTTCAGATGAATCAAAGAACCCGTTGATGGGTTGCTGCCCCTAAATTTGTAATTTTAGGGAAATTTTGCTGTTTTTGGTTATTATCTTGAATATTATTATAGATAGAGATAAACTGATAACAGCAATAATGTTCAGTAAAGTAAGATTTACAAATAAGTCAACATGTATGATGACCAAAATGGTCAATTGACCCCCTAAGGAGTTATTGTCCTTTATAGTCAATTTTAAACAATTTTCATAAAATTTGTTAATTTTTACTACCGGTAACATTTTCCACAGAAACTACTGGGCCAAGTTCATTATAGATAGTGATAATTGTAAGCAGCAAAAATATTCAGTTAAGTAAGATGTACTAACATATCACCATCACCAAAACACAATTTTGTCATGAATCCATCTGCTTCCTTTGTTTAATATTCACATAGACCAAGGTGAGCGACACAGGCTCTGTATAGCCTCTAGTTTTAAAGTGAAAAGATTATAACACAATGTTGACTACTGAACCCCTATTTGTGATATTTTTACCAAGTATGTATGTTTGTTTTGTTTATAGATCGTTGTCAATATATTAGAATTTGGTGCGAATCTGAGAGTGAGAGGTTTAGCTAGCTATAAAACCAGGTTTAATTCACCATTTTCTACATAATAAATGCCTGTACCAAGTCATGTTTATGACGGTTGTTATTAATTCGTTTGATGTGATTGAGTTTTTGATTATGCTTTTTTAGTAAGAACTTTCCGTTTTGAATTTTCCTAGTAGTTTAGTTATTTTTGTGTTTTACATTTCATAGGGTTGTAAAAAAAGATGCGTTAAATTTTTCGAATGAAGCCCTTCCGCGCTTTTGATAAAATGTACTTCGGTCAACGCTTCTTCATCCCAATAACTTAAAAAAAAAAGCATTGAATTCTTAAATATTGATACTTTACAATTTGCAGATAAAATATATATAAAAACATTTTCTGCTAAACAAGTTACAACAAATAAATTTACGATAAAATTTATCAACTATCAAAATAATGAGATAGTGTGAAAGTGTAGTGTAGAGAGTCGACAAAGCATAACTGTGAAAAGAATTAAAAGTACCCTCAAAAGCACGTCATTTATCTTAAACTTGACAAGATTTTTTTTTCACATTCCAAAAGTAATTTATACCATTATTTTCATAAACTTTATTACGAAAGTTAATATTAAGTTAGCAGAAAAGGACAAGGACCGACATATTAGTAGTAGAACACTTACTAAATGGGAAGATGAAAAAAAAAAGGTTTGTTTGTGTAATTTAGGTCACCAGTACAGATTCGGGCCTACATCCTATGTAGCGTGGTGCCTTGAATGAAAAGGAATTGATCATTTCGTTTCAGAGAACTTTTGTGTAGTATATGAACACTACACTACATTATTGGCTGCTTAGTTCACCAGTACGAATACAGAACGCTTTGCGAGTACTTTGAGTTAATAGTTTATTCTGAAATTGGTATAAATTATCAATTGCAGAACTGTTTTCAAAATGAAAAATATATATGTCCCCCTGTCCAAGTATTTTGACATTGAGACCGAAAGAATAAGCTGTTTGAAGTTTTTTCATCAAGAATAATTGGCAAACTACACACTATTTTCATTTTTGTTTTGGTGATTTTCCTGGTTGTTTCTTTACTGTTTTGAGTGGTTGAAATCTATTCAGTTATACCTTATGACTATCAGTGTATATAAAGTGCGAATACAGCTAGTTCATTTTCACTGTCATATGCGAGTATGTCTATTGTAGAACAAAGGATCATGAGAAAACTGTATTTGTTTAAGTTTCGAAAATACCAAAAACAAGATCGATCTTATTTAATCCAGTGCGTTTACACTACAACATAAAAAGAACCGATCTGACCTTTTTTTTCCTATCTAAATATAACAAACACCTGAAAAAAGATCGATCGCGATCGTTTAAAGCGTTTACACCAAAAAACAAATCGATTCAAATTAGCTCGATCTTTTGAAAACCACCTCTAGAGGTAGACTTTTTTAAGTCCGATTGAAGATCGATCTGACCCGTTTACACTGGACCAAAGATAAATTTTATTAATCTTAGTTAAGATCTATTTTTTTGTCAGTGTAACCGGGGTCTTAAACTACTGGAATACATTGTTAATGTTAATAAATGTTATTTTTCTATTGAATTTATTAAAGTGTTAACTCAAATTTTCCTCCGCAAGTTAAACTTTATCAAATCCTTCTCTTACTTTATCTATTATTTGACCAAGTCGGCTAAATTAAGGCTTTAATAGATAAACAAAAATCAAAATTCATATAGTGAAAATGCACCGCATATACAATACTAATTAATCATTCTACAGTGAAAAAAAAGTATATTATCATTATTCGACAGTAAACATGACTCGCATAAAGGAATCGTCATAGTGGAATTTAGTTCAATATGAAGAAACTGAATGACAAAACCTGTTCTACGTATTATAACTTTAATATTTGTGTTGAAATGAATATTGTTCTGCAACAACATCTTACCTGCTAGTTTTAAATCACCTGCACGATCGGTTGGTGAAATGTCCTAAATATTCACCTATTTCGGTATATTTTTCACAGCTGGATGGCTTTAGGCGGATAAAACCCAGTTTGCATCTCTTACATTGTCTTACTAGTATTATTTATTTCTAAACATATACATTATTACTAATTTTCTTCATTTTCTTCAAAATTCAAAAAAAAATTCGTCTGTTTATTTATCAATCTACATTAGAAATTTATGACATATACGGTGAAAAGGATATTTTAGGATTCTCACTGTACATACACTGACTATGCTTATTTAAATGTTGGTACATCAAATTTTTTAATATGCCTTTAAAACGTTGAAGGTGCCTTTGATTTTTTTTTAATATTCCGGAATATATGGAATACTACATTTATAGGCTGGTTTTGAAGTACCAGATAAATAAAGTTTTGGGCTTTTCAGGTAATGTCACTGCAAAGAAATATCGAAAACACTCCCCGTTTCAACTTTGCCTTAACAGGATTTATCTGGAATATGTCAGGTAATTTCTTGCATGTCCGCGCTTTTTTGTTTAACAATACGTTTGCATTTTTGTGTTTTCTTCTACATCAACAACGTTCACCAACGATACCAAACTTATATTGCAATCAATTATTTTGTCTACATAAGACATACACAAATTGAAATACATTAATAATCAAGTATTACACAAACATATGACAACTACGACTTACGACATTTCTGATTAAACAAATTGAGTATTTCGAATGGTTTAAGTGCTTTCTTTTGAACTGGTAATACACTAGGAGATTGAAAGTCCACAAACAGTCGCAATCAAGTTTAATATTTGCGTGTGAAGCCTAAATACTGTGTATCAAATAAAGTATTTCAATCATCAGTCACTTTAGTATATTAAAGAGGGGGGACAAGGGGTTTAGCTGTTATGCTGTTATGGGGCATTTTAATTCTTTGTTATCTGTTATTCTAAAAATATATTTGCTGTTAGCTGTTATTGTCTTATTCTTTGTTAGCTATTATTGGGTTTTTAGTTTTTTTGTTATCTGTTATTGTAATAATGTATTTGCTGTTAACTGTTCACACACCTTATTAAATGGGCATTTTAAAAAGTCAGAATGCGAATATATATATTAAAACTCTTTTAGGTCATTTTTTAGTAGCAACAAACACAAGAACTATGTCAATTGGACCTACTTTGATATTAAAACTCTTTTAGGTCATTTTTTTGTAGCAACAAACACAAGAACTATGTCAATTGGACCTTCTTTGATACCATAACTACCCTTGAATTTTTACTAGATATAATTTTTGTCCTTTTGACATATTCCTCATTTCCATTCTCAATTTTATTACACATTATTTAAATTACAAGCATGTGTGAGTTTCGATATTTGTACAAAAATAAATGCTGAAAAAAGTATTCTATAACAAATATAAACAGTTACGCCAGGAGTGCATGATACGCCCGTCACCTTTTTAGCTCACCTGGCCATCACTTTGCGTCCGGCGTCTGTCGTCGTCCGGCGTCCGTCGTCGTCCGTCGTCCGTCGTCCGTCGACCGTCGTCGTTAACTTTTACAAAAATCTTCTCCTCTGAAACTACAGGGCCAAATTGAACCAAACTTGGCCACAATCATCATTGGGGTATCTAGTTTAAAAAATGTGTGGCGTGACCCGGTCAACCAACCAAGATGGCCGCCACGGCTCAAAATAGAACATAGGGGTCAAATGCAGTTTTTGGCCTATAACTCAAAAACCAAAGCATTTAGAGGAAATCTGACATGGGGTAAAACTGTTAATCAGGTCAAGATCTATCTGCCCTGAAATTTTTAGACGAATCAGACAACCCGTTATTGGGTTGCTGCCCCGTAATTTGTAATTTTGAGGAAATTTTGCTGTTTTTGGTTATTTTCTTGAATATTATTATAGATAGAGATAAACTGTAAACAGCAAATATGTTCAGCAAAGTAAGATTTACAAATAAGTCAAATGACCGAAATGGTCAGTTGACCCCTTTAGGAGTTATTGCCCTTTATAGTCAATTTTTAACCATTTTTCGTAAATCTTAGTTATCGTTTACAAAAATCTTCTCCTCTGAAACTACTGGGCCAAATTCATCCAATCTTGGCCACAATCATCTTTGGGGTATCTAGTTTGAAAAATGTGTGGCGTGACCCGGTCAACCAACCAAGATGGCCGCCACGGCTCAAAATAGAACATAGGGGTCAAATGCAGTTTTTGGCCTATAACTCAAAAACCAAAGCATTTAGAGGAAATCTGACATGGGGTAAAACTGTTAATCAGGTCAAGATCTATCTGCCCTGAAATTTTTAGACGAATCAGACAACCCGTTGTTGGGTTGCTGCCCCGTAATTTGTAATTTTGAGGAAATTTTGCTGTTTTTGGTTATTATCTTGAATATTATTATAGATAGAGATAAACTGTAAACAGCAAATATGTTCAGCAAAGTAAGATTTACAAATAAGTCAACATGACCGAAATGGTCAGTTGACCCCTTTAGGAGTTATTGCCCTTTATAGTCAATTTTTAACCATTTTTCGTAAATCTTAGTTATCGTTTACAAAAATCTTCTCCTCTGAAACTACTGGGCCAAATTCATCCAATCTTGGCCACAATCATCTTTGGGGTATCTAGTTTGAAAAATGTGTGGCGTGACCCGGTCAACCAACCAAGATGGCCGCCATGGCTAAAAATAGAACATAGGGGTAAAATGCAGTTTTTGGCTTATAACTTAAAAACCAAAGCATTTAGAGGAAATCTGACACGGGATAAAAATGTTTATCAGGTCAAGATCTATCTGCCCTGAAATTTTCAGACGAATCAGACAACCTGTTGTTGGGTTGCTGCCCCTGAATTTGTAATTTTGAGGAAATTTTGCTGTTTTTGGTTATTTTCTTGAATATTATTATAGATAGAGATAAACTGTAAACAGCAATTATGTTCAGCAAAGTAAGATTTACAAATAAGTCAACATGACCGAAATGGTCAGTTGACCCCTTCAGGTGTTATTGCCATTTATAGTCAATTTTTAACCATTTTTCGTAAATCTTAATTATCTTTTACAAAAATCTTCTCCTCTGAAACTACTGGGCCAAATTAATCCAAACTTGGCCACAATCATCTTTGGGGTATCTAGTTTGAAAAATGTGTGGCGTGACCCGGTCAACCAACCAAGATGGCCGCTACAGCTAAAAATAGAACATGAGGGTAAAATGCAGTTTTTGGCTTATAACTCAAAAACCAAAGCAATTAGAGCAAATCTGACAGGGGTATAATTATTTATTAGGTCAAGATCTATCTGCCCTGAAATTTTCAGACGAAACGGACAACCCATTGCTGGGTTGCTGCCCCTGAATTTGTAATTTTGAGGAAATTTTGCTGTTTTGGCTTATTATCTCGAATATTATTATAGATAGAGATAAACTGTAAACAGCAATTATGTTCAGCAAAGTAAGATTTACAAATAAGTCAACAAGACTGAAATGGTCAGTTGACCCCTTTAGGAGTTATTGCCCTTTATAGTCAATTTTTAACCATTTTTCGTAAATCTTAGTTATCTTTTACAAAAATCTTCTCCTCTGAAACTACTGGGCCAAGCAAAGTAAGATTTACAAATAAGTCAACATGACCGAAATGGTCAATTGACCCACTAAGGAGTTATTGTCCTTTATAGTAAATTTTTAACAATTTTCATAAAATTTGTAAATTTTTATTAACATTTTCCACTGAAACTACTGGGCCAATTTCATTATAGATAGAGATAATTGTAAGCAGCAAGACTGTTTAGTAAAGTAAGATTTACAAACACATCACCATCACCAAAACACAATTTTGTCATGAATCCATCTGCTTCCTTTGTTTAATATTCACATAGACCAAGGTGAGCGACACAGGCTCTAGTTGAAATATTCGATAAATTCTTAATGTCATATCAGATATTAATAAAAATCAGTAAATATATATCATGTATATAAACAATACATCAAAGTTTCATGAGAACTGCTGAGAACATTTTTGGGTTATTGTCCGAAAACTGGAAAATACCATCTTTTTTAATGAATAAATCCCTTGACTGAATAACATAAAATCGGAAATAAAAAAAATCGAAAGGGCGCTTTCAACAATAGATATAAACAATTCAGCAAAGTTTCATGAGAACTGCTGAAAATGTTTTTGTCCGGCGTGTTAATGTCCGAAAACTAGAAAATACCCCCTTTTTAATTAATAAAACCCCTTAACTCGGAAACGTAAAATCGAAAATTTATAAAAATTGAAAGGGAGCTCATGTCAATAGATATAAACAATTCACCAAAATTCCTTGCAAATTTGTGAAAGGATTTTTGAGATATTATCAGAAAACTGGAAAAAAACACCATTTTTATTGAATCAAACCCCATTACTCAGAAACTTAAAATCTAAAATTTAAAAAAAAAAACGATAGGGAGCTCACGTCAATAGATATCAACAATTTCCCAAAGTTTTATGTAAATTGGTTAAAGAATGTTTGAGTTAATGTCCGACATGTTGACGGACAAGAATATACCAAATACATATCTAGATACATAATTCTGAAAACCATGTTCCTAGAAAATGGAATTCATTACACAGGCTTTGACTGTCAAAGGATTATACCCGTAATAAGAAATACTCGATTTGTCAAGGACCCGACTTATTTAAATATTTCATTTACTGTTATCTGTTTTTGTCCATTTAAATTCCTTGTTATCTGTTATAAGCCAAATCAATTTGCTGTTTTGCTGTTATTGGGACCCCCCTTGCCCCCCCCCATTAAAGGTGATTACTATTCCTATAACAAGTACAAAATACAGTTGAATTATTTGCTGCTTTACTGATAATAAGGAACCATTAAGGAGTAAGAGCAAGAATGGTGGACTGAGGGTTTGAATAATGCGTCTGGGAACATGTCTTCCTGTGCACGTGCGATGTATTAGTATTAAATTATAAGCCTAACACCTTTAGCATGACGAAATGTCCTGTTGTAAAGTTTATTTGTGTATGTCTTTGTCCTCTATCATGTCTATGTTCTTGCATTTAGTTGTACTGTAGTCCTCCTGTCATGTAATGTCGTCATGTTTATATTATATTTGATATTGCCATAAAAGTGGGAGGTTTGAAAAGCCGCAAGACCAGGTTCTAAAAGATTTTGTTTTCTTAAAATGTATTGTACTAAGTCAGGAAAAGACCATTGTTAAATAATAGTTCGTTTCTGTGTGTGTTACAATTAGGGTTGTTTTTCTTTTGTGTCGTATTTTCCCTCTTATATTGATGTGTTTTCCTAAGTTTTTGTTAGTAATCCGGACTAGGTTTTTTTTCTAAATCGATTCATGAATTTCGAACAGATGTATACTACTGTTGCCTTTATTTATCTTGAAAATCCGAGTCAGTCTTATACAAAGCAAGGTTAATACATAATATCAAATTACAATGTACTCGTCCTTAATAGAGAATTTAAGGTTTTTGACGTACGTAATACGTAACATACCTTAACATTTAAAAAAATGCTCATTGTTATCTCCCGTTGGCCATTTAACTTGTAAATTAAACAAAAATCATATACTTTGACGTACGTAATACACCTTAACTTGGTCGTTGTAAAATTGTGTTTGTCTCCCTTTTTCCATTTAGTTCAAATCTATTTAAAATAGCGTATTATACGACCGAACGTTTACACTAGTAATATATCCGAACGTAAGAAAAAGCCAACTATGTTTGCAAGGGACACAGGTATATTTTGAATGATATGCAGTTAACAATGTTTCCTATTTTCATACTAAAAGAGTTTCTTTTCAACTAATTTGTGAATATCGCGTGCCGCGTTGAGAGAGTCTACGGAAAAAAGGATAAAGTTGATCAAAGATGAAGGACATTGTGCAAGTTCAGTAATTTAGGTCAATAAATGAAGGTTGTAGGTTTTTTTTCTAAAATGTAGGCATATTGAAATACCCGGATTATTTTATCATTAGATCGTTTTGGGTGTTATTTTCACTAGTAACCCGAATTTAACTTGATCGGACAAAAACGTGTTAACAATATTTAAATGAGATTAATCGTTATTTGATAAAGATTGACAAAAATTAAAAATTGTATTTAATTCATTTCAATTCATATCAATTCATTTTAACGCCAATCAAATAGATTTCTCTGCAGTCGATCAATTGAAATTAAGTTAGTGGTTAGTTGCGTCAAACTAATAAGCCACGCCCCTGTTAAGCTATTTCAAACATGCATTAATTCGTTTTAAACATGGATGAGACCGGGGCTTTTTACAGGTAAATCACTCAAGCAAAACGACCTCGATGTATCTATCGTTAGTAACGTGTGGTACTATTTACGAAACCTTATGTATTCCTGTATATTTACCGTTTCTCTTTTTTTCTGTCTACTATATTGTACTTGTAAATCAAATGTAGACACGGAAAACTACACAGAAATTATTTATTGTGTACATAATTTAAATCGATGTGTCTTATATTTCCGGGAAGCAATATATATTCATTCTCTTGCTGTATATTGATATTTGGAAAAGCTTGTAATGAAAAACAAGATATTGTTGAATAATAAAATTGACGAAGATAATGTTGACGTTGAATATGATAAACAGAAAGGCATGCTCAAAATTCTAAATGAAGGAGCAGCCCACTGAACTTTTAAAACTGTGTTAAATGGTAATACCGGTCACTGGCCAAATCGGGCGTTAATTGTGGAAGAGAAACAAATATCAAACAAAAATATTGTTCTTACGATTCTGTAAAAAGATTATTGTGCTGTCATGCGCCCTGACGTACTTGTAATAAATAAACATGTATTCTGTATATATTAGATAAATTTTAGTCTGCGATAAAGATGGGTAAGTTGATTAAAGTTTAACGACCTTGACAGGCTATTTGTCGGCATACTCTTACGTTTTTTAATGTTTTAAAAGAAAACATACATTTACGTTTTGGGCATTTAATATAAGTCTACTAACCAAATAGAAATTAACATAAACATTGTTAAAAACAACAAAAAATGGAAAAGAAACATTCTGCATTTGTTGCTTTCATATAATTTTATTTCCTATATATTTGAGCGGGAATTTCTACGTTAAAACTGATTGTAGTATAGATAAAATATTTCATCTAGGTACTCTCCTCGGTGAAGTTCTCTCGTTGCATATTAAAATGATTTTCATTGGTCGGAACGTTTGCAAACTTTCAATCCATGTGTTCTCATCGAGGTCCGCGTTCATGTTTCAAATCAATACACAATATGAAGTCCAGTTCGGCAAAAAAAAATCAAATAAAAACTCTACGATGTCCGATTAAACAAACGGAATTTAGAAAAATAACAATTTTATGATTCTTCCAATCACGACAAAAATATCTATCTTTTTCTCCGATGAAAATCATTACTTTTTATATTAGAACAAGGAGGTTTAGGAGGTTATAACCTCCTTGATTAGAACAAGTCAAAAGTTGCCAGAACTTGATTTTTGATGCATACGAAACTTTAAAAAATAATTTTCTGTTTGTATTATTCAAAATAACTATTATATCCGATAAAAATCGAAAAATAAATTATCGGTAAAAAATACCGATTTTTCTATGAGACAAAAATTATCCTTATTGGAGTAAATTTGTAATAAAGGACAAACCATATCCTCGTGTTTTTTTATGCAGTACTAGTAAGCATAGTTCGTCTGTTCTCGCTTCAAACCAAGCCATCATAAATACACCAGAGATTACTAAAATGAAAGTCTTTTCGCTCATTGAAATTTTTTTGTAGGTATAAAGCTTCAATTCGACCATTGAATTTTTCAGAATTACGAAAAATATGTTATAATCCTTGTCCTGCCCGAAGCTTATACTTCGTTCAGTCAGTGACATATAATACAAGAGATTGACAACTCTCAAGTTAAGCGTAATTAACTTGTGGAGCAAATTAATTCTTTTTTAGCCAAACTGGATATCGGCCTTCAAAACATTGTGTATACACAAACAAAGCAATATTTATCTTTTACGCAGTCGAGCCGGAGAATAAAAGTTTTTGCAATTTGTGTGGGATTTTAATTTTAGAATGCAATGAAAAAGTAAGAAGATCGTTAGAAACCTTAAGTGAATCGGAAAATGAGCTGTGCACGATGAAAGGGAAAAGTTTGGTGCGTCGATAAAAATTTCATGGATGCACTTGATAATTGTAAACTTTCAAGTCTTTAAATAACATCCATTTGTAGAACTGATTCTTTCGATCCTTCAAATATATGTAGAATAATAATAAAAAAATATATGAAGTCTCTTTCATATAAATGCTGTAGATTTGTATTTGATCAGCGATTGCAAACATAACGTTCAGTGAGAAGAATTTCATGTATTCGTACAGAGAACAAATCAACTTCTTTCAGAATACAATTGATTGGTTATTGAAGTAAATGATTTGCGACAGAATAAGTGAAACTTGGTCAGCAGCTTACCTCTAAAATAAAGAAATATAAAAAAAAGGCAGAGTTAATTCTGTATTTTACTCATACTGCACTTAAGCACTTTTTACAGTCAATACCGAAAATATGAAATACATCGATTTAAATTATGTACACAATAAATAATTTCTGTGTAGTTTTCCGTGTCCACATTTACATACGAGTACAATATAGTAAACTGTATAATTTGTGTATGTATTTGATCCTATGAGCTGTATATTTTCAAGCGAAATAAAGAATTATTACAGTAAAACAGAAAAAATAGAAACGGTAAATATACAGGAATACAAGTTTGGTAAATAGTTGCAAAGGACCACACGTACATGTAACTTACATGCCACGGGTTTTCATAGAACTTGGCAATTTTTGAAACGCATGTAAATATGCGATAAAGATCTAGTGCATTTGAGCATATTTAAATCATGTTATATATCTAACTTTTTTATTTTCAACAGATCCACAAGTTTTGCATTTTTAAACCGCGTGTGCATATATATTTTAATGTTTTTATTTTAATTCCTTATAAATGAACATGTCACATGTATTATTCGGGCGCCCTATTATTCATTCGCTTGTTTAAATTGTGAAACATGTGACTTTACTAAGACTGTACGTATTTAAAGTTTGAAACAAAAAGCTGCAATTGGCGCAAATTGATTCTGCCCAGACGATAGATACATCAAGGTCGTTTTGCTTGAGTGATTTACCTGTAAAAAGCCCGGGTCTCATCCATGTTTAAAACGAATTAATGCATGTTTGAAATAGCTTAACAGGGGCGTGGCCTATTAGTTTGACGCAACTTACCACCAACTTGATTTCAATTGATCGACTGCAGAGAAATCTATTTGACTGGCGTTAAAATGAATTGATATGAATTGAAATGAATTAAATATAATTTTTAATTTTTGTCAATCTTTATCAAATAACGATCAATCTCATTTAAATAGCGGTAACACGTTTTTTGTCCGATCAAGTTAAATTCGGGTTACTAGTGTTTATTTGATTGCCATTAACATGAGAAAAGGCTTTTGTTAATATTTGTAAGAATACCAAATATTTTTTTTTGTCATTTGATTCAGTTTTTATCTATTTTTTTTTATTTATAATCTGTGTCGTGTGTGCCACAATTTATCAAGAAATTTTTTACCTAGAAAATTCTTTATGGTAAGTGAAGAAAATAACATATCGCGGTGTTATAAATTTGCCATGTTTAGAATCCATTGAAGGATGCAGATTCGAGAGTGTCAACAGGTTTGTTACGAACGGACAGACCTACGGACCGACAGCGCGATTGAAGGTAGCATTGTGTTACTATTACCCTTCGAAGCATTCCTGGTGAAAGGTAATTACTCTAGAAAAAAGAAAGCTGTCGCGGGATAAGAAAAGGTCGGCGTTTCAAATAAAAAATCCAAACGCGAGATACGGTATCAAATGGTGCAGAATGGGTTATGATATCAACGAAGCGTGACTTGATGATAAGATTGTTGGACCTTTTAACGACAATCAGCGTACAAACTTAAGAAATTGACTGTCACAGGCAATGTTGTACTGTCTTAGCTGTCAATCAAAACAAAACATTACCATAATAGGTGAACCATGCCGAGTAGGGTTTTCAGAAATAGTGATCTTTATATTTTTTTCCTGTTGCATTGCCTAAGCGACAACATAAGCTGAATGGAGCAGCATATTTGATTCCTTTAAAATTTCTTTCGTTTCAATTTGGGTAGCTATCAAACCATATCTGCTTAATGATAAAAGAGGGACGAAAGATACCAGAGGGAGAGTCAACTTCATAAATTGAAAATAAACTGACAATGCTATGGCTTAAAACAAAAGGACAAATAATAGTACAGAATACATAAGTAAACATAGAAAACTAAAGAATAAACAACACGAACCCCACCAAAAACTGGGGTGATCTCAGGTGCTCAAGAAGAGTAAGAGATCTGTTCCACATGTGGCACCCATCGTGTTGCTTATGTTATAAAAAATCCGGTAAATAGTTTAATTCGGTAATTCATATTCGTGAAACGATGACCTTTGCCTTTATTAGTTTTCAGGTTGATTTTCTTTTCTGAGTCATTATCTCATATTTTTTGTTACTAATATATCATTTTTGTTTAGAATAACATGTTTATTTTAAATTAAACTTGATGCACACAAATGTTTTCGAAGTGTCGACGTAAAACTTGCCACTAGATACCAATAATCAGACTGAAAAGTCTTTAACATGTTAAATGACTGAGAAACAAAAAAGTGTTTAGAATTTTCAGTTTTTAGAATCCAATTTTCAGATCACAGCCCGTGCTTTAATGTATATCAGTTGAGTCTGTTCAAATCTCACTCACCTACGCGAGTTGGTATAAAAACTACAGGCTCTAAAGAGCCTGTGTCGCTCACCGTGGTCTATGTGAATATTAAACAAAGAACGATGGATTCATTACAAATTGTGTTTTGGTGATTGTGATGTGTTTGTACATCTTACTTTACTGAATATTCTTGCTGCTTACATTTATTCCTTACTATAATGAACTTTGCCCAGTAGTTTCAGTGTAAAATTGTTAAAAATTTACTATAAAGGACAATAATTTCTTAGGGGGTCAATTGACCATTTCAGTCATGTTGACTTATTTGTAAATCTTACTTTGCTGATTATTATTGCTGTTTACAGTTTATCGCTATCTATAATAATATTCAAGATAGTAACCAAAAACAGCAAAATTTCCTTAAAATTATCAATTCAGGGACAGCAACCCAACAACTGGTTAACCGATTCATCTAAAAATTTCTGGGCCGGTAGATCTTGACCTGATACACAATTTTACAACGTCAGATTTGCTCTTAATACTTTGGATTTTGAGTTATAAGCCAAAAACTGCATTTGACCCCTATGTTCTATTTATAGCCATTGCGGCCATCTTGGTTGTATGGCCGGGTCACCGGACACATTTGTTTAACTAAATACCCTAAAGATGATAATGGCCAAGATTGGATTGATTTTTGTAAAAGATTACTAAGATTTACAAAAAATGGTTAAAAATTAACTATGAAGGACAATAACTCCTAAAGGGGTCAACTGACCATTTCGGTCATGTTGACTTATTTGTAAATCTTACTTTTACTGGACATTATTGCTGTTTACAGTTTATCTCTATCTCTATCTATAATGATATTCAATATAATAACCAAAAACAGCAAAATTTCCTTAAAATTACCAATTCAGGGGCAGCAACCCAACAACGAGTTGTCCAGTTCATTTGAAAATTAAAGGGCAGATATATCTTGGCCTGATAAACTTTTTACTCCATGTCAGATTTGCTCTAAATGCTTTTGTTTTTGAGTTTTAAGCCAAAACTGCATTTTACCACTATGTTCTATTTTTAGCCATGACGGCCATCTTGGTTGGTTGGCAAGGTCGCGCCACACATTATTCATCTTTTATATAAGCTTTGGATTTCAAATATTTTAGCCACGATCATCACTGAAGAGACATGTATTGTCGAAATGCGCATCTGGTGTAAGAAAATTGGTACCGTTTATTTTAGTAAACTAGATACCCCAATGATGATTGTGGCCAAGTTTGGTTTAATTTGACCCAGTAGTTTCAGAGGAGAAGATTTTGTAAAAGTTAACGACGACGGACGCAAAATGATGGGAAAAGCTAACTAAGCCTTTCGGGCCAGGTTAGTTAAAAATTAATAGGAATCGTACTCTCTTATTTTACCGCAAGAACTGTAATTTGAATAATTGACTGAAAAGGTTTTTGAATATTGACAATTTTATTTTGTAAGAATGAAATAAAAACAAATCTTTCATGGCCTTATTCTGCAACATTAGGAGCAGCTTGTTCTTCACTAAGATTATTTATAAATTCTGCCCTTCTCTTTGCAAGTCCAACACATCATTAACAATACACGAGAGTTAACCTTTACACTTGTCAACCTGTCGACCTATGCACTTACCGATTTTCAACATGTCGACCTGTCAATCTGTTAACATTGAGCCTTCACATTGACAATCTGTCGACCTGTCAACCTTTTAACCTTAACACTTGTCAACTGGTCAACCTATCATGCCTTTTTCGACTTTTCATTATGTCGACCTGTCAACCTTTTAACCTTTACACTTGTCAACTGGTCAACCTATCATGCATTTATCGTTTTTACAACAGGTCGACCTGTCGACCTTAACACTTGCCAACCTTTTAGACCTTTCTAGTGTAAACATGTCGACCTTTTACTCTGTCAACTTATGTACAAACATGACTACACCTATTTACTTCTTTAATTAAACCGATGGAACTACCGTTCCGTTTATCTTAATTGACTCGACCTTCAATGATGAGGTATAGTCAAATAGTTGAACTCCTTTCCGTCAGTTCGATAGAATGTCTACCATGCAGACTTATTTGTATTCTGTTATACTGAGGTCGATAATTTGCTCAATCTTGAGAAGAAGGAAGACGGACAAAAAGAAAATATTGACATTCAAATACCAAAAACGTTTGTGGTAAATTATTTTTCTGAAAAAGTGTTATTTTTTGTTTTTTTTTTGTACACCTTTTACTTTAGTCCATAGTTTTTGATAAGGATGCAACACCTTTATTTTTAGGAGAGGGGTGCATAGATAAACTTTTAAGACGAAATTTTTATTGAGCCTATTTTGTCCAAGCTTGCCAACCTATGATTTTTTTCTATATTCCAATCATCTTGTTTTGCGGCCATTTTTTGGTTCTGCCCTTTGATTTTGTAAATACTTTCGATCATTTAGATAAAAAAATTATGGAGGAGAGGGAGACTCTGTCTGACGTAGAAATTTTGTTTTGAATATTATCTAATGGGCAGAAATATTTTGATTTTTAATTCCCAACAACCCCGACCCCTGCCCCCAACGGCCCCAACCCAAAAAAAATCGAAGGGTCCGTGCCTGTTGCATCAATGTTATTTTACAATTAAAACAAAATTATACCTACCCTGAAATACAGAACCGGCGAAGGGAGACAATCACAATTTATATTATGTCTTATAAGTCCGTATAATTGATAGCCTAAGTTTCTTGCGCTAACGTACGTAAGTTTCGTTTGAAACGTAAAATTCTCTAATATGAATATTAATCTGCCGCTGGTTGTTGAACAGCCATTCATAATATTTAATGCGTTCCCTCGGTTTTAGTTTGTTACCCCGATTTTGTTTTTTGTCCATGGATCTATGAGTTTTGAACAGAGATAAACTACTGTTGCCTTTATTCATCATCATAGTCATAACCATATTCGTAAAAATAAATTAAGATAATCACCGAAATTCAAATCTGACTGCTTTTTCAGTATTTCATTCTTGTAAAGCTATAAATCCATTCAAGGGTTTTAAAATAAAAGCAGTGTATTGAAAACCGTAAGTCAAATCAAATAAGAAAATTTCATGGCTAAAGTTAAAAAAAAATTCTCAAAAAACGACAAACAGTCGATACAACACATCTTCAAAAGCAAAGATGTAGCAACAGTTACAGAACAAACATCAGTTGGTGAAGTTGTATATAACTAGCGCACTAATGGTTTCCGTCATATAACTCATCGAACGAAAGGTATTCGGAAAAGTTATATTAGGTTGTATCATAGTTGAAAACAGGACAGAATTGTTGGTGTTACACATATTTGAAATTCGCATGCTTTCATTTACAATTGGGAAAACAAATGATTGTTTATAATTTGAAACTCGCAAATAACTACGAAACAACCGATTCATAACCACAAAAACAACATAAAAAAATCGTAAAAGTAAACAAAGAAGGCATATACATAAAATTCTGATTGGGTTAACCAATCAGTTAACATACTATTCTATATATTATCGTAACACAGTTTACCTGCAGTTCCTGTGTAGCCAGTTATGTTGAGCAGATATTTACTGGTTTCGTCCCTTACTCGGAAGGTTGAATAATCTGCTAGGAATTTTTCTCCAGTGTGCTTCTCCAGCTTGATTCTAATTTTATGTCTACCGTTTTGTGAAATCATATGAATGATATCATTCCCTTTAAGCAATAAGAATAAATGACTATTATATGCATTGAATGGTTCAAAGAAATAAAGTAATATCATGTATATGAATACTTGGAATATTAATTAGAAAAAATAAAGAAATAAAGGGAATTAAAATAGATGACACTGAATATTTGATCTCTCAATATGCTGATGACACGTCAATTATTCTTGACGGTACACCAGAGTCCCTTGACGCATCTCTCCGCTTATTACATAAATATGCTGAAATGTCTGGTCTCCGTATGAACTTAGACAAAACTAAGGTGGTATGGATAGGAAAGAAAAAATATAGTCAAGATACCATGTGTGTAAAGTGGGGATTGGAATGGGGTTCCAGTAGGTTTACACTATTAGGAATAAACTTTTCTGTCAATTGCAAGAAATGGAATCTTTGAACTATTATCCTAAAATAAAAGAAATTGGAAATATAATCAATATTTGGTCTAGACAAACACTTACTCCAGTTGGAAAGATAACAATTATCAAGACACTAATTATTTCAAAATTAAATCATCTATTTCTAACATTACCAACACCATGCAATACTACTCTTAAACAACTTATTCGTACACTATATTCATTTATTTGGGAAAACAAGCCTGACAAGATTAAAAGAAAAATATTATGTCTGGAACATAAATTTGGGGGGCTGAAAATGTTAGATATTGAAGAATATAGTAAAGGGTTAAAATTAACGTGGGTCCAACGGTTGCTAAAAAACAATACAAAACTCAAAAAACTTATAGAAAGCACAGAAAATATTAATATTGAAGATCTAGTATTTCTAGGCCCACCAAACAAATGTAAAAACCCCTTTTGGAAATAAGTTTTAAAAGCATGGACAGAAATGCAAAATAAACTTAAACCAAAAAATGAAGAAGAATTTTTAACAGTTTCACTTTGGAATAATGAAAATATTAAAATAGGTAGCAGATCTGTGTTCTATAAAGACTGGGCTGATAACGGTATTTTGTTAATTAATGATCTGGTAGATAATGAGGGTAAATTAATGTCGTTTGAAGAATGGAAAAATATTGATGAAACTAAATCTAACTTTCTAGTTTATAATGGAGTTATATCAGCACTAAAATCATATCAAAATTCACTTAAACATTATATCTCTATAGAAAATCTTTATAAAGTTCATGGACCAGTTCTACCAAATAATATTAGAACATTTTTTTTTGTCAGTTAAAGGATCAAAAGATATGTATAATATTTTCTTAGAAAAAAGTAATACTAGGCCTACGTGTGAAGATAAATGGTCTTTAAGATTAAAAAAAAAATGATTGGAAAAAAGTGCATAATATGTCTTTCGACACCACAAAAAGCTCTAAACTTCATTGGTTCCAGTACAGAATAGTGCACAGAATCATAGGCACAAATGAATTTTTATTTAAAATTAAGGTAAAACAATCAGATAAATGTACTTTCTGTAATGAAGCTATTGAAGATATTGAGCACATATTTTGGACATGCCATAAAATTTCAGATTTATGGATTGAACTTGGTGATTGGATTTATAACCAAACACACATATTGATTCCAGTTAATATAGATATTATTTTATTTGGAAATTAAGGTAAAAATGGAAATTATAGGATAAAAAACTTAATAATACTCCTGACAAAATTCTATATTTACAGAACTAAACTCTGTGAAAATATTGTAAATTTTACAGGACTTAAAAACTACCTCAAAGAATCTCTGGTACTAGAAAAGAATTTATATTTTAAAAGAAAACCTTTTCATAAGGCCAATTTCCAAAATTCAAAACTTCTGTGTTTTTTTCTTTATTCTTTATAATTTTTTTTTTTTTTTTTATCTATTCAGATTTATTGATCATTCCATATTGATAATGTTTTTAGTTGGATATATTATAATTTACAATGATTTATGAATGTATATATTACAGTTAAAGAAACTAACAAATACTAATCAAATTAATTATATGCCACTAACGGTTAACGAGGCCGGGATAAGGTACCGGTATTTGATGTATCCACTTACAAATGTAAAAATATCAATATCAATAAAGTATGATTACTTCAAAAAAAAAAAAAAAAAAAAAAATATCATGTAATTATATAAAATGACATTTATAAGTTATTTTGTTGAAAACAAAACTATCTCTTAATTCCAATCTAAACCTGAAAACTAACCGCATTGGAAATAAATGCTATCATTTTATTCTAAAAACTCTTAGGAAGTATCTGATTTTTCTTTTTTCCTTCAAACTTTTCTAATTCCTGATTGTAACAATTTTATTAAGTAGTGAAATGGCATGACAGATGATGCGCGCATACTGAGACACGCGTAATCATTCCACGTACCCTTGTATTCTTTTGGAGTTCAGATTGTTCGTGTTTAATCGAGGAGAATTGAGCATGGATAAAATGTTGCCTTTAAGTTGCCAGTACTTTAGACATTTTAGGTATATAATAAAAGTACGGAAAATCATCCCATTAGTTGATCGAGTGAACATTTTTGTTCAACTCCTTAAGTGTCTTTCTTGTGACAATGAAGTTAGTATTGATGGCAAGTTGTTGATAATTGTTCTTTCATTTGTTTGTTTTTTTTGTAGCCAACCTAATCGATAGACACAAACAGACTCTTTGTAGACATAATCCTCCTTCTTCTTGATGCGGATCGTTATGCACATTTTTTAGTTTTTGTAGTTGTATTTGCATAATGTTGTTTGTCTTTTTTTTTGCCTGTTCCCATGTCGCTTATAATTTATATTTTGAATTATGCGTTTAATATATAAAACAATGGAGCTGTGGTATGGTTGCCAATGATACAACTGTCTACAAGAGACCAAAATGACACAGACACGTTAACAACAATAGGTCACCGTACGGCCTTCAACAATGAGCAAAGCATATACCGCATAGTCAGCTATAAAAGGCCCCGATAAGACAATGTAAAACAATTCAAACGAGAAGACTAACGGCCTTCTTTATATAAAAAAAAACATTTTGGCGTGTTTGGTATTTTTTGTCCTTCTGTCGTTATGGTTTACATTTAAAACATGCACAGTGGACAGTTGTCTCATTGGCAATCATACCACATCTTCCTTTTTATATATACAAGTTATTTGTAGTCATTTTACCAATTCTAGTTATAAGAAGGCTTGTTCACTTGTATAGGTCACTTGTATAAATGCAACCTGATTAGATAAACGCTATGTGTGTATATACTTTAATAAGTAATGATATGGACAAACATATCACTTTAATAAGAAATTGCTTGCGCAATTTTATTTGTACAAATAATTACCTTTCAAATTAATAATAACATATATACCCTAGAGGGTATTTTGATCTACGGCATAGTAAAGGTGATCTTACCATCATGTCAAAGAAGCAGGGTTTCTGATCCCACTTAGGGATACAAGAATATTTCTACAGCAAAAGTTGAGATCTAACATTTTTTAACAAAATTTAAGTTGAAGAATATATGTATTAAGATGTTAGCAGATTATTCGATGAGGACATCTGTCGTAAAACTGTCACACATTTAGACGTTCTTTTTAAAATTCCGAATTAGTCATGTTGATTGGTGCAGATATAGAGCATATTTGCTCACTTGATGAGGAAAGCATAAACTTTGCACAGAAGTTCTTGGTTATATACCCTTTGAATTCAGCTATGGACCCATTAAGAAAAATCCCATATGGCTGCCGTTTTCAAGATCGCAGAAAAACTTTATCAATCTCAAGATTGTCCGCAAGGTATTCTATATAATTTCTGAAATTAAAGTAATGATTTCTTAAAAATGGTCTTGATTTTTTTATTAGTTGTTAGTGGCTTTGAACTAGCTGTCAGATAACTGCGAGTATTCTCAGATCTGTTCATTTTGTCTTTTTGTGTCGGGATGTATAAGTACCCGGCCACGTCGACTAGTATTGTCATGAGGTGATGTTTCTTGGCCAATATACTTGGGAGTCGAGCGTTGGCCTACTGACCCGACACGTTGCTGTTTATAAACTACGTTGTTGAATCTCTGAAGTTTGTCCGTGGAGATGCTTACCGTTGTCCTTAAGGACTATATGATCTCTGGCTTGGTCGGGGTGTTGCTGGTCGATAAGCATTTAACTTGGATGTATTTTTATCTGTTGATCTACCGCGGTTATATTGATCAGAAGGCCTAAGGTTACTAGTATATTGATCGGTCAATCCACGGTTACGCTGATTAGTTTAAAGCATAGCATCAGCTTTTTTTGACAATTAAATTTTGAATGAAGTAATGCACCTCATTTTCAAAAGACTGCTCATATTCTATTCATTGGTTGATGATACAGCGCCATCAGCAAAGAAGACTTGCCGATTGGCATAATTGGCACTTTTTGATCCATATATCGCCATCTGGTTGGTCATTGAGGTTTTCAAATGTTTTGAAGCCTTGTTGATCGTTTCTGGGTTCCTCTCTATTACATGCCTTGCAGAATCTTTGTCTTTACATCCTTTGCGGAATGCTTCGGTTCCAATCTGGTCTGATCTGATCGTCTTTCTTGCTGAAGCGCTGATTCGATGCTTTCCAGAGAGGCGTCTGAAGAAGAGCTGCTGCCACGCTCTTTTGGTTTTCTCTGCCCTTTACTGGATCAGTAAGTGGAGACAGTTTGCTTTGTGCAAAGCCTGTTAGAGCTCCAGGAGCTGACGCAGTTGTCATAATTGGCGCCATGAACGTTGGAGGAAGAGGATTTGCCATTGACTCGACATGGATGGAACTGTAGAAGGCATTACAGTCAGAATTGGAGAAACTTAATAGGATCTACTTGCAGCCAATTGTTTCTGTAATGGTGTGCTGCTCTGCATCAAATATAATTGACTCAAAGAAGGTAGTATCCATTTGCTGGTATCTTTGATTAGAACTAGAGGTTTCCAGTAGGTTCTTAAATGGAGGTTGTTGTTGCATAATTTGAACTGTCTCATGCAAGGCCAACGGCCTGGCAAAGAACTTCCGAATTTAGGTGAATTTGTCTTCAACAGAGTTAGTGTGGTTTATGGTTCATTCGAGCTAATTTGGGAAAGATCAAATGCAGGGAGTCTGTTATGTTCTTTTGGTGTACTTGCGTTGTACTGGCTAAGGTCAAATTTTGGCTTAAACCCAGTCCCTAGAGGCACCGATCGCACCATGCTCACCGTGATATAAAATAAATTCAGATCGTGTCGCGCTATGAGCGGATTGAAAATGTATGTTTTCGTTGCCTCCCCGATGCTACTACGTCCTCATTACGCTTCTACAACGACCCCGCTACGATTATACCTCGTTCACACCGCGTTAATTATACCACTTCACTACGCTCATCAATATCTTTCTGCGCTCATCACGTTCTCACTACTACATTACCAGGAGTTATCCGATTGCAACACGATCTTACCACGCTTATATTGTATCATTCATTCTATTTTTCATTGATGCGTAGATTTTTCGGAAACAACATATGCAATGCCACCAAAATATACGAGACCAAGTAAGAGTGGTGGTAGGGTGATAGATGCACAGAGAGCCTTGATAGTAACAAATCCTGATCGAACAGAGATGTCGGATCTACTAATCCAACCTGAATCACAACATATTGCTGGTCCATCAAGCTCAAATGACGATTTGTTAATGAACAATAGCAGGGATGACACAGATGTGTAAAGCATGGTCGAGCCGTTAGAGAAAAAGGGAAAGAGGTCCAAATTACAAACAGACAAACAAAACATGGAAAGGTTTTGTATATTTTATGTGACAATGAGAAAGAGCTTGATGGTTGTAGTATGAAAGTAGTCAGGTCGTTAGCAGGGCGTGATGAGGACGGCATGGGCGTGCTAGAATCGTACTATGATCTTCAACAGCGTGTTGCGAAGCGTAGTTGGGTCGCATTTAGAACGTGATGATCGAAGTGAGGTCGTAATACCATCGTTGTGAGATCGCATCGTATTTTCTCCGAATCGAATCATGCTTTCACTAAGTTCTCGATACGATGATAAACGACCAATGCGATCTAAGCACGACCATACTGCGCTCTCACTACGGTTCTACTACGACCTGAATTCGCCACAATCTCACCACGATTGTTTTGAACAGTTCAAAGTTGGTCACGCTCATCACGATCTTGAAAACCTCACCACGACCGTGATACGACCTTACTGGGATCTACACAATCGCACTACGATCGTCAAGACTTGCATTTTTTTCACAGATCGTAGTTTGATCGGGGACTAGTGGGACTGTGGAATAGATGATGTGTCCATTGCTGGAATTTTAACTTCTTTTTTCGCCTGTCCACTACAACAGATGCCATTATTTGGAAAACAACCTGCTTTGTAAATGCACTTTTAAACTGAACTGTGCCTCCTTCCTCAGTCAGCTGTTGTCAGCTTGTCCATTCGTCCCACCATAACATTGAAGTTCTAATTAGTCTGACCATCAATTCTGCCAAGCGCTTATCACTAGCCTTGTGGTCTATCCTGTCTCAAAACTGCTGAAGTTGCTGAGATATCGCTCCAATCTTTTTATTAATATACATTGCCTCGTTCTGTTCAGCTTGCATCGTTATGAGACCAACACATATTTTTATCAATTTACGCTTCGCTCTGTTTTATATTGGGGTCAATTATAGCTGTTCTTTAAGCATTATATTTCCTATCTGCTAATTGTTCTTTTTACAATTGTTGAATAGTAATTTCTGAGTTGTCCTCTCTTCAAGTGTCTTTAGCTATAGTTTTGTCCATATCCCAAAGTGATTCAGTTTCTGCCATTTCAATGTTCTTATCTGTGTTGCCCTCAATTCCAGCCATTTTACTGATATGTGTATATACATTTCTCAAATCACAGTATCATATCTCAAATTGCAAAACATTGCCCAAGAAATAAGATAGGCACTGAAAAGTATCTTTAATAAAATGCTTAAATTCAGGTCACTTATCAATGATAAGTGTTTGTTTATTTTTCAAGGCGGTCATTTTGAAAATAGTCACCTTTTGAATTTCAAAGATAGATCAAAACAAAATCTTGTTAATTACACCAAGTCACATATGTTGAATTTTGTGCTTCCAGCACTGTGGTTTGTGCAATATTGGAAACAATTTTGGAATGCATGGCGGCCATCTTGAAATAAGCCGCGATATTTAAAAATGTTGAGGGTGGGCCCATAGCTAATTTTGCTCAGTATACAAATAATACCATCATGCAAAATTGGATGCTAACCTCATTTTTTGAGTAATTTTTACCCAATCTGCCGGAATAAATGTATATACATGTATAGTTTACAGTTCAAATTAGATATCAGACATTTGGGTTGATGTGAATTCAATTTGTATACTTTTCGCAGTCCTTTTTCTGACATACCAAGCCAGTACTCTCCATGTACGTCACCAAATCCATTTTTGTACTCTTGCCAGTTTCTCTTGAAATTCTCTGAGAAATTTAATCGTCTCTGAATAACCTGTAATATATTTATATTCGAAAACATATAAAAATAAAACCAAGATTCCCCATCCTTCAAACCTCGGAGTTATTTATTAATAAATGCGTGTAATTTCAACCGTTACACACAACATCATCCAATCCGAAAATTGTGTGTTGTGGGCCGTATCTTGACCTATAATGGTTTACTTTTATAAATAGTTCAGTAGATTGAAAGTTGTTTCATTGGCACTCATGCTACATCTTCCTATATCTATTAAATCAAAGTTATTGTGAATTAACGAAACCAAACACGACACAAGGAAATAGTTATCTGAGGATGAAATAAGAGTGCACTAAGACTTATCAGCAATACCGCATTTTATACTGTGAACGACATGACAGATGTCCTGATGACTGAATGTATGTCTCAATAAGAATATTTCTCTGAATTTTTTCTGTTTATCCTTTCTTGACCTATTGATTTTTTTTTTAATCAACATGTGGTTCGTTTTATCTCAGTTCTTCATTTGTCAAAATTTCATTTTGACTTCAAATTGTCTTGCTTTCCTCTGAAATTCCTATTGTGACATGAGTAAAAGGATACCATGCTTCAGATGTCACGTAGAAAGAACGCATCTTTTTGCAAGTCGTTCGAAAAGAAAGATTAAGATTTTCTGCATATTATCTAAAATCATCAGAGAGACAGATATCACCATCAAATCTCGTTTGATACGATATTTATCCACTCTCGACAATTACATGTTTAAAACGCTTGCGTTTTGAATTTGAAAATTTAATTGTTTCGAATGGATACATGTCTTATCACACCTGCATTGGTAGAATATATATATATATATATATACCAGAGAAATTGACGGGTGAATGGATAGGCCTTTTGACCAATACTATCAAGGATATTTCCCTGATATAATCAAATAGATTGGCTGGATGATTCATGATTCAGTAAGCTAATGAAAATAAAACATACCGTCCATTTTAATCCACTTTCAATAATACAATATACAGCCTTTGGAGTCGTTTGGTTTGTATATATAACATAGACATCATCAGTAAAAAATTGTAAGTCTGCACATTCAGTAGGTCCTGTGAAAATAAAAATCATTATAAAACCAATCACTGTTTGAAATATTATTGAAATAGAAAGAAAAGAAAAATAACAAAAACACCGAACTCGGTGGAAAAGTCTTCATGACTTGGTACACCATTTGTAAAGGTATTTTTTTAAGTAGAAGTTGGTGGATTAAACCTTGTTTCATAGCTAGCTTAACCTCGTATGTGTATGACAGTCGCATAAAATTCAGTAATGTGAACAAAAATGTGTACAGCTGCTCTTAACTACATACTTAGTTGGAAATGTATATCCTATATACCGGTGAGGTTGGTATATTGATGCCAAGGTGAATGAAATTTAGAATATCAAAATTCAAATCATATTAGATTTGAATAAGGAGATGACTGGTTATGTCAAATTCTAGGTATGTATCGAAAAACTGAGGCAGAGAAAGTCGTGTCTTTTGTTTCTGTTTTATAGGATATCTTAAAGGAACCCAATCAGTTAAGTTTGGATTGTTTGTGGAAAAAATATTATCAAAATATCTGAATATGAAATTAACTGATCTGAGTTCTTTGATCTTCTTTTTTTTGTCAACTTTCAGAAGAAACTCCACCTCATGAGAAATATTGTACCGTTGTTATTTGAAAAAGGACAAATTTAAGAATAATAACAAGGAAGTGTCTACCATGATCGTTGAACCGTTCAAATGACTGCATCTGATGTGCCATTATGGAATGTGAGAAATAAACATGTCCAAATTGAGGGCAGTGTAATTAACGGTGATTTTTGGGAAAAAATACTGGTATGTGATGAGTTCCAGAATAAGTACTCCTGTTTTTATTAGTTAAGGTATGTGTATGTACTTCAGTACAAAACGTCATAATGTGACGTGCAGTGAATGTCATTAAATTTGAAGACATTATGAATAATTGGTGGTTCTCCATGCAATTATATTATATATCCATGTACACTGCAACAAATATGACTGCAGGTGCTCTACGCATAGAAATCAAAATTAGGGCTCGAATCATTTTCGCTACTTCATAAATTTTAGCATGCATATTACATTATAAGAGTTTCGTTTTTTTTTTTTATAGAATTTGTGCTTATACAAAATATGTTTTGATCAATGCTTTCCGCAATAAATCACAAGCGGAAACATTAAATTCTTAAAGCCTTTTTTTATTACTATATATATTAACTGATCCTCAGTTGGTCACAGTACAGGAATAAATAAAGTAACTTGTCATCGCTCTTCAAAATAATATTGAGAATGAAAATGGAGAATATGTCAAAGAGACAACAACCCGACCAAAGGGCGGACAACAGCCGAAGGCCACGAATGGGTATTCAACGCATCGAGATAAATTAGTACCCGGAGTTGGTCCTCAGCTGGCCCCTCAATAAAATTGTAAACTTCTTGATAACTTTCTTCCTGCTATTATTTTGCACAGCAAAGACTAGCTTTTCATTTAAAAATAGATCAGCATATATACTCGAAATAAAATTAAGAATGTGCAAAACTAAGTTGTTAATGAAACCTAAGAAGTTAATGAAATAATTGTGTGCGTGTGCATTTGATACAAATAAAGTTTGACGATAAATGTGGTTGACACGATGACACGGAAATGCAGGGAGACAATGATGTCATGATGTCATGTTTTTTTGTCATTTTGAAACTGTTGTAAAACAATGTTGCTGTAAAGTTAATAAAAAAAAAACAATTCCACAGTTCTTCTTAAAAATATGCACGAATCAACTAAAATATACATGTTTGTATGAGGTTAAGAAATTCAAAAAGTCTCCATTCTCTTATGCTACACGGCATTGCACTACCAAAAACGGGGCTGTTGTTCAGTATATTTTTTCACCCTGTTATTTTGGAGGATGCATGATGTGACTTTCATCGGAGAAAAAATATCGAGGTAAAGTCGTGTCAGTTCTGTATTTGTTAAGGTCAATAGAATTATATATAATAGTTCTTAACATGAAACAGTGGTTGTATTAAGTTCTCAGTAAAATTGGAACAAATTTAGCTATTTCAACATGTTTTTAAGAGAAAAGAATTAATATATATCTTAAAAACAAACTTGACTTTGATTCTCAAAACCTAGATATAAATCAAAAGGTAAGCATCACACAACGGGTGTCCTTGTTTATAACCTGAGGTTTAATTGACGGTTATGGAATATCTGAGCATTTCGAGTACACATTCCACACTCTTTCACACGCGCGCGAATGGTGCATTACCAAACGCGAAGTGTTACCGGATGTTTCTTGACTGACCACGACTGTAAGGACAAGGAACTGCTAACACTGCTTAAAAACAGTTCTGGTAGGTATTGTGTTATTCAGTCTTTGGTTCTCTATGTTATGATGTTGTTATTGTTGTATATTCTTCGGTCAATTTTCTTTTGGAATTGTGCTGACTTTTTTTAATTGATTTTCTAATGCACCGTTGACATCTTCTCTCTATCTCTTTCGAACGTTCTCTGTCTGGAATTAATCAAATACCTGGCTAATTTAAGAGCCCGAATAACTGAGTTTTAGTGATGATGCTAAAATTCTATCAATTGCAAGCTTTCTAATACAATGGAGATTCACAATCACAGCATCCAAAACAAAGATGCGCTATTTTACAAATTATCGTTTTACTGTTGAAATGAAAAAGAGAAGTAAATTTAGGACTGAATCCTATTGAACGTAACCATATGATACATTTTTGTACGTTCAAGACGCGTCAAGCTGATACAATACAATGTTCGCAAAGAATCTGAACAGGTAAACGATCGGTGCAAGCATAGCATGAAATTTAAAATGAACTGAACACTTAACACTGAAAGAAAAATTAAAAGACAAGTATTAAGTAAAATGAAGAATAACTATTTTCAGCTGTGTATTATTTTTTTTATGTCATAAGATACTAATTAAGTATTATCATGTTTATCAAATGAAGCCACTTTTGAGCATAAAGAAGGTTACACTGTTCATTATTCACTTCCAACATTAACAAATGCAAAACAGTCTTACAAGTCAAAGCTGATCCACCTGTATCAATAGTTTCTAGCGCTTTGAAAAAATTGTATTAACATGGCTATGAACATGAGGAACACAAGCATCTCTCTAATGGTAAATAGTTATCAAAAGTACCAGGATTATAAATACCTGAGCAAATATCACCGTCCCAGAACACATCGCAAAAGCATTTACTGCTATTGCAATAAAGGTTAGATTTACAGTCATCGTTACGCGAACAAGGTTCACCAATTGTCCTTTCTGAAAAAGATGTTTGGTTGAAAATGTCATACTTTTACAAAGAAGTGATCCAAATTGGTAATTATGACAATTCCATATGCAGTATTAATATATTATCTCAAAGCGGCTGTTTTTAAAGTTTTATTGGATACTTGTACAAGGGTTGCAAACGAAATTATTTTGAGATATTCAAAAATAATCTATTAACATCGAGCAATACATTTTAACAACAGCTATTTGATTTTATTGCTTCGGGAATTGATTTGTGTATTTTATTTTCATGGAAAAAAAAACCTCTGTGAACATGACATGTCTGTAAATATATTTGGATATGAACATAAAGTCACGGTACACATATTGCTCAAATTACCAGTTGCAACTATTTAGCAAAAATACCAGCGGAAATCTTTATTACTCTTATGTATTAAAAAATTAAAATGGCTGATTGCATAATAAACAAGGTTCGTGCATATTCAAAGGCTTTTTTTTAGATAATTTGTTTCAAGTTTGAATCTGCTAAATATATAAATGTACTTGGTCTACAAATCTGTCCGTCCCATAAACCAGTGTTACTTCCTAAACAGGAACACATTCCATTAAAACAATGCAGAGAGTCTTTACATTCTTCAGTTTTCGCACATGTCGATTTTATAGTTTTCCCTAAAAGTATACGTTGATTACATATAATATGGAAAATATAGAACAAAAACCGTCTGAAATACCTATATCAGACTTTTATTTAAACTTTTAAATAATAATAAAAAAACAATCTAATGTCAGTTTAATTAATCGATAAGGGTCATAGAGCTCCAAAAGATTCGATTGTATTCACCAGACCTGGGTCAATGTCTTACTGATGTGCTGTTAATAAATGCAGATGTTGAATGGGATGTTTAAGTCGATTGCACTCTGAATACTGCTTTTTTCATATATACTAGCCAACAAAAGAAACTATACACGATTTTTTTTTCAAATTAAAGATGAAGTTTTCCGTTTAAAGGACCAATATTGAAGGAAGTAATGGTCCGAGTACACAGTTATCGTCCTTTGATTTTCGTTGTCCACGAATATAGTCCTTAGTGTGGACAGTGTGTTACTTGCCAATTTTTGTTATACCCCTTCCAAATTTATTTCTCCATGTTTTAAGCCTCATATAGCAAGTTGGGGGGTGAAATGACGATGTAAAAAAAAATGGGTCATAAATATTAATGTAAAGTAGTGATTAGGCCCAGCTGAAAAAGGTCACAAATTAGCACTTCGGAAGCTGTCAAAAGATTTCAAGACCCCCTTAACATAAAATTGTCCATATTTTGAGTTAGAGCTGATGAAGTTTTCTATAATTTTGATATAATTTGTCCCAAAAGTAGTACAAATAAACTCATCATCACACTATTAAAATATTATTGAGAAAGCGCAGGTGGGATTTTTTTAATTTTAATTTATTGTCTAAAGTCTAAAAGAAATGCACTACGAAATAACTGTGTACTTGGACCTAATGCTTAATGACCATGGAAATATAAATCCGTTTAAACAAATGTTTTTTTGCTTTCATGACGTCATTTGGCGAAAAACGGTAACAATCTTAAAACTAATCCGAATGGTTCAAAATTTACAGTGTATTGTTTTCAAATCTAAATCAATGATTTAAGACGAAACCAGTTTTTCTTTTATTTTTAATTTTTTTTTCTTAGATTTAAAAAAACACTTTTTACCAAAAAAAAGAAAAAGATATTTTAAGCCATTAATTACAGCATGAACATAACTTGATTAGCATATTGAATATTTTTAAACAGATTTGAAAATTCATTTAGTACTTAAAAAATTGTGTGCTGATTTTTTGTCAAACTTTCCGCAAAAATAATTTGCACCCTACGATCGTTTACACAGGATGTAGTAACTTTCCGACAGGTTTTAATTTCCATTACCATATGTGCATACATTAAAATTGGAAGCTTTGTAAAATAGTGTATCTTATTTTGTTTTTATATTTAATACTTTTTGATAAATACATTTCAAAGTCGTGTATTGTTTCTTTTGTTGACAAGTATATATAACTGATATATTTGACCGCACGTTGAGGAAAAACAAACTCTACGAAAGCTTTATTTTATATACTAAGTAAAATTTGTTTAGTGGCATCACTCTGTGGACACATTGAAAAAGGTGTTTCCACGAATCTTAATCAAGAACTATCATTTGACAATTAAACCTGTTGAAGCAAATAAGCCAATCTAGTTTTAATACGTTTGCATTTTCAAATATTTTAGCTTCAAGCAAAAATGAAGGGCCGGGCGTTTATATTCGAAATGCTCATCGGTGAGACAAATTAGTATCGTGAATGTTTTGATATTTATTAATTCTAAAACGATGGGTAAATAGATAATGGTGTTTACTCTCTTTAACCATAAGTTATTTTATTGAGAAAAATAGTTGTTATATATTATATTTAGACTTTATAAAACTGATATTAATGGTTTTCTTATTTTCGTATGAATCGGAGTTCCTCAAGACACTTGATTGTTATTTAATTATTAAATTATTAATCATTATTAAATTAGATTATTTAATTTCACTTTCAGATATATTGATGATGTTCTTTCCATAAACAATCCGAACTTTTCTGATTGGGTTCCATACTCCATATCCCCCAGAACTAGAGATTATTAAAAGAAACAACAGACACGGCTTCCTCCGCCTCATTTTAAGACTTATATCTCGAATTTGACTTACAGTCATCTCAGTACCAGAATCTATGAAAAACGAGACGATTTTAATTTTGAAATTATAAATTTTCGCCACCTTAGTAGCAATATACCACCTTCACCTGCATATGGGATATATGTTTCCCAACTTATTTATTCCGTATCAACTTCACAAATAATACACGATGGTCTTGTTGTATAGATTCTGCGTACTGATGTTGTTAATCATTTAAACAACGTGTTTTATAGTTCTTTCATTTGACTTTGTTCTATGATTAATATCACTTTTACTGTTGAATGGGTTTATGTGATATCCGTTTGACGTGGCTCGGTACTTATACATCTCGTCAATGTGTTTGTATTGTCTTTCATTTTTTGGTGGTGTGTTTTGTATATGCGATTTCTTGTATGTCTTTGGTTCTTATAACGTGACTCTGTACTTTAAACGATCCCGTCAGTATGTTTTATGTTTTATGTAATTAGGTCTTTCCACTTTTCTGTGGAAAGACCTATTGTTTTTCTTCTGATTATTTTTTTTTTTCTTTTTCTTCCGCCTAATTTTGTTCTTGCGATAAACATTTGTTTCGCAATATGTCGCTTAGATATTTGGTATATGATATCGAACAGTTTATGCGCTTTTGAAATTTACCCTGCGTAAACGAATACTTTTCTTTGTAGGAGTTATCTCCCCAAACACTGTTTTCCTTGTTAGCGCATCTCCTTCGCAACCGTAAAAGATTAAGACAAATTTATTTTACAAAATTGCTCGTTATATCCTTCGCATGATTTGTCCTATTTTGACCGAAGCGATATGACCGTTCCATATGAGAGTTATTTCCCCTTATGTATCTGATATAAGTGATATGAATTTCTATCTTATAAATCATAAGTGATAGAGACCTAGGATCTTTTGATTTGAGGTCCTTGGTCCAAAAAAATAAAAAATAGGTCAAGGTCAAAGGTCAAGGTCATATTCTAATTTTTGAATTTGGCTTATTTACACTAATTTCCAGAAACCGTATAAGATATCGACAAATTATTTTTTCTAAATTGTTAGTTGCGACATGTCGTAACACGTAAATTTTGATTGCAAAGGTACGTTGAACTTAAAAGTGATTTTTCTCCCCTCTTGTATTTAAAAATACGCGTATGGTGATATAACTGATTAACCAAATATAATTAAGACCTATGGTCTTTTGATTTTAGGTCCTTGTTTTATGACCTTGAAATTGATCTCAAGGTCATAGATTAATTTGACGTTCTAGTTTTTGACCTTTGCTTTCAGCTCATATGTATACATGATATAGCCATGAGACTTTTGGCGAAAGGTATCAAACCATTTAAAGTTGAAAAAAATAACCGGAAGTGACCTTGTGTAAACCGGAAGTAGCTATTTTTTGTACTTTATTAATAAAAAAGTATATAGAACCAGATCTTTTTGGAATCACTGTCAATTAAATATTCAAATATAATCGGAAGTAACATTTTTCAAACCGGAAGTAACAAATTATCTCCCTTATTTAAAAAAAATGTATAGAAACAATATATTTATGGAATCAGCGTACAATAATCTATCAGTTGACGATTGAAATGACATTTTAAACTTAATTTTACAACTTTCATATTAAAATACATTGTTTTCAGTGGAAAGACCTTCAATTGTTCTCTGAACAATTGGTTTTTAATTATGATATATTTCTGTTATGAAGTAAAATATGCATTGAACAACAAACGTCAAAATCATTCAATAGCGTAGTGGAATTTTATATTTGTGGATTCTTATAAATTCTATATAAAACTGTTGGACTAGTTTAAATCTCGGTCTATTTCTGAAATTTATTCTTACATACTTTTGATTTTTTAACCCTGTATGCTAACATTACCTATTTTTTTACCCTGTATGCTAACATTGCCTAGGTAAATTTTAAAATTGTGTGTATGCACATTGAACGACTAATCTATGTGACGTATAAAATTTTCTGACGTCAGACACACAAATTAAGGAATACGTTTGTAGATAGATGTTTTTGTGTTCTGTTAAATTGTTCCTTTTAAAATTGTTATACGATGATGACTGATGTACCCATATTATGACTATTTAGTTAATGCATCAATGTAAATATAACGGAATGTGATGAGACTGTCATCAAAGTGAGAGGGTTAGCGCTATAAAACCAGGTTTAATCCACCATTTTTTACATTTGAAAATGTCTGTACCAAGTCAGGAATATGACAGTTCTTGTCCATTCGTTTTTGATGCGTTTTGTTATTTGATTTTTCCATGTGATTATGGATTTTTCGAATTGATTTCCTCTAAGTTCAGTTTTTTTGTGATTTTACTTTTTGCATGCATGTTCCCTTTTTATATATAAATAAAGCCGTTAGTTTTCTCTTTTTACATGTCATTTCGGGGCATTTTATAGCTTACTATGCGGTATGGGCTTTGCACAATGTTGAAAGCCGTACGGTGACCTAAAGTTGTTTTAAATTTCTGTATCAATTTGGTATCTTCTGGAGAGTTGTATAATCAGCAACCATACCAAAATCTTCTTTTTTATAAGTAGCATTACTACTCTTGAAGAAGTACAAACCAGATGAAATGAGCAAACAATGAAAAAAACACCTTATAAATTCCACGCGTTTAAACGGATTAACCTTAATCAGGAACGATAGAAGCTGAATATATGCTAGCTAAAGATGTATAAGAAATGAACCATTAGTAGAACGTAATCGCCGAGAAGGGCGTAATTTATAGCAAAATGAAGGTAATGCCAACTTTACCAAAATTCCCTATATCTATAAACGGACAATTTGAAAAAAAGGTTTAAACAAATCATGTCAGTACTGAGGCATGAAGCGGATAATACCATCAGAGACCGATAATTTGCCATAAGCGTCGTCAAAAAATGAGAGCAACAGTTTATACATTCCCTGTATCGTTTGAATTGATTTTATAGATTCATTTCGTGATCTGTAACGTTTTCGCTTCAATAGAAATAAAACACATTAGTCAGTAGCAATTACTCAGACAATTAAATCTTTGTACTGATCATTTATCACCAGATTACACTTATCTTCATTATATCTTTTACATATTTTATTAGTGACGAATTTGAAACAATATATGTAATGTCTTTACACAAAATAAAGATTGCAAAATAAATTTTTTTAGCAAAAAAAAGGAAAATAGCCTTACTTGCAGAACAGTTGTGCCCAGTCCAATAATCAAGTCGGTCACATTTACAAACGCCATGAATACAAAAAAGAGTTTCCAAGCATTCTGTCGACAATTTACACGTGTTATGGAATGTTTTCTCTGGAAAAAAAGCACCCGTTAATTATTGCATTCACTAGTAAACATATTGTAATCTGAATTTGTCATTACAGGGAGAGAAACATGTAGTAGCAAATTTGTAATAAGTTGTTTCTAACTAAAATCTAATTATCTAGGAGCAGAAACATTATGCTAACCAAGAAATTAGTATTTCAAGTGTCATACAAATACAACAAATCGTAATATATCCTGTTATTGAGCATCATATCCGTATTCTGAATCGTATTCCTTGTTGACCGAAAGATATTACTTGAATCATAAAGAAATCTATATTGCATATTCCTATATTATACTGCGGGTGAATGTTTTCAAAGAAAAAAAGGTTTATCAGTGAACAAAATCTCAATATCATTTCTATACTTAAGTTAATAACTACGATTTCGTATTGAATTTGAAAGAGGGACAAAAGATACCAGAATGACAGTTAAACTCATAGATTGAAAACAAACTGACAGAAAAATAATAGTACAGACGACACAAAATAGAAAACTAAAGAATAAGCCACATGAACCCCACAAAAACTGAGGGTGATCTCAGGTGCTCTGAAAGGGTAAGTAGATCCTCCGATATGCGTTTAAGTTTTTTTTACTAATGCTCTTCATAGATAGGTAATCAAAATAAACTTTAAAAAATGGAAGTACAAATATTTTATCCATACACCATTTGGTAAAATACATAAATGTTCTTGAAGTTATCTTTCAATGGTTTATTTTTTAATTCCTTTGTGACAGTTTTTATAACATTGGGATGAGCTTTAAAACGTGATTAACACATTGTAAAAAAACAAGTGACTTCTCATAGCCGAAATTTTAGAATTATAATTCTATCACAAATCATTTCTTATGTATACATAAACAGATATGTAATACTCTGTTAGGAACTTTCTTGTTTCATGTAACAATACAAACAATAAGTATTTATTTGGATACATACATAACAATAAATTTGTGTGAGAATTATAATTCTTATATCAAAGTTCGGCTATGAGACATTCAAATGATTACTAAGTGTATATAAGTATCAAATATGAGTTTGTTAAAAGCCTGGGTCATTGATTTGTTTTGTATCAATTGATCAGATATGTTTTATACTTAATAGGTTGCAATTAATACACGATGCTTGTTGAACAGATGGCCATAGAGAAATTCTATCTCAAAACATGATTGTTTCTTGAAAGACACATACACACATGTGTCAGTTGTCTAGTCCATGATAAATTCAGTATTTTTAAATTCTTTGATATTCAAAAATTTAATCAAGAGATATATATTTTCCTGTCAACTTTAACCATAATAAATATTCAACAAATTCCCCCTGTACTCGTTTTACTAAAGACATTTACATTTGAAGTTGTTAAACCTGAGGAAATTTAAGAGTATATAGCATACAGGATATAAAAGCATATTATTTGATAATCACATTCTACGTATTGCTGTTGAAAACAGTATTGAAACTTTCATACCTAAGAACATCATTAAAATGAATGAATAAATTTGTAGTTTAAAGACAATATAAACGGTATTACCAATTGAAATTAAATATAACTTGGGTTTTGGTTGAAAATATCCTTCAATTTTTTTTTTTTATCATTTAGCAAAATCAAACAAAATTGTAGTTTTCAAAAACCTTAAAAGTATCTAACTTATAAATGTCAAGAACTACAGCAAATTCTAAAAGTCAAAATATGATCTAATCTGATGTACAGTAGTTATCGCTTGCTTATGTCATATATACGTGTTTCTCGTTTCTCGTTTTTTATATAGATTAGACCGTTGGTTTTCCGTTTGAATAGTTTAACACTAGTAATTTTGGGGCCCTTTATAGCTCATTGTTCGGTGTGAGCCAAGACTCCGTGATGAAAACCGTTCATTGACCTATAATGGTTTACCTTTATAATTGATATTTGGATGGAGAGTTGTCTGATTGGCACTCACAGCATATCTTCCTATATATATAAGCTAGTGGTATTGTTACCATTATTATGGACGTCTTTGCACTAAATACATTGGATGTTGGATATACACTGATAAAAAGCTATTTATTATTTGTCAGTAAGACCAAGGACTCTCAAATCTGTACTCTGTGTCTCGTTTTTTTTAATCTAAGGGATATATAAATATTCTACCACGCCCGAAGAGTGTATTCCTTTTGCTCTTTCAATCTGATATTTATGGTTTGTTCATTTGATGTACTGTTACATCACTGTCTTAGATTAATGGGATGGTTTGTGCCTTCAAACAGTTTTAAACCCGCCACATTCTTTATATCCCTGTGGTTAAATGGTTGTCGTTTGTTAATGTCTGTCGTATTTGTCTTGTTATTAATTTGGCCATTAGTTTCCTAACCTAAATTGCTTCGCTGCTAATAGCCGACAAAATTGTATTAGTTTTTTCTCATTGCTGAATGTCGTACAGTAGCTTATACTTAATGACATGTACATCCAATTCATAGTTGTCTATTTAGCAATCACACAACATACTTTAGGTATTGGCGCTGTCTTATTTGTTGTTGTAGGAATTTAAACTTATCTGCCTCGCCTGGTATGTATTATTGTTACTGGTGTGTCTGCTATGTACAAATCCGATGAGTTCAGCCCTTTTCAACTGTTTTTTTTATGGTTCATATGCTAAACTGTTAAATCACTATTCAAGGTTAGGGTAAGGGTAGAACGCTTGAAAACATGTTAAACCCTGCCTAATTGGGAATGTACCTCTCCTAAAGGGAGAAGCCTGCATTCGTTATTTAGTGGTTGTTTCTGTATAATATATTTTTTTCGTTCATTATTTTGTTTATCAATCAGGCCGTTGGATGTTTGGTCTGAAATATTTGACAATTGCAATTTCGGGGCAAATTAACGCTAACTAAGCGGTATGGCTTTTGCTTATTGTTAAAGGCCATATACTGGCCGAAAAATGAAAAAAGACAAAAAAAAACAAACAATAGAACACATGACACAACATAGAAAACTAAGGAATAAGCAACATGAACCTTACCAAAAACAGGGGGTGATCTCGGGTTCTCCGAAATGGTAAAAAAGATCCTGCTCCACATGTAGCACCCCTCGTATTGTTTATGTTATAACAAATCCGGTAAATAGTCTTATTCGGTGGTTCTCATTCATGAAAGGGAAGGGGAATGTGGTTACGACGTAAAGAGCATATCCGACATCAATTGTGAAACGGTTATTATATAACGGTCAACTAACTCGTGATGGCGTCCGTAAAATTTACAAAGGGATGATTTCAACTTCAACATTTGGATGTCTTGGTTTAATAGCTTCCTTGTGAACAGCCATCTTATATCAAGAGAATCATTATAGGAAATGCAAGCACGGAAATATCGTATCAATTGGAAGATATATACAGTATTTATCATATGTTTAGTAGTAAATACAGTAGTTTTGAATATTTGATAAATAGCCTGCTGTTTAATCCATATAGCGCAACTTTGATGCGAACCCTTTATCACACACCTACCCTTTATCGAACCTCTACCCTTTATCGCATACCCTTTATCACATCCCTACTTTTATTTTTTTTTATTTATGTAAGCTTAAGAAATATTTTCCCTCAAAATAGGTCCAATAGAACGGTCATTCGGGCGTGAAGCAATTTATTGAATGACGTCATTGTTTGGTATGTGACGTCACGAACGTCAAGTTTTCATATTTTTTGGCACACTAAATAAACTCATCATATATACCAGGACTAGATTAAGTATATACGCCAGACGCGTGTTTCGTCTACAAAAGACTCATCAGTGACGCTCGAATCCAAAATAGTTAAAGAGCATTGAGAACCAAAATCCCTAAAATTTTTGCCAAATACAGCTAAGGTAATCTATGACTGAGGTAGAAAAGCCTTAGCATTTCGAAAAATTCCAAAATTTTGTAAACAGTAAATTTATGCGTATAACAATATCAATGACAATTAATGTCGACACAAAATTACCCTCGGGGAAATAAATCTCCACCAGCAGTGGCATCGACCCAGTGGTTGTAAAAAAACTCATCATAGATATCAGGACTAAATTTAGTATATACACCAGACGCGCGTTTCGTCTACAAAAGACTTATCAGTAACGCTCGTAATGCAACTATAAAAAATGCAAATCACACAAAAAAATAAAATAAAAAAAACAAAATATTTTTAAAACATCAGCACGCAAATTGTAAGGTAACCCAGGTGCTTCGGATAAGTACTTGAGCAGTTCTTTTAAGGCTTTTAAAACAAGACAAAAGTAGAACTGAAGGTAACCCAGTGCTAGCCTATGGATCAGAAAACAGTTCATATAATATAATACTCTCCTGCTGAAATATATGATAAAGCGTATAAAACATGGCAAAATCCGTATCACATGCCGTATCACCATCGACCAATATCATTCCTCGGGTCTAAAGGCTGATATTGGTGTCTCGGGATGATACGACATATGATACGGATTTTGCCATGAATTACTCTCTTTATACTGTATGCAGGTGCTTCTGGAATGTTGCTTCTTAGGAATGGAAAGTTCACAATTGGAATGCTGAAATCACTCTTTTGTCGTAAAGTTTTGTTTTCAACCGACCAACAAATTTTCTTTTTTATATATAAAGTACAGGTTAAAAACCGTAAAAAGACTGATCTGGTGAAGATAATAATTGAAGGTAGATTAGCTCGATCTCATTTTTGTTTTATTCAGGAAATATTAAGTTGAGCTTATAATTTTATTAAACGAATGATTATTGTTAAAAAAAAATTTAAAAAAATACTGAACTCCGAAACAAATTCAAAACAGAAAGCTCCTAATCAAATGACAAAATCGAAAGCACAAACACATCAAACGAATGGATAACAACTGCCATATTCCTGACTTGGTACAGACATTTTCTTTAGTAGAAAACGGTGGATTGAACCGAGTGTTATGGCAAGCTAAACCTCTCACTGGTGTAACAGTCGCATCCAATTTCTTTATATTGACAACGATGCGTGAACAAATAAACAGACATAATAGGTAAAAATGTATATACATATATACATACTAATATAATATAATACTCTCCTGCTGAAATATTCCATACTTTTTATTATACCTAATATATATACTTTATATACATACTAATATATATACTTTACAAGTGATGACGAAAATGTCTACAAACGTGATTTATAGAGCATTCAAAGAGTACTGTAATTTTTCAGTTTTTGTTGAACTCAAACTTCTTGTAACATTGTATATAAATTAACGTTGCAAAACTCATATTAGAATAGTTGACTTTTGGATAGAATCATTCATAAAAACTGTTTCATACAGAAAACAGTTGGGCTGGTATAAATAATATATTGAAATAAAATCTCCCCTATGGCAATTCCATCTGTCTCAAAATAAGTTACTTACTTTGTAGACAAGTGGAACCATTCCAAAATCTTTCTTTTTGGCATGTACACATGTTCTCAAAACATCGAAGTGGTTGTCTGCATTCATAACTTGACGAACAATTATGATTTCCTTGTTTGACTAGAAAATTCCACATTTAGTTAATTTAATACATGCAAAACTCATCAACAATACCAAGCTTATAACATTGTACTAGTTATCAAAAGTACCAGGATTATAATTTTATACGCCAGACGCGCGTTTGTACGACATTCGCGAGTTTCGTCTACATTAGGCCCTTTCAGTATCATTGAATCAAGAATTATTGCCAAATCAAATACGGAGAAGAGATCATTAAACAGAAAATTCACCAAAAGTTGTGCAAAATATAGCTTAAGCAAACTTCGCTTGGGGGTATAGTTAACAAGTTATTTGATTTTTTTTCAACATCTACATACACTTTATAAATAGTCAAAATGCATATTTGGTGCTATAATACATTGTACATGTCAGTTTGATTATATCACTTGGTCAATACTTTTGCTGACGGACCTTGAGTCCTTGATAATATCACCAGCATATTAACAAGTACTTCGTTACTGGCAAGAAAATACGAGTATTGTTAAATTAAAATATGTTGTTGTAAAATGTTATTTTAATGTGTTGTCATTAAACATTTAGGAATTAAATTCTCACTTGCAAAGCTTTGATTCCTTGTTCGAATCCGGCTATACTTTAGATCCAGTTGGATCTGATTTGCTTCTCAAATGATGATTATTGTTTTGAATTTTCAAATAAATCAGCTTCACGCGTCACGGAAGAGACAATAATTCACGGAATGTGCATCTAGTGAAATAACATCAGTATTGTTTTAAAATTCTCATCGTTACTGTTGATATACATTTTGTATCCTTAAGTAAAAATCAACATTAAATAATCATTTTATCACTGAAAAAAGAATTCAATAACTGAATATTATACGTCTATCAACTTACGTAAGTGACACGTGTTTATAGACCAAAAATAGTCTGTATTTGGACATTGACATTTTCCAAAATGACAAATTAAATTGCTCTGACAACTACTTGTAGAATTGCATGAGGTATTTATGGATGTTTCTGTAAAAAAGACAAGACAGGTAAAAGCACAAGGTTTATAGAATAAGAAGACAACTGTCAAAAAGAAACATCAATAGTATATGAATAGTATATGATCGAATGTCTTGAATACAATAATTTGGTTGGGGAAATGAAACTGTCATACCTTTATTTTGAACATAAACTACATTTAATTACATTACTATCAAAAATCAACTTGCATAAGACATTGTGATCTGTTGCCAATTTATTAAATAATAATTTTTACAATTAAAAGTTTAATTTCGAAATCGTTCATTGTATTCAAACTAAATAACTATTTCCGACATCAAACTAAATTTCTATTAGTACTACCTACTGTAAACCAACTTATTTTCGCGGATACTTTATTTCGCGTTTAGCCCTATTTAGCCCATTTCGCGGCGATTAAATTTTGCGATTCTTAAATTTACCTGAGGAAGTTAATTAAGAAATATTCCAAGTTTTACATATTCGCGACGATTTATATTCGCGATTTGTTTTTACTCGCTAAAGTCGCGAAAATAAGTTGGTTTACAGTAATTAAGTATTAATTATGAGTTTACCTGTGTTAAATATTCTTATCACATATTTGTTACGAATACTTTAGATTTTGCATATGCAATTACCTCAAATTTGCCCGGGGCAAAAAAGAAGATATAGATATTGTGCCCTGATTCCAAATGACGTCACGTCATTGCGTCCTTAACCACACTTTTGTGATACAAAATTTAATATTTTACCTGTAATGTTTCATTAAATTGTAATAATTGAACTTTGTGTCTCTATTCTGCAGAACTTAAATATGTGATAAATAGATTATAACATGTCTTTTCCATATTGGCCCTGGTATCAGCCCTCGACCCATATCGAGCCTCGAGGCCGATATGGGAGTTGGGATGATACCAGGGCCAATATGGAAAAAAGTTCATGTTATAATCTATACATATTGTAGTTAATGAAACGATATTATCAAATTAGCCCTAATACGGATAAATAAGCATCTGCAATAACGATGATGTTGCCCTGTATAAATAAAACAAGTTCGGACAGGCCCAGTACGTATAAAACAGGGTCAAACGGAAAAAAAACTTATAGGCACATTCGCTTTTACGGGACGCACACTTCCAGTTTTAAAGATACAAAATTATTGTTTGCAAAAAATAAGATACATACGAAGGTGATGACTACAATCTAGGTTACGATTGCACAAAGATGTTCCCCCGCAACATGTCTCACATAGTAAGTGACGTTCCTCTTCTGAACGTCGTCCATTGTTATCGGAGGTTAACCCGTTCATGCACATCTAATAAAAAAATAATCAGTTATTAGTTTCATTGTCTTAGATTTCCCGTCAATGCGTTATTGTGCTTATATGATAGTTTTTTGTATTCTTTTCATAAATTTTGCTGATGTGCTTTTTCTGGACGCCTTTTTGTGCTTCTTTGTTTCTTATTTGTTTTTTAAGTGATTAAGATTATAACACAATGTTGATATTTGTACCCCTATTTTTGAGGTGTTAACCTATTATGTCTGATTGATTTGTTCACACATCGTTATCAATAAAATGAAATACCAGTCATAAAAGTGGGAGGTTTTGCTAGCTATAAACTTAGATTTAATCCACCATTATCTGTATAAGAAAATGCCGGTACCAGGTCAGGAATATGTCAGTTGTTATTTATTCATTTGATGTGTTTGAGATTTTCGTTAGCTATTTTATTAGAGAATTTTCCTCGGAAAGTAATAGTTTGTTTGGGTCAAATACACAAATTTCATCATCAGTGGCAGAATTCGCAGATAGATGACAATCTTTCTCGATCTACTATTCTTTTTTCATGGAAATACATTCATTGTTTTATTATATTCCAAATAACATGCAAGACGTCCTCGAAGAAACAAACATATTATTGTTATTTCATTTCCGCTTTCAAGCTCTACGATGACGTCATGTCAATGAATAATAAAATATTGATGAATATATTGATCGCAGACATTCGTTGAACATAAATTGAAAGGAGGCAACACAGGATATGAAATGAGCCTCCTGAAATATATCTAGAATTTGACCTTCATATCATGGACGGTTGCGATTAAGCAACAAAACAGATTCTATTTATCAATGTCGCTTTGAACTTTTGTATGTGTGTGTAATCTCATTCAAGTAAGGACTTAATTTAAAATAGCAAATTTCACATAGGGGTTAAGATTCTAAAGCACTTATCATGATATCCCTGAAAAAGAGTTGGGCTTTAAATGAAGGCGCTTAACAAAGATTTGTTAATTGTAATGTTGAAGTCATGCCTTCGAACGTTTTTTAGGTTTTCTTTATTGAATCGTTAGCAGTTTTGGAGCACCTGTCCTACACATGATCTTAGGATTAGTTTATATAATACCTTGAAAATGCCACAAAGCACTCAATGTTATCATTGAATTTGCCTCTTAATATATGCAATCTTTGGAAAGGTAAATGTACTCATCGTGTGTATATTGTGTATGAATAAAGTAAAATAATTATGTCCAGGTTTTTAGTTGTCTTGTTAGATATCATACCATATTTCCTTATCTTTAATTCCCATGGGTTTAACAAAATTGCATCAACCTACTTGTATTTCAAATGGAATTTTCAGCTTATGTCAATGTGTCAAAAGGAACATTTCAGAGCACTTCAATTTAACTTCTGTTTTGGTAGATATCTATTACGACATATCGTGTTTTGTCTTTTTTCCCTATATCATGGTATTATTGTGTTGCTTCTGTATTCTTTTCGACTTTTTCCCGATGTAAATATCAAAATGTTTTAACATACAAAATAATGACATAAAGACATAGGGTTATAATATGCACTTACTGTAGAAGCCTTACACCCCAAATCAACATGTGTTTCATTCTTCATTGTCCTGTACTTTTGAATAAAACAAACCTGTCAAAATATCATTGAGAATTTGAAAAAAATAAAAATGATACATCAGGCCAATTTTTATATAATTTTTTTGTGTTTATTTATGATTAAAAAAAAAACAATTAAAATCACAGAATAAATTGAAATGTTATTTTGTATTAAATTATATATATATATTCTATCCTGTTGATACCTGCAGATCAAATATAAATTTATCCTTATTCGAATAAAATTAATACGGACAATGACCAGTCATATTTTTAATATATGTATTGCATCATGCAACTAATAAAGGGCATATGAGAAGTATAAGAGATGAAAAACATAATAATTAAATTCTAAAAAGTCACAACCTACTGATAATTTCGAAGAGATTATATCTCTAAAAACATTGCTGTCATCCGTATTTAATATTATATTTTTTTGAAAAAATAAGATTTACACTTTATTTTGACAAATGAACTTTAAAAAAGGCCGTTAGTTTTCTCGTTTGAATTGTTTTACATTGTCATTTCGTGGACTTTTATATCTGACTAAATGGTATGGGCTGTTGAAGGCTGTACAGTGACCTATATTTGTTAAATTCTGTTTTATTTGGTCTGTTGTGGAGAGTTGTCTCATTGTCAATACAACAAATGGAAGTTTTTAACGACCTTGACTGGCTATACAGCCCTTGCACAGTCGGTCATTGGCAATCATACCACATCTTCTTTTTTTTATAATTCGGAAGAGTTGAGTTGAGACCCCCGATCTACCTTAAGACGTTATATAGAGAATTACGATCATCACTATCCTTGTTTTAAAAACAAACCAGTATGACGTCATTCATTCGGTTCATGCGTTAACTGCGTTAACAATAGACATTCATTGGTTTAACAGAAATGATAGTTTTACTTGAGAAAGCACCTACTTCTTAAATATTGAAATTACATGAATAAAATTTTGACGTCAAATTTGTTGCACTCCTTACTAGCAGACAGACAGATAAACTGTGAATTATGGCACTCTGATAATATATGATATTGACCAATCATATGGTATCGGTTTTTTCAATCTTTAAGGCCAAACGGTGCTCTACTTCCACGTCACTTGGTATTGGTGGATAGTTCGTCTAATTGCAAATCATTCACAAACTTGACAATTTTATGTGGGGATGATTTCGAAAATATAAAATCATGTTTAGCATTTCTGATTGTATTGCGGACATAAATAGATGGTATGTATAAGAGTGGGATTAAAACATAGATCGCTGAATTTTCTTTGATGCATTCCTATATTAATTGCTGATAGAATAATATAGCTATCTGGAATACATTTTGTTATGCATCCATAAAGATCAAGAATTTTACAAATACCTCTTCATGGCCGCATACGGCAGTTCTGTTACAGTTATCAACACTGCTGACACCACCACAAGAAAGACACTGCAGCAAAGGAGCTACATTTATCAAATGAAATAACATAATTTGAAACAAGTAATGTCAATGTACTATTTCGTAGCAAATTAGGACAACAATAGTTTATTTATTTTCCAATCTCCCAACCCAAGTAAAGAAATATATATAAATGAAATTGACAAACATAAGCTTAAAATATCGTCTGAACTCCAAAAGCAGAAAAAAACATGTCAACAACAGCGTGAGCGACTACCGTCACATGTTTACCTGCATCTCCCGTCCATCGAGTCAACATTAAGTCAAAATATCTCAATCGGGAATAGTTATGGACACAAGTGTTAAAAACAAGAACACAATCGGTAAACAAATCAAACAACTGCTCTGGTAGCTAAGAATTCAATATTTCATTAGAGACTTTAGATACAGACATATCGTACTAGTCAATCAAGTCTTGGTGGTGGCCTTATAAAAGTATGCAGTGTCTTTTCAGTTGATATTCCTATCACAAGACTGGCAGGACAATTTTTTAATATTATAATTTCGAATATGTTTGGTGGTGTGATGAGTTGATCTGTTTCAGGTACTCTGATTTTCATTGTTTCTTCTTAAAAAAAGAATCGTCCGGGATGTTCTTAAAATATAAACATTCGACTAAGAGCAAATTCATTCTTCAATTTATAATTCTTATGTTGTACTGTTATACCACTGTCCCAGGTTAGGGGAGGGTTGGAATCCCGCAAACATCTTTAACCCCGCCACATTATGTGCCTATCCCAAGTCAAGAGCCTTATTTTTTAGTGGATATTGTTTGTTTATGTGTTATGTGCATGCATCGATCTAATATTGAAGTCAAACATAACTTAAATGCATCTGTTTTGAGATGTGTTGTGTGTCAAGGTATCATTTGATAGAATATGAAGAATTGTACTTGTTTGTCCACTGGTAAAAAGAAAAATCACAAAAATACTGAACTTAGAGGCAAATCTATTCTGAAAGTCCATAATCACATGGCAAAATCAAATAACAAAACGCATCAAAAACAAATGGACAAGAACTGTCATATTCCTGACTTGGTACAGGCATTTTCAAATGTAGAAAATGGTGGATTAAACCTGTTTCTATAGCTCTTACCCTCTCACTTTATTGAAAGTCAAATCAAATTCCGTTATATTTACATTGATGCGTTAAATATACAGACACAATAAATAAAATAGTCAAATGTGGGTACATCAGTCATCATCGTATAACAATTTTAAAAGGAACAATTTAACAGATCAAAAAAACATCTACTATCTACGAGCACATTGATTACAAAAACCGTTAGGTATTCATCACATTCGCACGAAACTTTATTCATTACCCCTTTCAAAACTTCATTCTCTGTTCAATTTATGTTTGGAATCCACTGTTACAAACCCTCATTCAAACCAATACAAACTTCAAGCTATAATTTCGGATATTGCAAGTCACAGACTTTTCAAGCCAGTTCGCATTGGAAAAGATGAAAAAGAGAAAAGAACTTTTCTTAATCTTTCCTTTGGCAACAAAGGTAGCGATGACGTCAACCTAGGCAATATCCTTCATCATAAATTAGTTCAATTGAAAATACCTTATTATTTCAAAGACCAGTCTGTACCAATAATTTCTTATACCTATACCAAACCTATTGCAACTAAAATTTTCGTTACAAACGCGTTTTGCAGGATCTCGATATTGACGACTTCAAGTATAAACCTCCTGATTGCACTTGTGCTAGTTCCCAATTCACATATAATCCTGCTGGCCACGTTATTACCGGTGACCTTAACATTGTTAATAACACTTCTCTACGAAATGTGTTATCGAAAGGTCCGAAATATCGTGAGCCTAAATCCATCAATTGTAAATACAACTTTAAAATTTTGATGGATTCAGTCGAGGATTATGCCAGGCAATGGGCTAAGCGCGGGAAGGAAGACGTAGAAACTATATCCGAATGGATTAAGGCAGTGAGGTTGTTAATACAAATCAGAATTAAGAAACTGAATGGGTCCATCAATGCCCATGCTACGTAAATCTTCAAAGACCCAAATGTTGCTAAAAAGTAAAATCACAAAAATACTGAACTCAGAGGAAAATCAATTTGGAAAGTCCATAATCACATGGCAAAATCAAAAAACAAAACGCATCAAAAACGAATGGACAAGAACTGTCATATTCCTGACTTGGTACAGGCATTTTCAAATGTAGAAAATGGTGGATTAAACCTGGTGGACTAAACACCTATCCGACCTCTATGATAAATATGTTGTTGTCCCCGCAGACAAAGCCCCAAATAACATCGTTTTTGTCTGTAAAAGTCATTACATTAATTGCTTGATAAACGAATTAGGTATAGACAATTCACTTGGAAACTCAACATATACCCTCACGACACTTATCAAAGAGGAAATCCTGGATAATCATAGGTCTGTTCTTTGTTCCTTTGGTATTTCAACCAAAGATGAAGAACTAGATCTTCCATCACTGTATTGGATACCTAAACTACATAAGTGTCCTTACAAACAACAGTATATTGCTGGGTCTTCCAAGTGCTCCACGAAACCCCTTTCTAAATTATTAACAACTATTTTATCAGCAATCAAAGACGGGCTTCAAAGTTATTGTGAAACTGCCAATGACCGTTTCACAAATGACATCGGATATGTTCCTTACGTCGTAACTACAATCCCCTTCCCTTTCATGAATTTGACCTACGGAATTAGACTATTTACCGGATTTGTAATCACATAAGCAACACGACGGGTGCCGCATGTGAAGCAGGATCTGCTTACCCTTCCGGAGCACCTGAGATCATCCCTAGTTTTTGGTGGGGTTCGTGTTGTTTATTCTTTTGTTTTCTATGTTGTGTCATGTGTACTATTGTTTTTCTGTTTGTCCTTTTTATTTTTAGGCGTGGTCAGTTTGTTTTAGATTTATGAGTTTGACTGTCCCTTTGGTTTCTTTCGTCCCTCTTTGATTGATTTGATTGTCTTACATCAGAATTTTGTTTATACGTCATATAAATTTGTCGTTCAATGTGCATACAAACAATTAAAAAATTTACATAGGCAATTTTAGCATACAGGGTTATAAAATCAAAAGTATATAAGAATAAAATGATGAAATAGACCGAGATTTAAAATGTTTAAACTAGTCCAAAAGTGTAATATAGAATATAGTATTTGTTCATACCTTTAAAATCGTTGTTACATGAAAATGCATCATTGCACACGTTGTCGGTACAACATCGATGACATAAAACGTGGTAATGGTCTGCAGATCGTCTTCCAAATATGACACCTAAACTATTTTTACGGCATAGCTTAAAAATAGTACTTTTTTTTTTCAATAACCTGAATTTTATGTACAAGAGCTGCCATATATAAAAGCATAACTTGTAAAATTAGTTCATTATCTATATAACATATAAAATTAATTTAGGCAGTCTTATAAGGTGCAAACAGGAAAGTTTGAAATATAAAACATCTATAAGTTTTTAAAACTTGTTTTCCACTTTACATGTCATGGAATTTTCCAATCATTTTTTGTTCTGTGCGTTGCTCATTTTGTATCTTCAATGTTAAAAACAATGTCCTCGCAAAATATTTATATCTAATCGAATTTCCTTAATCTGTTAATCATATGATGTAAAAGTGGTCCTACTTGTCAACCTCTTGTGCAACATTTTTAAGAGGTTTTTAGTACCGCATATCATTGTACAATTATGGGGGTTTGTTGGGTTTCATTTTGTGTGCTTTGGTCATATAAAAGAAAGTTTTGTAATTTGCATTTTGTTTTATTGTGGCTTTTTTGTGTGTCAGTTATTTCTTTATTTGTTTGCTTTTGACGAGAGGAGTTGTTATATTTGCAATATTGTTTTATACAAGTTTACTCTTAAAATATTCTTTGTGTGTTGACTTGTCTTAATATTTTGGGTTCTTATTTATTTCAAGGGTAAGTTATACCTCTGGGTACGAACATCCGACATCATATCGTGTTCTGTTATCTGCTCCTTTGTATTTTTGAACATAACAAACCTGAAAATTAACAATGTGTATTTTTTTTTACTTTCAATTTGATTTAATGATCTTTTCTGAAATAGGTTATAAATGAAGCAATTTTTTACGTAGATTATAACATTTTACTGGTTATATAAAAATAAAACTAAACAAAAAACCGAACTACAAGAAATTCAAATCGCAAAGTCCCTTTACAATTGAAAATCAAAAGCAGTAACTCATCAAACAAATGTAAAATTGTCATATTCCTGAAATGCTACAATCATTTCCTTCTGTGGATAATGGTGGATTAATCATGGTATTTTCAATTGAAAATATTTTAAATGAAAGTTCAAACTCATTCGTGCAATTTTGGTTTCAGTTGGATTAGGATTTTTATTTTTTATTTCCGTTTCAGTAAAATATATATTAAAGAGAAGACTTTATTCATATGATTTGCTTTGATTTGGCAGTTAAGATATGATTAAACTTTAAAATTTAGCTGTTACTTTTTTTTTAAATATTAATACAGCATTGGCTTCCAACTGCTTGGTTTGATCTTTCGTAATAAGGTTTAATTTATATCAGCGATTCTGAAACACCAAATTTTAAAAAGTGAAGTTTTTTATTTAAAAAATATTCGATTGTACAACATTTCATTAAAATATTCAGAAGAGTTGATATTCAAGAAGGATATTGTCGTATTACATGTGAACCTAATATACTGTACTTTAATCTTTAATGGTTTTTCTTTTACAAATTATGAATTGGATGGAGAGTTTTCTCATTGGCATACCACATCTTCTTATATTAAATTATTTAATGACGGTCATACTCTCGTAACCTATTTAGAAGAATTTATTATTAATGTTGTGGACCTAACGGTCTTTTCCACGATTATTCTTTTTCAAATAAACAAATATGATTGTTTCTTTCTGATATTTAATGTTTTACATAATTAAAGTTCCTTCAAGTAAAAGTATTCCGTGAGGTTGTGATTACCATTGCAACGAGAGAGGGAATTATTGTATCCATCGAACATATTCCTTGTGTTAGAAAAGTAAAATGTAGAATTGTAGATTTATCATTTGGTCTCTTGTGGAAAGTTGTCTCATTGGCAATCATTCCACATCTTCCTTTTTACATTGTCATCGTCAATCTCTTTATAATGTTAATACAATTCAATTATGATTTTGTGAAATTATGTCAAACATTAGATGATAAATTAAAACATTCAACAATTAAAGCCATACTGCCATAATGTACATGCCTTTTATGTTATGAAGATGGGTTGCTAATTAACGCCCTTTAGAATTTTAAGACTCATCACAACAAAACGGCATATCACGTTTTCACACACACACAGGATAAAATGCATCAATGAATCGGATTATAAGTAAAACATATATTGATTACTAGTACCTCATTTTCTTCACATTTGACAACTTTATCACATGTCTCGTTTTCCGACTTGTCAATGCAAGAGAAGCATATTCTGGAACAATCTATTAAAAAAGATAAATAAAAATGTAATTTAAATCTTTATTGTACTAGCCTTATCTTCAGAAAAAACTCAATCAAGCATATCAATTAGTTTAAAAACCTAAAGCAAAAATATACGTACTTAATAAAGATCAGTTTAAAACAAAACTTTAGGACAAAAAAATTTGATTTCAAATTCTGAATTTGTAGCAACATTCCGGCATTGCTTCTAATTTGAGTATATATCTTCCCGTTGATACGATATTACAGGGCTCCTGTATTTCATATCATTTTTTGCTTGATAGACGAATCTGCTCACAATGAAGCTTTTAAACCTAGAATTCCGAGTGGTGAAATCGAAATCATCCCATCGTTCATTAATAGGACGCCATCACAAGTTTGTTGACCGTTTTAGAATATCCGTTTCACAATAGATATGTTCCTATTGTAATGACACAAATCTAGTCCCCCTGCATACTTACTACCGAATTAGACTTATCGAACTAAGTACACGTATTGAACTTTAAATTTCGTTGTTACTATGATAATACCAAAGTTACTATAGATCAAATAATATAAAAGAGGGACGAAAGATAAAATTCAAATACATTCATACAACTTAAAGGTTCAGCTGGCTTTCAAATCAGTTTTAAAAATAATTCCTTCAATCAATTTTTAAACCTGTGATAGAAATCATTGCAAAAATAAATACAATGTTCCATTCATTTATCAAAATATAATGTGATTCATCTTCTGTAATTCAAATTTCGCATACAGGCTGTCTGGTGTAAACAATAGCTAAGCAGTGCTTTCGTTGTTATTAGTTTTTTCTAAATTTGTTTCTCTTATCAAGAGATGAATTATTAGGTGTCAAATATTGCTATTTGTTGATAACATTTCTTTTCCTTATAATTTCACTTAGTTACAATACTTCTGACCTTATTCGAGTTCTTCATTATTAACTTTTAATTTGCTATCTAAATACTCATATCTATATACTGATACATTTTTTTCAAGGTGTGTTTTTTTCAGATTTGCTCTAAATGTTAAGTCTTGTGATCAGATAGTTGCATTGAGGTATAAATTAGACTAAGTTCATTTAAGATAATGACTTTTGACAACCAGTTACTTGACATAATATATTTATAAACAAATTCAAGAGCACTGTTGAGTTTGTTTTAAAAACATTTATTTGCAGAATTTAAACACCATAAACACGGTTTTCTTTTAAAGAAGGATCTGATTGATTTGTGTATGCATATTCGTGGATTGGATTTTAGTATCATCAAATTTATAAGATGGAATAAAAAATACTCTTTATTTGGCTAATTTAAAAAAAGGGTGAAGCTAAATACGTAATAAATGCAAACAAGAACAACATTCGTCGATTTATTTGTTTGTCCTTTACTTTTTCACCACACGCCGTAGTATTTATAAAAGAGAGGCGAAAGATCCCAGAGGGGCAGTCAGTCTCATATCGAAAATAAACTTATACGTTGCATTCAATTGTCGCTTTTCTTCTCTTTGATTAAATTAGATATTTAGATCCTGAACTTTCAAAAAAAGAAGTTTGGTCTCACAGGTTGTTCTTGTGACGGTTAATATTGGGCATGATTTTTGTCGATGTTAAACTATAAAACAATATCATCTCCAGTGATATCAAACTTCAACCAAGGGAGTTTTCGGAGGCTGGCATTTTTTTTGGATTTCAAGTCATATAAATTTACGTTGGATTGTGGTCGTCCACCGTGCAATATCTTTAAATACTATGTTTTGCTTTAAACATCGATTTAACGCGGGGATTTCTTTTGCGCATTTCACGTTCTTGCAAAACAAGCGCAAACGAAATCCCACGTTAACGTGTGTCGAAGTGTATGTAACATGTCTGTGTATATAGATGTTGTACGGTGACATATCGTTGTTCTATGTAATTTTGTCCATAAAGAGGAGTTGATTCATTTGCAACCATACTAATAGCTTTCTTTTATTTATATAATTGAATGGCGCGATGTTTTACGGTGTCACGGTTGCTCCACGATATGATCTATCATATCAGACACAATTAGGTATCAGCACTGCGACATTGGAAATGAGTTTATGCATCTTATCAGTGTTCACTCATTTGCTAAAATGCTGGCATACTACTTAGCTTATATTTGAAAAACTCTACAATCGACGACTTTAATTCGCAGTGGACGACAGTTAACAAAAAATCAAATACAATATGCTCTGGATAAATAATGTATATGTATACCAAAAGTTCTCTGTTAGATAATCATGAAATTTAGAACAGAAATATGAAATGTGTCAAAGAGACAACAACCCTTCAAAGCGCAAAAAAACAACCGAAGGTCTTCAATACAGCGAGGTATTTAACAATTAACAACATTTAAGAGCGTCACGAAAGAGAAATAAAGTGTCGAAATGCGCTGCTGGTCTAGTAAAGTAGTTATATAAATATAAAACTTGTACATTTTTTTCATTTATAACATATTGTATTTAATTAATTTTTATTGATTTGTGTAAGTTGACTTACCGTTTGCAGAAAACAGACCACAGATAAAAAGAACTGATAATAGCCATACTGAAATTACAAATCCCAATTAAAGCAACTGTTTTACATACTGGTACCCTAATACATATGTTTTGTTAAAAATAGCTCAATTTCATTTCTTTTAAATTAGGCATTATGCATTAATAAAGCTCAATGATAACTTAATATTTATATTAAAAGACCTTCAAACAAATACGGATGTTGAGATTCAAGAGCCCGAAATGCGATTGGAACAACCCTTTTGTAAGGAGGTTTTTTTAATTTCAATATAAACTTACTCTATGAAATTTTACTGACTAACTACCGTCAAACACATTAGAAAAGTAAATGAAAAAGCACTTGCAGAAGCCTAAATCCCCTGAATTTGACGAGGAATATATTCAACTGAAATGATAGTTAAGCAGTACTTAGAATGATATTGACAACTAACAGTTACATAACTACATTGAAAACGGACTAAAGCATTTAATTAGTTATCTATTATAATGTTTTTGGTATTTGAATAACACCGAAGGATAGTTTTATAACATTAAGGGGTACATTTATAGTAAACTGTTTTGAATTCCAATTGTTCTATCTTATAAATGAGGAAATCTGAACTCTATATAGACTAGACTTAAAATTGACCAATGTATGTTCTGCACAAGAACTTCTTGTTATATATATTTGATTTTTTTTAATCTGTTCGTAATCATGGAATAGATTCGTAAACACCAGATCTTTGAAAACAGTGAGTAAACTCTTTCCAACAATTAACTATTTGAACAGCTTGTTTCACAACTTCTAATCGAACAGACCTAGATGTATAACATGTATAAGGTCCTTCACAATATTCAGGTAAATGTTCATTTTGGTTTCGATTCTGTAATGTACATACACTAAGATATATGAAAACTTATTTCTATTTGTATCCATCTGAGTTAAGCCTTTTTCAACTGATTTTTTTTAGGTTGTTCTTATGTTGTACTGTTACACCACTGTCCAAGGTTAGAGGGAGTGTGGGATCCCTCTAACATGTTCAACCCCGCCATATTCTGTATGTATTTGCCTTTACCAAGTCCGGAGCTTGTAATTCAGTCGTTGTCGTTTGTTGATGTGTTACATATTTGTTTTTCGTTCATTTGTTTTACATAAATTAGGCCATTTGTTTCTCGTTTGAATTGGTTTGCATTTGTCATTTCGGGGTCTTTTATAGCTGACTGTGCGGTATGAGCTTTTCTCATTGTTGAAGGCCGTATGATGACTTATAGTTGCTATTTTTTGTGTCATTCGGTCTCTTGTCTCATTGGCAGCCATACCACATCTTCTTTTTTATAATTAAAAAAATTAATGTTGTCTGTTCTATCCAATTAATTAATAATTCATGTTTTTTTTTTTATAATAAAAACTATTCATGTAAACTCTATTGAATTATATCGTATTAAATATGCTTATTGTAACACCTTTAGCATCAAGTTGTGTAGATTTTGCGTTACTCGGTCAAACGTGTGTAGATGAGATATTTTCGCATGGTTGATCATCATTCTTAGATAGAAATACAATGCATTATATGAAAACAAACACTTTTACTTTAGTCATCCGTCATTCCCTTTTTTCACGCCTAGACAAACACATTGAAAAAAGCCCATAGCCTTTCTTAGTTTTATAATCGCTGACAAAATCATATATCATAAATCTTAGATAAGAACCATAGTACAAACATTTTTTTTTATAGGTATTCAGTTATGAGGTAAATTGCAAAACCGTGAAAAGCATTATTATTGAATGTTTTAGAATGGAAATTACACATTAAAGCATTTTACAAGATCTTGTCTTCGTGTTTTCTATATACATGGAAACAATTCATGGGGTTGATTGATTGCTTTTTTTTTTTACTTCCAGTGGAATATATTTCATACATGTTCATGTCGAGAAGACATAAATTTTAAATAGAACAGGATGTCGACAGTGATGTAGGACGTGAAACTTGTAATACTATTGGAATTTAGTTTCAGTAAGTATATCTAGCATATTTCCCTTTTTCATTGCAGAAGAAAGCTGTTTGTGAGTTGCAGCAGATAAAGCATCAACAAGATTTTGAAAGGCTCAAGTAATTAAATAAGAGAAATTCCTGGTTATAAGATTTGGTAATGGCGTGTACTTAATTAAAAGCTGTCAACTGGACGGACCTTTCAAACGCACCTTTTAATCGGATAAACACTCCAAATTTGTTTAAAAATCATTGTTTCAATACTCTTTTTTTCAATAAATAAAATTTCATTAATAGAAGTAAGGAAATTTATTAACGAGACTGAAATATAAGTCCTAGAACACTAAGCCCAGCTTGGATAGTGACATGATCATTTATGAATAGACTGTTTGTGGAGCGCAATGCCTTAAATGTAAATGACTGCATAATTTAGTTTCTGAATGAATTCCATGTAGAAATTGTTGTCTGCTCTGTCGGTCAGTTTGAAAACGAATAGCTTTGCGAGTACTTGTCTTTTGCTTTAAAGCCAAGAAATGTGCATAGTACTAATCATCTTCTTAGTTTCTAAACTATTTTCGAAACGTGTTATGCGAATATCAACAAAATTCTGCCTTTTATTTGAATAGAAATCAGGTGACTTTTTCAGATTTCTGCCGTCTAAACCAATTTTAATATTGATTCTGAACAATGTTGGGGTTCCCTGTAATAGCATTGCCATAGGATCTTTATCTAAACTTCGATATATTGAATGTTGATGGAGCATTGTATTCTTTACTGACGTCTGGCGTAACTGAAGTATAATCTACTGTTTTTAACATACGGTTAAGAAATTATAGTGGCTCTATGTTATCAAGACATGGAGGTTTGAAGTATTGAACGTTATTCATTAAAAGATACTAAGCATACTAAAGAAATAAACTCAATAACTCGGTTTATGTATTGTATTTTTTGAAGATTTTTTTTTATCTTCAGCATTGTCAATCCGAAGGAACACTATATGGTGGTTATAAACTTTTCTAATACATGCACACTCATAGTTAGGACTGAAAAACTATATTGTATCACACTCTAGTGTAAAATTAAAACGATGTTTATTTTGCCAATGACTACGTTCTCTTTTATCAACAACAGTACGTGAAATAATTCTAGGGCATCAAATTTCCGAATCTAAAAATACGTTCGTAAGTATTCAGTGTCAAAAATACAAAATCTGACATCAGCGTTTACGTAGATAATTTTAACATTTGTTTACAAATATAGCTGTAAACGTCTAATTTATTGTATACTTAAATAGAGATAAATGTTCTGAATGTCCTTTTTGAATATATTTCACTTTGTTTTTAACTTGAACAAATATTCAAGTTTAATCATTATTTGAAAGGTACTGATAGTTACGCTACAAAAATGAAAGTTCAAAAATAAATTAAAAATTTGCGTTACACTATCACTTAAGTGTTATCAATGACTGATTAGAAACGTTACAAACTATAATAATGCCAACATAGTAGGACTTTTACTTGATATGACCTTATAGATAACCTATTATACCGATGTGAGTGAGAAAAACACATCTGCTAGAAATAACATTCATCCCTAGACAAAACAAAATGAGACGACTAATGGATAATATATTATAAAGTCATTAACACAATACAGGACAAACGTGAAATAAAGAAAACCGTCTATGGATGATGGTTAAGATTAAAGATATTCGAAAACTGACAATTATGATTAAAAGTACATCATTCACATCAAGTCAATTTCAAATCACTCGTTTAAATATATTTCCATATGTTTAAAGCACAAAAGACAGATTCAAAGTGCATAATCAAAATGAAAGGATTTTATGTTATTTTCAGTAGTCAAAAATCTATAAAAGTAAACAGAACTGGAACCTCGCTTCTGAGTTCCAGCAATTAATCATGATAGTTATCATGGTTTTTAATGAATGATTTGGAGAGGATTCGAATGTTCATTATTGAAAAAAGATTTAATGTAAAAGGTATTTTTTTGCAATACAAAATGATACTAATAATACAGTTTGCAACTAATTATTTATCAACGAAAAGTGTATCTGTTGGAAGAATTTTTGATACAAAATGAATTTGTTTTCAAATGGCTCAGTAGCCTATTACCAATTTAACTACAATTTGCCATTATCATGATTATTAGAATAGCTCAGTCTCACATTTCAATTCAAAACTGAAACTGAATAATAAAAACTTACCAATAGACATTACAACCTAAATGTTGATCATTGTGAGTTCAGCAGATAAGACCATTCCCGTCTAACCGATAAGGCTATAATCATATCATCGTATATCTAGCTTCCTCTTGAGTATCAAATCGTCGTAAGCGCATTTGCATTAATTTTTATAATTAATTTTTATTTCTGTTTTGCTTTTGTTTTGTTCATGCTCTACATGTACTGATTTCATGTCATGGAAGGATATTCCATATCCTTTGTTTTTGAATTGTAATTAAGATGATCAGGCGTTCGTTAGGTAACAATAAATTGTTAAAAATACGGAATTAAAAATATCATGTGTAGTAAAAATAGAAAACCCTAAAAACTATTGATATCCAAAATGATCAAATCAATATCTCATATTTGATCTTTTTTTATTTCCACTGTATTTATTGTTTAATTTGGTAGAATGCTGTCAAAATAGACAACTTTTCAGTTGTTTTTTTAAATATTTTTTCTATACATTACAAGTCATAATGATTTAGTTGGCTTATGAAAAGAACTTACAAATTGAAATTGAACCAAATAATCAATTTAAATGTAATGAAATAAAGTGCATGCATTTCATATTTATATGCAATTTAAAGCAAGAGAAAGCTTTATCTGATAAAGGTGGTTACAAAATAAGAACATATAATTTATTCAAGAACAGTTGTGTTACTGAAACATGTTATACAATTCCAATGTCATTTACACAATGCAGATCTTTCACTAAATTTCGATTTGGATTAAGAATTTAAACGGGAGGATGTGAAAAGTTAGTTTCATAGGAGAAAGTCTTTGATAAATATTTGTTAAGCTATTTTATAAGATGAAGCCCATGTTATTTTACAGTGTCCATTATATAACGAATTTAGAAAAAGCATTTGATTAAGAAACAAATTTAATAGTGCTTTTAAGTCTTTTGATGATAAAATTAAATTTGTGTTTTTATTTACAGATGTAAGAATGATTTGCAGCTGTGCCAAAGCATTTTATCTAGTTTTAAATAGACATCGTAGAAATGCTTTATATAATTGAAAATAATGTTCTAATAAATATGTTTCACGATAGACGAATTTTCTATAATGTTATAATGTTATAGTGTCATAATTCTGTACAGAAAGGCTCTTTTAATATCTCTATATTTTCACAATAAATATAATGTTCTATTATATAAAAAAAAAAAAAGTAAAAACACAAAAATACTGAACTCCGAGGAAAATTCAAAAAGGAAAATCAAAAATCAAAAGGCAAAATCAAAAGTCCAAACACATCAAACGAATGGATAACAACTGCCATATTCCTGACTTGGTACAGGCATTCTCTAATGTAGAAAATGGTGGATTGGACCTGGTTTTATAGCTAGCTAAACCTCTCACTTGTATGACAGTCGCATCAAATTCCATTACATTGTCAACGATGCATGAACAAAACAAAACAAAACAAAAACACACTCAAGGAGTAAAAATGTCAACAATAGGGGTACAGCAGTCAATATTGTGTTATCAACTTAATATCACTATAAAAACAACAAATGCAACGAAGAAGCACAAAAAGGCATACATCAAATTTAACATACTCATTTTGTTTTTCTTATACGACTTAATTTATCTATGTAAATTCTACCCGTAAAGGATAGAAGGTTTCAGTACTGGTGTAAAATTGTGCGTTTGAAATTCGCACAGGTAGACATAAAAATCATTTGGTCGTTCAAAGTATGACGGCATACATGAATGCAGAGTCACGTAAAGTAGATATAACAGAAAACAGATTTAACAGTAAAAGTAATAATAATAAATAAAATAATTGTGTAGTTCAAAGTATGACGGGATACATAAGTACAGTTTTACGTCAAATGTATATCATAAAAAACAGACTTAACAGAAAAAGTAGTATTATTGAATAAAATAGTTTTGTCATTCATAGTATGTAAAGATCCATAGTTAAAAGTAATATTAATAAATGAAATAATTTTGTCGTTCAAAGTATGATGTTTTACATAACCACAGAGTCACTTAAAAAGAATATCTAAAAAAAACTGACTTAACAGTACAAGTAATATTAATAAAGACACATAAAAGAATATTATAACACGTTATTAAGATGATAACCAACGTCAGTACGCAAAATCTATACTTCAAGACCATCTTGTATTATTTGTGAAGTTGATACGGAATATTTATCAACAAGTTCTGGGTATCTTCCGATGAACTTTTTTAGAAAAAGGACGAGACGTTCTTTGACATTCCCCTGGTTCATCAACTTTCTGCTCAGACACTGGTGACGTTTTACAAAGTCTGAATAGGAGCTGCAAGCTCTTGAATACCTAAAAAGTTGGGAAATGTATATTCCATATGCAGGTGAAGTTGGTATATTACTACTAAGGTGGGGGAAATTGATAATTTCAAAATTAAAAATGTCTCGTTTGTCATAGATTCTGGTACTGAGATGACTGTGTATGTCAAATTCGAGGTATAAGTCTAAAAATGAGGCGGAGGAAGCCGTGTCTGTGGTCTCTTTAATTTCTAGTTCTGGTGGGTATATGTATGGAACCCAATCAGAAAAGTTCGGATTGATAATGGAAAGAACATCATCAATATATCTGAAAGTGAAATTAAATAACCTGGCTACTTTGATCTTCTTGTTTTTGACAAGTGTCTGAAGGAACTCCGATTCATATGAAAATAAGAAGAGGTCGACAAGGAGAGGCGCACAGTTCGTTCCCATAGGAATGCCGATTTCATTCAGAGATTTAAATAAAATGATGCATTGAATTGAACTGGATAAAAGGATTTGTTGGTATACATTAATGCGACAACAACACATCTACAAAGGGAACCGAAAAAGTGTGGCTAAGTTATCCTAAAAACTATCTTACTGTAGTTTGTTCTTATGTTGTGCTGTAACACTACTGTCCCAGGCTAGGGAAAGGTTTGAGCCATCCCCAAATCGTTGGTTTATATCTGTCATATTTATTTTTCGTTAATCCTTTTGTTATGAATTAGGCCGCTTGTTTTCTGAATTGAGTTGTTTCATATTTTTTTCACATCTAGGCCGACTATGGATTTTTCTCATTGTTAAAGGTCATACGGTTGCCTATATTTGCTTACATCCACTTTGTTTGAACTTTGAGGATAGTTGTCTCATTTGTCTCATACCTCATCCCCTTATCTTTATAACAAACAGATATTCATATATGTCATTCGACAACTCCTCGCGTAGGATACGGACATATATAAGTCAGCAAAAAACTGAAATCCCCAGACTTTTACTTCAACATATAGAGTGACTGTCGTGGTAAAGGATCAATAATTCAAAATCATTGTTTTTGTTGTTGTTGTGTTTTTGTGAAGACGTGAGGAAATAATTGGATCGCCACAGTTACTTTAAGCTTTTACGACATTCATATCATTAAGTTTGAAGTATAACATGTAGCAAATTTTCTATACTTTAACCAAATTTGACCATACTACTCTGTCAATTTTCTAATTCACTAAGATAAATTTATGAACGTTAAAATTTGCTTATTCACTTAGATAAATTTATGTACTATAAACCATGTCGATATATCATTTTTTTCAGCCTTTTCATTCTATTCTGTCATTTGACTTTGTTGTGCAGACATTATTTTATACTGTGAAGACATCTTGGCATAACATGGAGCTACCTTTTCATACTATTCCATCATGTTACTATCTTATGAAGACAAATTTAAAAAATAAACTACCAAATTCTTTAACTACGAGGTGCCATGTATATACCAGTAGACTTTTTGATTACACTAAAATACCACGTCGTTGTACTATCCTATTAGAAGACAATTCTATAAAAAGCGGCGTAATTTTTATATTTCAGATTTTTAAATATTTTTTTTCTTTTGTGTTTGCAGTAGGTTCCAGTATGGCAAAATCAAGTTAATTTTTAGATGATCATCCATCTAATTGAATCAAGTGGGATGGATGGGAAAATTCTATTTATTTTTAATTTTTACCAATCTTGAGGAAATTTACATTATTTCTCAAATACATATTTTAAAAAACGAAGAACGTGTTCATGGAACACCGATGCACCGCTTCCACACAGTTTCTAAAGGGATATCACCCTTGAACAGTGACAGTTACAATACCCAATCCAAACTTAATCTGTAAATTGTGGTTATAAGCATTGTTTATAAGTTTCAAATAATCGGCCATGGCAAACTAAAGTTAGAGTACGGAATGCACAATAATTGAAAATTGTAAAGTTGGTAAAGACATGATTCAGACATTTTCGTATGTTAAAAAATGGTAAAATGGATTAAACCTGTAATTATAGTTAGCTAAACCTCTCAATTGTATGACAGTCCCATAAAATTCCACTATATTGACAACGATTATTCTGTAAGCATGTCAAAATTGAGATACAGCAGTCAAGCGTTCATAAAAAATATCCACTTATTCTAAAATCTGATTAACCAACAGTTCATATTTTTTTTTATATTTACCTAAATATTTTAGGCTGAGTTCTTTATTGTGCCCTTCGTTTTACATTCATGCTTTCTAAAGTTAGCAATATTATTTTATTGTTGCTGTCTATCAAACTGAGACTTGCACCATATTTGTTTTATTGATTCATTTCATCAGGTGATTTTTTTTCAAATTCTAACTAAAAATTGGCATTTTGTCTGTCGTTACAGTAAATAGGCATAAATAAGTTTATTATTTGATAAAAATCATACACAAAAGTTATTTGTAGGTATAATGGTGATAGAAACATTGTACACATTTAAATAATAAACTAGTAATTCTGATGAGACAAATATGTCATCTGAGACATTGTGTTTTAGCTTTCTTTACTAGAAATTACATTACATTGAAATATATTCTAGATTCATCCTTTTGCGCATTATTGAACAAACGAATTGTCACTCTACACTGAATGACTCGTTTCCTTGTAACTTGTATGTTTTTTTCTTACAATTTTTAAAATCATTTGACCAAGAATTGAAATAGTGATCCCAAACTTTCTTCATTACTGGTGGATAAGGTTGAAACGTTCCAGCATACTGAGAAAGTTCTGTCTCAGTCAAACTGATTGTGACACGTGATTATTCGATTGGCGCCATCGTATTCAATTATCTTTTGCATTTCTTCGTCATTCGGTAATTTTGCTTTGTTATCTAACACCGAACAAATAAACAGTGCTTCGTGATCACTCATCTTGAAAAACGACACCTGTCGTGGTATTCCCATGAAAAACATAGTACGCCACTCAGCGTGAAATATGTATTTAAAGAAATTGCTGACATCGCCGTTTTTCCCGATTTTAACTATTCCGTAAGAATTTGCACTCTTGTACATATCCAGTGCAATAGATAACAGCATCGACGTCCAGTTCTTCGCCATTTTCTAGTATGACGGATGATTTGGTGAACCGCTTAAACGACGAACGTTTCTCTATTATGTTATCTGGTAGGATTGTTGGTGCTTTTGTCCAATTATGACAAAGATAAACCTGCAAAACAAAAGTTTAATACATCATGAACATGTAAAGGGTTATAATGGAAGGTAATTAATACGCAATTGATTTTCGTGGTAAGTAGAGAGTTTAATCTGACGTTTAAAAGATATATTATTTGTTTTTTGAATTTAGAAAAAGGGTTCTTTTCGGTATCATAATACTTGGGTATAATCCTCATATCCATACACTAGTAATAAGCAGGTATAAAAAACCTGTTTCCTAGAAAGTTCTTCAACACAACATTTTCACAGAAGTATAATCAAATCAACAAGTGTCTACCATGAATGACATCATGTATTACAAAATACGCATCCCTTTCAAACGTAACCGAATGCCAAATCAAAATATAGGTAAAATTTCGAAATGACATTTAATTAACAATAACTTGAATAAGTGAGAACATAACAACACTGTTTATGAAATACAAGAAGAATGTAAACGGAAAATTGTGTTTAGTGTTAAAGAGATCGAAAGATTAATTTATGCTAAATTTATATCAACATCTGCAAGATTTTTCTCGAAACTCAACATACGAAACAATTTTGCTCCTAAAGATTAATTAGTTAAAACAATTTCAGAACTTGTACAATACTTAAAATCAAAGCAGCCATGTAGATATCTATTAAAAATACAATTGTTTGATATGTTCGGTGTTTTAAAGTTCACCTACTCTTTTTGGTGGGGTTAGCGTTCCTTAATCTTTAGTTTCTTGTGTAATATTTTGTTGCTGTCATTCCGTGTTTTTCTTTATGCCATTGTTTTGTATTTTTTATTGAACTGATGGTTTTTGATATCACATTTGGTGTTTTCCCTCTTTTTTATAGCAATAAGATAAAAAAAAACATACTTTCTTCGCAAACTTTGTCAGCTCAAAGGAAAGATATATCCTTGTATACCGACAGCCAAGTAAGGCAACCTTCAAGTCTACTAAATTTTCTGGTCTGCGGTACCACATTCTGTGTAGTAAAATTCCTTCAAATTCCTGCTGATCTTCAATGTCAGGATATCTTGGCACTGAATAATTTCTGCGAACAAATATACATAACTTCAATTTGCACGGAGAAAACGTAAAATAAGACACAATTTCATATTGAACGTGAAATAATTTCTAGCATTAACGTTGCAACAAAAATAAAGACTTTGTTGTGAACTTTTTGTGACTGATTCACTGTCTTCCTATGTATTACTTCATATTCCCGATTCAGTATACACATTTATGATATAAATAGTTTGCGGCTTTTTGAATAAGTATATAACGATCTTCTTAATTTTTGAAATGCAAATATCCCGCAGACACAAAAGTGTCTTCCAGATATATTCTATTGTCTTAATTAACAATAATACTCGCGTTGACATGTTAGCAATGTCACCAGCTACCACGACACGTGGTTCAAAGTATCAGAAATAGGAAGTTTGAACTGACAGATGGTAAAAGTGCAAACACATTAAAGCTCATCACTGTTTAGATTTCGATCCTATTAAAAGCCAATCTTTTCATTTTACCAAAACATTCAAAGAATCGGCACTGCGGAAGCATGTATCTAGGAGATCAGAAAAAGTGGTCACAAGTTAAAAACGTGTCAGATTTTAAGTTAAATTTCCGCTTTATCAAAAAAACAAAAATGAATCCATTTTTTCTTGGCAATCCCTGCCAAGTTTTGAATTTTATTTAAAAAAATAACGAGCACGCAAAACAAGCATTTAAAAATCACGATGCACCTAAAATTAAATCAGCAGAAAAGGTTTCAACGAGGCACCTGTCTTGCACAACTTAACGTTATATAAAATAGAAAACGACCATCACGTTGCACGAAAATAATCCTTTTACATGAACACTTATTGGGTTGATGATGTGGTTTTGAAAACGAGATGAGTTTCTCGTCTAATATTTCATCGAAAGGCAATAGCCTAGCTATCAGATGCAGCCGAGAAACTAATGCAGGTGGAAAAACAATAAATAATGTGTTTATCTCTATGCTATTTTCTAAGACAACTACAAGGACGTAGATAAAAAAAAAGGCAACAATGGTATATCGCGGTTCAGTTGTCATAATTCTATTTAGCAAAAACATATTCGAGTAACTTAAACCGATGAAAACACATCAACTATAAGAGGAAAGCAACGGAACAACAGAAACACTGAACTACAAAAAAAGCAAACGCCAACATACATAGAAACGGACTGTAGATAACAACTGCCATATTCCTGACTTGTTACAGGACATTTTAAGAAAAAATGGTGGGCTGAACCTGGTTTTATGGTAAGCCATACCTCCCATGTAGGCTTATATTGCATCGTTTTTCCACAGTATTCAACGTTTAAAAAAAGCAGTCTCAAACGAGCAGCTTGATATACAAATTATAAAAAATACAGCTGAAGAAATATTATAAAAATAGTGATAAATATAAAAATAAGGAGATGTGGTATGATTGATAATGAGACAACTATCCACCAAAATTCAAATGAAGTGGATGTAAGCAATTATATGCAATCGTACGGCCTTCAACAATGAGAAAACCCCATACCGTATGGTTGGCTATAAAAGTCCCCGAAATGAAAAATATGAAACACTTAAATTAAGAAAACTAACGGCATAATTCATAACAAAACAGTTTTAAAAAAAAACAAATATGACAGACATGAACCAACGACAACTACTGAACAACAAGCCTCTGACTTGTGACAAACACATAAAAAATGTGGCGGGGTTAAACATGTTTTTGAGCGCTCAACCACCCCTTAACCTGGGACAGTGGTGTAACAGTACAACATAAGAACGAACTATAAAAATCAGTTAAAAAGGCTTAACTCATTAGACAGATACAAATAGAAATACATCTAACAAAAACACAAAGAAGACGCGAACAGGTACTTATACATCCCAGAAACAAAACGACACTAAGATCTAAGAGTACTCGCAGTTACTGACAGCTAGTTGAAAGCCAATAACAACTTATGAAGAAAACCATGTATCTATGACTAAAATATCAATCATTACACATCCAATGTCCAATGGATTTAATGTAAAGACGTTATTGACAGTCAGAGAAAAACATGACCTTGTGCAATGCCAAACTATAAGTATCGACATATTGTAGAACCATTAAAGTACATATGTGTAATATTTAGTATGGTTTTAATTTATTGATAACAAAATCAATATTAACACCAATAAAAACAATATTCAAAGATTTAATTACAGTGTTTAATAGGTAACCTTTTAGAATAAGTTTATTTAGAGGATTGATAAGTTTACCAGGATCTATATAAACTTTATCATAATTATTATAATTGATTAAAGTAAACACATTATCATCAAATAGTTATATAAAGCGTAATAGGTAATTTCATTGATCGAACATCAAAACATAGACAGAATATCCTTCGTTTATGACATTTTATACAATCAACACGTGTTGGCGTACGCTTTCGAAAAAAATGAATTAGATTCCGAAACGTTTAGTAAAGAGATAACACGCAAGAGTGCTACAGTAAAAAAGCACATTATATTACGTTTTCATTCTTAACATGATATAGTGTTGACACATAAATTTTCAAACAAAACAGATGTTTTGATATTCAGTGTATTTTTGTTTCGTTTTATCAAGTTTTTCATTTACCATAATAAGTAAAGTAAACCTCAAGAAATTTAGAAATTTTAACCTACTTGTGAAGGTCTTACATTGTGATCGTAACAAGGTGTTCCTCTTTGACATAAAAGGGCCTTATGGTTTAAAGTGGCTATCTGAGGTAGATCAGAGGACTCACACACAACTTCCAATCTACTTTGACATGTACATTAAGGCAAAAGTATTTCATATATATTTGGATATTACAGAGTTAACAATTGTGTGTTCAAATCTAATATATCCATTAAGAAGACATAAATCAAGGTAACAAATCGCGATGTACATGGCAGCGTACAGTAGTAATCTATATATTTCTACTATAAAAATATCAAAAAGTAAAACAACAAAAATACCGAACTCCCAGGAAAATTCAAATCAGAAAGTCCTTTATCAAATGGCAAAAACAAAACCTAAAACAGATCAAACGAATGGAAAACAACTGTCATATTCCTGACTTGGTACAGTCATTTCCTTAGGCATAAAACTACTTCAGTTAAGATTTGTTTTAGACGGACGGATTTTTCTTCATGTCCTACGATAAATTAGTACTACGAATGGATATCTTAACTTAAGTGGGTTAATGCATATCAGCCCTGGTCACTTTTTTAAATTTTGTTTCTATTGAAAACAAAGTCAATGTTTTGGCGTAAGGTGTTTAGTCATTCCGTAATTGGGTATTACTGTTATTTGATGCAAATGTAGCTAGTAAAATGAAATTGGACTTCCACACTAACTGTTCTTAATGAAAGACTACTGAAATTTACTCCCAATTAGTCTTGCGTATTGAAATAGTCAAATACGTGGTGTACGGGAGGCAACTCTTGATATTCATCTGATTATAGACATAGGAAAATCATCGTTTTTAAAGGATGAAACTGTCGGATGTGGACGCATAAAATGAAAAAATTTAAAAAAATTATCAAGGTTTCATAATATTCTCCTTAAACATTTAAGCTTTGTTGAAGCAGGTTACCGTGTGTATAAAAAAAATTATTAGTCCTTGTCACAACCGGTTGCCCGTATTAAAAAATGATAAACAAACTAGTGCTGAAAAAGAATGACAAACATTGATTGTCCAGCGATAGTAACAAAACATTCTAAAATAAAGTTATTCCCCTTTTGCCGCAAAGCGATTACTGTAAAGGCTACTTTAAGCTCTTATAATAGTAAGTTATGGTATATTGAAACGGTTTGTATAGAATTAAAATTCAATTAACTATAATGTTGATCTATGCTAGCTTGATAATCAGACGATGGTATATTGATACGGTTTGTATTGAATGACATTTTCATACTCTCTATATTATGACATAATAAACAACAACATGAACAGATGTTACATTAATTGAGTAATATTAAAGAACGAGTAACACGAACCCGACCAAAACCGGGGAGGGGATTTAAGGTGCTTGACTTTACACTTAACATTCGAAGGGACGATCTCAACTGTAACCACTTGAAACCCTAGGTTCAAAAGCTTTCTTGTATGATGCAACCATCTCAATGAAATCATGATATGTATCGCAAGCTCTTGAGTAAAGTATCAACTTAAACATATATACTGCATTTGCAGTCGGTGCTGGAATGTATCTACACAGACATAAAAAGTTCAAAATTGGGGAGATGAAGTCAACCCTTTTGTGGTAAAGTTTTGTTCTCAATCGACCCTCATTGTCAATTTCTAGATGTAAGCTTACTTAACTGTATCTGTGGTGGCTTTTTTTATGGTCGATTTGATAAATGTGTTCAACGTTTTGAATTTTTAGTGAGTGGGCATCATCTATATAACGGAACGTGAAGTTATAAGACAATGCCAGAATTTTTAGTCAGTGGGCATCATCTATATAACGGAAAGTGAATTTAAAGAACAATGCCAGATTCTTTTAATTCTGTTTAAGAAATGACGAAGTCTGTAGATTTATTACCGTTTGATTAGACAAATGTAGTATTTCTAAAGTCACATTCGGTGCTTAAGTTGTCAAAGAGAAGTGCAACGTCTGAGGTAACGTTTATTTAAGAGATTTTGCTGGAAAAATAATAGCATGAGATATTTGTTAATTTTGCATTACAGTGAAGATAACTGTACCTACTTCTCGGAGAAATATGATTCATTTACAGCAGGGTGAACCGAAGGAATTCAAATAAGAACATATAAGTATTGTATTTTAAGCTTGATCTTCGTAAAACTTAGTTAAATTGAACCCATATCCGTTAACATAGCTCAGCTACGCGTCTCTAAGAAAATAAGATTTGTCACAGTTCAACCTACGTGTCATTTTACTTAGGACAGGCTTAAAATAAGATACAGTTATCATATTATTTGAAATCCTTCGGTTTAACCGTGCTGTGGAGCAAACATATCTGCGAGAAGTAAGTATTCTTGAATGGTTATAAAAGCTTTATCACACATTGACGTCTTTTGATTTATTTCACCTTGATAAATTGCCTAATATCACTATCATCAGGAATCTCATTTAGATACTGTAAAACCAGCTGATGAGTCATAAAGCAAGGTAAACCATATTTATTTAAGTACATGTACGGCATTACCAGTGATTTTAAATCAATTAAAATTATATTGGTAATATTAAGTTTGTGGAAAACAAAAGGGCCTGGAATGGTGTAATTTTAATCACCACCATTGTACTATATGATTTATTTATAAAGTTAAAATCTGCGGGCAGTATGTCGACTGAGCATACGCGAAAGCGTATAGTACACATTTCGATAACGGTCTCCGAATTTTGATATTTTCTCAAAAATTGGCATTTTCTGTGGAAAAAAGATTGTTTTAAAATCAAATTTAGGAAGTACAAAACATTACATTTATTCGTCAAATCACAAATATTTCCGACTTTGTATGGTTTAGAAGAGCTGCGGCTCAATGAAATCGGTCTCTTCCTTTAGAATTATAAAATTATAGAAGTCAGTTCCTAAATTATCAATCATTGTTCAACTTTTATCATTCATTCGTTTTTTGTAAAGGAGTAGGGGCATTAAGCCCTAGTTTTGGCCCAAGAAAATGAAATGTTTGATAACTATTTCAAATTGGCACATAACGTTCAGAAATGCATAGGGTCAAGAAATATAAATGAAAAACCTGAAGATTTTTATCCGATGACGTCACAATTACGTCATAATATGTACTATTTTCACAAAAACGATGAAAAATACAAAATTTATGCATTTTTCTGACTTTATTTCCGTTTAGGAAACATCCTGCGCAGCCGAGAAACAACAAAATAATTTAACAAAAGCTTTATTATAACTATTGGCATTATCTCACCAAAAATAAAGTTGTTTCTTGGGTGCGCACATACTTTTTCAGTCTAAAATATACTTCAAATTTGATGAAAAAACAAGGAAAATCACAAAATTTAACAAAATATGCAAATTAGGTTAAGATTTGTTGCCATGGTAACTTGTTCTATGTCAAATTTGTTTTGTTTTTCTAAGTACCTTATACCTTAGACAAGTTTTCAGTAATTTAAGAGTATGTATGATAACTTTAAAATTTGCAGTAATTTTTGGGCCAAATAAGGGCCTTATTGCCCCTACTCCTTTGTGTTGATGTTAATTGACGGATTACAGGAACGTTTATTTTTATATCATGGCCACAACAAAACTGCATCACACAAGTTTCATTCATATTTCTATCCACATAACAAAAACCTTGAAACAAGAATAATTCTGCAAAACCTTATTCATATTTTTTTATAGTTTACACTATTTGTCATAATCTATTTAGAGAAATTAAGAATCATAAACAAATAAATTAGATATATATTCCATGTAATTAAAATCATTTCGTTCTGGTTAATTTGTCTTTTATCATGTGTATATAACTTCAACCAGGCCATGGAGAAACTTAGATAAAAACAATTTCAAAGAAAGAATTAAAAATATATGTAGGATACAACAGAAGTGTACTTTCTTGCTCATCTAGCCCCATGTGCATGCCAGGTATTACATCAATGTATAAATGCAGCTTATGTGTTCATCTACTAATTTTTTATGAGGGGGAGGACAGGGGTAAGGGAGACAGAGGGAAAGGGGGTTGGAGAAAGGAGAAAGTGGGTGGGAGAAAGGAGAAAGGGGGTAGGAGAAAGGAGAGGAAGGCTGGGAGAAAGGAGAAAAAGTTGGAGAAAAAAATAAAATATGAAAAAATAAAATATCTCTCTTTTTTACGGTAAATTAAAAAAATAAAATAAGGAGAAGAGCGGTAGGAGAAAGGAGAAGAGGGATATGAGAAGGGAGAAGGATACCCCTTGTCCTCCCCCTTTTTATTAGTATTTTTTTTTATCCAAAAGCAAAGTAGTTGTACTCATTTTAACAGAATCATTTGGTAATCCATATATTGTGTACAAAAAGTGTCTCCTCCAAGATAATCTTGAACATAAAACCCAAATATTGAAAAAAAACCAACACTACACATTTTTATTGTTTGATACTGGTCTGATATTGAGGATGGCTGTCCCTGGAACACAATGGAGTGGAAAACAGAAAAACAAATTATCAGAAAACACCGTCAAACATTCAAACTTATTATCCACACTGATCTGTGTCCACACTTGTTTTAGATATAAAATAATATTACAGGTCAAAGATAAGTTTCAATTTCGATTTCCGCCTTTGTACATGTCCTAATGAGAAGATGGATCGTGTTTCTAGGAATTATCTGTTTCTTGTTAACTGAAGTAGACACATTTAGATATTTTTAAAAACTATCTTTACAAAAGTTTGACAGGGTTTAGAATTTTTGTAAAATCTATAAGGCGTAAAAGTTGAAATTTTGATTTCCGCCTTCCGCGATAGATGAGGCTGTTGAAAAAGAATTCCCTCTTTTCCTGTACGTACAATAATTATTTGGATATATGTACTTATAAGTAATAAACAGTTGATTTTATAAATTACACATTCAATGGGGAAATTTATTGAAAAAATTCATATGATGATACATTGTTGTCAATCAAATCTCCCGGTCGACCTTTCATTGTGATTGTATATTTTACAAATGGTTATAATAATTATATTCATTTCATTGATATTCGCTTTAGAAATCCATTTTATGGTCCTTCCTGTCTTTAGTCTTTCTATAATAACCTTTGAAAATTTTACATTTTAAAAACTTTCTATTTTCCCACGGTTTGAAAACCTTTTAATTATTTTTCTTAAAAAATTGAAAAAAATATCTTTGACATAGTGAGGATAAATTATCATGCTTTGTTATTACTAATCATATTCATCCTTCTTAGCAGTATTTAGAAAACGCCGTGTTGCCGTAAAAGATCTCAGTTCGGTTAGTAATAGATACAGGAAGAGAAAATGTGTAGTGAAAACGAGACAATAATACAAGTACTGACGCACTGTTATTTCGGAATACCCCAAAGATTTTGGTTGGTTGCTTGGTCTGTGTAAAACTTGGAGAACGAAGCAACGTGAACAAAGGTGGTCATGTCCCATCATATAAACATATTTTTCCGATTCGTTGGATAACCTTTATATCCGCCTTCCAGTATTAACAAAGGTGGTTATATCCCATCATATAAACTTATTTTTACGATTCGTTGGATAACCCTTTTTATCCGCCTTTTAGTATTAAAAAAGGTGATTATATCCCATCATATAAACTTATTTTTCCGATTCGTTGGATGACCTTTTTATCCGCCCTCCAGTATTAACAAAGGTGGTTATATCCCATCAAATAAACATACTTTTCCGATTCGTTGGATAACCTTTTTATCCGCCTTCCAGTATTAACAAAGGTGGTTATATCCCATCTTATCACATATTTGTTATGAATACCGTAGGTTTTGCATATGCAATAACCTCCAAATTGCCCGGGGCAAAAAAGACATATCCATATTGTGCCCTGTTCCAAATGACGTGACGTCATTGCATCCTCAAAAACACGTTTGTGATTATTTGCTTAAGATTTTACCTTTTATGTATCATAAAATTGTTATAATTTACGTTTTTTCTCTTTTCTGCAGAACTTAAATATGTGATAAAAAGATTATAACATGTCTTTTCCATATTGGCCCGGGTATCATCCCTCGACCAATATCGGCCCTCGGCTAAAGCCTCGATGCCGATATGGGAGTCTCGGGATGATACCAGGGCCAGTATGGAAAAAGGCATGTTATAATCTATACATATAAACTTATTTTTCCGATTCGTTGGATAACCTTTTTATCCGCCTTCCAGTATTAACAAAAGTGGTTATATCCCATCATATAAACTTATTTTTCCGATTCGTTGGATAACCTTTTTATCCGCCTTCCAGTATTAACAAAGGTGGTTGTATCCCATCATATAAACTTATTTTTCCGATTCGTTGGATAACCTTTTTATCCGCCTTCCAGTATTAACAAAGGTGGTTATATCCCATCATATCAACATATTTTTCCGATTCGTTGCATAACCTATTTATCCGCCTCCCAGTATTAACAAAGGTGGTCATATCCCATCATATCAACATATTTTTCCGATTCGTTGGATAACCTTTTTATCCGCCTCCCAGTATTAACAAAAGTGGTTATATCCCATCATCACATGATCATATAAACTAATTTTTCTGATTCGTTAGATAACCTTTTTATCCGCCTTTCAGTATTAAAAAAGGTGGTTATATCCCATCATATAAACTTATTTTTCCGATTCATTGGATTACCTTTTTATCCGCCTTCCAGTATTAACAAAGGTACAACACGTTCCTTACCTTTTTTTTTCTTTTATGATAGATGCATGTATATGTGTCCTGAAATTGTATAGCTAGTACCTTATTATTATAAGAATATAAAATGAAAACGAAATTTTTAATGTTTAATATATGTATAAAGAGTCACTAACGAGTATAGTAATGTTTTGTACTTAACAAAAGAACAATACAATTAAGAGATAACTGTATTGTATTTGAAGCTGTAAGAACGTCCATCGGTAGTTTGACTGTCGCAAATTTAGTTTACCTGGCGACGAGAAGCATAGTGTGAAATCTTCATTAAAGAAAATTCCGCGAAAAGATGTTATCTTTTTTGGTCCCTACACTAGGTAACTAAGTATGCTTCATGAACATAAACACCGGGGCGTTTTCTGGCTTCTGTGCCGCTTAAGAATGTAACAAGATTTGATAAAAAGAAGATTTTTAGGTGCAATATGTGAGTTATTTGGCTTATTATTGTAGAAATTACATGTCAATACATTCAGCAATTCAAAATGTCGGCTTCCTTAGTTACAGACAAGTAGATAGATAATTTTACGCTAACTGTCATCCAATCAGAACAATTGTTACAAAATAATTGCATTAGCATGTTTATTAGTTGGTCCCTGGTTGACAGTTGTGTTCATTGCTGATTCCTTGAATGATCAGCCAACAAATTATAATGTTTAAAGAATGTTGACTTTTTATACCAACGGATCAGCAACCAAACGACACAAATTACTAAGACATCTACAGTGGGACATGTCTTCGACTATAGCCAGGTGTCTGTGCAATATGTTAAGATCTATATCGCACCTTTTTAGACAATCTGAAACTGATAACAGGAAATAATTGTTTACATTATTTTCATACAATGAACTTTAAAAATTTCACAACAATTGTAGAAACTACTTGAACTTTGACAATTGTTTTATTCAAATATGAATGAAAACCACGTGACAGAAAACACTTGAAATCACGAGACCTTTAGACGGAAGTGTTATAAGTTTATACATTTGTATATATATATATATCAATGGATGACAAAACTAGAATTCAATAATACTACATAAAAGTCGAGTATCAAGAACAGATGTGTCAACTTTACTTTTTTACAAAGCTTATGATTGTTTGCTATCTCAAATAATGAAAAGTTTATTATTGATGTGTCATTCATATAAATGCCCAACTGAGATGAAAAAGGGAAGAGGGGTAACAAGAGTGGGTCGTTCTTTTCATAAAGTGACGATATATGTTGGGCCGATTGGCCAGTGGGGCGAGTTGACATTGTTTTATATCTACTCATCGTGTTCGGGGGTCAAAAAGGGTATAAATCATATAGTAATGTATAAATTATATTATAATGGTTCTGTGGCGTTCTAAACTAGATTTTATGAATTGTAAATGGTTTTTCGTCTAATCCAAAACAGCTGGGATGTCACAAAAAGTTATCCCACTCGGACTTGGTGTGTCAGTGTTAGATGAGGGGGGCAAGGGGTTTAACTGTTATGTTGTTATGGGGAAATTTAATTCTTTGTTATCTGTTATTTTAAAAATATCTTTAATGTATGCTGTTATTGTCTTATTCTTTGCTGGCTTATATTATGATAATGTATTTGCTGTTAACTGTTATTGAAAATTGGAATGTCAGCATTTTTTTTTTGGACAGTCAATGTTCGGTATAAATTGAAGATCATTGGAAATTGGGGTCTACCGCTACTAATATGTTTGTACCGTATTCAGAGAAGAATTCCATTAACATATACCCATCACAGAAGTGAGGTCAAGGACAATTTAAGTATATCTTATGATTATCCTTTGTTATAAATTCCATTTCTTTTATTAATGTGTATTAAGAATTATTTAAATTTTTTGTATGAGAATAATGTTCCTTATTTCCCGTACGAACATATTGAATTAAAACAATTCTATTTTTTTATTGACATTTGTCTGTTTTCATAGTGATTTAGATTATAATTACACCTTATGTAAGAATCCTGGGTTTTGATTGGTTGATAGCAAGTGTATTTTTCACCAATTTACTGTTATCAAACGAATATCGTTCATTTTTTAACGCCGCCGGGGTATTTGCCAAAAGAATTTGCCTTTTTTTCCCTCGCTGCCGTGGTATTTGCCAAAAAATACTCTATCCGACTGGACGCTTGTAACGTCATGATCATCAATGCGTTTTAGGACATTAAAATTCGGTGTAATTTAACAGATATATCATGTTCTTGAGGGGTATTTGCGAAAAATACCAGTCTTGAGAATGAATTTCCCTCGCCTTACGGCTCGTGAAATTTAACATTCTCTCGACTGGTATTTTTCCCAAATACCCCTCCTTAACATGATATATCTGTTTAAAATACAATGTTGACTGTTACACCCATATTTTTGACATTTATAATAATTTTATCTTTCTGTTTTGTTCACAAATTATTGTAAATATAATTGAATTTTATACGACTCCCATATAAGTGAAAGTTTTTAAAACCTTAAAAAACTTGTTTAATTCATTATTTTCTACATAAAAAAGCTTGTACGAAGTCAGGAAAATGCAATTTTGTTTTTAATCATTTGATGTGTTTGATCTTCTGAATTTGTCAGCTGATTAAGGACTATCTGTTTTGAATATTCCGTAAAGTTCAGTACTTTTCCTAATTTGCTTTTTACGTTTATGCATTTATTGTGAAATGTCTTTGTATACATCAATTTGGGTAAACTATGAATACTGTCAACTATGAGTTTATGTTAGTCATCAATTCTAAGGCCCAGGACTTTCTGAATCATCATGAAATATTAATAAAAGTAATATTTCAGTTGATAATTATAAAAAAAGATCTGACGAAAAACGATGTTCTCTTTTTTCACCCAATGGTGTCATTTGGAAGTTAATAAAAACACAAGAGTTGTCTTTCTTCGAGTATCATATGTGTTGTCTCTGTATATATGTCTCTGTTCATGTAAACCACTGGTGAATAATAAAAGCTTAGATGCATCAATCTGAAATGTTAAAATACATACATAAATCCAAAAGACACAAATATTTTTTGCTAGAATGTAATTTATCTTTTTTTTTGATTTTTTAACCTACTTAAGTCAACATGCTATATACTTTGAAAATATGTATGTTGTCTATTGCAATAATGGTATTCTAATACGGAAAAGACAGTCTGATTTCATTTAGTATCCTCAATGTTAGATCAGTAAGATATGTGAGATACAAACACTCTTTAGGATATGATTTTATGGGGAAATTGTTAATATCTCAAAAAATATTAAATTTAACATGTTTAAAAACTAAAAAAAACCCTTCTTTTTTATGCTTTGAGCGAAAACAATCTTCAAATCATAACAACAATGAGTTAACCAATTGCGATACAAAATAAGTACATACTAGAATACCTACTGTGCTTTGAATATAAATTAACCAAAAAGTCAAACAATATGTTGTCAATCGATTAAAAATATGGTTGCTGTATTGGTTGATGGAATCGGTGTGGTTCATCAAAAAGTAAAATTTCACAAGTACTAACACAAGCATGCATTATTCTTTATCCATTATTATCCTGTAGAAAGGTTATATTTAATGAAACAAAATCGATCTTTCAATATTAAATTGGATGTGGTATGGGTGCCAATGAGACACCTTTCCATCCTAGTCATTATAAGTAAAAAGTAAACCATTATAGTTCAAAGTAGAATCTCAATATGAAGTATTGGCTCATACAAATGAGCAAGCTATAAAAAGCCCGGAAAATGACTCGTGTAAAACTAATAAATCATGAACCCACCGGTCTAATCTATATAAAAAACAAAAAACCAAAAACGGGAAACACTCATGACTCCCATCAACAACTACTGACCAACAGGTTCTTGACGTAGGGCATGTATAAACAAACGCAGGTGGTTAACAGGCACCAATTTCAACTGAAGAAGTGGTGAACATTATACTATCGAAATACATACTATAATGATGCGAAAAAAATGGCTTAACTTAATCAAAAACATGTATTAACTAAATGAAGTAAACATTAACTGAACGAATGAATTTGATCTGTGAAACAATATAACATACTGTATAATCTATTATATGTTGTTTGCTGTTTTGCAAATTTAAGTACAATAAAATTAACGGTACCAATTTTCTTGCACCAGATGCGCATTTCGACAATACTTGTCTCTTTAGTGATGCCCGTTGCCAAAATATTTGAAATCCAAAGCTTATATAAAAGATGAAGAGCTATAATCCAAAAGGTCAAAAAAGTATAGCCATATGTACTATTATGTTCACCACTTGTGCAATTGCAAATAATTTATCACGATGTGTTTGTCATTACCCTTTAACAATGTTTAATATTGTATTTAGGTATGCTTGACGTATCATTTGACTACTTAAAGAGGCCATAATATTATATTTTATATAATAAACAAAACTCGTTTCCGTTTGTATAGTTATCAAAAGTACCAGGATTATAATTAAGTACGCCTGACAGAGTTTATCATGATTCGTGCATGACTTTTAGATAATGATGAGTTTATCTAGATAATACGTTAAACGTGTATTAGTATTTTCATTTGACTATTTAAAGAGAAGTAAATAGTTATCAAAGGTACCAGGATTATAATTTAGTACGCCAGACGCGCGTTTCGTCTATATAAGACTCATCAGTGACGCTCAAATCAAAATATTTATAAAGCCAAACAAGTAAAAAGTTGAAGAGCATTTAGGATCCAAAATTCCAAAAAATTGTGCCAAATACGGCTAAGGTAATCTATGCCTGGAATAAGAAAATCCTTAGTTTTTCGAAAAATTCAAAGTTTAGTAAACAGGAAATTTATAAAAATGACCACATTATTGATATTCATGTCAACACCGAAGTGTTGACTACTGGGCTGGTGATACCCTCGGGGACGAAACGTCCACCAGCAGTGGCATCGACCCAGTGGTGTAAATAGTTATCAAAGGTACCAGGATTATAATTTAGTACGCCAGACGCGCGTTTCGTCTATATAAGACTCATCAGTGACGCTCAAATCAAAATATTTATAAAGCCAAACAAGTAAAAAGTTGAAGAGCATTTAGGATCCAAAATTCCAAAAAATTGTGCCAAATACGGCTAAGGTAATCTATGCCTGGAATAAGAAAATCCTTAGTTTTTCGAAAAATTCAAAGTTTAGTAAACAGGAAATTTATAAAAATGACCACATTATTGATATTCATGTCAACACCGAAGTGTTGACTACTGGGCTGGTGATACCCTCGGGGACGAAACGTCCACCAGCAGTGGCATCGACCCAGTGGTGTAAATAGTTATCAAAGGTACCAGGATTATAATTTAGTACGCCAGACGCGCGTTTCGTCTATATAAGACTCATCAGTGACGCTCAAATCAAAATATTTATAAAGCCAAACAAGTAAAAAGTTGAAGAGCATTTAGGATCCAAAATTCCAAAAAATTGTGCCAAATACGGCTAAGGTAATCTATGCCTGGAATAAGAAAATCCTTAGTTTTTCGAAAAATTCAAAGTTTAGTAAACAGGAAATTTATAAAAATGACCACATTATTGATATTCATGTCAACACCGAAGTGTTGACTACTGGGCTGGTGATACCCTCGGGGACGAAACGTCCACCAGCAGTGGCATCGACCCAGTGGTGTAAATAGTTATCAAAGGTACCAGGATTATAATTTAGTACGCCAGACGCGCGTTTCGTCTATATAAGACTCATCAGTGACGCTCAAATCAAAATATTTATAAAGCCAAACAAGTAAAAAGTTGAAGAGCATTTAGGATCCAAAATTCCAAAAAATTGTGCCAAATACGGCTAAGGTAATCGATGCCTGGAATAAGAAAATCCTTAGTTTTTCGAAAAATTCAAAGTTTAGTAAACAGGAAATTTATAAAAATGACCACATTATTGATATTCATGTCAACACCGAAGTGTTGACTACTGGGCTGGTGATACCCTCGGGGACGAAACGTCCACCAGCAGTGGCATCGACCCAGTGGTGTAAATAGTTATCAAAGGTACCAGGATTATAATTTAGTACGCCAGACGCGCGTTTCGTCTATATAAGACTCATCAGTGACGCTCAAATCAAAATATTTATAAAGCCAAACAAGTAAAAAGTTGAAGAGCATTTAGGATCCAAAATTCCAAAAAATTGTGCCAAATACGGCTAAGGTAATCTATGCCTGGAATAAGAAAATCCTTAGTTTTTCGAAAAATTCAAAGTTTAGTAAACAGGAAATTTATAAAAATGACCACATTATTGATATTCATGTCAACACCGAAGTGTTGACTACTGGGCTGGTGATACCCTCGGGGACGAAACGTCCACCAGCAGTGGCTTTATATATTATAAAATGCGTAAAAAATGTTAAAAACAATAACCAAATTACTTGATCGGTTGTTTTGATGTTCATTAAATTTATTCTGCGTACATTTATATTGATATTGTACAAATCAGTCATTCCCAAAAAATGGGTACAATTCGAATGTAGACACTGTTAAAAAATAAATTTCAACTGAGCAGAGAGAGAGTACTGTTTTCTTCTGTGTCTATATCTAGTCTGTCATTTTTTTAAATTTTTACTTTCACCATTTTAGTTGTTTTTTAGTTTTAGCATTTTTTTATAGACAAGGTAAGTATGAACGTATCGGAGGTTAGTGTTATATAAAGTCATCTTAAAAATTGCATTAGAGAAAAACACAAGATTTAAATCCAGGCTCACGTGAAATGGGTTACATTTACCACCATAGCAAACTGATTTATACGTATTATTCTGTATATATTGAAAGCAAATACCAATTTTAAGGTCTGAATTAATATAGCGTTTAAAAAAGTAATTCAAATAAGTAGTTTTCACAACTTATTTAGTAATAAATTTAAACTAATGAAATGTTATGCTGTATAATATTTTAGTTTCATAATACAGCTTTCCAGGAAAAACCCAATTATTTATGTTATGAATTATTTGTATGTATTTGTTATGTTTGTATTAATCCATACCCCATCTTTGTTACGGAGGTTAATATCAAACCAGTATCTGAATGCTGATACATAGTAACACTTTTAAAAGAACAAGTCTGCTATAAAAGGGGCACAGTTCGCACTTTACCTTCAACATATTGATAAACATTTTTGCAGAAAGTGTGAAGACATTTACAGCTTTGATAATCTCATCAACAAACTTCCAGTAACTGCATCTAGCATATGATTGTTTTCTAAATAATTATCCGTGGAGCGAACAGCCCAGAATGTATCGAAATTAATAATTTCATTCTCTCAAACTTCCGTGTAGAATTTACCACCACCACATTGATGTCTGCATTATCGGCCGGTCCGAAAACAGACCGCTTTGCGAATACTTGAAATTTGTTTCGAATTCTAGAAATGGGTGTAGTAGTAACCCTTTTAAGAATTTTCTATTTGTTTTCAAAATGTTATTTGGGATATCTACATTATCATAATTTTTTTTAAATAAGTATCAGATTTGTTATCAGTTTTATCCCTTTTACAACTTTTTTTACAATACGGCGCAAGAGCGTCTTTTATGACCTGATGACAATCTTTCTAATGTATTGGTTGGTGGATTACGATATTTTTATTTAATTTTTTCAAAATGTTTCAAACGTTTTGGTCTTAAGGTGGTTTGGCAGTCTAAAATAAAAAAAGATTGAATTTATTCCTACTTTGCCAAAACGTAGTATATATTGATAAATGTTCAAAAATATAATAAAAATGATAGGTCACCGTGCATTTTCTCAAGCTACAGGTTGTGACAAAATGACACATTTTGTATGGATTATACAGGAAAAAACAGTATTATGTGATTAGAAGCTAAACTAAATAATAGAATTTAAAAATAAAATACGAAAAGGTAGCTTTTAGAAAATGCTTTGAGAATATCAAAAGAAAAGATAGGGTCACCGTGCGTTTTTTTACAGCTAAAATACAAAATAGGAAAATTCCATCTAGATTCCTTCAGAAAATGCACTGTTTTAGAGTTACCTCACCTTAAAATGCCAATTTAAAAACATTAAAAATCAATCAAAAATAATCTACCTTTGTAAAAATATTAATATTTATATGTTAGAATCTTATAAATTTGGTCTTTTGATTGAAAATTCACATTAGTTAACTGCATTCCTGCATTAAATTTTACTAACTGGATTGGAAATCTGGACCTTATAATTAGGTTCTCTGATTTTTACAATCCAAGATGGCAAAGGCAACCATACCGATTAAACGATGATTAGGTCTCATTAAATAACATGACCACAGGGATCATATCTAAAATTCAATGTTTTACAGTATCATAATGAAGGAACATTATCTCAATAATGATGTCCGTTGTAATGGACATAATTAAAAATGAATCTTCCTTTGTTCTTTTTTTAAATAATTTTCATAAAAGAGAGGCGAAAGACACCAGAAGGACATTACGCCCTTTTCCGGTTGTAACTAAATGTTTGTTAGAATTAAATAATTCAAGTACTAATATACAAATCAACCAAAATAAGAAAAAGAAAGAATACATATGTTAATGCTATAGTTTTCAATTGAATGAGACGTCGAAGAGGTAACCTGCTAACATTTTTGGACTGTCCATATGTGTAAAAAAATCATTAAACAAATGCATTATGATACTAGGTAGTTCTTTTATCTAAGAGGAAATACATTAGGCTTAATTTGCACAAGATCTGTCATTTTAAGGCCCCATTTTACCATAGATATTCTATTTATTTCGATACTGACATGATTAATCATTTATTACAAACCTTTTTTTTAAATTGTCCGTTTAAAAATTTAATAATCTTATAAGAAACTAAGGTTTAACTCCCTCATGCAAAGTTGATTTTTTATGAATTTTGGCTGTAATTTCTAAATGGGTAAACGGACTAATTAAAAAAGATGTGTTATAAATCATGTCAGTACCGAAATACTGACTACTGAGCTGATAATACCCTCGGAGATAGAGATAGTCCACCAGAAGAAGTATCCACCCAGTGCCTTAAGGTGGTACCTAACACCTTGACTAAAATAAATTCGACTCGTTTAATTTTCATAAAATTTTTACAAAGTATTTACTTTGACCCTTTGACAAAAATAGTAAAATTTCAAAAAACTTGAACCAGACACATTATCGGAAAAAAATGGTTGGATATATAGCAGATTGGCAAAAACTAATTTTGATCATTGAGAAGCTTCATATTTTCTTAACAATAGAACATGATTTAAACGTTCAGCTGATTTTAGAGAGTTATCTCCCTGTAGTGTTATGAACCACCTTAAAAAATGAAAATTGATCGTTTGCCACAAACCTGTACTACCAATATTTGTTACTCGTAAATGATATGTTAGTGCATATGAAATATCCGTTTGACTAAGACATAAAATTTGTAGGCGTCCACAGAATTATGTTTTGCTGTATAAATCCCTTAAAGTGTATATCTAATATAAAGAAAGCTAAGGATGCGATGCGCAATGAAGTCACGAAGTCACGCTTACCTTTGCAAATCCGTCGATTTTTATCAAGATGTGCAAAAGATTCAACTATTTATACTCAAAGAAGGAACTATAAGGTTTACTCCCTGGCATAGATGGAATCAGTTTGATTTGGTATATAGTTTTTGAATTTTTGTGTTTTTGAATGCTTTTCCACATCGACCCGGCCTTCCAACTATTTTGATATGAGCTTTACTGTTGAGTCTGGTTTCTTATTAATACATCCTGTATATTTGATAATTATAGTTTTAAACAAAGATAAGAAAACAATTAAATGTACAGTTTAAATTTAAATTATACAAGGTTAAGCATGGCTTTGTAGAATGCCGACATGTAAGTATCGGCAGGATGCTGGAACATTAATGTGGATAACAAGATAGCCGTATATGCTTAGTTATCATGGTTATGTAGAAAACTATTACAATAATATCAATGCTTTTATTGCTTAAAATAATATTCAAGGGTATGTGTTTTTGCTGTCTTTTATTAGATCTATGATTGAACCTAACCTTAGATTTTCGACTGCACATCTTTCTAAAAATTTTGAGGTGTATGGAACCACATCCAACGGTGTCATTCAGGTGTTGATTCACAGTTATTCTTAAGATCTACAGCAAAATCATCCATAGGAATATCTAATACATAGTATCATTAAACAGAGCCTTTTCTACAAAAAATGGGAGTTGTAAATACAAATTTCTTGTTTATGGTCATAAAAAATCTTACTTTGAGATGAACTGCACTGATTTCAAAAACAAATACACCGAAAATAATATCATCCAAATTCTTGACTTTTGATCGACAACATATGTGTGTAGTTTAATGCATTGATATTTCAAAAGACAATCCTTATTCCAATGGATACTAATGATGCACCCTACTAGTGGCTGACTTGTTTTTGCACTCATATGCAGCAGAATTCCTACAAAACGTTCTCAAATACAAAAAGAAAAACAGATCCTACAAAGTTCTTTCATTAAACTTTCAGATATATTGATGATGTCCTGTCAGTCAAAAAAAACTTTTCCTGCGTGCTTCCTTTTCATATATCCCTGTGAACTTAAGCGAAATTTGAAGGTCTGCTTCATATCTTGATATTGACACAGATGGACGACTTCAAACTAGATTTATGACAAATATGATGATTTGAGCTTTAAAATTGTCAATTTCCCATTTTGCAGCAGAAATATACCCTCTGCTCTATCGTATGGCGCTTACATACATGAGTATCCTCCTTACACAAGAACTGTTCCAACAAAGTTATGAGGAAGAACGACTCAAATCGACACTAAATAAGTTTTACGGTGACCATCACAAATTGATTGACATATATGATATATTTGTGTCTCAACCCACTAGCGACAGGTTTTCACAGTCTTAGATCTTGAAATATCAAAAAAAGTCGCATAATCTGTAATTTTACTGCTTGTATCCTTTTCTTGATTGTGACATTTGCTTAAGTCCGAAATCGCATGGTTGGTGATGCATGCATATCAGGTTACACTTACATTTTAGACGCACCCAGTTTTGCTACTCAATTTGTGTTGTTACCCTGATTTATCTTCTCAATCGATTTATGAAATTTTGAACATTGGTAAACTGCTGTTGCCTATATTTAACGTAGTGTTTGTTAAAATTTAATAGTTAAAGGAATTTTCAACCTTTTAACAATTTTTGTTCTGTCCAAATGTGTCCAAAAATTAGAAAATGAACTGCATTATCGTTCTGTACTTTTTGAGAAGATACAGTATGCTTAATTATCATCAAGATGATTTAAAAAGAATGACTAAAAATTTCGAGAACATCCATTCATGATTAGACCGTTGGTTTTCCTGTTTGAATGGTCTTACACTGTCTAGTTATTTTTGTGCCCTTTATAGCTTGCTGTTCGGTGTGAGTCAAGGCTCCGAGTTGAAGGCCGTACTTTGACCTTTAACGGTTTACTTTTACAAATTGTGACTTTGATGGAGAGTTGTCTCATTGGCACTCATACTACATTTGCTTGTATCTATTTATCACTTACTTACATGGAGATTTCAGTTTGATTTGCTATAATCGGTCATATCATGATAAAGAACTGAAACGGACCATAAAATATTAATGTATCAACAGAGACCAAGCATGTAATGATATTTAGAATATTTTGACGTATCGCCGAGCACTGATATCAAGCATTCATTTAGAAAGAGTCGTAATGCATAGTTTGCTATTGTCGGCACTGGATCTTGTTTGTAAATGCCGATTACTGTGCGTAACTTGAACAAAAATTGTTATTCCTGCGGTGCTGTACGGATGTGAGATTTTGAATGGGTTCAAACTAAATGACGTCAGGTCTCTTAATATCTTCTAGGATTTAATCGTAAAACATATCCACGGTATCCTTAAACAGACACGGTCAGATATTTGTGAATCAATGACTAACAAAAAAGACTTCTGATACAATTTCAAAAACGGAAAGTGATATTTCTACATAATCTTTACGAAATAAAATCCGAATCACTTTGTTACAGACTTTACCAGTTTGTCTGAGATACATGAGGACGACAGTATGGACACCTCCCAGATGTTTTATTAAAATACTCACTTTTACAATTGTAAATGACTTAAAAAGTAAGGGTGAATGCGAAGGACAAATATTTTATACAGATTTCTAAAATTGACTGTGGACAATGATAACGATTTTCTGTGGAAATATGATAAAAATTTTGACAGACTTTTAACATCGAAGCATGTAGATAAGCTTAATATCATTTGGACTACTTCTCCAACAAGCGAAAACTGCAGATTGCGTGTATGCTTTGTTCAAGATACTCTGAACCATCAAATAAGACCGTTCACAGAACTTAAAACTCATGGGCTCTTATTACATGATCGATTAACTGAACTGATAACTGTTGATTCATTTATTTTTTTTGGATTCCAATTTTCGTTGCTTTTTGGTTTAATTTTAACCAAGAATTTGAAAGTTCAAAGGAATACATAATTTACTATAGTCTTGTTTGCAGACTTTAGTAAACGCTTTCCCAATACTGCAGAGTGTAAATTGTTTCTTTCCAAAATATACAGTGACATTTCTCATTTTAGGATTTGAACACTTTATATTGGTCTATTATAGATGCATGTTGTCTTTTGCCAATCTCCTTTAGTAGGAAAAAAGAATGATACAAACAAATATAAATAGATTTAAACAGTTTAACATCGTACTGTATTTGAAATACCATTATAAATCAATTCTAGCTCGGACGTTTGGGTCCTAAATGCTCTACAACTTCATACTTTACTTTGGCATTTTTTATTCTAGCGTCACTAATGAGTCTTTTGTAAACGAAACGCACGTCTTGCGTACAAAATTTCAATCATTGTATTTACGATGAGTTTATTCACACATGCATTGTTTTCATTGACGTTTCTTTTCTATTTCCTGAGTCTGAAATATTGGTGAATAATTTGCAAAAGATTATCAAGCAATAGCCTTCAAAGCAAACGTCATTGGATTGTCATTTGTGTTATTTTGTAGCATAACAGATTGCGTTTAAAACACGTTAAAAGAGTGGTGAAAGATACAAAAGGGACATTCAAACTCATAAGTCCGTGACAAGAAAAGAAAAGGAACAAAAAAACAAACAACAGTATTCGAATCACAACATTGAAAACTGAAGACTGAACAACATGAACCCCACAATAAACTGTGGGATTTCAGGTGCTCTGGAAGGGTAAACAGATCTTGCTTTACATGTGGCACACGTCGTATTGCGCATGTTAGTACAAACCCCTGGTACAAACGGTAAACATTAGTGACGGCAGATTTACCAGGGCAATGCTTCAAGACTTAAAAATTCAGTGATATCATAATTTCAGGAAAAAGAGGACAGGATTTGTGGTTACGACAATTAGATCATATCCGTGGTCATCTATGACGCAGATATTCCATATTGGTCAACCATCTTGTGATGGTGTCCTTAAAATATTCGAAGGAATTACTTCAACTTCTTTGTGTGCAACCCTCTATCAAGTAAAACAAAATAGTTAGCCCAAGCTCTTTGATAAATTCATATGCTGGCGCTGCTGAAATGCTGCTTCACAAATATGGAAAAGTCACAACTTGGAAGCTGAAATCCTCTTTTTGTCGTTAGGATTTGTTCTCAACCGACCCTAATTGAAGTTTCTTAATTGAATTCAATACATGAGGGACACTAAGATGTATCTGTTTTACCCTAAATATCAGGTAAGATGGATTAAATTAATACATGATTTGCTGCTTTAAATTGAATCGACTTTCAAGCTTAAAAAGGTATTTAGGTACATTTTTGAAGATTAAATACATGAACTTTTTGACGGTATTGAAATTCGATTGTATTATTGATATCGGCGTTTATGTAAGCACGTTTGTTTATCTAAATCTTACAGAACGTATCTATGCAATACATTTTTAATCATGTTAACCTAAAAAATTTCAGTCAATTTAAAGATTTTTTTTTAATAAATATCTATTTTGTTACTTTTACAATATAATAGTTATCAAAAAACATATTTTATCTTACTTGCACATAATCGCTTATTCTGTATATAGACAATAGATTGTGACTATTTATTCTTATATTCACTGATCATTTGATATGATAAATCAATGTATCCGGCATACCTTGACAACCAACTTTAAAAGTGCGGTGACAAATAGTAAAAAAAAGTCGTCTAAATATTGATATCGGCGTTTATGTAAGCACGTTTGCTTATCTAAATCTTACAGAACGTATCTATGCAATACATTTTTAATCATGTTAACCTTAAAACATTTCAGTCAATTTAAAGATTTTTTTTTTTAATAAATATCTATTTTGTTACTTTTTCAATATAATAGTTATCAAAAAACATATTTTATCTTACTTGCACATAATCGCTTATTCTGTATATAGACAATAGATTGTGACTATTTATTCTTATATTCACTGATAATTTGATATGATAAATCAATGTATCCGGCATACCTTGACAACCAACTTTAAAAGTGCGGCGACTAATAGTAAAAAAAGTCGTCTACATTTTTAGTGTTAATCTCCCCATGTAATACACTGCTAGAACTGGGTTTAAATTAATCAAACATATGTCTACTTTATTTTCTACGCTGTAGTTTTAAATTCGTATGATCACAATTACCCAAAAAATGTTCCTGAATAGACTATTTTTATATGTTTATTTAAACTAATATGATAACATTTCTTTATAAGAATTGTAATGTTGGAATAAGGATAGTTTCAATTCTGTTAAATTTTATATGGGGACGGAGTCCCCTATTACAGTAGAAAATTCTAAAAAAAAAAAAAAAAAAAAAAAATAAATCGGGAAAATTTCCCGAATTTTTCATTGTACTAATGAACTCAAAATCGTTCAATTTTTTTTTGTCGCGTTTTTGGATTTCCGGATCTGCGCAGAAATCTACTTCCGTATCCGGTCTTGTTTACATGAGACTTTGAATAAAATGTATATTTATCAGTCTAAGAAAGGAACTAATACTAATTCATTTAAAAAAAAATGTTTTTATTCACAGGTAATGCCTGCCTCATATTAATTATAAGTGATTTCAATTTTCCGCTTTTTTCGGTAAAATTTAGGCAACAACTTTATTTGCTTGTCCATATAAGTAAACATTTGTTACTAATTGTGTAATTAACAAGTTTGACATCCCTTATGCTATTTCTGATATAAAAAAAAATACACAGAGCAGATATAACCATTTTACAGTTATTGAAATTGAAATTAAAAAACTGAAAGTTTATCACGGAACTGATTATTCTTCTCATGATAATTATTATTTTAAATTAGCACTCAAGTAATGTTTCACTTAACTTCTATTTATTATAAGTGAAATAAATATTCTTTAATAGTTACGTTTTTGTGTCAAAGATAGAGGTCTTATTATATATAAAAAAAAATCACCGACGGACATTTAGAGTGATAACTCCGCACAGATTCGTCCAGTTCATTAAATACTTGCGCCATTAATCTTGGCTGTTTTAAGGACGTCCACTTCGACAGATATCTATCAAGGTGTCCGAATGGAACAGAAGATTAACCATTATACGGAATCGAGGTATTACTAGTTTCGAAGTCATAAATATTTTTTTCTAAATGTGTGGGGTTTTTTTTATCTGTCAATGAAAAAAGGCAATCATTGCTATAGTGTCCTGATAATTTTATAATATATTACAACCAAAATAACTCGATTGCACTTAGATATATCAAAGAAGTTACTTTCACTTGATTTTACTTAAATCAAATTGTAAATGCATTTGTGTTAGGGTTGTCATGGACAGCATCGACCTTTACAGTGCCCATAAACGGACGGAAGCAAATAATTATGTACACTAGGTAAATATAAAGTTTGGATGTTATCCCTATTTCTGGTAGATAGTTGTCTCACTGGTATACATATCACATCTCAGTATACGTAACTTCATATTAAAAGCTACTGACAAGGACATTTTCATTCTTTGATCCTACTTTTTTTTTATTCCTAATTGATTGATTGATTGATACAATTGGCTGTTTCGTGGCGGTCAGTTTTTTTTGGTGGAGGAAGCCAGAGTTCCCAGCGAGAACCACCGGACATTCGATAGAAAAACTGACAATCTTAGTCAACTAAGATATGAGTCGAGCGCACCTGTCACGTGAATTACAACCGTAGTATTGACAGGCTGGTGGAAGAAAAGTTAAACTACTTACACCACTCGGACACTGAATCCCCTCTGTGTCCCTAAAACTACAGATAATCTGTGGGTTTGAACAGGAACTGTTACCTGCAACAATCACGCAAGCCTCTAGGAACGTGTACATAGGCTATGTAAAGATTTGCACCCTAATCAGTTAATGCTTGCTGTAGCACATGCAATGGAAATGTGACAATACGGCTTTCAAAGTTCTGAAATATGTGTAAGATTGATAAACTGTGATATTTACAAATCTGGTAAATTTGCAAGAAAGCTGGTTGCTTTTGTTCTAAACGGTATATGATCCAAATAAACTGCGTATAAAACTTACAACGTACTTGGCCAAGACTCTCCCAATAAATCAAATCTAGAACAACATTTACATTAACCATCCTTGCCGAGATGATTCAAATCTGGGTAAAAAGAATTGCCCAAAATACCAAACTCCAAGGTAAATATTAAAAAAAAGAGGAAAATCAAACATTATACTATATCAATTACGGATCAAATGGGAAGAAACAGTAATTTTCCTGATTTGGTACATGCATTTTCCGAAGAAAATGGTGGTTTCAACTTGGTTTTGTTACCTAGTTTATCCTTCCACTTTGAATAAAATGTATATTTATCAGTCTAAGAAAGGAACTAATACTAATTCATTTAAAAAAAAATGTTTTTATTCACAGGTAATGCCTGCCTCATATTAATTATAAGTGATTTCAATTTTCCGCTTTTTTCGGTAAAATTTAGGCAACAACTTTATTTGCTTGTCCATATAAGTAAACATTTGTTACTAATTGTGTAATTAACAAGTTTGACATCCCTTATGCTATTTCTGATATAAAAAAAAATACACAGAGCAGATATAACCATTTTACAGTTATTGAAATTGAAATTAAAAAACTGAAAGTTTATCACGGAACTGATTATTCTTCTCATGATAATTATTATTTTAAATTAGCACTCAAGTAATGTTTCACTTAACTTCTATTTATTATAAGTGAAATAAATATTCTTTAATAGTTACGTTTTTGTGTCAAAGATAGAGGTCTTATTATATATAAAAAAAATCACCGACGGACATTTAGAGTGATAACTCCGCACAGATTCGTCCAGTTCATTAAATACTTGCGCCATTAATCTTGGCTGTTTTAAGGACGTCCACTTCGACAGACTACTTACACCACTCGGACACTGAATCCCCTCTGTGTCCCTAAAACTACAGATAATCTGTGGGTTTGAACAGGAACTGTTACCTGCAACAATCACGCAAGCCTCTAGGAACGTGTACATAGGCTATGTAAAGATTTGCACCCTAATCAGTTAATGCTTGCTGTAGCACATGCAATGGAAATGTGACAATACGGCTTTCAAAGTTCTGAAATATGTGTAAGATTGATAAACTGTGATATTTACAAATCTGGTAAATTTGCAAGAAAGCTGGTTGCTTTTGTTCTAAACGGTATATGATCCAAATAAACTGCGTATAAAACTTACAACGTACTTGGCCAAGACTCTCCCAATAAATCAAATCTAGAACAACATTTACATTAACCATCCTTGCCGAGATGATTCAAATCTGGGTAAAAAGAATTGCCCAAAATACCAAACTCCAAGGTAAATATTAAAAAAAAGAGGAAAATCAAACATTATACTATATCAATTACGGATCAAATGGGAAGAAACAGTCATTTTCCTGATTTGGTACATGCATTTTCCGAAGAAAATGGTGGTTTCAACTTGGTTTTGTTACCTAGTTTATCCTTCCACTTGTATGACAGTAGTTTAAAAAATTGGATGAGCAAACCAAACGGACATATTTGGTTAATGTGACAATAATTTGGATCCAGTATCCAAAACTGTGTAAACATGCATCACAAAATTCCGTACACACAACTGTTTACTCGCGTAGTGGTATTAACCATATGTTGATTCTATAAAACTCTTAAGAACGTCTGTATGATTTTAAATCTCGATCGTTCTCTGAAATTAATTCTATCGAAAAATTTGATTTTTCAACCCTTTATACAATCATTCCTCATGTCAAAAAGAAATAATCCACAACGCTTTTCAACATAAAAATGATATCATACGCTATAAATGTATTGCTTTGGGACACCATACGACATAGTTTGTTAATAGTGAACTCATGGGTTAAATGCTGGAGTCTTTACTGACAATATATTTGTTGAATTAGGAGGCATTCCTATGAGAACGATCTGTGCGCCTCTCCTTGTCAACTTCGCCGTATTTTCATATAAGTCGGAGTTCCTTAAAACATTTGTCAAAACAAGCAGATCAAAGAAGCCAGATCATTTAATTTCACATTCAGATATATTGATTATGTTCTTTCCATTACCAATCCTAACTTTCTGATTTGGTTACATAGATATATCCTCAAGAACTAGAAATTTAAGACACAACAGACACCGTTTCATTAGTCTCATTTTTAGACTTATACCTCGAGTTTGACATAAGCGATCATCTCAGTACAAGAATCTATGACAACCGAGACGATTTTAATTTTGAAAGTATAAATTTCCCCACCTTAGTACCAATATACCAACCTCACCCCTGCATATGGGATTTACATTTCTCAACTCTTTCGGTATTCAAGATCTTGCAGCTGTTACACAAGTTTTGTAAAACGTCATCAGTGTTGTAGCAGAAAGTGGATCCAACAGGGTTATAGCAAAGAACGTCTCGTAATTTTTCTAAAAGAAAAGTGCATCGGAAGAAACCAAGACCTGTTGATAAATATTCCATATCAAGTTCACAAATAATACAGGATGGTCTTGAATAATAGATTCTAAGTACTGACGTTGTTTATCATCTTAATAACGTGTTATAGTGTTCCTTCTATTTGTCTTTGTGTATTTTTTACCTTTACTATTTAGTCCTTTTTTGGTAATATCCTTTTGGCGTGGATCGGTATTTGTAATCTATACACTAATTTGTTCTGTTTGACATTGAAGTAAATGATGATTGATATTTTTTATCTGGTAAAAGGGAAATAATCCAATTTGAACGATCTTCCATAACATTTAAGAAGTATTGAACTCAAAACGTCTAATAGTGGTGATAGTTCCATTAATAAGTATAACGTATTTTTTGCACATCACATTATCGATTCGAATGGTTGAACTTTTTTATGCATTATTTGTGTATAAACATCAATTTTGGTCCTTATTTTCAATTATCTATTAGTTTTTAGCTTAATTTACTCTGGCTGCAACACCTGATCTAGAACACCTTTTGTTCGTATGGATTAATACAAAAACCTTGGCAACTTTTCGTTATTCCACATTGGATCAAATGTTACGGCACAGTTTTTTCTATTGCTGTTTAGTTAAAAAAAAATGAGCAAAATCATCGTATCTTGACAACATCTTCAAATGAACAAACTTTAGAGCATAAAGTATACCATCATTAATATATTTGCTTAACCTAGAAGCATAAGTGTTATAAGTCTTTTGAAAAAGACAGATCTAAGAATCACAATGATTTTGTTTATCTTGATTGATAAAGTTGAAAAGCAAAGCCATATTTTGTCAGGAGGCAAATAAGATTCCCAACAAATAAAATTCTTTGAACATGACAACATTAGCCACACAGATCCACCCCCTAATTGAACTAAAAAGCACCCCAAAGTTGACGCCTTCGCGTATAGAAAATAATCACGTTATCTGAATGATTTCATTTTGAGGTGGTCGAGAAAAAGGGAAAATATATTAGCTCGATTGCAGCTATATTACTTTTAAAATGTTAAGTTTATATAACTTAAGAACAAGAAAAACACACCACATCACATCTAGTTTGTTTGTGATTATATAAGTTTATGAAAAACCACTCGCGGTATGTCAATGGTTTATAATATGCGGTTGTATAAGTTTGGCACATCTCAGTTACATTTAGATTATTTGGGCCCGCCCTCTCTGTCATGGTCTATAGACTATTTTGCATAGTTAACATGTTGTTGTTCGTGATTTTGTCAGTTTACGGGGAACCATTAGTTAAATATAGGTAAATGTTGTTTGGCATGCAAATGCATAAGCACTGGCACAATTTGCTTCCATGGAAATTAGTTGGCTCCTCATCCTTAGTCATGATCTATTGACTTTGAAAATTTTCTATAGTTTACATGTTAAAGTTTGTGATAAGATTAGTTTCATGTCGATGGAAATTATATGGCTCAGTCCTGTCGTCATGGTTTACTTTAAAAACTTTTGCAGATTTTACAAGTTAAAGTTTGATTTTAGACTAATTAAAAGGGAACCACTTATTAAAAGTCAATGGTATATTTTTATGCAATTCAATAATCATTGCATGTTCATGGAGGTTATTTGGCCTTGCACCTTCAGCCGTGATTCATAGACTTTTAATATTTTGCATAGTTGATATGTTTGCATATTGCAATTTATACCTCAATATTTGCATTTACAATCAAAATAGCAAAAGCGAGACATACTTCCGTGTCAACAGTTTATTAATGCAAACCATACATTATTTAACAATGCCTTAATGACGTACTATTAAAATTTTGAGAAACAAGCCTAAAACAAAGAAACATACATACTTTTTCAAACAAATTTCAGTATATTTCTACGTGGAATTTGGCACTAGAATTTGCTATTTTGAAGTCATTTTGATAAAAAAAAATATAAATTTTAAACGTTTTTGTAAATTCATCGAAGGACGTCACTAATCAAAATAAGATATGTAACAGACAATTAAGGGAGATAACTCTGTAAAGTCAGCTAAACGTTTTAATTACGTTGTGTTGGAAAAGGAATATAAAGCTTCTCAAAGATCAAAACTGGTGTTTGTCAAACTGCTATATAACCAGTGTAATTTTTCTGACAAAACGGTTGGTTCAAAATATTTGAAATTTTTATAGTTTTGTTAAAGAGCCAAAGTAAATACTTTGACGAAATTTTATGAAAATTAAACGGGCCAAATTGATTTTAGTGAAAGTGTTGGGTACCACCTTAACAACCTTAGTTCCAACATAATATTTACTTTGGTTATGCATATCTTTGTCTTACATTTTTGTATAAATACTTATAATAATTGTTTGTCAAATTCAGTCAAGCTTGCGGTTTTGGGCTATCGTCATGCATTCAAAACTTGATCTACTGTTTAGAATTTGAAATAATAATGAAAGCTTTGAAACTATTGTATTATTTAAAAACTGACATACCTTTTGAAATCGTCCCATTGTGAAACACATTCTGGCGATGTGGGCACTTCGTCTTGGGTTTTAAAATAAAGGCAACCTGTCGTATGAATTTACGAGTGCACACACGTGCACTCTCCCGAAAGAAATACGGTCTTCAAATAAAGAGCGTATATTTTATGTATATATTTCAAAATCTATATCGAGTATTAGAATACAAATAGTTAACTTTTTAACAATGTTAAGATTTCAAAGCATAAATATAGTGGAGGAGGGATTGCTAACCCTTCCGGAGTACATGCTATCACATCAGTTTTTGGTCGTGATCATGTTTTGCTAAGTGTTAAGTTGGTTTTTTTTAGTGTTTTGCGGACCTGCTTTTCTTTTCTGCTTCTTTTGTTTTTTGCCATGGTGTTGACAGTTTTTCTTCGTCCTATGTATTTTGAATGTCCTAATGGCATCTTCCGCCTCTCTTGATAGTTATATAATAAGTTTTAGGTCAGAATTGTTTAGACTATCCCAAATTCCCCTATTATTTCATATAGAAAAAACACATTTAAAAAAATAATTTCAGGTCCGACTTTGATGAAATTTTCAGTGTTAAACTCATAAATGTATACAGGTGTTTTAATACATATTACTTAATAGTTTTATTACATGTCATTACGGAGATAATTATTTGTATACAAATGTGGAAATTAAGAGTGATTTTTTCCTAGATAATGATATGAAATTCACATTTTGCTTCAAACAGTGATTTCCGCAAAAAAAAATCATAAGTATACTTCATAATTATCACAAGAAACTGCAGACATTTCTGTATTTCATGGAAGAGGTAAATCATTCGCTTCCGACAAGCAATATTTTAAGTGGAAATTTTATTAAAAAAGTGTTTTAGATCAAATGATAGGGGAATTTCCGATAGGTGAAACTATTTTGTCATAAGACTATATATTTTTGTCCTATAAAATGTAATTAATAATAAATAGACAAAATAGTAGGAACATTCAAATTGTCTCCATTCAATGGATATTTCTAACATAGCATTATGAAAATTAATTTAAAAAATTGGTATAAATCATTCATGTTGTCATGCAGACGCGTGTTTGTGAACTCTTACAATCACGTAAGATAATACTTTAAAAGTTTGTGTATTTCAGTTTGTGTGTTTGCCAAACTTATGAAATTAAAAAGCAAGAACAAAAACCCTTTTCTATTATAATCATAATTTCTAGAAGTTAGTTGTTTGTTCCTTATTCCTTTGAATTCCAAAAGGGACAAAAACACCTCCAGTTTTTGGTTAGGCTCGTATTGCTTAGTCTTTGGTTTTCTGTGTTGTGTTTTGTATGCAGTTGTTTGTCAGTTGATCTTTTTCTTTTTTAGCCATGGCGTTTTCAGTTTATTTCGACTTAGAAGAAACTTTACTGCAGGTGAATTATTCCCCGAGGGCAACATTAACTTGGTAGCTTTATGCATGATGATAATAAATAATGCAAAGAACAAACCGACTAGGACGTCGCCCGGGTTACCAAGGTCCTCTTTTGCTGCACGGAACAGTGTAGCATTTGATTTGCGTGTTCCACGGAATATCCTCCGGGATACCCCTGATTTGACGTATGTTCAGCCTGAAGGTAATTACTACTTTAACAATTCAGATACTTTTCATAAATTAAAACCATGTTGCGTTGATATTTTCGACTGTTTAAAGACACCTGCTACAAGTGAATCAACACCTATCATTTCTTCTAGTAAACATAAAAAAGGAAAAAGGAGCACGTGTAAGACATGTAATATGTTAATCACGACTCCTGATTTTACCAGTAACTTAACAGGAAAAACGTATTATACTGAATCTTTCGAGCCTCTTGACTGTTCCACGGACAATGTCGTGTACGGAATTGAATGTACTTTGTGTGGACTACTTTTTTGTTGGTGACAAACTTTGCGTAAAAGGATTAATCAACAGTGGTCTGAGAATAGAGATCCGCAATTTAGGGTTCTTTATAACTATTTTAATCAACCGAACCATGATCCTTCTTTATCTATGAAAGTACTCATCATCGAGAAAATGTATCACCACACCAATAGCCCTGTACTAAGTTCTCCTTTCCAAAAAGATAGACAAAATTTCTGGATAAGGGAACTAGGTACTGCAATGCCATATGGTTGCAATGATAATGTCAAAGGAGTAGGAAAGTTGTCATGTCCAGCCTGCAGTGATGTTAATGTAATGAGCTTATTTAATACTACCTTACGACACCAACGTAGTCTTGTGCAAAACATTACCATTGGCCTAATGTAAAAAAAAGTCTTCCAAATCTAGATCGCCTTCTGGGAGCTTTGATGACCTTCTTTCACATCTTCGTCATTCGCTAGGGTTACATTACATTAGAACTATTATTTTTTTCTCTGTCTGTTAAATGTTTGAGAGATTGTGCAATTGACAAAGGATGTATAAATACATTTTCTCCAATATACAGACTTGTCAGTCTAACATGAGGAAAAGAGGAAATTCCTTCCTGTTCACTTTACCAGTAGAGGAATTGATGCAATCAACATCAGCAACGTTCTACATCACAAGGAGGTAACATCTAAAATTCCAATTTATTTTCAAAATCAGTCTGTTCCTATTATATCCAACAGTTACACCAAAACCATTGCACCCAAAGTATTTAACTATAAACAAGCATTGCAGGACCTTGATTTAGAACAATACCTTAAAAAAAAACCTCTGACATGTGACTGTTCCCACTCGCCATATAATTATAGCCCCTCCGGCCATGTTATTAATGGGGATCTAAACATAATTCAACATGAAAATATCCGAAAGGTGATTTCTCATGGTCCTAAGTTTAGAGAACCCCAACACATCAATTGGAACCATAACTTCAAAATAATTATGGATTCCATTCAGGACTACGCCAGAGCATGGGCTAAACAAGAAGAAGTTGACCTGGAAACTTTGTCAGAATGGGACACAAACAGGTTTCTGATAAAACGTCGCATTCATAAGTTGAAAAACTGTGTGAATGATCGACCAAAGTCAGTTTTCAGAGACAAAGAGGCTGTGAAATGTCTATCATCTCTTCATGATAAGTATGTTGTTGTTCCTGCAGACAAAGCTTTAAATAATATTGTCTTTGTATGTAATTCGTACTACTACGAGTGTCTTGTAAAAGAATTAGGAATAAAAGAGCACTCAGGTAATCCAACAAAAACATATCATTTGACATGGATGAGATTTTGGCTAATCATAAGTCCTTCATGGCTTCAATGAACATTACATTGAACAACAAATCGGAGGACTTTCCTTGATTGTATTGGATAGCTTAGCTTCTTCACATAATTCCGTACAAACAACGGTACATTGCCGGCTCATCTGCATGTTCGACTAAAGAATTGTCCATTAGTTTGACAAAAATTCTGTCCGCAGTGAAATAGGGTCTTCAGAAATACTTTGAAAGTGTTAACTCGCATAGTGGTATTAACCATATGTGGATTCTAAAAAACTCTAAAGAACTTCTGGATAATTTTAAATCTCGATCTTTTTCTGAAATGAGTTCTATCAAAACTTTTGATTTTTCAACCCTGTATGCCACCATTCCCCATATGAAATTGAAAAATCGTCTAAAAGAAATAATCCAAAATGCTTCAACATAAAAATGATAGCATACACTATAAATTTATTACTTTGGGATACCATACAGCATATTTTGTTAACAGTGAACAAAAGGAGAAAACATGCTACAAACAGGAACAAGTGATCAGTATGTTGGAGTTTATTATTGACAACATATTTGTTGAATTTGGAGGTAGACTTTTTCAACAAATTGTCGGCATTCCTATGGGAACGAACTGTTCGCCTCTCCTTGCCGACCTCTTCTTATTTTCATATGAATCGGAGTTCCTTCAGACACTTGTCAAAAACAAGAAGATCAAAGAAGCCAGGTTATTTAATTTCACATTCAGATATATTGATGATGTTCTTTCCATTAACAATCCGAACTTTTCTGATTTGGTTCCATTAATATAGCCCCCAGAAATAGAAATTAAAGAAACAACAGACACGGCTTCCTTTGCCTCATGTTAAGACTTATACCTCGAATTTGACATACACAGTCATCTCAGTACCAAAATCTATGACAAACGAGACGATTTTGATTTTGAAATTATCAATTTCCCCCACCCTATTAGCAATATAAAATTGAGAATGAAAATGGGAAATGTGTCAAAGAGACACCAGCCCTACCATAGAACAGACAACAGCAGAAGGTCACCAATAGGTCTTCAATGCAGCGAGATACTCCCGCACCCGGAGGCGTCCTTCAGTTGGCCCCTAAACAAATATCTATACTGGTTCAGTGATAATGGACGTCATACTAAACTCCGAAATATACACAAGAAACTAAAATTAAAAATCATACAAGACTAACAAAGGCCAGAGGCTCCTGACTTGGGACAGGCGTAAAAATATACCAACTTCACCTGCATATGGGATATACATTTCCCGACTTATTCGGTATTCAAGAGCTTGCAGCTCCTACTCAGACTTTGTAAAACGTCACCAGTGTCTGAGCAGAAAGTTGATGAACCAGGGGTATGTCAAAGAACGTCTCGTAATTTTTCTAAAAAAAAGTTCATCGGAAAGTACCAAGACCTTGTTGATAAATATTCCGTATCAACTTCACAAATAATACACGATGGTCTTGAAGTATAGATTCTTGGTACTGACGTTGTTTATCATCTTAATAACGTGTTATGGTATTCTTTTATTTGTCTTTATGAATATTACTTTTACTATTTAGTCTGTTTTTGGTGATATCCATTTGACGTGACTCTGTACTTTTACATCCCGTCATTGTGTTATTATTTTATGATAATTTTTGTATTGTTGTCTTTTATTTTTGCCAATGTGCTTTGTCTATATGCCTTTTTGTGTTTCTTTTATACATATGAATGTATGATGTGGCTCTGTACTTATACATCTCGTCATTGTGTTTTTGTGCGATTGTAAATTTTTGTATTCTTGTCTTTCATTTTTGCTAATATGCTTTGTCTATATGCATTTTGTGTGCTTCATTGTTAAATATTTGTTTGTTTTTATAGTGATTAAGATAATAACACAAAGTTGACTGCTATACCCCTATTTTTGACTATTTACCTATTATGTCGTTGTCTATATAATGGAATTTGATACGACTGTCATACAAGTGAGAGGTTTAGCTAGCTAGAAAACAAGGTTTAATCCACCATTTTCTATATAAGAAAATGCCTGTACCAAGTCAGGAATATGACAGTTGTTATCCTTTCGTTTGCAGTGTTTGAGCTTTTGATTTTGACATTTGATTAGGGACTTTTGAATTTTCCTCAGAGTTCAGTATTTTTGTGATTTTACTTTTTAATGTGCCTCTGGTATTTTTTGCCTCTCTTTTATTCCAATATCTGATTATAAGCAAACCAAACATTGTTTCCGATAAAATTTGAATTTTTAATATAGCTCAAAGTGAATAGATACCTTTGCATGTTAATCTTTTGTGTTCGGTTGCCGAACCGCTGCGTGTCTTTAACTGATTATCTTATTCAAATATTTCAAGATTTGACCTTCTCCTTCCCTTTTTTATTATGTAACCGTTCCATATTATTAATAGTTTATTGGTCCGTTACTTATTAAGTGACATGAACAAAACTATGCTTCTGTGATTTAACTCTTCCGTTTAAACGATTAATCAAAACGAATAAATAAAATTAAGAATGGAAATTGGGAATGTGTCAAAGAGACAATAACCCGACCAAAGGGCAGAAAACAGCCGAAGACCTTCAATGGGTCTTCAACACAGCGAGAAAATCCCGCACCCGGAGGCGGGCTTCAGCTGCCCCCTAAACAAAATGTGTACTAATTCAGTGAAAATTGACGTCACACTAAACCCAAAAACATATAAATTAACTAAAATTAAAAAAAACATACAAGACTAACAAAGGCCAGAGACTCCTGACTTGGGACAGGAGCAAAATTGCGGCGGGGTTAAACTTTTTTTGTGAGATCTCAACCATCCCCCTATACTTCTAGCCAATGTAGAATAAACAAACACACAGCAATACGCACAGTAAAATTCAGTTCAAAAGAAGTCCGAGTCCATGTATAATGATACATAAATTAACAAAGGACTACTAGCAGTTACTAACATGCCAGCTCCAGACCTCAATTAAACTGATTAAAGATTATGCCTTCATCATATGAAAGTCAGGCACAATCCCTCCCGTTAGGGGTTAAGTATAATACAATCATAAAAAATATGAGAAGAACGTTACCCGTATCATGCCAACTACTGGTTTTAGAATGAATGTGTTTATTTCCGATGCAAAGACCCTATGAGTGAATCTATATTAATACCAAAATATGCCATCTTTAATGACCTGACAACGGTATCGTAACTATATCCCTTCTGAAACATATTATGCATTAGTGGGTTAATGGCATGATAAAACATATAGAAGAGGTTTTGCTTTTAAGATTAGAACTATTGAAAAATAATTAAGACAAAAAACACAATGTTAAAAATAAGAAAGGTCTACGCTGTGGAGTGTTAAGGAAATTATTTTACACAATCACATCTGATCGAAATGCACATGCATTTTTACACAAGCAAGGGTCACATGAGTTAAAAATTAAAGTCACTTTAACTTCTCAAGTCTCGTATTGAGGAATGGGGAACGTGTATGTTTTATACACAATCACGTCTTATCGAAATGCGAACATTCATTGAATTTATTATCCAGTCTGCAGACGGTGTAATAAACATCAGCTTTTTCAGTTGTCCTTTTCGGCCTATGAAACCTATTCATTTGATTAAATGGTTGATACTAGTATGTTATCGTCTTACATGTGGCTGAAATGTTTGATACAAAGGTTGAAAAGGGACTGCAAGGGTTTTTTTTCTCTATAAGACAACTGGAGATGGAAATCTGTATGCTTTAATCGCCAGTCATCAAATCTGATGTTCATCTGAGTAGTCAGTACTTTGATGTACAGTGAAACCTGATTAAACCGAACCCTGAATAAATCGGAAACCTGTCTAATCCAAACTTGTTCTGAAGACCAATCATATCACATCTTATGCATTGTGAACCTGATGAAACCGAATATTTGCCGAACAAAATCTCAAGTCCCGAAAGGGTTCGGTTAAGTCAGGTTTTACTGTATGTATTTTTAACCTAGATTCATGATGCATGTCTCTACAACAAATGGCATGCATTCCGTAATAGTTTTTTACGCAGTTTACAAAATGACATTTCAAATATGAGTTTAATCCGGTACATTCCTTCTAGTCATGTAATTTTAATGATTATATGAATGAAAATTTACAGAGCAGAACTTCTTAAGAACTTAAATTTGATGTACTTGCCAGCAATAAAAAGAAGCCAAAATAAAGTGTTTTCTGTAATAAGTGTGTATACCTTCTTCGCAAATGGTCGCATCGACAATTAAACATTATTCAATCGCTTCTATGTGAAATTAAAGGAAAGGTCTAAAAAAAACCAGCTTCAATTTATAAAGTAAGTAATATTTTAAATCAACAATGCAAACATTTATTACGACTCATTCGGACTTCTAGAATAAATATATAATATTGTTCTTTTCTGTAAAAATATTCTAGGATATTTTGAGGAATCGGACTTCATGGTGGTATCAGACTACCAATTCAAAACCCTTATATAATAAACCAAATTTTTCCTGAATTGTACATGTATCACCCTTCTTTGTACAAATGTTTAACCAATGTTTAAAATCTTGTAGTGAAACAAGACCGTTCGGAAGTCAACTACTATTAAAAACAACCTCTATTTTTCTGGAAATCTTAAAATAAGTATACTATGGAGCGCATTTATCCTTATTTTTTAATGAACAATCAAGAATAAGTAAACTTTGGTCCAAAAAGGTCTAAATATATGTCTCTTCACCAACAGTTTCATTTGTGCACATTTGTTTGTTGGTTTAAGTAAACAATGAGATCAAAGGCACTATTTTTGTCGGAGAAGAGCTAGTTTTGGAAATGTTCTAAATTGGAGTGGGTAGTTATATAAATTTAATTGGTGGTGTGACATCTTATAGTGCATCCCAAATGTTCACATTAAGCGTTTTATAATATCGAACTGGGATATGTTCATTTTCTGTAAAAAAAAATTCTCCTTACAAATGCTAAATTATTCGAAACAATAATGTGTTTTAACCCCCAGGTATAGATTGTCCTAGCCGTATTTATTTGGCACAATTTTTCGGAATTTAGTTTTGATTTTTAATGCTCTCCTACTTATATTTGACTTGGCCTTCCAACTGTTCTGATTGGAGCGCAACTTATGAGTTTCTTGAATACGAAATGTGTTTTTACATGCAAATTTTATCTTTCATACAAATAACTTTTTTTAAATCATTTATTAGAGTCAAAATTTGACTCCAATATTAAAGATAAATCGTCAACGAAAAAAACACTATTCGAAAATAAAAGGGGGGTCGTAAACAACGTTCAGCCCGGTAAAATGTTCAGACAAATGATATATGTAGACATCATAATTAAACCATCAAATCAAATTATCAAAAAGATATTTAAATGTATAAACATATATTTATGTATGAAAAAAAGCGGCAATTTAAAATTGCAATTGCTCAAAATTTGTACTCGGACCAAATTCGATATATTGCAATTTGAAGCAAACCGTATCTTTTTATCATACTTTTAACCGTCCTGTCTTTTAGTAAATAGATAAATGCAACTATTTGTTTTAATGGGTCATATCTCTTGTAGTATTAATGCTACTTGTGTCATTGTTTCGATATTCTAAAATAGTTTAACGAGTTCTACATGCAACTTTTTTGTTGCATAAAATTCCAAAATCCCAATTATGTTATACACATTAGAGAATTGGGCAAAATACCAATTACGTAATACGCAATAGAGAATTATGTGTTTTATGGTAATCTTTTTTCAAATGTATTTACATATATTTCATACTCCGACTGCCCTGAATAAAAACTCGTTTATGATTGACGTAATCATCAAAAGCGAAAATTTAAAAAGATCCATGTGAGGCTTTATATTACTTATAATGGTATTTCAAACACAGTGCCGTATAATCTGTAAAATTCTGTTTGTATTTGGTTTCTGTAACTTTAATACGTTTTTAAGATCCATCGGTACACATTTCAGTTGTAGAATATTCAAGTATGTTATTGTGAAATGTATTTAGGTAGATTTTTCAAACAAGTGTTTTATATCGAGTCAGTAACACAACTTACATCCCAGCTCCTTTCTTCTACCAGGGGTGATCTGAGCCGGATCACCCCTACCAGATCACCATAGCTTGAGTTTCTTTGTTCTGCATGCTTTCCTTTGTTATATAACATTTTGGCGGAAATGTCAAATCCACAACAAAAATATTTAGACGGAAAAGAATAATTGTTTAAAATTATGTAGAAAAAATCAAGTGTCTATTCTGGAAATCGAACTCAAGACCTTCAGCGTATAGACCCACGATTACTTTATTCCCCCACAATTCATACCCCTACACCAGGACGACTGGATAGAACCTCTCAGATAAATTAACAGATTTAAACATTGTATCCGGGGCTCATAAAGGGTATATACTATATAGTAATATATAAAATATATTATAATGATTGTGTGGCGTTCATAACTAGATGTTATGAAGCGTAAATGTTTTTTTTTAAATAGTCTAGAACAGTTTGGATGTAAAATAGTTATCCCATTAGGACTTGGTTTGTCAGTGTAAGATTACCCTCCGGCCCCCGGCCATCGAGGTGATCTTACACTGACACACCGCGTCCTCATGGGATACCTATTACGGATTGACAAGAAAAACGCATTACAAATTTTAATTTTCAGAGTATGAAAATAGATAGGTAGTGCATTGAGGTCCTCGAATTTTCATATCATTTTATATTAAAAATGACAACCCATTTAGATACGACATGTTTAATATACACAATTTAACAACTGATGAGGTCTACAATCTTGGTCAGGCTCGTGGGCATGAAACGGGATCTAGTTAGGTTTCCTTGTTATCTCGAGTAAACGAACAAAAAAGTAACAAAAAAGAACGAAAATTAAAATCTGCATAGGGAAAAAAACTTAACCCTATATAACCGGTTTTATAGATTATAAAAACACATCCACCAGCAAAACAACAATATGTTATACTTTATGAAACTTATTTAAGTAAGCGTTTAATTAGCTGATATGAAATCAGGCCGTTTGTGACATTGTCGCATATAAATGGAATGATGAAGAAAAAAAACATGGAAATATATTGTGTTAAGGGTAAATGGATTAAAACATGTCGATATTATTTGTGTGATGTGCGACATGACACCCAAACCTTCGGCGAGTTAATGAAAACTGTGTTACATATTTTTAGGTCAACTGCACATCAAAATCTTAAAAAGGTCAAATAAAGTACAAAGTTGAAAAGAATTGAAGACCAAATATTAGAAAAGGTGTTAACAAATACAGCTAAGGTAATCTATTCCTGGGGTAGAAAATCTTAGAACTTCAAAAAATCCAAAGTTTTGTAATCAATTAATTTCGAATTATGACCATATCAATAACAATTCATGCCAACACAAAAGTGCTCACTATTGACCTTAATAACACAAGCATCCGAAGTTCAATTCAAATATCAGCTTAATGTTTATAATTGAACATTTTATAGCATTGTACTTTCACATTTATGATTTCGTACTGAAATTTACTAAACAAATTGAAATCATCCCGGATCAAGAACTATGATTTAGACTGTAATTGTCGAATGATATGAATCTAATTACTTACATGCATAACATATTTACAAAAATCACGATCTATATTTCACGTCGAATGATATGAACGGAAGAGTATATAACCGCTTTCACTCATTATTAAAGTGAATCACTGGGTCTTGTATAACGTTAGTAAAGTACAGTGGACCTTTCCTTTAACTTTAAATTCATAATAACTGTACCTTTAAGGTGGTATGGGAGTCTAAAATAAAAATGATAGAATTTATTCATACTTTGTCAAAATGTAGTATCTTTTGATACATGTTCAAAAATATTATAAAAATGATAGGTCACCGTGCATTTTCTCAAGCTACAGGTTGTGACAAAATGACAAATTTTGTATGGATTATACAGGAACAAACGACATTTTGTGAATAGAAACTAAACAAAATGATAGAATTGTAAAATAAATTAGGAAAAGATTGCTTTCAGACAATGCTTTGAGAATATCAAAAGAAAAGATGGGGTCACCGTAGGTATTTTCCGACTAAAAGACAAAATAGGAAAATTTCATGTAGAGTCCTTCAGAAAATGCACTGTTTTAGAGTTACCTCCCCTTAAATTGCCAATTTAAAAATATTCAAAAACACCCAAAAATAATCTACACTTGTAAAAATATTAATATTTCTAGGGTATATTCTTATAAATTGGTTCTTTTAAATGAAAATTCACATTAAATATCTGCATTCCTGCGTCAAATTTTGCTAACTTGATAGAAAATATAGACCTTAGATTCTCTGTTTTTTTACAATCCAAGATGGCGAAAGACACCCAATGCCACCTTAAGCAAGAGACGATAATAGTTTTCCGATTTTTATTTTTAAACCAAAATTATCAAAAATATAGGATTTAAGGATGTTCGCTCTTCTGTTTTAAAAAAACAAGCTTTGTAAAAGACTGTTATAAATTAATAGTATATACATAACGGTTCTTAAAAAGCAGAAGAAACGGTAGGTATGTGTATTTGTTTTAAAGATACAATCAATCGAAAATTTGGCGGAAATGATTCTCTCTAGAGATTTTTTATATTTGACATTGACACCTATTTTCAGGTATGAGAAAATACAAGGATTTTATAAGAATTTAAAAAATGGCTTTTAAGCTATATGTAATAAAATTAAGAAAAGTTAAGTAGAGGTTAGCGGGAAATTTTTTCTATTGGCAAATATATATTATAAATATTATCAAATTACAAATTTTAGCTTTAAAATATTTGTTTTTTCTACTTCAGCATAATGCTGCTTCATATACTTAAATTATACAATTTAACAAACAATTAGTTAAATCCGGTCAATAAAATAAATCGTGTTATTTAACAGGACGTATGGGCGTGTTTGTTTTCTCTATGAACAAATTCCTTTATCCAATTACCAAGAATATTTTTTAATCCATAATCCAGGTATCGTATAAAAAAGGCTACCCATCATAGTATCCAGCATTGATACAACAAGTTATTTGTACACTTATAAGGTACGAAGTGTGTGAACAAAATGTCTGATATAAAGCGAATCGGTATAATTGGAGCAGGACTACATGGTATTTCAGCACTTCGACGGCTTTCCCAAAATAAAGACTTCAAACTGAAATGTTTTGAGAGAAATTTTGATTTAGGAGGAATATGGTTGTATACAGATCAAACAAAAGAAGACATCTATGGACGACCAATTACCAGTCCCATTTACCATAATCTAAGGTAAGTTCCCATCAGGGCAATTCTAATATGCACTGTTGTAGTTTGTAATACATAGATGGAGCTCCCCAGAAGTGTGCAGACTTTAGATAACCCGACATAGTCTCTTCAATAAACGTTTAAATAAAAGACATTAATATATCATTGTAGCAAGATTTTTGAATATTGTCTTAATGAGTACTAAAATTAATATTATTGTCAATAGTTTTGCAAATAACTGAGCTTAAACTCCTATCTTTTTATTAACACGAGTGTGTCTGCATCCTACCGGTACTAATATTCCCGCATTCCTGCAGAAAGCCATACAATGTATTTTTTTACAATATACTTGACCAATATTTTTTGTAATTTCATAGGGATGTTTAATCGTTGATCGAAGCACATTTTGTATGAAGCGTGCAAACTGATAATAAATATCAGTAAAAAATGCATCTATATCCAATATGTTACAGTCTGACGTCGCGAAAAATAAAATTTTACGTCAGCGACGTTAGCGACGTTATTACCTCCCCTGTAACCATATTGTATGTCTTTAATGGTTTTAATAGTCTAAAGTTAGGGGATACAGTTTGAAGCATGCGTTATGAAAAATATTTAAAAAAGAAAAAAAACGTCAGTAACATCATACGTTAGTATAGAGCTATTTTTTTCGATATGAGACTGTAAAACATCGAATTTTAGATATGATTCCTATGGTTATGTTATTAGATGAGACCTCAACATCTGAAAAAAATCTATTGATTCTTATTTGAATCAATTGATGAATATTGTGGATATTCGAACATTACATTTTTTTTTTTTTAATTGAAATTATTATTAGGGTAACTATTATGCCAATTTAGAACTCGAAACAATCTTCATGTACTGGGAAAGCAGTATGTGTCACAGGCACTTGTCTCTGAATCTCTGTAAAAATACCCATATACTTTAATATAATACAAGATACCTAACTCATATATTTGAGAAATGTCACCACTGATGGAATAGGAAAATTTAAGTTTAAAATAGAAACTCGTAACTCATTAAACATACCTCAAATAACACTTATTAGATTTTTTTCACGGTATCTTTTAAAAATTTACAAATTTACTAGCTGGATGATAAGTTCTATTCAGAGAAAAACTAACAGCTTTTTGGGAAATACTTTGTATAACTAATCATTCGCTGCGAGATTAACATTTCAATTAAGCTGTGAGAAGACGAAGTATATGGGTAATTGTTTGTCGGAGACAAGTGCCAGTGGTCTGTGTTCGTACCGGTTGACAATTAAGACAAAAATATGGTGTTGGAATGACGTTAATACTACAAGGAAGTTTTAAGAATGACATTATACATTCTTGTACATTCAGGTCCTTGCGCTCCAGTGAGTCAAATAGTAAACAATCCTATAATTACCACGTTTAAGCTTGAGGCCTCCTCTAAAGATTTTAATGAATTTATTATGTAGTGGCAATCACAACTACACAAAAATTAGTCAAATACTGTTTTATGTCGGCTTCAAGTAAGTTTCAACTAGTCTTTTAGTACTTTAAATAGTTCCCTCACTTTCAAAGAACTAATCATAACTTTTGTAATAAAGCATACGATAATAATCGAATTATATAGTTTTGGAGTGTAAAATATTCTTTGGATGATTTATATAAATACGTGCTTTTTATGGTACTTTCAATTCACTTGAGTTGACAGTAAAGTTTCTCTACTCTTTACACTACACCTACAATCTTATCAAACACAGATTTTATTTTCAAGTCAATTGTCTTTTGGAAAACCTGAAGGCAAATGTATATGATGCAACCTATATAAAGCCTTCCGTACTGTAAAAAGATGAAAATGCTAGACATGCTTATTGAAAGTTTGATGAAATGATCAAGTGTAACTTTTCTATGTATGTGTCTGCTAAAACGTTTATCAACTTTTAATTTTCCTTTTATTGACGATGATGTTTCTTTGGTTCCATTTTACGGTGTTTTTGTTAGATGTATTTCTATTTGTATCCATCTGATGAGTAAAGCCTTTTCAACTGATTTGTGTAGTTCGTTCTTATGTTGTACTGTTGTACTACTTTCCCAGGTTAGGGGAGGGTTGGGTCCCGCTAACATGTGTAAGCCCGCCACATTCTGTATGTATGTGTCTGTCCCAAGTCAGGAGCCTGTAATTCAGTGGTTGTCGTTTGTTGATGTGTTACATCAATTTTTTTTTGTTCATTTTTTTGTACATAAATTAGGCCGTTAGTTTTCTCGTTTGAATTGTTTTACATTTGTCATTTCGGGGCCTTTTTATATGCGTAATTGGCTTTGCTCATTGTTGAAGGCTGTATGGTGTCCTATAGTTTTTAATTTCTGAGTCATTTGGTCTGTTGTGAAGGGTTGTCTCACATTGCAATCGTACCACATCTTCTATGGAAGGGTTGAGCAATCGAAAACATAGTGATCCCAGCTACATTCTATATGTGCCTGATCGTAGTCAGGTGCCTGTTCTCAGTAGTTGTCGTTGGTTTACAATATGGTTTTTCGTTTAATGTTTTATACATAAGTCATGCCGTTGGTTTTCTCGTTTGACCGGTTTTACATTTTGTCATGTCGGGGCTATTTATAGCTTATTATACTGTTTGTATTTTGCTCTGTGTGTTCGGCCATCCGATGACCTAATTCAAACATGGAAATATTTGTGTTTGTGTTATTTTCGACTATTTCACTATCATGTTAAATAAAGGCAACAGTAGTATACTGCTGTTCGAAATTCATAAATCGATTGAGAAAAAAACAAATCCGGGTTACAAACTAAAACTGAGGGAAACACGTCAAATATAAGAAGAGAACTATGATACAACAGAAACACAACATTAAAATGTAACACTCAGAGAAACGAACTATAATATAACAATGGCCATTTTCCTGACTTGGTACAGGACATTTTAATAAAAAAAAATGATGGGTTGAACCTGTTTTTGTAGCATGCCAAACCTCCCGCTTTTATGGCAATGTTAAATATAACATTAAAATGACAACATTATATATCAGTAAAAGTATTCCACGCGCTAATAGTTTGTAGAAAGTAACCATATTGGTATTAAGGTCGAACTTATGGTCAGATTCCTGAATAAAACCCCAGTACAGAAGGGTCAATGCAATCAAACCGCAAAAATAACAACCCGCGCAAATTGTAGTGTACAATATAGTTGCTTACATCTCCGCCATGTTTGCCTATGGTGGATAGTTTTCTCCTTGGCAATCGTACCACTTCCGCTTATTATTTCCACTGGTACTGTTATTATTACCTTGTTTCCTTTCTATTTTTCAAAAGGGGAGGGGTGCAAAAGTAGATCATGAATTTCTTTAAGTACAGTCTTTTTACACATATATTACTCTTATCTGTTGTAGGACAGTTTCCCCAGGACCACTGATGGAAATTGACGATCATCCATTAGATAAATATGGGTTACCTTGCTTTATGACTCATCAGCAGGTTTTACAGTATCTTAACGGAATTGCTGATGATAGTGATATTAGGAAATTTATCAAGGTGAAATAAAGACGTAAATATGTGATTAAGATTGTATAAACGGTTTCTGGACGGGATAGGTTTAATCACAACCGGGTTAAACAGAGGGATTCCAAATAAGGATATAACTGTATTTCGATCATTGTAAGCCTGGCCTATGTTAAATGTATGAGTTTTACCTAACAACGCGTAGCGAAGCAAGTTAAACGTATTTTGCTACAGTAGAATAAAATTTTACAAAGACTAAGATAGAAATACAATACAATTATCTCTATTGTAATGCAAAATGAACAATCTTCTTATTTTTATATTATATAAACGAACAATGAATTTATCCATGATGCTTTAGATTCTGAAATGGCCAATTGAAGTTTCATATGCATGTCATATTAATATGTTTTCTTGCTGATTATAGTTGCAGTCAATGGATTGACAGTTTTAAAAACTCTTTAAAGATACCAGGGGCCGTGTGAATGAAAGTATCCTAGGATATGTCCTAAGATAGGTCTTAGGACATTATTTAGGATGGTCTTAGGACGTGTCTGAGACATGTCTTATGGTGTAAAACAAAGCTGTCTTAGGACAGTCCTAACTACGATGGTCCTAGGACCATCCTAACACATTTATTTAATTGAAAATATATGTAGAGATTTGTATGACATAGATTAGATTGTATTTTAGAACTTATATGTAAAGAGAGAGAGGATGACTCTAATATAGAAAACAATTAACGCAAAATAAAAGTTAAAGTTTTTACGGAATACAAATAAATAGGTTATTTAATATGATAAAAGATATAAATGAATTTAATATGAAAATAAAAGTAAATGGTCACAAAACCTTGTGATATTCGTGTTGCAATTTAAGTACATAAACTGGTTTTGTTCTTAGGTCCACTCGATTTCATTACATGTATCGAATCAGAATTAGGTTAAAAGTAAACTTTTTCCCATATTTGAATTATTAAAAATATCAGTGTTGCTTATGATGATAGTATTGTTTAGGCTTCAAAAAAGGCAGCACGAAATAATTTATTATAATACAATTAATTCTTTAACAAACATTAAATTTTTATATTTTTTTTTTATTAATTTTATATAATGATAGTTTAATATTGTATTAGTATTTTTAGTATTGAGTTTATGCCATATTTGTTGTTTTTATTACGTTTGAGGACGATGTAACCTTTAGGACTATCCTAAGACACCTAATTGTATATCCTAACTTTAGGACCAAATTTAGGACGTGTCTTATTTTAGGAGACTTTCGTTAACACGACTTAGGACTAAGACGTGTCCTAAGACCATCCTAAGACATGTCTTAGTCCTAGGACAGCTTCGTTGACACGGCCCCAGACTTATAAGTTGGTACGCCATAAGCGCTTTTCGTCAATGTAAAACATTGTATGAACATGGTAAGTTTCAAAGTTAGAAAACCTAATGAGCACAAAGTATTGAAACTACAAAGGGGTCTTTAAAAACACCACAATTGCATCGCCAACCGGCAATTATGCTAAAGACTTCGTCATATTTAATGAAGAATTAAAAGAAGCTTGCTTTGTTCGTTAAGTTTAATTTCCGTTATATACTAGTAGATGATATCGTCTCACTAAATATACAAAATTTGTTGGCTACTTTGAACATATCTATCCAATCGAGCTGGAAATAAAGAATACCACAGATACGGTTAAGTTGTCTTCATATTTTGACTAACATCTAGAAATTGACAAATTGGATCGGGTTATAACAAAACTTTACCACACAATGGATGGTTTTCGCTTCTCAATTTTGAACTTTGTTTTAAAGTTAATTCACAGCTTGTATATTTTGTTGTACAAACATTAACTTATAGAAAATGCATAAAATTAAATTTTTGCATCTATGATAATATAAACAATTTTTTGTTTTTATATCCCAAAATAGTTTAACACGGAGGTTAAAGAAGTCAGACCCATTGATTTGTCAGCAAAAGATACAAAATGGACAATAACGTACGGTGACATCAGATATAAAAAAGACATTCACACAGAGGAATTCGATGCTGTTGTGGTGTGCAATGGGTCAGTAATTATTAATAAAAGCGTTAATGGAATAATTTGATATTTTCATAGAAATAAATAGCTTGGTAACTGCTGATCGCTTCCATATACACCGCGATTTTTTACCTTAATTCTTTATGGATTTACGGGATTTGAACAGCGATTAACAAGTATAGCCTGTTACTTGGTCATTTCGTTTATGATTACTTTAATGAGCTTCTATTCCAAGTGAAGATTTATTGCTTCTTACAAATCAAAATAAAGCTCAATATACGTTTTGAATTTTATCAAGTATTTAATTTCATTATACATACAAATAATCACTTTAAGCTGCAAAGCACCTTAAAATCAAAGAGTAGCACCTTACTACGAACAAAAAACTGGATTTATACATATAGGTTAAAATATACGATTTGAAGAACATTATTTTTTCCCCTGAAGTTTACCTTACTAGCTATAGAAAATATAAAACTAGATGAAAACAAACAATAATACACTGCATATCAAACCATCTGTTTCTTTTCAATATGTATGTGCCAACAAAAGTATGAAAACGAAAGAAGATGTGCCTTTTTTAATTGGAGCACTGTTGCGTCAGCTAGATCTTTATTTATCGTTTCAGAATCTAATACATTCTGGGTAGTACTTTCGAAAGCGTACACAAACACGTTGTTGATAAATAAACAACGTCATAAACAATGGATTCTCTATATACTCAGTCAATGTCGTAACGTTATAACCGTTTGTGGTGTACGATCAATAAAACTACCTATTACCCTTCATATTCTGAAACGGTGAATTGCTTTATAACTATTTGATGATATTCGTTTACTTTAACAATTACTATAATGAATTTATTGCTATTTTCTTCAATTTTATTTTGATCTTTTTGTGTGATAATTTCCATATCAAGCTACTAAACTGAGAATATGTGTTTCTCAGTAGAAAAAAAGTGAAAGAATAGATAGCATTATAAGCGAACGTCCTTGATGTCATAGCAATAAACAAATTATCTGTTGTCTTTCAACTCGAAAAAGTTTTGCAGCTACATCTGATTTCAACGCAATTCGTCGTTTCAGAATCTAATGCATCCTGGGTAATATTTTCAAAAATGTACACCAAAACGTCGTGATTGGTTAAAAATTTCATAAACAATGGAAATTCAACCAATGACGTGACGGTATAATCATTTTGGTGTACGAACAATGGAATTACCCATAGTTCTTTAGATTCTGAAACGGCCAATTGCCAATCGATGAAATAGTAAATGAGAAACTCCCTCTCGTTTTCAAAGCCAAAGATAATCTATAATTATCACCCTAATAAGTGTGCATGTTATTGTCAAGTGTTAGTTAATTGAAATTTTGTATATTTGTTGGCAGAAATTGTTCAGTGCCAAAATATCCGGACGTAGAAAATGAGGAGGAATTTCAAGGACTTTTACTACATAGTATGTGGTACCGTAGACCAGAAAATTTTGTAGACATGAAGGTTGCCTTACTTGGCTGTCGGTATACAGGGATAGATCTTTCCTTTGAGCTTACAAAGTTTGCTAAGAAAGTAAGTTTTTATCTTGTGTGTATGGTTTTTGTTCACGCCCTCCTTAAAAAGATAGAGAAAACCAAACGTGATATAAATAACCATCATACCAATAAAAACATCAATCACATTAAGCAACGCGAACCTCACCACAACACTAAGGGTGAACTCAGAAACCCAACCTATCAAACACCAGTATATTTAAAAGATGACAACACAATGGCTGCATCAATCTAAAGTAGTTTACATGTGTTGGGATTTCTTCGAAACTATTCGCTTTTAAGCAGACTTGCAAAAATCATTTATTATAGAGAAAAGAAAGACTGCTTTACATGATTAAACTGCTAGAAAAAATCATGCAATTGGTATCATACATTAAGCATAAATTAATCTATCGATCTCTAAACACTAAAATCAATATATCGTTCACATTCGTGTTGCATATTAGATACAGCGTTTTTACTGTTCTTAATAGTTGTTCCGTAAAAACAAAGTCAAGAATAGATACCAGGCTTATAGTTTTTGTACACTCGCGTTTCGTCTAAAGAAGACTCATCAGTGACGCTCGAATAAAAAAAGTTTAAAAAACCCCATAAAGTACGAAGTTGAGGTGCATTGCGAAACAGTACACATCATTCCGATGTTTTCTATATTTTCATTTAGCATACAATAAAGTTTGAAAATCATGCACATTGTAATAAATGGTGTCATTCACGGCAAAGAATTGTTGATTGAATTATACTTCTGTAAAAAGATATTTTGCAAAACGTTCTACAAAGAACCTTTTTCAACTTGTTTATGACATGGATATAATGATAAAAAATAAAATAACAAAATACCAAACTCGAAGGAATATTTAAAACGGAAAGTCCCTTATCAAATGGCAACATCAAAAGCTCAAACACATCAAACGAATAGAAAACAACTTGCATCTTTCAGACTTGGTACAGGCATTTACTTATGTAGAAAATGATGGATTAAACCTGTTTTTTTAGCAAGCGAAACCTCTCACTTGTTAAGCAAGAGAAGACACAAGGGATGAGATACCCACACAGAACACTATTTCTAAATAAATAAAACCTTGATATGTCTTTTAAACGTCGAATTAAATTCTCTTCTTACAACGGAGATCTATTATGGTATTATTTACTCTTCGTTTCAACAGTACACATATTCATGTTTAAATCAGCTTTTGTTTTGCAGGTTTATCTTTGTCATAAATGGACAAAAGCACCAACAATTCTACCAGATAACATAATAGAGAAACGTTCATCGTTTAAGAGGTTCACTAAATCATCCATCATTCTAGAAAATGGCGAAGAACTGGACGTCGATGCTGTTATCTATTGCACTGGATATGTACAAGAGTTCAAATTCTTACCTGAAGGAATAGTCAAGATCGGGAAAAATGGCGACGTCAGTAATTTCTTTAAATACATATTTCCACCTGAGTGGCGCACACTGTTTTTCCTGGGGTTACCACGGCAGGTGTCTTTTTTCAAGATGAGTGATCATGAAGCGCTATTTGTTCGTTCGGTGTTAGAAAACAAAGCAAAATTACCGAATGATGAAGAAATGCGAAAGATTATTGAATATGACGGCGCAAATCGACGAATCACTTGCCACAATCAGTTTGATTGGGATGAAGAACTTTCCCAGTACGCTGGTACTTTTCAACCGTATCCACCAGTAATGAAGAACATGTGGGCACAATATTTTCAGTCTTGGTCAAATGATTATAAAAACTGTAAGAACATTACGTACAAAGTTCTTGGACACGATTCATTCAGCACAGAGTAAAAATATATTTGTCCGATAATTCTTTCACTTCCTATAAAGAATAACGACAATTATACATCGAATATTGTTACAATAATGTAATGGTCAACCTTCCCGCTACTAATACATAAAACTGTCGTCTTAAATAAACTATTTTTCTCAAGAGACGTTTTAATTTGACTTCTATAAATACTTCTAGATCCCTTGTATACTGGTCATACATTTGGTAATTTAATCTTCCCTCAGCTGATTAATCAGTATTCTGAAGCAGATCAACATCAGTTACGTCATCACTTTGCAAACACAGGTTACCATGCAAATTGTCTCCAAATAGTCTTAAATATCGTGCATGGAGTTAGAGGAAAGACAATAAATTTCATGAAATAAAACCAAACATAGTAAAAACAGTTAAAGAATATAATATGTATGAAATATCAATGTGTTATCTGTTTTGGTCAAGCTAAAATAACCCACAAGTATCTTTTAATTAATAGAATTCAACCGCAATGTATCCCTTTTGATTTCAAGTTTACCATAAAACATGTTTTAACTGAATGTATTTCTTTTTCCGATATTCGAAGGAAACATTTCAATGTAAATAATTTTTATAATCTATCTGATATTATCCCAGTTAAAACAATTGTTTCATTTTAAATAGAAATTGGTTTATATTCCAAAATATAAACAAAGTGTATTAGTTTAAACTGATTTAGATTTTGTACCAGTTTATCTTATTGTTGAGTTGCATGTGAACTAATAAATATTCTTTCGTTAACGCATGTTTTTTTTTCTTTTTTGCTATCACACTTCGGCGGGTCAATTGTAGCACCAGTATTGATTTCACCAGTAGGATTGTTTTAAAATATCTGAAATCCTTTTTATAATCAAAATAATACAGGTTTATGTGTGTTCTCTGTGGTACTGGCAACGTTGTTTCTTCACATGTGGAGAAGATAAGCTTACCTTTCTGAAGCCACCGAGATCATCCCTGATATTTTGTTGGGTTTCTGTTTCTCAGTCTTTAGTTTCTATGTAGTGTGATGTAGAATGCTGTTTGTCTTTTCTTCGTTTTTCGTTCTTTTGCCATGGTGGTTGTCGGTTTTTATTCGACTTATTAATTTTGATTGTAACTTCAGTATTTTCTGCCTATTTTTTTAGAAAATATTAAGCGTTTATAGTTGCCTCAAAAATAAAATTTGAGAGTCTCTAGCAAATATGGAGTATGCATCTTGAACATTTGTAGTTATGACATTCCAAACTGAACCGAAACTTAAGTTAGAAACAAAACAATGTTTTGACTTTCACACGGATATAAATCCTTGTTGGTTCAGGATCTTCCCCCAGCAATCTACAATATAACAGCTGTAATATGTGTTGGGCTGAATATCATTTGTATTTTTTGATTTTTTCTATAATTGGTTTACCATTAATGAAGTTCCTTTTGTTTCGGTGCATGCAAAATAAAAACGATACATTGTTATTGTATTAGACCAATTTGTAAGTTTTGAAATTTTACTAAAACTAAGGTTATAACTGCCTCACGCAAAATTGACCTTAGACGGATTAGAGTGCTCTGACAAGGCCCGTTTAAATTTTACGCTATTGTCCCAAAACATTTGATCCTGTGAACATCATATACATATTCTAATGAAACTTAAAATGCATACCAAAATATGTTTTTAAAAGAGGATTAAGGTGGTACCTAACACTACAGGGAGATAACTCTGTAAAATTAGCTAAACGTTTTAATGACGTTGTGTTGTAAAAGGAATATAAAGCTTCTCAATGATCAAAATTGGTGTTTGTCAAACTGCTATGTAACCAGTGTAATTTTTCTGACAAAACGGTTGGTTCAAAATTTTTGATTTTTTTTATACTTTTGTTTAAGGGTCAAAGTAAATACTTTGACAAAATTTTATGAAAACTAAACGAGCCAAATTAATGTTAGTGAAAGTGTTGGGTATTTAAAGCCCATAAGTAGAGGAAAAACTGAAAACGCCATGTGAAAAAAACCCACAAAAAACGACAAAGAGACGAACAAATCGACAAATCTATACATAAAACAAGATATTGAGCACTCAAAACAAAACAAAAACCGGATGTGAACTCAGGTACGTCGTAAGGTTAAGCAATAACCACAACAATACTACAACTGTGTTTGTATTGTGGATGGTGGACCCGCAAAGTAGCTACAACCAGAGCTTTAATTCTGATATATTTGAAATAACATCTTTGTGTTTCAATTTTCAATTGTTAGCTTATATACATTAATGTTCGTTTTTATCGAGATGATCGCAAACATTTATGTGATTAGATTTACTAAACGGTTATTCGAAATAATAAAAAATATACTCCAGAAAGACATGCTATGCGAGGTCATGTCAGTATCATACGGTTTTATCACTACCTAAACTTGTTATGCGATACGTACTGCCGTACTAGCAGACAAATACGGATATTGATTGAATAAAATCTGCTGTTATAAAAAATCATTCAGATCAATGAATGTATCTCCCTCATGCCAAGCACTTATTCTTTGTCTGCATTGGCTATACTACAGGTCCTTTCAGGAAAAATCAGCTCTTCAACCTTTAAATAAGTTTTCGTTTTTCAACAAGTTTGGCTCGACACAACGGGTGCCACATTAAGAGAAATATCTACTTATCCTTCCAGAGTACATGAGATCCTCTGGATTTTTTTACGGGGTCGTATTGCTCAGTCTTTTTTATTGTTTGTCTTTTGTCGTTTTTCACTTTTCGTTCTTTTTGCCATGGCATTTTCAGTTTGTTTTCGACTTATGAATTTGGATATACCTTTGGTATCTTTCACCTCTATTTTATTGCAAAAATGCCCATCAGTTGCAGCATAATTGATACCGTTAATATGATATTGTCTGATTAAAAAGATTTATTTAATTGTTAATAATTATTGCCAATTTAACGACCATTGAATTCTACTGAAATTAGAGTTCAAATTTCCTCAGGGAAAATAACCCTAGGCCTGTCACTGTTCTACTTGGACTAATTTAGGTTTTGATCCTGAAGGGAATAAATTAACGTTATGACAGTCTCTGATATGTTTAATATCCATGGAACGAAGAGGAACGATCAATTGGATTGTTACCCATACTTGATGGTGTATGAGCTATTCTATTGTTCTAAAGAGTCATTGGGATATGTACAGATGATGGAGGAAGGTCGCACAAGAACTTAATATATTGGAGGATTTGCCTCATGTCTTCAGATATTTATATATCCTTGTCTTTTCAATGTTTGGGTTTGACCTTTCCTTGTGAAGGTAGCTAACGATGGGTGTTTTCTTTTTGTCTATGAGAAGATTTTGTATGTATTCTGCTTCTTATGCGTATAAACGCAAGTCGTCCAAGAGGGATGCATAATTAGTACAATTCCATACCGAGTGATAAAAATACTGAACTTCAAGGAAAATCCAAACGGAAAGTCCCTTAACAATTTGCAAAATCAAAAGCTCAAACACATCAAACGAATGGAAAACAACTATCATATTCCTGACTTGTTACAGTCATTTCCTTATGGAAAAATGGTGGATTAAACCTGTTTTTAAAGCTAGCTAAACCTCTCACTTGTATGACAGTCGCATAATTCAATTATATAGACAACAATGTGTGAACAAAACAAACAGTTTTTCACATTGTGACTTGGATGGAGAGTTGTCTGATTGGCACTCCTGCCACATCTTCTTATGTATATTAGACATAATAGGTAAACATGTCAAAAATAAGGGCAAAGCAGTCAACATTGTGTTATAATCTCAATCACTATAAAACAAACAAATATGTCAACAAAGAAAAACAAAATGGCATATAGACAAAGCACATCCGGAGAAATAAAACAAACAAACACAAAAAATACCACAGCACAACAATAAATAGCGGGATGTATATATTACCAAAAATGGATCAAACAGTTAACGTTAATATTTACAAAGATAAATAAAAGAACACTATAACAGGTCATTAAGATGATAAACAACGTCAGTACCTAGATCTATACATCAAGACCATCATGTTTTATTTGTGAAGTTGATACGAAAAATTAATCAACAAGGTCCTTGTATGTTCCGATGACCGTTTTTTTTAGAAAAGGACGAGACGTTATTTGACTAACCCTGGTTCATCAACTTTCGTTTAGACACTGGTGATGCTTTACAAAGTCTGAGTAGCAGCTGCAAGCTCTTGTATACCGAATGAGTTGGGAAATGTATATCCCATATGCAGGTGAAGTTGGTAAATTGCTACTAAGGTGGGGGTAAATTGATAATTTCAAAATTAAAACCGTCTCGTTTGTCATAAAACCTGGTACTGAGATGACTGCTTATGTCAAATTTGGGGTATAAGTCTAGGAATTAGACGGAGGAAGCCGTGTCTGTGGTTTCTTTAATTTCTAGTTCTGAAGGATATATTTATAAAGTGTTATTTTCATATAAATGTTTTGGATTAAACTAAAATCAGCAATTTCACTATGTTATTAGAGGTAAAAAATAGTTTTAAAGCAATCGTATTTTAAACGAAATGTTCACCTTGTATTCTGCTCCTTTTGTCAAATTCTCAAAAAAACAAAAACAAAAAACACCTAAAAGAATTGATAAAAAAGAATTAATTTATACAAAATCATTATTTAACAAAGTCGAAACAAATGAACAAAATAGGTCCGAGACCACAATTATTTCGTAGTGCATTTCTTTTAGAACATAAATGACAATAAAAAAAATCCCACCTGCGCTTTCTCAAAGAAATTTTTACAGTGTGTTGTACTACTTTTGGGACAATAAATATCACAATTATAGAAAACTTCATCGGCTCTAACTCAAAATATAGACAATTTTATGGTTAGGGCGTCTTGAAATCTTTTGACAGCTTCCGAAGTGCTAATTTTTAACCTTTTTCAGCTGGACCAAATCACTACTTTCCTTTGAAATTCTGGACCCAATTTTTTTTACAGTGTAATTTCCCCCCCCCCCCCTACTTGCAATTTGAGGCATTAAACATGGAGAAATAAATTTGGAAGGGGTATAAAAATTAATGGCAAGTAACCCACTGTCAACACTAGGGACTATATTAGTGAACAACGAAAAGCAAAGGACGACAATTGTGGTCTCGTATCTAATAGGATAGAATGAGTTAAATAATCTTAATAAAACTTGGTATGACCAACGCTTAATAAATTATAACACTGCTTACAACGTTTCATAACAATAGGATATATATCAAAGACAGTATGTTAAATTCTATACTCAACTTTGCGTGTTAAATTTTGACGTTAAAATTGAAAAATTTCAACTATCAACATTTGGGGCTTTAAAAATTAAAATATTGAAAAAAAAATACTTTTTAAATGCCTTCATATATCAATTATCATGTACTAAAAGCAATGGAGTACTCATTTGATTTATCAGACTTAGCATAATTATTCAAAAGTCAAATTTATATGAGCCTGTGCCTAAAAATTGAGATTTTTCAATGAAGAGGGGCCTTACATGAAGATGTGATATTTTCCAGCAATTTTAAATTGGTGAAGCTTTTTGGTTAAAAATAATCCTTACATATGTATTAAATGTACTTTAAATGGAAAGAAAAGTTACAAATAACATATCATATTAGTTTAAAAGGGTCTTAGGCCAAGTAAGACAGGAAATAATTTAGGGTCTATTTAGGCCGTGCCACATATTTACATTAAAAAATGCATATTGAGGCTATAAGACATAAAAATGTGTGTCTTTTTTATCATTTCTATACTCATGTGACATGATACAACAAATATGAGCACAAAAAGACTCTTTCAATAAACTTTTCTTACAGACAGTATGGTCTGATACAAAGATTTTTGCCTTTTTAGGGAAAACTTGCATGCAATTTATTCTCAACAGGCTTATATTTAAACCACTTGCTATCCTACAGAAGAACGGAAAATATTATGTGAAATGGAACAGGTACAATAGACATTGTAAAGTGCATTTGATACAAATTTAGTGAGGTCTTTATTATGGACTTCAAATTTTATGTACCAAGCTCCCCACTTTTGACTTCATCCAAACAGGACGTTAGACAAGGGTCATTTATACAACACATTTTGCACATATTGTCTGAGATAATCTTTTTTTCTGTAGATTCAGAGTTCATAAATAAGTAAAAGAACTAGATAAAAGCATAGAAACTCAAATATAGACACATGAAAACTGTCAGATAGAAAATCAGGATGCCATTTATGCATCAATATTGAAAAATCTATAAAATGCCTATTTTTGACCATAAAATGCCAAAATTTGTCATTTTTGCAGAAATTCTATAAAATAAAAGTTTAAATCCTTTAGTTTCATGCTATTTGACAAATTGGCACCATCAAATTATTTAGGGAAGTTGCCAAAGTACAGATTCTATCTTTACAGATTTCACCTCTTAGGTCCGAGACCACAATTATTTCGTAGCGCATTTCTTTTAGAACATAAATGACAATAAAAAAAATCCCACCTGCGCTTTCTCAAAGAAATTTTTACAGTGTGTTGTACTACTTTTGGGACAAATTATATCAAAATTATAGAAAACTTCATCGGCTCTAACTCAAAATATGGACAATTTTATGGTTAGGGCGTTTTGAAATCTTTTGACAGCTTCCGAAGTGCTAATTTTTAACCTTTTTCAGCTGGACCAAATCACTACTTTCAACGAAAATCAAGGGACGACAATTGTGGTCTCGGACCAAATAGGCCAATCAACCTCTCTTTTCTTTCAGTGTTTTACGCTTGTCGTATTTTATATTTGTCGATAAGTTAAGAATAGTGTACATGTTATTATAAGTAACACAAAACTCTAAACAACTCGATTTGATTAGACGACCACTTTAATAAGGAAATCAAATTATGTTACGTATAACTATGAACAAAAATATCAAAGAATGAAAAGTAATATGGGTCAAAATGTATCTTATTTCCAAATTGATGTGAAAGAATGAAATTTTCTTAGAAATATTCTTTTATAGGAAATATTTCTGTGTTTTTGTGTTGCCAGGGTACAAATATTTTTTATTGGAAGACTTCCGTGTTTTTGTTTTAAGCAATGCGTTAAAAGGTGAAAGCGAGGTGATAAATCGACATGTATTATTGACAGAAAGTATTTATGAAATATTTTCCATCGAGAATATTGGCGTTTCCCCTGTGTAACAGGGTACAACGGGGAAATTTAATAATTAGAGATAATACAGCATTGAAATAATGGGTAGAATAATGTAACACAATATTAAGTCATTATATATTAATATTTAACGTTACGAATGATAAATTGCTTCTTGATTTGCACTGCATTGATCTATGTTATTACGATTGACCCTAAAGGTGCCTGATGATTTGACCTCCAAACTATTTTGATTCTTTAGCCACTGACGCTCGTCTCTCTTACTACATAATATTTCTGGTATCTCTGATGGGTCATTATCAGCTACTTCCGGTGCGCTTGGATGCGCACTTTTAAATAATGTTTTCTTATTATAATTTAACTAGTATGTAACATCAAGGCGAAAACTTTATTGAACACTGAATATAATTTTTGAAATCATTCAACGGCAACATTGATAAAAGAAGAAAATATTCTCAATACATTTTATCTCATAATCGAAATTACATTTTTCTTCTTTTGTTTTTATGTGACTGTTTAAATACTTTTATACAAATTAGTAAAATGTCATAGATCCGGAATGATTTTAAATACGAATGCCTAACAAACAATTATTTTATATACGGTATCGTGGTATAAAAGTGGTATACAAAAGATGAATAAATTTCTTATTTGATTTACCTGTAAATTTGTTGGTACATTTTAACTACGTCTTAAAATTAATTTTATATTTCTTGTATTTAAATGATGATATTTCGTTTTAAAGGAAGCTATTAAAGTTTCGTTTTGTATATTAAACCTCTCATTCAAGTATTAGTTTCTTCACTTGTTGAACGCATCGTTTTTGGTGTAAAAAGGTTTACAAAAATAGTAAATAATATATAAAATAGTATTTTTTTATTCCTTCCGTTGGTTTGATAACCTTTGATTTTGTGATGTTTTTATGGACTTTTCATGTTTGAATTTACCTTGGAGTTTCGTATTTTTATTATACTTGTTTTCGTTCACACAAGAGTCTTCAGCGAAGCTCGAATAAAAAAATCAAAATGTAAATTTAGGTATTTATTCTTATGCAATCACTGCTTTCGTCCTATTGCATTGTGCCTAATGGGTCATGTTTTGTCTTACGCAAAAATGAATAAAACTCTTGAAATCCCAGCTAAAATATGATGTTTTCTTTTCAGCGCAATTATTCATAAAATGCATTGGAAGTAACATACTATACACATGTCAAACAAACACTTATAAAAAAAGACTTGAATTATGTCTTTCTGTATACCAAAATAAATGAGATAATATGATAAGGTCATATATTAGACGCTTGAATTCTAGGATAAAAAAAGAATTATAAATCTACCAAATGGTTTTCTTTTTGACTTTCATAGGACATAAGTCTGCTGGTCTTCAAACTTGTTACATATAGTACAAAACAGAAAATACTGTCATTTTGATATCTTGTTTTAACAAATACAGTGGTTTTAAATTGCAGTTTTTTAATTGTAAAATATGAGTCGAAATTTTGAAATCTTGAGTTGAAAAATGGAATGTATTGATATATTTTCTTTTACTGCTTTTAAGTGTAGAACGTTGCTCGTCTGATGGGTTTCGGGCAGACGGATTTTGCTATTGAATATTTCGGCCTTGCAAAAACTGAAAATAAATATTATTTCTTCATCCGCTATTCAAATTATTTTGCGGTCGTCGTCGTTTGTCGTCCTGTAACTTTTTATAAAAATTCTCTCCACTGACACTGCTGCGTACATTAGAAACAAACTTAGCCACAATTAATATAAAGGAATGTAGTTGACAAATTGTTTCGGCTGATCTCCCTTGCCAAACAACATAGGTATGAAATGCGAGTTGTGTCTTTTATTTTGAAAACCGCTATAGAAAGAGAAAAATCTGACAGAGGCAGCTATATTCAGAATGATTATATCTCCCGTCTGTCCTTTTATTTTAAAAGTTCAGACGACTTCTTCAAGAAGTTATTGCCATGACACAAAGACTTTTACCATGTTTTTTATAATAAGTTGAAATTCCTTAAAAATGATGATAATAATGTAAAGGTTTTGCACATGTAGTAATTTGATAATTTTACATAAGAAGAAAATATTGGAGTAATTTGAAAATAACAACAGTAATAACGAATTAACTCCAATATTTGCTCCTTATGTTCAAAACCATCATAACATGATTATCCGCATTTTTAGGAATTATAACCAATTATAAAAATAACATGGTAGAAAGTCCTTCTGCACGTATTTTATATTTAACCATTCAATTATATAAATCATATTCAACTTTTTATAAATTAATTTGAAAAATCGTATGACTTTCAGGTATTATCATTAATTTGCTTAGTTAAAGTTTAAGATTATATTTGTATCTAAGATCGTCTTCTCAAATGTTATATAGACAGCGTGTCGAATATAAAACACCCTATAAAAAAAGCTTTCACATGTCAGTTACTAGCCTAGCAATATTGCATCTACCTTGATCAAGTGAATAACAGACGGCTCAAAATAGTCTGATTCATGGCTAGATTGTTGTTGTATGATAGATTGGACTTCTAATGAAAGCTAGAACATGGACTACTCAAATCCATTTGTTTGATGTGTTTAAAGGGAAACTTCGCAAAAAAATCAAAAATTGATATTATGTTCATTCAGTATAAAAATGCTCAAATTCATAGTTATTAAAGTTTAATTCCGCTAGATAAGCGATCACCATCGATTTTAAATTTAGATTATCAATTGTCTTCGTTTGGCCATTTTGTCTTCTTTCCCGATTAATAACAACGATATGTCTATAAACCACAAAGGAACAAAACTACAGTAACCGATGTAGTCGTAATTGCGTGTCGATATCTTGTCAATCGTACGGTTGTTTTATCCGACTAACTAACTTGATACGGAAAATATTCTTATTTTTTTAAATTACCATGGTCTGTTGTTTTTTAACTGTTGATATTGGAATTAGGTAAAAAGTAAAAGTTGAAATCATAATAAGTGTTCCGTGAAAATTGTTTTCGAAAATCTAATTTGTTCATAATTCTTTAAAGTAATAAACTGTTTCCAAAAAATTCTGATCTTCCCTCATCTGATCACCAGCATGGCTAAAGGTATTACTTCCAAAGGTATTGTGAGGGGTGTGAGGTGACACGTCCAGGTATTCAAGCGATTTCCTGTCGGGCTTGCAAGTTCATGCATCGTTTCACCTCTGCAGGTATTGATCAGTGTACACGGCGGATAACTTATACATTTCCATTTTGAACTATCAGATGTATAATATACAACTCTGTCTTACATGTCATTACTAAACTCATACGCTTGTTTATAAATAACATTTCTGGTGTAAAGAATATTATTCATAAAAATATAAATAATACCCAAAAAATAAGATTTCATGAAATTAAAATCTATTTAAATATTTTTTCAAAGGGTGAATTTGGGAAAATGTAAAATATACTCATTGTCAATAGTGAAGGACAGATTGGAACATACCAGAAATATTGATTTAAACAAATGTACGCACTTGTCGACGATTCGTTCATACGACTGGGTAGAAAGTTACGGAACTATAGCGCAATTTAATATATATACATGTATACATTGAACATAAGAAAAAAAACATATATTTTGAAGAAATTGGGGTAAAAGTTTTGTAAATAGACTAGTCCACGTATGCCAACAGTATGTAATCATCGAATGTCGATAGACTATTGTATACCAGAAGAAGAAGAAGAAGAAGAAGAAGAGAACCAATTTGATTTAAATACAGGTCGATGTATAATTTGCTTTGGTTCATCGAAGTTGTGGACATAGTAAAATCACAGATTTATATTTCAATAAGATTGTTCTCGAACAAAGGAAGAAATTCGTCATCACAATTGTTATATATGCCACTGGACGAACACTAATTATCCCCAAGGGATGTGAATATTTTGCTGGGAAACTATTGAGTATCAAAGTTTCAAATTAATTTCGGGATTTATTTTCTTTCTTGGTATTCAAGGGAAATATGACATTAAATTGGTTCTGTCTTTTTTTTTAAACATCGTTAAAAAGATGTGTGTTTAAGGTGGACGCCACAAGAACCCTGTAATACTAGTACGAGAGTATAGCATGTAAACATTCCTTCTCAATAATATGGTTGTATTGGAAATCTTTTCATACAGATTGACAACTCATGGTCCGATATGCATGTAATATTTGCCACATGACGCCCATAGTTCTTTCTACCATCATCATCATCTTATTCTTTGATATTGCTGTAAACATCGATGGTTCACACCCAAACAAAATGGGAGTAATGTACCTTCAGAGCTTCTCCGTGGTATACACTTGTGAAACTTAATATATAGACGAAATTTCTGTATTGAAATGAATCTACATCTTCAAATAACGATTTTGAGTAATCACCTTACAAACCAATATAAACGTAGAGCAAGATATAACCATGAAGGAATTTAGTTTTTGTCAGACGCAAGAACTCATCACTATCATAAACGTATACGTATATATGCATGCAGTTTCAAATATCGAGAACAAGCGGTCGATGTCGATAGTCCGTTTTCTAACTGTTCAGAGTTAGGATGTCACTTGTTCATTCTTGGAAGCCTTCATATTCCCCGTCCAACGATGGGAACTCTTTCTGGTTGTGTTGACTATAAATGCTTGTATGGTAATTCTGTCGTTTATCTGTACAAGTGGTTGCATTTCCTCTCCTTTCCCAACAAACAAACTAACGAAACGCTACTAGTCTGCTTTCTCTAGAGCTCATCCTCAATGGCGCTTATACGTCAGGAAACTTACATGTATACTAATAATGATTGTTTCAAGAACAACGATGTATGGACGAACTATTCTAAATTCGTCAATATCAGTTATGCATGACTAAAATATAAGTTTTATTACAACTACTGTATAACTTATTTGGATTAATGACGGCTATCATGTTCAACATTGCACAAATATTATCATAGAATTTGTTTTTAAAAATGTACAAAAATCCTCAAAAAAAAGAATGACTAAGCTTAGATCATTGGAATTCTTTTCACAAAAAGTTCGTGTAAATGATTGTCAAATGAATTTAATTATGTAAGAATGAAATGTTAAAAAGAAACTAAAACAAAATCATGCATGTTGTATGTTATTATTTTTTTCAATTAAAAACTTTAAAATTGCGATAGTTTTATGAGCATTAAACACAGCCAGATTTGAATACAAGTTAAGAAATTCCGGTAAAGTCAATGATATCAAACAGATTTGCAATGGTATATCAAATTGGGAAATATTGCATTTAGTTTTTATTAAAGATCAAAACTACTATATTTTACTTCATATTTGAATCTTTACGCCAATTGCCGCTAAGAAAGTATTCCAAAATTGTTTCCTTTTATTTTTATACACTTTCGGAATTATGAATCTGAATTTTATTTTCAATTAATTTACACAATTTAATTATTGTATCTTTATTCTCATCGTGTATTAAATCTTAGTGTATTAAATACAGCATACTCTTTCTAATCCTTTCTGTTTATCCTTTCCAAATAACAACATTCATACCTGTGTACGCTTGAACTCACACCTGCAGCTAAATAGCTACAAGGTAAACGAGTTGAGCTCAAGCCGAGAAATATACGGTGACCTTTACAAAATAATATACACACTCTGCTCACACATTAGTTGCATTGAAATGATTATCAAAACAATTACGGTAAATAGAACTGAAATATTTTCAGTTCAATATCAGTAAAAATGTTCAATAAATATTTTATGAAAAAAATCTCAACAATAATTAATGAAATTTATTCGAAAACATTTACTAGAGATAATTTTATAGGAGTTTAATTAAATCAATACAAAACGGTATATGCATATTCATTTTCGTTCATTCTTATATTGTGGTAAATAACTACGACCATTCGTCAGCTGTGCGCTTTTAATTACGTATACTGTCGATAAGCTAGAAGAGTTAAACAGATTTTATTTTTTCCCAGAATTCAACAAATCGGGCTAAAACGTCACGACCCACTCGAGAATTCAACCAAAAAAGTTACAAATACTTGATATTCTCTGTTATTAGAAGGAATATAAATTTAAAACTTTGCAAATGTGTTTTTTATATTAAGATGAACATAATTAGATGATAAGTAAAAAATCGCAGAATTTCCCCTTTAAGCTTTTGATTTTGCCATTTGATTAGGGACTTTCCGTTTTGAATTTTCCTCGAAGTTCGATATTTTTGATATTTTACTTTTTTACATAAACGATAGGGGAAAGGTTCATCCTGATGAAGGACGTAAAAGGTTCGTTTGATTGGGAATAAATCATGACACGCAACAGTCCACCCATGGACATTTTAAATAAATGTGTTCCAAATTTTTTTTTATATAATATTATATCTTTTTAACGACAAAGATTATTTATATCTATAATAGATAATGTTATAAAGACTGGATACATTAATTGAAGTTTTTAAAAAAAGTCTATGGAAATTGTAACCCTGAAAAGTAGCTTTTGTTTTAATCTGTCCTAAGTTTTGCCAAATTATTTCTTGACCGTAGGTTTATTTTGTACCAAGAGAGTATCATATCCAAATTTAAAAAAAGCCACGGAATCATATATACTTAAATACGGTTTAAAATCACAATTTTTATTAAGTTTATGAAACATATGTCTACATATTTAATTTGATGGCCGAGTTTCTAAGTATTTTATCTACACTGATGTTATGAGTTCAAACGACGCTCAAGGCAATACGCTCGACTACCATCTAAATTGAATTTTTACTGTCACTCTGTCCACCAAGGTGGATAGCTATCTAAGTATATTCCCTGCATAAAATACCGACCATGATAAATCAAAGTGTGCTGAATGTGGCGTTTAAATCCATGAATTAATAAATTTATCATTACATATAATTCAGTTACTGAAACCTTGAGGTTAAAAAAGGTTACAATAACAATTAAAATTTGAAATAAGTGTCCTAAACTACAATATGTTAAACTTTAACAATATCACCTTTAAATTCATAAGACAAACATGACAAAATTGTAATAAAAATAAATTTAAATAGTGAAATAGCGAAACTACCGAACTCCAACGAAAATTTAAAAAGAGAAAGTCCTTTAACAAATAGCACAATCAAAAGCTCAAAACACGTCAAACGAATGGAAAACAACTGTCATATTCCTGACTTGTACAGGCATTTTTTTAACCTATTGTTTTCGGGCTTTTACATTTTATAGAATAATCAATGTTTACAATCGTTCACTTTTTTATTTAAATAGATAATGTACATATGTATCTTTCTTAAAAGAGAGTTCACCCTTTGTCTTTCTCCTTTTATTTTCGAAGTTGTTCTCCTAGTTTAATGATAATGTGAATGTAATCAAACCGTTGTACTTTGTACCATATTTTGTTTTGTCTTAAAAGATGTGTACAATCGTGAGGTAATTAATTGAAAATAAATGTCTTTTTTCATTCACAACTTCAATGCATACACCTATACAACATCAATTTTCTTTCAGGTAAAGGGGAAATTACGATAACGAGATTAAAGGAGTATTTACCAAGAGTAAAATAACTCAAGACTTTGACAAAGTGCTTATACGATTTTTGTGCGACTTTGAATATTTAACAAAATGTTTATCATTGAATGATCAATGTCATTGTTTATTAGTGTGTATCTATGACGAGTTGTTTCAACACTTTTAAAATTAAAAGTACTTAACTGTTTAACGAGATTAAAGGAGTATTTACCAAGAGTAAAATAACTCAAGACTTTGACAAAGTGCTTATACGATTTTTGTGCGACTTTGAATATTTAACAAAATGTTTATCATTGAATGATCAATGTCATTGTTTATTAGTGTGTATCTATGACGAGTTGTTTCAACACTTTTAAAATTAAAAGTACTTAACTGTTTACTAGTGTGATCACTTTTCTATTCAAATAAATGATATACCTATCTTCAAAGTGAATATATATACCTGCATACAATTTTTCTCTCTTTTTTCATTTTAGTCTACTTGGAAGAATGACAAGGAGCCATTATTATTCTTAAATTTCACTTTCCGCTATATAGATGATGTCCTTTTACTAAATAATCACAGATTAGTGGCTGTTATTATGTTAAAGCATATATCCAAACAAACTTGACATAAGGAATACAACAGATACAGTTTATGTAGAAATATGGAGATGTGGTATGATTGCCAATGAGACAACTATCAACCAAAGTTCAAATGAAGTGGATGTAAGCAATCATAGGCAACTGTATGGCCTTCAACAATGAGAAAACAATCCATACCTTATAGTCGGCAATAAAAAGCCCAGACATGAAAATGATGAAACAATTCAATTGAGAAAACTAATGGCATAATTTTTATAACAAAACAATTTACGAAACACAAATATGACAGACATGAATCAACGACAACCACTAAACTACAGGAGTCGGTTTCACAACAAACCTTACGACTAAGACTTATCGTACGTATACTGAATTGTTCATGACTTACGATCAATCTTAATCGTAAGTGTTTTTGTGAAACCGACTCCTGGCTCCTAACTTGGGACAGACAAATAAAGAATGTGGCGGGTTGAACATGTTTGTGAGCGCTCAACCCTCCCCCTAACCGAGACAGTGGTGTAACAGCACAACATAAGAACAAATTATAAAAATCAGTTCAAAGAGGCCTTAACTAATCAAATCGATACAAGGCAGAAAAACATCAAACAAAAACTCCGACACAGAACTAGACTTTCATATAGAAATTGACAATAATAAGGATCGGTTCAAATAAAACTTTAAAATAAAACAGATAATTTCTCAGCTTCCAAATTGTGCACAGTCCTTTTCTATGTAAAAACATTCAAGTAGTTGATACTATATTCTAGAGCTTGTATATCTTATAATGATTCCCTTGATAGAAGGTTGCTGCTCACAGAGAAGCTGTTAAACCAAGAGTTCCAAGTGGAGAAGTTCAATAATTGTACATACGTCATCACAAGTTAGTTGACTGTTATGGAATATCTGTTTCACAGATGAAGACGGATAAACTCCAATTTTCGTAACAACATTCCTGTCATCTTTTTCTCGATATGATCTACCGAATTAAAATTATCACCGGTTTTGTACTTTCATACTCAACCCGACATGTGCCACATGTGGAGCTGATACTGCTCATCCTTTCGAAACACCTGAGGTCACCAAAGGTTTTTTTTATACAAGCTATAATACATTTGGTTTAACCATGTTTAAAATGTATTTGACTGTACGCAAACAAGCTATAATACATTTGTGTAACAGTTTGTTGTACTTTGAGGAACAAGCTATAATTAATTTGTTTTGACAATTTATTTTTCTGTTTGGAAACAAGCTATAATACGTTTGTTGTAACAATCTAGTATATTGAGTTGAAACAATCTAAAATATATTTGTTAAACGATTTATTGAATTGTGTGGAAAAAAGCTGAAATTCATTTGTTTTAACAATCAGTTGTACTGTGTGAAAATAAGCTAAACTACATTTGTTAAACAGTTTGTTGTACTTTGTGGAAACAAGCTATAATTAATTTGTTTTGACAATTGATTTTACTGTTTGGAAAAAAGCTATATTACGTTTGTTGTAACAATCTAGTGTACTGTGATGAAACAATCTATAATATATTTGTTAAACGATTTATTGAATTGTGTGGAAAAAAGCTAAAGAACATTTTGTTTTTTTACAATCTAGTGTACTGTGTTGACACAAGCTATAATATATTTGTTTAAGAATTTATTGTATTCTGTGGAAACAAGCTGAAATACATTTGTTTTAACAATCTGTTGTACTATGGCGAAATAAGCTAAAATACATTTGTTTAACAGTTTATTGTACTGTGTGGAAACAAGCTGTAGTACAGTTGTTTAACACTTAAAGAATTGTGTGGAAACAAGCTATAATACATTTGTTTTACAATTTATTGTATTGCGTCGAAACAAGCTATAGTACATATGTTTTCATAATTTATTGTACTGTGTGGAACAAAATTTATATAAAAAGATATAGTATTTAAAAAATAGTCTCAAATCATATCAAACTTGCAGTTATAAAAGGGAGGCAACAGATACCAAAGGGATATAATTCGACAAACTCCGAAACAGTGGTGACGTTGCTTCGCTAAACTAGCGTAGTAAAGAGGACGTAACCGCTGTTTCGGAGTTCGATAATTCAAAAATAAACTGACAACGCCATGGCAAAAAAAAAGGACCGAAAGACAAACACCAGTTTACAAAACATAACATAGATTAATAAAGACTGATCAACACGAACCCTACTAAAAACTTGTGGTGATCTCATTCCAACATCAATAAAGACTGATCAACACGAACCTTACTAAAAACTTGTGGTGATCTCATTCCAACATCAATAAAGACTGATCAACACGAACCCTACTAAAAACTTGTGGTGATCTCATTCCAACATCAATAAAGACTTGATCAACACGAACCTTACTAAAAACTTGTGGTGATCTCATTCCAACATCAATAAAGACTGATCAACACGAACCTTACTAAAAACTTGTGGTGATCTCATTCCAACATCAATAAAGACTGATCAACACGAACCCTACTAAAAACTTGTGGTGATCTCATTCCAACATCAATAAAGACTGATCAACACGAACCTTACTAAAAACTTGTGGTGATCTCATTCCAACATCAATAAAGACTGATCAACACGAACCTTACTAAAAACTTGTGGTGATCTCATTCCAACATCAATAAAGACTGATCAACACGAACCTTAATAAAAACTTGTGGTGATCTCATTCCAACATCAATAAAGACTGATCAACACGAACCTTACTAAAAACTTGTGGTGATCTCATTCCAACATCAATAAAGACTGATCAACACGAACCCTACTAAAACTTGTGGTGATCTCATTCCAACATCAATAAAGACTGATCAACACGAACCTTACTAAAAACTTGTGGTGATCTCATTCCAACATCAATAAAGACTGATCAACACGAACCTTACTAAAAACTTGTGATGATCTCATTCCAACATCAATAAAGACTGATCAACACAAACCTTACTAAAAACTTGTGGTGATCTCATTCCAACATCAATAAAGACTGATCAACACGAACCTTACTAAAAACTTGTGGTGATCTCATTCCAACATCAATAAAGACTGATCAACACGAACCTTACTAAAAACTTGTGGTGATCTCATTCCAACATCAATAAAGACTGATCAACACGAACCTTACTAAAAACTTGTGGTGATCTCATTCCAACATCAATAAAGACTGATCAACACGAACCTTACTAAAAACTTGTGGTGATCTCATTCCAACATCAATAAAGACTGATCAACACGAACCTTACTAAAAACTTGTGGTGATCTCATTCCAACATCAATAAAGACTGATCAACACGAACCCTACTAAAAACTTGTGGTGATCTCATTCCAACATCAATAAAGACTGATCAACACGAACCTTACTAAAAACTTGTGGTGATCTCATTCCAACATCAATAAAGACTGATCAACACGAACCCTACTAAAAACTTGTGGTGATCTCATTCCAACATCAATAAAGACTTGATCAACACGAACCTTACTAAAAACTTGTGGTGATCTCATTCCAACATCAATAAAGACTGATCAACACGAACCTTACTAAAAACTTGTGGTGATCTCATTCCAACATCAATAAAGACTGATCAACACGAACCCTACTAAAAACTTGTGGTGATCTCATTCCAACATCAATAAAGACTGATCAACACGAACCTTACTAAAAACTTGTGGTGATCTCATTCCAACATCAATAAAGACTGATCAACACGAACCTTACTAAAAACTTGTGGTGATCTCATTCCAACATCAATAAAGACTGATCAACACGAACCTTAATAAAAACTTGTGGTGATCTCATTCCAACATCAATAAAGACTGATCAACACGAACCTTACTAAAACTTGTGGTGATCTCATTCCAACATCAATAAAGACTGATCAACACGAACCCTACTAAAACTTGTGGTGATCTCATTCCAACATCAATAAAGGCTGATCAACACGAACCTTACTAAAAACTTGTGGTGATCTCATTCCAACATCAATAAAGACTGATCAACACGAACCTTACTGAAAACTTGTGGTGATCTCATTCCAACATTAATAAAGACTGATCAACACGAACCCTACTAAAAACTTGTGGTGATCTCATTCCAACATCAATAAAGACTGATCAACACGAACCTTACTAAAAACTTGTGGTGATCTCATTCCAACATCAATAAAGACTGATCAACACGAACCCTACTAAAAACTTGTGGTGATCTCATTCCAACATCAATAAAGACTGATCAACACGAACCTTACTAAAAACTTGTGGTGATCTCATTCCAACATCTATAAAGACTGATCAACACGAACCTTACTAAAAACTTGTGGTGATCTCATTCCAACATCAATAAAGACTGATCAACACGAACCTTACTAAAAACTTGTGGTGATCTCATTCCAACGTCAATAAAGACTGATCAACACGAACCTTACTAAAAACTTGTGGTGATCTCATTCCAACATCAATAAAGACTGATCAACACGAACCTTACTAAAAACTTGTGGTGATCTCATTCCAACATCAATAAAGACTGATCAACACGAACCCTACTAAAAACTTGTGGTGATCTCATTCCAACATCAATAAAGACTGATCAACACGAACCTTACTAAAAACTTGTGGTGATCTCATTCCAACATCAATAAAGACTGATCAACACGAACCCTACTAAAAACTTGTGGTGATCTCATTCCAACATCAATAAAGACTGATCAACACGAACCTTACTAAAAACTTGTGGTGATCTCATTCCAACATCAATAAAGACTGATCAACACGAACCTTACTAAAAACTTGTGGTGATCTCATTCCAACATCAATAAAGACTGATCAACACGAACCTTACTAAAAACTTGTGGTGATCTCATTCCAACATCAATAAAGACTGATCAACACGAACCTTACTAAAAACTTGTGGTGATCTCATTCCAACATCAATAAAGACTGATCAACACGAACCTTACTAAAAACTTGTGGTGATCTCATTCCAACATCAATAAAGACTGATCAACACGAACCTTACTAAAAACTTGTGGTGATCTCATTCCAACATCAATAAAGACTGATCAACACGAACCTTACTAAAAACTTGTGGTGATCTCATTCCAACATCAATAAAGACTGATCAACACGAACCTTACTAAAAACTTGTGGTGATCTCATTCCAACATCAATAAAGACTGATCAACACGAACCTTACTAAAAACTTGTGGTGATCTCATTCCAACATCAATAAAGACTGATCAACACGAACCTTACTAAAAACTTGTGGTGATCTCATTCCAACATCAATAAAGACTGATCAACACGAACCTTACTAAAAACTTGTGGTGATCTCATTCCAACATCAATAAAGACTGATCAACACGAACCTTACTAAAAACTTGTGGTGATCTCATTCCAACATCAAAAAAGACTGATCAACACGAACCTTACTAAAAACTTGTGGTGATCTCATTCCAACATCAATAAAGACTGATCAACACGAACCCTACTAAAAACTTGTGGTGATCTCATTCCAACATCAATAAAGACTGATCAACACGAACCTTACTAAAAACTTGTGGTGATCTCATTCCAACATCAATAAAGACTGATCAACACGAACCTTACTAAAAACTTGTGGTGATCTCATTCCAACATCAATAAAGACTGATCAACACGAACCTTACTAAAAACTTGTGGTGATCTCATTCCAACATCAATAAAGACTGATCAACACGAACACTACTAAAAACTTGTGGTGATCTCATTCCAACATCAATAAAGACTGATCAACACGAACCTTACTAAAAAATTGTGGTGATCTCATTCCAACATCAATAAAGACTGATCAACACGAACCTTACTAAAAACTTGTGGTGATCTCATTCCAACATCAATAAAGACTGATCAACACGAACCCTACTAAAAACTTGTGGTGATCTCATTCCAACATCAATAAAGACTGATCAACACGAACCCTACTAAAAACTTGTGGTGATCTCATTCCAACATCAATAAAGACTGATCAACACGAACCTTACTAAAAACTTGTGGTGATCTCATTCCAACATCAACAAAGACTGATCAACACGAACCCTACTAAAAACTTGTGGTGATCTCATTCCAACATCAATAAAGACTGATCAACACGAACCCTACTAAAAACTTGTGGTGATCTCATTCCAACATCAATAAAGACTGATCAACACGAACCCTACTAAAAACTTGTGGTGATCACATTCCAAAATCAATAAAGACTGATCAACACGAACCCTACTAAAAACTTGTGGTGATCTCATTCCAACATCAATAAAGACTGATCAACACGAACCCTACTAAAAACTTGTGGTGATCTCATTCCAACATCAATAAAGACTGATCAACACGAACCCTACTAAAAACTTGTGGTGATCTCATTCCAACATCAATAAAGACTGATCAACACAAACCCTACTAAAAACTTGTGGTGATCACATTCCAACATCAATAAAGACTGATCAACACGAACCCTACTAAAAACTTGTGGTGATCTCATTCGAACATCAATAAAGACTGATCAACACGAACCCTACTAAAAACTTGTGGTGATCTCATTCCAACATCAATAAAGACTGATCAACACGAACCCTACTAAAAACTTGTGGTGATCTCATTCCAACATCAATAAAGACTGATCAACACGAACCTTACTAAAAACTTGTGGTGATCTCATTCCAACATCAATAAAGACTGATCAACACGAACCCTACTAAAAACTTGTGGTGATCTCATTCCAACATCAATTAAGACTGATCAACACGAACCCTACTAAAAACTTGTGGTGATCTCATTCCAACATCAATAAAGACTGATCAACACGAACCCTATTAAAAACTTACGGTGATCTCATTCCAGCATCAATAAAGACTGATCAACACGAACCCTACTAAAAACTTGTAATGATCTCATTCCAACATCAATAAAGACTGATCAACACGAACCCTACTAAAAACTTGTGGTGATCTCATTCCAACATCAATAAAGACTGATCAACACGAACCCTACTAAAAACTTGTGGTGATCTCATTCCAACATCAATAAAGACTGATCAACACGAACCCTACTAAAAACTTGTGGTGATCTCATTCCAACATCAATAAAGACCGATCAACACGAACCTTACTAAAAACTTGTGGTGATCTCATTCCAACATCAATAAAGACTGATCAACACGAACCTTACTAAAAACTTGTGGTGATCTCATTCCAACATCAATAAAGACTTGATCAACACGAACCTTACTAAAAACTTGTGGTGATCTCATTCCAACATCAATAAAGACTGATCAACACGAACCTTACTAAAAACTTGTGGTGATCTCATTCCAACATCAATAAAGACTGATCAACACGAACCTTACTAAAAACTTGTGGTGATCTCATTCCAACATCAATAAAGACTGATCAACACGAACCTTACTAAAAACTTGTGGTGATCTCATTCCAACATCAATAAAGACTGATCAACACGAACCCTACTAAAAACTTGTGGTGATCTCATTCCAACATCAATAAAGACTGATCAACACGAACCTTACTAAAAACTTGTGGTGATCTCATTCCAACATCAATAAAGACTGATCAACACGAACCTTACTAAAAACTTGTGGTGATCTCATTCCAACATCAATAAAGACTGATCAACACGAACCCTACTAAAAACTTGTGGTGATCTCATTCCAACATCAATAAAGACTGATCAACACGAACCTTACTAAAAAATTGTGGTGATCTCATTCCAACATCAATAAAGACTGATCAACACGAACCTTACTAAAAACTTGTGGTGATCTCATTCCAACATCAATAAAGACTGATCAACACGAACCCTACTAAAAACTTGTGGTGATCTCATTCCAACATCAATAAAGACTGATCAACACGAACCCTACTAAAAACTTGTGGTGATCTCATTCCAACATCAATAAAGACTGATCAACACGAACACTACTAAAAACTTGTGGTGATCTCATTCCAACATCAATAAAGACTGATCAACACGAACCCTACTAAAAACTTGAGGTGATCTCATTCCAACATCAATAAAGACTGATCAACACGAACCCTACTAAAAACTTGTGGTGATCTCATTCCAACATCAATAAAGACTGATCAACACGAACCCTACTAAAAACTTGTGGTGATCTCATTCCAACATCAATAAAGACTGATCAACACGAACCTTACTAAAAACTTGTGGTGATCTCATTCCAACATCAATAAAGACTGATCAACACGAACCTTACTAAAAACTTGTGGTGATCTCATTCCAACATCAATAAAGACTGATCAACACGAACCCTACTAAAAACTTGTGGTGATCTCATTCCAACATCAATAAAAAATATGCATAGGAGTCAAATAAGAACAGGACAAGAAGACGAGATCACATTGTAAACATAACTAACTACATGCCCCCAAAACAAAATCAAAAATGTAATGCTTTTTAAGCTGAAGTAGTATGTTTTCAATCAACCTTCAAAAATATGAAACAAACAATTGCTAATAAACAGATTATACATACAATAATCAAATTCCAAAACTATTTCCAACAACAATAGATATCTTCTGCTGTACTTGTCAAAACCTTTTGAAAGTTTGGTCATCAATGCTCTTCAGCTTCGTACGTAATTTGACGTTTTAACATTTTGAATGAAACTTGGAGAAGTGAAGTTGGTTATTTGCAAAGGTGATACTACATATTGATGGACGTTGTAAATAGAAGTTGAATATATGTGATTTTGTGTTCATACGTTTTGTGTGATACTTACTTGATGCATGTTGCAAAGTAATCTGTTGGTGACATTGTGTAATAAAGGGCCGTATGCATGTTGCATACTAATCTGTTAGTGACATTGTGAATAAATCGGTCTGATACATGTTGCATAGTGATTGCATAGTAACATTGTGAATATATATTTTGTTATGATACAGTGTGTTTATGCATTGTGAATGAGGTACTTCACCTTGTATTTTGATTTATGTGCATTGTGCTGTGTATATATTTTTCGTTCTTAACTCTTTTATGGATGTGTTGATTGTTTTGAATAGGACAACTGGTTGTGGTGAAAAAATGAGTTGAACACTTGAAATCCTGATTTATTCAGATACGGATTCATTGATCGCCCGGTTACACGTTACAGTAGGATAACTAACAAATAACAATATTATTATACATTATCTAAATCGATTCTGAATTAATCTAATACATATCTCATTACAAATGCTTTGTTTCAAACCACCTGTCATACAATATGCCTATAAAACCCTCTTATAAAAAATCCAGGCTCATCAATGACGCTCGTATAAAAAAATTAAAAAGTCAAATAAAATACGAAATGGAAGAGTCATTAAACATAAAAAGATTATTAAAGATAAAAAAAAGTATGTATCACCAAAACAATTTTATACTGATAGTTATTTTTGGTCTTGAGTAGGATGTTTCGGTATGCGCTTTTTATCTCATATATCCAAATAATTGAATGACATTTATAAGATCAAAGAAGTTGTTAAAAATCACGAGTGCAAACAGGGTTTTCCTGTTAAACTTGGTCACATATCAGCTCAATAGTAAGTACTTTGGTACAACACTTTCTATAATTGTACGTAGATAGATTTTAAAATTCTAAATAAACTAAGGTTGCAACTCCCTCAGATAAAGTTTACCTTATACTGATTTGGTTATTATTTAAGGGTTTTTTATTGTCATATAGCTATCCAACTGATTCGGTTCTTATACAGCCCTGGCTTTCAAACATTAAACGTCTTATGAAGTTAAATCTAGAAAAACGCCTTCGATTTGTAAATTATACGGGGAAATTTAAGTTGATTATTTGCTTTGAAATATAACTGTTAATATAAAATGATTGTTTACAGTCTCTTTGAGGTTTATTATTAATTCACATTCTTCAAGTTGCCAATTGATGATTTTGTTAACATTTTGTTGAAGTGTCTATCTGCTTTGTTTACCCACCGGTAGTCTAGATTCGGGACAACTCTTAAAAAAGCACGAAGATTTCAAAACGACCATTAGTCGGAGAAATACCCCAAAAAATAATATGACCAAATGATAAAAATAGACCAAGAAAATTCCGGAACATAAAACGTGACAAAAAATCAAATAACAGAATCATAAGTGGGATTCGGTGCTCAGGAAAGGTATTCGATTCCTGTTCTTATAATGTTGTTTTTTTGTACTATGTTATCCTGTCTGATCATTGTGTACCTAGCAGCTTTTTTAAGTGGTGAATTAAACATTTTTTTTAAAGCTAGCTAAATTTCTTACTTGTATGACAGTCGCTTAGAATTCCGTTATATTGACAACAATGTGTGAGAAAAACAAACAGACATAATAAGTAAAAATGTCATTGATTGGTGTACAGCAGTCAACATTGTGTTATAATCTTAATCACTACAAAAACAACTATGTCAACAAAGAAGAACAAAATGGCATATTTATGCTGCTCTATTTATAGACACATAAGCAAAACAAGACTTGTTTGGAATATAGGTTTTCTTACATGTTGATATCACATTAGCATATCTACTTTTAAGGCATAAACCTTTATCTTTTTTTTTCAAATGCATTAATATGAATTGTCAGCTATTTTTTTTTATTATTTAAAGAATGACGTCTGAATGGAGGGTAGTCAGTTTGACCTTAGTGATAATTTGGTATACTTTTATTAATTTGTTTTCAACTTTTACAAATATCATTCAACTAGAAACAAAACCTTTATCATGTGATAAAACTATATGAATAAAGGAAGTTCTTTTGTATACGTTAATTCTGAAATAACATATTTGGACTCATATATAACATATTTCAAAGCTAAAAAAAGAGCTTTGGTTTCTGGAAAAATTGTGGACCCATTTAATTTTATTGACAAGACTCCAATAGAAAACTTGCATCTTGGGTATTGCAAGTTTACCCTTGGCACTAACAAGAGTGCCTCAAATTTTGGTACAAGGAACGAATTGGGAAGACTGCCTATTGAATGTCATATAAAAACCCAAACTATTATGTATTTAGCAAGGCTTTTCACCTCAAATTTGAATCCCTTATTACATGAATCTTTTCAATTAACTAAAACTTTGGATTCTAGTGGCACCTATTCATAGTTCACTTTTGCAAAAGATATTCTTTCTGAATCTAACATTGATATAGATAGACTAAAAACCTGTGATAATTTAAAACAATTAAAAAATATTAAAAGCTATATTAAACCCCAAATAAACTCATACTACAACAACCTGTTGATAAATAAGTTAACATCTATTGATGATAAAAGTAAATTAAATTTTTATAAAGCACTTGAGCCAAATCTATTGATCAAACCTTACCTCTCTAACCCAAACTTTGAATTTAGAAAATTAATTACAAAACTTAGAATCAGTGACCATTCATTATTAATTGAAAAAGGGAGGCATTTTAAAATTCCTCGCGAAGAGAGACTTTGCAAAAAATGTAAAGTACTAGATGATGAGAAACATTTCCTAATAAATTGTTCTCATAATTCAAATATTAGATTAACATATTTTGATTGCATTAATAGAGAAAGTAATTTATTTGCTAATCTCACTGACAATGACAAAGTTATATATATACTTAACCCATCAACACCAACACAAGTGAATAAACTATGATCCTTTATAAAAAAGTCAATGGAACTGAGGACAGGGGACCCATTAATATTTACCTGAATTTGTGTATATATATTGAGTTACTTAGTTATTGTCTTTATTTGTTTTTGTTGTTGTTATATGTCACAACTGTAAAGTTTATATGGCAATAAAACTTTGAATTGAAATTGAATTGTTAATCAGACAGCAAAACAACCCCTTAATATTAAATCAAATGTAACAAGAAAATTCCGTCAGCCCTAATGATTTTTAAAAAGCTTTCTTTGATGAATTTTTAATCCATAGATCGACTATTTCAAATTAATCATTTTACATTTTTTCCAAAATCATTTAAACTTCTTCCGAATATTTTAATCAAAATAATATTAAACATTTTAAGACAAATTGAAAAGTTAAGATTGATTTTTAATGCGGTGAATTAAATGTACCTAAATATTCTATAGATATGTTTTTACCACTAAAATATTAACATTTTACGTTTCATTTCCATTCAAAGGAACCACACTGACATTATTATAATACATATATTTTAAGATTATATAACTAATCCGGTCGGTTCAAATAAGTCGCTGACTTTTGACTTGTACTGAATATCCGTGTCCAATTTCTAGGACAAGTAACAAAACACATCATTATTGTTTTCTAAATGAAATATTAGATAAATCTTATAGATTTCTCACACCATAATGTACGGTTTGAGACCAATTGTCGTACAACATGCCGTTAAAAGAACTCATAAAATGTACCAGATTACAATGATGTACAATAGACGCACGTTTCGTCCACAGAAGACACTTCAGTGACGCTAGAATAAAAAAATCAAAGGCCAAATATAGATAAAAAGCCATGAGGAACCAAAATTTTAAAAGGTTTTGCCAAATACAGCTATAATATTCTATACCTAGAGTATAAAACCGTCAGTATTTCGAATAATCAAAAGTTTAGTAAACAATGTTAACAGCTAATTTATAAATATGACCATATCAAACAAATTTAACGCTTTGTGGCTAGTAAATCTAACCTAAATATCATTCTACGGCATCCGCAAAGAGGGTGGGAGTGGACAAAGTATTCAAGAAGTTAGTACGTTCATAATAAATAAGAATTTGGTTGTTAAACAAATCAATATACGGGTTCACAAAACATTCAAAAAAGTTATCTCAGATACTAGGCTTATCATTTTGTACACTCGACACGCGTTTCGTCTAAAAAGAATCCTCCGTGACGCCCGAATAGACGAACCTCTATTTTGCTAAATACAGCGAAGCCCATACCACATCTTGATAATAAATGTTTGATTATAACTTGCATATATAGAATGTTTTGGTTTGTGCCTTAAAGATATTTCATGCAATTTTTTATAAGACGAAAGAAAGTTACATCATGCATAATTGCTTGTACCTTATAAATTTAACGGTTAAAGGAGTAGGTATTATGCCCCTATAGACGAAATTTAAAGTACATGCTTAAACGTTAACATTACGTGCAAATCAAACAGAACAATTGGTCTGTTACATTTTTTTTATTCCGGTTGTCAATCATTATTTATCGTTTCTATTGTCACAAGGGACCATCGATATGATAGTTTAGTTTATTCTCATTAAACCATGCAAATACAAAGGTTACAGAGAACTATGCTTTTTTAACATGTTCAGTTTGAAATTGATTACAAACGGCAGCATGATCAACCAGACAAAGACCGACACAAAATCTTCCCAGGAGTCAAATAATTAAATTACTTGCTCTTTCGAAATTGATAAACGTAATGCCTGCTTGACAAAATATGACACACTCGAAGTTTATAAAGCTCACCTTTAAATATTTTGATTTTATATGGAATGGAAAATCAGACCGAACTTAACTTAACAAACGTTAAGGTGGCATTTTAAAGGGTGGACTTAATTTGGTAAATCTTGCCACGTTATTACTGATGATATAAACATTATCCATAACAATTCTCTGTGGAATGTGTTATCATATTGGCTCTAAACCAAATATGAAGAACTTGATGATAAATAGTAATCAACTGCAGTTTTGATATCTTTATGTTAATGGAATATTATTTTATTTAAGGAATAACAGTACAGTCATTAAAAAGTTGCCGCCCTCAATTGGCGATTTGGTCTTCGCAAATGCAGTATTACTGGCGACAACTAAAATTGACGGCGCCAACTCTTCAACCTCAGTTTTGTTATAATTCCAAATCTAATCCATTACAAAAAGAAATAATACGTTAGAGCTTGAAAAAATGGTCGCATATGAAATAGAATAATATTCTGAAACTTGATAAATGATTTTGTCGCATAGACATCATGATTAAACGTTACGTCATACAGATAAGAAATTACAAAATGATGGTTATAACGTTAGTTCAACGATTCAAATTAGGATACAATTTCATTCAAATGGCATGTTTTGAGTTTACAAAAATTTACAAAAATTGTGAAAAATTTACTTTAAAGGGCAATAACTCCCGAAGGGGTCAATTGACAATTTTGATCATGTTTGACTTATTTGTAGAGCTTACTTTGCTGAACAATTTTGCTGTTTACAGTTTATCTCTATATATTATAAATTCAAGATAATAACCAAAAACTGCAAAATTTCCTTAAAATTAAAAATTCAGGGCAGCAACCCAACAACGGGTTGTTTGATGCATCTGGAAATTTCAGGGCAGATAGATGTTGACCAGTTGAACAATTTTACTCCTCCTTAGATTTGCTCTAAATGCTTCAATTTCAAAGATATAAGCAAAAAACTGCATTTTACCCTCATATTCTATTTTTAGCCATGGCGGCAAACTTGATTGATGGGTGGGATCATCGGATACATTTTTTAAATAGATACCCTATGGATGATTTAGGCCAAGTTTGGTTTAATTTGGTCCAGTAGTTTTAGAAGAGAACTTTTTGAAAAGATTACAAAAATTTACGAAAAATTGTGAAAAATTTACTTTAATGGCAAAAACTCCAGAAGGGGTCAATTGACAATTTTGATCATTTACTTATTTGTAGATCTTACTTTGCTGAACAGTTTTGCTGTTTACAGTTTATCTCTATCTATTATAATATTCAAGATAATAACCAAAAACTGCAAAATTTCAAACAATTGCTAATAAACAGATTATACATACAATAATCAAATTCAAACGACCATTTAATTTTCATTATGTTCAACTGGTCGGGAGGATTTCAATATGAATATGCTGGCATGCTTAAAAAACTGAAAATGTATGCTATTGTAAAAATTCACTTTTCATTATCCTGCATTAAAACATACGGAATATAGTTGTGTACTAGAAGGAAAGTAGGATTCGGAAACAATATGCCTGCCAGTCAACAGTTAAAAATAAATATTTCGTTCCAAAACTATTTCCACCAACAATAGATATCTTCTGCTGTACTTGTCAAAACCTTTTGAAAGTTTGGTCATCAATGCTCATCAGCTTCGTACGTAATTTGACGTTTTAACATTTTGAATGAAACTTGGAGAAGTGAAGCTGGGTCTGTTAATTTACTATAATTCCTGTTACCCATGATGCTCTATTTTGTTTATTCCCTTGTTCACAATAATATATTTTCCCCTTAAAAATATCTTATTGTTAAGTAAATAAATTTAGACAAAACTTTGTAAACTATTCCATTTTTTGAATCATTCACTACAATTAGGTCACCGACTTTTGACTTTTACAAAATATCATTGTCCCATATGTAGTGTTACGAAAATCGGTCATAGTTCATTTATTTTGATGTGAAACACCAGTTTTCTTTCCCTATTAATTGTGTTTCTATATGTATTAGTTTCTCCAGAGTTGGAGCACCATCTATTACTTAAAACACCCCTAAATGGTATAGTCTTGATTTTCGCCCCTTTAAGTTTAATGGACTGATCCAGATGGGAGTATATAAACCAGCTCAAGACAGTGAAACTGTGTCCGTTTTATGTTGACCGTTGAAGTGATAACATCTGGGATTATTTTCCAACTGGTAGGTAGAGTGAATTTAGTGATTCCAAAGGATGTATATATAAATAGTGTTCGGATTTATATGTGAATATTGCAATAGTGATTGTGATACAATGTATAAAGTGAAACTTATATATGTAATAAGTTATTGTATTAGTGAGAATACAAGGTGTATACTTGGTGGTGTTGCAAGTTGTACTATGTGGAAGTGTGAATACTTCATAGATTTGTATTAGTGAGAATACAAGGTGTTTACTTGCTGGTGTTGCAAGTTGTAATATTGTAGAAGTGTATTAGTGAAAGTGCACTGTGTTAAACCTTACCAGTTTGGATAATATTCATTGTGTGGAAACTCAAAGGGATAGTTAGTGCGTGAGTTCAGTGCGTGTGTTTATAGATATATTCTTTGTGCATTGAAGGATTTGTGAAACTGTAATTGTGTCCTTGTGTTATTGTGGTTATTTGCAGACTAAAAAGGTGATACTACATATTGATTGACGTTGTAAATAGAAGTTGAATATATGTGATTTTGTGTTCATACGTTTTGTGTGATACTTACTTGATGCATGTTGCAAAGTAATCTGTTGGTGACATTGTGTAATAAAGGGCCGTATGCATGTTGCATACTAATCTGTTAGTGATATTGTGAATAAATCGGTCTGATACATAATGCATAGTGATTTCATAGTAACATTGTGAATATATATTTTGTTATGATACAGTGTGTTTATGCATTGTGAATGAGGTACTTCACCTTGTATTTTGATTTATGTGCATTGTGCTGTGTATATATTTTTCGTTGTGAATTCTTTTATGGATGTGTTGATTGTTTTGAATAGGACAACTGGTTGTGGTGAAAAATGAGTTGAACACTTGAAATCCTGATTTATTCAGATACGGATTCATTGATCGCCCGGTTACACGTTACAGTAGGATAACTAACAAATAACAATATTATTATACATTATCTAAATCGATTCTGAATTTATCTAATACATATCTCATTACAAATGCTTTGTTTCAAACCACCTGTCATACAATATGCCTATAAAATTCTCTTATACAAAAAAACCAGGCTCATCAATGACGCTCGTATAAAAAAAATAAAAAGTCAAATAAAATACGAAATGGAAGAGACATTACACATAAAAAGATTATTAAAGATAAAAAAAAGTATGTATCACCAAAACAATTTTATACTGATAGTTATTTTTGGTCTTGAGTAGGATGTTTCGGTATGCACTTTTTATCTCATATATCCAAATAATTGAATGACATTTATAAGATCAAAGAAGTTGTTAAAAATCACGAGTGCAAACAGGGTTTTCCTGTTAAACTTGGTCACATATCAGCTCAATAGTAAGTACTTTGGTACAACACTTTCTATAATTGTACGTAGATAGATTTTAAAATTCTAAATAAACTAAGGTTGCAACTCCCTCAGATAAAGTTTACCTTATACTGATTTGGTTATTATTTAAGGGTTTTTTATTGTCATATAGCTATCCAACTGATTCGGTTCTTATACAGCCCTGGCTTTCAAACATTAAACGCCTCGGATTTGTAAATTATACGAGGAAATTTCAGATGATGATTTGCTTTGAAATATAACTCTTAAAATAAAATGATTGTTTACAATCTCTTTGAGGTTTATTATTAATTCACATTCTTCAAGTTGCAAATTGATGATTTTGTTTACATTTTGTTGAAGTGTCTATCTGCTTTGTTTACCCACCGGTAGTCTAGATTCGGGACAACTCTTAAAAAAGCACGAAGAATTCAAAACGACCATTAGTCGGAGAAATACCCCAAAAAATAATATGACCAAATGATAAAAATAGACCAAGAAAATTCCGGCACATAAAACGTGACAAAAAATCAAATAACAGAATCATGAGTGGGATTCGGTGCTCAGGAAAGGTATTCGATTCCTGTTCTTATAATGTTGTTTTTTTGTACTATGTTATCCTGTCTGATCATTGTGTACCTAGCAGCTTTTTTAAGTGGTGAATTAATTATTTTTTTTAAAGCTAGCTAAATTTCTTACTTGTATGACAGTCGCTTAGAATTCCGTTATATTGAAAACATTGTGTGAGAAAAACAAACAGACATAATAAGTAAAAATGTCATTAATTGGTGTACAGCAGTCAACATTGTGCTATAATCTTAATCACTATAAAACAACTATGTCAACAAAGAAGAACAAAATGGCATATTTATGCTCAATTTATAGACACATAAGCAAAACAAGACTTGTTTGGAATATAGGTTTTCTTACATGTTGATATCACATTAGCATATCTACTTTTAAGGCATAAACCTTTATCTTTTTTTTTCAAATGCATTAATATGAATTGTCAGCTATTTTTTTTATTATTTAAATAATGACGTCTGAATGGAGGGTACTCAGTTTGACCTTAGTGATAATTTGGTATACTTTTATTAATTTGTTTTCAACTTTTACAAATATCATTCAACTAGAAACAAAACCTTTATCATGTGAAAAAACTATATGAATAAAGGAAGTTCTTTTGTATACGTTAATCAGACAGCAAAACAACCCTTAATATTAAATCAAATGTAACAAGAAAATTCCGTCAGCCCTAATGATTTTTAAAAAGCTTTCTTTGATGAGTTTTTTTATCCATAGATCAACTATTTCAAATTAATCATTTTACATTTTTTCCAAAATCATTTGAACTTCTTCCGAATATTTTAATCAAAATAATATTAAACATTTTAAGACAAATTGAAAAGTTAAGATTGATTTTTAATGCGGTGAATTAAATGTACCGAAATATTCTATAGATATGTTTTTACCACTAAAATATTAACATTTTACGTTTCATTTCCATTCAAAGGAACCACACTGACATTATTATAATACATATATTTTAAGATTATATAACTAATCCGGTCGGTTCAAATAAGTCGCTGACTTTTGACTTGTACTGAATATCCGTGTCCAATTTCTAGGACAAGTAACAAAACACATCATTATTGTTTTCTAAATGAAATATTAGATAAATCTTATAGATTTCTCACACCATAATGTACGGTTTGAGACCAATTGTCGTACAACATGCCGTTAAAAGAACTCATAAAATGTACCAGATTACAATAATGATGTACAATAGACGCACGTTTCGTCCACAGAAGACTCTTCAGTGACGCTAGAATAAAAAAATCAAAGGCCAAATATAGCTAAAAAGCCATGAGGAACCAAAATTTTAAAAGGTTTTGCCAAATACAGCTATAATATTCTATACCTAGAGTATAAGACCGTTAGTATTTCGAATAATCAAAAGTTTTGTTAACCATGTTAACAGCTAATTTATAAATATGACCATATCAAACAAATTTAACGCTTTGTAGCTAGAAAATCTAACCTAAATATCATTCTACGGCATCCGCAAAGAGGGTGGGAGTGGACAAAGTATTCAAGAAGTTAGTACGTTCATAATAAATAAGAATTTGGTTGTTAAACAAATCAATATACGGGTTCACAAAACATGCAAAAAAGTTATCTCAGATACTAGGCTTATCATTTTGTACACTCGACACGCGTTTCGTCTAAAAAGAATCCTCCGTGACGCCCGAATAGACGAACCTCTATTTTGCTCAATACAGCGAAGCCCATACCACATCTTGATAATAAATGTTTGATTAGAACTTGCATATATAGAATGTTTTGGTTCATGCAATTTTTTATAAGACGAAAGAAAGTTACATCATGCATAATTGCTTGTGCCTTATAAATTTAACGGGTAAAGGAGTAAGTATTATGCCCCTATAGACGAAATTTAAAAGTACATGCTTAAACGTTAACATTACGTGCAAATCAAACAGAACAATTGGCCTGTTACATTTTTTTTTATTCCGGTTGTCAATCATTATTTATCGTTTCTATTGTCACAAGGGACCATCGATATGATAGTTTAGTTTATTCTCATTAAACCATGCAAATACAAAAGTTACAGAGAAATATGCTTTTTTAACATGTTCAGTTTGAAATTGATTACACACGGCAGCATGATCAAACAGACAAAGACCGACACAAAATCTTCGCAGAAAGTCAAATAATTAAATTACTTGCTCTTTCGAAATTGATAAAGGTAATGCCTGCTTGACAGAATATAACACACTCGAAGTTTATAAAGCTCACCTCTAAATATTTTGATTTTATATGGAATGGAAAATCAGACCGAACTAAACTTTACAAACGTTAAGGTGGCATTTTAAAGGGTGGACTTAATGTGGTAAATCTTGCCACGATATTACTGATGATATAAACATTGTCCATAACAATTCTCTGTGGAATGTGTTATCATATTGACTCTAAACCAAATATGAAGAACTTGATGATAAATAGTAATCAACTGCAGTTTTGATATCTGTATGTTAATGGAATATTATTTTATTTAAGGAATAACAGTACAGTCATTAAAAAGTTGCCGCCCTCAATTGGCGATTTGGTCTTCGCAAATGCAGTTTTACTGGCGACGACTAAAATTGACGGCGCCAACTCTTCAACCTCAGTTTTGTTATAATTCCAAATTTAATCCATTACAAAAAGAAATAATACGTTAGAGCTTGAAAAAAATGGTCGCATATGAAATAGAATAATATTCTGAAACTTGATAAATGATTTTGTCACATAGACATCATGATTAAACGTGACGTCATGCAGATAAGAAATTACAAACTGATGGCTATAACGTTAGTTCAACGATTCAAATTAGGATACAATTTCATTCAAATGGCATGTTTTAAGTTTACAAAAATTTACAAAAATTGTAAAAAAAAATACTTTAATAGGCAATAACTACAGAAGGGGTCAATTGACAATTTTGATCATGTTTGACTTATTTGTAAGGCTTACTTTGCTGAACAATTTTGCTGTTTACAGTTTATCTCTATATATTATAAATTCAAGATAATAACCAAAAACTGCAAAATTTCCTTAAAATTAAAAATTCAGGGCAGCAACCCAACAACGGGTTGTTTGATGCATCTGGAAATTTCAAGGCAGATAGATGTTGACCAGTTGAACAATTTTACTCTTCTTCGATTTGCTCTAAATGCTTCAGTTTCAGAGATATAAGCAAAAAACTGCATTTTACCCCCATATTCTATATTTAGCCATGGCGGCAAACTTGATTGATGGGTGGGATCATCGGATACATTTTTTTAAATAGATATGATTTAGGCCAAGTTTGGTTTAATTTGGTCCAGTAGTTTCAGAAGAGAACTTTTTTTGTAAAAGATTACAAAAATTTACGAAAAATTGTGAAAAATTGACTTTAAGGCGAAGTGTACGTAATTGCACGCCCCTAGCGGAATACGGGATTAATAACGTTCGACGTTAGTTACGCAAGTTATCTCCCTTACTCCAAGAAAGGACACACGAAAGAGAAAAGACGTGCGGTCTATCATAAATCCAACAAGCACGCCCGTGCTGTCTTAAAAAACCTAATCATGAGAAATTATCTAAATTACTCCATTTAGAAATCAAAGCATTCTATTGTTTCGTGCAGCCTGACTTTAATACTAGTTGATTTTTTTGGTTTCAGACGCATGGGACATGAAAGGCATTTCGTGTAAAAACTTATGATATCAACAGATTGTAAAAACGCCTCACAACAGAATTATAAATAAATAAACATGTGACGATTCTACTTCTATTATTAATTATCTAATTATAAAAATTAAACCTGAATTGACCCAACAATATCGTTTTAAAAGCCGTAGTTTTGAAAAAAAACCACACAGTACTCGACATAAAGTTTTAGGTTACCGAACAATTAATGAATGACATGTGAAATTAATTATTAGATTAAAAAAAAACGTTGACATGTTCGTATTTTGTGCTAATGAAAATTTTAGGACATGTTTTATATCAATTTAGAAAATAAGACGATACCAAGAGAATATAATTTGACGACTAGTCTAGGGCAACATTTACAAGTCGGAAGAACAAAGACGAAAGTTAACAAATTAGGCCCCAAAATAAACTCATAGTAAACTAAAAAGTGATCACTCTAAACATTTATCTTAGAATAAGTAAAAACTATGTCATTCAACTTCCAGTTTTTTACTTTTTATACATGTGCAGAAAATAAATAGTTGTCTTCTATTTCGTCCGAAATTTATTGGAAAACTGAATCTAAATTTAGAACCAAATTGAAATTGAAAGTACAAATACACAGGATTTATGTAGATCTATCATGTGTATGATAAAAATATAACACTTCATTTCTTCTTTTTCAAATTCCAATTTCGAAGAGATAGCAACAATTGTTTTCTTTTCTAGGTCTAGATCTCAATTCAAGATTATGAACGAGTAGAAAATATCATTACGGTTAAAGAAAAGAGGCCAGGAAAGTTTTGTGGCACTTGTAACTGTAATTTAATGTTTAGTGGAATGAGAGATGAAATAAGTTCAGACTTTCTATACATTTCGATAGCATTTTAAAAAGATTTTTTTTTAATTTAACGGAAGTCTAATGCAAGGAATGCATATAAACGACATCAATGATTATCCAGGAAGATATCGCAATCAGTCAGCCCTATGCTTTCACTTAGTTCATGATAATAGATCATAATACAAGAATTGAGAAGCCAGTGGTGTACTAGCAGGGGCGGATCCAGCCATTAAAAAAAAGGTGGGCCCAATCCAGGACAAAGGATATTACTTTTCTTATTATCAACATTGACCCTTCCTCCCAAAAAAAAATGTATCCGATAAAAATGGTTGAATATAAATCATTTCAAACTCCAAAGATTTGTATTATTGGACTAATAGTTTACTGGTTCACTGCATGAAATGATACGTTTACAAAATTTATTCTCATATTAAATTTCTAGTTTTAAATTTAACTTCTGATTTACGAAGAATTATTTAAGTAGTTTATGAAAATTTAATGCTTTTGTTAAATTTCAAATTTTATTGAGTTTAATTCCGATTAATGGGTTTTTAAATTTGTTAATTATTTGAAAAATAATACAAGTTTAAATTTGTTATTTAAAAGATTTAATTCTAGTTTACCCTCATTAAACTTTTAGTTTACAGATAGGTTTATATTTTAACAAAAGTACTAATATAAGACAATTTAATTGAATTTAAATTGGATTAAGTAACAAGATTATACGAATGTATTTTTTTCAATAAATTTGAAATTTAATGCCAGTTTTCGTAGCGTGTTTAACGTTGTTATTCACTTTGGTTCAAGTCTTTTACTTCACAGCATGGTATTTGTTTTTCGTAACTATTTTTTTCATGAATAAGGCTGTTGATTTTCTCGTTGGAAATTTTTGGCATTTTTCATATCGGGGTTTTTGTGGCCTACACATTATGTTTTTGTTGAAAAGAATTTGGTTGTTAATAGTTATTGCTGACATCGACTTCATTTAACCAGTGTCGGGTAGTTGACTCATTGGATGTCATACCACATCTCCTTATTGTTTTATATGAAATAAATAGGAAAGCCGTGCATTTGCATTATGCAGAGGCTATATTCGTACGGCACTCTGCAAGGTAAACCCGTGTAGCAATACAGTATGGATAATCTCCGTGCATTACACTGAGTACATTCTTGTAACATTTTATTAGGTAAATTTATAAAGCATCGAACATGATAATTATCATAAGGTCGCATTCTTATATAATTAATTTTACACCAGTTAATTTAAAGCGTTACTCTATATTCATCGCTATTTAAAGATTTCCCCTACACAAATGTTATTTCATAACACTGCATGGGTATGTTACGGTTGTTATTGCACTGACTAGGTACGTCGATCTCAAAAGAATCACATAAGGTGTAAGGTTTTCCTTTTGAATATACATGTATGAAATATCTGCGACTGGTAGTTATACCAAATACTCCGATCTTTTTTTTTTCTAAATGTATATATAAGCGAGTCCTTCTTTTTAACCTCATTGCGGTCTAAAAAAAATCTGAAGATAAAATGAAATGAAGCGCTTTTCTGGATTAACCTAGATAAGGGACACTAAAGGCAGAACATTTTAAAGCCACGAATGTATAAAAACTAAAATAGTTGAAGAACCATAGTATGCATTATGCTTATTGTTTAAATCCGTGTTACCCCAAGGGTGACTGGGGGAACGAAATATGGTCGCATGGTTTTCTCCCGACCGGCAGTAAAACATTTGCCGAAGAGGAGCGTCCGTTTGGCTGTGCAGGATTTATTAAGCTCCCAGTCATGTCCAGTCAGAATGGGAAAGCTAAATCCGATGCCTCGTGTAAAGAGAGTGTCACACTCTATACCCGTTAAAAAACATTGCAACAACTATAATTTAAGGGTTGAATATGTGGACTGTTGCACGCGGCAAAATTTCTGTCCCTATCCAATATACATGTTCTCTCATTTTCTAGTGGCACTCCAAATTTCCCAGACCATCATCCCGGATGGCCTCTGTTATGAACAAAAATTCCTATTGTATTTATTATTAACGTGTTCTCGTCCTGAACATGCATGACATATTTGCCACTGGACGTTAAGCAACCAACAATCAATCAATTTATCAATTTAAATCCTTAAATGTGTTTTTTTTTACAAATAATGCATGGACAAACAAATATTTTCTTATGTTACTAAAACTTCATTTAGCAAACATTACATCATTCTTTGTCATTTAGTTAAAGAAAAGGGAAAGTGATCGAGATTGGAATTTTTTGGCAGAGATGCGTCTTTAGCATGTGTGTTAACATGACTACTCAAATAGGTTTATGATGTAGCCTATATTGTGTGCAAATCCTTGAGATTAACAACATGCAGAAACGACGAACATGAAAATATGCAGAAAATAGGTCTACTTTTTTAAATACAAACATACAGAAGTAAGATTGAAAACGAGGTGTATACCCGATCTTAGTATTAAAGCCGATCAATTAATTCTGACAACACTGTGTTAACCGGGACAAATTTAAACTCGATATTTGATTCATAAAAGAATTAAACAATCCATGCCAGCATTGAAAAAGGTTCGGAAATCACTCTAATATAGAATAGATGAAATTAGAGTCTACGGCAAATTTCTTTCATTTGCGGTAAATTAATTTACAAACTTGCATTTTCTTTTGCGACAGAAATATTCTTTAACATTAGTTAGTTTATTTCCTTATCAAATTATAGCGTAAGATCATTTGTAACACATAGGAAGATAGGTAATACACACGAACGCCATTGCTACGGCATTGGACGGTATAATAGAGTTTCGACGTAGAAGTTGTGGCGACGTTACTGCAGACAATTACGTCGCCAGATAATTTCAATGTTCCGGCCAAAAACTTAACTTCAACAGAGAGTAGCGTAAAAACTAATACGGTTGCTAAGGACTTTCTTTGCACCGATGGATTCGTCTTTCATTTTTAAATCGTATATCAATTTTAGGAAAAAAATCCATTGTCCAACAAAATATAAAATCTTGATAATGTAAAAATATCTGCTAATTTTGATGATTTTCCCTATATATCCTTTGCAATTTTGGTGTATCGTGTAGTTAATTTCAACGGCTCGTATCTCAAAAACGAAAACGGTTACCCCCTTTTTTTATTTCATTTTCTGGTGTAATTTTACAAGCAGAATTCGTATGTGAAATTTAAAAAAAATCCATTGTGAAGTTTAATTACGTTCACTTCGCCTTGAGGGCAAAAACTCCAGAAGGGGTCAAGTGACAATTTTGATCATTTACTAATTTGTAGATCTTACTTTGCTGAACAATTTTGCTGTTTACAGTTTATCTCTATCTATTATAATATTCAAGATAATAACCAAAAACTGCAAAATTTCCCTAAAATTACCAATTCAGGGGCAGCAACCCAACAACGTCTGATGCGTCTGAAAATTGTAGGGTAGATATAACTTGACCTGATGAATTTTTGTACCCAATCAGATTTGCTCTAAATGCTTTAGTTTCAGAGATATAAGCCAAAAACTGCATTTTACCCCATTTTTTATTTTTAGCCATGACGGCCATCTTGGTTGATGGGTGGGGTCATCGGATACATTTTTTGAACTAGATACCCTAAGGACGATTTAGGTAAAGTTTGGTTTAATTTGTCCCAGTAGTTTCAGAGGAGAAGATTTTTGTAAAAGTTAACGGACGACGACGACGGACGACGGACGCCAAATGATGAGAAAAGCTCGCCCTTTTGGGCCAAGTGAGATAAAAAGGGATAACAGGAATCGCCTAATACCACACGTAACAACAGATCATCTAAACCAACAACTCCACACTTCTCCGAAAAAAAAAGACAAATAAAAAAGAACAACACATGGTCTAGACAGCACGACCTTAAAATATAGATTACATTTGTCCATTAAATTATGTTTCATTTTTTCAATGTACAAAGTAAAGCTTATTTTGATAAGAGGTAAGACAAGTTTGTCGAATTTTAAATCTCGAAATTCCGTTTTCGATAATCAAAACTACTGAAAAATGCATGGATCGCACGAACTGTAAAAAAAGTATGACTCTTGGTGTGCATGCATTACCCGCCATGCGAATGTTAATCAGTCAAAATGACACGATAGGGAGAAAGGATACACATTTAAAGTTCAGTCGTTTTTTTCCACGTCTAGCGTACAAAATTAAAAGCCTGCAATAGTATTATTAATGATTTTTAATGATTTTTATCACCTCATCTCATTCGAAGAATCTCTTTATTACTACAAATTTATTCTATTAAATATGCTAACTACCTATCTATATAGTAAACAGTTCTAGATGAACAACTATAGGTAAAATACATTATTTGAACTGGATTAAACGGATTAAATGGAAAACAACTTGAGGAAGGACTGTAAATGTAATGATTCTATATGTAGGAGTTTGTAACTTTAAAAGATTCATCGTGTGCCAAATGACAACAACGTCCAGTCCATAACATACAATTTCTTAACAACTGTTTTGTTAGGAGGTACGTCTAAGATAAGGGACATACATATCAACAATCACATATACATTTAATTTGTTTCAACCATTTTCGAAGTTAAATTCTGAGATACACATAGTTTTTAAATAATGTTCACATGATTGCTCATCGTGCATTAATGAATCTGACTTTTACAGATGCTTCAATGATTTAAAGATTTATTTCCTTTATTCAAGTCAGCATTTAGCAACATAATCATTATGCTAATTTTTTTAATTATTTTAACTTTTGTTTCTTTGAAGAATTTTGTCAGTACCTAGCTATGCTGATGTCGACAATGAGAAGAAATTTTAAGGACTTTTATAACACAGTATGTGGTACTGCAGACCAGAGAATTTTGTTGATTTGTAGGTTATCTTACTCAGGTGTCGATAAACAAGGTATCGATGCATGTTATCAGCAATGCTTCACTTGTGCTCCACTTGTACAACGATAATGATTGCAAACTGCCATTTGATAAATATGTTGCATTATTTTAAAACTTATTTGAACATTGCGCTAAATTCGGGAATGGCTTAGTTTAGAAAAGAATGAACAAATACATGTACAGTTCATTATATTTGATAATCAGATTTATCTGTTTCTTCTGTGGTCTTCATGTATCTTTTTATTACGAGTTTTTATTTGAAATTATTAAACTGTCGTAGCTCAAGAATTAGGATGTTTAAAAACTGCCTTTCCCATCCTTTAATATAAACTGGCAACGCCATGGCTAAACGAAAAAGATCAACAAACCAACAACAATACACAAATCACAACATAGAAAACTAAAGACTGAGCAACACGAACCCCACCCATACTCGGGGTGATCTCAGGTGCTCCGGAAGGGTAAGCAGATCCTGCTCCACGTGTGGCACCAGTCGTGTTGTTCATGCAGGTACAAACCGGTGATAAGTCTAATTGGGTAGATCACATTCCTTAAAACATATCATAACTGCAAAAAGTGATTATGTAATCTGATTTGTTTCCCTGGTCTTTTATTCATAATAATAGCTGTAATGTTTCTTTTACACTGGACGTTAAGCAACTAACAATCAATCAACGTAATGTTTCTTGCTCGGCGTTATAAATGGATACCTTTTTTTAAACATGAGGCAGCGAACAACTAAACTTGGTTTTAAGAAGTTTTTGAAAAATGTCTTATTTTGGTGGATTCCAGTTGCACGAAATGGCTGACACTTTGTCCAGGTGACCTACAATGATCTTACATGTTTTTAACTGATTATTTCATGGTTGTTGTTCACCGTACACGTCAACCCAATACAAATTGATTGATCTGATTTGAGACCTAAAGGCCTTTAAACTCCATTGAATCTAAATACCACAGACAATCCCCAAAAAATATGTAGACTATATGTCTACAAGACAACATGTTCAACTCCTACTATGACATTATGTGAACCGCGACATTTGGGTTAAACCCTAATTTGGAATATAAATCCTTAAAATGTCACATCATAGAAAAAAATCCTATTGATATGTTCATTGTACACTACCGCGCCAGTACGTTAACTATAACCTAAGACTGGATGGACAAATGGACTGACACATAAACCTGCAAAATAAATGCCCCCTAATGTTTAACTTCTAGAGTTTGATTAAAACCCTTAATTCAAAGCTCGTTATAAAAAAACCTGTAACTTGCATATGGGCAGGGCCTTCATAGTCTACCGATTCTTCCATGTAATTAGAACCGCCTCGGTGGTCTCATGGTAACTTGAGTGTGGGGGGTCACGGGTTTGAACGCCGACCGGGTCAAACCAAAAACTAAAATTGGCATTTGTTGCTTCTTCGCTAATCACGAGGCATTATAGAGTAAGAGCAACGCCTGCTCGGCTCGGAGTCAGAATAAAATGTCCGGGAAGGGTGACGTGTCTTCCCGCGAACTGTTACCCTGTGAACTAGCACGTTAAAAATCCAGTTCAGCGTGTAAGATTTATAATCATATCAAATCAACATGTTATCGTCCTGAATATGCATTAAATTTGCCGCTGGACGTTAAGCAACCATCCATCATCATCATCCTTGCAATTACAATCCATTAGATTAAATACAAATTGGTTAATATTACAATGTTTTGCAATGGCTCTATTCGATTATCACAGTTCATTACTTTGGGAAATCTAATAATGTATGTAAATGTCAATGAACTTACATTTGAACTATTCCAGATAACTGTCTTATATTTGAAGTATTCCAGATAGTTTTAAAAGGACCCTGTTGGTAAAAAGATATTTATATTCTGAAGACAAGTACATCCTAAAATAAGAAAAAAAGTAAAATAACAAAAATACCGAACTCAAAGGAAAATTCTAAACGGAAAGTCCCTTATCAAATGACAAAATCAAAAGCTCAAACACATCAAACACATCAAACGATATTCCAGACTTTGTACAGACATTACCTTATGTAGAAAATGGCAAAATGGTGAATTAAACTTGGTTTTATAGCTAGCTAAACCACTCACTTGTATAACAGTGGCATCAAATTCCATTATATTGACAACAAAGTGTGAACAAAACAAACAGACATAATAGGTAAAAATATCAAAAATTGAGGTACAGCAGTCAAGCGTTTATAACAAAATATGCATTAATTATTAAATCTGTTAATCGGTCATATTTTTTTTATATTTACCTCAATATTTAAGAGTGATTTCTTTATTTCAGTCTACATGTAACATGTGGTTAGAATCAGAGTTGAAAGTTACGCAATCTGTTTCGAAATATGGATTTACAGGTATAAATAAATTTAAATTTATTTAATAGATACCATATACAAAAGGTATTTGTAGGATTAATACTGATACAAATAGTGTACACATTTAGATAAGAAACTAGTACATCTGATGAGCCAAATATTTCAGCTACGACATTGAGTTTCAACTATCTTTGACAGAATTCTAGAAATTACATTACATTGACAAAATACTAGTAGACAGCCTAAATATTATTGAGATTTACCCTTTTCCTGATTATTGTACCCACGAATTGTCACTCTACACTGAATGACTCGTTTCCCTGTACTTTGTAAGTATTTTTCTTGCAATTTCTAAAATCAGTTGACCAAGAGTTGAAATAGTGATCCCACACTTTCTTCATTACTGGTGGATAAGGTTGAAAAGTGCCAGCGTACTGAGATAGTTCTTGATCCCAGTCAAACTGATTGTGACACGTGATTCGTCGATTGGCAGCATCGTATCCAATTATCTTTTGCATTTCTTCGTCATTCGGAAATTTTGCTTTGTTTTCTAACATCGAACGAATAAAGAGTGATTCGTGATCACTCATCTTGAAAAACGACACCTGCCGTGGTATTCCCATAAAAAACAATGTTCGCCACTCAGCTGGAAATATATATTTAAAGAAGTTGCAGACATCACAATTTTTCCCGATCTTGACTATTCCTTCGGGTAAGAATTTGAATTCGTGTTGATATCCAGTGCAATAGATAACAGCATCGACGTCCAGTTCTTCGACATTTTCTAGTATGTCGGATGACTTGGTGAACCGTTTAAACGACGGAATTCTCTATTATGTTATCTGGTAGGATTGTTGGTGCTTTTGTCCAATTATGGCAAAGATAAACCTGCAAAATTAAAGCTGAATACAACATGAACATGGAAGGTAAATAATACGCAATTGATTTTCGTTGTAAGTAGAGAATTTAATGTGACGTTTAAAAGATATATTATTTGTTTTTTTGAATTTAGAAAAAGGGTTCTTTTCGGTATCATAATACGGTTGATTTGGTAAACCGATTAAACGACGAACGTTTCTCTGTTATATTATTTGGTAGGATTGTTGGTGCTTTTGTCCAATTATGGCAAGGATAAACCTGTAAAATTAAAGCTGAACTGTTATTACAAACAAAAACAAATAAAGTAATTGATATCCGTTGTTACTTTCAATGAGGTATAAATCGGACGTACAAACATCATCTTTTCTTTCAGTTTAAAAATAGGGAAAAGAAATGTATTTTTCTAGAAAGTTATTTTTTAAAAGAGAGGCGAAAGATATCATTAGGACATTCAAACTCATAACTCGGAATAAAATGCCTAAAAATGAAAAAGACAAACAATAGAGCACAAAACCACGACAAATAAACTAAAAACTTAGCACAAGGAATCCCGCCAAAAACTTGGGGTGATCTAATGTGCTCCTTTGAACCTATGTGTGTGCCAAATGCAAATTTTGGTGAAAGCATAAGAGTGACTTAACAGTAATAGGTAGAAAAGAACAAATAATGTATCTGAAATACGTAAAAGAAAACTGTAAAACAATAAATTGGGGCAAACATCAGGATTTTTTTCTGTTTAATAAATAGTTTTTGTTAATAGGCTTTTAGTTACGCAATTGAAGAATGAGATGGTTAGATATCCCATACTTGTAAACTATGTCAAATTGATGCAGTCATTTTTGTATATTACTGAAATATATTGGAGTTTTATATGCTCTATTTCTGTGTCCCTCCCCCCAGTTTGGAGGGTTTCTGTTTTTGATGTGTTTTGTCATTTGATTTTGCCATGTGATTATGAACTTTCAGATTTGATTTACCTCTGAGTTCAGTATTTTTGTGATTTTACCTTTTTTTACTGTAAGATAAACCTTAAATGAAATCTAGTACCCTAAGAAATTTCTAATGATTGTGAAGTGTTAACAATTCGAAATCTTTGATTTTGTTTGCAGAAATTGTTCGGTGCCTAAATATCCGGAAGTAGAAAACCAGGAGGAATTCGAAGGGCTTTTATTACACAGTATGTGGTACCGTAGACCAGAAAATTTTGTAGATCTGAAGGTTGCCTTACTTGGATGTCGGTATACAGGGATAGATCTTGCTTTTGAACTATCAAAGTTTGCTAAGAAAGTAAGTTATATATTTATTGTGAAACATATGCACGGTTTTTAGAGATATTTTATTTATCAATATGATAAAGCAGAAGGCTTGGATAACCATTAAACCAGATCCAATCCTCCGTTTTTTCCCTAAAATGCCCTGTACCAAGTCAGGAATATGCCAGTTGTTATCAAATAGTTTTCTCTCAATCAATTGATAAATTTTGAACACTGGTAAACTACTGTTGACTTTATTCGTTTTTTTGTTTTAACAAAAAAAGACACCAATGGGATTCTCACTATTCCCTTTTAAAAATGGCAAATCCAACGACGTAGAGACAAACAACATTACATAACATTAAACTGAAAAAGAAAATTTTAGCAACGTGAAACCCTCCAAACTGGGGGGAGGGACACAGAAATAGATGTGCTTTGTCTAAATGCCTTTTGTAGGGTTTTTTTGTTACATATTTCGTGGCTCTGCACTAAACATCCCGTCATTGTGTTATTGTTCTATGGTAAAATTTTGTACCCTTGTCTTTCATTTTTGCCAATGTGTGTATGCCTTTTTGTGCTTCTTTGTAACATATTTGTGCTTTTTATTGTTTTGATAGTGATTAAGATTAAAACCCATTGTTGACTGCAGTATTCCTGTTTTGATATTCTTATTGTTTTTGTTTGTTTTGTTCACATATCGTTGTCAATATAATTGAATTTTATACGACTGTCATACAAGTGAGAGGTTTAGCTAGTTATAAAACCAGGTTTAATTCACCATTTTATACATAAGAAAATGTCTGTTCCAATTCAGGACTATATGAGTTGTTATCCTTTCGTTTGATGTGTTTGAGCTTTTTATTTTGTCACTTGATTAGGGACTAACCGTTATGAATTTCTCGGAGATCTGTACTTTTGTGATTCTACTGTTTGGTAAATGAATATTTAATAATGTTTTACTCACCCTTTGCACACCACAACTGCATCAAATTCCTCTGTTTGCAAATCGTTTTTATCTCTGATGTCTCCGTATGTAATTTTCCATTTTGTATCTTTTGCTGACAAGTCAACAGGTTTTACCTCTTTAACCTCTGTATTGAACTAAGATGCGTAAAAAAGATTGAATATTACAATATATGATAAAATATTTTCATTTAATTCAAGTATATTCAAAGATGAGACAATCCCCTGATAATTCTGATACAAGTGTTGTAATTAATATTCTAATCTTTTAAATATTACTTTTTATCAATTTGCTTAAAAATCAAAGGAAAAATATTACATAACTGTCACTGGTTTTAGAGGTTATGTTGACGAGTTTCTTGTTTGTAATTTATTTGACTAATATGTGAGAGGAGTAGGTCGAGTATGACCCCTTTTTTTACCCAAAATATAGCAGTTTTACGGAATAATTAAAATGTAAACTTTTTGCTATTTATTGTAAGAAAAATACTTTTGTTACATAAATATGGGCTAATTTTTACAATACAATAATAGGTATCGGATACTAGCATCATAAAGTCATGCTGATTCACTGAAATCTTCACAATCTTAGCATTTGAGTTAAATTTTGACGCTATTGTGTCCATTCTCAACATTTAAATGCAAGATGTATTTTGTAGTAATACATAACATATATAAAAGTTGAGGATAAACACGGATTCGGCCACTTTCATTTTTGACAAAAAAACATCTGAAAAGTGACATATAATGGTTAATTTGATAGAGTTTGAATATTTAAATTGAATTTGAGGTTATACAGTGACTAAATTAGTTCAACTATATCCCAAAAACTCATTGAATATACTAAAGTAGACACTTTAGTGTTTAAAAAGTGTCAGAAATCTTTCATCAGATGAACCTGACGTTTTAAGCCAAAATAGGCCGGCACCAGATCTACTCCTTTCTTTGGAAAATGAAAAATGTCAATCGATTACGTTGCAGGAAAAATAACGTGAAATACAAAAATTACCAGACGAAGGTGTAATAATAGAGATTGCACCGAATCGGCTATTAATTATCATTATATTAATAACAACAACAACAAATAGATAAGTTTATTGTTTTTTAGTCGAAACATGTGATTTTTTTAGTAAAACATAGTTCAGTACAATTATTAGGTGACAATAGTGAACCGCTTTTCAAACCTCCTAGTCGTAAAAAATGGCATCTTAAGGACATAATAAAATAATGAAGGGATTACAAATGAGCAGGTTTTGTCTACAGTACGATCGTATCCTACTATGCACGCATCACCTACCATTATTTATCATTCTTGATACCACCTCACACATACATTATGAATTTACCTTGATCAATTTTCGTATGTCACAGTCATCAACAATCCAATTAAGATACTGTAAAAACTGCTGATGAGTCATAAAGCAAGGTAAACCATATTTATCTAATGGGTAATCGTCAATTTCAATCAGTGGTCCTGGGGTTACTGTTTTACAACAGGCAAGAGGAATGTATAAATACACGTATTACAGATAATTAATGTGTACGCTAGGCGCGCGTTCAGAGTACAAAAAACAAACAACACATGAATGACGTTCGAGTATATTAGTTTAATGGCTATATGATTTGGATACTAGTATTCGAAAACGCCTTTTCCACAATAAATTATGTTTTAGTCATTTTTATAAAATTAACAAAAAAAACATTACAGTACTAGTGGAAAATAATATTTATTACTACAAGTTTATTCTGAAGTTTTTTCATATCATGTGCCCCTTAGTTGCTTGCACCAAATACAAAACTGCTGTCATATTTTTACAACACTATTTAATACCTTAACAAATTTCAATATCGTGAAAGTATAGAAAAATGCAACTAGATTTCATAATGTTAATATATATTTATTTCTTAAATGAACATACCTAACATTGAATAAGGTTCAATGAAGAAAATACCGATATACAAGGGAAATTTAAAACGGAAAATCCTTTATAAAATGGCAAAATCAACAGCCTTAACACCTTTAGAAGAAAACTTTTATTAATATATAGATAAAGGAGGTGGGGTGATTGTCAATGAGACAACTCTTCATAAAAGACCAAATGACAAAGAAATTGACAACTATAGGTCATCGTACGGCCTTCAGCAATGTACAAAGCCAATACCACATAATCAGCTATTAAAAGTCCCGAAAGGACGTCCACTCGATAACAGGCTCCTAAACCTGGTTTAGTAGCTATCTAAAGTTCTGATTACATTATATTGACAACAACGAGTGAGGAAAACAAACATACATCTTAGCTAAAAATGTCAGTCAACATTAAATATAATCTTCTGTCCTTTTTCCTAATACTCCTTACGTTTCGTTTTGTGTACGCACCCCTCTAAGCATATATGGCTTTTGGATGTTAATGTTTGATCCCGCATTTAAATCATTGTTCTATTATAATGCCATTATGTTTTTGTTCTATTATAATATTGAAAATACTTTGAACGACAAAATTATTTTATATCTCTTCCTGTGTGACGCAACATTCTTACTTCAAACATGGTACTATGGGGGCCTCGGTTGGTCAAAGTTGCTCCCGACTTTGACCTGGAGATTAATCTGTTGATATCTCTTCGGTTTGTCTGTTCCCGCCGAGCAGCCCGGTGGTTTTCTCCGAGTACTTCGGCTTCCTCCACCATAATAACAGACCCTGCCCGGTGTCCTAACACGCCTTGTTGATGGGGTGGGGATTGTCCTTGTAAATATTAAAACATTGTAAATACGTTAGTGACACATCTCCATTAATTCCGATAGGGAGTGTACATGGATTCCACTGTACCCTCGCAGCTCTAGAGGGGTTCTTCGGATATCGGAGGAATCTACAAGTACATACATACACGCGAATCTCAAATAGAGTTGATGTGAACCTTGTCATGCAGTCACAGGACTTCAAATATTTTGGTTGATTTTAAATACATATATAAGTAAGCAATGCATGTGGTTGTAAAATTCTAAATATCCCTCTTTGTGCTTCTTTGTTAAATATTTGTTTGTTTTTGTTCTGATTGAGATTATGACACGGTGATGATAGCTGTACCCCTATTTTGACAAATTTACCTATTTGTTTGTTTTTTTCACGCATCGTTATAAATATAATGGAATTCGATGCAACTGTCATACAAATTAGAGGTTTAGTGCTATAAAACCAGGTTCAATCCACCATTTTCTACATTGAAAAATGCCTGTACCAAGTCCGTAATTTGACAGTTTTTGTCCATTCGTTTGATGTGTTTTATCACTGGATTTTGCCATATGATAAGGGACTTTCCGCTTCAGTATTATTGTGATTTTACTTTTTAAGATGAAGGTAACCAAAAGGCGAGAGATACCAGGAAAACATTAAAAACGCTTACAGAATAGGACGTAGCAGAACAACATAAAAACTAACTAAAAATATTTTGTAAAGGGTTAACTTATTCAATCTATTCCTTTTGGAATAGCAACTAACTAAGATAACGCCAAAAAAACGAACGGTACTCAAACTTACTGAAAGATAAGTGAAAGCTTACAGATAGACCATGTATTCCCATACAAAATTATTAACCATTACAGCATAACAAGATAGAAGCAAGGCTATGTGGAATTCCAACATATAAATATTTTGCACGAAGCATCAGCATAACAGTTGATTACAAAATAGGTTTATGAACTTAAAAAACTGAATAGCAAACATACCGAACTCCAAAGAAAATCCAAATCAGAAAGACCTTTTTTCAAATGGCAAAATCAAAAGCTCAAACAAATAAAATGAATTGAAAAAAATTGTAAATATTCCTGACTTGAAACAGAAGTTGCTTGATGTTGAAAACGGTGGATTTAACTAGGTTTTATAGCTAGATTAACCTCTCACTTCTTTGACAGTCGCATAGAAGTCCATTATATTGACAACAATTAAGTTTGAGAAAAGAAACAAGCATAACTGGTATAATTGAAAAAACCTGTGGTTCATCAGTCAACATGGTGTAAGGTCCGTACCTATTCACAATACAGTCCATGTCAGTGCCGATATTCTATCAATTACTTGTTTCTAAATGTTTGTTTTTTTAAACACAAGTCATTAGTGTTTTTAAGGTCTGCAAGCTTTTGAAAAACTATAGAGATATAAGATGTGGTATGAATGCCAATGAGACAAATCTCCATCCAAGTCACAATTTATTAAAGTAAACCATTATTGGTCAAGGTACGGCCTGCAAGACGGAGCTTTGGCTCACACCAAACAGCAAGCTATAAAGGGCCCCAAAAATTACTAGTGTAAAACCATTTAAACGGGAAATCCAACGGTCTAATCTATATGAAAACGAAAAACGAGAAACACTTATTAACCAAATAAACAGACGACAACCATTGAACATCAGGTTCCTGACTTTGGACTGGTGCAAACAATTGCATATCTATGTATCAGTGGTTGTCGTTTGGTTTCCTTTTACAAATTATGATCTGGATGGAGATTTTTCTCAATGGCACTCATACTGCATTTTTCTTATACTGTACCAAGTCAGGAATATAACAGTTCTTGTCCATTCGTTTTTGATACGTTTTGTTATTTGATTTTGCCATGTGATTATGGACTTTTCGAATTGATTTTTCTTAAAGTTTAGTATTTTTGTGATTTTACTTTTTTATATCTTAACAGCGTGAACTATTAATTCCTTGAAAATTACATACCTTAGATTGTGATAAATGGCACTGGTTATAGGTCGTCCATAAATGTCTTCTTTGATTTGATCTGTATACAGCCATGTTCCTTCTAAATCAAAGTTTCTCTCAAAGCATGTTAATTTGAAGTTTTCATTTTGAGAAAGACGTCGGAGTGCTGAAATACCATGAAGCCCGGCTCCGATGACACCGATTCGTTTTACGTCAGACATTTTTTTTTCTCAAAGCGCTATCTATGTGACAAATGTCTTGTAGCTATGCCGGATAGTGTGACATTTGTCCGTTTTATATCATCCTGAATTTGAAATATCAAAAATACACTCATTCATTTGATTTTTTAATTTGTAAACAGTGGGGGGAAAAACGAGCACAATGTCCTGGTTACTGGCACGATTTTTTTTTTAATAAAATTGAGAATGGAAATGGGGATTGTGTCAAAGAGACAACAACCCGACACAAATAAAAAAAACAACAGCAGAAGGTCACCAACAGGTCTTCAATGTAGCGAGAAATTCCCGCACCCGGAGGCGTCCTTCAGCTGGCCCCTAAACAAATATATACTAGTTCAGTGATAATGAACGCCATACTAATTTCCAAATTGTACACAAGAAACTAATATAAAAATAATACAAGACTAAAAAACACTGTTCTATTGGTTTGGCTATTGATGCAGATATAGTCAGAAACACGGTTAACTACTATGTCCTTAATTTTACAATATAGTGCATAGTAAAATTAAATAATCTAAGGAATCTTCAAAGTTTTGTACTATTGATTAAAGTCAAATTTGAAACGGATTTTAGCAGTTTACTTCATACTGTGTTTAAAATATCATTATTAGTCAATAATAGTATACATGCCTCGTATTAATTTTCGATTTTGAATTTAATGCCAATACTTAACGAGTTTCTGTTTTTCTGTGTGGGTACATTTGAAAGATATTACCATAAATGTATTCAACGACAAGTTTTATAATTATCGAGAAAATTTTGCACTTTCGGAGATGTATAATCTGCAGATGACAAAAGGCAACATTATTATACCGCTTTAAACAAAATCTTTAATTGATTGAGAGAAAAAAAAATCCGGGAAATAAAACTAAAACCGAGGGAAACACATCAACTATAAGACGAAAACAACGAAACAAAAGAACACTGAAGTACAACAAAAACAAACGACAATGCAACCTCCTAGCTTGGTATAGGACATAGTGTGCAAGGGAAGAGAACCATTCTATAAATCATATTTGATTTCTTGTTTTTGTAGTGCTTTCCCACATTAACATCGTCCTGACCTTTCAAATCTTTTAACTCGCTACTGACGAGTCTTACAGATTGAAGAGATGAAACGAAATTATATATCAAGTTTCGTTGATAATTCTTGTTTAAACTTAGGGACACAAATGTCGGCTTTTACTTTAAGGGGCACTAGCTGTCATTTCTATTTTCACCGATTTGACTTAAATTTTTATATATGATTTATAACCATATATATAAAACATTTATCAAAGTTTTAACAGGTATAAAAAAACATGGACTCGAATTTTCATATTAAAGATTAAAAATGTATGTTAATGATAGTTCTACTTGTATAAGAATGATTTTTTGTGGATCGAATCAGTCACTCAAATGATTTTCCCTTGTTTCACTTTATATGTTAAATAACCAAACCATGCAGAATTTGTGTGTAATCGATCACTAGCTAAAGGGTTAATTTGAAGTTTATATGAGTGCAGATTAAATGAGGCTGAATTATTCACTTGCAAGTGAATAAGTCATCATCAATGTTTCATCGCTTAAATTGACAATCACCATACTGGATGCTATTTCACTTCCATAAATGACCAAAAAAACATATTTATTTATCTCCTAGCTATTGCTCTTTTAAAGGTAAGTCATTGAAAAGTGAAATAATGAAAAGTTGAAGATACAGTTGTCATAGATTACCGTTTTGTCTCATCAGTGACGCTCGAATAAAAAGATACGATCTTTGTACTTTTATTATATGACACAGGAGCAGATGAATTGGCTTATTTGTACCCTTAAGGGAAGCGGATACACATATATATTTTCATATGATGCAACATTAAAATTAAATCCTGGTTAGGGTTAAATGTTATGGAGTGAAGTTTGTTTTCCAGATCATTCAACAATTAAAATATGAAATGATTTTTTTTAAGTGTTAATCATAGTTCTTTATCCGGGATAAGGTTCATTTGGTTATAAAAAAAAGTATTAAAAATCATGATTTAAATTCTTTCTAACCTATGCTCATCCTTTTTATATTTTTTCTACTCTAATTTCATAAGTTTATAATCATGGCAAACACAGAATTAGGATTAATTGCGATACAGTATTTCATTTAACTGAATTGTAGAGATTTCTTCATTTCAAACAACATATAAATTCATGTAATTTTACATTGATTCAGATGTATATTTAAAGATGACTGTAATATTTGCCTGTATATAAAGAAATAACATTAAAAAAATGTTATGCACACTGAATAACCCACGTGGTGCGTTATCTTAAAGAGTGCACCCCCTTTTTTTAATGTTATTTCCTAATGCAAAAAAATATTAAAGTCTTATTGTCTGATTCAAAATTCCATTTTAAGTTGGATATAATGACATACGGTTACATGACAAAATTATGTATATGAGCTAATAGACAAAAAATGTCAGCCAATCAGGAGGCTCGTTACATTCACAATTTAATATCTATACATAGGTGACTAGCTTCACGACATAACTGAAAAAAATGCTGAACCGACCAAAGTGATGGAGATAGTGAAAAACTGAAAATATTCCTGATTGACCTTTGACATAAACAAAGACATTTCTTAAGTGAACATTGATTGGTTAAATATTTCTCAGTGATGTCCTGTGTTTGAATTTGTTTGTTAGCTTTTTGGTCATGAATGTTTGTCTCTAATATTTAATTAACTGTGCATTTGTATTCAGATATCGCAGATCAAATGTATTCGTTCATTGTGTAATCATACGTTTTTTGATTGAGTTAAGTCTGCCAATTGATATTTTATCGTATGTTTTTCTTTGTTGTGATGTTATGCTATTGTTTCAGAAAAAGGGAGAAGGTTTGGATCCATTAAAACGTTTAATCCCGCTGCAAATGTTTGCACCTGTCCTAAGTCAGGAATCTGATGTACAGAAATATATACGTGTTTCTCGTTTCTCGTTTTGTTTATATAGATTAGACCGTTGGTTTTCCCGTTTGAATGGTTTTACACTAGTAATTTTGGGGACCTTTATAGCTTGTTGTTCGGTGTGAGCCAAGGCTTCGTGTTGAAGGCCGTACTTTAACCTATAATGGTTTACTTTTTAACCTGTTATTTGGATGGAGAGTTGTCTCATTGGCACTCACAACACATCTTCCTATATCTATATATATCGTGTTTCGTATTGCAATGAGTAATGCATATACCAATATGTGAAACAGTTTTCACTTATTCGCCGAAAGATTTGTGGCATGTCGTAAAATTATACTTCATTTGAAATTGGAATAATGAAAAAGTTGAATATATAATCGTCATTCATAACAAAATTATCGTGTCATATACGAAATTTCACCAGTAACGCTCGCAATAAAGAAAGTCGGTTACGTGTACTTTTATCACTATACAGAGGGCCCATGATATTGATCTATTTTTACTCTTATGGGAAAGCGGATATAATTATTTTAATAAATCGTGGTTATAGTATTATGCTATGAAGTGAATTCATAGTCCATATCATTCGACAATTAAATTTCTAAATTGTTGTTACCAAGTGTAAATTGTAGTTAATCCGGGATTATTTTCATTTGTCTATAATAAAAAGAATCAAAATAAATTTTAAAATAAAAATATATAAATATTAAGCTATTTGTAAACAAAACTTCGTCTTTAAGAATATGCCTGTACAATGTATTTGGCTAGTTTTCGAGTATGGCTAATATTTAAAAAAATAAGTTTTTCATTAATGTTCATAGAAATAAAGGAAGTAGTTAACAAAAGTTCACCAACAACATGTTCTCGTATATCAGAATATAATGTACAGTCGAGTAAAAAATGAGTTTCAGTTTCTGACACGTCTGCAGTGCAAAATTTGCAAAGTCTTTCTTCTGGTCTTTCATCTATATATCGTCCTGTTTCTATCCTCAGAGTTAATATTCCACACCTGAATTGTGCTAAATGTTCGACTTTGGTTAAAATTAGTTTTACATACTGTTCCTGTTTAAAGGCAGATTTGAAAGTTACATACGTACGAAGTTTTGGTACTTGTTGTATATTGTCATTCCATATGTTTGAATAAAGTCGCTGAATGTTCATTTCTACAGTTTTGTTTTTGAATCAAAATAATGTTCTAGATTAAGTTTACAGAACATGTCATTCAATTCGCTACACCAATTGTCGGTGCAACGGTTATAGTCTGCATTAAAAGCGATCTTCGTTATGCGATCATCTTCAAACTTGACTAGTCTGTTCCAATACCTCACCATGTTTGTCCATCTTCGAAACTAGCTAGGGATCCATCCAACATCACCATGTAAGGCGAGAGTAGGCGCAAAACGGTGAACACCAAGAAAATATCATATTGTACGGTTTTGAATATTGTCTATTGTTTGAAATTTTCGGTATCCCCAGACACATGAGGCGTGATCTAAGATTGGAACTACACATGAGTAATACAGTTTTTCGTAGGCATTGAATCCGAAGTCTTTATTGTTGTGAATTTTATATATGATTGTTCCTTTAAACGTTAATAATCTAATGCATCGATGATTGTATTCATACTGTTCATTACAAAGCTACATTGTAAAGATTTTGTATTAAAAAAATCAATATCTTCCACTGTTTATCTATTTGCTGTTGAATATTGATAATGATTATAATAATAATGAAAATGTATAGAGCGCCCTATATAAAAAATAAAGATTACTCTAAGGCGCTGTACATTCAGCATGGTGATAAAAAAACATCTAAGTCAAAAACATAAAACATACACTGTGCTAGATTCAAGTACTAACATAAATATAATACAAAAATGCCTACACCATAATATAAAAGGTCCATACAAAAACAAACAAAAATCATTGTAAAACAACAAATTAAAAAATAAATAGCAATCTAGGTTAAAAGCATGCAAAATAAGCAAAAATCCCAAAAATGTATATGTTCCGGACCATATGAGTATTTGGACCAAACGCGTATGGTCATGACCATATGGGTATATACTCAGATGGTCCGACCATACGCGTATGGTCGGACCATACGCGTATGGTCGGGGTAATTAACACTCTGTTACAGTTTACTTTTCATACTTCTAAACTCTTCATATAGTATGACCGTTCATTCAAAATACGCTATCATATAGGTAATTTTATCATAATATTGTAATAAAAAGATAAGCTAAATAATAATAAGAAGTTTCACATAGTTACTTAATTTTACTTAATTGTCAAATTTAAAGTAAACACATTTTATACCGATGGTCATTACCGATTTGTTATTACGAGTAATGGCAATATGTCGACTAAAAAATTAAATTCCAAAAATTTCTTAACGAACTGTTTCATAAGAAGTCACTGGAAAGTAGCATACTATTAATTTATTTATTTTTTAAGTTGTGTTGTGAAGATGGTGTATTGCAGTCATTTTACGATATTTGAGATCTAGAGCTTCTTAAAAACACCGTAGACATCAGAATTGCCAAAGACCTCGGTATCACTGAACGCAGCTGCAAAAAAGGCTTGTTTTTCACTCGCAAACAAAATGTGTAAATGAAAAAGATCGTGCACAAATTTCTTGCAAATGCAAAAAAGCTATGATACCGTGTGGAAGTGAATGTCCTCCAAACCTAAATGCAGGAATGTAACTAGCGATGAAAACTAACTATGGCATCAATATTAAATTTTTACGTAGTTTTTTTTATTATAAAATTAAAAAAATTGTCATGTTTTAAACCATCACTGTTTTTTTAGATAAAGTTTTTGTATTATTGAAACTTTTATAATGTAATTTGAAAAAAATATATATACCTATATGGTCCAAATACTCATATGGTCCGACCCGTTAATAACCAAACGAGTATTATACTCATATGGTCCGACCATATGAGTATACGCATATTGTCATGACCATACGCGTATGGTCCAAATACTCATATGGTCCGGAACATATACAAACAAAATGCATTAAAAGTTTATACAAAACTACATAAACTAATAAAATCCCGTAAAAGAGAATGGAAAAAGTCTGATTAAAAAGCATTGCGATAAAAATGAGTTTTTAGCTTAGATTTAAAACACTCTAAGGACTTGCAATGTCTTAAACTGTTCGGGAGATTATTCCAAAGAGATTCCGCTGCCCAATCGAATTGTCTTTCATCGTACGTCTTTGTCCGCACTTTCGGAACGGTAAGTAGTTTAGTTGTCCTTGAACGCAGAGATCGGTTTGGTACGTGCAAATTGACCAGTTCCCGAATGATAAAGATGAAAATAAAGCGACCAACATATATCACTAGCAATTCATCAAATAAATCCATATCAGTTTTGAATGTATAACAAGCGAGACAATCAAATATCTAACAGCAATTTGAATGTTCGAATTGGCAAAAGTCATGGAGACAGTGTAATGTATTCCTGACTGGCATTTGACCTACACAAAAACACATACGTAAAGATTTAACAAAACAGTTAATCATAAATATATATATATATGATTACCAATTTAACAATTATTTACAAGAGAAAAAATGTTTCTTTATATACAACTGATATGACTCTCTGGATAGTGATTACGCAAGTCAAAAAGATTTTAACTATGTTTTTTGTTCGTTTGTACTTTTTTCATTTGTATCAATTAATGTGTTTTTTTAATTAACGTGTAATTAAGTAATAATCGTCGAATAAAAAATAATATTTATGTTGAATTTAAATACTTGGACGTTTTCATCAGTATTGACAAAAATCAGTTTAATCGAATAACTCTGTATGGCCTGGCTGTTTCTGCATTTGTTATTATTTCCACTGTAGCATTGAGCCTTCGGATTCAGCCCAATTTAAGACGTTTTCCAAATGTATTCATGACATGATACAGGAAAGTTTGCAATTTAGTCTATAAATAAACATATACTAGCTTTTTTCGTATAGCATGCATTAAAGAGTAAATGAATCATACTGTGTTCATTCTTGGTGGTTTTTGACCTACATCCAGCATCTTTCTCATATTATTATGCTTAGATATATATATAGTTAGCTTATATAATACGATAGACATGGGTTCAGTAACTTTTATATGAAAACAGAGCAAAAATTGAACCCCATTTACAATGCATTAACCCTACATATATATAAATATCATTTTGGTCACTATCATATTGTGTAACAATTTTTTTCGTACTGACTTAACAAAAGGCATTTTTTCTAGCTAGTGGCCTATCATAGTGATCAAATATTTGAAATAAAGAATCTTCATCAAAAAGTTTATACAAAAGTCAGTGCTAACAATAAAACTAGTACTAGTATTAGATTCTTATGTGTATTTCGCATTTATTTCATTCATTCATCATCAATTTCTTTGTTTCTATATTTTTCGTAGCACCACTACGAATTGTGTATTAGAATAAACCCAGCATACTTACCTCATTGAAATGTACACTTGATAGCTTTTAACCGATGCTATTCTTAACTAGGAGGTGAGATAAGAGATTTTGTTTCATTGACCATCATAAAATACCGTCTAAACATTATATGTTATTACTAAAATTGTAAATATAACTGTTAAGAAATATAATACAAATTCTAGTACATATTAAAAAGAAATACGAAGATGTGGTATGAATGTCAATGAGACAGTCAGACAGCTCTCCATTCAAGACACATTATGTAAAAATAAACAATTTCAAAAAGGTAAAATTACAGTCTTCAACATAGATCCTTGGCTCACACCGAACAGCAAGCTTGGGTCATAAAAAAACCTTGAAATAATTAAAAAAGGATTTGGCACCAAATTTATTTTCAATATCATTGCCTACCAAAATTTACGTGTAAATAGCGGATTATAAGAACATTTCTATTTTCAAACATGTATCTATCATTTTGCTCTATATTTCAAAAGGTTTGATTTTGTTATAGGACTTTCCGTTTTGAATGTTCCTTGGAAGTCGGCATTTGTAATTGTGATCTTTTTCTTTTAGGAGGATTAACAAACGAAATAGGAAACAGAAGATAAGGGGTAAATCTTGGAAAACAATAACCATAAATATTGACGAAAATACAAGCCACAGCCAATTTGATGGTATTGTTTTATATAAAACTGTGAGTTATTGTTCCCAGTCAAATTAACTTCATTTGTTAATGAATATTCAAATGAACGCATCTGCCTCCCATAGCAGAACGTCAAAAACCAAGTTAGAGTTACCTCGCCATCATGAGTTGGTTGACCGTTATGGAATAACCGTTTCACAAATGATATCGGATATTTCCTTACGTCGTAACTACAATCCCCTTCCCTTTCATGAATTTGACCTACCGAATTAAACTTTTTACCGGATTTGTAATCACATAAGCAACACGACGGGTGCCGCATGTGGAGCAGGATCTGCTTACCCTTCCTGAGCACCTGAGATCACCCCTAGTTTTTGGTGGGGTTCGTGTTGTTTATTCTTTGGTTTTCTATGTTGTGTCATGTGTACTATTGTTTTTCTGTTTGTCTTTTTCATTTTTAGCCATGGCGTTGTCAGTTTGTTTTAGATTTACGAGTTTGACTGTCCCTTTGGTATCTTTCGTCCCTCTTTTACTGATGATAAATGATAATTTTTGCAAATTTTTTTATATGCATAGAAAATCAGCATAACAATGTTTTATAAATTTCCTGTTTACAAAACTTTGCATTTTTCGAAAAATTAAAGATTTTCTTTTTCATATACCTAAGCCGTATTTGGCAGATCTTTTTTGGAATGTTGGATCCTCAATGCTCTTCGTCTTTGTACTTGATGGCATTATAAATATTTTTATATAAGCGTCACTGATGAGTCTTCTGGAGACGAAAAGCGCGTCTGGCATATTAAACTATAATCCTGGTAAACCTTTGATAACTACTTAGAATAGATCTGATTCTGTAATAACCACCCCACTCCCCACCCCCCGAGCGGGGTCAGGAATGTGTGGTTTTTTTTAATTATCACATGTAACGCATCCTAGTGAATCTTATTTAGTTAGAATTGAGTAAAGGAATTTATCATCATTCCGACATAACTATATCAATCGAGACCTACTGAACCGGCAGTTCTTTATACACTACAAACTGCTTAGAGTCTGAATTGACCAGTTTTTGTGCTCGACCAGTAAAATCGAGCACACATTTTACTTGACTAATCTCGACATTGTCACGACTGTACTTAAGTGTACTCGACTAGGTCTAGACTTTACTTAATTAGTCTGATTCAGTACTTGATAATCTTTGTGAAGTCTGAAATGGTCTTGACCAAGGCTCGACCTGTCTCGACCTGTCTTGACTAGTCTCGACCTGTCTCGACTAGTTTTGACCTTCAAATTTAGATTTTACTGGTGCAAATCAGCCCATCTAACTTAATTAAATATTGATTTTACAAAATTCAAGCTTATTAAGTAGTTTGATTTATTGCTGTGAAATGAAAGAATTTAATTTTACAATAGGTAAAAATAAAAATTATTCTATAAATTCAGATAGGCATTTTCTTATTTTTTATAACTTTTATAAATCAACTTGAATTTTCTTCAAACTAAGCAGCTTTATCAGATATTTAATTATTAAGCTTACTGAATAACATGTCATTTAGGTTTTTGATGTATTGCTGTCAAATTCAAGAATTAAATTAATCTAGGTCAAAAAAGCTAAAATTTGTAGTTCGGACGAAATAGAGATAGTACACTTTAATTTTTTTAATAACTTTTACAAATCAGCTTGGATGTTCATCAACCTATGCAGCTATCTTACATATATAGTAAGCTTACTGAATCCCATGACAATTAGTTATTTGTTGTTTTTCTGTAAAATGTAAGAATTAAAGTTATCTTGGTAAAAAAAAGCTAGGATTTGCAATTTGGACATAATAGAGATAGTACACTTTAATTTTTTAATAACTTTTTTAAATCAACATGGATTTTCATCAAACTATGTAGCTATTTTAGATATATATTAAGCTTACTGAATCTGAAGTCATTTTATTTTTGTTGTATTGCTGTCAAATTCAAGAATTAATTTAATCTAGGTAAAAAAAGCTAGGATTTGTAGTTTTGACAAAATACTTTAAATAGTGATACTTGTTAGTACACTTTAATTTTTTTCACAACTTTTTCAAATCAACTTGTATTTTCATCAAACTCTACCACTATCTTTAGAATATATATTGATCTTACTGAATCATAAGTTGTTATTTAGTTTTGTGTACTTCTGTCAAATTTAAGAATTTAATTGATCTAGGTCAAACAGCTACGGTATTAGAAATATATCTTTCCTCACATATTAAATGATATTAGATTTTTGTTTTAACAAAAAACTCAGTATTTTTTATGATTTCATAATTTTTTCAATCAGCTTAAAATGATAAACCAAATGAACACCTTTTTTTATGTTAAAACAAAAATTCAATATTATGAACTTTCATAACAATCCTTGATAACCATTTAAAAAAAGAAATTTGTTTCAAAGTTACAGTAAAAATTTATTTATATCAAATCTTAAAATATTATTTTGGTTAAATTTAATGACATGGCACTATACATTGTTTAAATACATCAGTACATCTGAATTTTTCCAGGTAAAAAGAAAGCCCTTCTTTTCTTTAACTCGTGTATTACTTATCTAGTGAATTAAAAAAGCCTTACGATTTAAATTAAACAGGATGTTGCAGCTTTGAATAAATGTTATTTAGAATTTAAAACTCTCTGGTAGATGTGATCTTTTTAATAAGTTTTCCCCCAAGCAGAAGGTATTGCTTTATAAATCACCACAAATCAGAAAAACTATTATAATAACTATTTTAATGTTTCATCCCTTTTTGATAAATTTATATAATATACATCAAAAGGAATAAAATTAATTATTAAAGTAATTATACATACTTTTTCCCAATTTATGAGGAAAGATATATTTCTAATATCAATTTTTGAACTAGATTAATTAAATTTGACAGAAATACACAAAACTAAATTACAACCTATGATTCAATCAGATCAGTATATTGCAAAGATAGTGGAAGAGTTTGATGTAAATCTAAGTTGATTTGAAAAGGTTGTGAAAAAATTTAAAGTGTACTATCTCTATTTGTCAAAACTGCAAATCCCAGCTTTTTTTAAATATTAATTTTATTCTTAAATTTGACAGCAATACATCAAACTTCATAACAACCTGGGATTTAGTTAGATTAATACATCATCAAGGTAGCTATATAGTTTGAAGAACATCCAAGTTGATTTGAATAGTTATTAAAAAAATTAAAGTGTACTATCTATACTTTGTTCTAACTGCAAATTCGAGTTTTTTTTACCTAGATAAATTTAATTCTTAAATTTGACGGCATTACAACAAAAAACAAAATGACCTGGGATTCAGTAATATATATCTAAGATAGCTACATGAAAAGAAAATCCAAGTTGATTTGAAAAAGTTATTAAAAAAATAAAATGTACTATCTCTATTTTGTCCGAATTGCAAATCCTAGCTGTTTTTTTACCAAGATAACTTCAATTCTTAAATTTTACAGAAATACAACAAATTACTAATTGACATGGGATTCAGTAAGCTTAATATATATTTAAGATACCTGCATAGTTTCATAAACATCCAAGTTGATTTGAAAAAGTAATTAAAAAAATTAAAGTGTACTATCTCTATGTACATAATCATGTGCATTTGTCTTTTGTGTTACTCATGTTATATATGATATTCACAGTTATCTTAAATCTCTTTTCTTTTATTTTGATATCATTATCTTAACCTGTTCACTCTGAAACCAACCTGTTTGCCATTTATATATTTGTAATCATGCTAACAAATTGAACTGTTTAATGTCTTTCCACATAAGAAAATCAGCAAAATATATAGTTCGAGCATTTCATATAAGACGTCAGTTGTTATATAACACTTAATTTTTTTACAAATTTAAAGCTTGAATTTTTGTTTACAAATATTTTTATGTCTATATATTTTTGAAATTTACTCGTGATATATATATTAACGTGATATAAATGTTATAATTGTTTTACTTTATTAGAGGTGACTTATAGGTCCATTGGGTCGGGTGTATTACTATTTATCATATATTATTTGTTTATAATCTGTACATAATTTACACATGTCACTATAATAAATAATTTACTTACTTACTAACTTACTTTACTATTTGTTGAAAGTAGTTATCTAAAGTACCAGGATTATAATTGTATACGCCAGACGCGCGTTTCGTCTACATAAGACTCATCAATGACGCTCAGATCAAAGCACATTTAAAATCTGTTATTTCCTAATTTCAATCGTTAATTGGTCTTTAAACCATTTAGCCTTGATTAGACTGTCTCGTAAATTATATTTCATTCAACCAAAGTATTGTCCACTTAGAATGTTTCAAATCATCATTTATTGGAAATATTAAATATATAAACGAAAACTTGATATGAAAAACCTGCTTGCTTTACTCCTGGAGCTGGGTTTTTTTTCAATATCTATGAAATGTACAATAGCACTTGACAGGATAATAAGTAAGTACACCAGACGCGCGTTTTGTTTACATAAACCTCATCAGTGACGCTCATATCAAAATATTTTTAAAAACCAAAATAAATTAAGAAGTTGAAGAGCATTGAGGATCTAAAATTCCAAAATGTTGTGCCAGATTAGGCTAAGGTAGTCTATTCCTGGGATAAGAAAATCCTTAGTTTTTGGAAAAAGTCATGTCAACATATTAAAAAAAAACAACGTGTCATAATTCGAACAACCTTCACAATTGATTATTTCGTTACTGTTTCGCTATACATTCAGTTCCATAGGTGTAGACAAACTATGGCTTGTGTTTGGGAGGACAAAATACTTCCGATAAATATCTATCCATGACCTTTCAAATGCATTAGGCAATAAGTGATCACACACACTACATAATGTATTTGTGATCCATACTTTTACTGGTTGTCATACGGTCCTCTTTTTTGCTTTAAAAGGAAAAAAAGACTGTGTGGGATCGAGACATTGATGGCATTTGAAGATGATTGATAAGCCTAAATCACCGTGCGGCTAAGGTGATCTAAGTTTTATAAAAATGACCACATAATTTGTTTTCATGTCAAAACCGAAGTGAATACTACTGAGCTGGTGATATCCTCGCGGACGATACACTGTATTGTTTTATTTGAAACAAAGATAAAAAAAAATTAAAAAATGCCAATTTAACAAATTTTAATAGGTGTCAAACTATTGAATGTTGATATGAACACTATCAACGTGTTAGATTTTATTTGATAAATGTCTTATGTTCTGTTAATTAAGTTTGACTTATAATACACACGTTAATTGAACATCAATATATCATCTTTATAAAAGATATTGAATATTTTAAAGGTAACCATTGTTCCATTATTCTATAATTGGTATGTGTAACCTATGATGAACACAAAATGTATACCATTATGCAAGTCTAACAATGATTAAAGTGTCACGAATATAATTGTTAAAATTGACAATGAAATTTATTTTTATAATCTCTAAATTATTCGTTTTAACATATCAGTCAGAAAATCCTGATCACCCAATTTAAAAAAAAAACAAGCTTAGGAATGAAATACAAACACCAGATCAACAAATTCATATTCAATGCATATATTTTTTCTTAAAAGATAAAAAGTAAAATCTAATCGGAAAGTCCATAATTACATGGCAAAATCAAATGACAAAACACATAAAAAACGAATGGACAAGAACTGTCATATTCCTCACTTGGTACAAATGATTAAAACAATGGATTAAACCTGGTTTTATAGCCCTATACCTCTCACTTTGATGACAGTCTCATCAAATTCCGTAATATTTATAATGATGCGTGGACTAAACAGACATAATCAATGAAATAGTCAAAATAAGGGTACAGCAGTCATCATCGTGTTACAATTTTACAAGGAACATTTTAACAGAACACAAAAACATCTATCTATAAACACATTCATTGATTCATAATTAAGAGTCATATATATTAAATAAACGAAGTATTATAATATAGTCACTGACATGTTATTCAGCAGCTTGATTTCAAAGGTGATAGTTAATTTAATTTAAAACTTATATGACTGGATAGTTCTTCAGAAGATATAAGACATCAACTAGTATAATTATAGACTCAAAACCAAATATTGATTGCAAATTCAAATTACGAATACAGAATCTATTTAAAAAAATATTTAAATATTTTATTTGAGAAATCTACAAACTAAGAAAAGTCAAGGCAATATTAAAGTTTACAAAAGAAGAGCGAGAAGACATCAATGCTAAGCTTGATATTAAAAAAAGACAGGCAGTATCTGTAAAATCGCAGTAAAACTTTGGTCGTGTTTAGATTGAGCTAAACTCGTTCTTGTGTAAGCGTACTCTACACTTAAAATAAACCCAATTACGTTCGCACTGATACAAAGCAATGTTTACATATAGTTTAAAGCAGGTGTTGACTTCACACAGTCTATAGTCAATGTAGACCCTGTGTTGGTTAATTTTTTATAAGAATAGATAATAAGAACGTAGATTTTGTTAAATTTGAAGGAAGTTACATATATTGAAAAACTATGATCAAAATAAAACTATGATTTAGTTATTCTTCTATTCAAATGACTCATTGTTTATAATAACATACAGGATAATTTTAAAATTTCAATTTTACCATTTTATTCATGGTACTGAGACTAATTTTGTTAAAATTAATAAATGTAATTTATGGTAATACTGACATAACTATATCAAACAGGGCCCAATGAAATCCTATAACAAACAGTGATTATTTACAGAAAGAGTACCTTTATTTTGAATTCAAGTCTTCTTTTAAAACTTCATTCAGTGATACTTATTTTAAACTACTTGTACACTCTTAAGCCAATGTTTGTGTATTTGATATACTAGTATTTGTTGAAAGCACACATGAAAGATTTTATTTCCGAAATTTGGTCTTTAATTATTTCTTAAAACCATTTAACCATGAAAAGACTGTCTCGAAATTATATAGCACTCAGCAAATGTATTGTTCGATTTTTTTTTTATTGAAGTTATAAAATATATAAATTATGTCAGCAGTAGTATACAAATTTTCAAAATGTATTGAAAACTTGTTTGGTTTACTCGCGCTGATTTTTGTTTTCTAGTTAGCTATGAAAAGTTCAATAGCACTGAACACGATTAAACTGTACTCGTGCATTATTTATTGATTTGAAACAAAGATAAATTCTGCACAATATACTTTAAAATGCCAATTTAACAAATACGGATAGGGATCAAACAAATAAATGGTGGTATGAACCTTATACAAGTGTTAGATTGTATTTGATAAATGTCTTATGTTCTGTTAATTAAGTTTGACTTATACTACAACCAATAATTGAACACTCGATTTGTCAAATCATCTTTATAAAAGATTTTAAAGATTGCAAAGCTAACCATTATTTCATTATTATATTGTTTTTGTATGTGTTACCTATCATTAATACAAATCGAAGTTTATCTCATAAATGTATTTAAAATGTATTCCATTATATTAATCTTACAAGTGATTTTGGTAACACGAATATGATTGCTATAAAATTGACAAAGAAAATTGTACAAAATATTAATAATCTTTCAATAACTCATTTAAACCTACCAGTTAGAAAATCCTGATCGTGCCTTAATACCACATGCTAAGGGGAAACACAAGTTGAAGTTAGGAAATATAAAAATTACATTACCAAATGTAGATCCACTTTATATGTATTTTTGAAATAAATTTAATCAATTGTGCGTTGACAAAATAAAATAAGTTGAATTTTAAAAGATTTGATTTCACTTTATAGTATACGGCTAAAAATTGGCAATGTCATAGAAAAATGACTTAACTTGAATTTTGGCGTCATTAAGGCATATGGTTCAGGGTTTTTTAGTTTACCTTTTAGCTGACAAATTTGACTTGAAGTGCAGATCATAAGTTGTTATTCAAAGACTACACCAAATATCTTTCTTTTGATAATCCTAAAAGCCGTTTCTGACAAATATGAAGGTAAAAATGACTGTAGCGGACATTTTGTGTTTCGCAGGATTCCAACATCATACAATAAAGTGCTGATGAATGGATTATATCGTCACTACTATTATGTAATAAAACTGTATTTTTTTTGTTTGCAATATACGCAAGTTTTTAGAATATACATTCATTTTAAGTTCCTTTAACAGCAGGATTTTATACATGATTTAAATTCAGCAAGCAGTTTCGATCTTTAGACAACGCTTATTTCTCCTTCAAATATATTTTTAATGTCGTGCCTCAATAAACAACATTTCAGTTGGTGTTTGCATCTCATATATCCAAGCGAACTTGGAAAGTTGAAAAAAGTAAAATCACAAAAATACTGAAATCCGAGGAAAATTCAAAAAGGAAAGTCTCTAATCCAATAGCAAAATGAAAAGTTCAAACACATCAAACGAATGGAATGTTTGTTGCATATTTTTTTTTTATCTTTACATAGATATTCACATAGATGGACGACTTTGACCTAGATTCTATGACAAACGTGTTGTTCCTATTGGCAACTTACCACTTATTAACAGTAACATACCCTCTTCCCTATAGCATGTCGTTTATGTATTTCACTAAATACATTAACACTGTTCCGACAAAATTGTTGACCAAACGAACGCAATCGACGCTACATATGTTTTACGGTCTCCATCACGAATTGATTGAAACCTTGTCTTGTTTCACCAGAGACATGTTCTTTAAGTCTAGATCTGAACATATAAGTAGCCATGTTATGTGTATTTCTATCAATTGTGGTATGTTCTCAATTGTGTCCTGCTGCCGATTTTTGGGTTATGCTTCAATGTGAATTCACTAGGAGGCGATGTTTGCATAGCACGATACGTTTACCTTGTAAAACACCTTGGTATCGATCCCTGTTTAGTTATGCGATCCCCTTAACTTTTCGATCTTAATTTGACTAACTACTGAATTGAGTTACGGGATTTGAATACCGGGAATCTACTGTTCTTTTTATCTAGATTGTTAAAATCAGTCTTATGCAGTAGTTTACCAATAGAGGAACAAAAGGACGAAATGGTGGTTACGAAAGTTTAAACATATCATGCGTAAGATGTATATTAAGGATGTATTCGTCTGACGTTTTAGTCCCATTCAGTCTCGTTGAAATCTCGTTTTGGAATTTTGTCCAAAATATGAGATACAAGTGGAAAATATCAATGAATTTTTAAAAAATATATAATCAAACATACCTCTGTGAAAAAATTGTGTATTTACTATGAATAGTTTCGGAGTAATCCAGTTTTCAAATTTTACGACCAATCAAGTCAGTATTTTTGGCAAAATTTTTGAGAAAATGGGATACAAAAAATTATTTTACAAAAATTATGTACATGATCATCCCATATCATTTTGGTCTTTTCAAATTTCTTACATATGTATTTTTTCAATAATTTATAACAAAAAACTGGAAATGGTAGGCATTTTGTTCTTAAAACTGAGAAAAATCACAAAATCACAATATTTTACACAAGAACATGTCAAAATATGATTTACTTTATTATATTAACACCTACCTATAGTTTTTTAAAGTAAACTTAGTCACATTGGTTCACTTCATCTTCATAGTAAGTGGAATAGTGGAATTGTGATTTTTGTTCACGAACATAGCCCCAATACAGGTAAAAATCAAAGAAATATCATCAAAATAGGGATTTTCAATTGGCAGTAGCAAAAAAGTAGTGCACTACCATATGATTTTTTCTTCACCAATTATTTTGTAACTGTCTTATAAACCCAAAAATCAGGTTCAGAAAAAAGTTATTTTTGGCTCCTCAGAAGTGTACATCCTTAATGTATTTATTGTTAAATTATAACCTGCATTTGTCCTGTTTGAAATGTGTTTTGAAACAACATAAATAAATCAAACCGTAAATTTTCGTCTTATAATACATTCCATCTTCAAATACTACTTTTCTATTTCGAATTGGCTTCAGACGTGTTGTACATGAAAATAAAAGTACAAACATCGCTTGCAACCAAAGAGCTTTTGTATACCCCTGCATCAAAATTTTTTAAACCTAAACATTTTATGGTGCATAAATAAGCATTTGAAACGTTGGGATCTACATGACCAAAAGAACTTAAAGCGATAGCCAAATTCTTTTTCGGTCAAGTTTACCTGAGAACATAGTTTTAAAAGATACCTATTATGTTTTATCTCTAATAAGCTAAATTCAAAATGTAAACTCTAATAAAATGATTGGTTTAAAGTTTTAGTCGCATGTACTAGCTCATATCATATAAACGTCATGTGACAAATTTTATACAAGTGGCGACGATTGCAGTTGAATGTGCGATATATAATAAAAGGAGTTAGTACTAATTCACTGCATAATAGGTAGGACATTCTTTGGTATTCCTAGATTTGGTTCTTTTTTACGACAACATGCACTACCTTATTTATAAACCAACTTATAAGAAATATATCAACAACTGAAAAAATCGTTTGAAATTTTGAATGAAATGTTGGAGTCGGTTTCACAATAATACTAACGACTTAAATTGATCGTCGGTATACTAAATTGTTCATTGTTACGATCGAACTTAGTCTTTACGGTTTTTTTATGAAACAGACTCCTGTTAGTATTATCATAGGATTAAGACTGCGAGCCTTGCAATAATCCATAAAATATTGCATTATTTAAACATTTACAATCAGTTTGAAAATGAAATAAGTTTTCATGTCTGAATGGGGTTTTTTTTTTCGTTATTTGATTTACTTTGATTTAATTGTTTTATAGCTAAAGTTTTTTGTCAATTTTTCTGCGCAAAACGTTAGAAGAATCATTTCAAAACCGGTATTATTTGCAAAGTTTCAATGTTAAAGTTATCATTAACGTTTTTGAATACACGTTGAAGTTTCGAAAGTGGAAACAAATAACTGTTGTCTTTTTCTACTGATATCCAAGTCGACAACGCATCGTCATGGACATCAAAAGCCCATAGATAAACTTCAATAGCAAAGTGGTTTGCGTTAGTATCTGTAGTTAATACAACCAACACTGTGACTGGCGTAAATACTACAAGCCTATTCGTAAAAATTTAATAATTATAATTGTTTCTACAATTAATGCAATGCGCGCCTTACTAAGTCGTATAAGAGATATTCATTTGCTTAATTCTTCTTAGCTTGAGTCATCTTTGAACTTTTGAAGGTTCTATGGATTGGTAACCTTAACTACACAACAATCTGTATATGTCAATAAAATTGAGATTCGAGAATGAAAATGGGGAATGTGTTCGTTTGTTTTATCGCGATCACCAGTTGGTGTTCTACAACATATATGTCAAACTTTATCAACACTAGACATTTTTTAAGAAATTGGTCATTTCATTGAATGCTTCTCCATACTTGTATGGGATGTAAAAGCATTGACCAGATTCTTATATGGTATGATGCGCGATACATAAACATTTTTGTTGTTGCACCTATGATATAAAGAGTTTTTGCAATGCAGTGTTTTGACATTGTCACGAACAGGGCGTGCAGTCATAGCTGTTATATCTAAACATGGTGTTAAGAAAGAAAAAAAAACAGTTTTATCAAACATATAACACTTCAAGTTTTGTTACGGGGAAAAGGTTTAGTATAAGTTTAATTTACTGCATAACTTTTTTTTTTTTAACAACAAATAAAACAAAATTATTCATCAAATTGCTTGTTTCAACTTTACTTCATTGTCCAAGCTTCAATAAAGTATCCCTGTGAAATACTTTCTGAGTATCCAGGAAAAGACACAGAATATAATAAAATATAAACATTATTTGTTTTCCATCAATTATATCAATCTTTTTAACTTTATGAAAAATACATTTTGAGATACTGTTTTGTTCTCATTCATAAACCTTCGTAGTTCCTTTACAAACATAGCATACACATCTAAAAATTTCAGTTTTTGCTCTGACACATAGTACGACTTGTAAATACTAAAACCTATAATTGTCAAGAAATAATTTAAACCATTATATCCTTGATCTGATATTTTGTATCCAAATACTATATGTTTTGCCAATATCTTGTTTTGAAAATTCATTTTTGTAGAAGATAATGTACTTTCTCCCAAAAATCTTTCAAAAATGAACATGTAATAAAGAAATGCAAATAATTTTCTTCTTTTGTTTTACAAAAATTGCATTTATCATTCTCAGATATTTTCCACTTTAATAGTAGATGCTTTGTAGGAATAATATATTGAAGCAGTTTCCATCTGAAATTTTTTAACTTATTTTCCTTCAAAATTTTAAATATAAAATCGTTTACAAATGGCATCTGTGGTACGTATTCTAATTTTAAATATCTTGTCCAAATGTTGATACCGATTGGCTTTGTATATTTTTTATCTACTAAAGTTTTATAGAGTATTTTTTTGTTGATATCTTTTGTTTCAATTTGTTTATTTTGCCATCTTAATTTAACCTTACATATATTGATTTTACTCTTAACGGAGTTTTCTTTTTTTTAAACTTGCATCCATTCTTTTAGGATGCAGGATTTTAACATCTTAAACTCAGCTATCCAGTTTGATTTATTAATTAACTTTTCTAAGATAAAACTTTCGGATAAATTTCCTTTACTGTCGAACATTCCGTTTATATAAACCAATCCACTTTTAACCCAGTTCGGGAAAAACAAGCATTTGTTGTGATATTTAATATATTTATTTCCCCAAATAATCGGCTTTCTAATATTAGAAAAGTGATTAGAAAATGTTGACAAACCTCCTCCTGTTTTAACCCAACTTGAAATTACTTGTAAATAAAAGTCGGGTATTTTTCCAAGTCCATCTATTGATTTAATATTATCTAAATTCATGTTAAAAGCAAGAAAGTTTTTACCAAGATTATTAAAATATTTAGTAGGAATAATCTTCAAATTCGGCATATTGGTTGTTGTTAATTGAGAGACCCATGAGGCTTTCAGTGCTGTAAAATAACTGTCAAAATCGATCATTCTTAACCCCCCTTTTTGTTATTCTCCAATAAGTGTGTTTCCTTTTACTTTGTCATTTTTTCCTTCCCAATTGTATTTGAAACAGCAGCTTTCAATTTCTTTCAAGTAAATATCTGGAACTTTACACGAAGTAGCCAAAAATGTAAATTTTGGTAATACTAAAGATTTTATGATCAATATTTTCCCAACCATTGTTAATTTTCTTTTTTCCCATGTTTTAATTAATGATTTCATCTATTTTAGGTTCCCAATTGAACTTTTCACATTGAAGTCTATCGTGACCAAAATAAATGCCTAAAGCTTTTTATTTGGAGCCGTGGATGTATATAATTGTTTATAAAGTTTTTAATCATTTCTAAAATTTGTTCTTGATTTGTTGTTACCTCGTTATTTTCATTTCTGAGTTTGTTAATAGTTTTTTTGACTTGTGTCTGTTTTTCTAATCCCAGAAAATAAGAATTATTCTTTTCCCCTAGTCCTATCCATTTCTCCCTTGATCTAATTTGAGCCCCCTTTACTTTATATTCATAAATTGTGTCTAATTGTAATTATAATTGTTTTATATTATTTGTTAGTGTTTCATCTTCGTTTAATTGTTTATCTCTGGTTGTCATTAAGTGTTCTAATTCGCTTTCTAACTTTCTTGTTGTCTCCCTTGATAATTTCGATTTTCTTTTACAGTATAGATTTGTCTCTAATTTTAATTTTTAGATTGTCCCATACAAGAAGGATATCGCTACTGTCATTATTGATCATACGATTTTCGAACTGATTTATTACTATGTTGATTGTGTTTTTATATTCAATATCATTTAAGATAGAATTGTTTAGTTTCCAGTATCCATTCCCTCTTTATGAAGCCCCTGTCTTAAAGATTAAAACTATCCCTTATGGTCAGTCACTTTAATCAGTGCCGATTTAATTTTACAATATTCAACGAGAGACTGAAATTATTTTGCAATTAAAATTAAATCTATCCTACTAGCTTGTGTTTTATCCTTTCTTTTCCATGTAAACTGTTGTGTGCTTTATGTAAAATACGCCAAATATCTACAAAATTATGATTTTTCAAAAGAACTTTTTAACTATTAACAGGCTCTGAAAATTTCGTATTTTTATTTAAGCTTTTCCTATCTAAAGTCTTCAACGCTTCATTGAAATCGCCGGCAACTAGAGTGATGCCTGCATAACTTGTTGTAATGTTTTTACAACGTTTTTATGATGATAATACCAAAAAATATCAATAGATGTATTGTATAAGGCCCATGCTCTTTAAATATTTTAAAGATGATTCAAACAAGTGTACACATTTTGTTTTCGAACGTTGTATATTAAATACATAATTTACCTAAATAATAAACGGTACTTTTCAATTTGAAATGGAGTTAGAATTGACATACTTATTACGGATGGCAAATTCGTCAAAATTGGATTATGATTTCATAGAATACGATACGTCTACAACGTCGACGTTTATTTTCCACAAGTTGTATATCTTGCTGATGGATTGAAGTCAGAGAAACCCATTTCTCAAAGGTAAGTCATTTGAATTATGATTTAAGTTGTATATGACCTTTAAGCGATTGTGTTGTACACATATTTTGAGTAAATTACGTTTAGTGTTAGAAAGAGTTTCACTGTGACATTTTTTCGGCTTATTACTCTGATGACGGTAGTAATTTGCATTGATGCATGCTATATATTATTAAAAAAAACTGCTTTTATTCTAGTATCATTGACTAGTTTTCCGAAGCTAACTATAGTGAAATGACATCTAGGGCAACAATCGATACAAATAACAATTTGTTAAATTAAGATCAAACAATAAGTTATGACCAAATATACCCTGGTAACAGGTATTTATTTATTTCCATTTCCATAGGAAACAACTGCGTTCCTCTTTTTGTCAACTTCTTCGATTTTTTTTCTAATGACAGTGACTTCAAACAGGAAACAAGCTAGCATTATTCTGTAACTTCACTCTCCACCCTATAGATGACATACTGTCACGAAATAATTCAAAGTTTGATGACTGCGTTGAATGTTTCTATCGCACCGAATACAGAAATTGACGACGAGGGTGGCTGGAAAACACAAGAGATGCCTTAAGCTTCTTAATTGTCAATTTTGAACAAGTGTATAGCAACGTTCTAGCAGCGCTTGTATATGGAGTATATTTCTTCTGATTGATAAGATATGCAAAATTGTGTAGTTTTTATCATGATTTCCTTGTAACAGAATTGCATTCAAACCAAGAGTTCCAAGTGGTGAAGTCGAATAATGTTTTATGATCTTTAAAGGCCGCTATCGAGAGTTGTGTAACCGTTATGGACTATCTGCTTAACATATGTCAACGGATGTGGGCAATTGTAGGAATCAGAATCACGTCCCATTTTCCTAGAATGTGTCGAACCAAATTAGACTTGCCATCGGGGTTGTTTGACATGAGTTCTACTTACCCATCCCAATATCTTTTAGGGTTTGTGTTTGAACGTTTTCAATTGTCTATGATGTGTCTTTTTTCTTTTGGTTGATTTATTGTTTTGTTTTGTCGAAGCGTTGAGAATTTGTTTTCGAGACTTTTTTGTCCCTTTGGTACATTAAAATCAAGAGAAGGGATAGATATTGCTGATCATATAAAATTAGTTTAGAAAAAAATAATTAGCATTTTAGGTGAATGTTTGCCAAACGTATATATACATTTCCTCATCTAACTAAGAAATGAAGCACCTGATTTAAATCCCGGGTTTTAATGGAGTTCGTGTTGTTTCTTATTTAGTATTTATATCTGTTGATAAAGTTGTCCTTTGGATTTTTGAGTCTTTGTTTACTCCTTGGTTTTGATTGTTATTGTCTTCTTCGTGCCTCCTCACAAGGTAACAGTCTGTAGGAATTTATGTCACCATACCAAAACACATAACTCCAAAAATATCAGCGGTTTTATTTTCAACTTTACTTCGAGTATTTCTCTTATACAACCACTACAGCGGTTGCCATGTTGTAGCTCGATATGAATACAAACCGCTTAGCAAGCATTTAAAATTTGTTCCATATTCTTGAAAAAGGCGTCTATGTTTACCTATCTATTTTCTTTTTTACAGGATTTTATATTTATACAAATAAGAACGGATGTTTGTGATCAGATTTCTCCTGTTTTCACATCAAGCATGCGTATATATTAATACGTGTTAGTAGTCTAAGATAAAAAGCTATACACACTGGCTTGATATATTTAACACTTTTTCATGACAAATATTATGCCCTAAAAAATGAACGTCATCATAAGTCACATCATAAAAGAAAATTAAGTAGTGCATTTTTCTTAGTTTTACAGTATATTGTGTTTTATGTATATCATTTATTATTTTATTACAAGTGCTCTTGCTAAGTAATGGTTACTAAGTGATTGAAAAAAAAGTATTCGACAATAAAAAAAAAGTGACAGGTTTAGTTGCCTATCAAACTAACCATTTTTTAAATACGAAAATACATATACTTAGTCAAGAATATGATAGTTTTTTATGTGTTTGACTTTTGATTTTGCCATTTGGCGTTTATAATTTTTCGCCGTATTTTTGTTATTTTACTTTTTACTAACACATTTTCTGGACTTTCAAAATTAGGATCGCGGTAACCTAAAGTGAAATATAAATTCTGTAGAATTTTGTATTCAAATGTCTGGACAACTTTCATCCTTAGCCTAAGTCATAGTCATATATTAATTACTAAGTCGTATATCTAAAAACAAAATTTTTTTTCTCAATTTCGCAATAAGAAACTAACATTATTGAAACCTATTTAAAACACATTTATTTCAAACGTATTCTGTCGTGTGTGTTTATGTATTTATTTTATTCTTATTTATTTTTTCATTTCGAATTATTTTATTTGCTATCAAACAAAGCGAAACAATTATTAAATTGAATTATTAAATTGTTTTATAAACAGGACATTACTAGACAAAGTTTGATCAACGATCTGAATTATTACGAAAGGTTTATACTCCACGCTGAGGTTGACAAATAAGACTTTAAATGTGGGGACTTGGTCAAAGCCTTAAATTTAGAATAACCATTTTCTGATTTCATTGCTTGCAATTATAGGTGCGAAAAGGCGTACGTGTTTAAAGGAGGAGGGGGAGATGGATCTAGTATGTTCACAATGGCTTATGCAGATATATATCTATATATTTCAACAAATAAAGTAACAAGACAGTTTGAGTTTTACTATGAATAATTATGGTAACAATATGTCACTTTACTGCGGAACCTCGTCCTGAAAATTCATAAAAATATGTCACCGGCTAAAAAACAAACAACACTTAATTAATCTCTGCAAAACCTGTTTTGTTGATTTTTAGCTCACCTGGCCCAAAGGGCCAAGTGAGCTTTTCTCATCACTTGGCGTCCGGCGTCCGTCGTCCGTCGTCCGTCGTCCGTCGTCCGTCGTCCGTCGTCCGGCGTTAGCTTTTACAAAAATCTTCTCCTCTGAAACTACTGGGCCAAATCAAACCAAACTTGGCCACAATCATCATTGGGGTATCTTGTTTAAAAAATGTGTGGCGTGACCCGGTCATCCAACCAAGATGGCCGCCACGGCTAAAAATAGAACATAGGGGTAAAATGCAGTTTTTGGCTTATAACTCAAAAACCAAAGCATTTAGAGGAAATCTGACATGGGGTAAAAATGTTTATCAGGTCAAGATCTATCTGCCCTGAAATTTTCAGATGAATCGGTTAACCTGTTGTTGGGTTGCTGCCCCTGAATTGGTAATTTTGAGGAAATTTTGCTGTTTTTGGTTATTATTTTGAATATTATTATAGATAGAGATAAACTGTAAACAGTAATAATGTTCAGCAAAGTTAGATTTACAAATAAGTCAACATGACCGAAATGGTTAGTTGACCCCTTTAGGAGTTATTGCCCTTTATAGTCAATTTTTAACCATTTTTCATAAATCTAAGTAATCTTTTACAAAAATCTTCTCCTCTGAAAATACTGAGCCAAATTAATCCAAACTTGGCCACAATCATCTTTGGGGTATCTAGTTTAAAAAATGTGTGGCGTGACCCGGTCAACCAACTAAGATGGCCGCCACGGCTAAAAATAGAACATAGGGGTAAAATGCAGTTTTTGGCTTATAACTCAAAAACCAAAGCATTTTGAGGAAATTTGACATGGGATAAAAATGTTTATCAGGTCAATATCTATCTGCCCTGAAATTTTTAGATGAATTGGACAATCGGTTGTTGGCTTGCTGCCCTCCAATTGGTAATTTTTAAAGAAATTTTGCCGTTTTTGGTTATTATCTTGAATACTATTATAGATAGAGATAAACTGTAAACAGCAATCATGTTCAGCAAAGTAAGATCTACAAATAAGTCAACATGACCTAAATGGTCAATTGACCCCTTAAGGAGTTATTGCCCTTTATAGTCAATTTTTAACAATTTTCATTAATTCGGTAAATTTATGTAAATTTTTACCAAATATTTTTCTCTGTTACTAATGGGCAAGGTTCATTATAGATATAATTGTAAGAAGCAAGAACGTTCAGTAAAGTAAGAACTTCAAACACATCACCATCACCAAAATACAATTTTGTCATGAATCCATTTGTGTCCTTTCTTTAATATGCACATAGACCAAGGTGAGCGACACAGGCTCTTTAGAGCCTCTAGTTTTTATATCTCCTGACTCCATAGGCTTCCACTATCTTTGAAAGATTTTAAACGTCTAATGTGTTCCACATATTCATGACTCCGAACGATAACTGCATGTTTATTTTTACACTTTATTCTTTCTGCTCTTGTTCAACACATCGTTCTAAGTGTATGGCGCCAATAGAGGATACCGCAATAAGAACAACATACAGTATTTTTATTTAACCTAAAACAACAACATCCTTGAGAAGTCAAATGTAATACCTGGCTAATTGTAGACAGTAAATTAAACTGGTCAACAACATCCTGATGTCCTATGAAACTACTGCATTTGAACCTGCTATGATTTCTTTTGTTCACAAAACCCTGCATAGGTTAGCCCTACCGGTATTTCGAATAAATTTAATGTCAGAGGCTCTGTGTCTTGTTTAAGAATGGCACGAAAATCGTTTTGAATTACCCCTGAGGCATCGGACATATTTTGCCACCGATCCACGTAGTTGTCGAGCATAATCAACGGGAGAATAGCGAGTTAAATCTTACATAGAACCCTTACAAGATAGTTCTAAATTTAAGTTCAATCTTTTCTGTTTTTGTTTTTGTAATGACTAAGTTAGAGATACAGAAAAATAATGAAAATACACGTATAAGGGTGTATGTGACACGAGTACTGTTCGAACTGTTTAAAAGGCAGCGCAAAGCGACAAGACAATGTCAGGCCTCAGAAATAATAAAAAATATTTTGAATCTGAGGAGGACTATGTATAAGAAGCGTTCATTTAATCAGTCACACTTTCCATGAAAACAATATAAAGAAAAATAATAATTTTACCTTACTTTGGGTGTTACCAGATTTTGATGTATAAAATTACTTCCAACTTCTAACCAGGGCTAGTTAGGCCCTACATGTTATGAGTTTATTTCTCTTAACGGGTACCCTCTTCTCTTGCTCGCCTGTACGTCCACCACCACCCAACTTGTCAGCTGAATTTCATGATAAGAGGACGGAGTCCCCAATTACAGTAGAAAATTAATAGAATAAAAAAAAACGTTGAGTAAATCATATTTATCAGTCTAGTAATATATAGGCACGAGGACAGTAACAATTTCATTGAAACTATCTTTTGACGCTGCATCTTAAATCTCTAACAACAGCACCAACTTTGAAAACGTTACGGTACTTCCGATTCTTTTAGAACATTAGAAAATGTAAGAATTAAGACAAGAACATATTGATACGGACTTCGTCGTCCCCTTTCACTGATAACTCATGCCTCATATTATATTCTGCATAAGCCATTGTGAACAACCTGTCTAACTTTTCTCACCATGAGTAAACATACATTTCAGGTATATGGGGAGGGTTGTGATCTCATAAACATGTTTAACCCTGCTGCATTTTTGCGCCTGTCCCAAGTCAGGAGCCTCTGGCCTTTGTTAGTCTTGTATTGCTTTTAATTTTAGTTTCTTGTGTACAATGTGGAGTTTAGTATGGCGTTCATTATCACTGAACTAGTATATATATTTGTTTATGTACCACGAAATAAGAGAAGTTGTCCTCTTTGTAAAACTGGTCTTAGGGATGAATACCACTTTATATGTTAATGTATCAATTGTGAAGTTAAGGATTTAAGGGGAAGTTCATACCTCCATATTATTTAAAATATTCAAATGGGAAAAAGTACTTGGGGTGCTTAAATATAGTAATAGTAATGTGCTGTCTAAGCTGTCAATTTTTATTCAAAAGGTTGAAAAGATGCTTGTCTAATTTAAAACTGTAACAAACACAAACTTATTTCTGAAGATGTATAATTTAAAAATGTATTCTGTTTGTATTATGTACTATGTTGTAATTTAAATTGTGTATAACATGCTCCTGTTACGCATTCCTACGGCTGAGTTTTCTGTAATAAACTATAAACTATAAACTATTTAGGGGCCAGCTGAATGACGCATCCGGGTGCGGGAACTTCTCGCTGCATTGGACACCTGTTGGTGACCTTCTGCTGTTGTCTTCTCTATGGTCGGGTTGTTATCTCTTTGACACATTCCCCCTTTCCATTCTCAAATTTATTTAAGTTAGAAAATATTAAATAATAGAAAGTTCCTCTTATCCATTACTTTCTTGATTTAGATTTTATATCCTTTCTATTATACCCACTCCTCCTACATTTGTATCAGTGTGCCATAATTTGAAAAAAGTAAGATATAAAGGAGCAACCCATTAATATCGAAGTGGAGTTCTGAGTTATAATTTATTCTTAGTTTTTCGACGATATTATTCTAATAGTTCTTTTTTCAAGACTATAAGGTGTAGAGAAAATCTGGATTTTCGATATGTGTTTTGTCATCTTGTTGACCACAATAATTTTTTTTCATAAAATGGGGGATAATTTTTTTCGGATAGAAATATTCCCCCTTTTTTTAAGTCAAAACGTCGTTCCCTTATGAAAATTTGTTCCATAAGGAATAATTACATGCAACTTAAATCTTTAAATCACTTTTGTATGTTGATACGATACCCACTTTTAAAGTCTAATTTACCAACCTCAGCGTCGCGAGTATACAATTTTGTAACATGTCTATATCATTTTCAACAACGTTTAACATTAAAAACCCATTGAATCTACTGTAAACTGAATTAATAATTTATTCAAGCAACCAAAATCGTTCTGTTTTCAAATGTAACAAATCACATGATAGTGAAACCTTTTTTTTTTTACAGCATTACCTTTTAGGTCTTTTTCTTTTGTTCACACATAGCTCAAGATGATAGAATTTGATGCAACTGTCATACAAATGAGAGGTTTAGCTCACTGGAAAATTAATTTTAAACCAAACTGGTATACTAATAAAAATGCCTGTATCATGTTAGGAATATGACAGATGTTATTCATTCATCACGTGTTTATGATTTTGCTATTGCCATTTGACATTTGCTTATGACTTTCTGTTAAGAATTTTACTCGGCGTTCTGTATTTTTGATATTTTCTTTATACATGTTTCACAAACCTTTATGAATCTGGTCAATACAAATCTCGGTTGCTTAACCTATTTGATAAGATGCCGCTTTTCTATAAATCTCCAATGTTCATCAATTAAAGATTAAGATAATTCAAGAAATACTGTGTGTACATTGTTGAAGGTTGGAAGGTTAGTTTGAACATATTTATTTATAGTGGATTGGGAAACAAGTTTTGCAACTTATATTAATCCCTTTCCACTTTGCGGGTGTGAGTGCTGCCTTGTAGCGGCATTAGCCTACTCCTTTTCAAAATCTACAAGGGTGTCTTTAACGTGCAAGACATATGGCTCTCTTTTAACACGGGTCAACCATGTATCGTCCCCTTCCGACGGACTATCATCGTTTCCTCAAGACCATACTCGCAAATGGTGTCAAGGGAGAGCCGAAAATTGATTTCCTGAAATTTTAATCCCGAGCGGGAATCGAACCAGGAACCTTTGTGTTAGTAGTCCGATGCACTAGGTTGAAAGGTTACCTTTAGATGCTAAAAACAACATTGTTTGTATAATTGAGTTGTCTCATATGAGATAATTCCGCAACTCCTTAATACTAAAACATTGAAGAAATCTTATGTGAAATAAAACTACCGCAGGAAAAAAACAGTAAACGCAATCTGGTAAGACGATAAAAAAAAGGCCGATTTCTTTTAATATTTGCAAGTGAGTGTTGTTCTGGAAACAGAAGTTACCAAAGTTCCTCCTAGGAAAATTAGAGTGAACGAGGAGCACGACCCAACAGTGACGCTTGGCCATTACTTGAATAACGCCTCCACGGTACACGGAGGATTAATTCAAAACTGGTAGCAGAAACCAACCGGCCGCTCTGGTAAACAAGCAAAAGCCATTTATAAAAAAAACCACAACTTCCCTGTGGTATCACAGGAAACCATTTTTACATATGTTATAACATAGAATTATAGGGTCATGACCCCCCTGTCATCATGAAAAGGTCCCACCAAATGAGAAGGTCTATACACTCTCATCCCTAACGAAACGAGTTTACTTCACCGTAGTGAAATATAGTTAAACTCATCAAATAGGAAATGCTCGACGGTCAGACTTTGCAAACGACTCTTAAGTTTTCTGAACATTATTTAAGAAAACATCATTACCTACATCTGACAAGTGCATTCCGTCATGCCTGAACATATCTCTATCTTGAGCTTTTATATTCTTCTTTAAATATTTCGAACAGCTGCATTAACTAGTTGTTGAGTCGATAGCCACCTGATTTTCTGCCACTTGCCAGTATCAACGAGTCAAAACTTCACTCGATACCAAGGAGTGATTTGGCAATAACACATGTAATTGCATATTGTCAAACGTTATCAGCTCAATCAGCTCTTTTCCTTTGACTAAACCAAAATCGTTAGAACCCAAATGTATTATCAAAATTTTTAGAGGCGGATAACATCTAAGATTCTCTGCAACGAAAGGTAGCAATTTTCACCTATTTAATCCATTTAATCCCTCTTTGGACATACCAATGAAAAATATAACCTTTCGACTGTTATCCGAGGTTTTGACTCCCTGATATTCTCATAACGCTTCCACAGGCTGCCAAATATACAATAGATGATCCCATGACCCAAACCTGACGGAGTTCGATAATGACATTAATTGTTAAAAGTACTGTTATGTTTAAACCTTTACAAAGCATATAAAAATACAGCATCTTCGTATCTATGAATTAACCAAATCCGAACGTAACTCGTTTATGTATCAGAAACCCAATGTCCCCACCTCTAAATTTCCGAAACCCCAATTCTAATCTAATGCGAGGCCCCGCCTATTCTAAACGAACATGTCTTTAACTCCACAAAAATAAAGTTTTTTTAAGTATAGAAATAAACCGAAGACGAGTCAATGGAGACCCATTAATTAAAAAATGTAAAACCAAGAGTTTGTTAGTAGCAGGGTATCTTATTCCCCAAAAGGCACGCAACATGCTCATAGGACAAATTAATGTCAACCTTTGAAGAAATACCTTTCTGGTCAGCTTTCAAACTGCAAATCTTCAAATGCAATTCATATTTACTATTCGAAAATTTTAATGACAGATGAAAATTGCGTGGGCTCCTTTATCTGAATTCGTATCGGTCGTGAGCTCACCTATTCTTAATAAAGCAAATAAAACCAAGCCTAAATGCAGAAGCAAACATACAAGATTCATAATGAGAAGAGCAAACGGATCGTATAATTTTTGCTAAAAAAATAATTGTAACAGGAGCGTGAATATCTGATAATTTAGGACTTTTCCTTTGAACTCCCTCTAACATTTTAGAAGTTATAAAAGTGCATGTAGTGTCAGTTACACCTAATGATTATGCTTATGGCTAATCCCGGATACGTATGTATTATTTGAAGATGATGCATAACCATAATACGATAAGTAAACTATAGAACGAGTTAACACATCAATTTGTATAGGCCATGATACATTTAGTCATATTTTTTGCTAAACTCTGCTAACGACTCTTATGCTGTCTTAAAGTTTTCCATGTATTAATTTTTTGCCATCATAAATGTACCAATTCTTTAGTTTCAACATCTAGAATGTCCATAATAGGTTTGGCATTGGAGTAGGTTCCATGACTGCTTTTTGTGTTAACTATCTTAAAGTTAACATTCTTTCTAAATTATTAACATCTATTTTATCAGCAATCAAAGACGGGCTTCAAAGTTATTGTGAAACTGCCTATTCTAGAGGTAGCGTGAATCAGATGTAGATACTTAAAAATTCCAAAGATCTTTTAGAGTACATACAATCTAACTCTCTTTCATCTTGTGACAGTATTAAAACATTTGACTTTTCTACTCTTTACACAAGTATTCCACATTCCTAACTAAAAGACAAATTAAAAGAGTTGGTATTACTTTGCTTCATAAAAAAAAATGGCCAACGTAGATACAAGTATCTTGTCTTAAGGAGGGATTAATCCTACTTTGAAAAGAATCACTCTGATTCAAACAAAAAGTTATCTGAAACTGATATTATCAAGATGCTTGATTTCTTGATTGACAACATATTTGTGACGTTCGGAGGACTTGTTTTTCAACAGACTGTCGGCATTCCAATGGGAACAAACTATGCCCCATTACTCGCCGACTTGTTTCTTTATTATTATGAGGCTGACTTCATGCAGGAACTTCTTAGGAAGGAAGATAAGAAGTTAGCAATATCCTTTAACTCTGCTTTCCGCTATATAGATGATGTTCTTTCGCTAAACAATTAAAAATTTGGTGACTATATGGAACGCATCTATCCAATCGAACTGGAGATAAAGGATACTACAGATACAGTTAAGTCGGCTTAATATCTTGACTTACATCTAGAAATTGACAATGAGGGTCGGTTGAAAACAAAACTTTACGACAAAAGAGATGATTTCAGCTTTCCAATTGTGAACTTTCCATTTCTAAGTAGCAACATTCCAGCAGCACCTGCATACGGGGTATATATCTCCTAATTGATACGATATTCCCGTGATTGCATTTCCTATCATGATTTTCTTGATAGAGAGTTACTGCTCACAAGGAAGCTATTGAACCAGTTTCACAAATGATATCGGATATATTCCTTACGTCGTAACTACAATCCCCTTTCCTTTCATGAATGTGACCTACCGAATTAGACTATTTACCGGATTTGTAATCACATTAGCAACACGACGGGAGCCACATGTGGAGCAGGATCTGCTTACCCTTCCAGAGCACCTGAGATCACCCCTAGTTTTTAGTGGGGTTAGTGTTGTTTATTCTTAAATTTTCTATGTTGTGTCATGTGTACTATTGTTTTTCTGTTTGTCTCTTTCATTTTTAGCCATGTCGTTGTCAGTTTGTTTTAGATTTATGAGTATTGGTATCTTTCGTTTCACTTTGAAGAGACAAAGCGTAGGCAGATTTTGATGACTTTATTCAAAACCGTTACAACTATCTGATTATCGATATTAAACAATAACTTTTTATTCTCTAAAAATCGCCCCTACCATTCAGTAGCAACGACGGCTGGAAAAAATTCCAAAAACGTGATATTCCTAAAAATATCGTTATGATTCCACTCTTGATGCCAACAAGCTTGCGATCATTTGGCATAAACATAAACCCCCATCCCCTTTTTGAACCTTCGGCGCGATCAGTGTACATATGGATTATCTCGATTGAAATATATGCCAAGCTTCCTTTACGTTGCAAGTTGCATCGATTAACGGACGACAAAATGCCCTGTATTGGACGACGACCTGACAAGCAAAGTGCAATAGCTCAATAAGTGACTGAAGTTCATCTAAATAATGCAAAATATTCAGAATAAAACTCATTATCAAATTTAAAATCTAACTGGTCGAAATCACATGGTCAAATTCTCATTCTAATATGACGTTCTTCTTAAGCTTTTGGTGCAAAGCAATGTTCTAATTCAAATAGAACAGGGTTGTACGTGATTGACGTTACAATTGAAATTGTAACGTCAGATGAATTTTGATCAACGCCAGAGATCAAAATAGACATTTTTGTTGGTGTTGTTCGCTAGGAAATTAAACAAAAACATTCTAAAAGTAAGTTTATATGTTTCTGTTCTTTTTTTTATTGATAAACTGCTGATTTTCTATAACGTTTTTGGTTCATGAAATCAAAATGACGACATTTTGAGCGTCTACTATAGGTCCGCCTCGAAGTGAAAAAGTTCAAGCATTCCTATTAGAATCGAACTAATTCTATCCTGCCATGCTCTGTCCTCATTTTAACATGGGTAAGAATTATATTTGTAAACATTTAATACCTCGCTAACGCTTGGTATTAAGATATTCACAAATATAATGCCTACCATGTTAAAATGAGCATAGAGCATGGCAGGATATAATTATTTTTTGAACATTCTCAACAATCTGAAGGGGGACTTTACTTTCGCTTTTGCCAATTAAACTTTTTTTTTCATTTTTTACCATCTCGATCTTTAGACTCTTTTTTTTAATTCAGTAATGAAGATAGTTGATATACGTATACAACATTTTAAAGAACATTTCATTATTAACAATAACCACAATAAACCGATTTCTCGTATCAAACATAAACTAAAAGAACTAGCCAAGGAATTTGTTTTTGTCCCGGTCGATAAAGCTGCTAATAATATTATTTTTGTTTGTCGTAAATTCTACATTGAGGTTCTGAAAAAAGAAATAACCAATTCACCAACATTCCAACTGACTCCATTTTCAGAAAACGACATCTGTAACAAACATAAACTTTTAGCTACCGATTTACAAGCAGAGCCAAATACAATGAAAGTCTTAAGTATGTATTGGCTTCCGAAGCTACACAAAACACCTTACAAATATAGATTTATTTCGTCTTCAAGCAATTGTTCCACTACTAAATTGTCTATTCTATTTACCAGCCCACTTGGTACAATTAAAAACATGATAATAAATTATTCAAATAAGGCCTTCAAAAATAGTGAAATTGATTACTTTTGGAGTGTCAAGAACTCGTTGGAAGTACTTGATAAATTGCGTGCTTATTATTATAATATAAGTTGTATTAGAAAAACAAAATTAGTATGTTAAATTTGATGTATGCCTTTTTGTGCTTCTTCGTTCATTTGATGTTTTTACAGTGATATTAAGATGATAACACATTATTGACTGTTGTACCCCTATTTTTGACATTTTACTCTTTGAGTATGTTTGTTTTGTTCATTTATCGTTGACAATGTAATGGAATATGATGCGACTGTCATAAAAGTGAGAGGTTTAGCTAGCTATAAAACCAGGTTCAATCCACCATTTTCTACATTAGAAAATGTCTGTACCAAGTCAGGAATATGACAGTTGTTATCGATTCGTTTTATGTGTTTGGACTTTTGATTTTGCGTTTTGATTTTTGATTTTCCTTTTTCAATTTTCCTCGGAGTTTAGTATTTTTGTGTTTTTACTTTTATGTTGGTGATTTTGAATCTGTTCAAAGTTTTGATTTTTCTACCCTGTATACCACATTGCCTAACATTCTCATTAAGAAAAATGCAAACACCTAATTAAATGGGCATTTAAAAGATCAGAATTTTTCTTAGAAAACATTTTTGTTCGCTTTAGGGATTCCGTATATCGTCAGGTGGTCGGAATTCCAATGGGGACTAATTGTGCACCATTTATTGCGGACCTGTTTTTGTATTTTTATGAGTTACAATTTCTGACAAAAATAAACAAAGACCCATCGAAACAACATATGATACACAAATTTAATAATACTTCTAGATATTTGGATGATATTTTGGATCTCAATAATGACGACTTCAGTATGTATATTAAAGAAATTTATCCTGTTGAACTTACTTTAAATAAAGCTTATACTAACAATGACCACTGCCCTTTCCTCGATCTTGATATCTATATCACTAACGGAAAGCTGAATACTAAAATTAATGATAAAAGAGATGATTTTTCATTTCCTATCGTTTATTATCCATTTTAAGATGTGACGTTCCCTTGTCACCATCTAACGGTATCTCAACTTGTACGATTCTCTCATGTATGTAACAATGTTTTAGATTTTAACGAGAGAAATTTATGTATTACTGAAAAATTATTACACCAGGGTTTTCGATATCACAAACTAGTCAAAACATTTACTAAATTTTATCATCGGTATAAGGACATCATTTGTAAATATAGTTCAACATGCAGACTTCTTATACGTTCAGGTATTAGGTCAGGTCATTAAAGACTGCATATTTTGGCGTTAATATTGATTCACTTATAGGGTCTTTGCGTCGGAACTAAACACATGTATTCAAAAAACAATTGTTGGCATGACACGGGTTATGTTCTCTTCATATATGTTATGATGGTATGATACTAAACCCTTAACGGGAAGGATTATGCCTGATGTTCATATGATGAAATTATAATCTTTCAGTCAGTTTAATTGAAGTCTGGAGCTGGCATGTCAGTTAGCTGCTAGTAGTCTGTTGTTATTTATGAATTATTGTCATTTTGTTTATAATCTTTGGTTACATCTTCTGACATCAGACTCGGACTTCTCTTGAACTGAATTTTAATGTGCGTATTGTTATGCGTTTACTTTTCTACTTTGGCTAGAGGTATAGGGGGAGGGTTGAGATCTCACAAACATGCTTAAACTCGCCGCATTTTTGCGCCTGTCCCAAGTCAGGAGCCTCTGGCCTTTTTTAGTCTTGTATTATTTCAATTCAAGTTTCTTATGTACAATTTGGAAATTCGTATGGAGTTCATTATCACTGAACTAGTATATATTTGTTTAGGGGCCAGCTGAAGGACGCCTCCAGGTGCGGGAATTTCTCGCTACATTGAAGACCTGTTGGTGACCTTCTGCTGGTTTTTCTTTCTACGGTTAGGTTGTTGTCTCTTTGACACATTTCCCATTTTCATTCTCGATTTTATTGCATAACACACAGAACGAAATTCTCGATTACAAAATTCATCAACGGAACTACCAGAAGGGGATGAAAGATTCGACGCTAAAAAAAAAGAATCCCCTTCATTTATTTTGGAAATAAAAGCGAGGGGGGAAGAGCGAAAAGTAGAAAAATGTGGATGTGATAATGGACATGAAATATGCCCGAGAGCAATTTCCTTATGCAACTTCTTCCTAGTGGTCTCTGACTGTATTCTTTAAAAAAAAAATAGAATTTTTACAAGTATAAGAATATCTAAGACCCGTGTACATCAGTTTAAAGCTGAAACATAATCCCGGAATCAATTCGGAGCAATGGCTATTTCCGGATAATCAAACCAACATTTTTCGACCTTACAAACATTGATAGAGGAATTGCCTAATTGATATAAATCTGACAATTCACACCGTTTAACGTTTTTAATTTCTACAACTTGTGAATGATTGTGGCCCGTTACTTCCAAACGTTGAACAGCCTTGGTTGAAAATCCGTAACTTTTGACGAGATTGAAAACAGGCTTCACTGTCGCCACGAAAATCACTCTTGTCTACTAGGAATGATATCCGAAACCTAACGAGATGATAATTAGAGGAGGGATGAACAGTATTGTTCATAACTACAGACCATGACTGGTTGACACTACCTGTCATTATGCACAAAACCCACAATTCCTGACAATTGATATCCCAGGAAGATGATGGAAAGCGGTCTTTTCTAGTCAGTACTAATCATCGTACAAAGCTCAACCATTGGTAGTACCCTAAATTAGACGACGTTGTTCGAATGCTTTGCATATATTTCAAATACTCTAGGGCTTTTATAGGCCACTTTTTCTAATAAAATTGGCATGAAAATCATTAAGGCCGAAGTCCAAATTTCTATAATGTTTAAAGAATCTGGTACCACAGTCAGAGTACCTCTTTCCAGAAAAAATCGCTATCTAAGGTAGCAATCCACAGTTAGAAAATAAAATTAAAAATGAGCCCCAAAATGTTTTATCATCTCTTATTCCTAGATTTCTAATACATTAACCTAACTGTGTGTGATGTACATGTGCATATGTATGTAATCGGTAGCTTCCATAGATTCAATTTTCAAAAGTTAAAAGGATGAAAATTGATTCCTGTTATGTGTATCCATGGCAACATTCTGCATTTATCTACCATAAAATATTGCAAAAAGGGGGGTGAACATGTCATTTATCCCCCCAAAATTTGGATCAAACTAGAATTTCAATGCCTTTGAGTGATACCTTTTTAGAAACTGTTATCTTAAATCTTCCTAATGATCAAATAAAAAATGGGTGTCTTTCGCCTCATTTTTTCGTAAAATCCAATCACAAAGTTCGTGCGATAAAAAGTTGGAAAAAAACATTGCAATAATTGCCGGACCAATGTATGGTATGGACATGCAAATACGGACTGTCATACAGAAAACAGCCTATATTACATACATTACATAACCTTGATGTTCATATAAACCATATACAAAGGCTATTTTGATACTCAGATATCCAAAAATGAATTTTATTGCACACTAGCTCTCATATTTGAAAAATCCACAGGGGCCAAAATGCGAAACTACACACCTAACTGTGGAGTGCTACCTAAAGTAGAATCACACCACAAATCTGTAGCCGATTTTAACAATAAACATAAATAAATAATCTCACCCCGCCAATTTTTATCCTTCATCTTTAATGGAATATGAGCCCCAATCAGATCAAATGTGCTAGGGATGCCTTCCAGAATGTGAATAACTAGGGAAAATTCATTACTGACCATGTACGAGCCTTTAATTGGCGACCGGGACCTCCTACTATGATTAAAGGAGGTGAACTTGGTCCCATGTATATGTATACATACCATGAGTGTTCTGAATCGATGGGACCATCTCGACTTTGGAAATTATTCGGGAATCATTATCGGCTGCTCTTCTGTGGATTGTTCTGGTTACTTGGTATAACACTGGTCGCTAAGAATCTGTTCTCGACATCTGAAATCTCAACGACGACGAGCCATGTATGGCTACTGTAACAGGGATCAATTCCGTACGGTCACGTTGGTTTTGGTTGGACGCAATAATCTCGTCTCCGCTTGTATTTGCCATAACTTGAGTTGAAGGATTACCCGCCGCATTAATTTTCTGATTCCCACGAGAGCCATGGGTCTTACTGAATCAGAATGCACATGACCTTTAACAACATTTGGTATTTTACGCTTAGACGTAGACTTTTCTCTGCACCAGATCGTTATTTATTAGACGGTTGTCTATTTCTTTTCTTAGGTTTCATCTGTGTTGAGGATGGGACTGGGTGTTTTCAAAAACAAATTATCAAAGCTTCCCGTTCAAAACTTAGAAATTTAGAAGTGACGTCACAATACGCTAACATCACGTGACAGACACGGGCAAGTTTCGGAATGCAAAGAAAAAAGGGGGGACTCGAGAATAAATACGGAATCATATTTTTTTTTATTAAACCTGTATTATCAGTAAACCGATAAACATTATTATTGTTCATTCTGCCTATTACCCTTGTTTTTTCAGGTTGTGAGCTGTTACTACTGCATTTATCTAAACAAAACACACAGTACAAACGGCACGAATGCTTAGATGCTGTATCAACTAGTGTTATTTCCTAGATCGGACTTTATCATATATGTCACAAATTTAAAATGTGTGTCAAATATATAAAAATAATGGAATCTGAAGCGAGTTGATATCTTTGTTTTATACGTTTTTGATTACAAACTGTCAACTGAAGTACCCCTGGAACTGTCTTGATTTTATTAGATTTCCATGCTTAGTTATCACCGAACTAGTATATATTTGTTTAGGGGCCAGCTGAAGGACGCCTCTGGGTGCGAGAATTTCTCGCTACATTGAAGACCTGTTGGTGACCTTCTGCTGTTGTTTTTTTTTTCTATGGTCGGGTTGTTGTCTCTTTGACACATTCCCCATTTCCATTCTCAATTTTATTAGACTCATGTGTTTACGCTTACGCTATCGGCGCACCAGGGCACACTTCTTCTTGGGTTCATATTATTCCCAAATATGGTATGGGTGTAAAAATTCAAAATGATAGAATATGTTCAAAAATATGATAAAAATGGTAGGTCACCGCGCATTTTCTCTCATCCCTTCCCCTTCGTGAATGTTACCTACCGAATTAGAATATTTACCGGGTTTGTTATCATATAAGCAACACGACGGTTGTCACATGTGGAGCAGGATGTGCTTACCCTTCTGGAGCACCTGAGATCACCCCTAGTTTTTTAAGTGGGGTTCATGTTGCTTATTGTTTAGTTTTCTATGTTGTTTCTTGTGTAATATTGTTTATCTGTTTGTCTTTTTCATTTTAAAGCCATGTCATTGTCAGTATATTTTCGATTTATGAGTTTGACTGTCCCTCTGGAATCTTATGTCCCTCTTTCTCAAGCTACAGGTTGTGACAAAATGACACATTTTGTATGGATTAAACAGGAAAAACATCATTATGTGATTAAAAGCTAAACTAATAATAGAAACGAAAAATAAAATACGAGAAGATAGCTTTTAGAAGATGCTTTAAGAATATCAAAGAAAAGAGAGGCTCACCATACACCGCTCAAAATACCAATTTGCAAAATTCCATGTAGATTCCTTCAGAAAATTCACCATTTCAGAGTTACCTCCCCTTATAATGCCAATTTCCAAAAAATAAAAATAAAGTAAAATGATATACACTTTTACAAATCCTAATATTTAAAAGTTATAATCATATGCATTTGTACCTTTAAATGAAAATTCATATCAATTATCTGCATTCTTGCAATAAATTTGGCTAACTTAATTAAAATTTGGAACTTAGGTTCTATGATTGTTACAACCCAAGATTGGGAAAGACACCCATACCACCTTCAGCATATATTCTTCTTTTTGTGGTTGAAAGTTTCTTTAAACAAGGTTGATGCTGAACAAATATGATTTACAGATATAAACGGTACCAAATTTTCACATTTTTTTTCTTTCAAAATGGTCATTTAGCCACAAATTTGCAATTTTAATGAAAATGCACAGAGTTATAAGGGGTCCCTTCCAATGTTAATTTCCAAAAGAAACTAAGAATGCTGATATTGAGTTTTTCTCATTCTGGATTTTATAGGTGTTTTTCTGACTGGACATCTATCACTGTATTGGATACTCAAACTTCATAAGCGTCTTTACAAACAACGGTATATTGCTGGGTCTTTCATGTGATTGACAACATACTTTTTTATGCTTAGAGGTCGTATTTTTCATTAGACTGTCGACATACCCATGGAAACCAAGTGTGCCCCTTTTCCTGCCGACTTGTTTCTTTATTATTATGAGGCTGACTTGATATAGGAACTTCTTAGGAAGAAAAATAAGAAGTAAGCAATATTCTTGAACTTTTTTTCCCGCTATAAAGATGATGTGCTCTAATTAAATATTTCAAAATTTGGTGATTATCGAAACGGAGATCAACGTTACTAAAGATTCAGTTAATTATGCATAATATTTCGGTTGAAAACAAAACCTTACGACTAAAGAGATGATTTCTGCTTTCAAATTGTGAACTTTCTATTTATATGTGGCAACATTCCAGCAGCGACTGTATACAAAGTATATACTTCCTAATTGATACGATATTTTCGGACTTGTATACATATTTTTAAGGGGCCAACTGAAGGACACGCGGATGCGGGAATTCTCGCTACATTGAAGACCCATTGGTGGCCTTCGGCTGTTGTCTGCTCTATGGTCGGGTTGTTGTCGCTTTGACACATTCGCCATTTCCTCTCTCAATTTTATTCTATTTCCTTTCATAATTTCCTTAAAAGATAGCTGCTGCTCACAAGAAAGCATTGAAATAAAAAGTTCCAAATGGTGTAGTTGTCATCATCCCTTCGAAAAAAAATTAGGACACCATCGCGAGTTGGTTGACCGTTACAAAGTATCCGTTTCAAAGATGATATCGGATATCAGTTTACTTTATCTATGAGTTTCGCCCCTCTTTTAATAGTATAACTAATTTGAATATGTATTCACGTAAACCTTGATAGGACCATAACAAGAGGATAGGCTTCACGTGTGTTTAAGTAACTAAAAAGAATATAATGTCAACATTTAAAAGTGACGAAAGACAGGCACCGGGGAGAAGTGATTCTTCCCTATAAAAAATATTTCTAGTACAGAAAAAAAGAGGATTTACATGTTTTCTTCCTATATGATATTGTATCAAATAGACCAAGAAAATTACCAGTATATGACTGCACGTGCTCGTGTTAGGATTCATATTCGTATGTTTGTTTTCATTAGGTCTTATGGCATACATTACTTTTGGAGATCTCACCTTCTGTCAATTTCCTTTATTATTATATGTATTCTACTTATAAAAATATTTTTATCCAAAGATATCAAGAGTTAGAAAAAAGACGTAAGTTGATAAAAAAAAACTCCTCGTCTAAAGAAAGAAAACGAACAGTCCAAAGGAAACAAAATTTGGAAAAAGTTACCAGATTTTGTTTTTAAGGTTGTCTCTCATTAATATTTTCCTTTCAATCATATACCATATGATTTTACTATGCGAGTTTAATGTGATCACCTTTGAGTTATAAATTATGATGGGTTCCCAGATATTTAATTATTGTGCCCTGAGGTTAGATTTTAGGTTTTTCGGTGGACGCAGTATCTGATGTGCGGTGTTGTTTTCATATCTATACGCGTAATTTTGATTCTTTACTTAGTCAGCTCAATCGATATGTGATCTTCTTTAAATCTTCTTGTATATTTTTGTACGTTTTAATTTCAGCTTATCATTTAGAATGGGTACTAGTGCGTCCAGCAATATCCAGTATGGAGAAGATATTGACAGTATTATCCAGACACTTAATTATACAATAGTGTGTGGAATTGAGATTAAGAATTCTACAAAATATACTCTACATTCACCTAAAACAATAGTCCAGTGGGGATTTCTGTTATCCCCACCACCTACAGCTATCAAACCTGGTGGCAAAGGACATTTTGTAAGTTTCTGTAGACATGTAATAAAAAAAATTCAGGCTTTAGTTGTGTGCAAAGCTGCATTTTCCCCTATGTTGAGTTTATTTTTCATAATTTTCAAATCATTTTATCAGTATTCAATCATTTGTTTTCAAGTGAAATTGTTCAACAGCTTTATGACAGATTGCGTAACTTTATTGCAAAAACGTGAAACCCTCACGGGTTAAAATGCAAACATAATTTACACAATTGACAAAAGACATAATACATGATAAATTTGTTGAACAAGTGAAGATGATATTAATAATATAAATATATATATATATATATAAAATGCCTAGCGGGGCTGGAACCTGTACTTTTTATTTCTAACTTCTACGACAACACTACCTAGCATTGCGCAGAGACCTTATTCCCTTCACTTACTCTAGATTATAAAAAATAAGCTTTCGTTTCGGGAGGTGTAACTGTCTCGTAGGAATTAAACAAGGATCTCTGATACAATACACAAAGTATTATTTTGAGTGTACAGAAGTGATAATCAGATCCCGCTTACATGTTTAACCCCACCACATTATTTATGTATGTTCCTGCTCGTTTGAATTGTTTTACATTGTCATATCCGGGCCTTTTATAGCTGACTATGCGGTATGGTTTTGCTCATTGTTGAAGGCCGAACGGTGACCTATAGTGTTTATGTCTGTGTCATTTGGTCTCTTGTGGATAGTTGTCTCAATGGCAATCATACCACATCTTTTTTTAAATAATCACTGTAGATAAATATATGTATATATCTGTCTATGTGTAGTGACAACTGCAAATTATACCTTTTCCATCGGATTTCTTATGAAATATATACCACTCGTCTAAACATCAACATAACAATATTAGATCTGTAAATTTGCTTTCGCAAATTTTTGGTTCTTCCCTCGCCGTGATTCGAACCCATGCTACTGAGATATCGTGACACCAAATCGCCTCACTGTAGCCGTCCTGCTAGACCACACGACCACCTGGGCTTCATAAAAATTGAGCTTTCGGTGGCTGGGTGTTACCTTTCCACGTCAGTTTCAATCTAGTGTCGTACTACAGTACATGATATATAAGGCATGGAGATGTTATTTTCACAGCTAAGCTTAATTATCTATAGTAAAGGATCCTACAAATTAATGTAAGATACAGTCACAGAAAATAATTATATATATATATACTAAAAGTATATATTGACCAATGTGGACCTTATTTTTGCAATTCCATAGATTGCTTCATACAGTCTACAATACTAGACAAAATATCTAAATTTGGATCTAAAATAGTTTTAATTTTAGAGTTTAAGTCAAGTTCGTTAAAATTAAGATAATAGGTTTTAATTACATTTGTAAGGGGCTTTCTTACATGACTGTTACTTTGTCAATGAAGGAAAACGTGTTCTTCATCATGGTTATGATAGAAAGGGTTAGGTCACATTTAGTTTTGACACTTGCATTGTTCTCAAATTTTTCATTGGTAATTTTCTAAAATTATGGAAAGTACATAGGCACAAATAAAAAAAAGACATTCAAACAGAAAGCTAGGAACTTAACATTAACGTATATTGTAAAACAAGAGCATTGTATACTTAATGAGTGAATACATTTTAACAATAATGCATATTACTTATTGCCTATTCTTAAATGTTCTAGTTAGTTGAATCATAATATATTACCAACAAGCAGAAACAGACGTTTTCAATGCTCTGTTTTCTCAAACACCTCTTCCTAGTTTTCCGTGTTACAGATTTTTAGGCTTTATATGCCAGTTTCGGGATTTAAAACCACTTTTGCCACTTTTCCAGTATGATTTATATAGAAATAATTCATATCGTAGAATTTAACCCAATTTCAGCTTTTTAGTAAGAAAAATATATTGGTTTTAAAACCATTTTTACCTCAATATAAAATGTGCCACTCAGGGTATTAGATTTTGCATCACATGGGGTAAAGGCATCTATCAAAAAAATATTAGATTTGCATATAATTTGGAGTATATATTATCAAACTTAAGGTATTTTCTTTTTGTCCATATTTTAGTCTTTCAAGTATTGTACATTTGTAATTGTAGAAATTAATAAAATGCCTGAAAGTAACCAATTATTGGAGCACGAACAGACGTGATATGTTCTTTTATTTTTTTTTTATGTGTTTAAAGAACAAAACTGCTGCATTACACACGTACGAATGCAAAATATACCCTATTATATAAAGATTGTTTTTTTCTTTAAATTCTTAAATTTCTTAAAAAAGGACAGCAATTCAAGTAAATGCTATGAACAAATCAAACTATAAATGGACATAGAATCAGGTTTTTTTTATAATTCAAATACAGAATTATGTTTAAATCGCGCAAGAGAAAACCAAAATTGTTTTTGTTTAATACGTTTAAAAATTATTTGTATACACCCGTCATGTCCGTTATAATAAAGAAAATCCATTTAGATTATTTCTGTATTCTTTTTATCAAATAAAAACCATTAAAACAAGCGAACAAAAATATGATTAAAGTTCAAGAGTTTTCATGGTCATTTCAAGTGAAATACAGCTGTATATTACTGTCAAAATTAATTATACATACACATTATAGTATTGAGTTTAAAGAGAAATGTGCAAATAATTTACGATCTCGAATAGTAATTTTCATTTAGAAATTGAAAAGTCACGGAAAGATAAAATATTAATCTTTTCTTAAAATAAACTTGATTTTTTTCCTGTGCAAATTTATTTAAAAAAAATGGTTATGTTACTTTTAATAAATTTATTTTAAATGTTAACTTATTCAATACTTTAACAAAATCTTTGAATACTGTTTTTATTGGTGTAAATTCAAGTTGTTATCAGTAATATTAAACATGTTAAAACCATATTGAAAATAACACGTATGTACTTTCACGTTACTACAATCCGTCTATACTTATAGTAAAACATTGAACAAGGTCTTGTTGTTTTTTTTCCTGACTGTTAATGATGTCTAAATACTTTGTCCATTGAGAGCTGGATATGACTGATGTATTTTTTAGTCTTAAATACATGATTTTTTTGTTTCATTTATTGTCATTGGCCTTTTACTAGTTTTCAGTAACTGCGTGTGCTTTCAGATTTGTACTTGGTGTCTTTTTTTGGTGTCTTTTTGTTGTGTTCACGTCCACTTTGTATTTATGCTAGGTGTGTCCGTCGGACAAGTTAAGCCCTTTTAACGGATATCTATAGTTTGTTCTTATGTTGAACTATCACACCACTGTCCCAGGTACTAATAAGTGGAGGGATGAGCAATTACAAACATGTTTAACAACGCCACATACCATGTGTGTAAGTCTGCAGTCAGTTGTTGTCGTTGGGTACAAGCTGTTATAACCATGTGACCATCAGTTTTAAAATATTCTATAGAAACCATAAATATACAAGATAAATAGTTATATGAAATATGTTTCTTCCAAAGAATTGTTTTACTGCAATGAAATGTAGAATTAATTTGCTACCAATTTTTTTTACCCTTTTTCGAATACTACCGGGTGTGACGTACTCTGATTTGGTCGTATTACACCTTTTTACGAGTTAGATTGTCTTTAGATGAGGACTTACATAAGACAGATATTGTCGAAATCAACTAAATAACGGCCAAAACAAAACAACTATCCGAAAAAATGGCTAAGCATTGCATTCTTTTCGGAAACTATACTCTATACACATTAGTGTTTTGCGTAATATATTTCCTGTAAGTAATTAATTAAACCAAGACACTATTTTTTTTCTTTCAGATTGGTCATAAACACAGCGCCGGTGTAACAGGAACTACAGGTGTTGTATCCTATTTGATTGGCGATTCTGATTTACGAATGGTTATTATGTGGTCGGCACCATATAATTTCGATTTTTTTGACAACCGTTTAGCAGTTGGCTTTATAAAATTTAATGATGATCGGGATATTTACAACCGCATGTATTATAAAAATGATGATAAATTTGACAGAGACAATTATTGTAGAAGTTGCAACATCATAACAAGTAACAGAGATGGCTTCATTATTCAGGGAATCATGGGAACTTCTCACAAATCAAAGGTGGAAGTTGAATTATCTGAAAGAAGTCAAATGGATCGAAGTCGTGCTAGGTTTTAAATAAACAACATTACTTGTAACTATAGGTTTTCTTATTTTAATCTTTTCAATAATCGTATTACTAGTACCTGATTTGGAAAAAATACATTTTTTTATAGAGATTTGATAAATGGCCTATCTACTTATAAACATAATTGGTTTAGTCATTACCATGCATTGGCAAGTTTATGGACGATTAAGCAGGATTTCGAATTTACAATTAATCATAGCATTTCTCTGTCAACTAATCTTATGTTAGACAAGGACTAATCTAAATAAAGTTATTGATCACTAGAACTGGATTTGCTTTAAATGAATTAATTAAAACACATTGTTCTATGCATTTCTCTTGTTTATGTAAAGCATATATGATATTAACATTCGTCTGGTCTACTAAGTACCGAACGTGAACTATTCCCGCATATGACTGTTTCGCTGAGAACTAATTCCTATTCCTAGGTGTGTCTCTCAATTCTCTGTATTTGTTTATCCAGCGTTGATGTATTTTGTCATGAAATGTTGTAATTTTAGCGGTATATTTTAAATTGCAATAACGACAGAGGTATGGCTAGCCTCAAAATCAGGTTCAATCCGCAGTTTTCTTGATTGTCATGTCCCAAGTCAGGAATATGGCAGTTGTTATCTAATAGTTCGTTTCAATGTATTATGCATTGTCGTTTATCGTTTGTTGCACTTCGTGTGTATTTTTCATTGTGTTCCTCTTTTAGGTGATGTGTTTCTTTCGGTTTAAGTTTGTAACCCGGATTTGATTTCTCTCAATCAATCGATTTACACTGAACAACGGTACACTACTGTTACCTTTATTTATAATACAATTATTCAAGGCTCCTCTCATAGATGTATCAGAAACGAAGTAACAGTAGTAAATATATCAAACTTCGCATAGGGGATCCTATTATGACTTAAACTGTGATGTTTTCCAACAAAAAAAATCCTAGAATGGAAAAATTTATATGCACTACTATTCCATTCACAGGTTAAAAAAAATAGGGTTGTCAACATTTATTAATCCAAAACTTGTTAGATATTCAACCTATACTAAAATTCTGTACCATCCCTATCTTCATTTTTTGATTTCTTCAGAATTCCTTTTTTACCGCAACACTATTATTTACAAAATTGTAACAGAAACATGAGATTAAACAAAGAGATCATATCTTGGAACCAATATGTAAATAAATCAAAATATACTAACAGTTATTCAAATTAAAAATGCTCTCAAACACTTTTTTCACAACAATAATTATTTATCGGAATTATAGCTACAAAGAAAGTCCTGAATATACTCTTAAGTTTTCGTTAAAGATGATTTTCCCCACCCCTGTTTTATTTTATTTCGCATTTGAAAACAAGACTTTAATTTTTGGCAGTTTATCCCATGTGTAAATGTAATGTCTTATAGGAGCTCTCTTCAAGACTAACACTGTGTCACTTTACTATAACGTTTCCCAACAACTATATCTAAAAATAGAAAGTGCATATCCATTACTATTTCATACAATAGTCCACACATAGGGCTGTAGGGCATATTTTCAACATTTATATGACACGTTCTTGTTAGTGTTCAAACTTATACTAAAGTTCTGTACTACCCATATCTTCACTTGGAACTGTTACCAGTGTAGAATAATATTATTCTATACTGGTACCCTCCCAAGTTATGTTTCTATGAGAAGAAACATATAAATCATATCTGAGTCCCACTACGCAAACAAATCAAGTTATCCATGAATCTGTACTACTAAATCTAAATAAACGTATAACAGAAGACAGCTAAAGGTCAAACTTTTATAATGGTATATATTCTTTATCCGGTATACTAAAAATATTACCCTTTTAAATCCATATCGCGAATGTGTTCTTGTATTATATATATATTCCTAAAAGAGGCGTGGTTTGAAAAACAGCTGTTTTTACAAAGTGTATCCTACAGATGCTTTAGTTACATGCACATTAAAGTAAAATAGATATGTTTAAATTTACTAGAAAGGATGGTTTGTCGAAATCATTTTGCACATAATACGGTAATGAAAAGTCCGCTGTACTAGTCAAATATAACATACTTTGACAGCAATTATATCGAAGGTCCTTCAATATTTTTATGACAAGCCTTTTATTTTATAAACAAAACAACAAATGGAATTTATAGAAATTCACAATAGAATAGTTTCTGGAAACATGTCCAAAAAACAGATATCTTAACCTTCAAATTTTTAGATAAACACGCTATTCAAAGCCTCCGAAAAAAATATACCAAAATGCCAAAAGATACCTATATATGTCAAGAAAAGAAATTGGAAAGTTTATAATTATTTCATTCCACCTATCTTCTATAAACATAGATGAACACTTCAGAACTTTGTTGTGAAGAATTTGCTTTGTAACCAATAGGCTGATAAAACATGTATTAAAAAACTTAAATCAAAATGACAACGGAATATTCAATAGTTATAAAAGTTTAACAATAGACTAAACATAATTAGTATCTTATAACAAAAGAAGAAATCTAACTGTTAGATATATCTTTGTGGTGTTTTGATAAAAAAAAATATTATATAGTCTATAACGAGGAATCATGGACTGCAGTATTTGATATATATTCATCAGAACTATATTTGACAAAACTTTCTGCAGTTTTATTAGGTAAATGTACTATATTGTAAGCGAGATGATCTCATATTACAATTTTATATCTATCAAACAAAATAATTTGCTTTTCAAAAGCTGACACTTATTATTTTTTTATTATTGCCTTTCATAAGGTATTGAAATCAGGAACTTTACAACGTAGTCAATTATATTACAATTACTCTCCTAATTTTATGTAATCGATTGAATTACAAGTACACCTAAATTCAAATGTAATTGATAACATTATATTACTTTTCTTTAAGTAATCACGATTACGTTCGATTACTTATGATTACATTGTAAACTGTGGTTAGAAAAAAAGTTTAAACATTTGATATTCACATAAAAAAGCTAATCTGAGAGAAAAATGTGTTTTTGATAATATTTTGAATAAAAAATTGTTATTTGTAAGAACTTAGCAGTGTATTATTTGTATTATTTGCTAATAACATAATTTTGTTTGACATATTTACTTTGATTATAAATGTCTCTGTGCTTTCTTTGTTATAGGAGTGATATGTTTATGTTTTAGTCCAAATTTGAAACATATTTCCAAAAGAGATTAAACGGATAGTGATTATTTTAATGATCAGGTATCCTTTCTCTCTGTGTGGATATAATTGACACTTAAATGTGTTTTAGCAGGTGTTGATTGATACTTCGAATTTGCAAACAAACAATAGGTTAGTTTGGGTAATTAAAATGAATGATTTTGATCGGAATAATCAATAAGTTTGTATACATTTTTTTTTTATTATTATATACATGATTGGAATAAATAAATTCCTACAAAAACATCTTAAGTAAACAGATGATAAAATGTAATGAAATTTTTGTTTAAAAAAATTGTGTAAAGTTTAATTTAAATTCCATTATCAATTTAGATCAAAGTAAAATGGAAATGTGTTGAAGTGTAAAATTCATTTTTTTGTTTTTTGTTCTTCTTAAATTTCCTTTTTTTTCTTTCTTTCCATTATCCTTAATTTGTTTTGATATTATTTTCCCATTCTAATTTATTTTCTACTACATAGCATTAATAACATTTCTTACCTCCTGCTATCTATCTGTCCCTAGCTCTTGCAATACTACCTGTTACTTTTTCTGTGTTAAACAAGTCCGTTTTGTATTTATTTCTGTATTATTTTTTTAGTTCTGCAGGGTCTATTTCATAAGTTCAAGTAATTAAGATGTGTGTGATTTTTTTCCTGTGCATTTCCTGATTCTGTGATAATGATGGATACTTCGTATTCTTTGTTTTTTTTCTATCAAATTGAAAGATCACATTGTGGTGAAGATGGAGAAAATCAGTGGATACAAAGATAGATATATCACAAGGCATAATTCAGCTCTTGATCCACATGTGGGGCAGGATCTGCTAACCCTTCCTGAGCACATGATATCACTACCATCTTTTGGTGGGGTTCGTGTTGCTCAGTATTAAGTATTAACTGATGTTCTTTAACCCTGCTGACTGCCATTGACGATTGCCAAATAAAATTGATCACAAGATGTAACAAAATGGATCTGAATATAATTTAAAATATGTCACAGAAAAATAATAATTGTTAACTTGTGGCTACGATGTTGTGCCACAAACATTCGGTGTCAATATTTCTTTAGTACACCAGATCTAGATTTCGACAAAATATGTCTCTTCAGTGATGTTAGGGATCGAAACGGTATTTGGAAGGCCATATAATTTACTCTCAATTTAAGATTGACTCTTGAATTTTAAGAGACAATATAGGATGAACGGATCATATAAACCGGAGGGAAAATATGATACATGCCCAAACAAAAATATATAAACGAGTCTAAATTGAAAACTACGTTCAAACCTATGATTGCGTTGGATAAAAACCGCAATTTTTATACGTGTGCATGTCAAACAAATTTAGTTGTAGAAGGGTCTAAAAACAGCACAAACAACATTTTCCAAAAGACCAAAAAAGTGAAAAAGTATACTTAAACAAAACGCATTTGACTAACAGGTCGAACAACTGATGTTCTTTAACCCTGCTGACTGCCATTGACGATTGCCAAATAGAATTGATCACAAGATGTAACAAAATGGATCTGAATATAAATTTAATACGTCACAGAAAAAAAATAATTGTTAACTTGTGGCTACGATGTTGTGCCAAAAAAATAATTGTTAACTTGTGGCTACGATGTTGTATATATATATACAACTCGTCTAAACATCAACCCAACAATGTTAGATCTGTAAATTTGCTTTCACAACTTTTTGGTTCTTCCCTCGCCGGGATTCGAACCCATGCTACTGTGATATCATGACACCAAATCGCCTGCACTGCAGCCGTCCCGCTAGACCACACGACCACCTGGGCTCTCAAAAAAGAGCTTTCGGTGGGATGTGTTACCTTTCCACGTCAGTTTTAATTTAGCGGCGTACTACAGTACATGATATATAAGGCATGAAGATGTTATTGTTACAGATCAGCTAAAATATATATATATATGTATCATAAAATAAGGTTGGATGAAATTGCCATGCGAGTTGTTAATTGTAAGTACAAAGTATTTCAAAAGGCTTTGCTTAAGCCCTGATTTGCGCCATGTACATCTTTAATCATCCGAGTATAAAACTCTTTACAGTTATAAGAAGATGTGGTAGGAGTTCCAATGAGAAACATCTCAATCCAAGTCACATAAATGTCAATGTACGGTCTTCAACAAGGAGCATTGGCTCACACCGAACAGAAAGCTATATAGGGCCCCAAAATGACTAATGTAAACCAAACAAACGGGAAAACCAACGGTCTAATTATTTAAGGAATGACTGTAATATTTTTCCTGTTCCTATAATTTAGTACGTCAGACGCGCGTTTCGTCTACACAAGACTCATCAGTGACGCTCATATCAAAATATTTATAAAGCCAAACAAGTACAAAGTTGAAGAGCATTGAGGATCCAAAATTCAAAAAAGTTGTGCCAAAATTCCAAGTTAAACCGTAGTAAACCACGAAAAAACGTTGATGACGTCACGGTCACATGAATAGATTATGTCTTTGAGCTGATAAACAAAACGACATCAGACAATCAGATGACGCGCTCCATCCAAAATTAAGTTATAAAGGAACAAGATCAATGTCATATCTTGACTCTATCATATCCAAAATCCGAAATTTCGAAATGACAAAATAATGTAAAATAATTCAAACGAGAAAACTAACGGCCATGTAGAAAAATGAACAAAAACAAATATGTAACACATTAACAAACGAATTACAGGCTCCTGGCTTGCAAGAGGCACATGCTTACAGAATGTGCCGGGGTTAAAGATGTAAGCGGGTCCCAACCCTCGGCACCCCAACATGGGAAAGTAGCAGAACAGTATGAGAAAACAAATTTAGAAGGAGGTTTATTCAACTTATAATGTTTCCCTTGAAACATGTGAAAATTCCACTTAATGACGAAACTGGCTAATAGCATCAAACCATGTTTAATAGTAAAGTGTTGATTTCTACCAACTCGCATTATCAATTTCGAGGTCACGATTTATGGCAAATTTGACTGTATGCTGTATCCGTTATGTCAAGTTAGATGAGATCGATAACTTACACTAAATTTTGAGAGAAGATCATATATGTAAAGGAATGTGAAGTTAAAAGATAATGCTGACTTCTTTTTATTCTTCCTTCCTTAGAGCCTGTATGAAATCACCTAATTGCGGAAAAGCCATCAAGAAGTGAAGCATATGTAGTTTCAATGGCAATACTATTTGTTAGTTAAAAATCTCATTATCAAAACATTACATATATGTTGTCAATCAAGACATATGCCATTCCTCAAGGAAAGTTGCCCATCTAAGAATTAGACGTTAAATATTAGACAAATAATTACCTGATGTCAGATCGATGGAATCTACTAGTTTCAAATACAACTAGAACACACCCGCGAAATCGCAGGCATTCAGAGCGTAGTTTAAAGTATGTAAAGTGTTGTGGAAGAATTTTGTAAAATATTGAATGACTGGAGAATTTCAGCAAAAGTATCATAAGTCATAGGTTATTGGGAACAGGATTTTTTTTTTTTTTTTATCCCTCCTCCTTTATTTCCAATATTCCCATTTTTTGGTTTTCTATCAATTTCAATATGAACATCCATTAAGTATGTTATGAACATTCAAGTAAGGAGCCTGTAATTCAGTGGCTGTTGTTTGTTTATGTGTAACATATTTGTTTTTCGTTCATTTTTTTGTACATAAGTAAGGCCGCTAGTTTTCTGGTTTGAATTGATGTACATTGTCAGTTTGGGGCCTTTTAAAGCTGAGTATGCGGTATGGGCTTTGCTCGTTGTTGTAGGTCGTACGGTAACCTATAGTTGTTAATATCTGTTTCATATTGGTCTCTTGTGGAGAGTTGTCTCAACATGGCAATCATACCACATCTTCTTTTTTGTAATCAATGAATTTTGTTAAAGATTTAATGACTGGAGAATTTCAGAAAAGGTATCAAAAGTTCACATGAATATTTTTAGCGCTTATTTGTATATTATGAAAATTCATTACTATATAGATATAGTGTTATTACTTTCAATTCTAAGTTTACTAAGGCAGCAACCATTTGATTTTCGGGGGGGGGGGGGGGGGCTGTGGTGGGTTTTTTTGGAAAAAAAAGTTTGTTCCCAGTTTTCGTTCTGAGAAAAAAAAATGTTTGTTTCACCCTCAGCTACCACTATATGTAAAAAATCGATTGTTTTTCCCTGAAGGCGAAAAAAAATTTGTTCAGAAAAAAAAACCCATAGCCCCCACCCCCCACCCACCCCCCAGAAAATCAAATGGTTGCTGCCTAAATTAATCGATCCATAGTGGTCATTGATATAGTATACAGACCCTCTTTATTTAATAAACTCTGTGACTGCCGTGAATAGTGAAATTGAAAATGATAGCAAAATTACTCAATCTGAATAATCATATGAATGGATGACAAATGGCACTATGTACTGTACTTATAGGACACAGATGCGTGTTGATTAATTTATTGTGGAAAGAAGAGAAGCGACACCCAAAATGAGGTCTTCTCGTTTAATAGTATAGATTTGAAACAGAGAATGAACCTCTGTTACCACAAATGTATATTGTAACACTTCAAACGGAATGCTTTTCATTGCATATCCCTTTTTATTCTCTGCAATATGTATTAATCGTCTTTTATTATTGTTGTATTCAGTTACCTTTTTTCGTGGTATTACGGCTCGAGTATTCAGTATTGTACAGTACGATACTTGACGGTCATCAAACGTTGCTGTACTATTGTCAATGATGTAAATATTATGGCAATATGCTATTCACTTGTTCAATACTGTATAATAAGCAGTAACACTTTCACCATCTGGATCATATACTTCTATCGGAATGTTTTTTTGTATCTTTTACTTCTCGGTTTTTTTTTTATCTTGTCCTAGATATCATTATGCATGGTCCGATGTTGCCATATTATTGTTTCATGAACAAAAAGATTGTGTATATTGATATTCACATTGTCAAAATTTTCAATAAAATGATATGCGCCTGCAGAAATGTTTTACACTCTTATAAACCTAGATATCTGGTTAAGAAAAATAAGTCTAGAAATTTTGGACTCCTCAGAGGTGTACATCCTTACTTTAACATATTAGTAATCATATCTGTAGATATACCGTTAATAACCTAGTTCTGATTGATACATTTTGGCTGAGTGAGAATTTGTACTGTCAACAGACGCATAAGATAAAACAGTAGAGTTTACATGGGAATTACAGTATACAAAAAAAGCAATTTAATATTTTATGTGAAAACACGGTTTTTTTTGTTTTAAAAGATTAAGTCCATTTATATATTTTGGATTTTAGTCTGACGTCTATTTTTACTGAAGAAGTACACACATTGGTAAGGACCAGCTAAAATTCCAACTCCGGGTGCGGGATTTTCTCACTGCGTCGAAGACCCTATGGTGTCCTTGGGCTGTTTACTGCCCTTGGTCGGGTTGTTGTCTCTTTTGGCGTATTCCCCATTTTTGTTCTTGATTTTATTGGTTGTATTTCAGGAAAATGACATCAATTCGGGATATAGAGTTCATGCGCCTGTTTTTCTTGTCACAAGATATATCTCCAACCGTTATCAGAAAAGTACTTAAACTTGAACTTTTATCCAACTACAATGAAAATATAGAGCAGTATCTCAACAGTAATGATAATAAACATATGTTTTATCATAGGTGGAAAAGAAATGAACAATGCTGTTTATGTCCACCAACAGGATGTATCAAATTAAAACGCATCGAACATCAGGTGTTTTACAAGTTATACCATGTCGACAGAAAAAAACAAAGTCATTGTCCCCAAAAGGAAAATAGTGCTGACCGTATAACGCAATTTTGTATTCATACGATTACTGCAAAGAATGGCATAACACTTGATGACTTCGATTTATATATGCTCATATGTCTACTTGAACCCTGCATGTCTTCTTTATTTCCCCAAACGAAAACACATTTGGAAGTGATAAGAAAGATCAGGAATGATGTTTGCCATATAAAACCAACCGATTGGAACGAAAATGAAATCAGTAATAAGTGGTCTGATCTTAAAACGGCTGTAGTAAATCTTGATACGTCACACGATACTATTGATGCAATACAGAAATTAGAGATGAATCAATTTGTTTTTAACGACAGTGAAGTTGACAGATGGCTGACACAAAATGAAAACATTTACGTAAGTGTCTTTGGGAACTTTTGTTTATGTTTGAGAACTGTGTGCCCCCTAATCTTTGTAAAGATTTGAATAATAAATAATATATGTACAAGACATGACAAGAACAACAAAACATAACATTACATAGTAAATACCGTTGATATTCTATACACGATGCTAAAGCGATGGAGCTTTTCATGGATGATATTTTCAGTTTGGAAATTTAGTATTAGTAACTTTTAGGGAAGAGACAAATGTTCTTTGAAAAAATCTTGTATTCATTGTTGAAACCCATACTGGGACCTAAAGATCTCATTTTGGTACCTGATGGTAGGTTGTGTCATTGGCAATCATACCGCACCTCCCTCCTATTTTATATATTAAATATCAGACTTACCTTTGCAAAAGAAAAAAAACCACTCATATAGAAAAAAACACTTCAGAAAACACTTTTAATTGCCCAAAACGAGCCTTACCAGTAAATCTAAACGGATTTATTTAGGATATTTTTTGTATGATGTGGATAATACATATAAATAAATGGTTGTTTTGTACACTTTAACATTTTTTTACAGAGAGATGAAAACGATGCGAGTTCAGACGGCACGTGTACTAATTTATCAAGACTAAAATGGTTTGCACACTTTTGCAGAACTAGTGCAAGGTATGTTGATAAAATAAAAGTACTAAGTATTAGGAACGGCACCAGTACTGTTTGAATTTAACTATGACACCTTTTGGTAAACCGTCATCCTTTTAATCTCTGTGCTTGCCCATCTTCATAAAGAAGACAATTCGGAACATAACAAAATTACTCTATCTTCCATGCACAAATAGAAAAAAAAACAGAGATTTATAAATCATCAGATTACTCTCCGCAACGAGATTTTCATAAATGCCTTCGAATAAGAGAAATTCGATCACAATTAAAGTCAGACAAAATCTTACCACTCGTATATTTTGTGGTAATTTTGTGATAAGATTCTGCCAAGATCAGACTGTTTCCGAATTCTTTATAGTTACACGTAATCATATTAAGTCTTCGATGTAATATGTATTCAATTATGTATGGATATTTTGCAGTATAAACATTGTACACTTCGAGCTCATTTTGTTTCTTTGTAAAAGCTTATCAAGGACCTCAAACAATCTTAACTACGAATACTGGAACAGAAGTCTTTTTAACAAAGTTTAATTCACCGTTTTCAACATATTAATACAATGTCTGTACAAAGTCAGGATTATAAAAAATTGAAAAAAAAAACACGTTTAATAATTTCCTGCATTCGAAGCGCTTTTCAGTTGGTATCCATTCGTTTGATATGATTGAGCTTTTGATATAGGTTTTGGCTTATGGACTTTCCGTTTAGAATTTTGCTCAGAGTTAGGTATTTTTGTTATTCTACCTTTTAAATATTTTATGTTTCCCATTCTTGTATAGGAATTGCAAGTACAAACATGTCTAACATTAAACAATTCAGATCAGCTTTCCTTCTCAAAACAGTCAAACACCAGCTTAATTTTAGTGATTGAAATGATAACTTTCTTTTTGCATATTTTACTACAGTGTGTTCTTAAATTGACTGTCACAAGAAATTGTTTGCAACATTTTACAAATCTACGCAGGAAATGCCAAAAATGTCTTCTAACGAATTCATTTGTGATGGATCTACAGAGGTTTCTTATAGCGCATCTTTATTTCAAAAATATGTTTCTTGAAAAAAAGTTTCTAAAATTAACTTGAAGTATTGTGAGTTTGAAAATTTCTGGTCTTAATTATACTACTTCTTTTTAGTAAATATAACTCCAGTATTTATATATTAAAAGTCTCAAATAAATACCAAGCTGCGGTCATGTAGTTCATAGAAGTTAATTTTATTTTAGCCGAAATTTAGAAGATGAAAAAAACAGAACTCTACGTTCATTTCAACGACCCACCCCATAACAATGCCTTGTTTACATTAACATGTCTACCGCAAATCAGAACTAATCAAGCGTAAGGATCAATACAACTGCTCTAAATTATGGACATGTTGCGGTCTCCTTCTAATAAAAATGATAACGGCAAAAAAATATTTTCAGAAAACAAATTAAAAAGATAAATATCGAATTGTGTCATGCATAAAATGACCTCAGTTGTTTTATCTCTCTCACAAAGTGGAGATTTGAATCATTAATTGTTTAAGAAGTTATAACATATCTTTAAATTTCGATTGGTTTTTTTTACAGGGAACAGTTTCAGTTAGAGATAGCAACGTCTTGTGCGGACCTGGAGCAAACAGCTACAAGCAGTGTGTTCTGTAGAATAGAAGTTCAAAATTCAACTTATTCCAGCTTGCATACACCAACTTGCACAATAGAAAAAGGTTTTATTTCTAAACCTCCACAACTATCGTTGAGTTTTCAGGAAAAATGTTTTTTGGTAGGTAAAATGCGGTCACATGCGTAATTTTATTACAACTGTTTTATCAAATTATGTTTTGCAAAAATGCGAATAAATGAAACACCACATATAATACTGAAATTATAATTCATTCCCTAAAACTAAAGTGTACCAAAAGATTTGAACTGTTGTTGTTTTTTTGTCTTTTAATACCACTTTTAAGAACCGCTTTTGGACTATTTCGTGGTGGCCAGTTTTTATTCGTGGAGAAAACCGGAGTGCCCGAAGAAAACCCCCGACCTTCGATAGAAAAAACTGACAAACATAAGATTGGAGTTGAGTGTACCCTCACGAGGTGGGTTCGAACTCACAACCTCAGTGTTGACTGGCTTAAGATAGCAGAAGTAACTAATTAGACCACTCGGCCACCGAGGCCCGCTGTGTACCAAAGAAACACACATCTATATTAATGGAAAGAGGAATGTATACAATAAAAAAAGTTAAAAGTTAAATGGTAAAAGCAATAGAGGTCACATTTTTATTAAATTGAGATCAAAGTTTCCTTATATATAATGAATTTAACCTTGAGGAAAAAAGAAGAAATTTTCTTAAATATCTCCATTAGCAGACGGGCGAAAGATATCAGAGGAACAGTCAAACTCATAAATCGAAAATAAAATAACAACGCCATGTCTAAAAATGAAAAAAACAAGCAGACAAATAATAGTACACAAGAAGCAACATACAAAAGTAAGGACTGGGCAACACATTCCCCATAAAAAATGTAGCATGCTACAAAAATAATTTGACTCTTTATTTCTGAATACATCTTTGTTTCAAATAATGAAATACTTGGCATGAGTAAAGTGTTCTCCAGTCCAGTAGCAAAGTTAAAAAAACATCATTGGTTGTTAACCTATAAAATTGTTAACCCTTTTTTCTGTTTACAAGGTTTAGAATTCATGTTTACTCAAGTTTCCTTTAAAAAAAAACTAGAGATACACAAATAAAAGAGATTTGTGCTGTGAATTCAAGGTATATCTTTATGACTCAGAAAGTGTATTCTGCAAAGGAATTAGATAGGCTTTAGCTGTCATATGACGCCTTCTACTTAATTATCAAAGTGACCTCTGAAAACTGCCATCAGTTATTTATTATATGAATGTAGATGTAAATAGATAGAAAATTAGTTCTATTGCATTTTTACATCTGTATGGTTTTATAAATATGAAAAATATGTTAATCATTTTATACCTGAATAACAACGAGATTTCATAGAACGAATCAAACAATCAAATGGTTTACCCTCGTATCAGTTTCAATGTTGACGTGCTAATGAGCACGCCTTATTCAGGCGTTATATATCTCTAGCTCGGGAGTAAAATTAAAAGTCAAATGAATACGAATTCAATAAGGTTGAACTATCCCCTTACAAGTGAATAATTTATGATCGGTTTTTCTTATCTTGTTTTTGACAAAAATTGAACCAAGCTGGCAGCTAAAAACAAACAATTATTTAAGTATGAAATCTGATATGACGTACTATAATTTTGGTAGTGAACCGAAATGTATATTTCTAAGCAGTATTACTGTTGATGCTCTCCCCACAAAACAGAATCAAACAATATACGTTCATGTCTGTCAATTATGTTTTCGTAAACTGAATTATAAAACAGACCGTTTGATTTTGTTTACATCTTTTTTATGTCAAGGCCTTTTAGAGCCTACTATACGGTATGGATTTTCTTGTCGTGGATGGCCTAACGGAGACCTTTAGTTGTATCTATAGTCGTCATTTTAACTCATTGCCAATCGTACCAATTTCGGCATTACTTAGGAATATAATACATGTATATTAAAAGAATAATTTCAAGAAGAGCCAACAATATTGATCATATAAGGATGCTCTTTACATGAATGCTAAAAATGACTTTCCACAAGGGATATCGTTGAACCATAAAGTCTCGACAACGCAAAGGGTTGTTATCTAAATTTTATTCTATTTTTCAGTAATATAATTGAACTGAGATGCTGTGACAAGCCGTCTCAGTTGTAAAACACAATGATCGAATGTTATTGCTTTGTTTTGTGATATCAATCTGGATAATTCAATTATACGAGAAAGTGTATACCTTAAATGAGCCAAATATAACTAAAATCATCTAAAATTGCTTTGATTGAGAGATTTGGAAGCTTTCTTTTCCTCAAAATATCACACTTGGTCAACCGATAATTCAAAAATGTTCAAAATCATGGCAGTATACATAGAAGCACTGACTATGGAGCTGGCAATCATACCAGCTACAAACTGCAGTCTACGAGCAGTGGAAGCTAATAAAAAAAAATCTTTATAAACTTCACTCATTGGTTGTGCTTTCTTGGTTAAACTTTATCAAGATGATAAAAGCTAAGGATTTTATTAATATCTGATAACGTGTGGAGCCGACATATAACAGACAAGCACACTGAATAACGGATTTATCTTATCGACTTTGTGACATTCAATATTCTATAAAAAAAAAAAACCTGCTGAATTTGATCTCTACAAAAAAAAATGCCAACAATCACAGTTTTTACGTTTATAAGGCATTTTCTGCATTCATTTCAATCGTTCACCGTCAATTTCTTCAACCGTTTTCTCGTCGGAACGTTTCAGATTTTTTTTTCACTTCCGATTTGTATTTATTAAATGACGTAACGGCTTACTTATCGTGTATTATAATGAACCACGTCTGTCGACCTCATATTTAAGTAGTTATCAAAGGTACCAGGATTATAAAGTATTAAAATACGCCAGACTCGCGTTTCGTCTACATAAGACTTATCAATGACGCTCAGATCTAAATAGTTGCAAAGCCAAACAAGTACAAAGTTGAAGAGCATTGAGGACCCAAAAAAAAGATTCGCGGTCTCTTTGTTGACACTTTTCACCAATGATATTTCTACAAGCAGGTTTGATAAATAAACAAATATATGAAATCGTTAAAACAAAAACAAAATCATAACCGTATACTTTCCAAAGACCAACTTCTCCTTCTATAGTATGAAAAAGCGAAATCCCAAATATACTGAACTCCGAGGAAAATTTCAAAAGGAAAGTCTTTAATCAAATGGCAGGAGCAAAACCTCAAACACATCAAACCAAAGTTTCAAAAACGATTTCTAAGTTATTCAACAGGGAGCAATTGCTCAATAAGATGTTTTATTCACGCACATGGGTTTTGATATTGAATTGTTAGCATCCTTTCACATTTTCAATTGTTTCAGTTTGTTTGTTTTCAAAACTTATGCACCGCTTCTTGTAAAAAATATTAAATATAATGATATTTATAATTGCCATTTCAGCTTGCGCATAACAGTCATCTTTCTGGTACAAGAGGAGTAGTGTCTTGGGAAATTGAAAACAAAGACTTTCGTGCTGCAATCATGTGGTCAATTCCTTATTCGTATAAATCAGGCAAAAGAAACAAATTATCTATTGGTTTTATAGACCAGCATGAGACAAATTTATTTGTCCTGAATCAACAAACCACGACGGATGAAATACAAATTCGGCAGGCAATATACGACAGAGAGTGCAACTCGATTCAATGCAAAAGGGAAAATTTGGAAATCGTTGGCATAATGACAAATGGGTATAAAGCAGTCGTTTCTATTAAAATCAAAGAAAAAAGGACAATTATTTAAACTCTTTGTCTTGCATCTGTTATCGTTGATTGCATACAAGACTTAAAAATATTTAAACATTGACCATAAGTGTCGTTGGAGGACCAAAACGTACGATATAGAGGTGAAATTTTTCGCACCCTTATTTTACGTAGCAGTTATTTATCATAATTGATTTTAAAAAAAGTAACGTCAAATTCAATGAACGTATGACACCGCAGGTGATGTCTAAAAATATTTAATCTGAAACTGTCTTTAAATGTAAAATGCAAAATAAGACATACGGCTATTTATCAGAAAATACGGAAAAAATTAAATGCATGCATATCTTAATGTAGTTTATGTCCAAGTTTCATCAGATCCAATGAAGATTTGACAAAGTTAGACATGTGCATTTTTTTACACTTAAACTTAATTGTGAAGCCGACAACTACGTAGTGAATTATTGCTATGTCTCGCTTTATCGACAAAAAAATCATAAGCTTGACAAAAGGTAATTATATTTTTTGCATTGCATTTAAAGTTGATGATCTATAAAAATATTTCTAAAAAAATGTTGAAGATAAGAATCAAAATTAACTTAAGTTGACCGAGTGATTAACTGTTTAAAACTCATTTTTTTAATACTTTGCTATACCATTGCGGCAAGCAAAGGGACAGATATAAAATCTGTTTTTTGAAGTAAAATATAAATTTGTTAACTGACTCATATGTACATATAAGATGTACTTATAAATGTAATTATTTTCTGTGACTGCATCTTGCATTATTTGTAGGATCCTTCACTATAGAAAATTGAACTGATCTGTAACAATAACATCGCATTGCCTTCTATATCATGTACTGTATTACGACTTTAGATTAAAACTGACGAGTAAAAGTAACATCCGGCTACCGTAGGCTTGATTTTGAATCCAAGGTAGTCATGTGGTCTAGCGCCCGCGATTTGGAGTCACGATATTTCAGTAGTATGGGTTCGAATCCCGGCGAGGGTAGAACAAAAAAATTGCGAAAGTACGTATGAGTCAGTGACAACTCTACAACAGATTTATTCTTCGGTCAGCGCTATAAATCAACAGGTAAGCGTAATTTCAATAAAACCACTTCATTAACCGTCATATTGTTAATTTTGAAGATAGTCTTGCTGTAATGTGGTCAAGTTTCAACAGACTGTCGGCATTCCAATGGGAACAAACTGTGACCCTCTACTTGCAGACTTGTTTCTTTATTATTATGAGGCTGACTTCATGCAGGAACTACAATCCACTTCCCTTTTATGAATGTGACCTACCGAATTAGACTATTTACCGGATTTTTTTTATCACATAAGCAACTCGACGTGTGCCACATGTGGAGCAGGATCTGCGTACCCTTCCGGAACACCCGAGATCACCCCTAGTTTTAGTGTGGTTCGTGTTGTTTATTCTTGAGTTTTCTATGTTGTGTCATGTGAACTATTGTTTGTCTGTTTGTCTTTTTCTAATTAGCCATGGCGTTGTCAGTTAATTTTATATTTATGAGTTTGACTGTCCCTTTGGTATCGTTCGTCCCTCTTTTGGTGACAATTTGTCCTTAATTGAATTAGTGATAGAATAAAAGTATTTGTACTGTAAAGAACTCAAATTAAAGCATCATCAAAATACTGGATACTAGTATTTTGACTTCGTAATATGCATATCCAACAGTGCCTATTGAAATGCACTAGAATATCAATGTCCCCTCATTGAACTATCGAAGCTAAACTAGTTCACCACCATTAAATAATATGATGAAAAAGGCCTCTAAAGGGCCTGAATCGACCACCACGTTAGAATATGCCCTTTTGATTTCAGAATTGTCGACCTATTAGTAGATCTCATTCCGATGAAAATTCCTACTATTTATTCATGTTATTGTCACTTCTCAATTTATATTTAATTTCTACACAATAAAAAATTGTGAAACATATCCAGAGGCAATAATTTCTATTACGAATGAGTCAATAATTTCAGAAATTTTTTCATAGATGTGTTGCTAATTTTGGGCTGAACACCTTAAGCAAATTCTCTCTTGATATTGTTTAGCAAATGAACGTATATTTAAGCACAAAAATAGCAACTCATTCCTAGCGCCTTTTATAGTTCACTACACAATATGATTTTTTTAATGCTTAAAGAAATGTCCATTGCAATAAGAAGTGGTGTGACCTGCGACTGCATGTGTTCTTGTCCTTTTTGTAATATTGTGTATATAGAAATCTCATTTAAAATCATCCCCTCCTTTAAAACTAATCAGCCTGTGTCGCCCACCTAAGCATATGTGCATAGTGCACAAAAACATAAGGTAATTAGTTATCAAAGGTACCAGGATTATAATTTAATATGCCAGACCCACGTTTCGTCTGCATAAGACTCATTAGTGACGCTCAGATCAAAATAGTTATAAAGCCAAATAAGTACAAAGTTGAGGAGCATTAAGGACCCAACATTTCGAAAAATTGTGCCAAATAAGGCTAAGGTAATCTATTCATGGGATAAAAAAAATCTTATTTTTTTCGAAAAAAAGTTTTGCAACAGGAAATTTATAAATATGACCATATAAATGATATTCATGTCCACATCGATATGCTGATTAGTGAGCTAGTGATACCCTCGGGAAAGAAACGTCCACCAGCAGTGGACATCGATTTAGTGGTATAAATAGTTATCAAAGGTCCCAGGATTTTAATTTAAAACGCAAGATGCGCGTTTCGTCTCGTGACATTGTAGACGAGAAAATAATTCAGGACACTGTTTTTTTTGTTCATCTTATGTTGCTGATCATTGTAACTAATTCAAGTGTCTATCCATCTTATTCTATTGTAGTTTTTGAAGATCTTGTCTTGCAGATCACTTTTGCAATTTAAAATGCTCTCCAACTTGTATTGTTTGGCTTTATCACTATTTTTATGTGAGCGTCACTGGTGAGTCTTGTGTAGACGATATGCGCGTCTGGCGTATTTAATTATAATCCTGGTACATGTATTAACTATTTACACCAATGGGTCGATGTCACTGAGGGTATTACCAGCCCAGTACTCAGCACTTCGGTAAATACATGAATATCAATTATATGGTCATTTTTATAAATTTCCTGTAACAAAACTTTGAATATTTCATAAAACTAAGGATTTAATTATCCAAGGAATAGATAACCTTAGCCGTATTTGACACAACTTTTTGAATTTTGGGTCCTAAATGCTCTTCAACTTTGTACTTGTTTGGCTTTTCAACTATTTTGTTCTTAGCGTCACTGCTGAGTCTTATGTAGATGAAACGCGCGTCTGGCGTATAAAATTATAGTTCTGGTACTTTTGATAACTATTAAAGTCAGTTTTCTAGATAATAGACGAAACCACTTAAAGTTGGTGAAATCGTCGTTAAAAAGCAATGACTCGAATGTCTATTCAACTGATTACAACTATGGGTTACAAGAGCGCAATTATTCGTAATGCATTTTCCATAGGGGACCACTAAGTGTTCCGTATTTTTTTTTTCTCGAAGACTACACAAACTAGGGAAAAACGGGTAGCAGTTCCTATTACTAGAAATGCCAGTGTTGCATTACAACCAAACAAATATACAGGGTCAGCGGCTCAAATTGACTTAAAAGAGGGACGAAAGATACACAAGGGACAGTCAAACTCATAAATCTAAAACTGACAACGCCATGGCTAAAAATGAAAAAGACAAAAAGACAAACAATAGTACACACGACACAACATAGAAAAATAAAGAATAAACAACACGAACGCTACCAAAAACTAGGCGTAAAAACGCAGTTGAAAAAGATCGTCTACTTTTTTTCGCTTAATGAAAAAGGCATATTTTAATAGCCCCGACGTGCAGAAATAGAAGATATTTTCTATAATTCGTAAAATGTGAATTTGTTTTTCGGCCATTTTTAAACCTAATTGGATAAGCTTTCGATTAAATTAATTCAAATCCTGCATCATCAAATCAGAAGCCGTATATGATTCTATTCTGAGTACCAAAAAACTTGCCGGTAAAATGTAAACAAATAATTGCGCTCTTGTAACCTATGTGTAGTTAATATCTTGTTGATAATGTATTGCTTTCAAAACATTTTATCGATCTCTGCCAAAAAATGGCAAAAAAATCGCTATTTAAGGGAAACAACTGGAAAAAGAGAACGACTTTTTTGTAGCTAGAATCTTACTGGTCATGTTTACTATCTCAAAATGTCTCTTCGAATCTATTGAAGCTTTCAAGATAGAAGCAAAAATGGCATAAAATTAAAATTCGTCATCAAAGGGCAAAAACGCCTACACGAAGTCGTTTAACAGTTTTTACGTTGAAGGACAAAGTATATCCCGACTTTCTGAACTTTCTATTTATAGAAATTTTCAAAATAAAAAAAAAAAGTGGATTGGGCAACTTTGGAATTAGTTAGCTTAATAGTTTCGAAGGCGAAGATTTTTGTAAAGGTTAACGAACGACGATATATGTGGACGCCAAATGATTTCCTTAAAGAAATTTTGTTTAAATAGCCTTAATTTTACTGTCTGGCGTTTTATAAGCCCTCTCAGTATATTTGCTCAGTTTTAACAACCACCTGGTCTATGCCCCTTCTGGTGCACTTTTCTCTTCTATAGTATCACCAGACTAAGTACTGTTTTTTTATTTGATTTCGACCAATGTTAAATAACTCATCAAGGGTGTAAACACGTCGTTTAGGTTGAATCTAAAAGGTTGGTCATTAAGGGTGCTTGTTTGAGGATATAGATTTAAAACAAAGAGGACTGAGTCAATGAACCACGTTTAAAACTTTACATCAAACCATTGCATCTAAAGATTGGTATTGTGTTGGTATATCAAAATCTTGTCCGAAATTACTCTGACGTCCCACGGTTGTTTTGCCACGTTCCCAGCTTCTCTGGCAAGAATGTCGTTAGACGTCAGTTATCTTTGACTAGTATTTGATATACCCTCAAGGACTTCAAGTCCAGAAATTAGTGAAAAGATTTTTAAAAATAGGGCATTTAGGCCTAGTTTTGGTCAAAGAATACAAAATGTTTAATAACCATTTCAAATTGGCACATAATATTTAGAAATGCATCAGTTCAAGAAATATAAATGAAAAACATAAATATTTTTATCTGATGACATCACAATTACGTCATAATATGTACTGTTTTCACAAAAACGATGAAAAATACATAATTTAGTTTTCTGTCTTTATTTCGTTGTGGAAACATCCTGCGCAGCCAAGAAACAACAAATATTTTAACAGAGGCTTTATTAAAAACTATTGGCATAACCTCAGCACAAATAAAGTTGTTTCTGGGTGCGCACATACTTTTTCAATCTAAAATTTACTTAAAAGTAGATGAAAAAACAAGGTTATTCACGAAATTTGACATAATATGCAAATTAAGTCATGATTTTTTGCCATGGTAAGTTGTTCGATGTCAAATTTGTTTTGTTTTTCTTAGTACCTTACTAAGGGTTTCAATTGTTTAAGAATATGTATGATAACTTTTTAATTTGCTGTAATTTTTGGGCCAAATAAAGCCCTTATTGCCCCTACTCCTTTATCAGCAACACAAAATACATAACCCTGAACGACAAATCCCATTTGGATGTAAATGAGGCAAATCACTCAGGTTTCCAACTTGTGGCAATTACAAAACATATGACACAGGTGTTAGAACACAGATTGTTATTGGCAGATGTGTACATAAACCAACTTTAAAGTGTACAGCAACAGATTTTAAACAGCCAACTGTTGTAGTCTTCTAACTTTGGTTTTTGTAAAGTATCTCATCCAAAAAAAAAAATGAAAAAAACAAATAGTTTTCAATTCGTGGGTCACCTGAGGGTAAAAAACGACCTTCTGCTGTTGTTTTTTTATTTGGTCGGGTTGTTGTCTCTTTGACACATTCCCCATTTCCATTCTCAATTTTATTGACCCTCAACCAAATCAAATGCCCAGCTCTATAAAGCTCAAAGTCTGAGTCAGTTCTGAATGAATTCATTATATATGTCGAGAAATATTTAATGAAGCATGCCTTAACCAAATTTTATTTGTTTCTGTTAGACATGCTTTATTTTTTGGGTTACAGAATGTCATTTATATATGCTGATAACAGAAACTCATTAAAGGTATGATATCAGGCTTATAAATAACTATGCCAGACAGATTTTAGTCCACACTACTCATCAGACACTCAAATAAACAAAGTTGGAATGACGCTGGTGACCATGTCAACAAAATATCAAAATACATGCTATACCAAATCGAATGTAATCTTTGGCTAGAGACAGTAAAGCCTTAATGTTTAGAATATTTCAACATAAAACCACAGTGTGCTTTAGATGATTCCCATGCATTGCGTTACAGCTAATTTTAGCTGTATATTAAACATTGCCATAAAGTGCAAGGTTTGGCTAGCCACAACCAAGTTTAGCCAACCATTATTTCTTAAAATGTTCTGTACCAAGTTGGGAATATGGCAGTTGTCACCTTATAGTTTGTTTCTATTATGTTAGTCGTCATTTTATTTTTGGTTGCACTTCAGGTGTTCCTGTTGTTTCCCTTTTATAGTTGATGTGTTTCCCTCGGTTTTAGTTTGTTGCACAGATGTGTTTCCCCTCAATCCATTTATGGCTTTTGAACAGCAGAATAGCAGTATGGTAGTGTTGCCTTTATCTATACACCTTATCGCTATTTGTCCTCATTTACTGGATATCTGATGTCATAAAACAAAATATCTGACGCCACAATGGAAAGTGATTGTTGTATGCGTCAAAAGGTCAATAGGATGGGTCACCCAGGATTAGCAATAAGGTGAATTACACGTAGTCCACTACATTCAATAACTCAATGGTTGATGGTGCAGGCAATTAATACAAACACTTCTCACTAGTTCCAATTTGTTATTTTAATGGAAGTAATCAAGTTTAATTCTAGATAAATTACATCTCACAGCTGATCCTACAAAATACTCAACGTCTCAACGCTAATTTGTTGTACATTTTCTTGATAATTTGCCTCAACCAGTGAGACTGAGTGAAACAATACACTACAAATGTTGATATAGAGCACAGTGTAACGGTAGGCGAAGAAAAGAGTGGAGAAAGATTCCAGAGGGTAATTTAAACAGTAGGTGAAAGCTGTGATTAGATACTTAAACATTCATGTACTTCTTAATACAGTATTAGTTGCTTATTCGTATAACTATTATGATTGGAGATTTTTTCCCCGAGTAAAAAAAAAATTCAGTCTTGACATTAATTAACATTGTATTCTAAATTTATGTCTTGCCAGTACCATTTTATCTACATTGGTATAATAGAATTTACGAATTTTGACATTAACATTGTGTCGGATTTCATGTCTTGACAACATCTTAGTCTGAATTTTCTCTCGACACTTACATTTAAATTATCTTTTATTTAAATATTAAAGTATTAGGACTTCTCTTAATTAATCATATGATAGTTAAAATGATTTATTTATGAATGTTATAAAGTTTGAACGAAGTCAGATTGGTGAAAAAAGATTTACCAGTAATATTCTTGTAAAAGGCTGTCTGCCAATAACAATCTGAAAGCAATGAACTTATCAAGATAGCCAGTGAAGAAGACTAACCCAGGTGAAGTCCCTCCCCCTTTGTCAGTGAAAAATTCTGGATCCACCACTAAACACTTTCCACATATCCTACTTTTATATAAACACCAATAGTTTAATTCATCTACATTTTTCTAAATAGGGATTCAATTTTATCCAAGATTAAGAGTTTGTTCTTTTATAATACTACTAAGTTTGCATGTTAATGGGCAGTTTTTAAAACATATCTTAAAATATTGTGAATTGTATTCAATATTTTCAAACTTCATGGGTATATTCTTTAATAGGTACACTCTGAATAGTATTTGACAACTTTGAAAATATACTACATTTTAAAGAAATTGAACATGGCATTATTCCATTAAAATCAATTAGCTTGATACTAATTATATTCCAAATGTAAAGTTTTTAAAAAACATGAATAATCTGAATCTGTATTTACTCTTATCAAAGTTTGTATGAATACCTTATAAATATGAAGTTTTCTGAATAAAAGGAGGAAAGGGATATTTACCTTAGTTAGTAGTCTAACCACTTATTAAAGTCACCTTTTGAACCAGCCCGTCAGACCCCTTTCTTTTTTCCCCAACTGTAGTAAAAGCTAAACATTTTAAACTTCAATTAAAAAATCTTCTCTTTTATTAGGTCCGTTTTCTCTGGTCTCATTGGGGTCCACTGGGTGACCTTTATTTATAGGTTGTAAAAAGCTAAACATTTTGAATTTCAATTCAAAGGTTGTGTTTTCTCTAAGGTCTCATTTTTCTGGTCCAGAGGGTGGCATTTATATATAAATTGACTGTACCATTTCTCTAAGGTCCAATTTCTCTGGTCCCCAGGGGGGCCACAGGGTGACCTTTATTTATAGGTTCAACTAGCATATTTCACCTACCGATTACACATGTGCTCACATGACTGCAATTGGAAAGGAGACGTTAAGAATATGACAAATTAAATTAATATTTACAAAGACTTCTTTTCACAAATCTATTACATACATACATTTCAATTTTTTAAGAGGAATCACATTATTTGAAAAAAAAGATACTCCTCAAAAAAATATTCACTTGTCATTATGGCAAAAAAAGTTAAACAATTGTACAGCACACACCCACCCTCACACACACCAATAATATACAATTAATATCTCATTATAAACACTCATACACAGAATACACATAGAAAATTATATCTATTATGAGTAAATCTAAAAATAACTTCTCCCTATAAAAGCCCCTTATTCTAATATTAGATTTGTACTCCATTTCTAAACAAAAATTCTTTATATCAAAACATTGCTAGTAAAATATTTTCTCCATTATTCCCCTTGTTGGCAAAGATAATGATTTGCTTAATTTCAGTATATATGGTTCACCCCCTTTGGTCATTTAAAGATTTCAACATCAGCCCTCTTCTTCTGACCAAAATTTTCCATTCTGTCAGATTTAGATTTTTATGGTTGTCTCAGAAGCTTAAACATTGCCAACGTTTATACATGGTCTTTTTCTGGGCTTTTAGTAATAGAAAAATTATTTAAAGCCAATTTAAACATGAATCTTTGAATAATAAAAAATATATTTTATAGTATATAATTATACAAACCTTGAAAAACTTTTCCATAATATTACAAAATCTATCATTCATTTTTTGGTATTAAAGATTAAAGTTCTCAAAAATATTAAAATACAAAATTTGGAAAGATTTTTTGGTATCGGTGAAAAAAGAAATTACAAAGGATGGTCTTAAGAATTTATAACCTATTATGTTTCAATATGTTATATTCTTCAGAGTTTCAAAAACTTGTGGTTTGGGGTCATGAAATATATCTAAATAATGTTAGTACTTCCTTGCAGTACAGTCTACCTTTTAAACAACAAATGTGACTTAAAAAGAGATGATGATGTAATTAATATAAAAATATGTTTCACACGGATAATTGTTTCTTTAGGTTTAAAAAGTTTACACCTATGCATTGCACTAACTCTGCCATATTGTTCAGACTACTAGAGTCTGATTGAATGTGAGTACAAAAAAAACAGAGAGATGTCCTTTCTTTATTTCAAACTTTCTTGCCGATTTCAGGGTATGTCCGAAAATGATTTTCATCATTTATTTTATCATCTATTAAGCAGAAAATGTAACTGGTAGAAAATCTTTTATAAGAGTTCATGCTAAAATTTAAAATAACTGTATACTAAAATTATATGTTTCTTTAGAGAAACAATTGTGAAAACAACCTTAAACAAATCACATAATATACACTATGAGTGTCAACAGAGCCTTAAGTTAAGAGCATCATGTATGAATACTTCACATAAGGATCGAATAAATAAAATATTGAATCACCAACTACCATATCTGATCTTATAAGCATCCATCATCCCTTAATAATACATCTTATCACTATATGAAAACTGTCCCGGTTGACCTGAGAATCTATTCTGTTGACCCTAGAATCTGCCCTGCTTGAACTATTGATGTCAAATAACAATCAATTTTTCATTGTGGTATCATATATTTTGTATTATGACGTCAAAATTTTACAGGAAACTTTGTGTTTTCCAGTAAAAGCGGACAAATAGTGATCAGGTGTATTCAATACTGTGCTCAAAAGATTAGTTTCTTGGTGTATAAATATCCCATTTCTAGGACCAAACCAGCTCCTAATGGGTTTATTTTTGTGTTTTAGGTGGGGTGTAAAAAAATTTAAGTAAACCTGAAATAATTAATACAAGTATTAAGCAGAAGACAATTATATTTGTAATATCAGATATGGTATTTGGTTACTGTGGATTCATATATTTTCGTGGGTACCAATTTTCGTGGTTTGAGGAAAATTGACATATTCGTGGATATTTCTTTTCGTGGTTTTGGCAAAGTCTACACTCATTCCTTTAGAAAATTTGTTCTTCGTTGAACATTGGAATTCGTGGTTCTCCTGTATCTACGAAATCCACGAAAATTGGTATCCAACGAATATTAATGAATCCACAGTAAATCACCTTGATATGGTAAATTAATTGTAATGCCTCATGTTATCTGTCAACAGATAAGGTGTAAAATAATTCCATTGTAACTAAAACAAAAATGTAAATAAAAGATATGTAATGGATAAATAAATACAACCCTGACATAAATTAACATCCGATGAAATCGTTCCTGATACGTCTTTTTTTTTAATTTTATCTATTTACTGATATAAATATGTCATATATTAGATTAAATGACAAAGAAAGACAACTCAGATAGAAATTCTTGAGATTTTAGGAAAAAGAAAGAGAACATACAATTATAAAGTAATTCTTTGGATTAAAGGAAAAAGAAAAGGGACATATATTAAGTTAGAAATTCTTTGGATTTTTAGAAATAGAAATGGGACATACAAAGTAATTCTTTGGATTTTTCAGATTTTAAGAAACAGAAAGAGTATATGAAATTCTTAAAATTTTCAGATTTTAAGAAACAGAAAGAGTATATGAAATTCTTAAAATTTTCAGATTTTAAGAAACAGAAAGAGTATATGAAATTCTTAAAATCTTATGACAATGTGTGACTAAAGGGGAATAACCTAAAATGACTAAAAGAAAGATTTTTAAATCTGAATGTTTAGAATTATTAAGACAATGTCTCAATAAAGGCGTGTCTAAAGGGGAATATCTAAAATGACAGAGAGATCCCCTTTAATATCTGAATATTTAGAATTTTTAAGACAATGTCTGAATAAAGGGGAATAACTAGAATGATAAAAAGAAAGATTTTAGACATCAGAATATTTAGAATTTCCCATCGTTTATGAAGTAAAGCATGCTAACAAACATAACCTTATTTAAACAGACATACAACAATTCTACCAGTAACTGGATAAATGATCTTTCTTCTATTATTTTTATTCTTCAAATCATCAAGAAAATCTTGACGAGTGCAAATAAAAACATAAAGAGCTTTCATAACATTAAGTAAACTTGAATGCTACCTATTTCTAATATAAACGTGAACAGATTACCTCCCTTTGTCTCCTGTTTCCATAGAAACAAGATTTTCTATAAATAAACCACATGCACACATAACTTACATTTAGTACACGCACCCACCCACACACACACAACCCTAACCTAATTATCACTCGATCACAAATTTAAGAACATTCTAAGTCAGTTTCTATAAGAGGGTAAACACCATTCAATCTGCATGAGTCAAGCCAGTGTAGACTCTGGAATCATCACCAGGACACCAGTCCAACATCTTGAATGGTTTCCTGTCGACTCATAAATGGATTTCAATTCACTACAACCTAAATGTCCTGAAAAATATTAAGAAATGAAGTGTTTTTTTTCTTTTTTCAATTCAGTTTTTGGTACAGTTTCGGATGTTTTAGTAATTACAAACTTTATACAACATGCATTATATACAAATTCATTAAATTTCAACTATAATCATGATTTATTTCTTGTTTAATACAATATTTTTAACCTCTTAATCTGACTTTGCGCCTAACAGTCTATGATATTCCTGAAAAACTGCTAATATCAATTTTAAATTCTTTTGCCTCACCCAACCAGGGGAAAAAAACAAAACTTCATGCCCTGAAATTGAGCATGCTACTTTAGATCCTGCAGTACAGAAGCATTTTCAAAGTATCCCTGCTATTTCAAAATATACTGTAGAGTAACTAATTCTGGAAAGCCATTCTTTAACTGACTATCATGAGTGGTACTAAATGGAATGTGAATATAAATCTTCAGTTTGACTTACTTATATCAATACATGAATAAAGTTAAGAAATCACCATTAAATAGGTATGAAAGGCAAAATAAGAACAAAAGTATTAGCTGAATTAAATCTCCACAAAAACAATTTTAGCAAAATAATTGCCTTAAAAGACTTGAGTTATTGGTTTTTTTCCCCTCTCCCCCTTTTTTCTTTTTGTTTGCGGTTATATTTTGACAGTCCATACTTACAATGTTAAAGTGGTTGTGTTTCATCACTAGTGGACTAAAGTTGTTTTTATCCTCCCCACCCCCTTTTTTGTCGTTATGTTTTAAGAAAGCATGGTACATACGTACAACAATGGTAAAGTGGCTCTGTTTCATCACTAGGGGACTGAAGTTGTTTTTTCTCCTTCCCCTTCCCCCCTTTTTTTGCGTTATGTTTTAAGAAAGCGTGGTACATACTTACAATGTTAAAGTGGTTAGGTTTCATCACTAGGGGACTGAAGGTGTTTTTTCTCCTCCTCCCTTCCCCCCCTTTTTTTCCTTATGTTTTAAGAAAGCGTGGTACATACTTACAATGTTAAAGTGGTTCGGTTTCATCACTAGGGGACTGAAGTTGTAATGGTTCATTGTCAGGAAAAAATATACTAGGTTCTGTGTTTCGTCTCTTTATTTTATTCTTACTCTTTTTTAACATTGTTGCCTTTTGAAAAATTAAAATAAAAACATAGACATAAAATATCAATTCATTCATGGAAAAAAAACTATTGATGGCTTCTTAAAGACATTAATTGTATAAGAGAGTAATGTTTTAAAAAGAACTACCTTCCCTTTTGCTTTGTGACATCGCTGATAACTTCTCCACTCACATTGTTACGTCACTGATAATGTCTGGTCTCGTTTTGAAGTTTTGATACGAGAATTACTGAGTGTTGAAGCAGGGTGATATAGGCATAGGGAAGGACGATAAACATGTTTATCATGTTTATATTCAGCAAACAACAAAATCTGGGTCAAACCCCTAATTTAACATATTTATGTTTTAAATTCTAAATTGGAACATTTTTTTTTTCAAACTCAAATTATAATGAGCTTTACATTGACAACCAAGTGTTAAAGACTGTACTTTGACCTATAATGGTTTACTTTTACAAACTGTGACTTAGATGAGAGTTGTCTCATTGGCACTCATACCACATGTTCTTCTATCTATGTGTACTCATTTTCAAGTTAAATGTGACTGTTCAATTTCGTGGTAAAAAAAACACCAAACTTTAACCTGATAGAAGACAGAGGGACAGATTGATGTACAGACCAGAACACATAATGGCTTCCTTCTGTGTGGTGTGTGAAAAACTGTTCCTTATGCATGATAAATCATACTATTTCATAAAAAAAAATTAAAATACAACCCATAAACCTCTCCTCCCTCCCCCCAAAAAACTAGGTTGTATTTTTATGTTCAAAACAAATTAGAAAATGTTGAAGTTGCCCAACACCTAGAACCACTTTCAGTTTTCTGACTAGAAACAACCAATTAAATGGGAAAGTTCAGTAATCTAAACCCTTTAATACTTCAGTTATAACTGGTCATTAAAAAAACAGAATAACTTTGACCTGATCACTAAAATTTGAACTTAAACAGATCACTAAAGCTAAAATTTAACCTGATCACTAAAACTTGATCCTATCACTAAAACTTTGATTTAACCTGATCACTAAAACTTGAACTTAAACCGATCACTAAAGCTTTGATTTAACCTGATCACTTAAACTTAAATTTAAACTGATCACTTAAGCTGAAATTTGAACTGATCATTAAATTTAAACAGATCACTTGTAAACTTGAGTTGAAACTGATCATTAAAACTTGAACTTAAACGGATTACTAAAGCTAAAATTTAACCTGATCACTAAAACTTGAACTTAAACCGATCACTTAAGCTATAATTTGAACTGATCACTGAAACTTTTTAACCTGATCACTAAAATTTAAGCTGATCATTAAAACTTGAATTTAAACTGATCACTAAAACATAAACTTAACCTGATCACTAAAACTTAAGTTTAACCTGATCACTAAAATTTAAGCTGATCATTAAAACTTGAATTTAAACTGACCACTAAAATATAAACTTAACCTGATCACTAAAATATAAACTTAACCTGATCACTAAAATATAAACTTAACCTGATCACTAAAATATAAACTTAACCTGATCACTAAAATATAAACTTAACCTGATCACTAAAATTTAAACTGATCATTAAAACTAAAATATAAACCAATCACTAACACTAAAATGTAACCTGATCATTAATCCTTACCTTTAATGCTGATCTAAGAACTACAACTTGACCTGCAGGTTGTATCCATGGTTCACCGTCTACGTGTACAGGAAGATCACTTAATAATGTTATTCTTAGCTGAAATAAATAATCAATTCTTTATATATTCAATAATAAACTTTTGCTTTAAAAACATGAAACAAATGAACAAATTTTTAAATATTCAATAGTTTATTTTAGTTCATTTATATGTTTTGGAGTCAAGTAAGACATCCCTTTTCACTGAACTAGTAGACACTTTTATAAAGGGGCCAGCTGAGGCACAACTCCAGGTTATGGATTTTCTCGCTGCATTGAACACCCATTGGTGGCCTTTGGCTGTAATCTGCTCTTAGGTCATGTTGCTGTCTCTTTGACATATTCCCTATTCCCTATTTCCATTCTCAATTCAAATGATATACTTTTGTTATTCTAAGCTAATATCAATCAGATTAATTTGCAGAAAATATGTCTTGAAAACTATATCTCCACTTAGTGAAAACTTACATGGCCTCCCTGGGCTATCCGTATACCAGTGCGTAAACCACTATGTATCTGACCCATATGGACGACGCCTGTCACTCCAACAATTTCAAGCATGCCATCATAATGTGTAGGCTTGGCAAATTGGTCCTCTCTTTCTGGCCCCCATGGATTGGATCCTGATCCCCAACTACAAATAAGAAGAAAATATTCATTTGACTTCTCACTATAGAAGGGGAGTTTACTGGTCCTCACTCTTGAAAATCTGGCTGGACTCATCGTTATCAAAACTGGGCAGTCCAAAGATGTGTCAGGATTGATAACATTGTATCAACTGAGAGCACAATATAATTTGTTTTTAACAAGAGATGAAAAATAATCTGAATGTGATGTCATTTTCTTGCTGTATTTGATCATCTTGACTTCAATAACAAATTATATAGCAATAAAATTTCTTCATCTTCTCACTGTTCGACTTCCCATTCCCAAAAATTGAGGACCATTTTGAAAATTTGTGTTTTCTAGAACACTATTCAAGATTCACTCATACCCACTAATATGAGGAATTTACATCTCAATTTAACTTTATTTTCATGAACAGTTGTTTAAAGTGGTGCTAACTGAATGACACATGCACAACGTTTATCTGTGTAATGAAAACTATGACTACATTTAACCACATGGAAGATAACTTTGCTATATGTTGGCAACGGTTATTTTTCAAGTAATGTTTTTCAAAAAGCCCCGACTGTAACACTCTGTTGACAAAATACAAAGTATTTTGTGATTAAAATGTGCCTTAATATTTTTGTTAGCTTAATTAAGAAACAGACTGACATATTGAGTGAATGCAATATAAGCCTCACTCCCAGAGAAAGGATATAATGACTTCAATACCTGATTATATTTAATATGTGTGATTAAAGTATGACAAAATATCTGTTAGCTGATTTGACATACAGACTGACAGACAAAGTCAATACAATATAAGCCCCACTCCTACACACTAAGGATACAATGACTTAAATACCCGAGTATATTTAATATAATAAGTCCTTCTACAGGTGGCAGGTCTATAGGTTTTCCTACACACTAAGAATATAATGACTCACCTGAGTATATTTAATATAATAAGTCCTTCTACAGGTGGCAGGTCTATAGGTTTTCCGTCAACTTCGACCTTAATATACCGATGTAAATCTCGTACTAGGGAGCGTCTATTTATCATTTTTCGTAAACCAATTTTAACATATACACCTTTATTATGAAATCTGTAAAAAATACATCAAAAGTAAATATAAAATTCTCTTATCTTGTGTTCAACAAACATGTCACAAGAAACCATAGGTGGAACATAGGTGAAAATGTTAATATTTCTACAGTGATTCGGTTACTTTTTGTTTTTAATAGAATTGGTACTGTTCCTAAGACTTTCAGTCTCTTTTCTTTTTATTGTCCTGTATAGACTTACAAACTTATATTCATCCCTTTTATTGCTTCTTTTGTGGTACTCAATGAAATCAATTTCAATGCAGTGCAGTTTAATTCCCCACCTCTCTTGTATCTTTTCTGAGTGCTGTATAGTTCACAAATACCCCATACGTCCTTTTATTGATTATTACAAAACTTCAGAAAGAAAGTTCCTAAATACAAGACAGGCCTGTAGCCAGGAATTTCCAAAGGGGGGTTCGTTGGACTCACAAACTCAACTTTAACAGTCACAATTCGAACAGAACATTGACTTTAACAGTGCTTATTTGTTTTCAAGGGGGGGTTCGTCCGAACCCCCGAACCCCCCCCCCCTGGGGCTACGGGTATGCAAGATTTTATTTATCATTAACCATTATTTTCTATAGCTACTCACCTATTATCAAATATCCACTAGTTTTACTGTACTCACCTACTATTAAATTTATCTGGTTTCCCTTCCCTTGCATTATGGAAGTCCAAACAAACTTCAGCGTCAATGCCGATTCCAAAATAATTATTCATTACAAATATGGTTGTGGTGTCCTCATTAGTGTTAGGACAGTTCGTGTCATGATCTATAGCTATTTTGGTCTCATCTTGCTCTTTCTCATTTGGATGGAAAATCACAGTCCACCTGGAAACATTCAGTAAATTCAGTTATTACGGATTCATTTATTTTCGTGGGTACCAATTTTCCTGGATTGAGAAAAACCTTCACGTTCGTGGATTTTTAAATTCATGGTTTTGAAGAAGTATGCAAACAAGCCTATGGGAAATTTGGTATTCGTTGAACATTTAATTTCGTTGTTCCCACGAAATCATCGAAAATTGGTATCCAACGAATAATAATGAATCCACAGTATACCATTTAATTCTTATGAATCAGAAAGATTTTTTATCTTGTCCAATATTTTTGGGTCAGTCATACTTATTTATTACTTCAACTAATTAAATTTTTTTCTCCAGATTTTGGTAGAATACAAGAACCTTGGCCTATCCTCCCTTTAAAGACTTTAAATTCCAAAAAGTATGTTACTAAGAATGAATTTGGTTGTGGAATGACCTATTTCAAATGACAATTAGAACATTATTTGAATTTTGGAAGCCTTCTGCTTATTTTTCTTCAACTTGAGGGATACTTACCGATCTAATTTGATTTCATCAGCATCTATCACATCACGTAACACATTTAATGGATCTTCTCCACCGCCGTAACCTGGTCCCCATCTCAGTACACGTGCCAGATCATTACCTTTAAGCAAAAGAAACACTTTTATTTTTATAACCTTATCAACATTTAACTATAATTTACAAATTTAGAAATTTCTTCAATTGTATATTCATAAATTTATAAATTATTATGATCTAATATTAAGATTTTAACTCCCTCAAGTAAAGTTGACTTTAGTTTGATTTGGCTACTGTTTTATGTCCTTTTTGGTCATACAGCTCTTAAACTGTCTAAGTTCTTATAATCTTTGGCTTTCGAATATTCTACTTTAAGCAATTTTGGTGGAGGTAAATCCAGAAAGTGCTTTGAAATTTATAATGTGTTGTTTTCAGTTTTTCTAAGAAACAATTTTTCATTTAATTTTTTACTTTTTCATGGAATGGTTTCTTCAAATTGGCAAAAATCTCTGAAGATTTTTAAGATTTTTCTTAATAAAATCTATGTTCCTCTACTTGCATTTGTTATCTTTATGAATAATTCGCTGTTTCAGAAACTAAATACCTACGGTAAAATCATTATTCTTAAAATTTCACTGTACGAACAATGAATTTCTGGCCAATGAGGTTATTTCATATCGATTCCTAAAATAATCAAAATAGTGTGGTGTATGTTCACCCAGAATACATTAGATTCTGAAATGGTGAATTTCATATGATAGTTCAAGAACAACTATTTTTTCTCTTACCTGTCCCCAGTGGAACAATAGCTAAGGGAGGCGACTGGCAAACTGCATCCTGTCCAACATTATCTAAACAGGATAAAACCCAGCCTACTGTCCCATCACCACCACATGCTAAAATCTTGTAATAAGGAATATTTCGAAAGACATACAACCTAAAAAATATTATCACAATATTACCAAATTTAATCTTCCCATTTAGCTACAAAAAAATCTAAAGCTAACTCAATATATCCCATGTAAAATGTGCAAGTAATTATAAATAATTGCATCATACTTTCATAGCATGTTATTTTTGGACCTGGTGAAATTTGGTTACTCCTAGGAAGCAGTTACACCAAACACCATAGTATTACATAGGTGTAAATCAACATATTTCCTATTTCTTTTCCTAACATCTTGCTGATAACATTTTGTCTTGTGATGACACATATGAAATAATATAGGGTTATTGCATGAATATTGGGGAATATTATCCCGAGTAGAATTTTATATTGCACGAGCTTGCGAGTGCAATATTTGTTCTACGAGGGACAATATTTCACAATATTCATGCAATAACCCTTTTATTGTATAGCAATATAATATTTGAAAGTAAAAATTGGTTTAAACTAATATTTTGTCGTTGATGATATCATGAATTTTGAAGATTTATTGCACTAGTGCAATATTGGAATTTATTGCACGCTAACTTTTGGTTACTTTCTGTGGGAAATATTATATTGCTATACAATAATGAATGTTATTCTACATTTGACGAAAGAACTCTTCACTGTTAAAATTGCAAAAATAGTCAGGAATCTAATTCTGTTTTGTTGATATTTTATCATATATCAATGGTACTTTCAAATGCTATGTAATAATGCAAAACCATGTGTATTAGTGGATACTTTATTTCATATTCAGACCTTTATAGCCAACTTGGCGACAATTTATTTTTGCAATTTTTTAATAACTGTGGATTCATCATTATTAGTTGGATACCAATATTCATGGGTTTCGTGGGTACATGAAATCAATTGTTCAATGAAATACATATTTTAATAGGCTTTGTATACAGAAATTGTCTAAACCACAAAATCAAATATCCAGGAATATGCTAGTTTTCAGCAATCCATGAAAATTGATACCCACAAAAACAAATGAATCCATAGTATATTTAGTTTTATATATTCAAGCTCAATTTAACTTTTATCAGTTAAATAATTAACTTACCCTGGTAAAGGACCACCATTTTCTAAATTAAAAACTTGATGAGGATTGAGAAGCTTGCGAAAGGACGTAATGAGCTCACTTCCTTGGCAACCACCACTTTTCACATTTACAAAAACTAACAAAGGGTTGGTGCTATCAGGAATCATCTGTGACTGAAATAGCAAAGTCATTCCTTCAGATATATAGGAGGTAGACATAACCTGTTCATGGGGACAAAGTCTGTATGAATATTTTATTTTAATTCAAACATGTTTAAAATTGGTTGTGATGTTATTTAAGTTATGACGTCATATTCAATGTAAACAAAGAAACGCTGTCATTAGGTATTTAAAGGTTTTTTCATATCAAACAATTATTAAAAATGAATTGGTATTGAGTTCCATCCTTATATTTTAGTAAACTGATAAATAGATATATTGTTCAAAGTCTCATGCAAACAAGACCGGAAAATGAAGATTTTGCGCAGATGTGTGGATTTAAAAAAGTTTGAAAAAAAAGTTAACAATTTTGAGTTCATTAATAGAATGAATTCTTTTTAATTTTTCTACCGTAATTGGGGACTTCGTCCCCATATAAATACAACAATCATAATTCTAATGCAACATGGTTTGTAACGTTCATTTTAATTGGATAAAGTCACCAATTTTCATAGCATCAATTCACAATTGATGGTATGTAAAATAAGGACATGCCCAGATGTTCGCTACTTTATGTTCAGCAAAACAAAGCCATTATCCATTGTCATAGCAAAATAACATTAAGTAAGATACAGCTTAATATTGAAATCAAACTTACTTAAACATGTGGTTCAGGAATTATGTATAAAATATAGTCTTCTCATATCTTGTGTGTGTGCGTGTATGTGTGTGTGGGTGGGGGACAGCTTAACCCTTTCCTCCATAATGACGCCTTTTGACGCCACCCCCTTTACTCCATAATGACGCCTTTTGACGCCTGTGTAGTACCTCAGTTGAAATGCTCTGACTATGAAATGTCTGGATCAGACTTAGAAAAAATTGTATCCAATATGAAAAGGATATCCATGAGAACATCTGACTTGAATTTCATTGATGAAATATTTGTTTTCACAATGCATCAATACTTTAAACCTGATGATTTTTTTTTTATTGAAAAAATCCTATGCGAATCTAGTATGTAAAAAAAAAAATCCATGGAGGAAAGGGTTAAGTAAATACCTGAATGTTTGGAAGTAACAAAACAAGTAACTGTTTGTCGTCAAACACAGCATCTTGTAAAGAATTAAAAACTGCGTTAGCTTTCTCTGAAGTGGTATACACTAATACCAGGGCACCATACTCATAATATATTACATCTACTGCTTGCCACTTATTTCCTGAAATACAATATTAACACATTGTTACTCATAATATATTACATCGACTGCTTGCCACTTATTTCCTGAAAAACAATATCAAGACATTGTTACTCATAATATATTACATCTACTGCTTGCCACTTAATTCCTGTAATACAATATCAAGACATTGTTCAAACTTGTCTCTCACCTACTAGCTACCTATTTAATACAGTTTCTACTTAAACAAGAATGTGTCCATAGTACAGGGATGACCCACTTGCTCTATCATTAGTTTTTTTTGTTTTAAATTTTCCCCAGTGTCTAGTATATTTGCTAGCTTTCTTTTCTCTGATTATCTGATTGCAATATGCTCAACATTTATGTATGAAATATTTGCAACTGGTCTTTACCAAACAATATTTAACAACCAATACAACATTAGCATTCCTTTTCATATGTGAGCAGCATATTATTAGCAAAATCTAGTTTTCTGCAAAAATTTAAGTTCATGCAACAAAACTGACGATACAGATTCATCTTTGCCAATATGAATTTATTTGTTTGAGAGAAAAGATTCCTGCTTTCAAGTCCTCAACAAAAGAACAAAATTGGAAAAAAATATCAGGACCTTTGCATTGGTAATTTAGATGAATTGGTAATTTCTACAATGAAAATGCCTGTACCAAGTCAGGAATATGACAGTTGTCCATTCGTTTGATGTGTTTTATTATTTGTTTTTCCATGTGATTAGGAACTTTCTGATTGAATTTTCCTCTCAGTTCAGTATTTTTGTGATTTTACTTTTTAGATAAAATTATCCCTACCTGGACCAATTACATCCAGTAATATTTTTTCATACTGGCGTTGTGCTAAACCAGTAGGTAGGTTTCCCACAAACAAAGAAATCCTTGGTCCATGCGGATCTTCTTTTTGTTGAAGGTAAAATCGAGTCATTCTGTTCTGCCGTAAAGATTCCTACAAAGATATAAGCATTGTAAAAATCGTTAAAAATATTTCATCGATAAAATATATCTATCTGTCTAAGTGTCTATAACAATTATGTGCTTGGAATAAAATGATAAATAAACTATCACACTACAATGTTATAGCAATATCATGTCTTTGACATAAAATATCAAAATAAAGTTCTAGATGACACAATTAAGCATTCAACAATAGACATGTGACCTAATTCAAATTAACAGTTAACCCTTACCATGCAGAATTGTTTTCAGAAAATGTCTAATTTTCGTTTATTTGCAAATGTATGCAAATTATATGCAAATGAGCTTAGCCCTGTTGCTGTAGCATATTGATTCCTTTAAATATAATATAGGTGATCACAAGGTGGGGTGGTCAGGGTGAGGAAGCGGGGGTGGATGGGCGTAAATTTGCAAAGTGGGTCATCAGGTGCAAAAAGAGTCAATATTGCCTATTTTTCATCCCTTCTCTTGACCCAGAAGACCCAGAGATGCTGGTTAAGGTATCCAGCTGTAGTCTGCATGTAGAGTGGACCCTAGTGAACAAATTGACCCCAACAGTTGTAAGGTCGGAGTAAATCTGATATTGGTTCAGCAGTCTACAGAAGGTAATTTGGACCAAAAATACTGAATTTCACGATTTTTGCCATTTTTAACTTCAAATGGACCCAAAACCGAAAGTAGTTGTTCCTAATGTGAATTTCAATAATAATAATGATCAGTAGTTATATGGTCGTTGGTTTGCACTATATTTGCAAGTTTTATGCCTCTAAACTTCTTGTGTAAGATACAGATGTGAAGCCTAACCCTCCAGAAAACCAAGTTTTAGCCAATTTCAATTTTCCTAGCCCGTATTTGTGCTCAAAATGCTACTAATACATGAGAAACGTGAATATAAATAGCCTCAGGTTGACGGAACAGGCATAACTTTTAAAATAAGTATCATAAAGTGGACTTCTGAAAGTATGGAACGCCATTGGAGCCAAATAACGGTTATTAGGGTACGCCCTTCAAATGACGGTCACCGCATGGTAAGGGTTAAGCTCATATTTTTCTAAGAACCTGGAATAATTCGTTTTTGTAGGGTTCATGTTGCTCTATGTTCAGTTTTCTATGGTGTGTTTTGTCTATTGTTGTTTTTGTAGGGTTCATGTTTTTTGTTCAGTTTTCTACTGTGTGTTTTGTCCATTGGTGTTTGCCTTTGACCATTTTTTGTTTTGCCATGGCATTGTCAATTTTGCTTCGATTTTTGAACTATGAATATCCCCTTGATATCTTTTGTCCATCACATAAAAAATTATTTTTTTTATGTTTTTGCCTACACAGCTACTTTTGCATAGGAACTATGTCTGTACCAAAAATCTGTAGTACTTGAAATTTACTTCCAATATTCAGTACTATTTTGTTACTCTAAAATTATTGTAATATTTAGGTACCTTTATTTTACAGTACTTAATTTGTACTTGAAAATTTATGTACTACATATTTTTGGTTACAACGTTACATTTTCAGCATTTTGATAGTATGTCTATTTCAAATCTCTTAAAATTATGATTTTCAAACATGGAATATTGTGATTGCTTTTGGTATTATTTCTGCACCAAAATTTTAAGTACAAATCAAGTACTGTAAAATACAGGTACGTAAATAGTACAATAATTTTTAAGTAAAGAAATAGTACTTAATATCAAAAGTAAATTTTCAGTACTACAGACCTGCCAACTATCCCGATTTTCGCGGTATCATCCCGATTTTTACCCCTCAACCCGAATCCCGATATCGGGATCGTAAAATTAGTCAAAATCTCGATTTCAACAAATGTACTCGAAAAAATTATTGTTTACCGATTTTGAAGTTTTTCTGATCAATTTTAAAAAATCAATCATTTTACCTGGAGACATATTATGACAAGTTAATGACCCTACACTAATCAACAGGTGTCATAATTAGTGGTTGTATGTAATCAGATTACCTAATGGGTCATAACAGTCCTCAAAATTAATTTGTATGTACACAAATTTGGTCAAACAGCCTTTCAATTTTAATCAATTTATCATACAAGCACAATTTGCATTATTTGCCGTAGTTCCACAGCAAAATCATAATTAATTGAAAGATGAGAACTGTAATGAATTCTCAAGACAACATCGTTTATCTTGAAATCTGTTTTATTTCTGAAACCAGACATTGTGTGTCAACTTCCAAGCAAGGACTGAAGCTCAGTGTTAAAAAACGCAGGACTTCGGGAACATTGCTTCAGAAGTTGATTGTGTGTCTGTTGATTAAGAAATTATTATAAATTAAGGAATGTATCTCCCTCATGCAAAGCTCTGATTCCTTTCACGAATTTGGCTATACTTTTTGGACCTTTTGGATTATAGCTCTTCATCTTTTATATATGCTTTGGATTTCAAATATTTTGGCCACGAGCATCACTGAAGAGACATGTATTGTTGAAATGCGCATCTGGTGCAACAAAATTGGTACCGTTGATTTTATTGATTTAAAATCGACGCCATTTTTGTATACACTTCTACTGTGTTACTGTATAAGCCTCCACCGGTTAGACCACCTCCGGATCTGAATACAAAGAAAGATAACTCAAATTTTATCCATTTTCTCATTGATACTGATAAGACCATGAGTAAGCCTGACTTAATCAAAATTTGTCTTCATCCTTCTTACTTTAGGACATGTAGTTTTGAGTGTTTTGAATCAAGGTTCATAGATGAGAAGGTCTTTGGAGGGGGAAAAGGGGGGGTCTCTACTTTGAATCCTTTACTTTTAATGCCATTTTCTCAGTTATTTTGTCAATTTTATAATTTAAAAGTACAAGAATCAGGCAAATAAAAGAAATCAAGGCCTACAAAAGAAAAAAGAAGAGAGACTATTTTAGGAGCTAAAACAATGCTCACAGAAAAGTCGCTAAAATTGTAACCCTTAAAATTCTTGTCGCGCACTAAATCCCCCATGGAGATTTTCAAAAGTTGGCAGGTCTGGTACTACATATTTTAAGTACAAAAATAGTACCTATGCAAAATTGGCTGTGTAGGACCAAACTAATTCAAAATTAAGTACCGACATAAATGTTGCCATGGTAATGACCTAACTTTCTACTTTTCTGCATTAGTTGTGATTGTAATAACCTACCTTTCGACTTTCCTGCATCAGTTGCCATGGTTTTTCACTCATGTCTAACATTCTCTCTGTTACTCCTTTATCTAGTGATACTTCTATTAAACTGAAATTTTCTGGGTTGTCATGAATATCATCCTATAATTAGAGAACAAAATGTATATCAAAGAGAGGCTGAAAATGATCCTTAAAACACTACTATCTCATTCATATAAAAAGTGCTGTGAAAAATTCAACTTTTTAAACCTCTTGCAACAAAGACAGATCTATCTGGATTCACACTTTATACAGCTGATGATTGATCAGGAATTACATCAACATATATACATGTGTTCCTCTTTTAACTTTCCAAAAACATTATGAACACAAGTTATCTTTCTTGATTTGTTGCCAGGATAAAAATGTTAAGCTGGTGTCATCATTGAAAACTGTGCCAAAATAAATTAAAAGGAGTAGGCTTAGTAAGACCCCTTTTTGGCCCCAAAATTCAGCAGTTTTACAAAATTGTGAAAATGTAATCTTTTAGCTATTTAGTGGAAAATAGAATGCTTCTGATACATATATATGGGCTGTTCTTTTACAATACAATGCACATATATCGGGTACTAGCATCATTAAGTCATGCTATTTTACTGAAAACTTCAAACTTGTAACATTTTAGTCAAATTTTAGACGGTTTTCGTCTTAAATGAAAGTGGCTGCATTCGTGTTCATTCATAATATTGAAATGTAAGTTGTATTTTATGATAATACATAACATATATAAAGGTTGTGGATGAACACCGATGCAGCCACTTTCAGTTTTGCCAAAAACCATCTGAAAAGTGACGTTTTTGGAATATTTGATAGATTTTTCATATTTCAGCTTGAATTGGAGCATTTTTATTGACTAAATGAGTTAAAATCTTTCACATAAACTAATTGAATCAATTAATATAGATAAACACTTAAGTGTTTCAAAAGTGTTCAAAATCTTTTGTTAGATGAACCTGAAATTTGAGGCCGATATCGGCCCTTACCTACTCCTTTACACATTTTACAGAAATTTGAAGATAAAGATAATTTTTGAAAGAATTAGGAAAAACTGAGGCCAGTGTATACTGTACTTACACTGAATCCAAATTTCCTCAGTGCTAGCTGTATAACTTCCTCTGTTGTGGTATCTTTGGTTACTTCAATATTCTTGTATCCAGATGTGCCTCTAGAAAGACAAACAGTTTGGGATGAAAATACAGTCAAATATCTATTGATCAGTCAATTGTAGGAAATACTATAAGTGATCCCTTACACAAGGTTCGCATTTCTAATGTAGTCTGTGTAAAGTACACTAAAAATATTTCCATATGAAGTTTTATCACAATGATAAATAAGTAGAAATATCATATTTGTATAAACTTATTACTGTGAATTCATTATTATTCGTTGTATATCAATTTTCGTGGATTTCGTGGGAACAGGTAAACCACGAAATTAGATGTTCAATGAATAGCAAATTTTCTATAGGCTGGTATGCAGATTTCAGCAAAACCACGAAATTAAATATCCACGAACATGTAAGATTTCCTTAATCCACGAAAATTGGAACCCACGAAAATAAATGAATCCACAGTACCATTATTAACTTTGTTTATCTAATCTCTTTATTAAAACCTTTTGGAATCCACTGGTTTAATCACACCTCAATAATTTAAAGGCTGAAATTTCATTGCCTCAGATAAACAATTTCACAAACAGGAACTAAACCTAATAGACCATTGCATTGTTAGCAGGCCTGTAGCCAGGAATTTCCAAGAGGGGGTTATTTGGACCCACGAACTCCACTTTAACAGTCACAATTCAAACAGAAAATTGACATTAACAGTGTTTATTTGTTTTCGGGGGGGGGGGGGTGTTCGTCCGAACCCCCCTGGCTACGGGTATGTTGTAAGATAAGGATGTTATTGGATATTTAGTTTGATCAGATTGCACAAGTGGCCATTTTGATCTTTTAGTGAGTGAAGCAATCAAGTTCCATAAAAAAATACAAAATATCCCTTCAATTATTTATCTGAATCAACTCACCTCACACCACCTGGGTACACCTTGATAACACCTTTATTTGGGTCTCTTTCTTTATAACGGAGGAAAATTGAAGGCCTCTTCCCGTCTGGCGATAGAAGTTGGTCTCTGATTGGACTGTTTTTATCTAGCTCCTTTTCACCTGCAAAATAGACACCTGTAAAATATTGTTAGTATTTATTTGTAAGTTCATAAATATTATATATATATATAAGAGAAAGAAAATTATTATTTTTAACACCCAAGATGTGAATAGGCCACTTTACTTTTAGTTGGGCCATATTCAATAGGGGCAGATTTTTTTTTAATGCAGTGGAAAAAGTATGATAGTATGGGAAGTCCAATCAACTGCTCTGTTATAATGATGTTTTCTGGTTTTCCCATATTTTTCAGCTCATTTTTACCTCTATTATGAAAATCTGCCCCTAATGTGTATGCAATATGGCCGAACTAACAGTGAAGGGGCCTATTAAGTATTCCTGGTCTTATCAAACAAAACTTCAGTAAAATTTTCACTGTTTCAAAATGCATTCACAAAATGTTACTTGATTAAGATATACTCATTCTCAATAATTTTATTATCTTTGATAATTGTAGACAAGACAACAAGTCTTTTATTATACATTAGTTAATTAGTTATTTTTCTCTTCAGCATTGATTCACATTTTATCATCATGGGGCTTTTTCTTGCTCAATGCAGTATTGCATACAATATATATATACAATACCAATACCTTAACTAAATAGACAAGGATAAGAAACTTATTTATTTTTTGTGGGGTTCATGTTGTTTAGTCTTAAGTTTTCTTTGTTGTGTGTGTCTTCTGTACTATTATTTGTCTGTTTTTCTTTTTTCTTTTTCTTTGTTAGCCATGGTGTTGTCAGTTTATTTTCGGTCTATGAGTTTGACTGTCTTTCGCCCCTCTTTAATAACGTAAATTATTAACTACCATGTCAACATCTTGGAGCCTTTTACATCTTGCTCTTCCGTATTTTTTCTTATTGTTGAAGGCCGTACAATGACATTTAATTTCTAACTGCTACATAAATGGGTCTATGATGGAGAGTTGTGTCATTGGCAATCATTTTTCATCTGATTTTAGAGTGATAAAAAACAGTAGCAGTGATCTGTATAGATTATCGGGTTTTCAAAACATTGATATCCTAAAATATCAGCCGCAGGCCACAATGTGAACCTTTTTGTCGAGCGGCTGATATTTTACGATATCTGTACGTAGAAAACCTGATTAACTGTTTATCGTTCTATTAATGGTCATTTTTCCTCTCCCTAAGACAGTTTTATGCTTGACGAAAGCCAGCTTGATAACTTCTCCTCTCGCATTTGACGTCACTGATATCTTCTCCTCTCACATTGTGACGTTGCTGATAATGCCTGGTCTCCTTTTGAAGTCTTGATACGAGAATTACTGAGCGACAGAGCAGGGTGATATAGGCGTAGGGAAGGACGATAAAAATAAATATCTTACCATATTCAGAAGCCTCAGATACATAGTAATTCTTTGGGTCATCTGATATGTGGAATGTTTTCAAAGCTGCTTCCTGTAATGACAAATATAATGTATAGATTCTACAACTGTATCATTTGTGATCCAATATTTCTTCTCTTGAGAGTTCAATTTTCAAAGTTATATTTAGAGCTTGCAGAGCTTCATAAACATTTAAAATATCAAACTATGGAGAATAGGCAAATATCATATTACATGAAATTCTGTGTTGGAATCTGTTTTTCGATAATTTCCTGCTTTTTCAAATTCAACTATGATTAAAGAAAGATAACTCCAATTTTAACAATGACAGCATTGATATTTGTCATTTATGCAATTTCTTGGCAAGTGATTATACACATAACAAATCATTTTGTAACTTGAATATATAACTGTATAATTCATTGATAATTTTTTAATATTCATGGGTAGGATCTTGAAGAATGTTATGCTTTATGTTTGTTTTTAATTTCAAAAGTAGTGTCAAAATCTGGAAAATTTATAATAACCAAGTCAGCAACAGAAGTTATAAAAGAGGAACAAGTTCTCCCTTTGTTTTCCTCACAAGAACCATTTTTTCCACAGTTATATTTGAGATTTTCAAAACATTATTGCTTATGATTGCATGTTGATTAATAATTGATTGTTGGTGTTCTAATGCCACTTTTAAGCACCACTTTTGGGCTATTTTGTGGTGGCCAGTTTTTATTGGTGAAGGAAGCCAGAGTGCCCGGAGAAATCACAACCTCAGAAAGTAAAACTAAGTCAATTAATTTTTGGAGTCGAGGGCACCTGTAGGGTTCAAACTCACAAACTCAGTGTAGACTTGGTTGCATATTGAAAATTTGATAAATAGTTCTGAAATATTACATAACTAACAATTAACATATATTTGACTATAATTATGATTATGTTTGATTCATGCATTTTACTTTGACTTACCAAAATAGCTTGAGCAGGAGCATTTTTAGGTACAGATATTGTCCTGTATAATTTCCTCTTCATGGAAGAATTACCATCAAAAACTCGTATTATTTCAGCTATGGAAAAAAATATATATAACATTGACTTATGGAATACACTACATAATAACAGACATCTGACTTAACATGTTTTGAATTGAGGAGTTGCTGTTTCACCAATATTATTGTAAAGTCCAGTATTCTTTTTTATTTGATATCAGTGTCAAGTGAAAAACAATTAATCACAATTGTATCACAATATCTTTATCCACATCTTGAATTTTAGATATTTAAACTCAAAAGCATATAAAATTCTTCTATAACTACCACCTACATGTATATGGCCTTTCAAATTATAAGCATGATAAAACATGTATTGCAACCTGGTCATTTGAGCTTTTGTTCAAATTTTGTGCTGTTCTTAAATCTGATTCTGATTTTTTTTTTTCATAATTAGTATAAAATTATTTTATATTGAACCACCATGCAAAACGCTTTACTAAATCTGTCAGTTTGAACTTTTTACCAAGTTTTGTGCTCATCTTAAATATGACTCTGAATTTTAATTCATTAGGTCAACATTATTTCATCACTGTGCAGGCACTATATTTAACAGTTCATTAACTAACTTACTTTCTAAATCCTTTTCTTTGTCTTTTGAGTCTTTATCCTTTGGTGACCTTGTAGGACCTTGTCTCTCGTCGTCATCGGTTGTAGCTGTGTCACCACTAGAGGGCCATTCCTCGGAGATTGTCCTTCCTACTGTACACAAATTAAGCTTAGAAATATCTTATTTACATTTTTGAACAGTGAAAAAATTTTACAACGATTTTAACGCTTGTCTTCATGTCAATACTAAGTCTTCACGCTTAACCACAAGTCCAACGGCCATGGCTTGTAAAATTCTTCTCTACAAGCCAAGAGAAACCAACTAAAATTTTCACAAAAGAGAGTTTGGCCTTGTGGACTTGAAACTTTATTGTGGAGGCTGAATACTGGCAGAAAATTAAATTTGGTGCAATTTTCTATAATACAACAAAAATGTGACAATATCATATAAGCAATGATTAAAAAAAACAAATTTGCATTTACAATTTCAGTGGTGAATTATCTGCAAGTGCAAGCATAAATATGCATTCATTTAATGATCACTTCCAACAAACCGTGCATTATTACTGTGTGTCAAGTTGAGGCTGATATAATAAGAACAAATCCTCCCCTCCAGATATCATTTTTGGAATGAGAGGGGGTTAGTTAGACTTTGTTTTTCCTTCAAAGTTCACCTTAAAATCATTAAAAATAGGTTAAAAACATACTGTAAATTCAGAAATCATTGCGTGCATTTATTATTGTGATTTTGTCATTTTAGACTTAAATGCCATTTTAATTTTTTACGATTTTGAGAAAAATCCTGTTAAATTCATATATAAAATATTTCAAAATGAGAGTTTAAATTATTGTGTTTAAACAGTTGCATTTTTTGCAAATAATAGAAACCTCGCAATAATTTCTGAATTTACAGTAAACTGATATAGTGACCATAGCAATCACCTAAATTAAGAAATCCTTTTGTATTATAGAACTTTGTATTTTGTCAAAATTGTTGCTAAACATCAAAATATACCTTTCCACTAGTATCTAGTAGGTTCTAATCACTTAGTAACCTATGGGGGAGGGTAGGAGGGGTCCTTATCCCGAAATCCCGGGCTTAAAAACACAAAATCCTGAGGTCCCAAATTTAAATAAATTGAAATCCTAAATCCCGAAATTCTTACAAAAGAATTCCCCGATCCCGAAAGGGTCAATCCAGAAATCCTGAGCTTAAAAACACTTGATCCCGGAGTCCCGATAAAGGTCATATCACCCCTCACCTATGGCAACCCAGCATCTCAGGTCAAGCTGATCAACAAAATTGTAACAAATAAAACATATTTGCACTGTAATGTTATGAAATGTTTTGAAAACTCTTAAAAATAGAATTCATAACCCCTGGTTTTATCCATGTAGTTGCATGAAAAATTTTCCCCACTTATTAAACCCCAGATTTTTAAGCCAAATTGTTCCAGTATAAATAAAATCATTTATCAAATTGTCCTTTTTCTTCAAAAATCTTTCAGTGAATTCCATTTAAACAAGAAAACTTGAAGAACAACCCTATTTTCTTGTAAACATAAATTCATACAAAATTCTTTAGATGAATATTATCACTCTTTCCTCTATAATAAAGTAATTCAAAGCTAAGTTTAATGTGACTAAAGCACTTTCCAACAAAGCATCTTGGCTAGTAATTACACATAAAAAAGAAGATGTGGTATGATTGCCGATGAGACAACTGTCCACAAGAGACCAAAATGACACAGACATTAACAACTATAGGTCACCTTACAGCCTTCAATGTTAACTCAATTGTTCAAGACTTATTTCTAGAGAATTTTTGTAAAACCACTGTGAATTTTTGCAAAATATAGTTAAATCATCTTTGTTGGTTTTTTTTTAATTTGAAATACTGCAGATTCATTTCAATCCCTGGGTACTAGTTTTCATTGACTGATAAAAAATTCTTTTTTCATGGATACTGGATTTTATGGTTTTATCAATTTGTGTATCATAGAATTCTAAAATTTGCATATCATCGAATACTACAATTTGTGAATACTAAAATTTGTGAATCATCGAATACTAAAATTTGTGTATCATCGAATACTAAAATTTGTGTATCATTGAATACTAAAATTTGTGTATCATCGAATACTAAAATTTGTGTATCATTGAATACTAAAATTTGTGTATCATCGCATACTAAAATTTTGTTCTGTTAACCCTTTGCACATACAACCAATTACAATTTAGTACCCAAGGAATATTCATAATAAGGCCAAAAAATATATATACTTCGTTTCTTGCCTCCTTGCAGAAAAATATCATGTAAATTGGTCAATATTCAATATCATTGACTAGTATGCATAGAAATGTTTTATACTTTAACAGTGCTTTAATCAAAATATCTACTATCAATTTTACAAAAATCTAACTTCCACAAATGAGGAATAATTCTGTATACTTGCAATCAACTTAAGTCATATGATTTTTTGTGAAACTGAAAACTTGGCTTTAAACAGTGCTTAACCATGTTAACCAAAAATGTGTATAAAATGGGTTAGGGTAGGCATCAAAAGTGAAAGTATGAAGGCAGGAAACAGAATTATATTTGTTTGGCCTAATAACCAATCTCCAGTATATATAACAAAATTAGCTTACTTCTAATGAAGCATCGACTGTAACATTTTTCAAAACGCGTTGTTTTGGTTTTCTTTTGTTTTCTACGCTTTCTTTTCTTCTTTCTCTCTTCAATTGTTTGAATTTTCAAATTAGGTGAGGGCAGCATTGATATGTTGCTTTCTGAAAACCATTTTTGATATATTTCAACAAACAAAGATTAAAAATATGAATACAACAATTGAATTCACTTTATCTGAAGAATTTCAAATCGGACAGTAATTTTAGTTGGAATACAGTGAGGTTTTATTGCTCTTATGATTGATTTTAGAACGTTCTTATATGTAGTTACTCTATAACTGCTTGATTGAAGAGAAAAACAATGAATTCTTCTGTCAAAAGAGTTGCAAAATTGCAAAAATATTTGAATACTAATTTAACTTGCTCAACTTTCATAGATTACATTGTGAAATTTTCAGTCTAAATTGAAATCTCTTACCACTGATCCAAATTCAAATATTGACATTAAATAAGAATCTTCTAAGAGCCTAAATTAGCCATTAGGTCATGTAGGTAACGATATGCCATTTTGAAATATTAGTTTTTTTACCTCTAGGTAATTTTCATTAGAATTGTACCAAGCATTTTATTTAACACATGCACCATAAAGAACCTTTTTATTACTGTAAATTCAGAAATTATTGCGTACATTAATTATTGCAATTTTGTCATATTGGACTAAAATGTGATTTTAATTTTTGCAATATTGAGAAAAATCCTATTGAAGTCATGTAAAAAAATTCAAAATTAGAGTTTAAATTATTGCGATTATAACACCGACACGATTTTTCATAATAATAAAACATCGCAATAATTTCTGAATTTACAGTTTACTTTTGAGATAATTTGCAAAAATAAAAATTCTATTAAAATTGTTTTAAAATCTTCAATTTTTTTCTCTTCCCCTGGTTTCTTCATCATTTAAAATATATCTGTTGTCAGCTTGACCTTCATGCACTCTCTCACATTGATCACATTCCCCGAAATACAATTCCCTGTTTCAGAATCTAATGCATCTTGGGTAATATTTTTAAAAACTTAAACCAAAATATTGATTGGTTTAAGAATGTTCTTAACAATCGAAATCCATCCAATGGTGTAAAGTTATTTTCATTTTGGGGTAGGAACAATGAAATTACCCATCATGCTTTAGATTCTGAAATGGCCAATTCTGGACTTTACATTTTTGAAAATCAAAATAAAGTGTGATCCATTTAAAGGAGAATGGAAATTTGATTGACCATTTTAAATTTCCACTCTGAAAAGCAACACTGTAAACAATCAACTGGCATTTTAACATGGAGCAAAATAATTAAAAATTGACATCTTGCTTTTTACTCTTCTGTGCAACAGCTATTTTATAAACTTCACAAGCTGAATTTAAAGTTCATAATGTTTTCAGACTAAGAAGGCTACTATCATAGCTGTTCAAATTTGTAATTCTGCTGTATTTAACAACAAACTAAACACATTGAATTGTTAGATATAGGCAAACAGTATAATTCATGACAATTGGCATTTCAAAAATATGAATAAACAATCTGCATTTCAACATGGCAGTGGTTAAATATAGGAGGTGAATAATGTGAGGACAATTAGTAAAAGCAGGAGGTATGATAACAGCCATAAGAGACCCGGGGAAAATAATAAAACACATTTTTGTGTGAGGCACCAAGAATGATGCACATGATCCATACAAAGCAATTTCTGTTCATGAGTGGTAAAATTTAATATTTTTTGACACCAGCAATTATATTGTAAGACATTCAAAATGTGTTCTTGGTCAATATAACTTTTGTTAAAATCCCAGCATTGAGTATTTTGTGGCCATGGACAACCAAATATGTTTTGGCAGAGAGAATCTTTTTGAAATACGTTTTTCAAAATTCAAAAGGGATGATGATTCGGCGTTACGTAAAGGTTTAGCATGAAGACTATTATTTAAGCTTCAAATCAACACAATTGTAAAAATAACTATAACTCAAAAAAACAAAAATATAATTAAATAATACAAACTGAAAAATACCGCTTTTTGTTAACCGTGAGAAAAAACCAGCCCCAGATTCCCATAGCTTCTCAAAATTTGAAGGTTCCAATATCTTGTTTATTTTTTCAGCATGCAACCGTTTACGTTCTACAAAATATACAACAAATAAAAATGTTTACATCATAAACAAACAAAAAATAAACAACAGGAATAATTTATAAGATCACTACATACTGTCTACAATATCTATCACTACTGAAGAGAGCACTCACTATATTTACACTTCAATAATTGAGTATTCAGAAATTATTGCGAGGTTTTTATTATTGCAAAAAATGCAACAGAGTTGTAAACTCAAAAATTAAAACTTATATTTTAAAATATTTTATATGAATTAAACAGGATTTTTTCTCAAAATTGTAAAAATTAAAATCGCATTTAAGTCTAAAATGACAAAATCACAACAATTTCTGAATCTACAGTAGTAACTGTAAATTCAGACACATTTGCGTGGATCTATTATAGGGATTGTTGAACAACAGATTAAAATGTGGTATACATTGTTACCATATCGGACTAAGTTAGTTATAAGTAATACTTTCATGTTTCGCCAAACCTATCCAGTGGCAATTTCCACAATAATAAAAAGATTGCTAAAATTTTAGGAAATATTGCATTCAAATTATGTAAATTGTGAATTTCTAATTAACATGAAACCTTAACTCGATAATAAAAACATCACAAAAATTTCTAACTTTTCAGAAAATTGAAAGCAAGCATGCCATCTTCAGTTTTGTATGACAAAAAAACATGATGCAAAGAACTACACTACAGTTCATGTTGTTTTTGCTTTTTGTTAGCCTCAGTGGGCAACCCTTCCATGTCAATAAAAATTATGATTCTTTATGAATTTAGTCTGCTTATATCTATAGGTTGTAATTGTAAGCATTGTGATTACACATGGGAAAACAGCATTTCCTGGTCATAGGGTAGGCAGATTCGGCTAGCTTATGCCTAAACCCATTTAGTATTGTTGAAAAAAGCTGAATCAACCGGTCAAAGTGAATATTCCATAGCTCTATATAAATGCCATAGTATAGCTGTTCATTAGCTTAATATCTGATCCCTAGTAGGTCTTCATTGCTATATCCCTAAGTCATAGTGAAGGTCTTTATACTAATTGCCTAATCCATCTAAGGCATTTTGTAAGTCTCTTTGGAGCTTTATATTTAATCCTTAGTGAAGGTCTTTATAGCTTTATACCTAAGCCACAGACTAGGATTTCATAGCTTCAGGGTTTGAAATAAGCAGGGGACCACTCGCCAATGGTCCCTAAAATTTGGTGTGGGCTCCTCTAAAGTTTCTGCTTTTCTTGTATAGAACTATATATATTGGCTACAAAATTGCAGCTGTTAGCAACCATTGCCAAAACCTCAACTTCAATCCCTGAGCTTTGTAACAAAGACATGGTGTACATTTCAATATATTTATCAGTTTATAGGTAAGCTTATTATGTGTACATGTGTATGTCTTCATAGCTTTATATTAAGGCCATACTGTTGACTTAGTCATTCTAGCCTTATAATGATATCTAAGTAGGTCTTAGCTTACTATCTAATTTAAAAGTAGGTTTTTATAGCTTTATATCTAAACCATAGTGTCTTCATAGCTAATATCTAGTTTTAGTGTAGGTGTTCATATATTTATATCTAAACCATAGTGTCCGTCTTCGTAGCCTTATTTTTCAGTTGTAGCGTAGGTCATAGTGGCTTAATATCTAAGCTGTATTGTAGATATTCATGGCTTTATATTTATGCCATAGTGTGATAAATTGTTGAGAATTTAAAAATACCCACAATTTTTCTCTAAAAACGGTAAGAGCATTTTATTTTTTTAAACGAATTTTAAAAGGATTGGAATAGTGCAGTGTTTATTAAACTAATATAGCATCTTTTGATTGGCATAATTCTGAAAACATCATGGAAATAGTTTATATTTTATTTTATTCTTCGTGGAGAGTAAAAAGGACTTATTATTTAAAGGATAAGCTAAAGCTACTGTGAATTCATAATTATTAGTGGAATACCAACTTTCGTGGATTCATAATTATTAGTGGAATACCAATTTTCGTGGATTTCGTAAATATAGGTTAACCACATATTTAAATGTCTAAAGAAATTAAAATTTCCTAAGGCTGGTAAAGATACTTGAACCAAATCACAAAATCAAATATGCATTTTGTTTTTGAAATCCACCAAAAATTTGTATCCCCCCCCCAAAAAAAATGAATCCACAGTAATTTTAAACACCATGCATGTGAAACAACATCAATTATGGAACAATATAACAATAACATGCAGTTTTACATATATAAATTAACATGCACACATACATACCCTGAACAGCTATTTTTAGAAAATGAAAGAAGAATATAGTTGAAACCTTAACTGTTTTGTGTTAGAATTTGTTCTCATCCTTACAAGACAAAATGCTCTTTGGATTTTTTGTGATTTTATTCCTATGGATTTCTTCAAAGACTCATTGCCATTGTTGGACAAGGAATTTCTAATGTTCTATCTTGTGACACACAAACTACTCACATACAAACAAGAAGGTGTCCATAGTATACAGATGCCCCATCCACACTATCAATTTATATGTTCAGGGGACCATGAAAATGGGGTAAAATCTCTAATTGAGCATTAAAATAAGAAAGATCATTTCATAGGGAACATGTGTACTAAGTTTCAAGTTAATTGGACTTCAACTTCATCAAAAACTACCTCAACCAAAAACTTTAACCTGGAGCAGGACAACAAGACAAACGAACAGACAGAGGGACGAACAGACCAGAAAACATAATGACCATAAATGGGGAATAAAAATCGGCATAAAATTTTTTGAAAATTTGACAGGAAATGAATTTAAATTCCCCTGTTTAAATTTAAATGCAAATTCACAGCTAGCAAAATATTTTCAGTAGCACATAACTTTTTAGCTGGACAATTTTATGTCCTAATATGTAAATTTGAAGTACAAATGTGACTTTCTGAGTCGGCAAAGGTGCAAAATCGTTCAAACCATTATAATAATGTACTCTTGATTGAACTTAATTTCACTCACTAACCAATAACTATTATTACTTAATTTCCACATTATTTGACATTTTGTCAATTAAAAATCTCATTTAAACAAGTTAAACAATGGACCCAATGTTCTAAATATGCAAAATCAGCACAGTGTTCAATTCCGCTTTTCTGAATCTAAAAAAACTATGGGTAATCTCACTGTTCAAATCTAAAACCTAAATAATGTAACATCATTGGTTGAATTTCGATTGTTTATGATATTTTAAACAAATCACAATGTTTTGGTGTACACTTTTGAAAATATTATCCAGAATGAATTTTATCATGAAACAGCAATAAACAAACTTACTGTCTCCCCTTCCTTTGATTCCAAGAACTGTTTCCATGGGAACATCCATACGAGGAATGGTTAAACAATTCGGTGGCAGCATTATCTCCCTTAGACTCCCAAAGTTACATTCTGTCGGCAGAAGTCTATAGCAGCTAGCATGGGCCTGAAACATGAAAATGTCAAACATTATCTCCCTTAGACCCCTGTAAACAATAAGGAGACAGAATTATCTCCCTTAGTCTCCACAAAATTACATTCTGTCAGGGGAAGTCTATAGCAGCTAGCATGGGCCTGAAACATGAAAATGTCAAACATTATCTCCCTTAGACCCCTGTAAACAATTAGGAGATAGAATTATCTCCCTTTGACTCCCAAAGTTACATTGTCGGGAGAAGTCTATAGCAGCTAGCATGGGCCTGAAACATGGAAATGTCACACATTATCTCCCTTAGACCCCCTTAATCAATTAGGAAGCAGCATTATCTCCCTTAGACTCCCAAAGTAACATTCTGTAGGGAGAAGTCATGAGCCTGAAATATGAAAATGTAACAAATTATCTCCCTTAGACTCCCAAATTTACATTCTATCGGCAGAAGTCTATAGCAGCTAGCATGGGCCTGAAATATGAAAATGTCACAAATTATCTCCCTTAGACTCCCAAAGTTACATTCTGCCGGCAGAGGTCTATAGCATCTAGAATGGGCAAGAAATATGAAAATGTCACAAACTATCTCCCTTAAGACTCCCAAAGTTACATTCTGTCAGCAGAAGTCTATAGCAGCTAGCATGGGCCTGAAATATGAAAATGTCACAAATTATCTCCCTTAGACTCCCAAAAGTTACATTCTGTTGGCTGAAGTCTATAGCAGCTAGAATGGGCCTGAAACATGAAAATGTAATAAACTGTAAGAACAGCTGATCTTATTGGTCTGCTTGTCAAATGAGTATTTATTTACATCTAATCCTACAATAAAGAACAATCATTTACAAATTATCTGTTAATTTGGAACCTTCCTGTACATTAGCTAAGAATTTCTAAGTCCTAAATTAATATATTATTTGTTTTCCCAATCCAACCCTGTTAAAGTTGTCTCATTGACTATCATAACAAATTGTAAAGATGATTACACATAACTTAATGCAACCTTAAATCACTGAGTCCAGTGTTTCCAGAATCACTGAGTCCAGTGTTTCCCGAATCACTGAGTCCAGTGTTTCCCGAATCACTGAGTCCAGTGTTTCCCGAATCACTGAGTCCAGTGTTTCCCGAATCACTGAGTTGAGTGTTTCACTAGAATTGACATACTTACCGTAACTCCACACCATTCACATCGCATGCCTGACAAACATTCTGATGACCAGCAAGTCTTCTTACAAGCCAGACATTTTGAGTTAGCTGGAAGGTTCCCTTCTCTCCAGTGGTGATATTGTACAGCATTTACCTACAGACAGAAATTATTGGTATGCATGTCTGTATATGACTTATGATTTCTAATAATTTTAGGGTTGAAAGGTAATAATTGTTTTGGACACATTCCAGACCAGATGCTCCGCTGGGGAGGCTTTATACAACCGCAGAGGTTGAACCCTGAACAGTTGGGGCAAGTATGGACACAACATTCAAACTTGATACAGCTTTGAATTTGAATTGTGATTAAATAGTTGACACAGCATAGGTTTCTGACAAAGAATGAATTTGGTCAAATAAACTTTAAAAAATGTTTTTGCTTTTGAGCAATATACTATGCTGTTGAACATTAATCCCCTAAAAAGAAAATGTTTAGAGATATTTTCTTTTTAACTTCTGAATTCTTAAATGAGAAAGAAATGTACCCTCCTCCCAAATTTTTGTCACCTCTCCCTTTCCCTTTATCCAAAAATAATCTCAATTTTAATTTCTAATGGTGTTTGCAACAATAACTACTCATTTAAATACATCATCAAATATCAAAATATAAAATGACATACAGTCATGGTTAAAACTAATATTAATTAATAGTAACTTCTGATAATATATTTACAGCTAATCATCTCAAGACAATCATCATTTCTTAATACATAATTTTCAAGCAGTGTAAGGGAGGTAATCAAACATATATAACAGTATTCTTTGAATGGAATTGGATTACCTCCCTTATGCTGCTTTTAAATTGTCTAAATTGTCCTTTAACCAGAAAAACTCTTGTTTTTCCATTTTTTTTTGTCCCTACTTGCTTAAAGATTTGAGCCATAACCCCCATAACCATCCCTTTGTAATATGGAAACGTGTGGTATACTTAAACACAAGTTATTGACTGGAAACTACAAAAATGCTTATTTGGGCCCCTTTTAGGCCCTTTATTCCTAAACCTTTGGAATCATAACCCCCAAAATCAATTCCAACCTTCCTTTTGAAGTTATAAACATTCTGTTAAAACTTAATTGATTTCTATTAACTTATACTAAAGTTATTATCCAGAAACCATCTGTCTTTGGACAACGCTGACATAAGTACTTGACCACAAAAATACAGATTTGAAAATATAATACAATAATAACTGTACCTTATGTGGACCATAAGTTGCACATTCTTTACAATCACTGACAGAGAAATCGGAACAGTCTTCATGTGCATAATATTCACAAACTGTGGAGAAAAAAAAATAATACATAATATTAAAAGAGGTACAATTATTCCAAAACTATCCAGAGAAAAATAATAAAACAGAATATCTAAATGGCAGTCTTTTCATTCAACCACAGGTCCACCAGACCCGGCTTGTAAAAATTATATACACAGGACTAAAATTTTCATAATATTCAGCTTCTGGCATCTGTAGATTCAAAAGTTTTGCTTGAAGACTGGAGTTGTGGATATGGGAACAACAACAACAACAACAACAATACTTTATTTTAAGAGGGTTACACAGTTAGCTACATAACTAATCTTCCCTGAGGCCCTCGTAATGAAAAATCAAACAAAACACAAACATATACAGACTTCATGTGCATAATATTCACTATCCTATTTTCAAACTGGAGTATAGACCATTTCAGAATCCTTTTGTTTTGTGGGTCATGTGGGTTATTTCATTGTTTGTAATACAACTGGAACCAATGGAAATCTGCCAGTAACAGCATGTCTCATTTTATCTTTTTCAATTTCATTGAGAGAAGATAAAATAAAACTTGTAGAAGTATAACCCCTTTTTCTAAATAAATTACTCTTCCTTTTTAATTATAGAACTTAACTTTCACATCAAATAGTTTCACCAACTTTCTAAATATAGAACTTAATTTCACATCAAATAGTTCAACCAACCTTCAAAATATAGAACTTAACTTTCATATCAAATAGTTTCACCAACTTTCTAAATATAGAACTTAATTTCACATCAAATAGTTTCACCAACTTTCTAAATATAGAACTTAACTTTCATATCAAATAGTTTCACCAACTTTCTTAATATAGAACTTTACTTTCACATCAAGTTTCACCAACGTTTTAAATATAGAACTTACTCTCACCCATTTCCAAATATAGGAACTAAACTTTCACATCAAATAGTTTCACCAACTTTTTAAATATAGAACTTATAATTAGTTTCACCCATTTCCAAATATAAAACTTAACTTTCACATCATATATATATAACAGTTTCACCGACTTACTAAATATAGAACTTACTTTCACTTCCTTTCTAAATATAAAACTTAACTTTCACATCAAATACATATAATAGTTTCACCGACTTTCTAAATATAGAACTTACTTTCACATCGGATAGCTTGACTATCCTCCAATCGCCTACGACAAACATTACAAAATTTTCTTTTAAAATGGCCTGCTTCTGACCAACTATGGGCTACTGGATTCTACAAAAACAACTTTAACTGTAGTTTGACTTGTAATCTTGCAGCTTGAACTAGTTGACTTTTAATGTTAATTAAGCAAACATCAATTAAAGTAATCTGACAGAATTTGTTAAATTTTCAGAAGACTAAGAATTCCTGTTTTTAGCTGATTTCATCTATTTTCATGGATATCATTTTTGTTAAATAAGAGTATTTGTATTTTTGTAAACATTTAATTTCTTGGTTACGTCAAATCTGTGTACAATATACAATCTATTGCCACCAAGTGATAAGTGAAGCTAACTTTTCCCTTTACTAAAAATGTTAATAAAGGACAATAACTACTATACAAGGTAAATTGATAGTTTTGAACATGGACTTTTTCTGATTGTTTTACTCAGTAGAGTTTCTCTCTATTTATTATAGTTTCAACATAATTGACAAAAAAAATCATCGTTCAGGGGCAATAACTCCTATATGATGAATTTTTTTTCAAAATCTCTGCTTATTTTTGGAGTTGGCAGTCATCGTCTATCTATTCTAACTTTCATACATTCATGCATAAGCAATTAAGAACTTACCTTAATCAAATTAGTAGCAATACTAGAACAAGCTGAGACAACTGTTTTTAAACATCTTTCATGGACAACAAAATTACAAACTGAAAAAAAAATTATACATTTTTAGTTTGTATTTTACTCTTTAAAATGTACCTGTACATGTTTTTAAAAATATATATCTAATATCCTTTAAATAGATATAGGAAGATGTGGTGCGAGTGCCAATGAGACAACTCTCCATCCAAATAACAATTTATAAAAGTAAACCATTATAGGTCAATGTATGGCCTTCAACACCTAGAGCCTTGGCTCACACCGAACAACAAGCTATAAAGGGCCCTAAAATTACAAGTATAAGGGGAAAACCAACGGTCTAATCCATATAAAAAATGAGAAACACGTATAAATAACATAAACAAATGACAACTACTGTACATTTTAATTTTTTTAATTTAATTTTGTACATTCATTTTCAAATCAAATATTCAAGTTGAGTGCACCTGCCTCATGCTACATAAAAATTTACAACCTCAGTGTTGACAGTCTAGTGATACAGTAGTTTTAATAACTTAGACCACTAGGCCACAAAGGGTCCCTGTACCATCTCATCCCTAAACAATGCTTAAGGGCACCGGCTCAGACATTGTCAGACCACCATTTTTAATAATTAGACCAGCTTCAAGTCAATCACTTAAGATATACTTCTGTTAGAGTGTAAAGCTGGACAAGAGGAGATTAGTAAAAAGATAGTATTTATAGATTCTACCTCCGTCAGTGGAATACGATATTTCTCTACTCATAATAATGTGATAGTTATATTTTAAAATTTTAAAACGAGGTAATATTTAAAATTAGGTACACATATCATTATGATGCTAATTATATAGGCACTAAGTATAAACAAGGAGTAGGAGCAAAGACTGGTCGGCTCGGAGGTAAAATAATGTGTACAGTAAGGGGGACATGTCTTTATGCAGACTGTTACCTTGTGATAATTACGGACTGTTAGTTTAGAACAAAGTAGGGTTCATCATAAAATTAAGAATGGAAATAGGGAATGTGTCAAAGGGACAACAACCCGACCATAGAGAGGACAACAGCAAAAGGTCACCAACAGGTCTTCAATGCAGCGAGAAGTTCCTGCACCCGGAGGTGTCAGCTGGCCCCTAAACAAATATATATACTAGTTCAGTGATAATGAACGCCATACTAATTTCCAAATGGTACACAAGAAACTAAAATTAAAAATAATACAAGACTAACAAAGGCCAGAGGCTCCTGACTTGGGACAGGCGCAAAAATGTGGTGGGGTTAAACATGTTTATGATATCTCAACCCTCCCCCAGTACCTCTAGCCAATGCAGAAAAATAAATGCATTAAAAGAGAACATAGAGAAGTCTGAGTTTGATGTCAAAAGATGTAACCAAAGAAATGTTCATATTTATATCACAGTAACATGATCTCATTCTGAATCTACATTTAAGTTGCCACTGGAAGTTGAACAGCCATCAATTCATCCACTTAAAAACACTTATACTTTCAATTGTAATTGTCAAGAGTAGAGTACTATATATATATATATATATATATAAAAGTCTATAAAAAGGACCAACCAGCAAATTTACTATGTACCGGATCGTCTAGAATAGGCGATACTATGCAGATAAGGAAAAAATTATATCAGTCTAAAGATTTGCACAACGGTACTGATATAAGGTGTTATTAAACGAAAATGTTGTTATAAAATCGTGTTGACAAATATTTCGGCTCAACAAATGGCCTTCTTCTTGTGTCACAAGTTTTAACAATACTGTATTGTTAAAACTTGTGACACAAGAAGAAGGCCATTTGTTGAGCCGAAATATTTGTCAACACGATTTTATAACAACATTTTCGTTTAATAACACCTTATATCAGTACCGTTGTGCAAATCTGTATTGTTAAAACTTGTGACACAAGAAGAAGGCCATTTGTTGAGCCGAAATATTTGTCAACACGATTTTATAACAACATTTTCGTTTAATAACACCTTATATCAGTACCGTTGTGCAAATCTTTAGACTGATATATATATATAGTATTGCATGAAATGCAATGGTGGGATGTATTTTTCTAATGATTTAGTATGCAAACTGGTTGTTCTGCATAGACCATGTAGACAGACAGACAGAGGGAAAAGGATATTGTACGATCTTCACAAAGTATGAGCTAATACTCCCTGTCAGTTTCTATTACATCCTAAACCAAGAAACATAGGTAAATATAATATTAGATATGATTTAGATCAAAAAACGGAAATAGTCTGAGTTTTTCTCATTGTTGAAGGTTAGGTTGTAAAATGTACTTTGACCTTCAGTTGTTAATTTCTGTGTCATTTGGTCTCTTGTAAAGAGTTGTCTCATTGGTAATAATACCACTTTGTCTTAAATGTCATTCACTAGTCATGCTAGTTTTCAGATCAAATAAAAGAAAATATTTAAAAATTTCAGTTTCTATTTGAATATAAGCTGTACAAGTATCTACCCATATATTCTTTTCTGAAAATGACAGTAAACACATATTTTTTTGTTTTGCCTTAGGAATCTATATCTAATTTGAATACATTGGTTTCCAATCCTTCTATAATTAATTCGTTTCCTTTCAATTGACCCTAATAAACAAAATGTACGACCACTACAACACTACGTAGTATAACACCCATATCATTATTCAAAATTATTTGATGTGGCAAACGTTTCATATTTCTGAACAGCATTAATATGACCTTTCACACAAAAAGTGTTGCACTGTCTAGCCTAAGACTACCTCTGTTTACGGTAAGAAAGTTCTGTTTCTTTTTCTGTTAAGGAGAGTATCACAATTGCCTCAGTAATTATTCCATTTGTATGATAAGAGAATAGCAGAGTGAAATAATAAATTTTATCTATGTGATTTTGAAACTGAATGTGAGGGACCTCTTGGCTTCCCTATTTCTATTTACTAGACTCTTTACCAGTGTGTGAGAAAATGAAGTTTGAATGAATAAGACAGGATATTTATAAGATGTCTGAATGGCCAATTAACAATAAATGATAAATATAATTCTTATAAATGTAATATATCATTGTATATTTCATATATTTGTTTCAGAAAACCAACTCAATTTTGTCCAAATCAAAGATATAAACAAGCCTCCCCCTTTTCATGTATGTGAATTATTTATGTAAGGTGCATACCTAGTTGATAATATAAATTAATTCATGTAATTTGTAATGATAAAACAATTTTACTTTATACAAAGGTGTAAAATATCTTTAATTTCATTAAGAATACTTATAATCCAATGTTATTGTGATGAAAAAGGCAAAAATCAACAAATTATCACATTTTTATTCAGCATTCTTTATAAATACATACATATGCAAATGTAAATTGCATTTTAAATGAGGTCAATACAGTATGAAATTGATGATGTTGTTTCAATTGTGGTAAAAACATACAGGAAATGAATTAGGTCAGGTGACAATGAATGAAATATTTTGACATGAATGAGTGGGTTCAATTGTTTATCAGGGAAGCTTGTTTATTATTGACTTACGACCCAATAAACATAAAGCACATTATAAATTCGCCTCGTCACCTAGTATACAAATCCAATTTATATGTACGATTTTAATTGCAGAAAATTGATTAAACCATTAATGCATCTAAATAGCATTAGCTGGTCCAATTAATAAACGTGTGTACTTTATTTTTCACCGTATTTTAATGAGGTGGCGTTCAACCGGCTGTTTATACTGACATCTTGGAGGGACCTTACCTTCACAGACGAATCCTTGCCCTATAAGCCCCCATAACATATCGGTACAATGATGACAGTAAGTGGGCTTGTGAAAAGTCTTCTTGATGAAAAAATGCCCGTGTCCGGGGTCGTCCGGGGTAATTCCTCCACCCTGTCCGCGGACCATGTTTTCCGAATCATCCATTAGAACGGAGATGATCAACCTTCAGTGACAATACACATCTCCCATTCAGCTTTGTCCGGGCGAAACAATTCGTGAACAGGTGGATTGAAAACATGGAAAATGTACTAAACACGTCATTTTGAGGTTTTATATATTCCAGTGAGTTGAAAAACATGTATTAACTGTCTTAATCGAACCATTTTTACTCTCTTCCACGGAAATGAGGGATGTGACATGAAAAAGAGGCTACATTCCGCGGAGAGTCGGATTCAAAGCCTGCGCCGGGGGATGCTGAGCAATCGATCGATGCCATTGATCTTACAAATATAATACGAAGAAAATAGAACATTAGCTTCGCATTTTCTTTAGAAACAACCAAATATACGCCGAATTTATAAGCTACTTAGAATGTGATTGATTGATTTGTGAAATTTAAAAATAAAGATTTTCTAATTATATGCACCAGAGACATATAATACACACATATAAGGCACAAAATGTGCACCTGAATATAGGTATCTTGTTTTGTAACCCCCATTCACATAATGGTTACATTGGTTACATTGGTTACACCCATACAAACTATCATTGATTATTCACAACTTCTCCAGTTTATTTGTAACTTTCCTTCACCTAATGGTTACATTGGTTACACTGGTTACACACATGCAATTTCTTCTCCAGTTTATTTGTAACTTTCCTTCACCTAATGGTTACATTGGTTACACTGGTTACACACATGCAATTTCTGTTACCATGGCAACCCGGTCAACCCTTGCATGACGAATCAGGTTGGTTACATTCATGGAGAATCAGGGGGAATTTGGTTACAATGGTTACATGCATGGGGAATCTGGTTACAATGGTTACATATATGGGGTATCTGGTTACAATAGTTACATGCATGGGGAATCTGGTTACAAAATGGTTACATACATGGGAAATCAGGTTACATGCATGGGGAATCTGGTAACATGCACGGAGAATCTGGTTACAATGGTTACATGCATGGGGAATCTCGTTACATGTATGGAGAATCTGGTTACAATGATTACATGCATGGTGTATCTGAGTACAATGGTTACATGCATGGGAAAGTTTGGTTACAATGGTTACATGCATGGAGAATCTGGTTACAATGGTTACATGCATGGGAAGTTGGGTTACAATGGTTACATACATGGGGAATCAGGTTACAATGGTTACATGCATGGTAAGTCGGGTTACAATGGTTACATACATGGGGAATCAGGTTACAATGGTTACATGCATGGAGAATTAGGTTACAATGGTTACATGCATGGAGAATCAGGTTACAATGGTTACATACATGGAGAATTAGGTTACAATGGTTACATACATGGAGAATCAGGTTACAATGGTTACATGCATGGAGAATCAGGTTACGATGGTTACATGCATGGAGAATCAGGTTACAATGGTTACATGCATGAGAAAGTCAGGTTACATTGGTTACATGCATGGGGAATCAGGTTACAATGGTTACATGCATGGGAAAGTCAGGTTACAATGGTTACATGCATGGAGAATCAGGTTACAATGGTTACACGCATGGAGAATTAGGTTACAATGGTTACATACATGGAGAATTAGGTTACAATTGTTACATACATGGAGAATTAGGTTATAATGGTTACATACATGGGGAATTAGGTTACAATGGTTACATACATGTAAAATCAGGATACAATGGTTACCATCTGTTACATACATGGGAAGTCAGGTTACAATGGTTACACTACTTGTGACTATCTTTTTATTGGTGGCCATAAAACTATGTCCACCAGGATGGCTCTATGTGTCCATCATTTTACCCCCTGATGCTAATTAATACACAAGGTATTCAAGGATAAAGGGAATTCATGTCTGCATTGAAGTGTTAAAATTACATAACTTTGATACAGGTAAAGTGTCTCAGGTAAAATATATGTGTTTGTCAAATTTAATTACTGTGATATGATCAAAAAAAAAATACAAAAAAATTGAAATAAAAAAATCAGTTGAACCAGAGACATTTGAAACAGTGTTTAATCTATAATTCTATCAATTCATATAAATGTTATTTTTTACATGTACTTTTTGACAACTGAAGATTAAATGAATGTCATCTTCATATGATAATACAAACTTTCACAATGCCTGTCTTTTTCTATTGAAAAGGTGTTTCTAAAATTAATTTTCCAAAATCAAAATTGTTTATATTTAGCATGCTTAGAGAGACTGATCTGCATTCAATGTTGTTTAACAAATGTTTGAGATAATATTTTTAGGACTTATTTTTAATAAAATTTAGGCAATTCATTATTTCTCTATTGAATAAATATATTCAACATATATTTATTACACATACATGGCATATTTTCATAATTGATTTATTAATTATTACAGCAAAATTTTATAATATTTTTTATTGTGGGTGTGTCTAAACACTGCTTAGGAGCCCTTAGTGCACTAAGAACTAAGGACTCATTAGCAGTGTTCAGACGCATCCTAAGTGCACTAAGGACTAATAACATGCCACTAAGGACTAAATGGGGTGCTGTTACATGTATTTTTTTTCATATTATGGTAAAAATTAATATTTAATGCATAAATTTCAAATTTTATAGAAAAATAATCATAAATAAACGAAATATTCAACATTATTTAGACATTGGTCGCACACATTAGCTATAATGTGTTTTGTACCTGTATCTCTATACAATTTATTTTTACTTGCAAGTGTGCTTTAATGTGATAACAGGCAACGATGGACATGAGTTTGAATAGACTGCAATGGAGCTGAAACACTTTCGCTTGTTTCTTGTGGTGCACTTTTCAAAATTCATTTTAATATATTAAGACATTAAGCAATGTAAGAAAAAAAAAGATTTAAAGAAGTTGTAGTTGAGAATATTTCTGTCGGCTTTTTCATTTTTTTCATGTGATATATTTAGGTTTAAATATTCAAATAATAATATAATAAAATCATATTGTATTACAAAAAAAGTATTTACACATCATGTAGTAAAGGCATATTTTTAAGGCATTCATACGAAGGCAAGCATTCTCTTTCTCTGTCAAAATTATATTTTTAGCTCTAAATTAACACATTCTGAAATTTTTTCGTAATACTGTACTAAAAACTGTGGAACATTTACAAAAAAATAATTTGTCTCTTTTATATATTTGAAAATGAAACTTAATCTGACTAAAAATTGGGAAATGATTTTTTCAACTTCTTTTATACTTTTAGAAGAAGAAAAAAATGTCTAACATATACAAACAAATAAGTATTGTATGAAGCCTTTGTAAACAGGGTTCAGTTCAATATTGTAGCAGCTACCTAGCTGCTACAATATTGAACTCAATCCTGTAGCAGCTACCTAGCTGCTACAATATTGAACTCAATCCTGATATCAAACTGGTCAAAAACTAGTGATTTTGATAAACCCCAAGGACGCCAAATGATTTTTTTTCTGAATTCCATCACAATTTTTAGTGAACCCATTTGTACATACACACATCTTTGTCAAAATTAAAATGAAAACAAACACTTATCAATATATCCATTTCTTATGTCTTCGTATCTCTTACATAACAAGCTGACCACACTCTAACTTATTAGTCAGTTAGTTGGCGCACATCACAGTCGTGCACCTGTGACAAATGACTGACAGGAGAGAAGTAAAACAAAAACTAAATTATTGGTTTTTTCATCTTTTTTAATAAGAACAACACATTTAATTGTATAAATCTTTTTCGATATAATTGTTTATTACTTAAAATAAAAAAGATTATGATTGTTTAATCAGTTGTTATGTCATTTGGGGTACGTGTCAAACGGTTCATTGATTTTCGGCATATCAAAGAAAAATAATGTTGAATTTCTTGTTTATTTATGATTATTTTTCTATAAAATTAGAAATTTATGCATTAAACATTGTTAAATAACAATCTCTAACATAATATGTAAAAAGAATACACACAACAGCACTCCTTTTAGTCCTTAGTGGCAATGTATAGTCGTTAGTGCACTAAGGAGCCCTTATCAGTGTTTAGACGGCAGCAGTCCTTTGCGCTAATTACTGTTTTTTAGGGGTATCATTTGCGCCAAATTTTGCTGAATATTTAATAAAGATTTGCCAATGAAGAAGAAAATAGAAGCTTTTGCTGATTATGTTTTAGCCACATATGTTGTTGACACAGTGCTTTGTTCCGACATTGAGACAACTCTCCACAAGAGACCAAATAACACAAAAATTAACAACCGAAGCTCAGTCTTCAACAATGAGCAAAGCTCGCACCAATTAGTCGAACTAACTATAAAATTCAGTTGAAAACGTCTTATCTCATCAGATGGATGCAAATAGAAAGTACTACACAAAATGGACCTGGTCAGGTACTTGTATATCCAAACAACAAAAAGACACATTAGTACAGCTTCTGAGAAACTTTGCAGTTAATGATAGCTAGTTCAAAGCCACTTACAACAAATAAATATCATGCCTCTTTAGGCTAAATTCTTGTTACCCTATTTTATGGATTTTCTCCAAACTTTGTAGAGTGCCAGAATGGAAGTTATTAATTATATTATTTTTGATGATTTTTAAAGTTTAGTTAATTGTTCAATTAAAATATTCGTTAATAAACCTTTTCATTCCCCCAAATTTTTTTTTAATAAATAATAATAGAAAATATGTTTTCATTTTCTTTCTTTCTTTAAATTCATAATAATTCAAACCCTTTTTTCTTTTTTTCTTTTCTTAAAATGTGGCAATTTCACCAAGTTCACTAATTATTTTTACAGTTAAATACTTATAAAAACACCTATTGTTATTATATAAACATCCATCGAAATATTTTTGTTGGCATTCAAGGAATAGGTAAAATATAAAATGTTGGCAATCGAGGAAGACACCAAGTCAAGAATTACCATCATGACCATTAATTATTCAATTGTTTATTGGATATGATCAGTGTGTATATGTGTCTGATATGGTTGATTGAACTTGATAATTTGCAATTTGCACAAAGTCGTCATGGTCATCAGTCATGTGAAATGTGCTGTTTAAAAAGTCATTTAATTGCAAAGTCATAATATCTGTTAATACCAAATTTTATTTATGGTACGTTTTATATGCTCATCTTTTCTTACATCACAGAATAGAATAGAACAAGGACGTATATTAGACTTCATTGAATAGAATAAAATAGAATATTGCATGGCCAATTAGTGGCATAAAATCAGATACAATTGATTTACAACAATAATAGTCACTTGTAAATATATATTTAGTAATTTTATCTGCATTGGTAAGAATCAGAGCCAAAAACCACATATATATTGTGAATAAAAGAATAAAATTACATTATATGCATTCATTCTCAAATCATTTTCTTGACTTAGTGTCAATATTCATGCCTGATCTCCTTATTAAATCAAAACAGTCACAAATATAACAGAAATAATTTTTTCTTGGGTCAAGATCATGCATCTAGAGGCTGAGACATAAAAATTTATAAATTTTTTAAATTATAACAATTGTGAGAAATGTATTGACAAACATCTTCCCTATGAATATTATTAAGAGTACATTGTAACTAAAAATGAAGCTCATCTTCAACTTTACCAAGTGAGCAATTTGAACAATGACACCAGCGGGGGATTCAGAAATTTTCAAAAAGGGGCCCCCCTGACTGACCTAAGGGGACCCCGCTCCAGTCATGCTTCAGTGATTCCCTATATAATCAACCATTTTTTTCTCTCACAAAAGGGAAGGGCGGGCCCTCCTTGATCTGCCTTATTTTTATTTGGACACTCAGATCTTTCTATATGTTTTCAAATATGTCATATATGTGCACACTGTGCTTCTAAAACACTGATTTGTGGTCATAAGTTTCAAAACTTTTGTTTCCAGTGCACCAAAGACAAGTCCTTTGCTGTTTTGTAAGCACCAAATACCACCAAAAGATTTTCAAGTCCCATCATGTTTAAGTCCCAGTTTATTCAAGGATTTGTATAGTTTAAGGTTTATTCTAACAAGTTCAAAAAATATTCCTGTGACTTTCTTCTTTCCTACATTCTTAAAGGAGATCGCATTCATAATGCTATGAAATGATTCAATGCAGTCTTATTTACTTTCATTATTTTAACCAGACATATATAATACATTATAATCTCTGTTCCATGATATTAAAACAATTAAATTTTCATTTTCATTTGGTGGGAACTTTATGTAAACTATATTTTTATTCGTTTATTTTAGAAAATCAAGCCCAAAAATTAATAAATAATAATAAAGACATAAAAATAAAGTTCTATGACAAGGAGACAAAGACATAGATTATCTTATCAACCACTTCTTCAACAATCTGTTTATTCTTGTTGAATTTTAAATGACTTGTGTGTATCATGTTTATAGTTCTGATATATACAAATTTTAAATTTCATTATAATGTCTTAAGTTGACAGATTCTAATTCCGACATTTTGCTAGTTACACATTTCACATGTATGTTAAATTTTCAATATATAAAGGGCAGGGTTTTACATTTTAGGTCTAACCTTTTTTTTTTTAGGGTTTATTCAAATACTAAGTTATTTGTCAATATATATATACATGAATACAAGGACACACTTTTATTTTAATTCAAGAATTCTGATATTATATTTATTTTTCAAACATGTCTTCTTTCTTTACATTTAAACATGTTGAAGAAATTTACAACTTTCCAATTGAAACAAATAATTATATAGATATATGCCATGCAAATATGAAATATGAAATAACAGAGACATATAATGCATATGTAATATGTCTCTAGAATAGACAATACGCAAGATGTTAACATTTATAAATTAGGTATTAATCTGAGTTTGAAATAAAAGTAATTAACAGGATTAAGATTGTAAGTTATACCCAGAGTTTAAATTATATGTAATAAACAGAGTTTGGATTGTGAGTTGTAAACACATGATAAAGTTAATATTACATTGGGGAAGATGTTTATTGATTCATTAAATTTGAGGCAAGTTTTAAAAATGGAATAGCATAATATAATAAAGTTTAACTAAAATAAAGAGTAGAAGATATTGTTTGTATTTTTTTTTACTGTTCAAGATTAACAACCAGCATATTATTTTATTTTTTGGGATTGTCATTGTCAACACACAGAGAGAAAAAAATGTAGGACAGTAAGTCACAGGACAAAATGTCACAGACTAAAAGTCACAATTTATTTTTTCTGATTAATTTCTTTGAATAATAACTGATTATTTCTACAAAAATATTTTTGTATTTTTCTTGAACTATTATATATTAACCAACTTTGTAAACAAATTTATCCAAAAAATATAACAGATGATCAAATAATTGTTAAAAAAAACAAAATGTCAAAGTAGTTTGTCACTAAACAATAAATTAAATGGCTTCATGGTGCCAAGAAATATATCTTTAACATGATTGAAATTAAATAAGTCTTGACTTTTCAAGTATAATGACACATTTCCTAAACTTTAATATGAATATATGTATTGAAAAGTAAATATTTCAAGATATTTGTCTTTTATATTTAAACAATTGTCAATAAATTATTTGTGACTTTTTGTCCTACCAAATTTGTGACTGCATGTCCTGTGAATTTTTGTCCTATGACTTTGTCCGTTTACCAAAAAAACACACCATCATAATCACTTAAAATTTGTGAATTCAGATAAAACAATTATTTAAAAGAATAATCCCAGGCTGAATGTTATATTTAAGTAATTGGTCTTGACGTGAACATTAACAAAGTCCTGCTTCTAGTGGAGTTTAATGACCTTGACTAAGTTGGTCCTGAAACTACTGTGTTATAGTAGTCTCTGAGGTCTGTTGTAGAAAAAAAATAAAATATTTTACTCACAGAAGACACCAAGTCAGTTTAGATACTTGTACATGCATATCCAGACATTTTCAAACAGATTTATCATAAAGTATAAATGTGTCGGGACAACAACAGACTTTTGAGTTATGACCTTGAAAAGTCCATTCATAGTATGTTGAGACAAACTCATACCCAGTCTTCCAATTGTGATATAGAACCTTGTGTTTCAATTTCAGAGAGATCCATACACTAACACACAAGTTGTGGTTCCTTGAAACTACAATATAAATGCTTGTTTTTGGTCCCCTTTTTGGTCTCTTATTTCTTAACCTTTGGTACCACAAACCCCAAAATCAATCCCAACTTTCTCTTTGTGGTATTGAACATTCTAGTAAAATTTTATAGAGATGCATTCATTAAACCTAAGTTTTTGTCTTAAAAACCAAATGTGTCTTTGGGCAACACAGACGACGACAACGTCACCCAATATATTTTTGTGGTCATATAAGACCGGACATAAAACTTATCTAAAAAAAGTTTGCATTTTTAAAAGAAATATTATTAAAATTTAATAGATTTTCTTTTGACAAGGCTTATGAACAATTTTCTAAACAGTGAAATGAATATAATATGTTACTTAAATTTACATATCACAATCTACCAATTGATAAAATACAACACAAGATCTTGAAATCTATTCTTTGGGTCAAAAGACAGTCATCAAATATGTCTAGGGCCAAATAAAATAAACAGCTGTCAAATTTTCAAGGAATTAAGTGCAGTTACTTCTCAATGGCATACTTGAAATTTATGAAAATCAAAAGGCAGTTTGCACATATAAACAAATTACCAAAACTTCATAACAATTGCTTAAAGCATTTTTGTTGAGCCTTGACTTTTGTTGAAAAAAGCCAGATATAGTGATACTACATTCTTGCGGAATCCACAAATATTCAATCTTTGGTTAAAGTTTTTGAAATTTTTAAAATAACTTTCTTTATATGTATCTCGATTTCTACCAAACTTGGACAGAAGCTTGTTTAGCATTACATTGTACATGTTGTATATGGTAGTATGCAGAAATAAATTTTGTAAAAAAAAAGTTTCTGTTTTATCTGTATTTTACTTATAAATGGACTAAGTTTTTCTACATTCACTCTTTCTTGAACTATACTGGATTTCTATGTTATCAAACTTGGGCAGAAGCTTGTTTATGATCAAAAGTTAGTATGTAGAAGGAAATTTTGTTAAAAATATATTTTTATTTTTTCCATATGTTACATGTATGTATATTAACTTTCATAAAGAAGGCTTGACACTGGGTTCCAGTAAATTTTTCGACTATTTTTTTTTTTTAGTTATCATGGTTATGGTCCTGAAACTGGAAAATCATCCCTTTTTCAATAAATAAAACCCCATTACATGGATATGAAAAATCTTAATTTCAAAAAATTCTAATGATAGCTTCCATCGATAGATTTAAACAATTCACCAAAGTTTCAGGTATATAACCATTGTAACCTAATTCTCTATGCATGTAACAATTGTAACCTGATTCCCCATGTGTGTAACCATTGTAACCTAATTCTCCATGCCTGTAACCATTGTAACCAGATTCCCCATGCATGTAACCTGATTCCCCATGTATGTAACCATTGTAACCTAATTCTCCAAGCGTGTAACGATTGTAACATAATTCTCCATGCATGTAACCATTGTAACATGATTCCCCATGTATGTAACCATTGTAACCTAATTATCCATGCATGTAACCATTGTAACCTGATTCCCCCTGATGTATGTAACCATTGTAACCTGATTTTCCCATGCATGTAACCATTGTAACCTGATTCCCCATGTATGTAACCATTGTAACCTAATTCTCCATGCGTGTAACCATTGTAACCTGATTCTCCATGTATGTAACCATTGTAACCTAATTCTCCATGCGTGTAACCATTGTAACCTGATTCTCCATGCATGTAACCATTGTAACCTGATTTTCCCATGTATGTAACCATTGTAACCTGATTTTCCCATGCATGTAACCATTGTAACCCGATTCCCCATGTATGTAACAATTGTAACCTAATTCTCCATGCGTGTAACCATTGTAACCTGATTCTCCATGCATGTAACCATTGTAACCAGATTCCCCATGTATGTAACCATTGTAACCTAATTCTCCATGCATGTAACCATTGTAACCTGATTTTCCCGCGTATGTAACCATTGTAACCAGATTCCCCATGCATGTAACCATTGTAACCTGATTCCCCATGTATGTAACCATTGTAACCTAATTCTCCATGCCTGTAACCATTGTAACCTGATTTTCCCATGCATGTAACCATTGTAACCTGATTCCCCATGTATGTAACCATTGTAACCTAATTCTCCATGCATGTAACCATTGTAACCCGACTTTCCCATGTATGTTACCATTGTAACCTAATTCCCCATGTATGTAACCATTGTAACCTGATTCTCCATGCATGTAACCATTGTAACCTGATTCCCCCATGTATGTAACCATTGTAACCTAATTCTCCCATGTGTAACCATTGTAACCTGATTCTCCATGCATGTAACCATTGTAACCTGATTCTCCATGCATGTAACCATTGTAACCTGATTCTCCATGCATGTCACCATTGTAACCCAACTTTCCCATGTGTGTAACCATTGTAACTGATTTCTCCATGCATGTTGCACTGTCACCCAATTCTTCATGTATGTAACCAGTGTAACCTGATTTCCCATGCATGTAACCATTGTAACCAGACTTTCACAGGCTGGTTACAAATTTTAACTGGATTCCCTATGGACAGCCATTCATGTACTGTTTGCAACAGATAAAGCCACCATTGCATATCATTTACTAAAGGTCCATGTGTGTAACCAATGTAACCAATGTAACCATTGCTTCAATGGGGGTAACAAAACAAGATACCTATATTCAGGTGCACATTTTGTGCCATATCTAAATACACACATAGTATAAATACTATTTTGCGATTTATAGACAAACATTGTTGCAATCATTATCAATCAATATGTTTATGGATAAATATATGTCCAATCTATTTATTTGATATAAATTATTTGGTTCAAATCAAGAATATTTTATACCGTTTACAAATCCTTGTTTAACATGCAATTCCTAGTTTTAATTGACAATTTAATTTCTGTTCAATATATTATAATTAAAAAAATATTGTAAAATTGTATGATAAGCTGTATTGCTTCTGAATAAAAAGTTATTATTATATATTATCATGATGTTTTGGTGATGTTGTTTTTTAAGGAATTAATCCATTTTAAAATAGTTAAACTGTGATATAATATTGAAATATTTTTGATATAGTTGTCTGAAAACAAGCGCGGACGTCAACGAAAACGTTTCATAATATTTCAACATTAACGCGGACGTCATCGAAAACATGTACCATATGAATTCATAAATTTTATATGAAACGGACGTTACGGTACTCGGTGATAGGTTTTCGTTGTCCTCTATATTTTATTTCCCAAATTGCATAAACTAAGAACATGTGTAACTACAAGAAATAGACAATTTAATAATTGGTCTGGATTAATTAGGTTTACCAAACAGAGAATGATTTGGAAAAAATATGAGTAGTGAAAAATGGGGGGATGGATAGAGAAATAAAAGGGAAAAAGTATGAACATTAATTGCAGAGAACTGAATGAAGAATTTAGTTGATAGAAAATCGAATTTAGTTGATAGAAAATCGAATTTAGCGTAAAATCATTTTTATTCGATTAACAGAATAACCTTTATTCTGAATATAATGAAAATGTACTAGAAATTATCCGGGGGTGGGGGCGTGGGGGATTGAAAACTGTTGGCAAAAAATAAAGAATTGAGTGAAATAGGTGTTAAAATATAAAGAATAGAGAAAAAATATGCATAACAAGTTAAAATGAAGCAAAGTCACACTTTAAGGTCAATCTTTTATCAACACTTTATTTACATCATTCAACATTACCAAAATGTAAGTAAGTAAGTAAGTAAGTAAGTAATTTTTATTGGTTTAAAATCCAAAATTACAGGATTGATACCAAGACAATACAAATTTGTTATACACAAACATACAAACATATATATATATCATACCAAATTTATAAACATTATATGAGGAGGTGGTACCACAAAGTTATTTAGTGCTTAATAGAGCATTTCTAGAAATGTACATGTCGCTTATAAATTTAACAATAATTCTAATTATATCAGTCTCAACACACGTATACAAAAATTTAAATCTTGCTTCATTAGTCATATTGAAAAAAGAGGGAACTATTTCACTAATTCTGGAAAACAGTTGGTCTCTAATTATGTCACCCCTTTGAAAAAGGGGGGATATATTGTTATTCTACGAATTTTTTCTTCCACACTTTTTGTCCAGCCGATTTCTCGGAGATGCCTTGACATGTATTTATAAAATTGCACCATAATGACAATCTCCATGTGCAAAGTTGCAGGAAGCATGGAATGGTTCAAGATGGCCGCCGTTACCATGGAAACGGCAAAAATGTAAAAAACCGAAAAATGGTCCAAATTACATAAAACTTTCAGAACTAATAACTCATCGATAGAAGGCGTGACTTCCATCTTGAGAACTTTCAAAATGGCTACCGTTGTCATGGAAACCGTCCAAACGTGAAAAAAACGAAAATAAATCCTTAATTAATTCATAGAAAATAAACCGCTACAGATACGACCAAAAAAACCGTAAGTAGAAAACAGTAGTATAAACTGTAGATTTCATTGCCGTTGGAATTTTTAAGATAGCTGCTGTTACCATGGAGATAACGCTTAAAGTGCACATGGGGCCCATATGGTAAAAAACGTCAAAGTAATATTTTTGTACAGATTTTAACCTCATTCCCGTTAAAATTATATTGTATTGTCATCTGTCTTTGAAATTTTCAAAATGGCCGCCGTTGCCATGGAAACAGCAAAAAAAAAAAAAAAAAAAAAAAAAAAACTCGAAAATTTGAGACAAAATTCTGTGATTAAGACTATGTGCCAAACGTCTTCTAGAATATGCTAGAAGAAAACTAATACATAATTCAAAGTGCTTCTATTCTATACGAAAATCGTGCTTAAGTGCGAAAATCGCCACTGAGAGAGAGAGAAACACGAAGAGTACACATAATTGACATTTCTGCACTTGCATTAAAGTACACATCCGTTAATTGAACACCTGCAAAAATATACACATTAGCTGAAATCAATCGATAAGCGTGTAATTAAATTGTACAAGATAAAATACATGTATCGTGTGATACGCGAGATATTGAAGAATAAAATGAACAGTTAGTATGCCGCTCCGTCAATATATACACATGTTGTCTGTCCAAGGTCCCCTCTAAAAAGAATAGTAATGTACTAACTCCACGATAATATACTTCAGTATCACGTGACACCACCTTTCTTCTTCGCGCGTGTGTCTAATTTAAGATTTTAAAGAGTTCCCCAACTATATATAGACATCACTCTCAGTCTACGAGAAGAGAAAGGGGGGGGGGGGGGGGGGGTCAAGGGCATGTATACTATACGTGCCATGTGACTTTGGTACACTCAAACTGGTTGCTGCTACTGTGACAAAGTCTAGAACGGGGTGACATCCTCCGCTATTGCTTGCAATGGCAAATCTAGTGTTAGAATAACTCATTCGCTATTCATTTTTTCTGATGAGAAAACAGGAAATAGAGTATTTTTCTCAATTGTACGTGTAAAATTGTTCACAGATATTTGTCACTGAACAGCACAAAACGTATAGACAAGGAATAAACCAATGCAAAATGTGTCACGTTATGCTATACAAAGTATTGATCAATCAATCAAATCATGATTCAAGTGATCAAATCATGATAAGAGATCAATCAATCAAGTTTTGAGATCAAACAAGTAATGAGTCAAGTGCAGATATCGGAAAAAAACGTCCCCTTCCCATTTTACAAACTGCCTATCAATCGATTAATCAATCAATCAAACGATTAATCAATCAATGATTGATCAATCATGATCACAAACCATCAATCAACCAATCCACACATCTTTCACGTTGAGTTTATGAAACAAAATACGTTTAATTATCTGTTGAACAATCGACTTTTGCGTATTATTATGTCACCCCTTTGAAAAAGGGGGGATATATTGTTATTCTACGAATTTTTTCTTCCACACTTTTTGTCCAGCCGATTTCTCGGAGATGCCTTGACATGTATTTATAAAATTGCACCATAATGACAATCTCCATGTGCAAAGTTGCAGGAAGCATGGAATGGTTCAAGATGGCCGCCGTTACCATGGAAACGGCAAAAATGTAAAAAACCGAAAAATGGTCCAAATTACATAAAACTTTCAGAACTAATAACTCATCGATAGAAGGCGTGACTTCCATCTTGAGAACTTTCAAAATGGCTACCGTTGTCATGGAAACCGTCCAAACGTGAAAAAAACGAAAATAAATCCTTAATTAATTCATAGAAAATAAACCGCTACAGATACGACCAAAAAAACCGTAAGTAGAAAACAGTAGTATAAACTGTAGATTTCATTGCCGTTGGAATTTTTAAGATAGCTGCTGTTACCATGGAGATAACGCTTAAAGTGCACATGGGGCCCATATGGTAAAAAACGTCAAAGTAATATTTTTGTACAGATTTTAACCTCATTCCCGTTAAAATTATATTGTATTGTCATCTGTCTTTGAAATTTTCAAAATGGCCGCCGTTGCCATGGAAACAGCAAAAAAAAAAAAAAAAAAAAAAAAAAAAACTCGAAAATTTGAGACAAAATTCTGTGATTAAGACTATGTGCCAAACGTCTTCTAGAATATGCTAGAAGAAAACTAATACATAATTCAAAGTGCTTCTATTCTATACGAAAATCGTGCTTAAGTGCGAAAATCGCCACTGAGAGAGAGAGAAACACGAAGAGTACACATAATTGACATTTCTGCACTTGCATTAAAGTACACATCCGTTAATTGAACACCTGCAAAAATATACACATTAGCTGAAATCAATCGATAAGCGTGTAATTAAATTGTACAAGATAAAATACATGTATCGTGTGATACGCGAGATATTGAAGAATAAAATGAACAGTTAGTATGCCGCTCCGTCAATATATACACATGTTGTCTGTCCAAGGTCCCCTCTAAAAAGAATAGTAATGTACTAACTCCACGATAATATACTTCAGTATCACGTGACACCACCTTTCTTCTTCGCGCGTGTGTCTAATTTAAGATTTTAAAGAGTTCCCCAACTATATATAGACATCACTCTCAGTCTACGAGAAGAGAAAGGGGGGGGGGGGGGGGGTCAAGGGCATGTATACTATACGTGCCATGTGACTTTGGTACACTCAAACTGGTTGCTGCTACTGTGACAAAGTCTAGAACGGGGTGACATCCTCCGCTATTGCTTGCAATGGCAAATCTAGTGTTAGAATAACTCATTCGCTATTCATTTTTTCTGATGAGAAAACAGGAAATAGAGTATTTTTCTCAATTGTACGTGTAAAATTGTTCACAGATATTTGTCACTGAACAGCACAAAACGTATAGACAAGGAATAAACCAATGCAAAATGTGTCACGTTATGCTATACAAAGTATTGATCAATCAATCAAATCATGATTCAAGTGATCAAATCATGATAAGAGATCAATCAATCAAGTTTTGAGATCAAACAAGTAATGAGTCAAGTGCAGATATCGGAAAAAAACGTCCCCTTCCCATTTTACAAACTGCCTATCAATCGATTAATCAATCAATCAAACGATTAATCAATCAATGATTGATCAATCATGATCACAAACCATCAATCAACCAATCCACACATCTTTCACGTTGAGTTTATGAAACAAAATACGTTTAATTATCTGTTGAACAATCGACTTTTGCGTATTATTATGTCACCCCTTTGAAAAAGGGGGGATATATTGTTATTCTACGAATTTTTTCTTCCACACTTTTTGTCCAGCCGATTTCTCGGAGATGCCTTGACATGTATTTATAAAATTGCACCATAATGACAATCTCCATGTGCAAAGTTGCAGGAAGCATGGAATGGTTCAAGATGGCCGCCGTTACCATGGAAACGGCAAAAATGTAAAAAACCGAAAAATGGTCCAAATTACATAAAACTTTCAGAACTAATAACTCATCGATAGAAGGCGTGACTTCCATCTTGAGAACTTTCAAAATGGCTACCGTTGTCATGGAAACCGTCCAAACGTGAAAAAAACGAAAATAAATCCTTAATTAATTCATAGAAAATAAACCGCTACAGATACGACCAAAAAAACCGTAAGTAGAAAACAGTAGTATAAACTGTAGATTTCATTGCCGTTGGAATTTTTAAGATAGCTGCTGTTACCATGGAGATAACGCTTAAAGTGCACATGGGGCCCATATGGTAAAAAACGTCAAAGTAATATTTTTGTACAGATTTTAACCTCATTCCCGTTAAAATTATATTGTATTGTCATCTGTCTTTGAAATTTTCAAAATGGCCGCCGTTGCCATGGAAACAGCAAAAAAAAAAAAAAAAAAAAAAAAAAAACTCGAAAATTTGAGACAAAATTCTGTGATTAAGACTATGTGCCAAACGTCTTCTAGAATATGCTAGAAGAAAACTAATACATAATTCAAAGTGCTTCTATTCTATACGAAAATCGTGCTTAAGTGCGAAAATCGCCACTGAGAGAGAGAGAAACACGAAGAGTACACATAATTGACATTTCTGCACTTGCATTAAAGTACACATCCGTTAATTGAACACCTGCAAAAATATACACATTAGCTGAAATCAATCGATAAGCGTGTAATTAAATTGTACAAGATAAAATACATGTATCGTGTGATACGCGAGATATTGAAGAATAAAATGAACAGTTAGTATGCCGCTCCGTCAATATATACACATGTTGTCTGTCCAAGGTCCCCTCTAAAAAGAATAGTAATGTACTAACTCCACGATAATATACTTCAGTATCACGTGACACCACCTTTCTTCTTCGCGCGTGTGTCTAATTTAAGATTTTAAAGAGTTCCCCAACTATATATAGACATCACTCTCAGTCTACGAGAAGAGAAAGGGGGGGGGGGGGGGGGGGGGGGGGTCAAGGGCATGTATACTATACGTGCCATGTGACTTTGGTACACTCAAACTGGTTGCTGCTACTGTGACAAAGTCTAGAACGGGGTGACATCCTCCGCTATTGCTTGCAATGGCAAATCTAGTGTTAGAATAACTCATTCGCTATTCATTTTTTCTGATGAGAAAACAGGAAATAGAGTATTTTTCTCAATTGTACGTGTAAAATTGTTCACAGATATTTGTCACTGAACAGCACAAAACGTATAGACAAGGAATAAACCAATGCAAAATGTGTCACGTTATGCTATACAAAGTATTGATCAATCAATCAAATCATGATTCAAGTGATCAAATCATGATAAGAGATCAATCAATCAAGTTTTGAGATCAAACAAGTAATGAGTCAAGTGCAGATATCGGAAAAAAACGTCCCCTTCCCATTTTACAAACTGCCTATCAATCGATTAATCAATCAATCAAACGATTAATCAATCAATGATTGATCAATCATGATCACAAACCATCAATCAACCAATCCACACATCTTTCACGTTGAGTTTATGAAACAAAATACGTTTAATTATCTGTTGAACAATCGACTTTTGCGTATTATTATGTCACCCCTTTGAAAAAGGGGGGATATATTGTTATTCTACGAATTTTTTCTTCCACACTTTTTGTCCAGCCGATTTCTCGGAGATGCCTTGACATGTATTTATAAAATTGCACCATAATGACAATCTCCATGTGCAAAGTTGCAGGAAGCATGGAATGGTTCAAGATGGCCGCCGTTACCATGGAAACGGCAAAAATGTAAAAAACCGAAAAATGGTCCAAATTACATAAAACTTTCAGAACTAATAACTCATCGATAGAAGGCGTGACTTCCATCTTGAGAACTTTCAAAATGGCTACCGTTGTCATGGAAACCGTCCAAACGTGAAAAAAACGAAAATAAATCCTTAATTAATTCATAGAAAATAAACCGCTACAGATACGACCAAAAAAACCGTAAGTAGAAAACAGTAGTATAAACTGTAGATTTCATTGCCGTTGGAATTTTTAAGATAGCTGCTGTTACCATGGAGATAACGCTTAAAGTGCACATGGGGCCCATATGGTAAAAAACGTCAAAGTAATATTTTTGTACAGATTTTAACCTCATTCCCGTTAAAATTATATTGTATTGTCATCTGTCTTTGAAATTTTCAAAATGGCCGCCGTTGCCATGGAAACAGCAAAAAAAAAAAAAAAAAAAAAAAAAAAACTCGAAAATTTGAGACAAAATTCTGTGATTAAGACTATGTGCCAAACGTCTTCTAGAATATGCTAGAAGAAAACTAATACATAATTCAAAGTGCTTCTATTCTATACGAAAATCGTGCTTAAGTGCGAAAATCGCCACTGAGAGAGAGAGAAACACGAAGAGTACACATAATTGACATTTCTGCACTTGCATTAAAGTACACATCCGTTAATTGAACACCTGCAAAAATATACACATTAGCTGAAATCAATCGATAAGCGTGTAATTAAATTGTACAAGATAAAATACATGTATCGTGTGATACGCGAGATATTGAAGAATAAAATGAACAGTTAGTATGCCGCTCCGTCAATATATACACATGTTGTCTGTCCAAGGTCCCCTCTAAAAAGAATAGTAATGTACTAACTCCACGATAATATACTTCAGTATCACGTGACACCACCTTTCTTCTTCGCGCGTGTGTCTAATTTAAGATTTTAAAGAGTTCCCCAACTATATATAGACATCACTCTCAGTCTACGAGAAGAGAAAGGGGGGGGGGGGGGGGGTCAAGGGCATGTATACTATACGTGCCATGTGACTTTGGTACACTCAAACTGGTTGCTGCTACTGTGACAAAGTCTAGAACGGGGTGACATCCTCCGCTATTGCTTGCAATGGCAAATCTAGTGTTAGAATAACTCATTCGCTATTCATTTTTTCTGATGAGAAAACAGGAAATAGAGTATTTTTCTCAATTGTACGTGTAAAATTGTTCACAGATATTTGTCACTGAACAGCACAAAACGTATAGACAAGGAATAAACCAATGCAAAATGTGTCACGTTATGCTATACAAAGTATTGATCAATCAATCAAATCATGATTCAAGTGATCAAATCATGATAAGAGATCAATCAATCAAGTTTTGAGATCAAACAAGTAATGAGTCAAGTGCAGATATCGGAAAAAAACGTCCCCTTCCCATTTTACAAACTGCCTATCAATCGATTAATCAATCAATCAAACGATTAATCAATCAATGATTGATCAATCATGATCACAAACCATCAATCAACCAATCCACACATCTTTCACGTTGAGTTTATGAAACAAAATACGTTTAATTATCTGTTGAACAATCGACTTTTGCGTATTATTATGTCACCCCTTTGAAAAAGGGGGGATATATTGTTATTCTACGAATTTTTTCTTCCACACTTTTTGTCCAGCCGATTTCTCGGAGATGCCTTGACATGTATTTATAAAATTGCACCATAATGACAATCTCCATGTGCAAAGTTGCAGGAAGCATGGAATGGTTCAAGATGGCCGCCGTTACCATGGAAACGGCAAAAATGTAAAAAACCGAAAAATGGTCCAAATTACATAAAACTTTCAGAACTAATAACTCATCGATAGAAGGCGTGACTTCCATCTTGAGAACTTTCAAAATGGCTACCGTTGTCATGGAAACCGTCCAAACGTGAAAAAAACGAAAATAAATCCTTAATTAATTCATAGAAAATAAACCGCTACAGATACGACCAAAAAAACCGTAAGTAGAAAACAGTAGTATAAACTGTAGATTTCATTGCCGTTGGAATTTTTAAGATAGCTGCTGTTACCATGGAGATAACGCTTAAAGTGCACATGGGGCCCATATGGTAAAAAACGTCAAAGTAATATTTTTGTACAGATTTTAACCTCATTCCCGTTAAAATTATATTGTATTGTCATCTGTCTTTGAAATTTTCAAAATGGCCGCCGTTGCCATGGAAACAGCAAAAAAAAAAAAAAAAAAAAAAAAAAAACTCGAAAATTTGAGACAAAATTCTGTGATTAAGACTATGTGCCAAACGTCTTCTAGAATATGCTAGAAGAAAACTAATACATAATTCAAAGTGCTTCTATTCTATACGAAAATCGTGCTTAAGTGCGAAAATCGCCACTGAGAGAGAGAGAAACACGAAGAGTACACATAATTGACATTTCTGCACTTGCATTAAAGTACACATCCGTTAATTGAACACCTGCAAAAATATACACATTAGCTGAAATCAATCGATAAGCGTGTAATTAAATTGTACAAGATAAAATACATGTATCGTGTGATACGCGAGATATTGAAGAATAAAATGAACAGTTAGTATGCCGCTCCGTCAATATATACACATGTTGTCTGTCCAAGGTCCCCTCTAAAAAGAATAGTAATGTACTAACTCCACGATAATATACTTCAGTATCACGTGACACCACCTTTCTTCTTCGCGCGTGTGTCTAATTTAAGATTTTAAAGAGTTCCCCAACTATATATAGACATCACTCTCAGTCTACGAGAAGAGAAAGGGGGGGGGGGGGGGGGTCAAGGGCATGTATACTATACGTGCCATGTGACTTTGGTACACTCAAACTGGTTGCTGCTACTGTGACAAAGTCTAGAACGGGGTGACATCCTCCGCTATTGCTTGCAATGGCAAATCTAGTGTTAGAATAACTCATTCGCTATTCATTTTTTCTGATGAGAAAACAGGAAATAGAGTATTTTTCTCAATTGTACGTGTAAAATTGTTCACAGATATTTGTCACTGAACAGCACAAAACGTATAGACAAGGAATAAACCAATGCAAAATGTGTCACGTTATGCTATACAAAGTATTGATCAATCAATCAAATCATGATTCAAGTGATCAAATCATGATAAGAGATCAATCAATCAAGTTTTGAGATCAAACAAGTAATGAGTCAAGTGCAGATATCGGAAAAAAACGTCCCTTCCCATTTTACAAACTGCCTATCAATCGATTAATCAATCAATCAAACGATTAATCAATCAATGATTGATCAATCATGATCACAAACCATCAATCAACCAATCCACACATCTTTCACGTTGAGTTTATGAAACAAAATACGTTTAATTATCTGTTGAACAATCGACTTTTGCGTATTATTATGTCACCCCTTTGAAAAAGGGGGGATATATTGTTATTCTACGAATTTTTTCTTCCACACTTTTTGTCCAGCCGATTTCTCGGAGATGCCTTGACATGTATTTATAAAATTGCACCATAATGACAATCTCCATGTGCAAAGTTGCAGGAAGCATGGAATGGTTCAAGATGGCCGCCGTTACCATGGAAACGGCAAAAATGTAAAAAACCGAAAAATGGTCCAAATTACATAAAACTTTCAGAACTAATAACTCATCGATAGAAGGCGTGACTTCCATCTTGAGAACTTTCAAAATGGCTACCGTTGTCATGGAAACCGTCCAAACGTGAAAAAAACGAAAATAAATCCTTAATTAATTCATAGAAAATAAACCGCTACAGATACGACCAAAAAAACCGTAAGTAGAAAACAGTAGTATAAACTGTAGATTTCATTGCCGTTGGAATTTTTAAGATAGCTGCTGTTACCATGGAGATAACGCTTAAAGTGCACATGGGGCCCATATGGTAAAAAACGTCAAAGTAATATTTTTGTACAGATTTTAACCTCATTCCCGTTAAAATTATATTGTATTGTCATCTGTCTTTGAAATTTTCAAAATGGCCGCCGTTGCCATGGAAACAGCAAAAAAAAAAAAAAAAAAAAAAAAAAAACTCGAAAATTTGAGACAAAATTCTGTGATTAAGACTATGTGCCAAACGTCTTCTAGAATATGCTAGAAGAAAACTAATACATAATTCAAAGTGCTTCTATTCTATACGAAAATCGTGCTTAAGTGCGAAAATCGCCACTGAGAGAGAGAGAAACACGAAGAGTACACATAATTGACATTTCTGCACTTGCATTAAAGTACACATCCGTTAATTGAACACCTGCAAAAATATACACATTAGCTGAAATCAATCGATAAGCGTGTAATTAAATTGTACAAGATAAAATACATGTATCGTGTGATACGCGAGATATTGAAGAATAAAATGAACAGTTAGTATGCCGCTCCGTCAATATATACACATGTTGTCTGTCCAAGGTCCCCTCTAAAAAGAATAGTAATGTACTAACTCCACGATAATATACTTCAGTATCACGTGACACCACCTTTCTTCTTCGCGCGTGTGTCTAATTTAAGATTTTAAAGAGTTCCCCAACTATATATAGACATCACTCTCAGTCTACGAGAAGAGAAAGGGGGGGGGGGGGGGGGGGTCAAGGGCATGTATACTATACGTGCCATGTGACTTTGGTACACTCAAACTGGTTGCTGCTACTGTGACAAAGTCTAGAACGGGGTGACATCCTCCGCTATTGCTTGCAATGGCAAATCTAGTGTTAGAATAACTCATTCGCTATTCATTTTTTCTGATGAGAAAACAGGAAATAGAGTATTTTTCTCAATTGTACGTGTAAAAATTGTTCACAGATATTTGTCACTGAACAGCACAAAACGTATAGACAAGGAATAAACCAATGCAAAATGTGTCACGTTATGCTATACAAAGTATTGATCAATCAATCAAATCATGATTCAAGTGATCAAATCATGATAAGAGATCAATCAATCAAGTTTTGAGATCAAACAAGTAATGAGTCAAGTGCAGATATCGGAAAAAAACGTCCCCTTCCCATTTTACAAACTGCCTATCAATCGATTAATCAATCAATCAAACGATTAATCAATCAATGATTGATCAATCATGATCACAAACATCAATCAACCAATCCACACATCTTTCACGTTGAGTTTATGAAACAAAATACGTTTAATTATCTGTTGAACAATCGACTTTTGCGTATTATTATGTCACCCCTTTGAAAAAGGGGGGATATATTGTTATTCTACGAATTTTTTCTTCCACACTTTTTGTCCAGCCGATTTCTCGGAGATGCCTTGACATGTATTTATAAAATTGCACCATAATGACAATCTCCATGTGCAAAGTTGCAGGAAGCATGGAATGGTTCAAGATGGCCGCCGTTACCATGGAAACGGCAAAAATGTAAAAAACCGAAAAATGGTCCAAATTACATAAAACTTTCAGAACTAATAACTCATCGATAGAAGGCGTGACTTCCATCTTGAGAACTTTCAAAATGGCTACCGTTGTCATGGAAACCGTCCAAACGTGAAAAAAACGAAAATAAATCCTTAATTAATTCATAGAAAATAAACCGCTACAGATACGACCAAAAAACCGTAAGTAGAAAACAGTAGTATAAACTGTAGATTTCATTGCCGTTGGAATTTTTAAGATAGCTGCTGTTACCATGGAGATAACGCTTAAAGTGCACATGGGGCCCATATGGTAAAAAACGTCAAAGTAATATTTTTGTACAGATTTTAACCTCATTCCCGTTAAAATTATATTGTATTGTCATCTGTCTTTGAAATTTTCAAAATGGCCGCCGTTGCCATGGAAACAGCAAAAAAAAAAAAAAAAAAAAAAAAAAAAACTCGAAATTTGAGACAAAATTCTGTGATT